>NC_137171.1:120882287-122145787 GCF_951804945.1 Podarcis cretensis
ACTTGGTCTCTCCTTCCTCCCAACCATCTTGGAATTTTAGGCCTTGCCGCCAGGGAAGAGGAGGCAGGTGGAAGGGCAATTTTACAAAGGACTGCTTATTCCATGCTTCTCTTTGGGATTTAATATACACCATAAGACTAGTTCCCTGGGGGAAGGGGGGAATAACTCAAAAGGTTACCAGTTTGGGGCTGAGATAGTCATGATAGGCAAGTGTAGGGCTGCCCTATCTTGAAGAGCAAGAAAGAAGGCACATTTGCCAACTTTGACTTTTAACCACGGATCGCTATGACGACTCATTTGAAATACCCCTACTATATGTAGGCTATAGAAGCTGTGATATATTGCTAGTAGCAATATTGTTAACTTTCAACAACAAAAGAATAGTAAGAATACTTGCCACATGAAATATTTGGGCACATGTTCACATCTTTCTGAACGTAAATGTGCACAGAACTATTTATTAACCTGTTAAACATCTGCATATGGACTCTCCTTAAGGGCAGAGGGATGTTAACTCTTGCCCTCCTGGACTCCTTCTCCAAGATCTTGTAGCTGAGCTAGCGTCCTTTTGGTTCAGCCACAAGAGAAGGGATTTTTACAGTATGTCGCTAGCTTAAGATGCTGCTCTGTTGTGATTCTCTGCTGCAGACTAGCTAAGCAACGTGCCTTAGATCTGATTCTAATGCAGGCATAGGCAACCTTGGCCCTGCACATGTTTTGGGACTACAACTCCCATGATCCCTAGCTAAAAGGACCAGTGGTCAGGGATGATGGGAATTGTAGTGCCAAAACATTTGGAGGGCCGAGGTTGCCTATGCCTGCTTTAATGCAATATTAATTTTTTTCATGGGTTCCTGGAAACAAAAAAACTTAACAAAAAAACTTGGGGACATTCTGCCAAATTTTAAAAATCTGCCCCGATACAGATTTTAAGAAATTTTAATCATGAAAATAGAAGACATGGCTGGCGAAAAGAGGACATTTGGCAACCAGACCTGAAAAAGGTCACATGATGGAAAAGCAACCCAACTCTCTCTAGCCAGGAGTAAAACTCTTCCCTCCTCTGCCTGATCCTCCTGGGAAGTTTCTCTCCCTCCTTCAAGTCCACCCTCTCTGCCTTTGTGGCACAAACAGCAGGGCTGGAGTCAAGCGGTGGATGGTTCTCAACATACAGAAGAGACTCTTGACCCCCCATGAAACACTAGTCCCCCCCCTCCTGTGAATTGGGGTCTCCATGTGAAATTTACCTCTGTGGAGATTTCTGAAAGACCGGACATCTGAGGAAGCAAAAAGAGGGTTAATAGCTAAAAAAATATATATTTTAAGCAAAAGATGACATCATAGAACAAATAATTGCAAAAACAACTTTATGCCTAAGGAATTAAAACAACTAACCCGTTTAGCTGTGATCCCTGCATCGCAGGGGGTTGGACTAGATCAGGGGTCAGCAAACATTTTCAGGAGGGGGCCGGTCCACTGTCCTCAGACCTTGTGGGGGGCCGAACTATATTTTTTTTTTGGGGGGGGGGAATGAACAAAATCCTATGCCCCACAAGTAACCCAGAGATGCATTTTAAATAAAAGGACACATTCTACTCATGTAAAAACACGCTGATTCCCGGACAGTCCGCGGGCGGGATTTAGAAGGAGATTGGGCTGGATCCAGCCCCCAGGCCTTATTTTGCCTACCCATGGACTAGATGATCCTTGGGATCCTTTCAAACTCTACTATTCCATGATTCCATGGGGAAATCAGAAGTGGTAAACCATGCTAGAAAATGGCAGAATACAACCATTCCATGAATGAAATGGGGATCTGTACTGGAGGGCTGGAGGAAGGTTAACATCTGCACCAAGTAAAGTGGTGGGGGAAAGCTGTTGAAACCGTAATTTCCAAGCCTGCTGACAAAGCAGAGGAAGAATCAGCAGAGCTTTACCCTGTAATTCAAAGGGTCTCATGCAATGGGGACTCCTCCCTCCTGGAATGGGGCTGATCTCATAGGAACAGTGGGAATTCTCAGGAGATGGGAATGGCTGAAGCACGAGAAATGGCTGGTGAAATGGCCTTGGCTCTGCTGCTGGGAGACCAGCCTGGCAGGAGGTGGAGAAGGGACTGGGTGCTTGTGGGTGCCCTTTTTAACACACTTCACGAGGGAGAAATCCAAGCAAATCTCGAGAAGCCTCAAAAGAACTTCTCCAGATTGTGTGGAGGGAAAACAAAATGCAAGGGAGGTTCCCTATGCATGAGAACTCAAAACCAGGGACACTGGACTGACCCAGCAGGATTTTCCTTAAGGGTTTTGTAAGATATTGTATGGCTCTGAGGCTTTTCCCTACAAACAAGCAGTATATCGATTTTATGAAAGAAAGCAAAATCTATAAAATCAAGGGTGAAACCAGGATACTAGTCTATAGGCAGGAGTAAAACTCAGACTGGTGTGCGGGTTCTTCGCAGGGACAAGCTCTGCCCCCAATCCAAGCCTTCAACCTCCCTCCCAGTTCATTCATGGGACATAGAAAGAACCCAAACACCCCTAGAGGACTGTTTTCCCAGAGTTACGCCATTGATGGGGGTCCCATAGTCTGCAGAACAGACGGTTCAACACCCATGAAATATCAGTCCCCATCCCTCCTGTCAAATTGTTCCTCCCCTGGAAATTTACCTTTCTGAAGCTGTTTTCTGTATAACACAGCATCTGAGGAAGCAAAAAGTTATAAAGTGTAAGGGCAACACTCTTCCACCTGAAATAAATCTCCATACAAAAGTAACACTTCATAATGTAGCATCCTTGAATTGACTCCATTCAGAGCAGGAGAACCTCCAAAAGGACAACCCCAGATTGTGAAGACTGGTAACCAAAAGGAAAAGGAGGTTCCATATAATTGAAAAGAGATACACTCCGGTTCAGGCTTCCTTTACAGGATCCAGCGTCACAATATACATGGGCCATTCTGGGGGACAGGAAATGAAGGCTGGAGCCCCAAGAAGGAAGGGATCCTGGGGTTACCTTTCCATTGTTTCATTGCATCTTCCACAAGGTGATTTAGATCACAGGATTCCAAGATCCTGTTCCTCAGCTCTGGAGGGAACGGCAGTGGCTTCTCTGGACTCTCTCTTTTCTCATACCTGGTGAAAAGAAAAACAATGTCAGCCCATTCAAATCCGCAATTTCTGTTAAAGGAAAAGAAAGGAATTGGGAGGAGGCCTAGAGGGACAAGCAGGCAGTCAGTGGGGAGTTTCTTCCTCACTACGGACTCCTCAGCCAGACCCCCAAGGGCCAAAACAGCAACCCCAGGCCTCTGGGTCTCCCCATTGATGTCTATTCAAAGAAGCAGCATAATCATATGGCATCAAGGGGCAGGAATTGTCTGAGGGTGGTGAGAGCACAGCACATATTTCCTTTCTCTAGATGTCCCCAGAGAAGGAGTGAGGAAGAAAAAGAGATGCACTTTTGTTGGGAAACGTGAAATGTTCCTTAAAACCTCTACTCTGAACCTGAGAGACACCTTGTATTGAAATATTGCAGCTGGAATATGGTCAAGAAAATAACCAATTCTTGCTCCTTGGTGAGAAATTGCTCCCTCCCAAGGGATCTATGGGGCAGGAGTTTGCCTGGGACAGTGTGGGGGGCCGGCAGAGTGTTTGCTGCAGAGTGACTGAACTGGTCAGTCTAGAAGGAAACAACGAAGGCAGGCACGTCCAACTCCCAAGAGACTGAGATCTCCTCACAGTATAAAAAGACCAACTGTGATCTACCCAGTGTCAAGTCCCAAAGAGGGGGCCCTGCATTTACCTGTGAGATGCTGCAGGGAGTGAGTCCTACAGTCTCCCCCCTGCAGCCCCTGGGGGGCCATGTCTGAGGTTCCTGCATCCCGGCCTCATGGAGGGATGCTAATGGAAATGAGCCAGATCCACTTACCTCTGCAAGGTGCTTCTCACATCCTAGAGGGGAAAAGAGAAGGGAATTCACTGCACCCCACAGGCCACACTAGGAAGACCCCCTCAGACTCTGCCCCTCGGATGTCACTCTGCCTGGCACACAGCAAGATTGTGGGCAGGGATGGCAGAATCAGCCAGTTTTGGTTTCTCACAGCTTTTATTTCTCCAATCTGAAATTATTAATTTTTCCAGGATGAAGTTCTCCACATTTCCACATCTGCTTACAATTATTTTTTTTTAAATCCTTATGGAAATCCACCAGCATTTTAGGGAAATTTAATGTTTGTGGGTTCAGGGGAAGATTCCATCCTATCTCTTGTCTTAGATTATAATTTATTAACTATTATCCCATATGCATTGTGCAATTCAGACGTGAGGAAGCCTACAAGTTATTCCTACCAGGGAACTGTCCCAATTATGAATTTTTCCAATATCAAGTTCCCTACATTTCCACTCAGTTTGCAATTATTGTTGAAAATACTTATGAAAATCCACCAGCATTTAAGGGAATCTCATGTTTATGGATTCAATAGAAGATTCCAACGCATCTCTTGTCTTAGATTATAATTTATTAACTTTAATCCAGTTTGCATTGTGCAATTCAGACGTAAGTAAGCCTACAGGATAATCCTACCAGGGAACTGTCCCAAATTGTCTTCCATAGAAGTCCCCAAATTTCAAATTCTACTTTCCAACTGGAAATAAGAAAAGCACCTGCAGCATAAAATGCCTCCAAAGGGGTAATAAAGCAGCTCCCAGTCCATTTCTGAGCACAATTCAAAGTGTTGGTGCTGACCTTTAAAGCCCTAAACGGCCTCGGCCCAGTATACCGGAAGGAGCGTCTCGTTCTGACCGGACACTGAAGTCCAGTGCCGCGGGCCTTCTGGCGGTTCCCTCGCTGCGAGAAGTGAGGATACAGGGAACCAGGCAGAGGGCCTTCTCGGTAGTGGCACCTGCCCTGTGGAATGCCCTCCCAGCAGATGTCAAGGCAATAAACAACTATTTTACTTTGAAAAGAAAACTGAAGGCGGCCCTTCTTAGGGAAGTTTTTAATGCCTGATGCTGTATTGTTTTTAATATTTGGTTGGAAGCTGCTCAGAGTGGCTGGGGAATCTCAGCCAGATGGGCAGGACAAAATTTTATTATTTATTATTATTATTATTAAGCTCAGTGTTTCTTTGGTCTCCTCCACACTTCTGCTTTTCCTGTGTCTAGAAATCACAGGTCCAAGTGATTTGCCCTGCCGCTTTCCCTCAGGAAAAACCTGCTCCTTAGTTCAACATCTAAGCAAACGTCAATCCGGAGAAAACCAGGCTAATATTTGCTCTAATTCAGCAGTAAACAGCGGGTTTTCCTTGAGGAAAGGGGTGGGACAAGCAGCAGTCTGGATGAGTCCCTCTGTTTTGCTCTTTGGTCACTGTGACTGAGCATCATTTTGGGTTGATCTGAATTCATTGTGAAGGGGATCAACCCAGAGGTTTTGGAGGGAACCGGAAGAGAAGTTTGGTCAAGAGACTGGCTCATGTCGGAGGGAGGCCTGAACTCATCCTCACTGAAGCCCAGCACAGGGCAGGAAGGCAGCATTGCCAAGAAGGCAGCATTTGGAGACAAATCATCAGCAAAGAGCAGAAAAGCACCTCCTGTTCCATCAAGAACACAGAAGAATCTCTAGCGCATTCAGGTGAGTTAAGCATCCCAGGTCTCTTGGGTCTTCCTGTCCATTACAAACCTGACTGGAGGCTCCATCATCTGAGCCCCTGCACTCCTTGTATACATGAAAGGGACACATAAAGGATGGGAGGCAGCCTTTTCCTGGAGCCTTGGGCTGTTCCTGCCACCATCTTACCAGCAGGAGTTCATTCGCTGGCTGCTGACGCTTCTCCTCCATCTCCTGGATGATCCTCTCAAGCGAGGAGAGATTCCTGGAGAGTCTGGCCAGCTGCTCATCCCTTCTCCCTGCAATCTCCTTCTCCACCTCTTCCACATGATTCAGCAGACCTTTTTCTTGTTCTTCCAGGAACTGGCGCAGTTCTCTGAACTTCTCCACAATCTTCAGCCTCTCCGTTTCTGTTAATTTCTGCAAGAAAAGAGGAGGTCTGAGTGTGTTTGGTCCTTAGCCTCAAAAAAGCAGAAACGAAATTATGAGAATTAAACAGGGTGGACACTTCTGATTTTTCATAGACATGAAACCTTCAGTGGCTAAAGAAGTAAACATTTATTTTGAGGGGAGGCCCTCTCCACTGCTGTTTCTGTTGACGTCTATTTTGCAGACGGATACAGCCTAAAGGAAGGAGCTCTTTTTTCCTAGCCATGGATTTTCCCTGCATGTTTTGGGGCATGGCATAACCAGAGTTCACAGTTGTTCAGAGAACATCCAGGGACATAAAACACCCCTCAGTTTAGACTGGGGCCATTTAGGTGTAGGAAGGAACAGAAACAGAGGAGGAGGAGGACAAAGTGCAGAGTTCATCCCCATAGCTCCCCTGTTTTCTTTAAAGGTTTTAAAAAGCCTGAGTTTCCTAAAAATGAACAAGAGAGCACATTTAGAATTCAGTTATTTAGTAATATTTATGGTAAATCAGGATTTGGATTAAATTGCTTCCACCCTTTCAGCTCACAAGTCCTCAGGCTTCTCCTTGACTGCTATTCACATAATAAATGACAAGGGGCA
Organism: Podarcis cretensis; assembly: GCF_951804945.1. Lineage (NCBI taxonomy): Eukaryota > Metazoa > Chordata > Lepidosauria > Squamata > Lacertidae > Podarcis > Podarcis cretensis. The sequence goes on from NC_137171.1 coordinate 120,888,899, forward strand.
ATAAACTCAATTTAGCTGCATTCAAAGGTGAACTTACCTACCGTATTTTTCCCTCTATAACACGCAGATTTTTTCTCCTAAAAAGGAAGGGGAAATGTCTGTGCGTGTTATAGAGCGAATGTGTGGTCCCTGGAGCCGAAAAAGCAGGCAAAAATCAAATCGCCCGTCTCCTAGAAGGGAAACCTGAAAAGAGGAAGTGGCTGCTTTCCTGCATTCTGCTTCAGGGTCTTACTGCCCACCCTCCTCTGTTTCGTTGCTGCCTTTGCTCAAACGGAACAAAGAGCAGGGAAAGCCCCTCCCCTCCAGGCAAGCAGAGGGGAATTCCTCTCTGTGCTCCGGTGCTGCTGGGGGAGAGGGAGAGGGAGGGGGGGAGGGAGAGAGAGGGGGGAGGGAGAGAGAGAGAGAGAGATATGGCTGGCTTGGGTGGGGGGAAACTTTTGCCCTTCTTTCCTCCCTCCGTTAAATCCCTCTCCTGCATTCTTAGCCAGCTGCTTCTCTGCACACCCCTCTCATGTCCCTTCTTTGTTTTTCCTTCGCTCCCCACTTAAAATGTGGTTACAAAGCATAGATCCACATGGATCCTCAGGATCTTTGCATTGGGTCACCCCAAATTCACCATCAGATCACATAGCATGTCCATGGCTACAGCCTGCCCCCCCAAAATCACGCACCCACTGTTGCCTGGGGCTGCAATGGTGCAAAAACGTGGTTAAAAAGCATGGATCCTCAGGATCTTTGCATTGGGTCACCCCAAATTCACCATCAGATCACATAGCATGTCCATGGCTACAGCCTGCACCAAAAAAATCACGCACCCACTGTTGCCTGGGGCTGCAATGGTGCAAAAACGTGGTTACAAAGCATGGATCCACAGGAATTCTCAGGATTTTTGCATTGGGTCACCCAAATTCACCATCAGAGCACATAGCATGTCCATGGCTACAGCCTGCACCAAAAAAATCACGCACCCACTGTTGCCTGGGGCTGCAATGGTGCAAAAACGTGGTTACAAAGCATGGATCCACAGGAATTCTCAGGATTTTTGCATTGGGTCACCCCAAATTCACCATCAGATCACATGTCTGTGGCCACAGCATGAAGCCCAAAAATGATACATCCACTGTTTCATTCAGAATGTTTTTCCCCTTGTTTTCCTCCTCTAAAAACAATGTGCGTGTTATGGTCAGGTGCGTGTTATAGAGCGAAAAATACGGTAATTTGCGATTGCTGAAAAAATATGGAGACCAAAACAGAGCTTTAAAATTCTGATATTTTCAAGCTTGACCCAGCCAGGTAATATTCACAAAAAATGTATTTATGAGAGTAAAGTACAGATCAAAATATTTATACAAGGAGGTAGCTAATATCTGATTCATAACAGACTGATGTGGAAAAAGGAGAAATGTGGAGAAGCTGAAACAGGCAGATTTCTCCATCCCTCCTCAGTCCTGACTCTCTTCTTCTTCTTCTTCTTCCTCTTCCTCTTCTTCTCTATTGAATTTATATACTGCCCTATACCTGGAGGTCTCAAGTGCTTGTTCCCTGTCTAGTAACAACAGAGACACTTACAAGGAGGTCTTTGCTTTCCTTGTCCAGATCTGCTTGATGGGCCAGAATTTCCCCTCTCTCTTTCCTCAGAATCTCCAGGCGGCGACAGATCTCTCCCTAAAGAGAAAAGGAAAAACTCAGCTTTGATTGAGACACACAGAGAGATGAAAATCACAATGGCTTCTTGCGCTCAGTGGCCTTCCTAGAATAGCAAAGTAATTTACTGGTGGAAATAAAAGTACAGTGGTTTTCAGCCTCTTTGGATCCACGGCTCCATGGATCAACTACCCTGTGGGGCTCAGGATCCCAATTAGGTCCCCCTTGCCTGCACAGCTGGCAGCCCCTCACCCTTTCTCAAACACCCTCCCTTGCGGAGTGATCTCTCAGCCTCCTCTCCTTTCCTTGGGAGTCCCAACCTGACTTCTCACCTTGAGGTCTCAGGGAGAAGTGGGAAGAGGAGGAGGAGGAGGAGGAGGAGGAAGGGCTAAGGCAGGATCCAACCTGGGATGTATCACTCTAGCATCAAAGAGATAGTGAGGTCAGCCCAAGAGGCGAGAGATGCAGGGATAGAGCAGCGCTTCTCAAAACTTCACCCATTCCAAACCCCTCTTCTGCAAGCCTAGGGCTGTCCCACACTTCCTCTTGACCCTACTGCTTTGCCGCTAAATTGGGTCAGACGGCAGTTCTGGTTTTTTGCTACTTGGCTGTTATTTTCTCTGCAGTAGCCAGACCCCCAAGTGTGTAGGGCCACCAGGGGAGCTTTAAGTGCTGCAGCTTCTTCCATTTCTGGGCCAAAGAAGTTCTTGCTGTGGCCAGAATCCACCCAAGTAGCTCCTTTGATCACAAGATTGCTGTCTGGGTCTCCCGCCAATTCAAAGGAACCAGCTTTTTTTCACTATTATTACTATTTCGTGGCATTAGTAGCACTGCATGGCACAGGAGCATTTTTGCACCACTGTAGTAGAACAAGTGATTTTTTTTAAAAAGGGATCAAAAGGCTTTATATATAGTATATAATTGCACAGGTCCAATTCCGAGTTGCCATGAAAATGTCATCTTTCCCCCTTGTCCTTGCAGATGCTACTCTGAACCACAGAGTCCTTTGCCATTTGGGGTGGGAGGAGATCCTCAGCCCCCCCAAAAAAAACCTCATTGCAGAGGCTCCACAGCACCCCAGAATAAGCCTCCAGTAGGTGCTTCCACTCCCCACTCCCAAATCTGCTTCCAAGAGATACTTGGGGGGTGGAATCCTGACCATCTGGTCAATTCCTGGCTAACAGTCCCCCCCCCCCCCGCTGATCCCTTGCTGCTCTCTGTTTTGCAGGGCATTGAGGAGGAATCCTGGTAAACAAAGGAGACATGTACTTAGTTGTCTATGTGCCATTTACATTTCTACTGTTCTAAATATGTACAGAGCAGCCTTGCTGGGGGATGTGGACGAGGTTAACCCTTTCTCTCCCTGCCAAGGTCCCAGTTCAAATCTTTGAAGCTGCTGTGAGTATTTCAAGATCCCCTTGTCCCCCTGGCAGAGAGAAAGACTTCAACGCCCCCCTCCAGCCATCCCAGGAGCCCCCAGGCTTCCCCTGGGCTGCTTCCAAGGCGATGAACAAGGACCAATCTATGCCATGCCTACTGTGGACTTCAGAATTACAAAACAAACCTCCCAGGAAGAATCCACAGCTATTTATTTCTCCCCCTCCAGATCCAGAGATCACCTACCTTGTATTCCTCGAAAGCCTCTTCCAGAGGAATCACCTTGTGATTTTCATGTTCCTTTGACTTGTCACACACCAGGCAGATGGTGGCCTCGTGGACTTTGCAGAAGAGCTTGAGGGGCTCCTGGTGATCCTCGCAGGTTCTCCCTTTCCCTCCTTCCTCCTTTCCCTCCTGGAGGCTGAGATTCTGGGCTATTTCCACCATATTAGCCAGTGGCCGATTGGGGATGAGGCTTCTTCTCTGGACTGTTTTTCTGCACTGAGGGCAGGAAGCCTCTGCCTCCGATTCCCCCCAGTGCTGGATCAAGCAGGATCGGCAGAAGTTGTGCCCACACTCTGGGATGGTCACTGGATCCTTGAAGTAATCCAGGCAGATGGAGCAAGTGGCTTCCTCACGGAGACGCTGGATGTGACCCCCCGCAGCAGCCATGGCTCCCTCGCGCTGAAGACCCGAGTTAAGTTTCGCTTTTCAGTTTTCAGTCACTGGGAGTTTCCCTTCCTGGAAATGACTCGGTGATCATGTGATCTTTATTTTTTAAAACAAAACAAAACATGTCTCCAGGTTTTTGCAATTGCTGAATGTTTTCTCAAGTAGCAGCGAATGCTTCTGGATTGCTTCCCATGCTTTTGATTGCACACAAACACACACGTATCTAGTAAGTTGTGGTATTCATACTGCAACATTTTTCATTCGTAGGCTTCCTTGTCATTTTTGAATTGGGAGAAAATCTGCCTCTGCCCTAAAAGGACAGGAGTTCTGATTTAGCAGGCGGGACTTGATTCCGTGAAGAGAACTCCTAAAAGTCTGGTTGCTAGTTCTAACTTTATCCCTTTTTAGCTTGCTGGCAAAGAACTTCAGATTGGAACAGACGCTTTCAGCCTTGCCAACCTGGTGCCCTCTGTTTCCTTCAGACTACAGCTCCCATCATCCCTGGCCAGGACATCTGCAGGTATGGTTGGGAAGACCTTGCAGAGCCACTGCCAGTCAGTGGAGGCAAGACTGACCTCGATGGACCGGGCAGAAGGCACCATCTGCATGGTGGCAGCCCAGTTATGGAGCTCCTTCCCTAGATATGAATGCCTGGTGAGACTTGGCTATTATTATTAATCGATATTACTACACAGTGTAAAGTCTTCCTATATTCCTAATAAAGTGTGGTGCCTTCCAATGGCTGAAAAACCTGGAGGGCTTTAACAGGGGATTAGATACAATTCCTGGAGGATAAGACTCGGGTGGTGCTGTGGGTTAAACCACAGGGTCTAAGGCTTGCCGATCAGAAGGTTGGTGGTTTGAATCCCCGCGACTTTGGATGGTTATATGCTCTGCCTCTGTGGTTGGAAGCAGGAATCCTCCTGAATAGCAGCTGCTGGAGACTCCAGGAGGGGCTCTTATTCCCAGGTCCTGCTTAGGGGTTTCCCACACACATAATGTTTAAAAAATGTTTTTGGTTTCACCTGCAGGTAAAAGGAGAGAGATCAAGATGGAGATTTCCCACCAAGGGAAGCTGTGCCAGAGGGAATATCCCTATGTTCCTACATTCCTTTGTTAGCTGAGATTGCAGAGCAAAAGCGTGAGTCCAAAGGACACTAGGGAGCAAATGAACGCAGCCATCACCCAGAAGTCCAGTTCCCTTTAGTGAAAGCCCAGTGCACTTTGGAGCAGAAAGCCCAAAGGAGGAACGGCCAGCACAGTTTGGGTCGGGGGAGGCTGAATGCTGAAGAACATCCTGATGAATGCTCCATGTGTGGAGAGAGCGTCCAGCGAGGATCCGCCCTGACTGAGCAGCAGAGGATGTACATGGGAGAGGAAGCGTACGAATGGTCTGAGGACGAGAAACCCTTTCCCCAGTGAGAGATCTGGGTGCGCCATCAGAGAGGCCTCATGGAAGAGAAACCACACAAGTGTCCCAAGTGTGGGAAGAGGTTCAGCCAGAGGACCACACGGGAGAGAGGCCTCACGAATTCCTGGATCGGAGAGATACGTTACTCAAACACCGGAGAACCCACACAGGGGAGAAGCCGGACGAGTGCCATGATTGTGGGAGAAACTTCAAGCACTCATGCAACTTAATTGAACATCGGAAGACGCACACAGGGGAGAAACCCCACCGAGGGTGGGAAAAGTTTCCATCATCCTTGTAGGTTGACTGACCATCAGAACATCCACACAGGAGAGAAGCCTCACAAATGCCCTGAGTGCAGGAAAAACTTTTCTCCGTGAGATACGCTGATCAAACACCAAAGGACCCACGCGGAGGAGAAACCTTATGAATGCCCCGAGTGCGGAAAAAGCTTCATGCAGAGGAAGGGATTAATCGGACACCAGATAATTCATTTAGGGAATACGTCCAGCCAATATTCTTGAAAAGTGCCACATTCCACAGAAAAACAGAGGGAGAAATGTTGGTTACAACCCTATTTGCAGTGGAGAACACACACCTTTTCTATGTCACAAGACATAGGCGGATGGCCAGTTGTTGTTGTTATTTCAAGAAAGTTCTCTGTTGAGGTTTCCTGCCCCAGGAGGGGACAAACAAAACTGCCCACCCCCTGCTCTGGTCCCCACGATGGATGGAGGCAGGGAGACAGAGACACATTATCTCCACATTGCAGATTCTCATAGCACTAGAAGTCATGGCCCCCATACAAAGCTGACTGTTGGGAGATCCAGGACAGAAAAAAGCATTTCATTGTGGAGCACGTAAATGAACCATGGAACTCACTGCCACTGGAGGCAGAGATGGCAGCCAACTTAAAATCATGGAATTGCAGAGCTGAATGGTACAACAAGGGTCACCTAGTCCAGATCTCTGCAATGCAGGAATCTTTTGCCCAACATGGTGCTCAAGCCAGTGACCCTTAGATTAAGACTCTCGTGCTCCACCCATTGAGCTGGGGAGAAGACAAGGGGACAAATTCATGGAGCACTAGGCCGTGAAGCACAATGGCTCTGCTTTGCCTCCACAGTCTAGAGGCAGAAGGCTTCTAAATCTCAGGTGCTGGAAACTGCAGGGGGGGGGGAGGCTGGTTTTACACACTGGTCCCGCTTGCAGGTTTCCCAAGGGCGTCTGGGGGGCCCCTCTTCGGCCCTGGACCAAATGAGCCACTTTTTGTGTCCTCCCACAGGGTGAGTGGAAGCTCACAGGGAAACTTACGATGACACACAAACATTGCCTACATCATATAGGGGTGGAGCAAGGGGAGGTGGCCCTCAGGCGGGGGGGGGGAAGGTGCCTTTATTTTGACATGTGCCACCACCCTGTGGGAAACGCAGGAAAAGGAGATCAGGCTGCACAGGTCAGTAGTCTGCGCCCCTGATAGTGGAGCCAGGGAGAAAGTCCTGTCTGATCTTTGAGAGAGGTCAATTCCACAGGCATTTGTTGTTCTAGCACTTAGTATCCCAGGAGAGAAATCAGATGTACCTGGTGCTGAAAAGACGCTCCTTGGGGGAGCATTGTGCGTTTGGGGTGGGGCTGAGGAACACAGGGAAGGTGCCCTGCATAATGTATAGGGCAGCACAGCCCATGGGGCCCCTTACAGAAGCTGCCGGACTGCAGCTCCCATCCTCTCTGACCCCTGGCCATGCTGGATGGGTCAGAGGGGAGTTGGAGTCCAGCATTATCCAGAGGACACCCCATTTGCTGCCCACGATATACAGAATCCAGCCTGTAAATACGGAACATTAATGCATCAAACCTAAACACATATAACTGGGCCGAAGCCCCACTCAATGCAATGAGCTTTATTTCTGGCAACGTGTGGAGATGGGGAGGCTGTATTTGCAGAGGGCATTAGCAGCTGACGCCCTGTTCAATTTCTTTTTTATTTTCTTCCCATCTGAGATCTCCAGCTGTCCTGCCTGACGTGGGGGACAGGGTTCATTTTTTACTCCTCTATAAATCCAATGATGCATGCATTTTCACAGCTACGTAAGATATTGTGGGGAGAGGGAGGTTTCATAATAATAATAATAATTTATTATTTGTACCCCGCCCATCTGGCTGGGCTTCCCCAGCCACTCTGGGCAGCTTCCAAAAAAAATATCAAATATTAAAAGGTTCTGTAAACAGGGCTGCCTTCAGATGTCTTCTAAAAGTCTGGTAGTTGTTGTTCTCTTTGACATCTGGTGGGAGGGTGTTCCACAGGGAGGGTGCCACCACTGAGAAGGCCCTCTGCCTGGTTCCCTGTAACTTGGCTTCTTGCAGTGAGGCAGAAGGCCCTCGGTGCTGGACCTCAGTGTCCGGGTAGAACGATGGAGGTGGAGACGCTCCTTCAGATATACTGGGCCGAGGCCGTTTAGGGCTTTAAAGGTCAGCACCAACACTTTGAATTGTGCTCGGAAAGTTACTGGGAGCCAGTGTAGGTCTTTCAAGACCGGTGTTATATGGTCTCGGCGGCTGCTCCCAGTCACCAGTCTAGCTGCCGCATTCTGGATTTGTTGTAGTTTCCGGGTCACCTTCAAAGGTAGCCCCACGTAGAGCGCATTGCAGTAGTCCAAGTGGGAGATAAGCAGAACATGCACCACTCTGGAGAGACAGTCTGCGGGCAGGTAGGGTCTCAGCAGCTGCCCTGGACACAGATTTGACCTGTGCCTCCATGGACAGCCGAGTCCAAAATGACTCCCAAGCTGCGCACCTGGTCCTTCAGGGGCACAGTTACCCCATTCAGAACCAGGGAATCCTCTACACCTGCCCGCCTCCTGTCCCCCCAAAACAGTACTTTTGTCTTGTCAGGATTCAACCTCAATCTGTTAGCCACCATCCATCCTCCAACCACCTCCAGACACTCACACAGGACCTTCACCGCCTTCACTGGTTCTGATTTAAAAGAGAGGTAGAGCTGGGTATCATCCACATACTGATGAACACCCAGCCCAAACCTCCTGATGATCTCTCCCAGCAGCTGCATGTAGATGTTGAAAAGCATGGGGGAGAGGACAGAACCCGGAGGCACCCCACAAGTGAGAGCCCAGGGGTCTGAATACTCATCCCCCACCACCACTTTCTGAACAAGGCCCAGGAGGAAGGAGCGGAACCACTGTATGACAGTGCCCCCAGCTCCCAGCTCCTCTAGACGGTCCAGAAGGAATTGCAGAATCACAGAGTTGCGAGGGGTCCTGAGGGTTATCTAGTCCCACCCCCTGCAGTGCAGGAAACCTTTGCCCAATGTGGGGCTCAACCCACAACCCTGGGATTAAGAGCCTCGTGCTCTGCCAAATCGGACATCTCAAAAGGAAAACAAGACTCAAGGTGAAGAAACGATGATTTATTGGGACTGTTAAAAGTGTGACTGTCTCTTTCAGAAGAAGTGAGCTGCAGAGGGAATTCTGGAGAAAGGAAGGAAAATGAATCTTCTCAAAGGGCCCTTGAAAAACTGCCCAAGGCTCTCCTGGTGGGTAAATGGTTTTTTATGTCAGTCGCTCTGGTCTGGAGAGAAACTCTTGCTGGGCCTGAGAGGCAGATTTAGTCTCCTCAGGAGATAATGAGGGCGGTTTCATTTCTCCACAGATAAAAGAGAGGGAGGAGGGTCTCTCCAGAGAACGAGGCTCCTGAGAACGTGTAGAGTTCGGCTCCGGAGTCGGCGTCAGAAAAAGACACACGTCCCCCTTCATAGTCCAGAGTCACCCAGATCCTCCTGGGCTCCTCACTCAGGGACAGACGAGAGGAAACAGGGGAGGTGCAGGCCCAGTACCCCCCTCCCCACTTCCCCACAGCCCAGATCCCTCTCTCAGGGCTAAAGGAGAAGGTGCCCTTTCTCTCCACAGACTTCCTGGCGACCCCCACATCCCACCCTTCCCCACTTTCCACAGTGACATCCCAGAAATGTCTGCCTGCTGTGAATCCTTCACGTCCCAACACACAAAAATAGTAGCTGAACCTCCCAGGATTATCAGGCAGGGCTTGAGGTTTGAAATATACTCAGAGTCGCAAAGTGATTTCATGCTCTTTATTCAGCTCATAGTGGTGAGGAGGAATGAATGAATGTCCCCTCAAAGTATCTGCTTTATATACATTGTTTACACAATGGGCTGCACATGATTGGCTAATTCCGGAATTCTACTGTAAGCCAATCAGGCTGTGGATTCACTTCAATCTGGAGCATGATTGGGTGGTTCCTGCCAACCAATCATACTGCTGCATTGTTCTAGGACCAATCAGACTGCTGCATTCAGAATCCTATTGTTCTAGGACCAATCAGACTGCTGCAGTTTGGATGCTATTCGACTCGGTATATAAGAAGGTTTCTCTCCCAATCTCAGGCTTTTCCGATCCTTGGACAGGATGAGTTGGGGATGGGCTGTGTCTGGATCCAGAGTGACATTTGCTGTTGGGGAGAAGATGAGGGAAAGAGAAGATTGGGCAGAGTCAGCAGAGAGACAGAGATGGACATCCTAATCCAAGAAACACCCGAAAAACCCAGATTCCCTTTCAGATTAATGGGATTTCCTTGCATCACATGCAAGACTGAGACTCCTCCTTGCACACTTTGATCAGAATAAATATCTTCTGGTTGGTTTTTAAATCAGTTTCTTTCACTTTCTCCTATTCAATGCACATTGTGCCTGCCCTTCTCTCTCTCTCTTTTTTTTAATAAATATTTATTAAAATTATTAACAAAATACAACAAAAAAGAAAAAACAAAGAAAAATACACAAAACACAAAAGGTAAATAAAAATAAAAAAGAAAGAAAAAATCCATTATTCTTTTACTAACTTTGAAGCTCATATCCTTATTTTCTTGACCTCCTCACACCTCCCCTTTTTGTATTCCCATTTACATAATCAGATCAGCAAATCCTTACCCTCTTTTATTTATGTTAACTCTATATCTTAACATATTAAAACTCTATGTTTTCACCCATTATCAATTCACTTTTGCATACTCTTTTTAACTTTGTTGCTAATACCACTTATTTTCTGTGCCTGCCGTTCTCTCAACCCAGGCATTTTCTAAGAGGAAAAACCACCCAGGAAACCTTTTACTCTTCTCTTCTGTGTTATCTAAGGGGAAAGAGAGAAGAATTGGAGGAGGCAGGAGAGGAGAGAAGCTGCCCCCCTCTGACAATTTCTGTGGGAATTGGCCTTTGGGGACCTCTGGGTTGGGCTGGGAGATGAGGACCCCCCTGTAATAATAATAATAATTAATAATAATAATAATAATAATAATAATAATAATAATATCAACATTTGCATACTGCCCTTCATCTATAGGTCTCAGGGTGGTCCACAGCATAAAAATACAACACAAAACCACATACGGTCTTCCCCTCACTTTCGCATGGGTTATGTTCTGGGCCCTCGTGCCCACAAGTGAAAATCGTGTTAAGTGGGGAGCCTGTTTATTCCTGCTCTCCATCTCTCTCACCCACTTGGTCTCTCCTTCCTCCCAACCATCTTGGAAGTTTAGGCCTTGCCGCCAGGGAAGAGGAGGCAGGTGGCAGGGCAATTTTACAAAGGACTGCTTATTCCATGCTTCTCTTTGGGATTTAATATATACCATAAGACTAGTTCCCTGGGGGAAGGGGGGAATAACTCAAAAGGTTACCAGTTTGGGGCTGAGGCAGTCATGATAGGCAAGTGTAGGGCTGCTCTATTTTGAAGAGCAAGAAAGCGGACACATTGGCCAGCTTCAACCTTTAACCATGGATCGCTATGACGACTCTCATTTGAAATACCCCTTCTATATGTAGGCTACAGAAGCTGTGATATATTGCTAGTAGCAATGCTCTTAACTTTCAACAACAAAAGAAGAATAAGAATACTTATTGCTCCCTCACTTGCCACATGAAATATTTGGGCACATGTTCACATCTTTCTGAATGTAAGTGTGCACAGAACAATTTATTAACCTGTTGAACATCTGCATGTGGACTCTCCTTAAGGGCAGGGGGGTCTTAACTCTTGTAGCTGAGCTAGCGTCCTTTTGGTTCAGCCACAAGAGAAGGGATTTTTACAGTATGTCGCAAGCTTAAGATGCTGCTCTGTTGTGATTCTCTGCTGCAGATTAGCCTAACCGGGTGCCTTAGATCTGACTCTAATGCAGGCATAGGCAACCTTGGCCTTCCAGCTGTTTTGGGACTACAACTCCCATGATCCCTAGCTAACAGGACCAGTGGTCAGGGATTATCGGAATTGTAGTGCCGAAACATGTGGAGGGCCGAGGTTGCCTATGCCTGCTCTAATGCAATATTAAAATTTTCATGGGTTCTTGTAAACCAACAAACTGAACAAAAAACATGGGGACATTTTGCCCAATTTTAAAAATCTGCCCCGATACAAATTTTAAGAAATTTTGATCATGAAAATAGAAGACATGGCTGGGAAAAAGATGACACATGGCAACCAGGCCTGAAAAAGGTCACATGATGGAAAAGCAACCCAACTCTCTCTAGCCAGGAGTAAAACTCTTCCCTCCTCCGCCTGATCCTTCTGGGAAGTTTCTTTCCCCCCCCCCCCTTCAAGTCCACCCTCTCTGCCTTTGTGGCACAAACAGCAGGGCTAGAGTCAAGCGGTGGATGGTTCTCAACATACAGAAGACACTCTTGACCTCCCATGAAACACTAGTCCCCCCCCCCTTCTGTGAATTGGGGTCTCCATGTGAATTTTACCTCTCTGGAGACTTCTGAGTGACTGGACATCTGAGGAAGCAAAAAGAGAGGCTTAATGGTCTACACTGCAATAGTTCAAAGAAAATCTTTTTACAAAACATCACCATAACATAGCATCTGTTGTTTCCTTATTTCAAGCAAAAGATGGCATCATGAAACAAGTAATTGAAAGACAACAACTGTAGGCCTAAGCAATTAAAACAACTAACATGTTTAGCTATGATTCCTGCATTGCAGAGGGTTGGAGTAGATCAGGGGTCAGCAAACTTTTTCAGGAGGGGGCCGGTCCACTGTCCTCAGACCTTGTGGGGGGACGAACTATATATATATATTTTTTTTGGGGGGGGAATGAACAAAATCCTATGCCCCACAAATAACCCAGAGATGCATTTTAAATAAAAGGACACATTCTACTCATGTAAAAACACGCTGATTCCCAGACAGTCCTCGGGCCGGATTAGAAGAAGATTGGGCCGGATCAAGCCCCCAGGCCTTAGTTTGCCTACCCATGGACTAGATGATCCTTGGGATCCCTTCAAACTCTACTATTCCATGATTCCATGAGGAAATCAGAAATGGTAAACCATGCTAGAAAATGGTGGAATACAATCATTCAGAATCCATGAATAAAATGGGAATCTGTACTGGAGGGCTGGAGGAAGGTTAACATCTGCGCCAAGTAAACTGGTGGGAAAAAGCTCTTGAAAGCGGAATTTCCAAGCATGCTGACAAACCAAAGGAAGAATCGGCAGAGCTTTACCCTGTAATTCAAAGGGTCTCGTGCAATGGGGAGGCCTCCCTCCTGGAATGGGGCTGATCTCAAAAGCCCCAGAAGAACCTCTGCAGATTGTGTGGAGGGAAAACAAAATGCAAGGGAGGTTCCTTATACATGAGAACGCGACAAGATGGACCCTGGACTGACCCAGCAGGATCCTCCTTGAGGGCTTTTGTAAGATATTGTAAGACTCTGAGGCTTTTCCCTACAAACAAGCAGTATACAGATTTTATGAAAGAAAGCAAAATCTATAAAATCGAGGGTGAAACCAGGATACTAGTCTATAGGCAGGAGTAAAACGCAGACCGGTGTGCGGGTTCTTTGCAGGGACAAGCTCTGCCCCCAATCCAAGCCTTCAAACTCCTCCCAGTTCATTCATGGGACAGACCAAGAACCCAAACACCACTAGAGGACTGTTTCCCAGAGTGACGCCATTGATGGGGGTCCCAAAGTCTGCAGAAGGGACAGCTCAACACCCATGAAATATCAGTCCCCATCTTTCCTTTCAAATTGTTCCTCCCCTGGAAATTTACCTTTCTGAAGCTGTTTTCTGTATAACACAGCATCTGAGGAATCAAAAAGATAATAAAGCGTAAGGGCAACACTCTTCCACCTGATATAAATCTTCATACAAAAGGAACACTTCATAATGTAGCATCCTTGAATTGACTCCATTCAGAGCAGAAGAACCTCCAAAAGGACAACCCCAGATTGTGTAGACTGGTAACCAAAAGAAAAGGAGGTTCCGTAGAATTGAAAACAGATACACTCTGGTTTAGGCTTTCTTTACAGGATACAGCATTTTAATATACATGCGCCATTCTGGGGGACAAGAAATGAAGGCTGGAGCCCCAAGAAGGAAGGTATCCTGGGGTTATTAAATTCCATGCAGTAAGAGCCTGGCATGTTCAGTTCTGAAGAAATATTAGAAATCCCAGTGTGAAATCCTGGCAGCCATTTTTCATCACCTTTCCATTGTTTCACTGTATCGTCCACAAGGTGATTTAGATCACAGAATTCCAAGATCCTGTTCCCCAGTTCTGGAGGGAAAGGCAGTGGGTTCTCTGGACTCTCTCTTTCCTCATACCTGGTGAAAAGATAAACAATGAATGGCCCCATTGTGGCACCGTCTCCCTAATTATTGCAGGAGATCTCAATAACATGAACAAAGTTGAGGTTTATTTCCCAACAGGTAATTCAACGTGATCTGTTGACACCCACCTCCAAGCCCTGGTCAATGGCTTGGTAAGGATGCTAAACAGCACAAGGGACAAGAGGCAACCCTGTGCGACATTACCGGAGGGCTCCCATGGCTTCAAACAATGCTGCCCCATAACAACTTTCTGAGAAGGTCCCAGGACGTAAGGGCCAAACCCCTGAAATGGAGTGCCTGCAATTCCTCTCTCCCTGAGCCTCTCTAGAGGATGTTAGAAGAAGAAGAAGAAGAAGAAGAAGAAGAAGAAGAAGAAGAGAGGAGGAGGAGGAGGAGGAGGAGTTTGGATTTGATATCCCACTTTATCATGACCCTAAGGAGTCTCAAAGCGGCCAACAATCTCCTTTCCCTTCCTCCCCCACAACAAACACTCTGTGAGGTGAGTGGGGCTGAGAGACTTCAAAGAAGTGTGACTGGCCCAAGGTCACCCAGCAGCTGCATGTGGAGGAGCGGAGACGCGAACCCGGTTCCCCAGGATTACGAGACAACTGCTCTTAACCACTACACCACACTGGCTAGTGTTTGAAATTACCAAAGTCAATGAACAGAAGGTGGAAGAGAAAGAAAAGAGCCCCCATCCCTGTGCGAAGTGATGTGGGGAGGGAGGGAGGAGGCAGCTGACCTTGAACCTTGGAGGGAGAATTGGGGGGCTACAAGTTCCGAAGAGGGGGTCCTGTTTTACCTGTGAGATGCTGCAGGGAGTGAGTCCTCCAGTCTCCCCCCTGCAGCCCCTGGGGGGCCATGTCTGAGGTTCCTGCATCCCGGCCTCATGGAGGGATGCTAATGGAAATGAGCCAGATCCACTTACCTCTGCAAGGTGCTTCTCACATCCTAGAGGGGAAAAGAGAAGGGAATTCACTGCACCCCACAGGCCACACTAGGAAGACCCCCTCAGACTCTGCCCCTCGGATGTCACTCTGCCTGGCACACGGCAAGGTTGTGGGCAGGGATGGCAGAATCAGCCAGTTTTGGTTTCTCACAGCTTTTATTTCTCCAATCTGAAATTATTAATTTTTCCAGGATGAAGTTCTCCACATTTCCACATCTCCTTACAATTATTTTTTTAAAATCCTTATGGAAATCCACCAGCATTTTAGGGAAATTTAATGCTTGTGGGTTCAGGAGAAGATTCCATCCAATCTCTTGTCTTAGATTATAATTTATTAACTATTATCCCATATGCATTGTGTAATTCAGACGTGAGGAAGCCTACAAGTTAATCCTACCAGGGAACTGTCCCAAATTGTCTTCCATAGAAGTCCCCAAATTTCAAATTCTACTTTCCAACTGGAAATAAGAAAAGCACCTGCAGCATAAAATGCCTCCAAAGGGGTAATAAAGCAGCTCCCAGTCCATTTCCGAGCACAATTCAAAGTGTTGGTGCTGACCTTTAAAGCCCTAAACGGCCTCGGCCCAGTATACCGGAAGGAGCGTCTCCACTCCTATCGTTCTGACCGGACACTGAAGTCCAGTGCCGCGGGCCTTCTGGCGGTTCCCTCGCTGCGAGAAGTGAGGATACAGGGAACCAGGCAGAGGGCCTTCTCGGTAGTGGCACCTGCCCTGTGGAATGCCCTCCCAGCAGATGTCAAGGCAATAAACAACTATTTTACTTTGAAAAGAAAACTGAAGGCGGCCCTTCTTAGGGAAGTTTTTAATGTCTGATGCTGTATTGTTTTTAATATTGGGTTGGAAGCTGCTCAGAGTGGCTGGGGAATCTCAGCCAGATGGGCAGGACAAAATTTTATTATTTATTATTATTATTATTAAGCTCAGTGTTTCTTTGGTCTCCTCCACACTTCTGCTTTTCCTGTGTCTAGAAATCACAGGTCCAAGTGATTTGCCCTGCCGCTTTCCCTCAGGAAAAACCTGCTCCTTAGTTCAACATCTAAGCAAACGTCAATCCGGAGAAAACCAGGCTAATATTTGCTCTAATTCAGCAGTAAACAGCGGGTTTTCCTTGAGGAAAGGGGTGGGACAAGCAGCAGTCTGGATGAGTCCCTCTGTCTTACTCTTTGGTCAATGTGACTGAGCATCATTTTGGGTTGATCTGAATCCATTGTGAAGGGGATCAACCCAGAGGTTTTGGAGGGAACCGGAAGAGAAGTTTGGTCAAGAGACTGGCTCATGTCGGAGGGAGGCCTGAACTCATCCTCACTGAAGCCCAGCACAGGGCAGGAAGGCAGCATTGCCAAGAAGGCAGCATTTGGAGACAAATCATCAGCAAAGAGCAGAAAAGCACCTCCTGTTCCATCAAGAACACAGAAGAATCTCTAGCGCATTCAGGTGAGTTAAGCATCCCAGGTCTCTTGGGTCTTCCTGTCCATTACAAACCTGACTGGAGGCTCCATCATCTGAGCCCCTGCACTCCTTGTATACATGAAAGGGACACATAAAGGATGGGAGGCAGCCTTTTCCTGGAGCCTTGGGCTGTTCCTGCCACCATCTTACCAGCAGGAGTTCATTCGCTGGCTGCTGACGCTTCTCCTCCATCTCCTGGATGATCCTCTCAAGCGAGGAGAGATTCCTGGAGAGTCTGGCCAGCTGCTCATCCCTTCTCCCTGCAATCTCCTTCTCCACCTCTTCCACATGATTCAGCAGACCTTTTTCTTGTTCTTCCAGGAACTGGCGCAGTTCTCTGAACTTCTCCACAATCTTCAGCCTCTCCGTTTCTGTTAATTTCTGCAAGAAAAGAGGAGGTCTGAGTGTGTTTGGTCCTTAGCCTCAAAACAGCAGAAACGAAATTATGAGAATTAAACAGGGTGGACACTTCTGATTTTTCATAGACATGAAACCTTCAGTGGCTAAAGAAGTAAACCTTTATTTTGAGGGGATGCCCTCTCCACTGCTGTTTCTGTTGACGTCTATTTTGCAGACGGATACAGCCTAAAGGAAGGAGCTCTTTTTTCCTAGCCATGGATTTTCCCTGCATGTTTTGGGGCATGGCATAACCAGAGTTCACAGTTGTTCAGAGAACATCCAGGGACATAAAACACCCCTCAGTTTAGACTGGGGCCATTTAGGTGTTGGAAGGAACAGAAACAGAGGAGGAGGAGGACAAAGTGCAGAGTTCATCCCCATAGCTCCCCTGTTTTCTTTAAAGGTTTTAAAAAGCCTGAGTTTCCTAAAAATGAACAAGAGAGCACATTTAGAATTCAGTTCTTTAGTAATATTTATGGTAAATCAGGATTTGGATTAAATTGCTTCCACCCTTTCAGCTCACAAGTCCTCAGGCTTCTCCTTGACTGCTATTCACATAATAAATGACAAGGGGCAATAAACTCAATTTAGCTGCATTCAAAGGTGAACTTACCTACCGTATTTTTCCCACTATAACACGCAGATTTTTTCTGCTAAAAAGGAAGGGGAAATGTCTGTGCGTGTTATAGAGCGAATGTGTGGTCCCTGGAGCCGAAAAAGCAGGCAAAAATCAAATCGCCCGTCTCCTAGAAGGGAAACCTGAAAAGAGGAAGTGGCTGCTTTCCTGCATTCTGCTTCAGGGTCTTACTGCCCACCCTCCTCTGTTTCGTTGCTGCCTTTGCTCAAACGGAACAAAGAGCAGGGAAAGCCCCTCCCCTCCAGGCAAGCAGAGGGGAATTCCTCTCTGTGCTCCGGTGCTGCTGGGGGAGAGGGAGAGAGAGGGGGGGAGGGAGAGAGAGGGGGGAGGGAGAGAGAGAGAGAGAGATATGGCTGGCTTGGGTGGGGGGAAACTTTTGCCTTTCTTTCCTCCCTCCGTTAAATCCCTCTCCTGCATTCTTAGCCAGCTGCTTCTCTGCACACCCCTCTCATGTCCCTTCTTTGTTTTTCCTTCGCTCCCCACTTAAAATGTGGTTACAAAGCATAGATCCACATGGATCCTCAGGATCTTTGCATTGGGTCACCCCAAATTCACCATCAGATCACATAGCATGTCCATGGCTACAGCCTGCCCCCCCAAAATCACGCACCCACTGTTGCCTGGGGCTGCAATGGTGCAAAAACGTGGTTAAAAAGCATGGATCCTCAGGATATTTGCATTGGGTCACCCCAAATTCACCATCAGATCACATAGCATGTCCATGGCTACAGCCTGCACCAAAAAAATCACGCACCCACTGTTGCCTTGGGCTGCAATGGTGCAAAAATGAGGTTACAAAGCATGGATCCACAGGGATTCTCAGGATCTTTGCATTGGGTCACCCCAAATTCACCATCAGATCACATAGCATGTCCATGGCTACAGCCTGCACCAAAAAAATCACGCACCCACTGTTGCCTGGGGCTGCAATGGTGCAAAAATGTGGTTACAAAGCATGGATCCACAGGGATTCTCAGGATCTTTGCATTGGGTCACCCCAAATTCACCATCAGATCACATAGCATGTCCATGGCTACAGCCTGCACCAAAAAAATCACGCACCCACTGTTGCCTGGGGCTGCAATGGTGCAAAAACGTGGTTACAAAGCATGGATCCACAGGAATTCTCAGGATTTTTGCATTGGGTCACCCCAAATTCACCATCAGATCACATAGCATGTCCATGGCTACAGCCTGCACCAAAAAAATCACGCACCCACTGTTGCCTGGGGCTGCAATGGTGCAAAAACGTGGTTACAAAGCATGGATCCACAGGAATTCTCAGGATTTTTGCATTGGGTCACCCCAAATTCACCATCAGATCACATGTCTGTGGCCACAGCATGAAGCCCAAAAATGATACATCCACTGTTTCATTCAGAATGTTTTTCCCCTTGTTTTCCTCCTCTAAAAACGATGTGCGTGTTATGGTCAGGTGCGTGTTATAGAGCGAAAAATACGGTAATTTGCGATTGCTGAAAAAATATGGAGACCAAAACAGAGCTTTAAAATTCTGATATTTTCAAGCTTGACCCAGCCAGGTAATATTCACAAAAAATGTATTTATGAGAGTAAAGTACAGATCAAAATATTTATACAAGGAGGTAGCTACCCTAATATCTGATTCATAACAGACTGATGTGGAAAAAGGAGAAATGTGGAGAAGCTGAAACAGGCAGATTTCTCCATCCCTCCTCAGTCCTGACTCTCTTCTTCTTCTTCTTCTTCTTCTTCTTCTTCTTCTTCTTCTTCTTCTTCTTCTTCTTCCTCCTCCTCCTCCTCCTCTTCCTCTTCCTCTTCCTCTTCCTCTTCTTCTCTATTGAATTTATATACTGCCCTATACCTGGAGGTCTCAAGTGCTTGTTCCCTGTCTAGTAACAACAGAGACACTTACAAGGAGGTCTTTGCTTTCCTTGTCCAGATCTGCTTGATAGGCCAGAATTTCCCCTCTCTCTTTCCTCAGAATCTCCAGGCGGCGACAGATCTCTCCCTAAAGAGAAAAGGAAAAACTCAGCTTTGATTGAGACACACAGAGAGATGAAAATCACAATGGCTTCTTGCGCTCAGTGGCCTTCCTAGAATAGCAAAGTAATTTACTGGTGGAAATAAAAGTACAGAGGTTTTCAGCCTCTTTGGATCCACGGCTCCATGGATCAACTACCCTGTGGGGCTCAGGATCCCAATTAGGTCCCCCTTGCCTGCACAGCTGGCAGCCCCTCACCCTTTCTCAAACACCCTCCCTTGCGGAGTGATCTCTCAGCCTCCTCTCCTTTCCTTGGGAGTCCCAACCTGACTTCTCACCTTGAGGTCTCAGGGAGAAGTGGGAAGAGGAGGAGGAGGAGGAGGAGGAGGAGGAGGAGGAAGGGCTAAGGCAGGATCCAACCTGGGATGTATCACTCTAGCATCAAAGAGATAGTGAGGTCAGCCCAAGAGGCGAGAGATGCAGGGATAGAGCAGCGCTTCTCAAAACTTCACCCATTCCAAACCCCTCTTCTGCAAGCCTAGGGCTGTCCCACACTTCCTCTTGACCCCACTGCTTTGCCGCTAAATTGGGTCAGACGGCAGTTCTGGTTTTTTGCTACTTGTCTGTTATTTTCTCTGCAGTAGCCAGACCCCCAAGTGTGTAGGGCCACCAGGGGAGCTTTAAGTGCTGCAGCTTCTTCCATTTCTGGGCCAAAGAAGTTCTTGCTGTGGCCAGAATCCACCCAAGTAGCTCCTTTGATCACAAGATTGCTGTCTGGGTCTCCCGCCAATTCAAAGGAACCAGCTTTTTTTCACTATTATTACTATTTCGTGGCATTAGTAGCACTGCATGGCACAGGAGCATTTTTGCACCACTGTAGTAGAACAAGTGATTTTTTTAAAAAAGGGATTAAAAGGCTTTATATATAGTATATAATTGCACAGGTCCAATTCCGAGTTGCCATGAAAACGTCATCTTTCCCCCTTGTCCTTGCAGATGCTACTCTGAACCACAGAGTCCTTTGCCATTTGGGGTGGGAGGAGATCCTCAGCCCCCCCCAAAAAAAACCTCATTGCAGAGGCTCCACAGCACCCCAGAATAAGCCTCCAGTAGGTGCTTCCACTCCCCACTCCCAAATCTGCTTCCAAGAGATACTTGGGGGGTGGGATCCTGCACCATCTGGTCAATTCCTGGCTAACAGTCCCCCCCCCCCCCCCGCTGATCCCTTGCTGCTCTCTGTTTTGCAGGGCATTGAGGAGGAATCCTGGTAAACAAAGGAGACATGTACTTAGTTGTCTATGTGCCATTTACATTTCTACTGTTCTAAATATGTACAGAGCAGCCTTGCTGGGGGATGTGGACGAGGTTAACCCTTTCTCTCCCTGCCAAGGTCCCAGTTCAAATCTTTGAAGCTGCTGTGAGTATTTCAAGATCCCCTTGTCCCCCTGGCAGAGAGAAAGACTTCAACGCCCCCCTCCAGCCATCCCAGGAGCCCCCAGGCTTCCCCTGGGCTGCTTCCAAGGCGATGAACAAGGACCAATCTATGCCATGCCTACTGTGGACTTCAGAATTACAAAGCAAACCTCCCAGGAAGAATCCACAGCTATTTATTTCTCCCCCTCCAGATCCAGAGATCTCCTACCTTGTATTCCTCCAAAGCCTCTTCCAGAGGAATCACCTTGTGATTTTCATGTTCCTTTGACTTGTCACACACCAGGCAGATGGGGGCCTCGTGGACTTTGCAGAAGAGCTTGAGGGGCTCCTGGTGCTTCTCGCAGACTCCTCCTTTCCCTCCTTCCTCCTTTCCACAGACTCCTCCTTTCCCTCCTTCCTCCTTTCCCTCCTGGAGGCTGAGATTCTTCACTATTTCCACCACATTAGCCAGTTGCCTGTTGGAGACGAGGCTCCTTCTCTGGACTCTTTCTCTGCACTGAGGGCAGGAAGCCTCTGCCTCCGCTTCCCCCCAGAACAGGACCAAGCAGGATCGGCAGAAGTTGTGCCCACACTCTGGGATGGTCACTGGATCCTGGAAGTAATCCAGGCAGATGGAGCAAGTGGCTTCCTCACGGAGACGCTGGATGTGACCCCCCGCAGCAGCCATGGCTCCCTCGCGCTGAAGACCCGAGTTAAGTTTCGCTTTTTCAGTTTTCAGTCACTGGGAGTTTCCCTTCCTGGAAATGACTCGGTGATCACGTGATCTTTATTTCTTTTCTTTTCTTTTTTAAAAGCATGTCTCCAGGTCTTTGCAATTGCTGAATGTTGTACTTCTGGATTGCTTCCCATGCTTTTGATTACACACAAACACACACGTATCTAGTAAGTTTCATACTGCAACAGTTTTTATTCGTAGGCTTCCTTGTCATTTTTGAATTGGGAGAAAATCTGCTTCTGCCCTAAAAGGACAGGAGTTCTGATTTAGCAGGCGGGACTTGATTCCGTGAAGAGAACTCCTAAAAGTCTGCTTGCTAGTTCTAACTTTATCCCTTTTTAGCTTGCTGGCAAAGAACTTCAGATTGGAACAGACGCTTTCAGCCTTGCCAACCTGGTGCCCTCTGTTTCCTTCAGACTACAGCTCCCATCATCCCTGGCCAGGACATCTGCAGGTATGGTTGGGAAGACCTTGCAGAGCCACTGCCAGTCAGTGGAGGCCAGACTGACCTCGATGGACCTGGCAGAAGGCACCATCTGTATGGTGGCAGCCCAGTTATGGAGCTCCTTCCCTGGATATGAATGCCTGCTGAGACTTGGCTATTATTATTAATCGATATTACTACACAGTGTAAAGTCTTCCTATATTCCTAATAAAGTGTGGTGCCTTCCAATGGCTGAAAATAAAAACACACTGGAGGGCTTTAACAGGGGATTAGATACAATTCCTGGAGGATAAGACTCGGGTGGTGCTGTGGGTTAAACCACAGGGTCTATGGCTTGCCGATCAGAAGCTTGGTGGTTTGAATCCCCGTGACGGGGTGAGCTCCCGTTGCTCAGTCCCAGCTCCTGCCAACCTAGCAGTTCGAAAGCATGTCAAAGTGCAAGTAGATAAATAGGTACCGCTCCGGCGGGAAGGTAAACGGCGTTTCCGTGCGCTGCTCTTGTTCGCCAGAAGCGGCTTAGTCCTGCTGGCCACATGACCCGGAAGCTGTACGCCGGCTCCCTCAACCAGTAAAGCGAGATGAGCGCCGCAACCCCAGAGTTGTCTACAACTGGGTCTAATGGTCAGGGGTCCCTTTACCTTTACCTTTACTTGAAGGACCAAACCAAGAATTACAACAATCTCTTCCTCAAAATGGTTCAGCCTCCAATACCTCTACTGCAGTCACTGAAGGCAACCAACTATGCCCTGGGCCCCCCGATCTTTCTCACTGCCAATGAAAACTAATAAATGAAAAGGAAGAGAAGCTACCCATGTCACACTGACACAAACACCTTGCATATGAACTTTGTAAAATAATGAAAGTGTACTACCCCTCCCTCCCCCCCGCTCGCTCTCCCCACCTCTCAATTCCCCAACCTTACACTGTATACAACATTAAAGTCTGTCTGTCTGTAAATTTTTATGATATCCAAACAGAGTAGCTTATAGTTAGGAAGCCTCGGCCAATAAAGCGAGATGAGCGCCGCAACCCCAGAGTTGGCCATGACTGGACCTAATGGTCAGGATTCCCTTTACTTTGGTCATAATAACAAGCTACATCCAACTAAATCCTACTTAGTGCCTGTTGGTTTCTGCTCTCTTCACTGTGCAGCGAAAGGCTTGTCACAAGACAATGTTTACATTCCAGTCAGAGTACTGTTGGAGTTTCTCACGGGAAAGGGAGACTGGATGTGACGTACACTGGTTTCCTGTTTTTCACTGTTCACAGTGTGATTCTCTCCGTGCTTCAGAGGAGAGAGGATGCTTTTTCTGCTCCGGCAGAGGCAAGATGTTTTTCTGTAATCTACCAGCTTTGAAATGTAAATAAAGCAAAATAGAGTATGAGCACGTATTCCTCATCATTCCGCTGTGCACGGGACTCTACTATAAATCAACATTTTTGGTTATGGGCCCAGAACAACGCAGTCAAAGTGACGGATGGACTTCGGAGTGCCGGCAAAGAATGCAAAGGAATGCAGAAGGACGGATCGGACCATATCTCTGTGCGTCAAGATGATTGATGAGGTATGTG
Source organism: Podarcis cretensis (assembly GCF_951804945.1). Lineage (NCBI taxonomy): Eukaryota > Metazoa > Chordata > Lepidosauria > Squamata > Lacertidae > Podarcis > Podarcis cretensis. The sequence goes on from NC_137171.1 coordinate 120,912,221, forward strand.
CTACTGCTCCGGGCAGCCTGCCAGCATCTAATTACTGGCTTTATGGCTGGACTTTGAACTTTTATGGCCATTTGCCGGGCACAGGCGAAGGCTATGCTGGGGAAATCGAAAGTAACTAAGTGCTCTTGGAGTGAAGCAGCTGCAGAGAATAGTGAGGCAGCACTATTTAAGGCAGCAGAGGGAAAGCACTTTTGAACTTGCCTTTGGCATGATGTTTGAGGCAGCTGCAGTAAAGCAGAGTGGCACAGGCTCACAGGCAGAGGCTGTTTTGAACTTGCCTTTGGAATGAGGCTTGAAGCAGCAGAGACGCAGCTTGTATAAAGCAGCTTGTTTAAAGCAGCAGAGATGACACAGAAGGCTAATGCCAGAGTCATGATGGCCCTTCAGGATGCTTGTGGGATTCCCAAGCTCAATAAAAAAAATTATGCAGACTGGGTTCTCTATGCAGAGGCTATTCTGCGGAAAGAGGGTCTGTTTGAAGTTATTACAGACACCCCCCCCAGCTCCAATTACAGATGCATGGAAGGCTAAAGATTCCAAAGCAAGGGGAACTCTTACATTGATAGTATCCCCAGAAGAGCTCTGTCTATTGCGTGATAAGACCTCAGCCAGAGAAATTTGGGACGCTTTGAGAGAGGCTCACTTGAGGACAGAAGCTGGATCTACTATGCATTACTTTAACAAGCTGCATAATATGGCTCTTGCTGAAGGTGGAGATGTGCGTACACATCTGATGGAGATGCAGAATCTGAGACATGAGCTGCAACAGAGAGGACTCAACTTTCCAGAGGATGTGTATTCCTTCATGATACTACAATCTTTGGGTTCAGGTTGGGAGTCTGTTGCGACTCAGATTGCTGTACGGCCTACCGCTCAGCTGACAGTGGATTATGTCACTGCCGTGATTCAGAATGAAGCAGATCGCCGGGGTGCTGGCTGCATGGGAAAGGGGGAGTCTTCACAGACGTCATCCCAGAGTGCAGTGGAACCACCAGATGGCGCCAAAGCTTTGAAGGCAGTGAAATGCTACTCGTGTGGACGTCTAGGCCATATGAAGAGGGAATGCAGATATCCCAGGGCCAAGACAGAGCAGCGCAGCGAAAGCTCATCGCGTGGAAAAGGCCGAGGCAAAGGCAGAGGTCCAGTGTCCAGGACAACGCAGCACAAGGCAATGGTCTCACGCTTTACTCCAAAAGTTGCAGAGGTCCAGAAGACGTCTAGATCTTTCTTCGTTGTTGATTCAGCAGCAACCCACCACATGTGCAACGATAAGTGACTGTTCGTGTCTTTTACACCGCAGGAAAGTGCGATTCACCAAGCGGATGACCACACAATCCCCAGTAAAGGCTACGGAACTGTTGTTCTTCACAGTTTGGACTTATCGATACAGGATGTGCTTTACGTACCGGATGCCAAACATAATCTGCTCAGCGTTGGACAGCTGAATGAGCGGAAAATTGACGTTTCCTTTAAGAACAAAAGGTGCATCATCACAAAGAAAAATGATTATCAATTGCATGCTGAATATGTTGATCGTTTGTATGTTTTGTATTATGATGATGTTGTGCAGGATGACACTTGTTGCATTGCAGGTTCTAACAAAAGTTTGCATGCAGGATGTATTCATGATTTTCATCGAAAATTTGGTCATTTGAATTTTGAGGCAGTATCTAAAATGCCTGCCTTGGTTGAAGGTATGACTATTAAACCCTGCAGGTACCACATGAAGTGCAAGGCATGCGCAGCAAACAAGGTAAAAATGGCTGCGAAAGGTAAGGTGTCTAGTAGGCAAGCTACAGAACCATACCAGGTTGTTCATGCTGATTTGGTTGGACCACTAGCGCCCTCTTTGGGTGGAAACAGGTACTTCATGGTTCTCATTGATGCATTTTCCAGGTATATTTATGTGTACAATCTCAAGCAGAAATCAGAGGCTTTTCCAAGGTTCAAGGAATTCTGTGCTTGGTTGGAAAATGTGCATGGTAAGAAGATAAAAATTCTTTTCACTGATCGCGGGGGGGAATTCACTTCTCAGCAGTTTGAAGCTTTTCTGACTGAGAAAGGAATTCAACATGATTTGTCTAGTCCTCGCTCGCCATGGCAGAATGGACTTTGCGAGAGGGCAAATCAAACATTGCTTCAAGGGTTAAAAACCTTGCTGCATGATGCAAATCTTCCAGAGAGTTATTGGGCCGAAGCTCTCTCGTGTTTTACTTACAGTTATAATCACAGGTTATCTTCAGCGATTGGTTGTACCCCCTATGAGAAGATGTTTGGCAAAAAGCCATACATCAAACACATGAAAATTTTTGGTTCTGACGTGGGTTCACTCACCACAAAACTCCAAGTTAGACAAGCGTGGTTTGCATGGTATCTTTCTAGGTTATCAGAAAGGGTCTTACAGAATAATGATGACTGACTCTAAGACAATTAAGCTCACAAGAAGTGTTGAGTACAATGCCAAGTGGGGGGAGAATGTAGGAATTTTCCAATGTTATCCTGATGACAGTGATGAGACTGAGGATAGTCAAAAGCAACCGCAACAACCCACACCCACTGATGAAGGTTCTGATTCTGAGTCTGAAGCTGAATCAGGTGATTCAGAGGATTTCAAGAGTGCGAAAGCCTCTATGCGACCCTCTGAAAGCTCTGATCAAGAATTGGAAGAACCATTGTTCACAATAGGTCACTTTTCTCCCAAGAAGGAAGAGGAGAGTGTTGAAGACCTAAGGCTAATTCGCAGGTCACAGAGAGCCACAAAAGGCAGACCTCCAAAGAGATTTGCTGATGAGTTTGCCAAGATAGCAGTAACAGCTGTTAAAAGCTCCAAGAAGGTATTTGAACCTTCAAGTTTCCAAGAAATCCAGGATTTGGATTCAAAGGAAGCTGAGCCATGGTTAAATGCCATGAAGGCTGAGCTTGATTTCTTAGAAAGGAACAAAACATGGGACCTTGTTCCAGTAGTTCCAGGAATGAAACTGCTTGGAAACAAATGGGTCTTCAAAGCGAAGACTGATCAAAATGGCAAGATAGTCAGACACAAAGCCAGATTGGTAGCCAGAGGTTTTGCACAGGTACCAGGTGAAGACTATCACGAGACCTACTCACCCACAGTGAGGTATGAGAGCATTAGGCTTATGCTCAAGCTAGCTGCAGAGGAAAATCTACACATTAGTTACCATGATGTGAATACAGCTTTTCTGTACGGATCTCTAGATGAATCACTTTATATGCTTCCACCTGATGGCGTACAGGTAAAACAGGGATTTGTTTGTGCTCTGAAAAAGTCCCTTTATGGTCTCAAACAAAGTGCACGGTGTTGGCACACAAAACTCACTGAAGTATTGTTTTCTCTAGGTTTTAAGCAAGGGAAAGCTGATCCATGTGTATTTGTCAAAGAGGAGGGGCAAAAGAAACTGTATTGCTTGTTTTATGTTGATGATATTTTATTCTTTTGGAAAGATGTCACAATGTACAATAACGCCCTAGCTCAACTGAAAGAGCACTTTGACATGAAAGATCTTGGTGAGGTAAACAACTACCTATCTCTGGAAATAGAGAGAGATCAAGATGGTAACATTCTAGTACACCAGTCACGGAAAATTGCTGATGTGTTAAGCAAACTAAACCTGATGGATGCTAACCCTGTAGACACACCGATGATAACAGGTTATCAGGTAGATGACACTGAAGAAGCATTTTCTGACACTACACTGTTCAGAAGTGTGCTAGGCAAGCTAAACTTCATTGCCAGATGTTCAAGACCAGACATTGCTGTTAGCTGTAATTTGCTAAGCAGACAAGTCAACAATCCTACTGTTAAGGATTGGAAAGCTCTGAAACGCATAGCGCGCTATTTGAAAGGCACTATGCATTACAGACTGAGATTTAACAATCAGAAGTCTGGTGGTCTTAAGATATTTGCAGATGCAAGTTTTGGAAGTGACACTACAGACAGGAAAAGCACGTCTGGAGTTTGCCATATGTACAATCAGGGTCTATTTGATTGGTCATGCAAGAAGCAAACAACAGTTAGCTTAAGTACTTGTGAAGCTGAACTGAATGCACTGTCTTATTCACTTAAAGATTGTGAATGGTTGTTACAATTGTGCAAAGACATGAAAATTCCTGTCAAATGTCCAATCCAGGTTTACCAGGACAACAAAGCATGTTTGGCTTTGCTGAATTCTGAAGGTTGTAAGCAAAGCACGAAGCACTTGCAATTGAAGTTGCAACACGCTAGGGAACGTATTCAGAAGGGACTCGTAACGGTGTCCTATATGCCAGGTAATGAAATTCCTGCTGATGTATTGTCCAAGATTGTATCAAGGGATCAACACTGTACCTATGTGCAGAAGTTGGGTTTGTACTGATATTGTACGAACACGCTGCCCAGTGATGTTCACAGAAAGGGGGAGGATGTTGATTTATGCTCTCTTTCACTGTGCAGCGAAGTGCTTGTCACGAGGCAATGTTTACATTCCACAGTCAGAGTTGCTGTTGGGTTTTCCCACGGGAAAGGAGACTGGATGTGACGTACACTGGTTTCCTGTTTTTCAGTGTTCTCTCCGTGCTTCAGAGGAGAGAGGATGCTTTTTCTGCTCCGGTAGAGGCAAGATGTTTTTCTGTAATCTACCAGCTTTGAAGTGTAAATAAAGTAATATAGAGTATGTGGCACATACTCCTCATCATTCCGCTGTGCTTGGGACACTGCAAATTCAACACTTTGTGCATGCGCAGAAGACCAAATCGTAACCCGTGCATGCGCAGACGCGCTGCTCTGGGTTGCGGACGCTGCGGGTTGTGAACGTGCGTCCCGCATGGATCACGTTCACAACCCGAGCGTCCACTGTATTGCAAAACAGATTCTTTTGTTAGACAGCTAGTTTTTAGTTATATTCTCGTCAGTTTAACAGCATAGCCATTAAAACAGTTGAAACAATTAAAACAATAAGATCAGGAAGTTCAAGCTCAGGGGAATTCTTGCTTGTCTTCAAGAGCCAGCGGAATGCCAATACAGTGGTACCTCGGGTTACATACGCTTCAGGTTACATACGCTTCAGGTTACAGTCTCTGCTAACCCAGAAATAGTACCTCGGGTTAAGAACTTTGCTTCAGGATGAGAACAGAAATCGTGCTCTGGTGGTGCAGCGGCAGCAGGGGGCCCTATTAGCTAAAGTGGTGCTTCAGGTTAAGAACAGTTTCAGGTTAAGAACAGACCTCTAGAACGAATTAAGTACTTAACCCGAGGTACCACTGTACTGATGAAGCCTCTCGTATTTGAGTAGGGAGGGCATTCTTCAATAGGTAAAGAAATCCACCTCTGTATTACTGCTAACTAACCAGATTCTGTTAGCTGGCCATAGTGCCCTCACTGGGCAATAGAGGGGAAGACAGTTTTTCAGGTAACCTGGTCCAGCAGAACCATAGCTGTCAACTTACAGATTTGAAAATAAGGGACCAGCAGCCTCAAAAATAAGGGGTCAGCAGCCAAAATAAGGGATTTTAGACAACCAGCTGAAATACGAAGTTAAAAGGGACCAGATAATTTGGGAGAGCAGTGCCGGTTTTTAGCCCTTCGTTTCCAGAGGTTGCTGCTCAAGACACCAGCAGATGAAACACTGCAATTAAAGAACTACAAGCAGCAACCACTTTTCGCGCAAAACGAAGTCCAAGCTACGAAGATGCTGCTGCAGTTCTGTATCTTTTCTCTTGTGCTCCATCTGCAGCTCTCAGTTCCATCAGGTGGGGCGGGAGGAGGGGGGAAATAGCGCCGAAGTAAACCCGCAGATCAGACCATCTATGCTAATCTAACACTACAAATCTATGGGAGAAGCGCTTGCGGTCCTTCCCTTGTAGCCCTTGGAACACCTGCCCGCGCCTCCGCCTCCTCCTCTCTCTGAACTGCTTTCTCTATGGTTGCCCTCGCTCTCCTCTCAAGGCTCCTCATCAATTCATAGACCATGCCAGGCTGCCCATCTCACACAGTACGGCCTAGCGGGAGCGGCGGTGATGGGCAGAGGGGAGGCCCCAGGCAGAGACGCTCAGTTCGGCACACAAGAGGAGCATGGTGGTGGAAGGGCCCGAGGCTCCCGCCAGTCCCGGTGGGGAGGGGCTCCCGGGGGCCGTGGCTGGCGAGAGGAGGCTGGAGGGGGGCGGGCCGGGCAGCCAAGCAACACAGTTGGAGCCTCCCTCCTCCCTGGCCAGCAGGGAGGGAGGGAGAGGAGCTGCTTCCTTCGAAACCCGGGACATTTAAGGGACATCATCAATAAGGAACAGCAGCGGGACACGGCGCTGGGATAAGGGATTTTCCCGCCAAATAGGGGACGGTTGACAGCTATGAGCAGAACCCCACATTTTGTTGTCCAAAGTGGCAGATATCACTGGTTTGTTTGTTTGTTTGTTTGTTTCCCCCGAAGGACTTCTCGCCCCCAAACCTGACCTTGTTTCCTGGCTGGAAGAAGTAGAAGAACCTTTTGTGCCGATCTCAGAGGAAGAGGAACGATGGGCAGGGACCTGCTTAGGTGTGTGGTGACAACCTTTTCAGGTGCCAAATTATATAATTTAGGTGCTAGAATGGATGGTTTGATGATTTACTTTATATCTGCGTTCCAAAATCTTATTGCTGTATTTTTCCGTCTATGAGACACCCCCATATATAAGACGCCCCTTGCCGCCAGCAACCACCATTTGACTGCCCCCTCACCTCGGCGCCAGCCTATTAACAGCAGCTCTTGCCGCATACACCAATCAACATCTAATCCTATTGTTGCTAACAATCGCCTGCTCGCGGCAACAACCAATCGCCAGCCCACCCTCGGCACTATCCGTGTATAAGATGCCCCCAAATTTTTGACATTATTTTTTAGGGAAAAAACCCTAGTCTTATACATGGAAAAATATGGTAATTTCAATTACACTCCAGTCGATAGAGCAGTCGATATAACAACAACTGCAATATTAACGACTTCCATTTGTATTGACACATTAAATGATTTATAAACCTACAAATTAGTTTTTCTAAGATGTGTTATCCTTGCATGTGAAAGCCACTCTTTCCTGTGGTTTAATATTGAATATTCTGTTCTGTTTCCCATGTAATAAATACCATATTTTTCACCCTATAGGACGCATTTCCCCCCTCCAAAAATGAAGGGGAAATCTGTGTGCGTCCTATGGGGCGAATGCAGGCTTTCGCTGAAGCTTGGAGAGCGAGAGGGGTCGGTGCGCACCGACCCCTCTCGCTCTGCAGGCTTCGGGAAGATATCCGCAGCCTAGGGAGCCCTGCTGCCCGGAGCGCGGGGGGCGCTGAAGCAGAGCGCCCCGCGCTTCAGGAAGATATCCTTTTCTCCTCTAAAAACTACGGTAGGTGTGTTTTTAAAAGCTCGGGCTTCCCCCACAGCTGGGGGGGGGAATAAGAAAAATTTCTTTATTCCCCCCCCAAAAAAAAAACCTAGGTGCGTCCTATGGGCTGGTGCGTCCTATAGGGCGAAAAATACGGTATATCTTTTGCACGCCTGACCACCTTCGTATTACGGTTTTATGTCTCTTTTTTAAAAAATGGCTATCTCCTTTTTTCTTGGCTTTCAAAGGCCTCTGGCATGCTTCCTTGCTGTGATGCTTTAATAAATATTCCAATCCCATTTTGTGAGCAGCATTGGGGCTCATTTCTCGTTCAAGCCTTTGGACCCCCAGAGGCGTGAGTGGGGAGGGGAGAGACCCACTGGGCTGCAGACACAATATATATTTAAAGCATGTAGCTTTCCCCAAAGAAATCTGGGAAATGTGGTTTACAGTTCCCAGCGCCCAGAGAAAACTATGGAATATTAAGGGTATTCTCATTCTCATTCAGCCTTCATTGGCATAATTTAGACAATAAAATCAGAAAGGGGGGGGGAACCAACCATACAACATTGGCAACCCAGACATATTAAACACATAAGACATATACAACTCAGGAGCCACCATTAAGTAAAATTAAGTGGTTTTAGATTTGACTTTCGAAATCTCAGCTAAATATCCTGAAACAATTTCAGTTGTTTCAGGAATATCATTCCTCAACAGATACTGGATTACAGATTCTTTGCAAGTAGGTACTTTGAGCGTAAAAGGAGTCGCCAGTAGGTCTCTGCGAAGAATGTCAAAGAGAGGGCAGTACAAAATTATATGGTACAGTGGTACCTCAGGTTACATACGCTTCAGGTTACAGACTCCGCTAACACAGAAATAGTGCTTCAGGTTAAGAACTTTGCTTCAGGATGAGAACAGAAATTGTGCTCCAGTGGCGCAGCAGCAGGAGGAGGCCCCATTAGCTAAAGTTGTACTTCAGGTTAAGAACAGTTTCAGGTTAAGAACGGATCTCCAGAATGAATTAAGTACTTAACCCGAGGTACCACTGTATATTACAGTGCTCCCCCCCCCCTTAAAAATATGTTTAGGGGTAGTCTCATTTTGACTCAAGAAAATCACCCTTTTATGGTTCAAACCAGGAAAAATAAACAGAGTAAATGGATAAAAGTATAAAGATTCACAAAATGTTTAGGGGTATGCGTACCCCTGCATACCGCTAGAAAAAAGCACTTGTATATTTGTATCTGGTGTATTCATATGACAAGAGCAAAGTATATTCTGGAAGTGTTTTGTTTTTTTTTAACTTCCAGACAGTACAAATGAGTGGAATGCATTTAAACTGGCTAACAAAAAAAAAACCCTCTATAATATGAAGGGAAATCTAAAGTATAAAAATTGTTGGGTACCATTCCATGGGGAGGCTATGTAAGCAGATCAACGTACAGAGGAATGAATTTGCTGCCCAGGAGTGTGGTGGAGTCTCCTTCTTTGGAGGTCTTTAAGCAGAGGCTTGACAACCATATGTCAGGAGTGCTCTGATGGTGTTTCCTGCTTGGCAGGGGGTTGGACTCGATGGCCCTTGTGGTCTCTTCCAACTCTATGATTCTATGATTCTAAGTTTTTGAAATTCATGATCTAACAGGCTCTGCTTAATGCAAGAGAAAATATGTAACTCATCCAGTAAGAGGAGACTATTGCAATCCCTATTGGTTTGAGTTTAAAGGTAATTACAGAAAACCATGTAAAATGACGCAAATATCTCCGTAAATAAGTCAGTAAGCTTTCTGAGTCTGTACTAAAAATTAATTTTTAACCAGTACAGTGGTACCTCTGGTTAAAAAATTAATTCATTCTGGAGGTCTGTTCTTAGTATATGTGCTGCCGAAGCGAGCACCATTCTGGAGGTCTGTTCTTAACCTGAGGTACCACTTTAGCTAATGGGGACTTCTGCTGCCGCCACACGATTTCTGTTCTCATCCTGAAGAAAAGTTCTTAACCCGAGGTACTATTTCTGGGTTAGCGGAGTCTGTAACCTGAAGCGTCTGTAACCCGAGGTACCACTGTATTTAAATGAAGGGTATGTCTTTATTTAAATGAAACCCTCAGCTCAGATGCTCAATGTCAGAGATTCAGGCATTTCTGCTACAGTGGAACCTTGGTTGTCGAACGTAATCTGTTCCAGAGGACAGTTCAACAACCAAAAACATTCGACAACCGAGGCTCAATTGCCGGTCAGCAAAATCCGTTGAAAAAGGGAGAAAAAATGGAGAAACGCGTCTCAAAAACAGAAGCATTCACTTCCGGGTTGTCAGCGTTTGGGTTCCGAATTGTTCAGCTTCTGAAGCGTTTGACAACCAAGGTTCCACTGTACTAGGAAGCCGAGGGACCCAGAGAGATTTGCAGCCGACTCCACCATCTCTGCCATCAGTGATTTTGGAGAAACCATTTGAAGCATCCATCGTGTCAAGCTACTTCAATTGCTTTTGTTTGGTTTGCTGATGGCAAACAGCTGAAAGTCTCTAAATTTTGATAATCTTCTACTTCTTCTTTGGCGATCACTCATAGCCGAGTAAGATTGTCTTCCATAAACATGGTTTTAGCAGTGAGTCCGTAAGTGACTGTGGAGGCCAATTCTGGATCCACACCTCCTTCCATAGTGGGGACATAGGTTTCCGGGTGGGAGTTTCTCCCTTTCGTCCTGAGTTCAAGCGTCTTCAAAGCCCATGACACCTTTGGTAAAGGCTGTTCTCCAGTTGGAGTGCTCTCATTGTGGTGTAGTGGTTAAGAGCGGTCGACTCCGGGTTAGCGCTGCCGATTAATGGCGGATTCCCTCCGAGCTCCGGAGGGAATCGGCTCCGCAGGATCGGGTCTTGTCCGCGCCGGCGACGCGGGGACCCTTAAAAATCACAGGCGCTGATGCCTGTGAACGTGGTGACTCGGCGGGCACCATTTGCGCCCCCCCAAACCGCGAAGGAGCCTTTTTAAAGGCTCAGGAACGGGACGGGGGACAGCGCGGTGCTGTGAGTCGATTGCTCCTTCTGCGGAGCGAAGCCGCATGCCATTGTCGGAGAAGCGCTGACTTTTTCCTTGGAACAATTGGATTTAAAAATAAGAACCCGTGAGTACATATGGAATTTGGAACTTAAAAATTTTTTCTTGAATTGGGAACGAGCGGGGAAGGGTCAAAAAGGAAGTCGCCCCCCCCCTTTGAGTAGATATTTTAACGCAAAGAGCTTGCAACTTAAAGTCGAGAGAACTCTTTTCTTTTTATAAAAAAAAAAAAAAACCTTCACGGCTGGACGCTATAAATTTTACTGGAGGATAAAACTAATGTTAGGAGCTAAAGTTTCACCCCCCCGGAACCCGGGGGCGCCCCGCGAGAGAACCTGTTGAGGAACCATTGAAGATTTTGACAGCTGTCAAAATAGCTGTCAAAAGGAAAGGATAAAGGGAACTTTGTCTTTGTTGCATCTGCTGGCTATATTTGTTGCAATTTCTGGAAAATAAGGGAGAGCAGCTACAAATTAACTCACTGGCTGGTTTTTAAACTGAGAGACACTACAAAAATGGCTGAAAGAAGCAAAAATCAGACTAAACTCAACAAAATACTGGCTCTCCTGGGAAAGTTACAAGATCAGACAGATGTTTTGACTACAAATGTGAACACTCTGGCCCTGGCAGTAAACAACATTGTTGAAGCTGACAGGGAGTGGAGGCAAGAAATTTATACATATCAACAACAAGAGGAATCTGAGAGCCATGAGACTATGGAAGAGACACACGTTGCTTTTGAGGAAGTTTACACATATCAACAACAAGAGGAATCTGAGAGCCATGAGACTATGGAAGAGACACATGTTGCTTTTGAGGAAAAGGAAGGTGGACTGGTAATTTTGCAGATGTCAAGGGAGAATTACAGTTTGGGGCCTGGCATGCAGACAATAAAGGAGAATAAAAATTTGAGGTGGAAAGTTTGGACTGAGTTGGAAACTGCAAATTCGAGAGTGGAGCACCTCATTAGCATTAATTTTAAATATGGAGGGCCAACTGGAAAAATCATGGACCTTGTTGGGTCAGAGCCCCTTCGAGCCTTGGGGCTTAACCTAAAGGACTATCCAAGAGGCCGGCAGAGAGGAACTGAGGACGACTTGAGAGCCTCGGACGTGAGATCTCCAGGTTAAACAGTATTGATTGAACATTTATTGGGGACCAAACCGGGAAAGGGGGGTTGGAGTTTGATAATCCAAAGGGTACAGAATTACTAATTACTTTGTTTTAAGTTGTTTTGATATTTGTATGGAAGTTGGGAAAGCCATGGAAGGGAAATATTGACTTTAAGAAATATGTTAAAGAATAAGAAATGATGCATAAGATGTTTAAGATTAGATAAGTTAAAATTGGTTGTATAAAATGGTTAAAATAAAATGAAAATGAGGAATGCAATAATAATTTAATGGAAGAATGAGGAAAGGTAAAATTACAGTATGTTAAAATCATTAAGTTTAAGGTTGAGAATTAAGTAATAAGGATTTGCAGGATTAATAATTTGAACTGGAATACAAGAAGGGGAGGGGAGAGGAGGTCTAAGAAAGAAGTTATATGAAAATAAGCAATTGAAATCTCATTTGTTTTTAATTGTTCTTTTTTTTCTAAATTTTGTATTTTTTGTTATTTCTTCTCTTTTTGTGTGTGTGTCTATGTGTATTATTGAAATGCTAATAAATATTTATAAAAAAAAAAAAATAAGAGCGGTCGACTCGTAATCTGGTGAACCGGGTTCGCGTCTCCGCTCCTCCACATGCAGCTACTGGGTGACCTTGGGCCAGTCACACTTCTTTGAAGTCTCTCAGCCCCACTCACCACACAGAGTGTTTGTTGTGGGGGAGGAAGGGAAAGGAGAATGTTAGCCACTTTGAGACTCCTTCGGGTAGTGATAAAGCAGGATATCAAATCCAAACTCCTCCTCCTCCTCCTCCTCCTCTTCTTCTTCTCCTCCTCAGACCAGTGTTTCCCAGCTGTAGGTGCTTATACAACAAACTCCTCTCTCCCCCTGACTTGGGAGAGGCATGACAAGGGCAGAGCAAAGGGAAGCGACGCACAGGCGTAGTCTCTGACTGGAGTGGGGAGATAGATGGCTGTGGGAAGGTGGAGATCTTTAATCTTGGCAACTAATTTCAAAGAGTAAGATCTACGTTTCTCCCTTTCGTCCTGAGTTTGAGCATCTTCAAAGTTCATGACACCTTTGGTAAAAGCTGTTCTCCGATTGGAGCGCTCGCAGGCCTGTGTTTCCCAATTGTCAAGGTTCATACTACTTTGAAAGAGAGAGATTTGCTTCGGATAATAAACCTGATTTGCAATGGGGGTTGAATCATTTTGATTGCCACTGTATACAAATGTGAACAACAACAACGGTCTTAATCCTGGCATGGTCTTCAGCTAAAGCTAACCTAAGAAATGAAATAATAATAATAAAAATCCTTCCAGTAGCACCTTAAAGGTAAAGGGACCCCTGACCATTAGGTCCAGTTGTGACTGACTCTGGGGTTGCGGCGCTCATCTCGCTTTATTGGCCAAGGGAGCCGGCGTACAGCTTCCGGGTCATGTGGCTAGCATGACTAAGCCGCTTCTGGCAAACCAGAGCAGTGCACAGAAACGCCGTTTACCTTCCCGCCGGAGCAGTACCTATTTATCTACTTGCACTTTGACATGCTTTCGAACTGCTAGGTTGGCAGGATCAGGGACCGAGCAACGGGAGCTCACCCCATCAGAGGGATTCGAACCGCCGACCTTCTGATCGGCAAGTCCTAGGCTCTGTGGTTTAACCCACAGCACCACCTGGGTCCCTTTTAGTAGCACCTTAGAGACCAACTAAGTTTGTTATTGGTATGAGCTTTCGCGTGCATGCACACTTCTTCAGATATCTGAAGATATACAGTGGTACCTCGGTTTAAGTACTTAATTCATTCTGGAGGTCCGTTCTTAACCTGAAACTCTTCTTAACCTGAAGCACCACTTTAGCTAATGGGGACTCCCGCTGCCGGAGCACAATTTCTGTTCTCATCCTGAAGCAAAGTTCTTAACCCGAGGTACTATTTCTGGGTTAGCGGAGTCTGTAACCTGAAGCGTATGTAACCCAAGGTACCACTGTATTTCGTATCTGAACAAGTGTGCATGCACACGAAAGCTCATACCAATAACAAATTTAATTGGTCTCTGAGGGGACGCAGGTGGCGCTGTGGGTTAAAGCCTCAGCGCCTAGGGCTTGCCGATCGAAAGGTCGGCGGTTCGAATCCCTGCGGCGGGGTGCGCTCCCGCTGCTCGGTCCCAGCGCCTGCCAACCTAGCAGTTCGAAAGCACCTCCGGGTGCAAGTAGATAAATAGGGACCGCTTACCAGCGGGAAGGTAAACGGCGTTTCCGTGTGTGGCTCTGGCTCGCCAGAGCAGCGATGTCACGCTGGCCACGTGACCCGGAAGTGTCTCCGGACAGCGCTGGCCCCTGGCCTCTTAAGTGAGATGGGCGCACAACCCCCGAGTCTGTCAAGACTGGCCCGTACGGGCAGGGGTACCTTTACCTTTACCTTTAAGGGCTACTGGTCCCATCACCTCCTGGCAAATAGAAGGGGAAGAAATGGAGGCAGTGAGAGATTTTACTTTCTTGGGCTCCATGATCACTGCAGATGGTGACAGCAGCCACGAAATTAAAAGACGCCTGCTTCTTGGGAGAAGGGCAATGACAGGCCTAGACAGCATCTTGAGAAGTAGAGACATCACCTTGCCAACAAAGGTCTGTATAGTTAAAGCTATGGTTTTCCCAGTAGTGATGTATGGAAGTGAGAGCTGGACCATAAAGAAGGCTGATCGCCGAAGAATTGATGCTTTTGAATTATGGTGCTGGAGGAGACTCTTGAGAGTCCCATGGACTGCAAGAAGATCAAACCTCTCCATTTTGAAGGAAATCAGCCCTGAGTGCTCACTGGAAGGACAGATTGTGAAGCTGAGGCTCCAGTACTTTGGCCACCTCATGAGAAGAGAAGACTCCCTGGAGAAGACCCTGATGCTGGGAAAGATGGAGGGCACAAGGAGAAGGGGGCGACAGAGGACGAGATGGTTGGATAGTGTTTTCGAGGTTACCAGCATGAGTCTGACCAAGCTGCGGGGGGCAGTGGAGGACAGGAGTGCCTGGCGTGCTCTGGTCCAGGGGGTCACGAAGAGTCGGACACGACTAAACGACTAAACAACAAACAACAAAAGGTGCTATTGGAAAGATTTATTTTTTTTTGTTTCGACTAGGCAGACCAACACCTGTAACTAGAACTAAGAAATGAAGCCAGGCTGCTGCCCGAGGCCATCTCAAATATTCTCTTGAGATTCCCTTGAGCCGCCAACAAGGCAAAACTCCCATCTGTCAAATGCAAAAAAAAAAAAGGGGGGGGGAGCAGAGATCTGTCCTGGCAAGGGTTAAAAATGCAATGAACTCGATTCCTAGAGAGGAAAGGGATTTGGGGACGAGGTCTTTGCCAAAGCGCCTCCTTCCTGCCAGCCTCTCCCTCCCCAGGGTGGCCTTGACTCGCCTTTGCAGCTGCGTCGAGGCGCCTCCGGTGCCATCCGGTGAGCTCCCCCTTTTGCGCATGGGGAGGGGGCAAAGGGGGGTCCCGGGGGTGGGATCGAGACAAAGGGAGGGGGCCCGGGAGGGGCCCTGCAGCCGATCCGCCCGGGATCTGTCACAAAAAGCCACCCGATCTGGGGAGGGAGGGGGAGATCCTTTCTCTGCCTTCCTGCGCGCAAAAGCGCAAAGCTAGCAGGCCATCCGGGAAGCGAAGCCTCCTTTGTGCTCCGGAGAGAGAGAGAGAGAATGGATTCTCCCCCCACATTTTGGCCTGAGAATCCAGACAGGAGAATCCCCTCCGATGAAAATAGGGACGCCCTATTCAATTATTATTATTATTATTATTATTATTATTATTATTATCATCATCATCATGATTATTATTATTATTACACCCTGCCCATCTAACTGCGCTACCCCAGCCACTCTGGGCGGCCTCCAACAAACACACACACACACACATGCACAAACAAATAGTTTATAATAATAAAACATTAAACATTTAAAAAAAAAAAATCCCTATACAGGGATGTCTTCTAAAGGTTGTATAGTTACTTATTTCCTTGGCTCAGGGGTCACATAACTCTGCACCCACCAACATTTCTCCGATGAAAATAGGGACGCCCTATTCAATTATTATTACTATTATTATTATTATTATTATCATCATCATCATGATTATTATTATTATTACACCCCGCCCATCTAACTGCGCTACCCCAGCCACTCTGGGCGGCCTCCAACAAACACACACGCGCACAAACAAATAGTTTATAATAATAAAACATTAAACTTTTTTTAAAAAAAAAAAATCCCTATACAGGGATGTCTTCTAAAGGTTGTATAGTTACTTATTTCCTTGGCTCAGGGGTCACATAACTCTGCACCCACCAACATTTCTCCGATGAAAATAGGGACGCCCTATTCAATTATTATTATTATTATTATTATTATTATTATCATCATCATCATGATTATTATTATTATTACACCCCGCCCATCTAACTGCGCTACCCCAGCCACTCTGGGCGGCCTCCAACAAACACACACACACGCACAAACAAATAGTTTATAATAATAAAACATTAAACATTTAAAAAAAAAAAAATCCCCATCCAGGGATGTCTTCTAAAGGTTGTATAGTTACTTATTTCCTTGGCTCAGGGGTCACATAACTCTGCACCCACCAACATTTCTCCGATGAAAATAGGGACGCCCTATTCAATTATTATTATTATTATTATTATTATTATTATCATCATCATTATTATTATTATTATTACACCCCGCCCATCTAACTGCGCTACCCCAGCCACTCTGGGCGGCCTCCAACAAACACACACACGCACAAACAAATAGTTTATAATAATAAAACATTAAACATTTTTTTTAAAAAAAATCCCTATACAGGGATGTCTTCTAAAGGTTGTATAGTTACTTATTTCCTTGGCTCAGGGGTCACATAACTCTGCACCCACCAACATTTCTCCGATGAAAATAGGGATGCCCTATTCAATTATTATTATTATTATTATTATTATTATCATCATCATCATGATTATTATTATTATTACACCCCGCCCATCTAACTGCGCTACCCCAGCCACTCTGGGCGGCCTCCAACAAACACACACACACGCACAAACAAACAAATAGTTTATAATAATAAAACATTAAACATTTTTTTTAAAAAAAAATCCCTATACAGGGATGTCTTCTAAAGGTTGTATAGTTACTTATTTCCTTGGCTCAGGGGTCACATAACTCTGCACCCACCAACATTTCTCCGATGATAATAGGGACGTCCTATTCAACAATAATTTTTATTTTATTTTTATACCCTGCCCATCTGACTGCGTTGCCCCAGCCACTCTGGGCGGCCTCCTACAGATAGATAGATAGAGATATAAAATATAAAAATATTTTATAATAATAAAACATTAAACTTTCTTTTAAAAAGTTCCCTATACAGGGGGTGTCTTCTAAAGGTTGTATAGTTACTTATTTCCTTGGCTCGGGAGTTGCATAACTCCACACCCACCAACGTTTCCCTGATGATAATAGGGACGTCCTATTCAATAATTTTGATTTTATTTTATTTTTATACCTCACCCATCTGACTGCGTTGCCCCAGCCACTCTGACCAGCTTCCAACATACAACAAAAAATAAAATGTTTTATAATAATAAAACATTAAAACATTTTAAAACTTCCCTGTACAGGGCTGCCTTCAGATGTCTTCTAAAGGTTGTATAGTTACAGATCTCCTTGGCTCTGGGGTTGCAAAGTTACTTATCTCCTCAGCTTGGGGATTGGATAACTCCCAACATTTCTGCAATGGAAATAGGGACACCCTAAGGGAAAGCAGGACATTCTGGGATCAAATTAGAAACCTTGCAGGCTTCTGCAAATCCTGGATAACAGGGTCCCTTTGAGGGTCTGCAAGAGGAGGGGATATTTGCAGACAAATCAAAGCTTTCTTTCTCTTTTTTCTTGACACTCTCTTTTATTTTAATTGTTTTTATTAAATATTTCCTTGGGTTGCAGAAATACATACACCGTCTCTATTTTCAGATCATAAAATCCTTTCTACAGATCAGTTATATTCGATGTGGGCCTTTAATGTATTTTTTATTTTTATTTTTAAAAATGCTTTTATTTTTTGCTTGTTTCTAGTTGAAATAGCAACAAAGAGACCGTTCCATCTTAAATAAATAGAGTCATTTGGTAAGTACCCTTTGATTCCAGTACCCGGTGCTTTTTTTCTGGAAAAAAGGTGGGGGGACTTGTTTGTTTGTTTGTTTGTTTATTGTGGGCCCAGTCGCAGTGCTGCCACTCCCCACCCCCCAGTGACTAAATGTAAGATGTGATTAATAAACTCAAGCAGACAAGGATGTGGTGACAACTTTATTGATTACAGATATAGGTGGATTTTGGGCTCAGGTATTTGGGTGTATATCCATTTCAGCACTCCCAGACAAAAGATAACAATTATTTAATTTTCAAAAGCTAAGGGAACTGAGTTCCCCCACATTCCTGCTAAAAACAAAGAAACCCTGAGTAATTTCATAAGTACCCTTTGATTTCAGTGCCCCTTCCCCCAAATCACTGTCCGTGACAATGCCTTGGTATCCCAGATCTTCTCTGTCTGAATGAGGTTGTCACAATGCAAAACGTTTTAATTGTGTGGTTCTCAAAGTGTGTGGCAGGACAGGATGGCAAGTGGAGGATGGCAAGATAACAAGGACGATCAAATAAACATTTTAACATTTCTTCTTCTTTTTTGAATAACAAATTTTATTAGTATTTTCCACACAACAACAACATGGAAAATATCGAAAAATAACAATACCCAAAACACAAAAACCAGCATACAAAAAACAACAACCAAAATCCATATCTTACAAGTTAATAATATAAACATTAAAAAGAAAAACAAACATTGACTTCCACCAATCCCACAGCACCTCCCTTACCTCTCATTATGTCTTCCTGTTTTCCTTATCATCTCTATCCTAGCATCTAGATATAAATCCCTCATTCTTATCCTTTCACTTCACAAGCTTATTCCAGACTCGGCCTGATTTCTGTCCTCAAACCTTGGCTTTTAAGGTATTCATTTAGCCACTCCCATTCCTTTTTCACTTCACTTTTGGGTTTTTGTCTCATTATATCTGTCAATTTGGCTAATTCTAAATATTCCGAAAGCTTACATAACCATTCTCCCCTTGTGGGTAACTGGTTTCCTTTCCAATACTTAGCCACCAGGATTCTTGCTGCAGACGTTGAATATAAGAAAAAAAATAGTTTTGTCTTCTGGAATATCATCATTTAAATTGAAATTTTGGAGCATGATCCACGAAGAAATAAAATACTAAGAATATCATATATTAAAAGGCCAGAGGCATTCCTTTTAGGAATTTTAAATTTTAAACATTTTAACATTTCAGTGCGGCATGGTACAGTGACGAAATGATTTATTTGCAGAATATGGATAGAAATCTTTTCAAAGTCTTTACCTGTAACAGAGCTTTCTGCAGTACATAAATATATAATGCAGCAGAAAAGGTTTAAGTGGGGAAAAACATCGGAGGTGAAGATGGGAAGTCAATTTATGAAACAATGTAGTCATTTAAGATGCAGATTATTGTGAAAATGTTTGGAAAATTTAATACAAAATTATACACCAAACAGAAAGAAAGAAATCTTGCCGAAACCAAGTACTACTGGGAGCTGTTTCTTTTGTTTCCCCCTATCCTCCCAATGCATTTCTTATTAATAAAACGTTTGGAGTAGCACGAGGAAATTTTCATACTGAAAATGTGCCCCAGAGCATAGCTGTCAACTTATAGATTTGAAAATAAGGGACCAGAAGCCTCGAAAATAAGGGATCAGCAGCCAAAATAAGGGATCAACAATTACTTTGATAAAATACATATTTTGTTGCGTGCAAATGGCTTTAGATACCTATTAGGTCCATAAATTACCATATAGCATATATTCAACACAAAAAAGCAACAATTTGTTGTTGACAAAGGACAGCTGGACATAGAAAGGGCCCCATTACCTTCAGTAGCTTATTTAAGGGACATCATCAATAAGGGACAGCAGTAGGATATGGCGCTGGGATAAGGGACTGTCCCACCAAATAAGGGACGATTGACAGCTATGCCCCAGAGGAAAAATGTTTTGAGAGCCACTGAAGTAAAGACTCAACTACGCAAGACTTCCTAGTGGAAATGAACTGTTCAGATGGAAATGCATGCAGATTAACCAAGCCCTCTGACCTTAGCTGGCCAGGCAGTGGCAACAGGGGTGCATAGGAGTGATGTCATCACCACCTTTTATACCCCACCTTTCTGCCCCCATATCCTTTCCCCACAACAGCCCTGTGAGGTAGGCTAAGCGGAAAGGCAGTGGCTGGCCCAAGGTTGCCCAGTGAGCTTCGTGGCTGAGTGGGGATTCGAACCCAGGTCTCCCGGCTCCTAGTCCAACATTCTAACCGCTACACCACACCGGTTCTCTTTGGAGCATTGTTGCTTATGCCCATTGGAATGGAGCTGGGAAGAGAAAGGTGTGGGAAGGTTCAGGGAGGCTGGAGAGGATATAATATTTACAGTGGTACCTCAGGTTACATACTCTTCAGGTTACAGACGCTTCAGGTTACAGACTCCGCTAACCCAGAAATAGTACCTCGGGTTAAGAACTTTGCTTCAGGATGAGAACAGAAATCGTGTGGTGGTGGCGCAGCAGCAGCAGGAGGCCCCATTAGCTAAAGTGGTGCTTCAGGTTAAGAACAGTTTCAGGTTAAGAACGGACCTCCGGAACGAATTAAGTACTTAACCCGAGGTACCACTGTATTAATATCCTTCCTAACTTGTGCTAGCAAGTTCTATAACTTAGCAGAGTTTACATTCCCCTTTTAACGTACAGCAGGTAGCAGGTTGCAGGCTTGTTTAAGCATCTCAGGTGGCGCTGTGGGTTAAACCACAGGGCCTAGGGCTTGCTGATCAGAAGGTCGGCAGTTTGAATCCCCACGATGGGGTGAGCTCCCTGCTCCTGCCAACCTAGCGGTTCGAAAGCACGTCAAAGTGCAAGTAGATAAACAGGTACCACTCCAGCGGGAAGGTAAACGGCGTTTCCGTGCACTGCTCTGGTTCGTCAGAAGCGGCTTAGTCATACTGGCCACATGACCCGGAAGCTGTACGCCGGCTCCCTTGGCCAATAAAGCGAGATGAGTGCCGCAACCCCAGAGTCGTCCGCGACTGGACCTAATGGTCAGGGAATCATAGAATCATAGAGTTGGAAGAGACCACAAGGGCCATCGAGTCCAACCCCCTGCCAAGCAGGAAACACCATCAGAGCACTCCTGACATATGGTTGTCAAGCCTCTGCTTAAAGGCCTCCAAAGAAGGAGACTCCACCACACACCTTGGCAGCAAATTCCACTGTCAAACAGCTCTTACTGTCAGGAAGTTCTTCCTAATGTTTAGGTGGAATCTTCTTTCTTGTAGTTTGGAACCATTGCTCCGTGTCCGCTTCTCTGGAGCAGCAGAAAACAACCTTTCTCCCTCCTCTATGTGACATCCTTTTATATATTTGAACATGTCTATCATATCACCCCTTAACCTCCTCTTTTCCAGGCTAAACATGCCCAGCTCCCTTAGCCGTTCCTCATAAGGCATCGTTTCCAGGCCTTTGACCATTTTGGTTGCCCTCCTCTGGACACGTTCCAGTTTGTCCGTGTCCTTCTTGAACTGTGGTGCCCAGAACTGGACACAGTACTCCAGGTGAGGTCTGACCAGAGCAGAATACAGTGGCACTATTACTTCCCTTGATCTAGATGCTATACTCCTATTGATGCAGGGGTCCCTTTACCTTTACCTTTAAGTCATCTTATTATCCCTCTTAAAAGAATAAACACACCACAATCTTGTGTAAAATATATGAAAGAAGTTTACACACGACTCATCATTTCACAGTTGGATCCCTGAAGGCAGACTGAGTTACAAAGTATTTGTGGATATATATATGTGGATATATATATATGTGGATATATATATGTGGATCTATCCCATAATGCCAGGGGTGTCCAGATTTGATGAAGTGAACATGCATGAGGGCCGACCGATAAGTTGTTGACCTTTTTTAGGATTTTACCACAGGAAATAAACTGCCACGGGGGCCGGATTAGGCCCTCGAAACAGACTTTAGACATGCCTGCCATATGGGGATAATCCCAGTGTCCTCTGTTGGCTAAAGGCCAAAAGAGTATTTCTAGCTAAAATGCTGGTCCAATGGAAGAAGTCAAAAAGAGGAAGTGTGAGCTCCCTTGCCCTTTTGTTACCTGGGCAGGTAAGGCCACACCCACCTCTAGTCACATGCCAAAGGAAGTATGTCCCAGTCAGGAGGAAATAGGAAGTTTTCGACTGACTGGACCAAACATTACCTTGCATGTCCACTCTAGGAAAGCAAGGAATGTTGTACTTGACTGCTACTTATGTATCGCACCCAACAAAAGGTCTGTTCCGGCTATCCCGGTATAGACCAAGTGCCATCAAGTGTCAGAAATGGTGCCGGCTAGGGAACTACAGGAGCCCATCATCATCATCATCATCATTACTTATTATTTATAACCCGTCCATCTGGCTGGGTTTCCCCAGTCACTCTGGGTGGCTTCCAACAGAATATTAAAATACAATAATATATTAAACATTAAAAGCTTCCCCAAACAGGGCTGCCTTCAGATGTCTTCCAGAAATCTGGTAGTTGTTTTTCTCTTTGACATCTGCTGGAAGGGTGTTCCACAGGGCGGGTGTCACTACCGAGAAGGCCCTCTGCCTGGTTCCCTGTAACTTGACTTCTTGCAATGAGGGAACCGCCAGAAGGCCCTCGGAGCTGGACCTCAGCGTCCAGGCAGAACGATGGGGGTGGAGACGCTCCTTCAGGTATACTGGACCGAGGCCGTTTAGGGCTTTAAAGGTCAGCACCAACACTTTGAATTGTGCTCGGAAACGTACTGGGAGCCAATGTAGGTCTTTCAAGACCGGTGTTATGTGGTCTCGGCGGCCGCTCCCAGTCACCAGTCTAGCTGCTGCATTCTGGATTAGTTGTAGTTTCCGGGTCACCTTCAAAGGTAGCCCCACGTAGAGCGCATTGCAGTAGTCCAAGCGGGAGATAACTAGAGCATGCACCACTCTGGCCAGACAGTCTGCAGGCAGGTAGGGTCTCAGTCTGTGTACCAGGTGGAGCTGGTAGACAGCTGCCCTGGACACAGAATTGACCTGTGCCTCCATAGACAGCTGTGAGTCCAGAGTGACTCCCAGGCTGTGGACCTTGTCCTTCAATGGCACAGGTACCCCATTCAGGACCAGGGAGACTCAAACCTCCCCGGAACACCTCATTTCGGTGTTTTCCGGGCACTGCTTCTTGCTGGGAGTACTTCTGCTCATCCAAACTTTTGTTGGATTGGGGGAAGGGGGAGTTTGGCATTTACAAGGTTAAAGCAGAGCTTGGCAAGCCCAGGTGGGTAGCAGCCCTAGTTAGAGATTGAATAGGAATGTAGGCGGATGGAGATGTGTTATCCCTAGGATATAGACAAAGAAAGGAAAACAAGATAGACAAGGCCGGGGCCCAGTTAGAGAAATAACAGGCAGGCATCTTGAAAACGGATGTTGGTAGCTGTAAAAACAATGCAGCTTCCATAGACAGAAGCATTATAGCGGATCTCAGATGCAGGGAAGAAATCACCGTATTTTTCGTCCTATAGGACGCACTTTTTCCCCTCCAAAAATGAAGGGGAAATGTGTGTGCATCCTATGGGGCGAATGCGCACCGACCCCTCTTGCTCTCCAGGCTGCAGGAAGCTATCCGTAAGCCTTGGGAGCCCGGCGGGAGTTCCCGCCGGGCTCCCAAGGCTTGCAGACAGCAGCCTGCAGCCTGAAACCCAGGGAGCGCAGCGGGGCGCACCCTGCGCTTTGGGCAGCTCTCCGCAAGCCTTGGGAGCCCGGCACGACTTCCCACCGGGCTCCCAAGGCTTGCGGACAGCAAGCTCCGGGAGCGATGGCGAGGTTGAGCGCAACCTCGCCATCGCTCCCGGACCCCCAGCCCCGAGGCTAAAAACGAAGCCAGGACAGCTAGCGGGATCCATCCCGCTCGCTGTCATGGCTTCTTTGCTCTTTGGGGCTCGGGGGGGGGGGGGCGGAAATAATTTTTTTCCCTCTATTTCCCCCCCCAAAAAAAAAAATAAGTGCGCCCTACGAAAAGTGAGAAAAATACGGTATTTCAGGTTGAATAATGGAAAAAAACCACATTACAATCCTATCTGGGATACGGCAACGTCTGAGCATCTCGCCAGACCCAAATTGAGATCTTGTGCCAACTACAGTGGAACCTCGGGTTACATACGCTTCAGGTTACAGACTCCGCTAACCCAGAAAGAGTACCTCGGGCTAAGAACTTTGCTTCAGGATGAGAACAAAAATCGTGCTCCAGCGGCGCAACAGCAGCAGGAGGTCCCATTAGCTGAAGTGGTGTTTCAGGTTAAGTACGGACCTCTGGAACGAATTAAGTACTTAACCTGAGGTACCACTGTACTCAATATTCTCAGTCAAGTAATATGTTTGAATCTTGAATAATGGATAGGTGCTTAATCGTTTTTGTATTTGTTTTAAAAAAACAACCAAAAATTGTCTTAAAAAAAACCCAACCCATGACTAATCGAAGGGGAAAGTAGGTTTTTTATCGTTAACATAGGTTTGACGCCTGTGTGGATCCAATAATAAACTTTTGACTGTTTATTCACATCCCTCTTGACCTCGTGTGTTCGTTGCATCTGTCTTGTGGTGGGCTACAGCTTCGAACAAAAAAGTTTTGTTTATCCACTCAGACCTCCGATACAACTTTTTCTTGTTTGGATGCGTTTCAGTTTGCCTCTGAGAGACTGCCTTGAGCTTCCCTCTTCCTCTCACAGGCGATGGAGCTAGCAAGTCCTGGCAAGCTATCTCTTTCCGGAAATGACTCTCCCTGAGCCTAAACAGTGCTCTCTCCTTGAAAACGCCACTCAAGAAGGTTTCATTAAATTACGAGAATAATGATCAGCAAATAGCCTTTTTTATGTAGCTGGTTGATAGTCTGATCTACAAGGATGAAATGTTTTAACCCACAGCGGGTGGCGCTGTGGGTTAAACCACAGAGCCTAGGACTTGCTGATCAGAAGGTCGGTGGTTCGAATCCCTGTGACAGGGTGAGCTCCCGTTGCTCGGTCCCTGCTCCTGCCCACCTAGCGGTTCGAAAGCATGTCAAAGTGCAAGTAGATAAATAGGTACTGCTCTGGCGGGAAGGTAAACAGCGTTTCCATGCGCTGCTCTGGTTCACCAGAAGCGTCTTAGTCATGCTGGCCACGTGACCCGGAAGCTGTATGCCAGCTCCCTCGGCCAATAAAGCGAGATGAGTGCCACAACCCCAGAGTCGGTCATGACTAGACCTAACGGTCAGGGGTCCCTTTACCTTTAACTTTATGTAGCTGGTTGATAATCTGATCTACAAGGATGAAATGTTTTCCTTTCCCCTCCCAGTGTCCTTTGAGGACGTAGCTGTGCATTTTGCAGAAGGGGAGTTTTGGCTTTGCTGGATCCTGACCAGAGATCTCTGAATCGGGGAGTCATGGAAGAGATCTATGGGACTGCGGCCTCTCAGGGTAAGTAACCCGTTTTGATCAAAGTACCTGTTTTGAAATTTCTGTATGTGATTAGCTCAGGGGTTCTTAATCCACTGCAGTTACCGTATTTTTCGTCCCATAGGATGCTCCGTCCCATAGGACGCACCTAGTTTTTTTGGGGGGAAATAAAGGGAAAATTTTTTCCCCTTTATTTCCCCCACAAAACCTGGTCGGGGAAACCAAAGCAGGTCGAGGAACAGCGGGATGGCGGCGCTGCGCCTCCCCGCTGTCCCCCAAGCTTGTGGGGCTGGCCGATGTCTGTCCGGTGCGCGGGGCGCTCTGCTTCAGGGCGCCCTGCGCGCCGGGCGGCAGGCTGCTATCCGCAGCGTAGAGAGCCCTGCGGGAACTCCCGCAGGGCTGCCTAGGCTGCGGATGTGTTCCCAAGCGCCGGGTGCTTTGCTTTCAGCGCGCCTGGTGCTCCGGGAAGCAGGCTGCTATCCGCAGCCTAGGCAGCCCTGCGGGTTGCGGATGTCTTCCTGAAGCCTGGAGAGCGAGAGGGGTCGGTGCGCACCGACCCCTCTCGCTCTCCAAGCTTCAGCGAAAGCCTGCATTCGCCCCATAGGACGCACCCAGATTTCCCCTTCATTTTTGGAGGGGGGAAAGTGCGTCCTATAGGGCGAAAAATACGGTAAGTTTGAATGTGTTCTTTCTGAATATACCCCCTCCAATTGACCTGACAGGTCTGAATAGGCCAGGCCTTTTGAAGTGCAAGTTTCTGATTTCTTCGGTGGGTGAAACAAGTAATTTTCAATGAATATTGATTGGAAAATATGTCTTGTGTATTAAATTTGTAATTTTTTGAAATTTGTAAATATATATATCTTTTTAAAAAGTTTTTAAGGATTGTAGGTTTGCCGTATTTCAAAAAGTTGTTGTCCTTTTCTTGCTTAATCTGCAAATAAATTGAGCTTTTAAAAAGTAAATTCACCAAAAAATCTTCACTTCCGACATGGGTTGCCATACGTCTGGTTTTCCCCGGACATTTCAGCGATTTCTGGATATTCCACCTGGAAGCTAGTTTCTTTTTTTAAAAAAAAAAGTTTTTATTTATACTTTTCAAATTTATACATTTCAAAGTTTGACTTCCTTCCCCTCTTTCTCCAGTTCCTTAAATTTATTTTTAATATCTTCTGCATATCCAAATTCATTTAATTATCTACTTTCAATATTTACAATATTATTACAATAATCCTGCCAGTGTTTTTTATCTGTTCGCAATTTATCTGTAAATATTCAATAAACCTTTACCTTTTATAAAAGTTAGGTTTTTTGATTCCTTATTCTTCCGGTAAGTTTTGACATTTCTGCATATTCCATAAGTTTTTGTATCCATTTTTCCTTTGTTGGAACTTCTGCTTCATTCCATTTTGGGGCAAGTAGCATTCTTGCTGCTGTAGTCGCATACATAAATAAATTTCTATACAATTTAGGTCACTCACCCTCAAACTCAGCCCTCCAGATGTTTTGGGACTACAATTCCCATCATCCCTGATCACTGGTCCTGTTAGCTAGGGATGATGGGAGTTGTAGTCCCAAAACATCTGGAGGGCCAAATTTGGGGATGCCTGATTTAGGTAGTTCTGTCCCTATAATTCCCAAAAGAAAAGCTTCTGGGCTGTTGTTTTTTAAATAAAAGTTATTTTGAACATCCTTTTCAATTCATTATATATCATTTCCCAGTAAGCTTCAACCTTGCTACTACATCAGTGATTTGAGGCTCTATTTCTTCCTCAGGCTCTTATCAGTTTCTCTCTTCTTTGCAGAAGGTGATCTATCTGAAACCGAGAATAATGGAGAACAACATGCGACAGAGACAGAGGGAAAAGGCAGCTGTACTGGAGAGAAACCATATCAATACATGGAGTGTGAGAAGAACTTTGGAGAAAACTCCACCCTCTCTTCTCAGGAAATTCACCCGGAAGAGGAACCATACCGGTCTTTTGAATGTGGAAGGGACTTCGGAGACGATAGCCTTTCTCCTCCTCCTCCGATAATTCCCACGAAGGAAAAACCTTACAACTGCAAGGAATGTGGAAAGAGCTTCTCTCGGAAGTTACGTCTTACTAATCATCAGAGAATTCATACAGGGGAGAAGCCGTTTCAATGCCTGGAGTGCGGCAAGTGTTTCATACACAACTGCAGCCTGTCGTACCACAAGAGGATCCACACCGGGGAGAAACCCTACAAATGCTTGGAGTGTGAGAAAAGCTTCACTCGGAAGATCATTCTCACTAATCATCAGAGAGTTCACACCGGCGAGAAGCCGTACAAATGTTTCGAGTGCGGAAAGAGTTTCACCCGGAAGGTGATCCTGGCAAACCACCAGACGATTCACTCCGGGGAGAAACCATACAAATGCTTGGAATGCGGGAAGAGCTTCACTCTGAAGGTGCACCTTACCGCACATGAAAGAATCCACACAGGGGAGAAACCGTATAAATGCCTGGAGTGTGGAAAGAGCTTCAGTCGGAACTCCAACCTCGCTTACCACCGGAGAGTCCACACGGGGGAGAAACCCTATAAATGCCTGGAGTGCGGAAAGGGCTTCAGAAACAGCACGAACCTGACTTACCATCAGGAAATCCACACCGGGGATAAGCCGTATAAGTGTTTGGAGTGCGGGAAGTGCGTCAGACGGGCGGCGGATCTCGTCAACCATAAGAAAATCCACACCCAGGAGAAACCCCATATGTGCTTGCACTGCGGGAAGTGCTTCACTCTGAAGAATTACCTCAGACGTCATCAGAGAATCCACACGGGAGAGAAACGGTATAAATGTTTTGAATGCGGGAAATGCTTCACGGAGAAGACCACGCTCACGAAACACCACCGAACACACACAGGGGAGAAACCGTACGAATGCATGGAGTGTGGGAAAACCTTCACGCAGAGCTACTCTCTCAGTCTCCATCAGAGAAGTCACACCTCCATGTTTGGAGTGTGGGAACAGCTTTCTTCGCAGCTCCAGCCTTTGTTCCCTCCACAGAATCCGTACAGCGGAGAACCGATATAGATGCTTGGAATGCGGAAATAGCTTCAAGAAAAGTCTCGCTTTCCCATCAAATACTTCCCGAAGCAGAGAAACCGTAGAAATCGTTGCAGAGACCTTACGAAGAAGGAGAAACTTCAGTAATCAAAGGATACACAGTGGGGGGTTGAGATTATATTAAAGCTTCGGAGTGCGGGAAAAGCTTGGGTGAGAATTCTCAAAGGGTAGGATCCATATAAAGGCCAGAAAAATTGAAATCCTTCCACCACATTCATCTTCCCAACTCCCCCTCCACCACCAGAAAATTCATGTAGCTATGAGATTTTAACTGTCAGTGCTTCGAAGGTTGAAAGAGCTTCAGAAAGTTTCAGCCTTACCTGGCATTAAAGAGTTCTCGCAGGGAGGAAACCATATAAACGCATGTGAAAACAAGGACTTTGATTTGCAAGATGTTGGTGACCAAACGGGATCCAAGAAGCAAAAAAAATTCACTTGGAAAGTTTTATTTTGAATACATGCAGCAGAAGAACAATAGCTGTAGTTTTGTTTATGAACCATGGAAGTATAGAAAGGGAGAGCAACTGCAAACTATATATAAATGAATCTTGGGGAAGGGAAAGATAAAAGGAACTGTGGGTAAAATAAAACACGATTAATAAAAAGGGAAAGCGAAGACTGAAATAAACTGTATTAACATAACCTGGTGAAGCGGCTGTAACATGGAAAATTAAAATTGACTGTGACTTCATGGGGGTCACCTAAACTCCCAGCGGCCCTCTCTTTAAAGCTTACCTAACTGCCCTAGCTAAATACCCCCTTAGTTTAAAAGAAGAATATCCCTAGTATCTAGAATGCGATTTCGTGGGAAAAGGCTCTGGCGGTTTTAGATGCTGATAGTAGATATAGAAATAGAATAAGGAAACTGTATATAATCGAAAGGTTTGTGAACTGAATTCCCCGCCTCAGAGGCCATCTTGTGGACAGGGGACAGTCTGGTCTTATTTTCCCTGGTGGAGTTTGGAGAGGTCAGCATGCGAATATCCCAGCATCTCCCCAAAGATCAAATGGGGGAGCAAAATCCGTGGGAATGTGAATTTTGGGAGGCCTCTCCACCTTATGCTTAGGCTGCATATATATGTAAATAAAACCGTATATCCGAAACACAGCACTGTCCCCAATTAGTCTTAATGCTCTTACACATTTTAAAAATGTCTTAAATAATCCTTTTCTAATGTAGTCGGAGAATCGGATGTCTTCCCTCTTTATCTTTGGTGTTTCTTATAGCATGGGTAGGCAAACTAAGGCCCAGGCGCTGGATCCGGCCCAGTCGCCTTCTAAATCAGACGGTCCGGGAATCAGCGTGTTTTTCCATGAGTAAAATGTGTCCTTTTATTTAAAATGCATCTCTGGGTTATTTGTGGGGCAGAGGAATTTGTTCCTTATTATTATTCAAAATATAATCCGGCCCCCCACAAGTTCTGAGGGACAGTGGACCGGTCCCCTGCTGAAAAAGTTTGCTGACCCCTGCTTATAGCTTTGTTCTCCTCCCTCCCTCTTTTTTTCCTTTCCCTCTTTCCTCTCTTATATTCCCGATTCTGCTTGTTCTAGATATTATTTTATTGTGTATTGTGAAAACTTTAATAAAAATCCATTTTAGAAACTTAATTCTCTTCCACCTTTTTGCCGGGCTTTTTGTTTGTTGTTTTTGGTCATTCCTGCTTCAAAATTGGTCTCCCTCTCCTGTGTTTCTTAAGCGATGCCCACGCATGTGGTTACTATTGGATTTTGGGCATTGCAGCTGGAGATCAAGGGGAACATAAGGAATTGTTGTAGTTCACCATTCCCCTTCGTGTTCATAGGACTTCCAGTTGCTCAGACGGAGATCTAGTGGCAAGGTGAGATGGCTTTGATACAAATCATTTGGCCCTTTCGGGAGGGCATTCCACAGAAGAGGGGCTGCCACTGAAAAGGCCCTGTCAACACCAAGTGGATGGCGCTCCCTAGTGGCACTAATGTTCTCACCTGTCGCTCTTCAGGTCCAAGATGGTTGATATTGGGAAAGGCACCTTTTCAGAAACATGTGTCCCAAGCCATTTAGGGCTTTATCTTTTCCCCCTTCTTTTTAGGCAATCCCTTGTATCTAAGATTGTCTTCCATGAACACAGTCTTGGCAGTGAGTCTGTAAGTGACTGTGGAGGCCAATTCTGGATCCACACATCCTTCCACAGTGGGGACATAGGTTTCCGGGTGGGAGTTGATCCTAGTGAGGGTTTGCAAAGTGTGCCTTCCTCTTAGCACATTTCTCCCTGAGTGATGGGCTGTATTGAGGTGTGAGATGATGGGATTTCTGGGTGTGTGGAATGGGGGACTGAACATTCACAAAAATGCTAAAACGGCTTGGAGTCTTCTCTGCCAGCTTCCTCCTCCTATTTTTGTAGTCTGATCTCTCAGAAGAGCACCATCTCTGTGCAATACCTGTTTCCTCCTGGAGGTCTGGTGGCAATCTCTCACGGGTGCTTTAGCGGTGGTTCCTGCATCGGCGGCGGTTGGACAATAGGTCCCTTGGGGTCCCTTCCAACTTTAAGATTCTATCCTAAAAACCGGAGTTTCAGGAGGAGTATCAGAAAGAGTGGAATAAATTTAATGATTATTTAGTTAAATTTGTTAAGTTAAACTAACTGAAAATAGTTTGCAGATACTTAATGGGCTTAGGATTTTATTTATGTTAAGTGATGAATTAATATGTTAAATTCCATAAGGTGAAGATCTAAGGATGTTAATGTTTAAGTTAAATTTCATAAAAATTGGGATTTGGAAAACCGTTAAAAAGACATGCAATGAAATTCAACCAAGGGGAAGCGAGGAAGTCACTTAAAGTTAATAACTGTAATTTTCAATAAGGCTATGTTTTATGTTTGTTTGTCTTGTGTGTTTGTTTTTGTTTATAATATTGTGAAAACTAATAAAAATTTTGGAAAAATAAAAATAAAACCATGGCACCCAGAACTGGACACACCAAGGCAGAACAGAGTGGAACTTCTGACTTTCCCTTGATTTGCAGTCAAGCTTGCAAAAATTTACCACTTATCATATAATAAATGTTGGAAATGTAAAGAAAATGAAGGTACATTCTTTCACCTCTGGTGGACGTGCCCAAGGATTAAGGCTTTCTGGGAAATGATATATAATGAAATGAAAAAGGTATTTAAATATACCTTTCTGAAGAAACCAGAGGCCTTCCTCCTGGGTATGGTTAGCCATGTGGTGTTAAAGAAGGACATAACTTTTTTTATGTATGCTACAACAGCAGCAAGGATACTTATTGCAAAGTATTGGAAGACACCAGATCTACCCACTTTGGAAGAATGGCAGATGAAGATGACAGACTACATGGGACTGGCAGAGATGACCGGCAGAATCCGAGACCAGGAGAAAGAGACAGTGGAAGAGGATTGGAAGAAATTTAAAGACTATCTTAATAAATACTATAAAATTAATGAAGGTTAGAATTGACATGGGTTTAAAAAGTATGTGGTTTTCAGGGGTGTTGATTATGGAAAAAGAACAAAATTATTCAAAATTATGGGAAATAAGGGAATGGATTTGCTGATTAGATAATGAAATTAGAATACAGCAGGGGGAGGTATGAGGAGGTCGGGGAAATTAGGTTTAAGAAAATAAGGATTGAAATTAGACTTGTTTCTTTTTGTTTTTTGTTTGTGTATGTTTTTATTGTTAAACTTTAATAAACATCATTTTAAAAAAAAAAAGATTTGGACAATATACTTCTGGGGATGGAGCCTAGATTCCTGCATTTCGGGGGCGGGGGGGTTGGACTGGATGTTCCGTCTCTGCAATTCCATGATTCATTGCCCCCTTGGCTCTTTTGCTTTCGAAGTAATGCAAAGAGATATGATATGATAATCTTTATTTTCATTGTCCCATACAGAACAACGAAACTGGAAAAAAATATCTAAATAAGACATTCAAAACCAACAAGCCTGCTATCCCAACCCGGTTAGCTCCCTAAAAACTCAGATACCCCATTTTTAAAATACAATATACAGTGGTACCTCCGGTTACATACGCTTCAAGTTACAGACTCCGCTAATCCAGAAATAGTACCTCAGGTTAAGAACTTTACTTCAGGATGAGAACAAAAATTGCGCAGTGGCAGCGGGAGGCCCCATTAGCTAAAGTGGTGCTTCAGAACAGTTTCAGGTTAAGAACAGACTTCTGGAACGAATTAAGTTCTTAACCCGAGGTACCACTGTGCTCCCATTCAGCAGAGCTGTCAACTTTTCCCTTTTCTTGCGAGGAATCCTATTCAGAATAAGGGAATTTCCTTTTTAAAAAGGGAATCGTTGACAGCTATGCCATAGAGACTCCTTACACTGTGGTTAAACCACAGAGCCTAGGACTTGCTGATCAGAAGGTCGGCTGTTCGAATCCCTGCGACGGGGTGAGCTCCCGTTGCTCGGTCCCTGCTCCTGCCAACCTAGCAGTTCGAAAGCACATCAAAGTGCAAGTAGATAAATAGGTACTGCTCCGGCGGGAAGGTAAACGGCATTTCCGTGGTTGCGAACGCTGCAGGTTGTAAACGTGCATCCCGTATGGATCATGTTCGCAAACCGAGCGTCCACTGTATGAGCAATCAAAATGAAAAATATGTTTTCATCAGAGAATGTTTTTCCGCAGGCAAGAGATGGAAGAACAAGACTCTGCCGCTCTCGAAGCAGGAAGACAGCCTGACCGCATCATGACTGGGAGCACTGGGGAAGGTAAACGGCGTTTCCGTGCGCTGCTCTGGTTCACCAGAAGCAGCTTAGTGCTGCTGGCCACATGACCCGGAAGCTGTATGCCGGCTCCCTCGGCCAGTAAAGCGAGATGAGCGCCACAACCCCAGAGTCAGCCACGACTGGACCTAACGGTCAGGGGTCCCTTTACCTTTACCTTTACACTGCTGTCAGAGCTGCCTCCAGGTCCCAGCTCACAGAGGACCAACGCTAGGCTGTAGTTATGTACAAAAGTCTTTATTGAGATTCAGTCTCCATTTCAAAGCCGCAGCGTGCAGCTCTACGTCCCGAGCTTAGACCGGCGAAGTCCTGTCTGAGTCTCCTCCCCCTCCACACCAGTTTAAGACTCTCGCTTTGCTCCACCTCTTCCTAAATTCCTTTCTCCTCTGGGCCCTCCTGCCCGCTAGGGTCTCATCCTTCCTGGACTCCTCTGACGCTGACCCTGACGATTCTTGCCCCTCCTTCCGGCGGGCTTTAGGACCTGGTTCCCTATCCGGGCTACCTTCTGTGCCGCTCGCCTGTACCTTTGAACTTGGCGCGCGCGCCCAGCCTGCGACTTTCCTCTTAACCGTTAACTCGCTCTCCGATGGAGGCGTGGTCCACCCTGACTCATCTTCTCTCGCTGGTGGTGCATATGTGGGCTCTGACACCTGGGACTCCTCCCCCCCACTACGCTCTGGTGGGGAAGCTGGTCCTGATTTGCAACTGGTGCTCTGGGAGTCCCCGCTGGCCCCTTGCTTCTGGGGTGTCCCCCTTGGGTCGCCCCTTGCCCTGCCCATCGGCGCCCCCTTCTGTGAATCTTC
The DNA here is from genome assembly GCF_951804945.1 of Podarcis cretensis. NCBI lineage: Eukaryota > Metazoa > Chordata > Lepidosauria > Squamata > Lacertidae > Podarcis > Podarcis cretensis. Next base: position 120,945,984 of record NC_137171.1, read on the forward strand.
CGATTCGCTGGAGAGGCTCATGGAATCTATCGGGCTGCTGTCATATTCTCCTACGCTGCCCTCGGATTGCTCCCCCTCGCTTTCCATCTCCTCTCCTCCCTGCGCTCCCGCTGAGTCCCTGACAACTGCGTTTAAAACCAAATTCACATTTGGATAGAAACTTTCTCAGGCAGCTAGTCCTAGTCTTTATAACCCTGGACCTTCTTCCAGAAGGCAGAAGCTGAAAGAGATCATTTCCGGGGTGCGCACTATCCTGCGCTATCTCTGCAGCTTTCTTATGGCACCTGGAAGCATAGATTTTATCCAAAGTGGGAAGAGTGCGCCCAATTATTCTCTCCGCAGTCTTTACAACCCTGGACAGCATTGTTTTTTCCCTGACCGTGCAGCTCCCAAACCACACACACAGACCATAAGTTAAGACATTCTCCATAGTACAATGGTAAAATGCCATCAACAGGTCCTTTGAGAGATTGTTCTTGCGAAGGCTTCTCAGAAAATATAACCTCTGCTGTGCTCGCTTCATCAGGTCTTTGCTGTTTTCTCCCCAGGTGGCGCTGTGGGTTAAAGCCTCAGCGCCTAGGGCTTGCCGATCGAAAGGTCGGCGGTTCGAATCCCTGCGGCGGGGTGCGCTCCCGCTGCTCGGTCCCAGCGCCTGCCAACCTAGCAGTTCAAAAGCACCTCCGGGTGCAAGTAGATAAATAGGGACCGCTTACCAGCGGGAAGGTAAACGGCGTTTCCGTGTGCGGCTCTGGCTCGCCAGAGCAGCGATGTCACGCTGGCCACGTGACCCGGAAGTGTCTCCGGACAGCGCTGGCCCCTGGCCTCTTAAGTGAGATGGGCGCACAACCCCAGAGTCTGTCAAGACTGGCCCGTACGGGCAGGGGTACCTTTACCTTTACCAACTCCATTCCCAGAAACCGAAGCACGGAGACCTGTTCCACGCACTTCCCCTCAATGGCTGAATATTCAATTTACATTTCCTGAAGTCCACAATAATCTCTTTTGTTTTCTTTAAGTTGTTTTTCCTGCGCCACTCCCCCAACTGCTCAACTTCCTTCCTATAGGCCGCCTCCCCCTCTCCAGCTGTGATCAAGCCAACCACCATTGTTTCATCTGCAAACTTAATGATCTTATTTCTGGGGTATTTTGGGGGAGAGGGAAGGAGGGAGGTCCCCTCTGCAGTTCAGTGCAGTAAGGGTTAAAGTGAACCGGATGCGTGCAGAGGGAGGAGTTTGGGGGAGAGGAGGAGGAGGAGTTAGAGGCGGGGCCCAGAGGGGGTGGGAGATAAAGCACCTCTTTCCAGTCCGCATTCTCACGAGCGGGGCAGGACGCAAAGCAGGAGCCTTTGTCTGACCCGTGTTCTGCATCAGCATCCGTCTGAACCTGGTGAGCGTCCCTGATTTGGGTCGAAGGGGTTTCCCTGGGCAGTGGGGGGGGGGTGTGCAACGGAGGCCTTTGCAGATGATCTATTTTGGGGGACCCCCCCCAAATAAATAAACAACCCCATACCCAGGTCAGGGAGTGGAGCGCCTTGATTTCTTCTTATCAGCACAGCCATGGGGAGGCGGGGGTTTTAAAGCCGGTCTGCAAGGCTGAGCTGCAGCACCAAGTTATAATGGATGGCCCCGTTAATCGGGCACCGACACGCGTCGGCGCCTTCACACGTGACAACAAAGGCGCGGGGCTCCGGTGGGAGCTGAGCGGGTTGCGTCGTTAGGAAGGCTCTTAGGGGGGTGTCGTGGCGCGCCGCTTCCAGACCTGCAATCCTGCATCCGTGCAGGTGGGAGGCATGCCAGAGGAAACCAGCCCGGCCGGTTCCTTTGTGAAGGCAAAGGTAAGCTCCCCGGCCCTGCCTGTGAATGGCCTCGGGTCTGCAAGTGCGAAGAGGTTGCCATGGAGACCAATGCGTGGGATGGAGGGGGGGCGGAGAGAGAGAGCGCCTTCTCAGGTGCAGAACAATGGGTCAACGTGGGTGGTCCGTTTAAGGTGAGCTGGGAGGGGAGATGCTGGAGGGAACGGTCCCCTGGATCCCAAATGCTCAGGTTGCATCAGTGTGGAAGGAGAGACGTTTGTCGCACCTGAACTTGGGAGCACCGGGGAAAGGGTGGTGATGGGATTTGGCAGGTTTTAAATAACTCTTGCAACATTACACAGATTTCAGATACAACGCAAGATTACAAATTAGATGGACTTTTAATATGCAGTTTTAAAAGTTACTTAAAGCACACGTGGAGGGGACAGCCTGAAACAAATAGCATTTTCTTTCTTTCTTTCTTTCTTTTTTAAAAAAAATTATTAAATATTTTCTTGGGTTACAAAAATGCGTCTCTATTTTAAATTTTTCAATTTTAAAATTGTCTATTTTCAGGTCGCAGAGTCTACCGACCAGTTGCATCCAATCATTCAAAGTGAGACATGAATGTTGTATACAGTTTAAGGTTGGGGGAGAAGGCGGGGGATGACTTAACATTATTTTACTTAGTATATATAATAATAATAATTTATTATTTATACCCCACCCGTCTGGCTGGGCTTCCCCAGCAACTCTGGGTGGCTTCCCATAAAATATTAAAATACTGTAATACATCAAACATTAAAAGCTTCCCTAAACAGATGTCTTCTAAAAGTCTGTGTGAGGTTTTTGTGTCAACATCACTTGGGTGGGTTATCTTTCTGTTCGGTTATTAAATTTCATTTCATTATTTTTCCTTGGCACTGAAAAATGTTGGGGGGGGGAGCATGGTCAACTAAGGACAACCAACCATGCCTCTATCACTGAATGAAATGAAAACTAATTGTTGCGTCAAGTTAGCCGTACGGATGAGAATTGTAATGGATTGTTCTGAAGTTCTTTCAGCACCAGGTGGAAAAGAAAATCGCCCCAACATCCACTGTTCCTGCCTGCCTGCCGCTGTCCTGTATTTGTCCAGAACAAAGCTGGCAACCCTAGTTGAAAGGGACCCTGAGGGCATCTAGCACAACCCTCTGCATTGAATCATAGAATAGAATCATAGAATCCTAGAGTTGGAAGAGACCACAAGGGCCATGGAGTCCAACCCCATGCCAAGCAGGAAACACCATCAGAGCACTCCTGACATGGTTGTCAAGCCTCTGCTTAAAGACCTCCAAAGAAGGAGACTCCACCACACTCCTTGGCAGCAAATTCCACTGTCGAACAGCTCTTACTGTCAGGAAGTTCTTCCTAATGTTTAGGTGGAATCTTCTTTCTTGTAGTTTGGATCCATTGCTCCGTGTCCGCTTCTCTGGAGCAGCAGAAAACAACCTTTCTCCCTCCTCTATGTGACATCCTTTTATATATTTGAACATGGCTATCATATCACCCCTTAACCTCCTCTTCTCCAGGCTAAACATGCCCAGCTCCCTTAGCCGTTCCTCATAAGGCATCGTTTCCAGGCCTTTGATCATTTTGGTTGCCCTCCTCTGGACCCGTTCCAGTTTGTCCGTGTCCTTCTTGAACTGTGGTGCCCAGAACTGGACACAGTACTCCAGGTGAGGTCTGACCAGAGCAGAATACAGTGGCACTATTACTTCCCTTGATCTAGATGCTATACTCCTATGGATGCAGCCCAGAATTGCATTGGCTTTTTTAGCTGCCGCGTCACACTGTTGGCTCATGTCAAGTTTGCGGTCAACCAAGACTCCTAGATCCTTTTCACATGTACTGCTCTCAAGCCAGGTGTCATCCATCTTGTATTTGTGCCTCTCATTTTTTTTGCCCAAGTGCAATACTTTACATTTCTCCCTATTAAAATTGGAGGGATCTTGCCCAACATGGAGCTTGAACCCATTACCTATTCATGCCCTACTCTCTGAGCTATTCCTTCCGTCTTTGATGGGATGTGGGGCTAGGAGGGCAAAGGGCAAAAGCCTCCTCTGGGCCATGCTAGCCTTGGTCCTCTCAGGCCTATGTCATGTTGGGGTTGAATCCTGACAAGACAGAAGTACTGTTTCTGGGGGACAGGAGGCGGGCAGGTGTGGGGGACTCCCTGGTCCTGAATGGGGTAACTGTGCCCCAGGTGTGCAGCCTGGGAGTCCTTTTGGACTCACAGCTGTCCATGCAGGCGCAGGTCAAATCCGTGTCCAGGGCAGCTGTTTATCAGCTCCATCTGGTACGCAGGCTGAGACCCTACTTGCCTGCGGACTGCCTTGCCAGAGTGGTGCATGCTCTGGTTATCTCCCGCTTGGACTGCTGCAATGTGTTCTACGTGGGGCTACCTTTGAAGGTGACTCGGAAACTAAATGTTATGTAGTGAAGTTTCACCCTGGGCCAGCAGGGGGATACTGTATATAGTTTTCACTCAGGTCTGTAGATAGTTTTCACTCAGGTCCACGTCAGTTATTTTAGGCGGGAGACGCTGGGCTGTTGTTGCTACAATGTTGACAGCCGGCTGCCTATAAAAGCAGGCCAGCTGAGCTGTTTGCAGTCAGTTCTATTCCAGCTTACAAAATAAAGAGCTACTTGGAGAAATCGCTGTGTCGTCTGCTATGCCAACCCACAACCTAACACTGGCGACGAGGATGGGATCGATGGACATCAGAGCACAGCCAGATGCGGCCAGCCTCTGAACTGAGCTGAATCACTGAGCTGAATCACAGAGCGAAATCACTGAGTGAAATCACTGGACAGAACCAATTCAGAGCTGACTGTTCTGGCTAAGAGCACTGTGTTCCATCCATCGCCCTTCACGCCGGCATCGGAATCATGGCTTCACTTGTGCCTCTACCGCCGTTTGCACCAGCCTCTGAATCATGGGACTCCTACCTCGCTCGGTTCGACTGCTGCCTCCAAGCCAACGAGCTGACAGCAGTATCAAAGGATCGGAAGCGGGGCCTATTCCTCAGCCTCTGTGGGCCTGAGGTGTTTGAGACGGCCTGAGCGTTGGTTGCGCCTGAAGCAGTCCAGGCAACACCATGGGACACGATCCAAGAGAAGCTCCGCAACCACTACGCACCAAAGCCGTTCAAGATTGCTGCCCGCCATGCGTTCTACCACCGGAACCAGGCAGAGGGGGAGTCAATCAACAACTACACCACCGCCCTGCGACAGGCTGCAATGCACTGTGAGTTCCGAGACTTAGACGATGCCCTGATGGATCGAATCGTCTGCGGGGTCCGGGACATCCATCTGCAACGGCGTCTCCTCGCCAAGCCAGACCTCACGCTACAGAAAGCCATTGAGGAGGCTGTGGCCTCAGAAGCTGCTGAACACTCCGCCCAGGAGATCCGCAAGTCCAGCAGCCCACGTCTTGCTAGGGAGCCAGTTCCGGTGCATCATGAAGAGGCCAGCAGTGATGAGGCATCCTCCAGTGAAGACGATGACGTGCACCAGACAAAGCGGGAGCGCAGGAAGTTCCAACAGAAGTCCAAGGGCCAACCGGAATGTGCCGGCTGTGGAGGCAACCATTCCCGTGCCAAGTGTCGATTCAGAGACGCCATCTGTAGGAAGTGTTCCAGAAGGGGCCACATCGCTAAGGTCTGCCGATCGGCTCCGTCTGACACCCCCCCTTCATCGACTCGCAAGTCCAAGTCTTCACTCCAGTCTGCCAAGGAAAGTTGTTTCGCTCTCACCAACTGCCGCTGCCCGTCTGGAACCACGATTGGCCAAACCGACTCGCCTACGCGACGCAAGCTGAACGTCACGGTGCTCATTGAAGGAGCTCCATGTGACATGGAGATCGACACCGGGTCTGCCCTGTCCATCGTGTCATGGAGCACCATCAAAAGACTGGTACCCAGAGTGTCCAAAAGGCAACTCGACTCTCACCGCGTACACCTGAGAGACTACCAGGGAAATGACATTCCCGTGGTAGGCGTTGGCCGGTTCCGGATTGCCTTCAAGGATTTTTTCGGCCTGCTCCAGTTGGTGGTGGTCGAAGGTCAGCGGCCAAGCCTCCTAGGGCTAGACTGGTTTGATGCCCTCGGCCTGGAAGTCACCGGCATCAACTGCATCTCTAACGCAGAGACTGAGGGTCTGGTCAAAGACTTTGCCGAGGTTTTCAACGGCACCTTGGGGCAATATACAGGTATGCCCATCTCCTTTAGCCTTGATCCACAAGTCGCCCCCATCAAGCTAAAGCCACGCCGGGTTCCCTTTGCTCTCAAGGCTAAGGTGGACGAACAACTGGACAAACTGATCGCCCAAGGAGTTTTGGAGCCGGTTGACCACACCAAGTGGGAAACCCCCATCGTCACGCCTGTCAAGCCAGTTGGGTCAGTGAGAATCTGCGCTGACTACAAGTGCACGATCAACAAGGCACTTCAGCAGCACGCTTATCCGGTTCCTGTTGTCCAACACCTGCTGCATTCCCTGGGTGAGCGTAAGGTCTTCGCTAAGCTGGACCTTGCCCAAGCCTATCAACAACTGCCCGTCGATGATGCCACTGCTGAAGCCCAGACGATCGTCACCCACCGGGTGGCATTCCGTTGCCGCCGGTTGCAGTTTGGGGTGAGTGTGGCTCCTGGCATCTTCCAAAGCCTTATGGAGCGTCTCCTGCAAGGGCTTCCGGGCGTGGTACCATATTTTGATGACTTCTTGGTGTCTGCAGACTCACACCAGCAGCTGTTCGAGCGCCTCCGTGCCGTGCTGACCAGGTTCCAAGAGGCTGGGCTCAAGGTAAAGAGGGAAAAGTGCCAGGTCGCCATTCCACAGGTAGAGTTCCTGGGCTATCTTATCGATGCCTCCGGCCTTCACCCGACCACATCCAAGATCCGCGCTATCCAGCAGGCCCCCACCCCAAAGAACAAGACGGAGTTGCAGGCGTTCCTGGGGCTGCTGAACTTTTATAACATGTTCCTGCCCCACAAAGCCACAGTGGCTGAGCCTCTTCACCGACTCCTTAGCACAAAGACGCCGTGGGCCTGGGGTCATCGGGAGACGGCGGCCTTCAACGCGGTCAAGGCTCTCCTTTCATCAGACAGTGTGCTGGTACAGTACAGTGAATCCAGGCCGCTGGTCCTTGCCTGCGACGCCTCACCTTTTGGCATCGGTGCTGTCCTTAGTCACCGTTTTCCAGACGGAAGAGAAGCACCGCTCGCCTACTTTTCCAGGACGCTATCTCCGACGGAACGGAATTACAGCCAGCTCGACAAGGAGGCACTGGCACTTGTGGCTGGAGTGAAGAGGTTCCATGAATACCTCTATGGCAGGACTTTTGACCTCATCACTGACCACAAGCCACTCCTGGGCCTCCTCGCCGGTGATCGTCCAACTCCACCGGTCCTCTCGCCACGCATGCTGCGATGGACTGTTTTCCTGGCTGCCTACCACTACCGGCTCATCCATCGCCCCGGGAAATCGATGGGCCATGCCGACGCCCTCAGCCGTTGCCCTCTTCCAGCATTTGTGGAAGACCCGGCTCCAGCTTCATCGCTCCTTCTGATTGAGGATCTTCCGGCAGCGCCTGTATCGGCTGCCACTGTGGCCTCCACGTCTGCCCAGGATTGCACCATCAGCCGGGTGCTCAACTGGGTGTGGAGGAGGTGGCCACAAGGGCCTTTTCCATCGGAGTTCCAGCCCTTCGCAACCAGACAACATGAACTCTCAGCTCATCGCGGCTGTCTGCTGTGGGGAGACCGCGTCGTGATTCCCCAGGGACTCCGTCAGCGCGTCCTGGAGGCTCTGCACGTTGGCCACCCGGGAATTGTCAAAATGAAGGCGTTGGCTCGGTGTTACGTCTGGTGGCCTAATATGGACGATGCCATCACTGCCTGGGTGTCCGCCTGTCAAGCGTGCCAAGAGTCGAGGCCTGCACCACCGGCAGCTAAGGGACACACCTGGGAGACGCCAAAGACACCCTGGTCGAGGGTGCACATCGATCTGGCTGGCCCCTTTCACGGCCGGACCTTTATGGTAGTGGTGGACGCCTATTCCAAATGGCTGGAGGTCGCCCTGATGCCCTCCACCACTACCGAAGCCGTCATCCGGGTGCTGCGAGGCCTGTTTGCAACGCATGGGTGTCCTGATGTCCTTGTCTCTGACAACGGACCGCAGTTCACGTCAGGCACGTTTGAGCGGTATCTTTTGGGACTGGGCATCCGCCATGCCCTAACAGCACCCTTTCATCCATCCAGCAATGGGCAAGCGGAAAGAATGGTGCGCTCGGCAAAAGAGGCACTGGCGCGCCTGGACCGGGGGGACTGGCATGAGCGGGTCGCCGAATACTTGTTCGTGCAACACATCACCCCTCATGCGGCCACAGGGCGGAGTCCTGCTGAACTGCTTATGGGCCGCCGCCTCAGGTCACCGCTCGACCGGCTACACCCGGACTTTGCCGTGGCTGAACCCCCAGGCTGTGCCAACGCGCCACAGTCATTTGTCCCAGGAAACCAGGTCTTTGCCCGGAACTATGTGGGGGACATTCCTTGGGTGCCAGCCACAGTAGTGGGAGTCACTGGACCTCGCTCGTACCAGGTAGCACTCGAAGACGGGCGCTTGTGGCGACGGCACATAGACCAGCTTAGGCGCAGGGTTGGGGACTTGGACACTACCGTGGTGCCCCCAACTGCGCTTGCGGCTCAAGAAGAGACACGTACAGATGGCAAGGCCCCATCTACACCTCCCTCGCAAACTGCCAGCGTGGAGCCGAACCAAGCCGCTTCAGAGGGTCTGCCAGACTTACCACAGACTCAGACCACTCCACTTGCGGAGGCTCCACCCACAGCAGCGGATCCAGGGGAGTTGGTTCCAACGCCACCTAGGGTCGCACCACAGCCTCAGCAAGAACTGTGTGGCCCTCTGGACTTGGCTACCAGTCCCCGGCGGTGTGGCAGAGTTTCCAAGCGCCCAACTTATTTAAAGGACTATGTTGTTGGACATGTATCACTGTTGGTCTAAGTATGGGAAATGTAACCGATATGCTTTTGTGCCTAATTGAACCATTACGCGTAGTGCTGTATATAAGGAAACCATTACGATTGTAACTAACGCCTTATCTCGGTGGGGAGGGGTGACCCGGAAACTAAATGTTATGTAGTGAAGTTTCACCCTGGGCCAGCAGGGGGATACTGTATATAGTTTTCACTCAGGTCTGTAGATAGTTTTCACTCAGGTCCACGTCAGTTATTTTAGGCGGGAGACGCTGGGCTGTTGTTGCTACAATGTTGACAGCCGGCTGCCTATAAAAGCAGGCCGGCTGAGCTGTTTGCAGTCAGTTCTATTCCAGCTTACAAAATAAAGAGCTACTTGGAGAAATCGCTGTGTCGTCTGCTATGTCAACCCACAACCTAACACTAAACTAATCCAGAATGTGGCAGCTAGACTGGTGACTGAGAGTGGCTGCCAAGACCATATAACACCGGTCTTGAAAGACGTACATTGGCTCCCAGTACGTATCCGAGCACAGTTCAAAGTGTTGGTGTTCACCTTTAAAGCCCTAAACGGCCTTGGCCCAGTATACCTGAAGGAGTGTCTCCACCCCATCATTCTACCGGGATACTGAGGTCTAGCTCCGAGGGCCTTCTGGCGGTTCCCTCACTGCGAGAAGTCAAGTTACAGGGAAGCAGGCAGAGGGCCTTCTCGGTAGTGGCGCCCTCCCTGTGGAACGCCCTCCCACCAGATGTCAAAGAGAAAAAAACATCTACCAGACTTTTAGAAGACATCTGAAGGCAGCCCTGTTTAAGGAAGCTTTTAATGTTTGATATATTATAGTATTTTAATATATTTTTTGGAAGCCGCCCAGAGTGGCTGGGGAAGCCCAGCCAGATGGGCGGGGTATAAATAATAAATGATGATGATGATGATGATGATGTAAGAAGAGCTGGCTGGATCAGGCCAAGTGGGAGAGGCTGAGGATCCAGTGGATCGTGTGTCGGCGTGGGCTGCCTTCCTCCCCTGTTGTACTGTTTTCCTGGGGCCGCCCTCTTTATGGGAATGTTTCTGTCCAGCGTTTGTAGGGTTAAAGTGGGGCTTAGGAAAAAGACAGGATGATTTTACTGGGTTGTATTGGAGGAAATCTGGGACGCAGGTGGCGCTGTGGGTTAAAGCCTCAGCGCCTAGGGCTTGCCGATCGAAAGGTCGGCGGTTCGAATCCCTGCGGCGGGGTGCGCTCCCGCTGCTCGGTCCCAGCGCCTGCCAACCTAGCAGTTCGAAAGCACCTCCGGGTGCAAGTAGATAAATAGGGACCGCTTACCAGCGGGAAGGTAAACGGCGTTTCCGTGTGCGGCTCTGGCTCACCAGAGCAGCGATGTCACGCTGGCCACGTGACCCGGAAGTGTCTCCGGACAGCGCTGGCCCCTGGCCTCTTAAGTGAGATGGGCGCACAACCCCAGAGTCTGTCAAGACTGGCCCGTACGGGCAGGGGTACCTTTACCTTTACCTATTGGAGGAAATACGATTTAAAATTACAATTTATATGGATCGAGAAAGGAAGATTAATTTGATTCGCTGGGGAAATGTCAGTTAAATGTCTAAACAAGAATGGGACATGCAGAGCCGGTGGGAAAAGGGATGAATGGGAAAGTATTAGAAATTAAGGAAAAGTGTTTTACTAGGAGCAGCAAAGGAGGGAGGGAAAAGAATCCTATGGTGGGGGCGAGTCAATTGCAAAATTGGTGTTAAATTCCAAACTGATTTGTTGTTAATTTTGTTTTAGAATTTGGAAAATGAATAAAAAATTAATTGGAAATAAAAGGAACCATAGATGATTACACTCTTGCATGGTACATGAATGTAATGTATCATGATTGTAATGTAAATGATGAGACTACATTTTAATATTTTAATGTTTCAATATTTTAATGTCGTATTTTAATTTTGTTTTTAAGTTGTATTCATTCAACTTGTTTTTATTATTGCTTGTTAGCTGCCCTGAGCCCAGCCTTGGCTGAGGAGGGTGGGGTATAAATAATAATAATAATTATTATTATCATTATTATTATTATTATTATTATTAATGGTAGAATGCAGCTGGCAGGCTTGGAAAAGTGGCGTGTGTTTTTCCCAGGCTGATAAGAAAGGGACAAACACGGCAAATCAAAGGGAGAAATAAGCTTTAATCAGCAACGTGGGTTTTATGCAGGTGAAAGATGGAAGAGCAAGAGGCGGATGCCACTGAAGCAGGAAGGGGCGCCGATCCCATCAAAAGCGAGAGCAGTGAGGGATTCTGGGAATGGAACGCACAGGGGGTCCTGGGTAAAGTGGACGCCCTCAGCTCAGATGCTCAGCATCAAGATTTCAGGCCGATCTGCTACCAGGAGGCCAAGGGACCTCGAGAGGTTTGCAGCCGACTCCACCATCTCTGCCATCAGTGGCTGAAGCCAGAGAGACACACCAAGGCTCATATCCTGGACCTGGTGATCCTGGAGCAGTTCCTGGCTGTCCTCCCCCCGGAGATGGAGAACTGGGTCAGGGAATGTGGGGTGGAGACCAGTTCCCAGGCGGTGGCCCTGGCCGAAGGTTTCCTCCTGAGTCAGGCAGAGGAGAAGAAGCAGACAGAGCTGCAGGTGAGAGCATCTCAAGATCTTGTGATGGCCTTCAGGTGTTTTTGAACTAAATCTCTCATTGCCCCTGAGAAACATTGAGGTGGAATATTTGCTGCTCCTGATCCAGATAGTCCCAACAGATTCGGAAAGAGAGGGGGGGGGTAATATTTTGGACAAAATGGAGTGACGTAAAATATGGAGTACTGAATAATATGAAGTTGAAAAGGTTGACAACAGGACCTATAGAGGGGAATAATAATAATAATAAAATAAATAATAAATTTTATTTATTCCCCGGCTCAGGGTGGCTAATGCCAATAAAATTACAGTAAAAACATAATAGGAAGAAACTAATTTAAAATGCGAGGACGAGATGGTTGGACGGTGTTCATAGAATCATAGAATCATAGAGTTGGAAGAGACCACAAGGGCCATCGAGTCCAACCCCCTGCCAAGCAGGAAACACCAACAAACATGAGCCTGACCAAACTGTGGGAGGCAGTGGAAGACAGGAGTGCCTGGCGTTCTCTGGTCCATGGGGTCACAAAGAGTCGGACACGACTAAACAACAACAATTTAAAATGCAGGTTAAAATGTAATTTAAAATGCAGCCTCATTTTAAAAATAGCCCATAGATCAAAAACCATAAGGGGAGGGAAACATAAGGGTCAGACTGAGTCCAAATCAAATGCCGGGGGAACAGCTCTGTCTTGCAGGTCCTGCGGAAAGATGTCAGGTCCCGCAGGGCCCTAGTCTCTTGTGACAGAGTATTCCACCAAGTCAGGGCCAGTACTGAAAAGGCCCTGGCCCTAGTTGCGACCAATCTAACCACCTTGCGACCTGGGACCTGGGAAGTCCAGAGATTCAGAGGAATCTCTAAATATGGATATGTATTTTGTATCGTTATGATTTTATATTTGTAAAACCAAATAAAAATTATTTCAAAAAAAGAGATGGAGGGAGGACACCCCAAAAAACCTCTACTTTCATTCACCAACGTTCTCTGGAAAATCTTACAAGTACTGCTTATGTTTTCCCCAGTGTCATTCTGTTTTCTAATACATCTCCCCATTCAATGTCCTCCAATCCTCATCGCTGTTTCAGGTAAAGGGTCTGCTTGTGGAAATTAGAAGTGATTTCCCTGACGCAGAGAGATCTCCGTTGGATGGCAGAGAGAAGCCACTGGGTAAGGATCCATCGGCTGTGTCTCCATATGGTCTCCCTCTGTTGGTTTTGAAAGGGATCCGTGGCCTTTTTTGATCTGGCGAGGGAAGAGACTTCAGTCTGCATGCAGGAAATAAACAACTACAGTGGTAAAGGTAAAGGTAAAGGTACCCCTGCCCATACGGGCCAGTCTTGACAGACTCTGGGGTTGTGCGCCCATCTCACTTAAGAGGCCAGGGGCCAGCGCTGTCCGGAGACACTTCCGGGTCACGTGGCCAGCGTGACATCGCTGCTCTGGCGAGCCAGAGTCGTACACGGAAACGCCGTTTACCTTCCCGCTGGTAAGCGGTCCCTATTTATCTACTTGCACCTGGAGGTGCTTTCGAACTGCTAGGTTGGCAGGCGCTGGGACCGAGCAGCGGGAGCGCACCCCGCCGCAGGGATTCGAACCGCCGACCTTTCGATCGGCAAGTCCTAGGCGCTGAGGCTTTAACCCACAGCGCCACCTGCGTCCCAACTACAGTGGTACTTCGGTTTAAAAACAGTCCTGTTTAAGAATGATTTGGTTTATGAACAACCGCAAAACCGGAAGTAGTGTCCCAGTTTGCGGACTTTACCTCGGTCTAAGAACGGAATCCGAACGGTGGAAGGGCACCTCATTAGAGAAAGCGCACCTCAGTTTAAGAACGGCTTTGGTTTAAGAACAGACTTCTGGAACCGATTAAGTTTGTAAACCGAGGTACCACTGTATAGTGGTACCTCGGGTTAAGTACTTAATTCGTTCTGGAGGTCCGTTCTTAACCTGAAACTGTTCTTAACCTGAAGCACCACTTTAGCTAATGGGGCCTCCCACTGCCGCTGTGCCGCCAGAGCACGATTTCTGTTCTCATCCTGAAGCAAAGTTCTTAACCCGAGGTACTATTTCTGGTTAGCGGAGTCTGTAACCTGAAGCGTATGTAACCCGAGGTACCACTGTATCTGACTTTTAGAAGGCATCTGAAGGCAGCCCTGTTTAGGGAAGTAAGTTTTATTCATTCCCTCCACAACAGAGAAGAATGGCTGCCAATGCAAGCAGTAGACATGCTTTCATTCGCCTCTGAGATAAATATGAGCCAACGGCTTCACCCAACCTTTGTCTCTCACAGGTGATGGGATGATGCTGAGAAGATCTACTCAGACATCTCTTCTTTGGGGAGGAGAAGGAGCTGCTGCAGAACCAGATCAGGTAGGGAAGGAGTGGGGAGACTTATTCAGAGTGGGGGCTGCATTCTCGTCTGTGAAAGATTTGGGGTTTCACATGCCACTGGTGGGTGGCACCAAATGCAAAAATGGGTGAAGCTAGTTTGTATATACCAGCGGTGGCGAACCTATGGCATGTGTGGCAGAGTAGGCACACGGGGCCCTCACTGCTGGCACGCGCGCCATTGGCCCATCCGCGCTGGTGTTTTGTTGCTTTTTCTATTTGTGCTCCCGCTCCTTCCCACACTATTGCGTGTGTCCGCTGCTTAAACCCGGAACTCTTCCCCCCCCCCTTTTTTTTCTTTTGGTCAGTAGCCGGTGATTGTGTTCGGCAATTGGTCTATTTTTCAATAGGAGTATAGCATCTAGATCAAGGGAAGTAACAGTGCCACTGTATTCTGCTCTGGTCAGACCTCACCTGGAGTACTGTGTCCAGTTCCGGGCACCACAGTTCAAGAAGGACACTGAGAAACTGGAACGTGTCCAGAGGAGGGCAACCAAAATGGTCAAAGGCCTGGAAACGATGCCTTATGAGGAACGGCTAAGGGAGCTGGGCATGTTTAGCCTGGAGAAGAGGAGGTTAAGGGGTGATATGATAGCCATGTTCAAATATATAAAAGGATGTCACATAGAGGAGGGAGAAAGGTTGTTTTCTGCTGCTCCAGAGAAGCGGACATGGAGCAATGGGTCCAAACTACAAGAAAGAAGATTCCACCTAAACATTAGGAAGAACTTCCTGACAGTAAGAGCTGTTTGACAGTGGAATTTGCTGCCAAGGAGTGTGGTGGAGTCTCCTTCTTTGGAGGTCTTTAAGCAGAGGCTTGACAACCATATGTCAGGAGTGCTCTGATGGTGTTTCCTGCTTGTCAGGGGGTTGGACTCGATGGCCCTTGTGGTCTCTTCCAACTCTGATTCTATGATTCTTTTCTTTTCTTTTTCAAAATTTTTATTAATTTTCCAAATTTATAACAAACATCAAAAAACAAACAAACATAAATCCTAACTGTAATTCCACTTTTGTTAACATTTTTAGGTGACTTCCTCGTATCCCCCTAGCTGAGTTTCTATGTATATCATTGTAACGGTTTTCCAAAACTAATTTCTCATAAAATGCACTTCATCAATTAACATCTTTCTTTTCAATTTAACTTTAGATATATTATTCTAGAACATCACATATTTAAATCCTAAGCCAATCTGGTACTTGCAAGTGTTTCTATTTAAATTATGTTGTAATCTGTTCAGATTGTGCAGATAAAATATCACGGGTAGAATTCTACAGGGTGTGTTGTTAGTGTGTGAAAACAGTGATCCAAGGAGCCCCAGGTATGCACTTCCAGATGGGGGAGACATCAGGCGCCATCCTGACACCCGGGTATCTTCACTTGGTCGCAAGTGGCTGGTAGGCAGGTGCAAATAACACTGTATTACCTACAAGGAGAAAATGTTTTCTTTTTCTTTCAGGGTCCAATATCTTTTGAGGACGTGGCTGTGTGGTTCACTGAAGAGGAGTGGGCCTTGCTGGATCCTGACCAGAGGGCTCTGCATAACGAAGTCATGGAGGAGAGTGTTGGGATCCTGGCATCTCTGGGTGAGGCTCCCTCTTGGATCTTAATATATGCTTCATGAGTCAGAATTTATTTACGGAATGAACATGATGTTGGTGGCGCTGTGGTCTAAACCAGTGTTTCCCAACCTTGGGTCTCCAGCTGTTTTTGGACTACAACTCCCATCATACTTAGCGAGCAAGACCAGTGGTTAGGGATGATGGGAAGTGTAGTCCAAAAACAGCTAGAGACCAAAGGTTGGGAAACACTGGTCTAAACCACCGAGCCTCTTGGGTCGGCGGTTTCAATCCCCATGACAGAGTGAGCTCCCATTGCTCTCTCCCAGTTCCTACCAACCTAGCAGCTCGAAAGCACACCAGCACAAGTAGATAAATAGGTATCACTGCAGTGGGAAAGTAAATGGCATTTCTATGCGCTCTGGCACTTGCCATGGTGTTCCGTTGCGCCAGAAGCGGTTTAGTCCTGCTGGCCACATGACCCGGAAAGCTGTCTGTGGACAAACGCCGGCTCCCTCGGCCTGAAAGCAAGATGAGTGCCGCAACCTTCAATTAGCCTTTGACTGGACTTAACCGTCCAGGAGTCCTTTACCTTTACCTTTATTTCTTTATGGAATTAAATCCAATATTCCAAGGTGGATCAACAGTGGCACTCCTGCAGTATGTGAGCTTCTTAATCCTCTGCAATTAACCTTGAATAAGCATGTACCTGTCATATTCTTCCTGAATCTTCCACTCACGCCTTTCTAAACCATGGCCTTTGCAAGTGGAAGTGCCAGGTGTCTGTTTTTTGTGTGTGTTTAGGGCTTTGGGAAGGCAAATCCAGGGCTCCCCTCTTTGTGTGTGTGTGTGTGTGTGTGTGTGTGTGTGTGTATTCCCTAGAATGGGGTGGGAAGGAGGTTTATGGGAAAGAAGGCTCAGAAACTTCCATGTACAGCTGGATAGACCAGGGTACGGAAGGAAGATCATTGTAATAATAATAGTAATAATAATTTATTATTTGTACCCCACCCATCTGGCTGGGTTTCCCCAGCCACTCTGGGCGGCTCCCAACAGAAGATTAAAGACTCGATAAAACATCAAACTTTAAAAACTTCCCTAAACAGGGCTGTAGGAATGAAAATCATGACAGACGAGTAGTGGGTGCCATGTGAGGAGCATCTCTCGAGCATGTCTCGATGAGTCTCTTTTATTGAATATTACAGCATTGCCACATATGTGCTTGTTGCTGATTGGTCAACACAAATACAATACAAGGGTTGCATATAGGCATTAATCATCAATAGACCAAAGGCTGGGAAAGGGAACACAGAATTGGGCAGGCGTGAAAACCTCCTTGTTAAACTATTACTAGTGATTAATATAGCAAAACTTGTTCCATAGATGTGGTCAGCCAAGCACTAAGAACAGGTCAGACTAAGAACGAGTCAGAATGCAATGTTTTCTGTTGTGCAGAAACAAAACTTTCCTACACAGGGCTGCCTTCAGATGTCTCCTAAAAGTCAAATAGTTGTTTATTTCCTTGACATCTGGTGGGAGGGTGTTCCACAGGGCGAGAACTACCAAGAAGGCCCTCTGTCTGGTTCCCTGTTACCTCACTTCTCACAGTGAGGGAACTGCCAGAAGGCCCTCGGCGCTGGACCCCCAGTGCCCGGGTTGAAGGACGGGGGTGGAGATGCTCCTTCAGGTATACTGGGCTGTGGCTGTTTAGGGTTTTCAAGGTCAGCACCAACACTTTGCCGTGCCTGATAGCAGCCTATTGTAATTGACAGGTTTGGAGAGGGAGCTGAGGACTCTTAAAATAATTTACTCCATCCGTGCAAGCTGTAGAGGCTCTTCTGTTCCTGCACCCATGATGAGCCGCTGTGCATAACACAGCTAAGCTTTTTCTTCAGGCCACTGTGTTACCCTGGTGGAAATGGTGCAAACCCCTGCCATCGCTCCCTTGATCATCCAAGCTTGCAAAGCAACAAATATCAAGGATGAGAGTCTAGGGGTCTCTTTCAGGCGTGGGGGTCATATTCAAAAAGGGTTCCCCGTTTCCAAAGCTACTCTTAGTGAGAAATGGGGGTCTGTGAAGTATAATTAGTTCCAGCTAGCCCAAATCCAGCCATTCCAAAACTGCACAGTAAGTAGGTGCACGAATCATAGTTCTCAAACTGGGTTGGGTCGAGTGAGAGTGATTGGCCCAAGACCAGACAATGAGATTCATCCCCGAGTTGGAAGCTGAACTCAGGTTTCTGTGGTTTGAAACCATACCCTGTAGCATACCTGCTGTGTCAGGAGAGCTAGTTAAATGTGTAAAGGAAAAGGGACCCCTGACCATTAGGTCCAGTCGTGGCCGACTCTGGGGTTGCGGCGCTCATCTCGCTTTATTGGCCGAGGGAGCCGGCGTACAGCTTCCGGGTCATGTGGCCAGCATGACTAAGCCACTTCTGGCCAACCAGAGCAGCACACGGAAACGCCATTTACCTTCCCGCCGGAGCGTTTCCTATTTATCTACTTGCACTTTGACGTGCTTTTGAACTGCTAGGTGGGCAGGAGCAGGGACCGAGCAACGGGAGCTCACCCCTTTGCGGGGATTTGAGCCGCCGACCTTCTGATCATCAAGCCCTAGGCTCTGTGGTTTAGACCACAGCGCCACCCGCGTCCCAGTTAAATGTGTACTTCCATCTATATCCACTCAGTTTTGCCTTTATCCTAAGTATGGAAGTCGTTAAGCTAGATAAGGGTCTGTTTCTTCCTTAGGCTCTTATGAGTTTCTCAATTCATTGCAGAATGTGATGAATCGGAAATGAAGAACAAGGAAGAACTACACGGAAAAGAGACCCAGGGCCGAGACAGCTGTAGGAAGCGAGAAGAGCAAAGGGGGGAAATTGAAGCAGAAAAGAAAAGGAAGACGCTTCTAAAGGACAGTGGCTTTTATGCAACCTCAGTCCAGGAAAAAACAGATGACGGAAAGCAATGTGGTAACTGCCACATTCAATGGGAAAGTCTTGGTTCAAAACACCAATGTAAACCCTACTGCAAAAATTACAAAGGGGAGCAACCGCATAGATGCTCTGAGTGTGGAAAAGGGTTCAGAGACAGTTATAGCCTTTCTTGCCATCAGAGAATTCACACAGGAGAGAAACCATATAAATGCTCAGAATGCGGAAGTAGCTTCAGTAGCAAGCAAAGACTCGTTTATCATCAAAGAATTCACAGAGGGGAGAAACCTTATCGGTGCCTGGAATGTGGAAAGAGCTTCAGAGAAAAGTTTACCCTTTCTTCTCATCGAAGAATTCACACAGGAGAGAACCAGTATGGATGCTTGGAATGTGGAAAGAGCTTCAGTGACAATTCTACCCTTTCTTCTCACCAGATAATTCACAAGGGGGGGAAACCATATAAATGCTTGGAATGTGGAAAGAGTTTCTCTCAGAAGTTACGTCTAACTATTCACCAAAGAATTCACACAGGGGAGAAGCCATATCAGTGCTTGGAATGTGGAAAAAGCTTCAGAGAAAATTCTAGCCTAGCTTCTCATCAAAGAATTCACACAGAGGAATATAAATGCTTGGAATGTGGAAAGAGCTTCATTAGTCATTCAAAACTTACTCGGCATCAAACCATTCATCCCGGAGAGAAATCATATCAATACTTGGAATGTGGAAAGAGCATCATTAATCATCAAGAACTTACTCATCATCAGAGAATTCACACCGGGGAGAAGCCGTATCAGTGCTTGGAGTGTGGAAAGAGCTTCAGGCACAATTCTACCCTTTCTTCCCACAAAAGGATTCATACAGGGGAGAAACCCTATAAATGCCTGGAGTGTGGAAAGGGCTTCAGTCAGTGTTCCCCTCTCACTCGCCATCAGAGAATTCACACAGGGGAGACACCATATAAATGCAGTGAGTGTGGAAAGAGCTTCACTCGGAAGGTACAACTCTGTGTTCATCAGAGAATTCACACCGGGGAGAAGCCGTATCAGTGCTTGAAGTGTGGAAAGAGCTTCAGAAACAAGTCTAGCCTTTCTTCTCATCAGACAATTCACACGGGCAAAAAGCCATATAAATGTTTGGAATGTGGAAAGAGCTTTACTTTAAAGATGAACCTCAATACCCATAAAAGAATTCACACGGGGGAGAAGCCGTATAAATGCTTGCAATGTGGAAAGAGCTTGAGCAGCAAGGACAGACTTGCTGACCATCAAAGAACTCACACTGGCGAGAAACCCTTTAAATGCTCGGAATGTGGGAAAAGCTTCGCTGCGAAGATAAACCTCACTACCCACAAAAGAATTCACACGGGGGAGAAACCCTATAGATGCTTGCAGTGTGGAAAGAGCTTCAGTCAGAGCCACCATCTCACTTACCATCGCAGAATTCACACTGGGGAGAAACCGTATAAATGCTTAGAGTGTGGGAAGAGCTTCAGAAACCGTACTAGTGTCATTTACCACCAGAAAGCGCACACTCCAGAGACACAATATAAATGCTCAGAATGTGGAAAGTGCCTCAGTCAGGAAGCGGATCTGGTCGATCATCAAAAAATGCACACCCAGGAGAAACCATATGTATGCGTGGAATGTGGGAAAAGCTACACTCTGAAGAATTGTCTTAGAAAACATCAAAGAATTCATACAGGAGAGAAACCATATAAATGCGCTGAGTGTGGGAAAAGCTTCAGTGAGAAGTCAACTCTCACGACACACCAACGAGTTCATACGGGAGAGAAACCCTATAAATGCCTGGAGTGTGGAAAGGGCTTTAGTCAGTGTTCCCCTCTCACTCGCCATCAGAGAATTCACACAGGGGAGAAACCCTATAAATGCCTGGAGTGTGGAAAGGGCTTCGCTCAGAGTTCCCATCGCAATCTTCACCAAAGAACTCACACATCGATGGGCAGTGTATGGGAGCAGCTTTCTTCAGATCTCCAGCCTTTATTCCCACCAAAAAATCCATACAGCGGAGAACCCATATAAAGACTTGGAATATTAAAGGAGCTTTAGGTTCAGTTCCTTCTTTCCGCAAGAAGAAACTATATAAATGCTTGTAATGCGTACGGAGAGGGCTTGTGCCAAGACACTTTGTGGAGGAATATTTTTAAAGTGCTTGGAAGGAGCTTCTGAAGAAGCAGAAATTTCCATTATCATCAAATAATTCACAGTGGTGGGGGGTCATATCAATGCTTGGAGTGCAGGAAAAGCTTGAGTAAGAAAATGCAGCTCCCATCTCATTGAAGAATTCTCAGAGGGGAGAATAAGCAAAGAATAAAGTTAGTAGGTTCCTCCAGACTTGTTTACAGATAACAAGGGAGCAAGATTTCTGTGACTCCTGCTCCCATCTTATGCTCAGCTTGTATATTTGTGTAAATAAAACATATCCGAAAGACACTGTCTTCTCCAGTCTCTACCTTGACTCTAAAGAACCCAAACCGCTGTGGACTCATGACAATCTACAGAGAAATCAGAGAATAATAATAATAATAATAATAATAATAATAATAATAATAATAATAATTATACCCTGCCCATCTGGCTGGGCTTCCCCAGCCACTCTGGGTGGCTTCCAACAAAATATTAAAATACAGTAATGCATCAAACATTAAAAGCTTCCCTAAGCAGGGCTGTCTTCAGATGTCTTCTAAAAGTCTGGTAGTTGTTGTTCTCTTTGACATCTGGTGGGAGGGCGTTCCACAGGGCGGGGGCCACCACCAAGAAGGCCCTCTGCTTGGTTCCCTGTAACCTCACTTCTCACAGCAAGGAAAACGCCAGAAGGCCTTCATCGCTGGACCTCAGTGTCAGGGCAGAATGATGGGGGTGGAGATGCTCCTTGAGGTGTACGGGACCGAGGCCATTTAGGGCTTTAAAGGTCAGCACCAACACTTTGAATTGTGCTTGGAAACGTTCTGGGAGCCAATGTAGGTCTTTCAAGACCGGTGTTATGTGGTCTCAGCGGCCGCTCCCAGTCACCAGTCTAGCTGCCGCATTCTGGATTAGTTGTAGTTTCCGGATCACTTTCAAAGGTAGCCCCACATAGAGTGCATTGCAGTAGTCCAAGTGGGAGATAACTAGAGCATGCACCACTCTGGCGAGACAGTCCGTGGGCAAGTAGGGTCTCAGCCTGCGTACCAGATGGAGCTGGTAGACAGCTGCCCTGGACACAGAATTGACCTGCGCCTCCATGGACAGCTGTGAGTCCAAAATGACTCCCAGGCTGTGCACCTGGTCCTTCAGGGGCACAGTTACCCCATTCAGGACCAGGGAGTCCTCCACACCTGCCCGCCCCCTGTCCCCCCAAAACAGTACTTCTGTCTTGTCAGGATTCAACCTCAATCTGTTAGCCGCCATCCATCCTCCAACCGCCTCCAGACACACTCACAGGACATTCACTGGTTCTGATCTGAAAGAGGTAGAGCTGGGTATCATCCGCATATTGATGGATGAACAAACTTTTTACCTAATGTCTGCAACTGATCTCAATATTTACGCGTGATATGTTAAATAGCTTTACAGCCTCCTCCACACTACATTTCCTTACCAACAAGAGCAACAGCACATTTAATACAATACTGTATTACACTTTAGACTATCATTCAAAAACTTCCCTTCCTTTCTCCAGCAAAATGGGTATAATACTTCTGGACAACTTTGCAGGGCTGGCGTAACCCAGCCACAGACCTGCTCCCCTATTATATGGGAATAATAATGGTGGAAATTAAAAAAAAAAAAAACGTTCCCTAACTGGGAACAAAATCATATCGAGAGAAAGAGTATATGAACTGCCTCCCATCTCAGGTTCTACGTTGCTCCCCTGTGAGGAAAGTTTGAGGCGGTTTATTTGGGGTAAATAAAAATAAATTCCCTCAAACCACGTCAACTGTGCACAATCCCCATAGCAACACACAGGATGTGAATCTGGATTGAGGACTATAAGGTGGCTTCTAGACTTTTTATCTAATTTTGCAAACCTCTGGCTCCCAGGGAGGTTCACAACATACTTCTGTAGATCATTTTAGGACGAATTTCTTCCTCAGAAACGGAGAGGAGGCAGAGAGAATGGAGTCTTTCTCCAGCGGAGGGTTTCCCCACCCTTTTTATTTTTCAATGGATTTTATTAGAGTTAAAAAAATAAATACATACAGACACTCCAAGATAACACCGAGGGGGCCAGGTTCAAGTCCAAACAGCGCCAGGCAAGAGCCATCCTTTCCAAATTCCAGAGGGGCAGCCTGGAAAAATTTCCCTGCCCTTCTCTGCCCCAACGCTACTCCTTGCCCTACAAAGAAGAAGAAAAGCTTCGCTCCATTATTTTTTTCCACCTTTAACTCTTGCTTTGCTGGAGGCTGGACTAGATGACCCTCGGAGTCCCTTCTGACTCTACAGTTCTTTGATTCTATTAAACTCCTTGTCCATTAAACTTTGATTAGTTTAATGTTAAGTAAACGTCCAGTGCGCTTCCAACGCCATAAGTCTTATCTCAGTAGAGAATTTCGTGCAGCGGCTGACGGAGGCAGGAGAGTCAGTACCATTTATAAATGAAGAATCCTGGAGTTCCTCTTTGGAACTCAGGGAAAAAAACTTTATTCACAAAAGCAAAAAAAAACCCTGGCAATAAAGCACACATGCTTTTATCTCCTGTTACCGGAAAAATCCGAGGGCTCCCTTGGACAAAAAGTAAAGACACCAACCAGAGTAAATTGGAGCAAATCAGCAGCCTGTAGGCTTGGCCTTTATTGAACTGTTGCAACAGGGTACTGCCCACACTTGCAGAGAGAAAAGACACAGAAAAACGGTGTGCAAGACCTTATAAAAACTTTTGAAATTCCCCTCCTCTAGGTTAAGCTCACCCCCAGAAACATCATGCATACATTACAGAAAGGAGGGGTTGAGGGAGGAGTTGCAGTGGTAACCTGAGTGTCCTGTCACCTGGCTGGTTCCCTTCTCTCCCCTTCCCCATGAGTCACTTCCAGGGGACAAAGGGGAGTTTGCAGTTTCCTGCCCCCTGAGGGAAGATCTGATCAGTGTCCTTTGTTTCAGTCCATGCTGAATCCACTCCCATATGCAAGTTCTTTGTGATCTTGATTGTCTTCTGTCTAGGACCATCAGGGTTGGCATAGCAACTGGGCAGGGCTCCTGTGGATGTGCTGGTATGCTCAAGGGATTATGGCTGCCCTGTATCAAATCTTCCCCATTTTGTAGTCCTTCCTTCATGGAGAAAAATAAAAGTGGAACAGTGCAAAACCGATGTATGGTTGATTTTCTATGAATTTATAACAGAAGCATAGCGTATGTAGTGTATGAGTGTGAGTGTGTGTGAAGTTTGTACAAACTGAATGATTGGGGTGGGGGGTTCCTGCTACACTCCGGCATAAAGAAAACTTTACTCCAAACTTAACTCATATCATGGGACGCAGGTGGCGCTGTGGGTAAAAGCCTCAGCGCCTAGGGCTTGCCGATCGAAAGGTCGGCGGTTCGAATCCCTGCGGCGGGGTGCGCTCCCGTCGTTCGGTCCCAGCGCCTGCCAACCTAGCAGTTCGAAAGCACCCCTGGGTGCAAGTAGATAAATAGGGACCGCTTACTAGCGGGAAGGTAAACGGCGTTTCCGTGTGCGGCTCTGGCTCTGGCTCTGGCTCTGGCCAGAGCAGCGATGTCACGCTGGCCACGTGACCCGGAAGTGTCTCCGGACAGCGCTGGCCCCTGGCCTCTTAAGTGAGATGGGCGCACAACCCCAGAGTCTGGCAAGACTGGCCCGTACGGGCAGGGGTACCTTTACCTTTACCTTTACCTAACTCATATCAGCAAACACGCCCATGGCCACAAATTGAGTCTGCGAGTCAGGTCAAGGGGGGAAGAAGAGGGAAGAAACACTGGTGAAGTGACTATTTATACAAACCAACTCACATTCCTGAATGCTTAATGACTTCCAGCTGCTCAGTGATTAGAGCGACTTGTTACCTCTTAACCCTTTAGTACCAACACTCCTTGCCCCCTCTTTCTCCTCGCCAAGAAAAGAGGTGCGCATTTGCGCGTGAGGCAGCAGAATCGCCCTGCGCAGTGATGGGAAAGGGCTGCTCTAACCACTAGACCTCCTTCCCCCATCCCATCCCTCTTCAAAGTTACTTTAAAAATGCTGCTTTCCTGCTCATTCCCCCCCCCCCCGGCCACGTTCGCTTGGGAGCCCGAAGTGCCGGCAAGTCTTCCCCCCCTCCGCCCCGGGCCAGGAGATGCCCGGATTCCCATCTGTGTGCGCGCAGGGCGCACGTTTCCTCTTTGGCACAGAGCGGCAGTGCTCGTGCTCAGGCTTTGCAAGGGTTAAAAAAAGAAGCGGATTCCTAGAGAAGGAAGAAATTTGGGGGGGGAGGAAGGGGGGGGGCTTCCTCCAGAGCAAGAAGCAGCTGCCCGCTTTGCAGAGGAAGGAGCCTCTGCTTTCCCCCACCGCGCGCGCTGCATCTGCGGCTCCTCCTGCAACCCGGTGAGATTCTGCAACATCTTTTTGGTGGAAAGGAGGAGGCGTCGCATGGGAGACGCAGATCAGGAGATCCACCGCAGGAAACAAATAGGGAGAGGGGTGCTTCGTGTCTCCGTTCCCCATTTTCTATTATCCAAGATAGAATCACAGAATTGTAAAATTGCAAGGGTCATTTTCTCCAACGCCGTGCAATGCAGGAATCTTTTGCCCATGCGAGACTCGAACCCACGACCCTGAGATTCTGTTGCTCGACCGGCTGAGCTCTTTGGGGAGGCTGGGGTTTAAAGTGGGTCTGCGAGGTGGAGTTGATCAGTAGGAGCGAATTGTCATTATCGTTGGAAGGGACCCTGAGGATCATCTTCTCCAGCCCCCTTTAACGCAGAAATATGCAACTGGCACATATTTTATTTTGCTGCCCAGAGTGACTGGGGAAACCCAGCTAGATGGGCCAGGGTATAAGCCATAAAATTATGATGATGATGATGATTAAGGAGCAAACATGCACTGAGGATGGGAGTTTGGGCTTCTCCTGGCCTGCAGGCGACATATCTCTTGTTATAATTGTTTATGCACATCATGTAATTAGATAAAGGTAAAGGGACCCCTGACCATTAGGTCCAGTCGTGGCTGACTCTGGGGTTGTGGCGCTCATCTCGCTTTATTGGCGAAGGGAGCCAGCGTACAGCTTCTGGGTCATGTGGCCAGCATGACTAAGGTCATGGTGAACCAGAGTAGCACACGGAAACGCCGTTTACCTTCCCGCCGGAGCGGTACCTCTGTATCTACTTGCACTTTGACATGCTTTTCAACTGCTAGGTTGGCAGAAGCAGGGACCGAGCAACGGGAGCTCACCCCGTAGTGGGGATCCGAACCGCCGACCTTCTGATCGGCAAGTCCTAGGCTCTGTGGTTTAACCCACAGCGCCACCCGCGTCCCTAATTAATCATGTAATTAAATAGCAATAAAAAGCTTTACAAAGAAAATAATTCAGAAAAGAGGCAAGCAGGCAGAGCACAGCCATGGCGGTCAATAGCCATTATAGCCCTCTGCTCCATGAGTTTGTGCCGTCCTCTCTTAAAGGCAGCGCGGTGCAGTGGTGAGAGCGGACCAGGACCATGAAGCTCCCGAAGGGGACAACAACTTTGGCCCAATTCCTATTAGGCATGGCCTACCTCATAGGGTTTTCGTGAGGTTTAAATGGAGAGGGAGAGAGCAACACATGCTGCCTTGAGCTCCTTGGAGGAAAAGGTGGAATACAAAAGTATAGAATCATGCATTTGGAAGGGAAGCTGAGGGTCATTTAGTCCAACCCCAGCGATGTAGGAATATGCAGGTGGGTCGAGCCTGCAACCTTGGTGTTACTGGAAATATGCTCTAACCAACTGAGCTATCCCAGCCAATTGTTCTTCTTCCCTTAAAATTAAAGCCCCTGTTTGTCAAGCGGAGCTTTCTAGCTTGGTAAGCACATAATAAATGTGTGCGCATTCCGACGCTAGTGTTTTCCAGGGATATAATAATAATAATAATAATTTATTATTTGTACCCCGCCCATCTGGCTGGGTTTCCCCAGTCACTCTGGGCGGCTTCCAACAGAGATGAAAAATACACTAAAATGTCACATATTAAAAACTTCCCTGAACAGGGCTGCCTTCAGATGTTTTCTGAATGTCAGGTAGTTGTCCATCGCCTTGACATCCGATGGGAGGGCATTCCACAGGGCGGGTGCCACCACCGAGAAGGCCCTCTGCCTGGTTCCCTGCAACTTGGCCTCTCGCAGTGAGGGAACCGCCAGAAGGCCCTCGGAGCTGGACCTCAGTGTCCGGGCAGAACGATGGGGGAGGAGACGCTCCTTCAGATATACTGGACCGAGGATCACATTATGCTGGGAGTACTTCCGCCCAAGGACACTACAGTGGTACCTTGGGTTAAGAACTTAATTCGTTCTGGAGGTCCGTTCTTAACCTGAAACTGTTCTTAACTTGAAGCACTGCTTTAGCTAATGGGGCCTCCCGCTGCCGCTGCACCACCGGAGCACAATTTCTGTTCTCATCCTGAAGCAAAGTTCTTAACCTGAAGCACTATTTCTGGGTTAGCGGAGTGTGTAACCTGAAGCGTATGTAACCTGAAGCGTATGTAACCTGAAGCGTATGTAACCTGTGCATGAGGGGTTTGGCATTTGCAGGATTAAAACTGAGCTTTAAAGAGCATAGATGAAAACAGTCTCTGTTAGTGATCCCTGAATATAGCAATAATAATAATAATAATAATAATAATAATAATAATAATAATAATTTTATTTATACCCCGCCCTCCCCAGCCAGAGCCGGGCTCAGGGCGGCTAACACCAATAAAATAAAAACACAGTAAAAACATAATAGGGGGAAAAGAGAGGGAGGAAAAAAACCAATTTAAAATCATTTTAAAATAGCTGATAAATCAAGACCATAAGGGGAGGGAAACATAAGGGTCAGACTGAGGATGTGGTATGTTTCTCTCTGGTTGAAGAGTCTGTGTAATAGGGTATGGATGCAGAATCTCAGAGTTGCAAGGGACCCGAGGGTCATCTAGTCCAACCCCTGCAATGCAGGGGTCTCAGCTGAAGCATCCATAGTAGAAGGCCATCCAACCTCTGCTCAAAAACCTCTGAGGAAGGAGAGTCCATAACCTAAGGTAGACCAAGATGCGGTCTTGGTGCAGGTTCTTAGATTTTGAGGCAGGGATCCTGCAAATGGGCAGTGTGATAGGAACATGAATAGCTGTGCGAGCAATAGAACCTCCATATGCAAAGTGGTAAAGGTAAAGGTAAAGGGACCCCTGACCATTAGTTCCAGTCGGGGCCGACTCTGGGGTTGCGGCGCTCATCTCGCTTTACTGGCCGAGGGAGCCGGCCTACAGCTTCTGGGTCATGTGGCCAGCATGACTAAGCCGCTTCTGGCGAACCAGAGCAGCGCACGGAAACGCTGTTTACCTTCCTGCCAGAGGGGTACCTATTTATCTACTTGCACTTTTGAACTGCTAGGTTGGCAGGAGCAGGGACCGAGCAACGGGAGCTCACCCGGTCGCGGGGATTCGAACCGCCGACCTTCTGATCGGCAAGTCCTAGGCCCTGTGGTTTAACACACAGCGCCACCCGCGTCCCAGATCTCAAATGAGGGGAAGAAATGTTGTGTATTACATAATTCACAATACGGGGGATCAAAACGAAAAATATGTTTTCATCAGAGAATGTTTTTCCGCAGGCAAGAGATGGAAGAACAAGACTCTGCCGCTCTCGAAGCAGGAAGACAGCCTGACCGCATCATGACTGGGAGCACTGGGGAAATTTGGGATGGAAGCAGACACAAGACATTGAGGGAGAACATCAATGGCTCAGATGTGCACTGCCAACAGTTTAGGCACTTCCAGTACCAGGAGGCTAAGGGACCACGGGATGTTTGCAGCCGACTCCACCATCTCTGCCGTCAGTGGCTGAAGCCGGAGAGATACACCAAGACTCAGATCCTGGATTTAGTGATCTTGGAGCAGTTCCTGGCTGTCCTCCCCCCAGAGATGGAGAACTGGGTCAGGGAATGTGGAGCGGAAACCAGTTCCCAGGCAGTGGCCCTGGCTGAAGGTTTCCTCCTGAGCCGGGCAGAGGACAGGAAGCAGACAGAGCTGCAGGTGAGAATTTTGTCTGGATCAGCAAGATTCAACCTGGTGTCATCTAGAGGTTGTGGAACTAAAACTCCCATCATCCTCCTTCATTCT
The DNA here is from genome assembly GCF_951804945.1 of Podarcis cretensis. Classification (NCBI taxonomy): domain Eukaryota; kingdom Metazoa; phylum Chordata; class Lepidosauria; order Squamata; family Lacertidae; genus Podarcis; species Podarcis cretensis. Next base: position 120,974,595 of record NC_137171.1, read on the forward strand.
ACATATTGACTGGGAATGATGGGAGCTGAAGTCCAGCAACGTTTGGAGAGCATTATGTCAGCTACCTCCTAGGGGGCTAAGGATGTGAGGGAGGGGATCCCAGAATTCTCTGCTTCTTCACCAACTTTCTGTGGAAGTCCGCCAAACAGATAGCCAAGTACCCCTGAGGTTTTTGCATTTGCTGTTTCCGTGCGATGTCTTCAATGCATATTTCTGTTTCAGGTAAAGGATCTGGTAACAGAAATGAGAAGCGATTTCCCCAGAGCAGAAAGGAATCTGTCAGTCATCAGGCAGAGGCCTCTGGGTGAGGATTTAGGGGTAGTGTTTCAATATGGTCTCCCTCTGTTAATTTTGAAACTAAGCCATCAACTCAGGGGTCAGCAAACTTTTTCAGCAGGGGGCTGGTCCACTGTCCCTCAGACCTTGTGGGGGGCCGGACTATATTTTGAAAAACAAAATGATGTAAGAACACCACAAGCCCCAGTGGCTGCTTAACTGTGTCTTGTGAATGGCAGGGGCTGGCGGCAGCGGCGGAGGAACGATGAGCAGCATGCGAAAGGGCTTCGGAGACGGGCTGCTTAAAATGGCGGCCGCTTGAGCCCTGCTGCTGCTGCTGCTGCTGCTGACACCAAGAAAGCCCCAGTCCCCTTCCTCCTCTAGGCAGGGCGGGGAGAAGCCAGGAGGAGGGAGGGAGGAGGCAGTGGCGCTGCTGCCATGTGAGGGATAGGGAAAGAACATGCACACTGGTGATCCATGCAGCAATTCCCGGACCGTCCATGGACCGGATCCAGAAGGCGATTGGGCCTGATCTGGCCTGTGAACCTTAGTTTGCCTATCCACGCATCAGCTTCTTTAACCTTTTGCGGGGAGACAAATCTCCACCCTTTTCCAGGGCTTGGAAATACCTTTATTTGCAACACGCTGTGCACATGGATTTGTAATCAAAACCCCCAAAGGGTTGCTATGTGTTCATACACTGGAACTATCAAACAGATGCACAGATCTCAAACTTGCTCAACAGTTCAGACTTTCTCTAAGTATCAGTTTCTCATCCAAGTATGTGCTAATAATAATAATAATAATAATATGTACCCCGCCCATCTGGCTGGGTTTCCTCAGCCACTCTGGGTGGCTTCCAACAAGGATTAAAAATACATTAAAATGTCACACATTAAAAACTTCCCTGAACAGGGCTGCCTTCAGGTGTCCTCTAAATATCAGGTAGTTGTTTATCTCTTTGACATCTGATGGGAGGGCGTTCCACAGGGTGGGTGCCACTACCGAGAAGGCCCTCTGCCTGGTTCCCTGTAGCTTTGCTTCTCGCAATGAAGAAACTGCCAGAAGGCCCTGGGAGCTAGACCTCAGCGTCCGGGCAGAACAATGGGGGTGGAGACGCTCCTTCAGGTATACTGGCCTGAGGCCGTTTAGAGCTTTAACGGTCAGCACCAAGACTTTGAATTGTGCCTGGAAACGTACTGGGAGCCAGTGTAGTTTTTTCAAGACTGGTGTTATGTGGTCTCGGCGGCCGCTCCCAGTCACGTCTAGCTGCCGCATTCTGGATTAGTTGCAGTTTCCGAGTCACCTTCAAAGGTAGCCCCACGTGGAGCGCATTGCAGTAGTCCAAGCGGGAGATAACTAGTGGTTTTGTCTCTGACAGGCAATGGAATGATGCCGGCAAGATGTCCTCGGCCACCTCCTCTTTGTGGTTCAGTAGAAGGAGCAGCTGTGAGACCAGATCAGGTAGGGGGATGGATCACTGAGGGGAGAGGCTGGGCCCCCCTTTCCCCTCTCACCTCCCTGGTCCTGAGAGAATCTCTTTCCATCGATTTGCTCCTATCAAAGCTGCCCTCAGCGACGGCTGCAAATGCCACCCAAGAAGGTTTAATTCCTGAGAATAACAAGCAGCCACCTCAGTTTAACTGGCCTTTTGAATGTCGCCAATAGACCATCTCTATGCTACCCATGAAAAAATGTTTCCCCTTTTCTTTTAGGGTCCCATATCCTTTGAGGATGTGGCCGTGCATTTCACGGATGAGGAGTGGTCGCTGCTGGATCCTGACCAAAGAGTATTGCATAAGGATGTCATGGAGGATAACTGGAGGATCATGGCCTCTCTCGGTAAGATCCCCTGTTGCGTCGTAATATCGTTTTTTAAGTTCAATATTTCTGTATGTGAGCAATCCTAATATTCTGACATCGCTCAACCGTGCTGCACATGCAGTATCTAGGATTTTTATTCCTGCTGTTAATCTTGAAAATTAATCTCTCCTGCATTTTCTCTGAGCATGCATTCTCAATATCTGCCATTCACAACTGTGGCTTGGTTGGTCTTCTCTGGTCAGGTTATTTGTGGAATGTAAGTTTCGGAGTTGTGAGGGAGGTGGAACGATGTCATTTTCCAGAAGGCCAAAGAGACAAGTTCACGTCATCAGAAACTGAGTGAATTTCATAAATGGGCCAAATAATTTTCATATAATTCACACTTCACAAAAGAGCCTGGGGTTCACTGATTTCCATAAAAATGAGAGGCCTTTGCCTTCCTAGGAATGCAACAATGCTCTCTCTTTCAAAACCAGCTTCCATTATTCTTCTCCCCTAATGGCTTCCGAATTGGTTCTGAATCTGGATTTCCTGGCTAAAACTTTTCCTCATGTGCTAATACAGCGTGGCTAAGCTCCCTTTTCATTTCCGAAATGCTTCACAACTGAAGCCCGAAGTTTCCCTCTTTGTTTATATTAATTCCAAAAATGATATAAAGATGGGACCTTAGTGTAATATGTTTTTTTGGGGGGACACACTTTTTACGGCTGGGGTAGCCAATGTGGGTCCCTCCAGAGGTTGCAGGATTCCACCTTCATTATCCCTGACAGCTGTCAGTTCCAGCTGGAGCTGATGGGAAAGTCTAATACCATCTGGACGGTACCACGTAAAAGGGTATTTGCCAGTAAGAACCCCACACATTTTCCAATTTACAGATTGCTCCCTTCTGAAAGAAAATTATATGAAAATAATGTATAGATGGTATATAACACCAGTACAGATTTCAAAAATGTATAAAACTGGCTCTAAAATTTGCTGGAAATGTAAAGAAAAAGAAGGGACTTTTAATCATACGTGGTGGGAATGTAAAGAAATTTTTAAAATTTGGGAAATTATATATAATGAATTGAAGAAAACATTTAAAATGACGTTTGTAAAAAAACCAGAAGCATTTTTGTTAGGGGTTGTAGGACAAGACTTGCCAAGGAAAATAAGGAACTTGTTTATATATGCTACAACAGCGGCAAGAGTCTTGATAGCACAAGGATGGAAGAATGAGGAAACCCCGAAAAAAGAACAGTGGCAAGAGAAATGGATAAACTGCGCAGAACTGGCTAAACTGACATACAAACTGCGAGACAAGGACAACTGTGATTTCAAGGGGGAATGGGAACTTTACACAAATTATTTAAAAACACAACAAAATGAACTGGACTCCTTTGGCAGGTTTTGAATAAACATACACAAATTTATTGTTGATAACATGATGGACAGATATGTAAGGATATATAAAATTTTATAATACAGTGGTGCCCCGCAAGACGAATGCCTCGCAAAACGGAAAACCTGCTAGACGAAAGGGTTTTCCGTTTTGGAGGTGCTTTGCAAAACGAATTTCCTATGGGCTTGCCTCGCAAGACGAAAATGTCTTGCGAGTTCCTGCGGGGTTTTTTTCCTCCCCCCCCCCCTTTTTCTAAGCTGCTAAGCCGCTTATCCGCTAAGCCGATAAGCCGCTAAAAGCCGCTAATAGCGCTAATCCGCTAAGCCGTCGATGGGCTTGCTTTGCAAGATGAAAAAACCGCTAGACGAAGAGAATCGCGGAACAGATTAATTTCGTCTTGCGAGGCACCACTGTTTGCAGAGAAAATAATGTGCAGCGAAACCAGGGAGAGGAGCTGGGGGGGGGAATTATGTAGGTGATTATATGGTTTGATAATTTGTTATGTGGAAATTGAGCAATGAAAAATACGTTTTTTAAAAAAAGAAAGAACCCCACACATTTTCCCATTTCTTCTGTTTCAGCACAAGGAATCCACAGCGCAGAGAAACCATGTAAATGCAGTGAGTGTGGAATGAGCTTTGGCGGGAAGATAATTCTCATGTACCATCAAAGAATTCACAATAGGGAGAAACCCTATAAATGCTTGGAGTGTGGAAAGGGATTCAGGGGACACAACCATTTGACTTCCCATCAAAGAATTCACACAGGGGAGAAACCCTATCAGTGCTTGGAGTGTGGAAAGATCTTAAGGCACAAAACGAGTCTTGCTTTTCACAAAAGAATCCACTCTGGGGAGAAACTCTATCAGTGTTTGGAATGTGAAAAAAGCTTCACTCACAAAATAACTCTCATGCACCATCAAACAGTTCACTCTGGTGAGAAACCACATACATGCTCACAATGTGGAAAGAGCTTCGCTCTGAAGAAAAACCTCGCTTCCCATCAAAGAATTCACACCGGGGAGAAACCGTATAAATGTTTGCAGTGCGGAAAGAGATTCAGTCAGAGCTCCCATCTCACTTACCACCAGAGAATTCACACAGGGGAGAAGCCATATAAATGTTTAGAGTGTGGAAAGAACTTCAGCCAAAGTACTAGTCTAATTTATCACCAGAAATCGCACACTGCAGAAACACAATATAAATGCTTGGAATGTGGAAAGTGCCTCAGTCAGGAAGCGGATCTGGTCGATCATCAAAAAATGCACCTCCAGGAGAAACCACATGTATGTTTGGAATGCGGGAAAAGGTACACACAGAAGAACTGTCTTAGAAAACATCAAAGAATTCATACAGGAGAGAAACAATATAAATGTTCTGAGTGCGGGAAAAGCTTCATTGAGAAGTCAGCTCTCACGATACACCAACGGGTTCATACGGGAGAGAAACCCTATAAATGCCTGGAGTGTGGAAAGGGCTTCACTCAGAGTTCCCATCGCAATGTTCATCAAAGAACACACAAATCGAAGGGCAGCGTATGGGAGCAGCTTTCTTCAGATCTCCAGCCTTTATTCCCACCAAAAAATCCATATAGCGGAGAACCCATATAAAGACTTGGAATATTAAAGGAGCTTTAGGAGCAGTTCCTAGCTTTCTTTCTGCAAGAAAAACCCAAATAAATGCTTGGATTGCATATAGACAGGGCACATGCAGGAAAATTTGAGGAGTAATAATTAATAATAATAATAATAATAATAATATTTATACCCCGCCCATCTGGCTGAGTTTCCCCAGCCACACTGGGTGGCTCCCAATCAAGTGCTAAAAACAATACAGCATTAAATATTAAAAACTTCCCTAAACAGGGCTGCCTTCAGATGTCTTTTAAAGATAAGATAGCTGCTTATTTCCTTGACATCTGATGGGAGGGCGTTCCACAGGGCGGGCACCACTACCGAGAAGGCCCTCTGCCTGGTTCCCTGTAGCCTCGCTTCTCGCAGGGAGGGAGCCGCCGGAAGGCTCTCAGCATCGGACCACAGTGTCCAGGCTGAACAATGGAGGTATACAGGACCGAGGCCGTTTAGGGCTTTAAAGGTCAGCACCAACACTTTGAATAGTGCTCGGAAACGTACTGGGATCCAATGCAGTACTTAGAAGTTGGGAGGAGCTTCCAAAAAGGCAGAAACTTCTGTTGCTATCATTAATTAATTCTTCAAAGATGATCAGAGCATCATGCACAGTGCTAACCTAACCAGTCATCAAAGAATTCACACAGGGACGAAACAATATATTTGTCCCAGTAGGCAAGATGTTGGGGACCAGGCAGGATCCAAGAGTCTAAAAATCCACTTGGATATATTTATATTACAGTGGTACCTTGGTTTATGAACTTAATCCGTTCCAGAAGTCTGTTCTTAAACCAAAGTGTTCTTAAACCAAGGTGTGCTTTCCCATAGCAACGGGGGACTCAATTTACAAACGGAACACGCTCAACAGGAAGCGGAACATGTTCTGCTTCCAAGGCAAAGTTCACAAACCAAAACACCTACTTCCGGGTTTGCAGCGTTCTTAATCCAAGTTGTTCATAAACTAAGCTGTTCTTAAACCAAGGTACCACTGTAAATACATTAGCAGAAGACCAGTGGGGGCATTTTAGTTCCTGAAAGATGGAAGCATCAAAGAGAAATCAACAGCAAGGAGAAATAAAAGGAACAGTATATGCAGGTAAGGTGAAGTGCAATGGCTTGCTGTCTGGGCTGCCTTTGCTTGTGATGGAGTTGGGGGGGGGAGCATGACTTGCTCTCTGTGTTGAGTCCAATTCTGTGGATCTATGCCTCTCCCCAGACACAGAACAAGAGAGCAAGATTTGTGTGAGTCCTCTCTGTATTATATTCAGCTAGCATATACAGTGGTGCCTCGCAAGACGAAAATAATCCGTTCCGCGAGTCTCTTCGTCTAGCGGTTTTTTCGTCTTGCGAAGCAAGCCCATTGACGGCTTAGCAGATTAGCGCTATTAGCGGCTTAGCAGCTTTTAGCGGCTTAGCAGATAAGCGGCTTAGCGGCTTAGAAAAAGGGGGGGGGAGGGGGAAAAACTCGCAATACATTTTCGTCTTGCAAAGCAAGCCCATAGGGAAATTTGTCTTGCGAAGCACCTCCAAAACAGAAAACCCTTTCGTCTAGCGGGTTTTTCGTCTTGCGAGGCATTCGTCTTGCGGGGCACCACTGTATGTGTAAATAAAACATATCCGAAAGACACTGTCGTTGCCAGTTACCTTGATTCTGAAGGACCCAAACCACTGTGGACTCATGACAGTCTCCGGAGAAATCTGCCGAGACATTGAACAAGCTTACTGCCGAATTCCTGCAATCGATCTCAGTATTTACACATGATTTGTTAAATAGTTTTCCTCTGTGCAGATCATTTACACCAGAGGTTTTCGACCTTTTTGGGTCCACGGCTCTCTTGACCGACTACAGTCATACCTCGGGTTACAGACCCGCTTCGGGTTGCGCGATTTCGGGTTGAGCACCGCACTGAACCCGGAAGTACTGGAACGGGTTACTTCCGGGTTTGGGCGTATGCACAGAAGCGCTAAATTGCACTTTGCGCATGCGCAGAAGTGCAGAATTGCGACCCACACGTGCGCAGAAGCGGTGCTGTGGGTTGTGAACGTGCTTCCCGCACGAATCACGTTCGCAACCCGAGCGTCCACTGTACGTCCTTTCTGCTGCACCCCTGTGGGGCTCAGGAGCCCCGTTATATCCCTCCTTATCTGCAGAGCCGGCAGCCCCTCACCCCTTTTCGAACACCCTCCCTTGTGGAGCGTTCCCTTAGCCTCCTCTCCTCTCCTTGCGAGTCCTCTGGGCAGCCGCAGCCCCCAAAGAGAGGTGCCTCCTCACACTGCCCCACAGGAGCCTGGAAAGAGGGTGCCCCCAGCCTTAGTGGCCCAACGGAGACTGGCCAAAGAAGAATGTGAGGCTGGCACCTTGGGTGGCAGCAGCGGGCCTTGCCAGGTTTGCATGGCACAACGGCTCTCCTTCAGCACTGGGCACTCAGCTGCCAGGCAGGCATTGTACACAGCAGGCACAAAGAAGGCCAGCATAGAGCCCGCCTGCCTGCCCGGCCTCCCACTTGTCTGTCCATTCCCAACAGCAGCGGCTGGCGGACTGGCTGGCTGGGCTCCCTCGCCCGCTTGCTTGCTTACTCCGAGGCTGCCTCAGCTCCTGGCACCCAGCACCCCCTGGCCAGCCCCAGAGGCACCTTTCGCCTGCAGAGCTTGCAGCCAGGGCTGCTGCAAGAAGCAGTTGTGCAAGCCTTTGGGAGGCCAAGACGTGAGAGGGCGTCAGAGGAGGGAAGGAAGGAAAGGGGGACAGAGGCCAGGGTTGCCCGCAGCACCCCTCACCATCCTTCAAGGCACCCCAGGGTGCCACGGCAAACTGGTTGAAAACCACTGTTCTACATCTGTACATGAAAATGGGGAGCGAGAGAGTAGGGGGTTCTGTTCAAGTCAAGAGATTATCTGTATCTTGGAGCGGATTTCATAGTTTCACTATACAGTGGTACCTCGGGTTACATATGCTTCAGGTTAGATACACTTCAGGTTACAGACTCCGCTAACCCAGAAATATTACCTCGGGTTAAGAACTTTGCTTCAGGATGAGAACAGAAATCGTGCTCCGGCGGCACAGCAGCCGCAGGAGGCCCCATTAGCTAAAGTGGTGCTTCAGGTTAAGAACAGTTTCAGGTTAAGAACAGACCTCCAGAACGGATTAAGTTCTTAACCCGAGGTACCACTGTATGTTGCTGCTATAATAAACTTCACAGTCTCCTCCCACGGTGTTTCTTTGAAAACACACATTTAATTCAATACTGTAATAGCTTAAAGTGTCTCCTATGACTACCTCCCTCACCCTTTCTTCAGCAAAATGGGTCTAATACTGCTGGACAACTTTGCGGGGCTGGCGTAACCCAGCCACAGACCTGCCCCCCGCTACAATATGGGTATCTGTGTCTGTATTGGTATTAACAGAGTCATTTTTTAAAAGAAGACGTTCACAATCTGGGAACAAAATCGTATCGAGAGAGAGAATATGAACTGCCTCCCATCTCAGGTTCTACGTTTTTCCCCTGTGAGGAAAGTTTGCAAGATCTGAGGAGGGGGGTGTTTGGGGTTAAAGTAAATAAATTCCCTGAAACCTCATCAACTGTGCCCAATCCCTATAGAAACGAAAAGGATGGGATGCTTGGAACGTAATGGGGCTCCAGGACTGTTTTTATTTATTAAATTTGTATCCCACTCTATACCTTAGGGCAATTCACAACATACTTCTGTAGATAATTTTAGGACAATTTCTTACTCAGAAATGGAAGCAGAGATAACGAAGTCCTCTAGCTGAGGGTTTCCCCACCTTTTTCCAAGCCACTAGAATAGCAGGATCAGTGTTTTTTTCCCTTTTAGGGACCAGCCAGAATTGCCTCAGATGCTCACTAGGAGGTGGGCGACCTTTCGGACCCTCCAGCGGTTGCTGAACTACAACTCCCATCGCCTTGGACACTGGCCATGCTTGCTGAGGCTGATGGGAGTCGTAGTTCTAGGAAGTGGCCTTGCAATATTTTTATTGATAAATAAAACTAACCAGGCCTTTGACCTTTTAGCTATCTGTGGTCTTTTAGGAAGCAGGCAAAATGTTTTCATGTATCAAATAACCTGATAAAATACTGGCCTTGGCTCAGTATACCTGAAGGAGCGTCTCCACTCCCATCGCTCAGCCCAGACACTGAGGGTCTTCTCTGAGGGTCTTCTGGCAGTTCCCTCACTGCCAGAAGCGAAGTTAGATGGAACCAAGCAGAGGGCCTTCTCGGTGGTGGCACCCACACTGTGGAACTCCCTCCCACCAGATGTCAAGGAGATACACAACTTTTAGAAGACATCTGAAGGCAGCCCTGTATTGGGAAGCTTCTTAACGTTTGACGTTTTATTGTGTTTTTATATACACTGGTTTATACACCCTGGTTTTGACTGCCACTGAAAGGCGAGCTTGCCCCCTTCCCAGTCCCCTTAGGCTTCAGCTGCAGCCATTACAAGGCCAGTTGCCTCGCTACGGAAAGGACCTTAGGCCAGTTGCCAAGCATCTCCCTTTGCACGAAGAGGGTGCCGGGTTCAAGTCCAGGCAGCACTGGGCAAGATTCATCCTTTCCAAAATCGCAGAGAAGTCGTTGGATTCTCAAAGCGGGCAGCTTGGAAAAAGTTCCTGCCCCTCTTCTCTCCCCCACCGCTACTCCTTGCCCCTTTAACACTTTTTCTACCTTTAACTCTTGCACTGCAGGAGGGTGGACTAGATGACCCTCGGGGTCCCTTCCAGCACTACGCTTCTTTTATTCTATTAAACTCCTTGTCCCCTCTGTCCCCACGCCAAGAAAAGAGACAAGCAGCACTCTTGCTCAGGGGCGCATTAATAATAATAATAATAATAATTATTATTATTATTTATACCCCGCCCTCCTGGCTAACACCCATAAAATTACCGTACAGTAAAAACATAATAGGAAAAAAAAAAACCAATTTAAAATACAGGTTAAAATGCAATTTAAAATGCAGCCTCATTTTAATAGTAGCCCATAGATCAAGACCATAAGGGGAGGGAAACATAAGGGTCAGATTGAGTCCAAACCAAAGGCCAGGCGGAACAGCTCTGTCTTGCAGGTCCTGTGGAAAGATGTCAAGTCCCGCAGGGCCCTAGTCTCTTGTGACAGAGCGTTCCACCAAGTCGGGGCCAGCACTGAAAAGGCCCTGGCCCTAGTTGAGACCAAGCTAACCACCTTGCGACTTGGGACCTCCAAAATGTTGTCGATGTCAGCATCGCCCTTGAGCCAGTGCCACGAAGTGGACTCATGCACTTCAGCCCCGACTGGGCTTGGCGAGCTGGGTAGCACTTCCAGAGACCACCTTCTGCACAGGAACAGGTCACAGTGCTGCGGACTCACAGCTTAGAGTTGTGAGCACCGGATTCACTTCCACAAGAAGACAGTCGTCGCACAGCAGAGTATAGCAGAGTACAGCAGAGCATAAACGACTCGGAGAGCAGCTCTGTAGAATATCTTCTTTATTCTATCTACAACTATCATACAAATTATATACAGAGCTAAATGGAGTCTAAGCATAAATGAATGCTGAACTGCACTGAATGTCTGCAGAGGCTCTTAGCAGCAACCTTATCTATACACACGATCTCTCTCTAACACTCAGTCTCTCTCTCTCCAACACACTGACTAACTGACTCTTTGATGTGGTGCTGGAGCGGAATAAGTAGAGAGCAGAACACTGCCCCTCCTCTCTTGAGAATCAGCAGACTCATCAGCAGATTCTTGGATATGGGAGGGGTGAAATCTCCTCATCCATTTGTGGACGTTACCAGGAGAGGCGGTCCCCTAGGTACATGGGTCCTAGGCCGCATAGGGCATTGGCACGTGGGCCAGAAGAATCACCCTGTGCAGTGAGAACTGTTAGAACCCAAAGCTAAGATACTATCAAGAATGTATAACTTGCTGTTGAAATGGAATACTGAGGATGAAACGGTAAAATCTGCTATGATAAAATGGGCACAAGATATCGGACATGACATTATGTTTGCTGACTGGGAACAGTTGTGGACCACAGGTATGAAATTTACGGCATGTAATGCCTTGAGAGAGAATATTATGAAAATGATATACAGGTGGTACATGACTCCAGTCAAGCTTGCAAAAATTTATCATCTGCCCGATAATAAATGTTGGAAATGTAAAGAGACTGAAGGTACATTCTTTCACCTTTGGTGGACATGCCCAAGAATTAAGGCTTTCTGGGAGATGATCTATAATGAAATGAAAAAGGTATTTAAATATACTTTCCTGAAGAAACCAGAGGCCTTTCTCCTGGGCACGGTCGGCCAATTGGTGCCAAAGAAGGACAGAACTTTATGTATGCTACAGCAGCAGCAAGAATACTTATTGCAAAGCATTGGAAGACACAAGACCTACCCACCTTGGAAGAATGGCAGATGCAAGTAATGGACTACATGGAATTGGCGGAAATGATGGCAGAATCCGAGACCAGGGAGAAGAGTCGGTGGAAGAAGATTGGAAGAAATTAAAAATCTATCTACAGAAACACTGTAAAATTATTGAATGTTAATGACGTTGGAATGAAACAAAGTGGTTCTAGCAACAAGGCAAACTAAGAATATGCAAGAATGGATTGATATTAGATGAAAATATGAAATTATAATATGTGAGGATAAATAATTAAGGGTAAATTAAGAGGGTATGGATTTGCTGAACAAATTTTTAATTGGAATACAAAAAAGGGAGGTGTGAGGAAGTCATGAAAATAAGTTAATGAGTGATATTAGAAAGAGGGATCTCTATTTTTTTTCTTTTCTTTTTTCTTTGTATGTTAAACTTTGGTTTTTGTATTTTTGTGTGTGTGTGTTTTTTCGTTTTACTGTTTTGTAACTCTTTTCTTGTTAAAAACTTAATAAACATTACTTAAAAAAAAAAAAGAATCACCCTGTGCAGTGATGGGAAAGGGCTGCTCTAACCACTAGACTTCCTCCCCCCCTCTTCAAAGTTTTTTTCAACTGATTCCTCCCCCCCCCCCCCGCCACGTTCGCTTGGGAGCCCGAAGTGCCGGCAAGTCTCTCCCCCCCCCCCGCCCCGGGCCAGGAGATGCCCGGATTCCCATCTGTGTGCGCGCAGGGCGCACGTTTCCTCTTTGGCACAGAGCGGCAGTGCTCGTGCTCAGGCTTTGCAAGGGTTAAAAAAAGAAGCGGATTCCTAGAGAAGGAGGAAATTTGGGGTGGGAGGAAGGGGGGGGGGCTTCCTCCAGAGCAAGAAGCAGCTGCCCGCTTTGCAGAGGAAGGAGCCTCTGCTTTCCCGCACCGCGCGCGCTGCATCTGCGGCTCCTCCTGCAACTTGGTGAGATTCTGCAACATCTTTTTGGTGGAAAGGAGGAGGCGTCGCATGGGAGACGCAGATCAGGAGATCCACCGCAGGAAACAAATAGGGAGAGGGGTGGTTCGTGTCTCCGTTCCCCATTTTCTATTATCCAAGATAGAATCACAGAATTGTAAAATTGCAAGGGGCACCGCCCGGGTCATCTTCTCCAACCCCGTGCAATGCAGGAATCTTTTGCCCATGCGAGACTCGAACCCACGACCCTGAGATTCTATTGCTCGACCGGCTGAGCTATTTGGGGAGGCCGGGGTTTAAAGTGGGTCTGCGAGGTGGAGTTGATCAGTGGGAGCGAATTGTCATTATCGTTGGAAGGGACCCTGAGGATCATCTAGTCCAGCCCCCTTTAACGCAGAAATATGCAACTGGCACATATTTTATTTTGCTGGCCAGAGTGACTGGGGAAACCCAGCCAGATGGGCCAGGGTATAAGCCATAAAATTATTATTATTATGATGATGATTAAGGAGCAAACATGCGTTGAGGATGGGAGTTTGGGCTTCTCCTGGCCTGCTGGCAACATATCTCTTGTTATGATTGTTTATGCACTTGTTCGTTTCTCTCCTCCCCATCAGTATAGGCAAAAGAGGTCCCCGATCTAAAATCGCAGCGTTGGAAGGGACCCTGAGGATGATTCATCTGATCCAACCCCTTGCAATGCAGGAATCTTTTTGTGCAACCTGGGGGCTGGAACCCTGATATTTAGAGTCTCTTGCTCTACCAGGCCTGCGAGGCAGAATTGCTCAATGAGAGCAGATAATCATACAGTCACAGAATTGTAGAGTCGGAAGGGACCCCTGAGGAGCATCTAGTCCAACCCCGTTTAATGCAGGAATATGCAGCTCTCCCATAGGGGGGGATCGAACCCACATCCTTAGTGTTATCAGCACCACGCCCTCCCCAGCTTTGCTATCCATGCTGATGGTTCTTAATTCTCTGTTTGCCAGGTGGGCTTCCTGGTTTTGTAGCTTTTGTGCGCATTCGGATGTGAGGGTTCGAAACGCTGCTCTGCTAAAAACCAGCAGCATTTTCGTCTGAGGAGTCGATTATGCAAGAACCCAAGATGGAGAGGCAGAAGGTTTTGAATTATCACAAAAGATGCAGGAGGGAATGATTAACGATAGGACCCACAAAGGGGAGGAGGGAAGTCCAAGAGATTCCTTGGAATCTTGTTTTTATGTTGTATGTTGGATAAAGGTAAAGGTAAAGGTACCCCTGCCCGTACGGGCCAGTCTTGACAGACTCTAGGGTTGTGCGCCCATCTCACTTAAAGAGGCCGGGGGCCAGCGATGTCCGGGTCACGTGGCCAGCATGACAAAGCTGCATCTGGCGAGCCAGCGCAGCACACGGAAACGCCGTTTACCTTCCCGCCAGTAAGCGGTCCCTATTTATCTACTTGCACCCGGGGTGCTTTCGAACTGCTAGGTTGGCAGGCGCTGGGACCGAGCAACGGGAGTGCACCCTGCCGCGGGGATTCGAACCGCCGACCTTTCGATCGGCAAGCCCTAGGCGCTGAGGCTTTTACCCACAGCGCCACCTGCGTCCCGTATGTTGGATATGTGACTGTAAAATTTTAATCTGAAAAACCAAATAATTTTTTAAAAATAAATAAAATGAAAGTGAATAATGAACAAGAGTGAGGCAACTGGACCTGGCTGAGTTAGAAAGGAGAAGTGGGGTTGCCACTACCACATTTGTAGCCTTGTTCCTCATGCTAGGGACGCAGGTGGCGCTGTGGGTTAAACCACAGAGCCTAGGACTTGCTAATCAGAAGGTCAGCAGTTCAAATCCCCGCGACGGGGTGAGCTCCCGTTGCTTGGTCCCTGCTCCTGCCAACCTAGCAGTTCGAAAGCACGTCAAAGGGCAAGTAGATAAATAGGTACCGCTCCGGCGGGAAGGTAAACGGCGTGTCCGTGGTTGCGAACGCTGCAGGTTGTGAACGTGCATCCCGTACGGATCATGTTCGCAAACTGAGCGTCCACTGTATGAGCAATCAAAATGAAAAATATGTTTTCATCAGAGAATGTTTTTCTGCAGATAAGAGATGGAAGAACAAGATTCTCGAAGCAGGAAGACAGCCTGACCGCATCATGACTGGGAGCACTGGGGAAATTTGGGATGGAAGCAGACACAAGACATTGAGGAAGAACATCCATGGCTCAGATGTGCACTGCCAACTGTTTAGGCACTTCCAGTACCAGGAGGCTAAGGGACCCCGAGAGGTTTGCAGCCGACTCCACCATCTCTGCCGTCAGTGGCTGAAGCCGGAGAGATACACCAAGACTCAGATCCTGGATTTAGTGATCCTGGAGCAGCTCCTGGCTGTCCTCCCCCCGGAGATGGAGAACTGGGTCAGGGAATGTGGAGCGGAAACCAGTTCCCAGGCAGTGGCCCTGGCTGAAGGTTTCCTCCTGAGCCGGGCAGAGGACAAGAAGCAGACAGAGCAGCAGGTGAGAACGTTTAATCTACATTAAACCTACAAACATGAGCCCCCAGATGTTGTTCGACTAAATCCATCATCTCTGAGCATTGGCTCATGGCAGCTGGCATTCAACAACATCTGGAAGGCTCTGCTTTGACTGGCCCTGGTTTTTTGCTTTTTTGTTTTCCCCCCAAACACAAATAACACACATAAACAATACAAACGAATTCTTGTCTTCTACTTATTTTTCCTAAACATTGTTAGGTGAGCTTCCCCAAGTCCCCCCTATCTGATTTTCATTTTACTTCATCTTTAGCAGTTTCATATATCATGATTTTTAACCATTTGTTAATCACACCTTGTTGTTGTTGTTGTTGTTGTTTAGTCGTTTAGTCGTGTCCGACTCTTCGTGACCCATGGACCAGAGCACACCAGGCCCTCCTGTCTTCCACTGCCTCCCACAGTTTGATCAAACTCATGCTGGAAGCTTCAAGAACACTGTCCAACCATCTCATCCTCTGTCGTCCCCTTTTCCTTGTGCCCCCCATCTTTCCCAACATCAGGGTCTTTTCCAGGGAGTCTTCTCTCCTTATGAGGTGGCCAAAGTATTGGCGCCTCAGCTTCACGATCTGTCCTTCCAGTGAGCACTCAGGGCTGATTTCCTTCAGAATGGAGAGGTTTGATCTTCTTGCAGTCCATGGGACTCTCAGGAGTCTCCTCCAGACCATAATTCAAAAGAATCACACCTACTTTTACCATAAAAATATTCACATATTATCACTTACAAATAAAACTATTTTAAGATACACTATCTTCTACTTCTAAGCCTACAGCCTATATCCACTTCCGAAGCTATTCCAAGATTTAAATATTCACATATTTTTTTCAAATATTCTTTAAACTTCTTCCAGTCTTCTTCCACTGTCTCTTCTCTCTGGTCTCAGAGTCTCCCGGTCAGTTTGGCAAGTTCCATATAGTCCATCATCTTCATCTGCCATTCTTCAATAGTTGGTAAATCTTGTTTCTTCCAATTCTTCGCTAGTAGACTGGCCCTGATTTTGATTTGATTTGATTTGATTTATTATATTTCCATGTCACTTTACATTCAAATGAGTCTCAAATTGGCTTGCAAACAATAAATAACAGTAACATAGCAAAACATAATGAAACAACATTATGTAAAATAATTAGCAGATCATCAGTAGAACACTTGCAATCTACATAACACTAGTAACAAATCAGCCATGAAAAAAGTAAGCTCATAGCTGAACATCACAATTTTAGCAAATGTCATACTATATGATTGACAGGTTAATACGGCATTTAGAATCAATAAAACAAAAATGGAAAATGAGTGAGGTCTCAACCAAAGAAGAATGGCAACTTAAGCCATAATGGAATATGCGCAGCTTGCAGACTTAACATACAGAATAAGAGAACAAGAAGAACATATGTTTAGTGAAGATTGGGAAATGTTTATTGAATATATGGGGGGAAATAGTGGACACTTGAAAACGCTGGCAGCATTAAGATAAATTCAACAGTGTAAATAAGCTTTGATGGAAGTAATAATGGAATACTGAATGGTTTAGTTCATGTAAAATATGCAGGGATTTATGTTATGCGAAATGAACCATGGAAAGAAGAAGGGAAGTCATTGATATTTTAAGGTTGTTTAAATGAATATTTTAAAATGTAAAGCAGAAATAAAACAATATTAACTTTTTAAAAAGGCCAAGCGTTGTTACATGGTCCCAAGCAGGTCAGACTCTGGGTGCAAAATGCTGTACTCCCTGTCCAAATTTATTTAGAAATCATCAAGGTTTTCAGCTGTGTCATTTCTCCCCATTTAATGTCTTCTATCCTTATTTTTTCAGGTAAAGGGTCTGTTTGTTGAAATGGGAGGTGATTCCCCTGCGGCAGAGACGACTCTATCAGACCCCAGACGGAAGCCATTGGGTGAGGATCAGTGCGATGTATCTCAGTTTGGTCCCTCTCCATGTTGTGAATTTAACTTCAGTGGAAATAGTTGCTATTTGGAGGTAATGAACTGGAACCAACTTCTTCTCAAATGTACTGAGGAAATTCCACTGACATTCTGGTGGTCTTAACTTTTCTAGAAAAATAGGCATCAGAACTCACCGTGAACACCTCCAATAATAATAATAATAATAATAATAATAATAATAATAATAATAATAATTTATTCACTAGCTATTCTGGGCAGCTCCTAACAGAATATTAAACACGATAAAAGATCAACCATTAATAACTTCCCTAAACAGGTCTGCTTCAGATGTCTTCTAAAAGTCAGATAGTTGTTTATTTCCTTGACATCTGATGGGAGGGTGCCACTACCAAGAAGGCCCTCTGCCTGGTTCCCTGTAGCCTCACTGAGAGGTGCTGGAACTGAGTTCTGTTGAGTTCCACCTGGAAAAAAGCCCTGGTCTTAATATTGAGGCTTGGCCTAATTTCTGTCCCACTAGAGTGAATCCGATGTTTCAAGAGGGAATTCCTTTCTACTTTAAGTGATGGGGCTTTCATTCAATCACACAAATGTCTTATTCATATTGGTGCCAGTTATAAAAAAAAATACATTTTTCCTGGAGGTATTTTATCACCCTTACTGCTGCTCTAAGAAAAACCATTTGCAGACCTTAGCTTTCCAGGGGACACACTTTTTTGGATAGCAGGATTAATAACATTTCAACCTGCCCAACCTGAGAAGGTCTTTAAAGATGCCTCTTCTATGAACTTTCTAGGCAAAAATTCCTTTCTTGTTTTGCTCTCAGACCAGATATGTACCTTGTTCACCAGCATTCATTACCATTCATTACCATCCAAGTACCAACATTTCCTCCAGCAGTTAAGAAAATACCAGCCAGGTCTCCGAAAACCTAGGAGAGGTGGGGATGGGGTGTGTTTTGTTTTGCTGTATTTTAGAAGTTATTTCTATTTTTGGGCAAGCAAAATTCTTGCTGCTCTAGTCGCATACATGAATAAATTTCTGTACACTTTAGGTAGTTCTCTCCCTATAACTCCCAAAAGAAAAGCTTTTCGGGTTTTTTACAAAGGTTATTTTAAACAACCTTTTCAATTCATTATATATCATTTCCCAGTAAGCTTTCATCTTACTACAAGACCACAACATATGAAGCTAGGATTTTTTCTAAGTTAGGCATGCATTTCAGAGGTGAGGATGTCCTAATGGCTCTCTGGCACGTTTGTTTGTCTCCTTCAGGCGAGGGAATGAAGCGGCCAAGACATCCTCATTCATTTCCTCTTTGTGGCAGAGCAGAAGGAGCCGCTGTGGAATCGGATCAGGTGGGACAAGGAAACTGGTTCAGACTGAGGGCCACATTGTTATCTGAGCAACCTTCCAGGGGTGGGTGAGAGCAGAGGGGTGTGTAGTTTCTACACACCCCTCCAAGTTCAAGGTCATATTCCAGCAGGTCAAAAACACTCAAGGTCGGTATGAATTAGATTGGGGATGTCAGGAGCTCGTCCTACACTCAAGTAGGACCCTGGAAGAGACACATGCCCGACTGGCATGTTCTCTCCCTCCTGGTTGTTCGTTTGGGAGCTTCAAAAGCTTTCTTCAGCCCGAACATCATAGCGACCGATGCCAACAGACATCGGCACACTTAGGGATCTGCAGAGTGTTCGCAGCTTGCGTAACAGACCTCAGCAACTCAGCATTTTGGCTAATCTACTTTGTTTACATATAAAACAGACACAGAGCACTGTAGCATGTGCAGTGGACAATAGTCCCACTTCACGGAACACAGTAACACAAACATTCTGTCTCTGTCACTTCCCACTCTGTAGAGTCAAAACATACACCGTCATGTGATAGACAACTATCTCATGACTGCAATCATGGAGCAGAAATTCTAACAGGGCAGAGGTGTTGGTGGGGAGCGGCAGCGTCACAGGAATGTGCCGGTCAGTAATCACAAATAATAATAATAATAATAATAATAATAATAATAATAATAATAATAATAATTTATTACTTATACCCCACTCATCTGTATATTATATGCAAGGAGGTGTTTCCTTTTTTCTTTTAGGGTCCAGTGTCCTTTGAGGATGTGGCTGTACATTTCACAGAAGAAGAGTGGGCTGTGTTGGATCCTGACCAGAGAGCTCTGCACAAGGAAGTCATGGAGGAAAATAGAGGCATCATGGCCTTTCTGGGTAAGGCTCCCTGTTGGATCATAATTCCCATTTTGAAATTCAGTACTTTTTTGTGCGCGGCGAACCCCAATATTCTGATGTAGCTCAATAGTGTTGGAGCATCGGTTGACGCTCGACTGGGTGGCGAAGATCTTCCCACACATGGGGCACGGGCTCATCCGCTTCCTTTTGTACAGCTTTGCCGGGTTTTTGATGAAGCAAAGGAGTCAGGCTTTGGGGAATTGGCTTTCTCCTCCATGGCAGTAAATAAGAAGATCAAATGAAAGGAACGTCTTACCAGTTAGATTCTTTAATAATCCCAGTGAGAGAACAAAGAACACATCTCCTAGAAATGGTGGTGCTCCCAATTAAGGCTTACACCCCCTCCGTCACTATTAATCTATGTTGCTCATACTTCTTGTAATCTGAGCTTGTTCTCTCTGCACTTTCTGCTTTGAGACTTTCTGAGCACTTCTCGACCTTGGGGAGGGCAGCGGAGGAATAATAATAGTAATAGTAATAGTAATAGTAATAGTAATAGTAATAGTAATAATAATTTATTATTTATACCCCGCCCATCTGTCTTGGTTTCCCCAGCCACTCTGGGCGGCCTCCAACAGAATATTAAAATACAATAACCTATTAAACAATAAAAGCTTCCCTAAACAGGGCTCCCTTCAGAAGTCTTCTAAAAGTCTGGTAGTTGTTTTTCTCTTTGACATCTGGTGGGAGGGCATTCCACAGGGCAGGTGCCACTACCGAGAAGGCCCTCTGCCGTATTCCCTGTAACTTGGCTTCTCGCAGTGAGGGAACCACCAGGAGGCCCTCGGCGCTGGACCTCAGTGTCCGGGCTGAACAATGGGCGTGGAGACGCTCCTGTTCCAAATCTACACTGTTCCAAATCTAAACTGTCCTCCTGTTCCTGGGAATATTGAGGGTCAGGGGGAGGGAAAGGCTCACACCATTCCTCCTCAGTGTAGCCCCTCCTCAGCACGGTCCCTGACAAAAGGTTGCAGCCTGGAACGATCATTGAACGATCGTCCCCACGGACATGTCCTTTCCCAGATTGATCTTTGGTTCATTCTGGCGGTCAGAGACGTTCTCCTCCTTCTCCAGGCCCTGAAGCCCTCTGCAGTTTACTTTGAACTGACAGTTATCTAATGTATTCTCTCTGAATATAATCACAATCATATTCATATTAATAAATTTTATTTATACTCTGCCCTCCCCAGCCTGGGGACGCAGGTGGCGCTGTGGGTTAAAGCCTCAGCGCCTAGGGCTTGCCGATCGAAAGGTCGGCGGTTCGAATCCCTGCGGCGGGGTACGCTCCCGCTACTCGGTCCCAGCGCCTGCCAACCTAGCAGTTCGAAAGCACCTCCGGGTGCAAGTAGATAAATAGGGACCGCTTACCAGCGGGAAGGTAAACGGCGTTTCCGTGTGCGGCTCTGGCTCGCCAGAGCAGCGATGACACGCTGGCCACGTGACCCGGAAGTGTCTCCGGACAGCGCTGGCCCCTGGCCTCTTAAGTGAGATGGGCGCACAACCCCAGAGTCTGTCAAGACTGGCCCGTACGGGCAGGGGTACCTTTACCTTTACCTTTACCTCCCCAGCCTGAGCCAGGCTCAGGGCGGCTAACACCAATAAAATTTCAGTAAAAACATAGTAAGAAAAAAAGAAAAAAAAAAACAATTTAAAATACAGGTTAAAATGCAATTTAAAATGCAGCCTCATTTTAAAAGTCAAAACCATAAGGGGAGGGCAACAAAGGGTCAGACTGAGTCCAAACCAAAGTCCAGGCGGAACAGCTCTGTCTTGCAGGCCCTGCAGAAAGATGTCAAGTCCCGCAGGGCCCTGGTTTATTGTGACAGAGCGTTCCACCATGTCGGGGCCAGGGCTGAAAAGGCCCTGGCCCTAGTTGAGACCAATCTAACCACCTTGCGACTTAGGACCTCCAAAATGTTGTCATTTGTGGACCTGAAGGTCCTTCGCGGGGTATACCAGGAGAGGTGGTCCCGTAGGTACGTGGGTCCTAGGCCGCATAGGGCTTTAAAGGTCAAAAACAGCACCTTAAACCTGACCCTGTACTCCACCGGGAGCTAGTGGGTCCTTTTGTTGTGTCCTTGACCTGGCTGTTTTGAACTGAGCAGACCTTTAAAAATGTAAGTTTCAGAGTTTTTAGGGAGGCAGAACTAGCATCCCAGCCATTTTCTGTTGGGGCAGAGAGCTGACTAGCATAAGAGACAGAGCAGATTTGGTTTGACTGAAATAATAATAATACCCCCCTTATGGAGAAAAAAGTTTGGCCAGTAACTAAAAAGGGCCCCCCACTCCTGATCTTTCTCAATATATCTAATATTTTCTGCACATTTCCTCTATTCCAGCACTTGAAGTCTCCATCTTCCAATCTAGGAGTATTTATTTATTTTTCTGGATTAAAAACTTTTATATCCTAACACTGCATTTAATAAAAATCTAAAGGGGGGGGGGAATTACTGCTTGTATAAGCCTTGCAAACCTATAAGATAGGGGGAAGTTGATTAGACTGAGAGCGTGTGATTGGCTGAAGACCATCCAATGAGATTCACCTCTCACTAGGAGCTGAACATACATCTCTATGGCCAAAATCCATAGCACTCCAGTTGTCAGTTAACACCAGTCAACAGAAGCAGTTAAAATCTGCCTCCCATCCAATGTTTTCCCATTATCACAAGCATTGAAGTTGTTATAATAATAATAATAATTTATTATTTATACCCCGCCCTTCTGGCTAAGTTTTCCCAGCCATTCTGGGCGGCTTCCAATACAATATTAAAATACAGTAGTGTGTTAAACATTAAAAGCTTCCCTAAACAGGGCTGCCTTCAGATGTCGTCTAAAAGTTTGGTAGTTGTTCTTCTCTTTGAAATCTGGTGGGAGGGCGTTCCACAGGGCGGGAGCCACTACTGAGAAGGCCCTCTGCCTGGTTCCCTGTAATTTGGCTTCTTGCAGTGGGGGAACCACCAGAAGGCCCTCGGCGCTGGACCTCCGTGTCCGGGTAGAACGATGGGGGTGGAGACGCTCCTTCAGGTATACTGGGCTGAGGCCGTTTAGGGCTTTAAAGGTCAGCACCAACACTTACTGGAAACATACTGGAGTCAATGAAGATCTTTCAGGACCAGCCGTGGCGGTCACCCCCAGTCACTAGTCTAGCTGCCGCATTCTGGATTAATTGCAGTTTCCCAGTCACCTTCAAAGGTAGCCCCACATAGAGCACATTGCAGTAGTCCAAGAGGGAGATAACCAGAGCATGCACCACTCTGGAGAGACAGTCTGCGGGCAGGGAGGGTCTCAGCCTGCGTACCAGATGGATTTGTTCAGTGATTGTATTCAGTGTTTTGAGGCTTCTGTCCACAGGCTTTTAGCTATTTCTCTCTTCATTGCAGGTGACAAATCGAAAACCAATAATAAAGGAAAACGAGTTGGAAAAGAGTCACTGGAAAGATGCACAAAGAATGAAAAGCAGAGAAGGAAAAGTGAAGCAGAGAAGATGGGAAGGAATACACCCCCAGCCTCTCAGGGTAGTAACTACAATGAAATTGCAGTCAAAGGAAAAACAGATATAAGAAACAAAAAGAAGTGTCGGGATTATTGGAAAAGTTTTGGTTCTAAAAGAAAATGTAAAGCACATTGCCAAAACTGCAAAGGGGAGAAACCATATAAATGCTTTGAGTGTGGAAAGAGCTTCACGAGAAACTCCACACTCATTTTCCATCGTGGAATTCATAGTGGAGCAAAACCATATAAATGCTTGGAATGTGGAAAGAGCGTTAGTTGCAAACATGGACTCAGTTATCATCAAATAATTCACACAGGGGAGAAACTGTATCAATGTATGGAATGTGGGAAAAGCTTCACTCGGAAGATATATCTTACTAATCACCAAATGGTTCACACAGGGGAGAAGTCTTATAAGTGCCTGGAATGTGGAAAAGGCTTCGCTCAGAGCGCCAAGCTCACTTCCCATCAGAGAATTCACACTGGGGAGAAACCATATAAATGCCTGGAGTGTGGAAAGGGCTTCAGCTGCAAAAAGAGCGTCACTTATCATCAAAGAATTCACACAGGAGAGAAACCATATAAATGCTTAGAATGTGAAAAGAGCTTCATGCATAAGGCAAGCCTCACTTTTCATCAGAGAACTCACACAGGGGAGAAACCATATAAATGCTTGAATTGTGGGAAAAGCTTCACCCATAAGACAAGTCTCACTTTTCATCAGAGAATTCACACAGGGGAGAAACCGTATACGTGCTTGGAATGTGGAAAGAGCTTCGCTCGCAGTGGTGAGCTTTCTTCCCATCAGAGAATTCATACAGGGGAGAAACCGTTTGAATGCTTGGAATGTGGAAAGAGCTTCCGTCACAGTTCTAGCCTTTCTTCCCATCAGAGAATTCATACAGGGGAAAAGCCACATAAATGTTTGGAGTGTGGAAAGAGCTTCACTCGGAAGATACATCTTACTAATCATCAGAGAATCCACACTGGGGAGAAACCATATAAATGCTTGGAATGTGGAAGCAGCTTTATTTCCAAACACAGACTCACTTCCCATGGAAGAATTCACACACAGGACTTACCCTATAAGTGCATGGAATGTGGGAAGAGCTTTATCTTGAAGCAAAGTCTCACCTCCCATCTACGAATTCACACTGGGGAGAAGCCATACAAATGCTTCCAATGCGGAAAGAGCTTTGGTGGGAAGGCACACCTTAGTTCTCATGAAAGAATTCACACAGGGGAGAAACCATATAAATGTTCTGAGTGTGGAAAGAGTTTCAAAGACAGTTCTAGCCTTCTCTTCCATCAAACAATTCACACCGGGGAGAAACCGTACGAATGCTTGGTGTGTGGAAAGGGGTTCAGAGACAAATCTCACCTTACGAAACATAAAAGAATTCACACAGGGGAGAAGCCATATAAATGCTTAGAATGTGGAAGGAACTTCAGCTGCAAGAAAAGTATCCGTAATCACCAAAGAATTCACATAGGTAAGAAACTATAAAAAAAAAAATGTTTGGAAAGAGCTTCAGGAGACGTACACGTTTTTGTTGTCATCAGTGGATTCACAAAGGGCGAAACCATATTAATGTTTGAATATAGAATGGGGTTCAGAAAGAAGATACAACTCACTTCTCAAAAGGATTCACACAAAGGATCATTTATGTAAATACTTAAGAAGGTGTGGCCTTTACATTGCCACAGAAGAAACATCTTACTGATCATCAAAGAATTCACAATGGAGAGAGACTGTATAAATGATTGGATTATGGAAAGGACTTCATCTGCAAAAAAGTTTCATTTCCCGTCAGAGAATTCATACAAGGGGAAAAGAGAAGTTTGCTGTGTGTGTTGTCGGGGACTGGTTGGAAGCAGAGCAATGGTGGAGGAACCGGCTGTGGAACCATCAAGGGAAGAAGGCTCAGAGCCCAGGGATTGGTTGTGGGACAACAATGAGTGGTCAGAGGGAGAAGGGGGAGAAGTCTGGGAGGAGAAGAAGTCGGAAGCTGAAGAGGTAACAGGGCTTAGTGAGCTGGGAGAGTCTGTGGCAGAAAGAAGACCAGAATCAGGGGGGGAAGCTAAAGCAGGTGAATAGGAGGAGGGACGTAAAGAGGTAGAAATGTGAAGACTCACAGATGTCTTCCCCTCCTGCTGTGACAAGCTCCTCTCCCAGAACCAAAAGAGGCATGAAAAGGGAGGAGCAAAGAAGGACATACAGGCACAGTCTCTGATTGCTTGGGAAAAGCTCTGGAGATGGCTCCCCACATAGACAGCTGTGAGAAGGCAGGGACCTTTAGTCTCGGCAACTGGTTTCATGGGTTATAAAAAAAAAAGGTAAAGCACTCCTGGACGATTAAGTCTAGTCAAAGGCGACTATGGGGTTTCAGCGCTCATCTCGCTTTCAGGCTGAGGGAGCTGATGTTTGTCCACACACAGCTTTCTGGGTCATGTGGCCAGCAGGACTAAACTGCTTCTGGCACAACGGGACACCGTGACGGAAACCAGAGCGCACGGAAACACCGTTTACCTTCCCACTACAGTGGTACCTATTTATCTACTTGTACTGGTGTGCTTTAGAACTGCTAGGTTGGCAGGAGCTGGGAAAGAACAACAGGAGCTCACCTCGTCGCGGGGATTCGAACTGCCGACCTTCTGATCGGCAAGCTCATGAGGCTCAGTGGCTTAGACCACAGCGCCACCCGCGTCATGCGGTAATGGGGTAACACATACAGGGAATGAACTGCTGTGCTCATTAAGGCTGACACTCAGCCCAGTCTGTGAAGATCATGTTTTGCTAATAAAGAGATAATTCCAGCTTTGGACTGTGTGATTTCCTGGCCGGTGTTTGCTCAATGACGTGTGCAGGAAATGTTTCAGAAGAAGGCACAAACTCCAGTCACCATCAAAGAATTCCTAAAGTGGGAGAGAGTGTATTGTAATTTGACATTGTTATTATGAGGCTATTACTGGATTATTGTAATTGGAAAACTAATAAAATCATTATAAGATATAAAAACATAATAAAATGCCAAATGTTAAAAACTTAAGGGCAGGATGTGAGGAGAGAAGGAAGTGGCTTTAAGGATCCAGCGCTGAGTTTAAAGACGTCTGGAGGTCAGGTCCCAGAATGTAAGTTTATCAGAAGTCAGGTATGTTGAGGGATCTCCCAGCTCACTTCGCCAGGTCTGCCCCAAACGGTAAACCTGTTGCTGGCTGGTAGTTCTTTTTGTTCACCACAAAAAGGTATAGCCTTTTCAGGCTTTGCCTTCGGGTGGGAAGAGCATTGCGCCCGGGAAGGAAGTGGGAGTCAAATAGACACTCAAGGGATAATTCAGAGAAAGAGCTTGATACGGAAGGGGGGGGGCATGTCTTCTTCACCTTCTTCTTCGCTACAATATATCTCATTTATTTCCAATTGTCAATGTCAAAAGGGACTAAAATCTATAAAATTCATAGAAAATCAATGTGCCAATTTGCTCAATTTCTCTAGGACTCCATCACCCCTCCCCTGTCCTCCATAATCCCTCAAGCAAGGTGTCAAGACCCTAATCCTGTCAAATCACTCTGCCAAGCCTTGCCTCCAGGAAATGCCAGTACATGGACCATTGTCTTCTCATCACTGGTACTCAGGATGTGCTTATCTGTGCATATCTCCAGCTCTGCATATTCCCCCCTCCCTCCTCCTTATGTTAATCCGATGTAACCCAACCTCTCCTTAATGTATTCATGATGTAATCTGTGTAACCCAACCTTTCCTTAATATATTCATGATGTAACTGGGATGTATTTTGCACTTTATTCTGGGACATGGAGGGAGTTTCAAAAGTTCATGTCACCCCTTTCTCGCTGTTCAATCTCGTCTTGAACCTGTTGCGCAATAAACTCGGATCTTCTGTAATTTGCTCCTGTGCCCGGCTGAGCTCATTTTCTTCCACACTTAGTCCGACGAGCTGGGTGGCAGAGTAGCCCCGCACCCAGATTTTAGCCGTAACAAGCTTTATTGCTACTATCTGGGCTGGTAGAAGGAGTAAGCGTGATAACTCACAAGCTTAGCACAAGTTTTGCAGCCATTTGCACAGAGCATATATCCCCTCCAGTTCCCTCCCCTTCCTCCCCCTCTTCAGGAGCCCTGCCCCATGATGAGTTTTCCTGATCATGAACAGAAACTCCTGTCTTGTGACTCCTGGCATCTTGTGAGAAAAGCTGAAGCTGTGGATTTTAGAAGAGAGAAAAGGGAATTTTGGGGCCTAGCTACAGTTTTTGAGGCCTGGGGTGATTTTACAGACAGGATTTGGGTATCCTGTCACTTCAAAGTGTTACGGCAAAATCTGGGTGCGAGGCTGCTCTGCCCCCCAGCTCATCGGACTAAGTCCGTGGGTCCCTGCGGAGGAAAATGAGCTCAGCCGGAGACAGGAGCAAACAGCAGAAGATCCAAGTTTATTGCGCAACAGGTTCAAGGCAAGATTGAACAGTGAGAAAGGGGTGACATGAGTTTTTGAAACTCCCTCCATGTCCCAGAATACAGTGCAAAACACGTCATGAATACATTAAAGAGAGGTTTGGTTACACAGATTACATCATGAATATATTAAAGGGAGGTTGGGTTACACAGATTAACATATGGAGGAGGGAGGGGGGAATATGCAGAGCTGGAGATATGCACAGATAAACACTTCCTGAGTACCGGGGATGAGAAGACAATGGTCCCAAATATGCATAGTCTGCCACCTGACATTGCCTGGAGGAAAGGCTGATCAGAGCGATTTGACAGGATTAGGGTCTTGACACCTTGAGGGATTATGGAGGACAGGGGAGGGGTGATGGAGTCCTAGAGAAATTGAGCAAATATATTGTAGCTAAGAAGGTGAAGAAGACATGCCCCCCCCCTTCCGTAACAAAAGGGAGTGAAATGTAAATCTGCTTGCTCCCTTTAGTTTCTCCACCACCCTATGGAGATACGAGGCCACATATGGTCAAATCTCCTCACAGTAATAATACTAATAATAATAATAAAAATTATTTATATCCCGCCCTCCCCAGCCGAAGCTGGTCTCAGAGCAGCTAACAACAATAAAAGTAACACAGCATTCTAAAATCAATTCATTTTAAAATCAATTCAAAATCAAATTAATGGCAGCCATTGGGCTAGAGTTCTGTGAGGATTACCAAAGGAGGGGGGCAGACTGTGCCTTGGCCAACAACACAGCCTTTCGTGAGAAACTTTCTGGGGGCCGCATGCTGATGGTGGGAGGGGCCAAAGGCAAAAGTGACCGATTGATGGAGGTGACATTTGTACAATAGGCTGAATTTCAGTCAGACACACACAGACAGGATTAATCCCACTTCCAGAGCGATAAACGCCGTACGTCTGAAGCACATGGCTTCCCCTAAGGAATTCTGGGAACTGCAGTTTACCTATCATGGAGCTACCATTCCCAGCACCCTGAACAAACTACAGTTCCCAGGATTCTGGGGGGGGGGGGAGAGTTGTGCATTTTAAATGCATGGTGTGTATGTAGTCGAAGAACACCACAAAAGAGGCATGGAGCACAACTGGTGAAGGCATTTGGCCTCCAGGACTGAGGTTCTCCCCCCATGACCAGCTACAATTTCAAGGACTCATTCAGGACTTTTATGGTGGTTGTGTGTGTGTGTGGTGCAAAAAAGGGGGGGGGGGGCGACGGAAGGAAACAGCCAATCTGGAGGTGCAGCAATCCCTACTTTATTTGTTTTAACCCCTCCCCTAAAGTTCTTCCCGTTCAAAATGGTTCTCAATGTCAGAGCTGAACGATGGGGGTGGAGACGCTCCTTCAGGTATACAGGACCGAGGCCGTTTAGCGCTTTAAAGGTCAGCACCAACACTTACTGGAAACATACTGGAGCCAATGAAGATCTTTCAGGACCAGTCTTGGCGGCCACCCCCAGTCACTAGTCTAGCTGCCGCATTCTGGATTAATTGCAGTTTCCCAGTCACCTTCAAAGGTAGCCCCACATAGAGCGCATTGCAGTAGTCCAAGCGAGAGATAACTAGAGCATGCACCACTCTGGCGAGACAGTCTGCAGGCAGGTAGGGTCTTAGCCTGCGTACCAGATGGAGCTGGCAGTGGCGTAGCGTGGGGGGTGCAGGGGGGGCCGGCCGCACCGGGCGCAAGATCTGGGGGGGCCGCGCTCGCACTCGAGTGCTAAAATCCACAGGTTAGGGGGCGCAAATTACTTGCCTTGCTGACAACCCACGCTACGCCACGGGGAGCTGGTAGACAGCCGCCCTAGACACAGAACTGACCTGCACTTCCGTGGACAGCTGTGAGTCCAAAATGACCCCCAGGCTACGCTCCTGGTCCTTCAGAGGCAAAGTTACCCAGTCAGGATCACAGAGTCCTCCACACCAGCCCGCCTCCTGTCCCAAAAAAACAGTACTTCTGTCTTGTCAGGATTCAACCTCAATCCGTTAGCTGCCATCCATCCTCCAACCTGACACACTAACCATTGCACACCACTGCTGGCTTTAAAAGAGGACTGGAGGAACTCATGGACGACCAGGCCATCTGTGGACGCTACTAGTGATGCCTCTGGGTGCCAGGAGGGTTGGAGTCCGACGCTCTAACCACTGCACTGCACCACACGGGTTCTGTGAAGCCAGCTCTTTGCATTGGCAGAGAACAAGACTCTTAAATCTCAAGGCCGTTGGTTCAAGCCCCACATCGGGCAAAAGAAATCCCTGCATCGCAATGGGGTTGGACTAGATGACCCCTGGGTCCCTTCCAATTCGACAGTTCTATGGCTCCATGACGGGCACCCCCAAACTCAGCCCTCCAGCTGTTTTGGGACTACAATTCCCATCATCCCTGACCACTGGTCCTGTTAGCTAGGGATGATGGGAGTTGCCTGCTCTATGACATAAAATGTGGCTCACGGCCGGCCTTTTCCACGCCTCCCTGACTTGACCCAGTTGATGGCGTTTTTAAAAACCTGATTATGCTTTGGACACACACACACACACCCCAGTCCTTGCTCCCTGGATGGTTCAGTTGCTTAGAGCGTGGTGCCGATAATGGCAAGGTTGCAGGTTTGATCCCCGTCTGGGGCAGCTGCCTATTCCTGCATTGGAAGGCAGCCCTGTTCAGGGAAGTTTTTAATTTGTGATATTTCACTGTATTTTTGCTTTCTATGGAAGCCGCCCAGAGTGGCTGGGGAGGCCCAGCCAGATGGGCGGGGTATAAATAATAAATTATTATTATTATTATTATTGCAAGGGGGTTGGACTGGATGATCCTCGGGGTCCCTTCCAAGGCCACAATTCCACGACACTACGATTCTAGGTGGTGGTTATCAAGCGCTGGACTAGGACCTGGGAGACCTGGGTTCAAATCCCCCTAACTCAGCCATGAATGAAGCTCCCTGGGTGACTTTGGGCCAGTCCCTGCTGATGTTCAGGGTTGGGAGACAGAAATCTGGTTTCAATATATACCGCATTTAAGAAAAAAAAATATTCTGAACGAAACAGTGGATGTATGATTTTTGTGGTTCATACTGTGGCCACAGACATGTGATTTGACGGTGAGTTTGTGGTAGCCCAATGCAAAAATCCTGAGGATCCATGTGGATCCATGCTTTGTAACCATCTTTTTACGCCATTGCGACCCCACGAAATGGTGGATATGTGGTTTTTTTGGTGCGGGCTGTAGCCATGGATATGCTATGTGACCTGATGGTGAATTTGGGGGTGACCCAATGCAAAAATCCTGAGGATCCATGCTTTGTGACCACGTAACAAACCAACAGCCTTGTGGCGGGGCTGTTTCCATGGGCTATGTTCGTTTGGGAACCTGAAGTGCGCCTGCAAAACACCCATCTGCCTTTCCTCCTTGGCGGCTGCTTTGAGAGGCGGGTCTTCAAAGGGTTAAAACGAAGCGAGCTCGATTCCTAGAGAAGAAGTGAATTGGGGTTGGGGGGGGGAGGAGGAGGAGGCGTCCTCTGCAGCCAAAGCACCTCCTCTCTGAAGCCCCTTTTCCTGCCTGGCTTTTCCACTTGGGAAGGTCATTTCCAAATGCTGCATCTGCAATCTGGTGAGCCCCCCCCCCGGACCCATTGCACAGGGTGCCCCAGGGAGAGGGTGCCCATGGGGGGGGGGCTGTTTATCCCATGCCCCCCAAATCAGGGAGTGGAGCGCCCTCCAGGAAGCCGCTGGGGGTGCGCTGGGTCTGCATCTCTTCAGACGGCCAGTGCATTTCCGGGGGTTGGTCTAGAATTCAGTGTTCCCCAACCTTGGGCCTCCAGCTGCTTTTGGACTACAAGTCCCATCATCCTTGACCACTGGCCTTGCTAGCGAGGGATGATGGGAGTTGTAGTCCAAAAACAGCTGGAGGCCCAAGGTTGGGGAACACTGGTCTAGATGACACCAAGGGGCCCCTTTCCAGTTCTGTGGTTCTATGAATTGTGCACTGCGCTGCGATCAGAATTAATGCCCCCCCAATAACACACACAGGTGGCGCTGTGGGTTAAAGCCTCAGCGCCTAGGGCTTGCCGATCGAAAGGTCGGCGGTTCGAATCCCTGCGGCGGGGTGCGCTCCCGCTGCTCGGTCCCAGCGCCTGCCAACCTAGCAGTTCGAAAGCACCTCCGGGTGCAAGTAGATAAATAGGGACCGCTTACCAGTGGGAAGGTAAACGGCGTTTCCGTGTGTGGCTCTGGCTCGCCAGAGCAGCGATGTCACGCTGGCCACGTGACCCGGAAGTGTCTCCGGACAGCGCTGGCCCCTGGCCTCTTAAGTGAGATGGGCGCACAACCCCAGAGTCTGTCAAGACTGGCCCGTACGGGCAGGGGTACCTTTACCTTTACCTTTAATAACACACACGGGACAAGGGTGGCGCTGTGGGTTCAACCGGCTCCCCGATCAGAAGGTCAGTGGTTACCACATTGCTTTCTGTCATCTGTTTTTTCCTGGACTGAGGTTGCATAAAAGCCACTGTCCTTTAGAAGCGTCTTCCTTTTCTTTTCTGCTTCGATTTCCCCCCTTTGCTCTTCTCGCTTCCTACAGCTGTCTCGGCCCTGGGTCTCTTTTCCGTGTAGTTCTTCCTTGTTCTTCATTTCCGATTCATCACATTCTGCAATGAATTGAGAAACTCATAAAGAGCCTAAGGAAGAAACAGACCCTTATCTAGCTTAACAACTTCCATACTTAGGATAAAGGCAAAACTGAGTGGATATAGATGGAAGTACACATTTAACTGGGACGCGGGTGGCGCTGTGGTCTAAACCACAGAGCCTAGGGCTTGATGATCAGAAGGTCAGTGGTTCGAATCCCCACGACGGGGTGAGCTCCCGTTGCTCGGTCCCTGCTCCTGACAACCTAGCAGTTCGAAAGCATGTCAAAGTG
Organism: Podarcis cretensis; assembly: GCF_951804945.1. Classification (NCBI taxonomy): domain Eukaryota; kingdom Metazoa; phylum Chordata; class Lepidosauria; order Squamata; family Lacertidae; genus Podarcis; species Podarcis cretensis. Next base: position 121,006,579 of record NC_137171.1, read on the forward strand.
CAAGTAGATAAATAGGAAACGCTCCGGCTCTGAACCACTACACCACACTGGCTCTCGCTTGTTTAGCTTATACGTAAATCGGGATGCGGGTGGCACTGTGGGTTAAACCACAGAGTCTAGGACTTGCCGATCAGAAGGTTGGCAGTTTGAATCCCCGCGACGGGGTGAGCTCCCGTTTCTCAGTCCCTGCTCCTGCCAACCTAGTGGTTCAAAAGCACGTCAAAGTGCAAGTAGATAAATAGGTACCGCTCCAGCGGGAAGGTAAACTGCTTTTCTGTGTGCTGCTCTGGTTCGCCAGAAGCGGCTTAGTCATGCTGGCCACATGACCTGGAAGCTGCACGCCGGCTCCCTCAGCCAGTAAAGTGAGATGAGCACTGCAACCCCAGAGTCGGTCACGACTGGACCTAATGGTCAGGGGTCCCTTTACCTTTATTTAATAACACACACATGATGGCAATTCAGACATCAGCTCCTGAGATGCGTGCGCAGGACTTTCATTCAGATCCCTGGGGTTGGACTAGATGACCCCCAGGGTCCCTTCCAACGCCACGATTCTACGCTTCTAACAGAAAGCACTTAACTTGAAAAATGGCAAGCCATCAAACCCCACAAAGGAAAACCCGGCTGAAAATCAGCAAGCGTTTACTTACTTGCTGTTGTTCCATTTTGTGAAGCGCAAACGCCTGGCCTTCAGCCCAGGATCGCAAGGCGGTTTATTTATGAATTAAAGGAGAATGGGAAAAAAATAGGGATCCGAAAAACCCAGCTGGGAGAAGCACCCTGTGACAGAGCAGGATTGCAGGAGAGGCCAGGAAACCCTCTTTCCCTCCCACCCACCCATAGGTGCTGAATTGTAGGAGATCTATGAGTTTTTCAGCTTCAAAACCATAGGTGGGAAGAGTTGCTGTTAGTGAGATGTACCATACTGGCCCAAATATAAGCCACACTCCCCCCACCCCAATTCTGATCGTGAAAAGTTAAAAGTGCAGCTTATATTCCAGAACTTACGCTGCTGGCAAAGTTGCTCCCCCCCAAGTAGCCTATGTTCGGGTGTGACTTATATTTGGGCCAATATGATAAATATAGACTTGGAAAGGAGCTGGATGGAAGGATTCAGCCTACCCTACGTCACAGGAAAGGGTAGACAAGATCCTGATCCAGACCTTTCGGCGAGCTGTTTGGCCTCTGCATTTGTTCTTAAGGGGTTTATCTGTTATTGCTGGTGTTGTATTGCATAATTAAAATTATTATTATTATTATTATTATTATTATTATTATTATTATTAATTTATTTGTACCCTGCCCATCTGGGCAGCTTCCACTCTGGGCGGCTTCCACAAAGACAAAAAATACACTAAGATGTCACACATTACTGTTATTTTTCTTTATTACAATTCTATGCCCATCTTTATTACAAGATGGGTGACACCTGGCTTGAGAGCAGTACATGTGAAAAGGATCTAGGAGTCTTGGTTGACCACAAACTTGACATGAGCCAACAGTGTGACGCAGCAGCTAAAAAAGCCAATGCAATTCTGGGCTGCATCAATAGGAGTATAGCATCTAGATCAAGGGAAGTAATAGTGCCACTGTATTCTGCTCTGGTCAGACCTCACCTGGAGTACTGTGTCCAGTTCTGGGCACCACAGTTCAAGAAGGACACGGACAAACTGGAACGTGTCCAGAGGAGGGCAACCAAAATGGTCAAAGGCCTGGAAACGATGCCTTATGAGGAACGGCTAAGGGAGCTGGGCATGTTTAGCCTGGAGAAGAGGAGGTTAAGGGGTGATATGATAGCCATGTTCAAATATATAAAAGGATGTCACATAGAGGAGGGAGAAAGGTTGTTTTCTGCTGCTCCAGAGAAGCGGACACGGAGCAATGGATCCAAACTACAAGAAAGAAGATTCCACCTAAAGATTAGGAAGAACTTCCTGACAGTAAGAGCTGTTTGACAGTGGAATTTGCTGCCCAGGAGTGTGGTGGAGTCTCCTTCTTCGGAGGTCTTTAAGCAGAGGCTTGACAACCATATGTCAGGAGTGCTCTGATGGTGTTTCCTGCTTGGCAGGGGGTTGGACTCGAGGGCCCTTGTGCTCTCTTCCAACTCTAGGATTCTATGATTCTATGCCGTCCTTCCTCTGAGGACCACAGGGCGGTTTACAATAGAAAAACACACAAATGCATAACATAATAGCAAAATAAACCATAAGCCTCTCCCCCCATGACTAAAATGGGGAGGGGGTATATCTTCAGCAGCAATTTAAGTTTTAAGCATGTGTGGAATAAGCAGATTAATCAACTGTGTGCAAGCAATGCAGTGAATCCGATTGACATTGCTTTTGTTGAGTGGCAATTTTGGTTTAAACCAGTGGTTGCCAACCTTTTTTTTGCCATGCCCCACCTAAGCATCTCTAAAATCCCAGTCCCACCCCCACCCCTGTGACATATAATTCTTATTATTCAAAAAGTGAATTCCTATTCATGTGGAGGAAGCCTAAAAGGCCATTAACTGTTAATAACTCATTCTTGAATTGCCCCCCTTAAAAATCAAATTGCCCCCCTGTTGGGAACCATGGGTTTAAACCAACTCCAGTGTTATTTACTTACTCTATCAGTCAAAGAGGGCCAGATTTGATGAAGTGAAGGGCCATAAGGGCCGACTAAATTTGTGACCTTTTTTTTAGGATTGAAGTTGTTGACCATTTTTTAGGAATTTACCTCAGTGTTGTTGAGATATTTTTATGGTTGAAGTTGTTGAGTTTTTTTTAGCACTGAAGTTATTGAGGTTTTTTTTAGGATTTTACCCCAGGAAATAAACTGCCGCAGGGGGCTGGATTAAAGCGACCAGCGGGCCAGAGTAGGCCCCCGAAACGGACGTGCCTGCTCTAAGTGAAGCTGGAGGAGAAGATGGCAACAGTCATGGAGAATACGGGGGGGGGGGGCAATCTTATTTTCCCTTTCTGCCCTCCAATCTCTTTGAATGCCAGCATTCATCAGCCTTTCCTTCCGGGAGAAAGAAGACCTGGTTGCGAATAGGATTGGGCGACATCTGGTTTTTAACATCGTGATATATCACCAGCTAAAAATTGCGATATACCCCCTGGAGGGACGCAGGTGGCGCTGTGGGTTAAAGCCTCAGCGCCTAGGGCTTGCCGATCGAAAGGTCGGCGGTTCGAATCCCTGCGGCGGGGTGCGCTCCCGCTGCTCGGTCCCAGCGCCTGCCAACCTAGCAGTTCGAAAGCACCTCCGGGTGCAAGTAGATAAATAGGGACCGCTTACCAGTGGGAAGGTAAACGGCGTTTCCGTGTGTGGCTCTGGCTCGCCAGAGCAGCGATGTCACGCTGGCCACGTGACCCGGAAGTGTCTCCGGACAGCGCTGGCCCCTGGCCTCTTAAGTGAGATGGGCGCACAACCCCAGAGTCTGTCAAGACTGGCCCGTACGGGCAGGGGTACCTTTACCTTTACCTTTAACATATCAGGATGTCTGAAATAAAGATGGAGCTATGTAGAGTCATTGGCCGGCTTCACTGTTTTTCCTGCATCGTGATTTTTGCAAAGCGCGCACACACACACACACACACACACACCCCATGATTTGCGATATATTTCCAGGTCAAAAATTATAAATCACGATATGGACTTGAAAACTGGGTTTGGACGATATATGGCCCTAGCTGAGAGCCATGCTCCTTTAACTAATACAGGGAATCTTTTTACTGGCAACGTGATAATTCTAACATGGAAAAAATGTCTTGGCTTTGCAGGATTTGGTTGCAAAGAGACCAATGAGAACAGCCTTTGCCCTGAGAAATAGACCAAAAAAGGCTGAGACTTCCTTGGTGCCCAGATCAAATATGGCTGCCCTTGAAGTGGGAAGAGACCACAATTCTATCAAGATTTGGAGCAGTGGGAGATTCTGGGAAAGAGCCATGCAGGAGATCCTGGGCGAGGAGGATGCCCTCAGCTCAGACATACAGTTCCAGTGTTTCAGGCGATTCCGCTACCAGGAGGCCGAGGGACCCCGAGAGGTTTGCAGCCGACTCCACCACCTTTGCCGTCAGTGGCTGGAGCCAGAGAGACACACCAAGGCTCAGATCCTGGATTTAGTGATCCTGGAGCAGTTCCTGGCTGTCCTCCCCCCGGAGATGGAAAACTGGGTCAGGGAATGCGGAGCAGAGACCAGTTCCCAGGCGGTGGCCCTGGCTGAAGGTTTCCTCCTGAGCCGCGCAGAGGACAGGAAGCAGGAAGAGCAGCAGGTGAGAGCGTTTCATCTTGATTATGGATGTGTCCTGCAAAATATGTTGAATTAAAAATTACCATCATCCCTAATAATAATATTTTATTTACACCCCGCCCATCTGGCCGGGTCTCCCCAGCCACTCTGGGCGGCTCCCAATAGAATATTAAAAACATGATAAAACATCAAACATTAAAAACTTCCATAAACAGGGCTGCCTTCAGATGTCTTCTAAAAGACACATAGTTGTTTATCTCCTTGACATCTGATGGGAGGACGTTCTACAGGGTGGGCGCCACCACCGAGAAGGCCCTCTGCCTCATTCCCTGTTACCTCACTTCTCTCTGGGAGGGAACCGCCAGAAAGCCCTCGGCGCTGGACCTCAGTGTCCGGCCTGAACGATGGGGGTGGAGACGCTCCTTCAGGTATACTGGGCCGAGGCCGTTTAGGGCTTTAAAGGTCAGCACCAACACTTTGAATTGTGCTTGGAAACATACTGGGAGCCAGTGCAGGTCCTGCAGGACCCTGAACATTGTCTGTATCTGCTGGGGCTGGTGGTGTTTGAAATCTGCAGGGAACCCTTGAGTTTGAAACTCCCAAGGTTTTCGGAATGGAAGGGTTGATATGAAAAAATCTCTGTTCATTTTCCTACTTTCACTGGAAATCGGCCGAACAGGAATATCCTTTAGGTTTCTGCCTTTGTCATCCCTTTTTTTAATCCTTCTCCCCATGTGATGTCTTCTTATCCCTGTTGCAGTTTCGGGTAAAGGATCCAGCGACAGAAATGAGGACTGATTTCCCTAAAGCAGAGAGGGCTCCGTCCGTCAAAGGTCAGAGGTCACCAGGTACGGATTCAAGGCTTCTATTTCAGTTTGTTTTCTCTCTGCATATTTTGAAGGAAACCCTTTTATCTTTTGGGGGAAGGCAAACTTGGTTTATTTGCAACACTTCACACCCCTGATTTCTGGTGAGGATCCAGAGACGGGTTTCCACACGATTGAAATATAAAGAGTATAATCTGCTGGAATGCAGTCATCATATAGGACCTTTCGTAAATGAGACATGCAGTCGCTCAATCTTGCGTGTTTTAATGGGTTCGTGGCACATTTGTCTCTCACAGGTGACAGAATGAAGCCACACATACCTGCTCAGACATCTCTTCTTTGTGGTGTTGAAGAAGGAGCAGCTGTGAAAACAGATCAGGTAGGAGGATAAATCACTGGGGGAAAGAGGTACCTTTGCCACCTGCTCCCCTCTCGATCCTAAACAGATCTCTCTCTTAGATTCTGTCAAAGATGCCCCCTAATGAAGGCTTGTGTCTGTCCCACCCCCCAAAAAAACCCCATTTAAATATTGAGAATAATGACCAGCCACTTCACCACAACTAGTATTTTGGTTGTGGGTAGTCGATAATCTTTGTGCAATGTGCAAGGAGAAAAAACGTTTTCTGTTTCTTTCAGTGTCCGGTATCCTTTGAGGATGTGGCTGTGTGGTTCACAGAAGAGGAATGGGATCTGCTGGATCCTGACCAGAGAGCTCTGCATAACCAAGTCATGGAGGAGAGCCTTTGGATTCTGTCCTCTCTGGGTGAGGCTCTCTCTTGGATCATAATCTCTGTTTCATAATTCAGAATTTCTTTATATAGTGAAACTCGGTATTCTGGCATAGCTCAGCATCCCTGCCTGTGCGGTAAATGTTGAAAGGACGCTCTCTGAATACACACCCTCCACTTTTGCCATTCTTAGCGATGGCCTGACTGGTTTAAACTGGCCAGGCTTTTTCAGAATGGAAGTTTCAGAGCTGATACGAAAGTGGAACTAGCATCTCAGCTATTTCCTGGTTGGCTGGAAAGACGACGGATGTCAGAAGATGGAGCGGGTTTCTTGATTGGGCCAAACAACAATCCATGGCAGAAAAAAGGCTGGGATTTCCTGGTTTCAAGTGCCCACAAATAAGAGATTCTTTTGCCTCTCAAGAAACATCTGATCAGGAGTCAAGTATGCCCTCTTTCAGAGCCTACATCCATTTCCCCCACTTTCCCCAATAAAAAAGTTGTATATGTATATATTTCCCCACATCTGGCTTTAAAGACCCTTGTTTGGATTTCTCACTAAACCTTTTCCTCACATGCTCATATGCTGTATCTAACCTCCATTTTGGTTCCATCATACATGGTCAGGCGTCTGTACAGCTTTTTGTTTTGGGCCTTGGGATGGCTTGGTTTATATTTTTCCTATAGGTGGTGTGGAGGGAAGAGTACCAAAAAAGACTCCCAGATGGGAAGACCAGGTTATGGAACGAGGATCCTCCTCACTATTGGATGCTATTGCGATTTTTTTTTGGGGGGGGGTGAGGTTTGAGGACCTTTACAGGACCAGGACAGCCAAAATAGTGCCCTCTTAAGGTTTTTGGATTCCAGTTCCCATCATTCCTGAGCATTGCGATTGTGGCGGGGGCTGATAGGAATGGGAGTGGTTACCCCTATTTTATGAAAAAGGGCCTAAAAAAGTCTGGGATGCTCTGCCATTTCCCCCCCATAACTATCTTCCAGTGGTGTAGTGGTTAAGAGCGGTAGTCTTGTAATCTGGGGAACCGGGTTCGCGTCCCCACTCCTCCACATGCAGCTGCTGGGTGACCTTGGGCCAGTCACACTTCTTTGAAGTCTCTCAGCCCCACTCACCTCACAGAGTGTTTGTTGTGGGGGAGGAAGGGAAAGGAGAATGTGAGCCGCTTTGAGACTCCTTAAAGGGAGTGAAAGGCAGGATATCAAATCCAAACTCTTCTTCTTCTTCTTCTTCTTCTTCTTCTTCTTCTTCTTCTTCTTCTTCTTTCGCAACTAAGAGTTCGGAAGAGATAATAATAATAATAATAATAATAATAATAATAATAATAATAATAATAATAATATTTTTTTATTTATACCCCGCCCATCTGGCTGGTTTTCCCCAGCCACTCTGGCTGACTCCCAAGAGAATATTAAAAACACAATAAAACATCAAACATTAAAAACTTCCCTAAACAAGGCTGCTTTCAGGTGTCTTCTAAAAGTCAGATTGTTGTCTTTTTCCTTCACATCTGAAGGGAGGGTGTTCCACGGGGCGGGTGCCACTACCGAGAAGGCTCTCTGTCTGGTTCCCTGTAACCTCACTTCTCACAATCAGGGAACCGCCAGAAGGCCCTCGGAGCTGGATCTCAGTGTCCGGGCTGAATGATGGGGGTGGAGACACTCCTTCAGGTATACAGGACCGAGGCCGTTTAGGGCTTTCAAGGTCAGCGCCAACACTTTGATTGTGCTCGGAAACATACTTGAAACCATTGTAGATGACGCATGGTTCTTCCATTTACCTGTACAACAACCTTGTGAAGTAGGCCAAGGTGAGTGTGATTAGCCCAAGATCACCCGACGAATTTCCTGTCTGAGCTAGAAGCTGAACTCAACAGCCTATATAGCACAGCACCTGGAATCCCATCTAAATCCTGCCTCCCATCTAAATCCTTCCAGCTCTTCCTTGATCACAAGTGTTGAAGCTGCTCAGTGATATGCGACTATGTTTTCCCCTCAGGCTCTTATCCGCTTCTCTCTCTCTTTGTTGCAGAAGGTGATGAATGGGAAACCCAGAATAAGGGAGATCTACTTGGGAAAGAGACATCGGAAAGGGAGGGATGTGAAGGGAAGAGGAGAAATAAATCGTCCACTTCTCGGGGATGTGACTACCGTGAAATTGCAACCCGAGAAGGAACGGATGAGAGAAAGGAAACAGGGATACCCCGTGTGAACAGGGGAAGTCTCCATTCTAAAAGGGGACGTAAACCCAGCATCAAAACCCACCCAAGGGAGAATTCGTACGAACACTCGGATTGCGGAACGAGCATCATTCGTGTCGCTTCCCTTCAAGGAATTCACGGCACGGAGAAACCCTATATTTGCGCCGAGTGTGGGAAAAGCTTCCCTTACACTTCTGGCCTTATTTCTCACCGAAGGGTTCACACAGGAGAGAAGCCATACCGGTGCTTGGAATGCGGAAAGACCTTCAGCCAGAAGAAACACCTCACCAACCACCGGGCGATTCACACGGAGGAAAAACCGTACCGGTGCCTGGAGTGCGGGCGGAGCTTCAACTGCCGCTATAATCTGATTCGGCACCAGAGGATCCACACCGGGGAGAAACCGTATCAGTGCCCGGATTGTGGGAGGGGCTTCCGGCACAGCTCCACCCTCTCTTCCCACCAGAGACTTCACACCGGGGAGAAACCGTATCCGTGCCCCGAGTGCGGGAAGCGCTTCAGGGATCGCTCTCATCTGTATTCCCACCAGAAAGTTCACACGGGAGAGAAACCGTACGCCTGTCTGGAATGCGGGAAGCACTTCTACCAGAAGAAGCACCTACGTAAGCATCAGGTAATTCACACGGAGGTGAAGCCGCACAGGTGCTTGGAGTGCGGAAAGGGCTTCCGCTGCCGTTTCAAGCTTACCCGCCACCAAAGGACCCACACGGGGGAGAAGCAGTATCGGTGCTTGGAGTGCGGAAAGAGCTTCAAATGCAGCGCCGCCCTTTGTTCCCACGAAAGGATCCACACGGGAGAGAAGCCGTTTCAGTGCCCTGAGTGCGGGAAGGCCTTCAGAGCGAAGTCTCACCTGTATTCCCACAAAAGGATTCACACGGGGGAGAAACCCTACCCATGTCTGGAATGCGGGAAGGCCTTCCGGCGGCAGGAGCACCTCGCCAACCACCAAGCGTTGATTCACACGGCGAACAAGCCCTATAAATGCCTGGAGTGCGGAAAGAGCTTCAGCCAGGCTATTTACCTCACGTACCACCAGAGCATTCACACGGGGGATAAATCGTATCCGTGCTTGGAGTGCGGGAAGAGCTTCTACAGCCAGAAAAGCCTCAGTTCTCATAAAAGAGCTCACAAAAGGGACTGCAAGAAGATCAAACCTCTCCATTCTGAAGGAAATCAGCCCTGAGTGCTCACTGGAAGGACAGATCCTGAAGCTGAGGCTCCAATACTTTGGCCACCTCATGAGAAGAGAAGACTCCCTGGAAAAGACCCTGATGTTGGGAAAGATGGAGGGCACAAGGAGAAGGGGATGACAGAGGACGAGATGGTTGGACAGTGTTCTCGAAGCTACCAGCATGAGTTTGACCAAACTGCGAGAGGCAGTGGAAGACAGGAGTGCCTGGCGTGCTCTGGTCCAGGGGGTCACCAAGAGTCGGACACGACTAAACGACTAAACAACAACTTTTTAAAAAGGGGAGCGGGGGAGAGAATTTGAGTAGAAACACAAACTTCTGTTGTCGTAAAGCGGGGAGCAGTATTTATTCTTGATGTATTTTTTTAAAGGTTCAGTGGTAATGCACACAGGGGAGAAGCTGTGCTTCCGGAAAGGAACAAATTATCGTGAAAGTGAATTCTTTAATTTGCCCTAAGTAAAGCAAGGGGGTACGCAACCAACAGAATGCTAGAGGGTCAAGATCCCATTTGCGAATATTTATTTCCAATTTATCAGTGGAAGAGGTGAAGGCATTTTCTAGTTTCTGAAACTTGTAATCCCTGCAAAGAGAAATCAGCAGCATCTTCTATGTGATAAAGAGCAACAATATTCATGTAAAATAAAACAGTGTCTTCACAAGGGATGATCAAGTGTGAAATGAACTGTATTAAAATGTCTGCATCTGTTGCATTCAAAGACCGCGCAGGATCAAAATTAACACTTAAGGATTGCTGAATCCAGCTTGGCCACACTTAAGCTCCACAAGCTTCTTTCTTAAAACTGTAGCAAATCCACAGCTGTCCTGATGGCATGGCCTTTTTCATTTAAAAGAGCACTATTGCTCCCATTTCAGAAGGAACTTCGAGAGTCCTAAATGCATGCTAGCAGAGTTCAGCTTTCTGTACCTGTGGGAGGTGGGGTGTGTGTGTGTGGAAATTGGGATACCTCCCACCATCACAATCCAGGATCCCATCCGTGCTGTAGTGAAAGAGGGGAAATGGGAAAATCAGATTAAAAAAAAGAATTGTTTTATGTCGCTGATTCGGGAGCTGAGCTCACTGAATTCAAAGATGTCAATTTTGGAGGATGAGATGCATTCCCCTTCTCTCGACTGTCTGAAAAGGGGTATATCATCCTCATTTCCTCAAGGTCTGCTCTCTTAGGTTTTTCTAGTGTTCCTTTCTGGGTTGGGGTTTTTTTTAAGTCAAACTTTTTATTGGATAAGAGCACCTGTGATAGCTCTGCAAAGGCTGAGACCAGCTTCTAGTCACAGTCTCTGAAGCTAACTAATTGAAACCGGAGTCTGTTTTCCCTTTGCCTGCCCTTTCCCAGATTTCCCTCAGCGATTTATTTCTTTAAAAAGATGTAATCTAATTGAAAATAACACCAAGCAACGGCAGGATAGTTTTAATCCTTAAGGACCCCCCAATTCTCCTTTCACAGCACGCTTACTCTGAGGTAAAATCCCACTGTTCAATATGGCTCAGCAAAGATGTCTATGGTTTCAGCCTATTTTATTTTCCTCTCTTATTCATATCTCGCTGTTCCCTCAAAATGCTCAGGCAGATGGGATATCATTCTCCCCAATGCAATTCATAGTTACAACTCTGTAAAGGAGGATACACTGGCCCAGGATTCACTTTATTTATGTTTCCATTTGGGAGGGGACCACACACCAACTGGATTTTCTCAGGAGCCCCCCTCTCTGTTTTTTCTTCTTCAAATGTGTTCTAGAGACTAAAGTGATGGAGTAATTCCTTTTGTAACGACAATGTTTCCCCTCCCTTCTTGACATGTACATCCACATTGTGGCCGGATAAAACGGTTCATCTTTTTTAAAAAAATAAAAAAATAAGTGGAGCACGGTTGGTCGCACCTGTCTAATCCAGTGGTTCCCAAACCTTTTCAGGTCACCTTGGTTTCAGAAATTCATTCTGAGTGCCCCCTCCTCTTGAGAAAGTGCCATTCAGAATAGTGGTTTTGCAGGACCCTACTAAGGAAGATAACAACGCACATTCAAAACGATAACTTTTATTCAGTGTGCACATTTATTCAAAACTATTCATCATGCGAAAGGTTGGGCTAGATGAATCCCTAGCCGGAGTTAAGATTGCCGGAAGAAATATCAACAACCTCAGATATGCAGATGACACAACCTTGATGGCAGAAAGTGAGGAGGAATTAAAGAACCTTTTATTGAGGGTGAAAGAGGAGAGTGCAAAATATGGTCTGAAGCTCAACATCAAAAAAACGAAGATCATGGCTACTGGTCCCATCACCTCCTGGCAAATAGAAGGGGAAGAAATGGAGGCAGTGAGAGATTTTACTTTCTTGGGCTCCATGATCACTGCAGATGGTGACAGCAGCCACGAAATTAAAAGACGCCTGCTTCTTGGGAGAAGGGCAATGACAGGCCTAGACAGCATCTTGAGAAGTAGAGACATCACCTTGCCAACAAAGGTCCGTATAGTTAAAGCTATGGTTTTCCCAGTAGTGATGTATGGAAGTGAGAGCTGGACCATCAAGAAGGCTGATCGCCAAAGAATTGATGCTTTTGAATTATGGTGCTGGAGGAGACTCTTGAGTGTCCCATGGACTGCAAGAAGATCCAACCTCTCCATTCTGAAGGAAATCAGCCCTGAGTGCTCACTGGAAGGACAGATTGTGAAGCTGAGGCTCCAGTACTTTGGCCACCTCATGAGAAGAGAAGACTCCCTGGAGAAGACCCTGATGTTGGGAAAGATGGAGGGCACAAGGAGAAGGGGGCGACAGAGGACGAGATGGTTGGATAGTGTTTTCGAGGTTACCAGCATGAGTCTGACCAAGCTGCAGGGGGCAGTGGAGGACAGGAGTGCCTGGCGTTCTCTGGTCCATGGGGTCACGAAGAGTCGGACACGACTAAACGACTAAACAACAACAACAATCTAGTTTAATGATTCAGGTAGGTAGCCGTGTTGGTCTGACGCAGTCGATTTTTTTTTAAAAAAAAATGTCCAGTAGCACCTTAGACACTACGTTTGTTCTGGGTATAAGCTTTCATGTGTATCTGAAGAAGTGTGCAAAAGCTTATACCCAGAGCAAACTTAGTTGGTCTCTAAGGTGCTACTGGAGATTTAAAAAAAAAAATTATCAAGTTTAATGAATTGACAAACTTGATCCAGCGATAGCAGCTTTGTAAAGTCTGCCAGTCATTTACAACCCCCAGGGCTCCACTGAATGCCACATGGATGCCCCCTTTTAAGGATTGGTTTGAGTGATGGCTTTTGACCAATTGGAACCCCATGCCATGTTTGACAGGTAAGTAGTTTGGGGTGTAGGGACGCGGGTGGTGCTGTGGGTTAAACCACAGAGCCTAGGACTTGCCGATCAGCAGGTTGGTGGTTCGAATCCCCGTGACGGGGTGAGCTCCCGTTGCTCGGTCCCTGCTCCTGCCAACCTAGCAGTTCGAAAGCACGTCAAAGTGCAAGTAGATAAATAGGTACCGCTCCGGCGGGAAGGTAAACGGTGTTTCCGTGCGCTGCTCTGGTTCGCCAGAAGCGGCTTAGTCATGCTGGCCACATGACCCAGAAGCTGGACTCCGGCTCCCTCGCCCAATGAGCGCCGCAACCCCAGAGTCGGTCACGACTGGACCTAATGGTCAGGGGTCCCTTTACTTTTACCTAGCCCCCCATCATAATGACCTCCTGATTTGGGGGGACCGGAACCACCAAGCGCCTTTCCCCCAATGTGCAAAGTGGGGGTTTTCTCACCAAGTTGCAGGAGGTTCCAGCGACGCAGCACTTTGCAAAAGCGAAAGCTTCTTTGCAAGGGAGAAAAGCCTTGCAGGATAAGAGCCTGGAAAGACCTGCCCCCTCCCCTTATCTCAAATTCCCTTCCTCTCCTGGAAACCAGTTATGGTTTATATTAACCCTTGCAAGCCCAAGCACCAGGTTTCCCCCAATCCATCCCCTTCCCCCATGCATTTCTTCCAAGACAGGAGCCAAGTGCGAAACATGCACCCTTTGAAGCAAACCTCTTGTTTATCTTGGCACGCTGAGAGTAGAGAATCAGCCTGACCTGGCTATTGGCAGAGAGAATGGCAAGATTCACTGGGGAAATCAGGATAAAAACTTCAAGAGAGAATGGGACAATTTTAGATTGTATCTAAAAGAACACTGTAAACACTCAAACTCTTTGGGCAGGCTTTAAACAACACTTGCAATGTTGCAAAGATTTTGGATATAATGGAAGATTGTTATTTGGATGAGTTTATAATATTCGGTGGACAAAGGTATTCTAAGGGTCCACGGAGCGGGGGAGGGAAGCCCTAAGATTCGGAAGAATCTTTTTTTAATTTTACCAGTTCTAAGTATTTTATTTGTGTGAATGAATTTGTAAAACCAAATAAAACTTTTGCAAAACTGGCTATTGGCAGAGAAACCTCTTGCGAATACTGTACTCTCGACTTCTTCATTCCTACAGCAAATGGATTCTCCAGTGTGAAAACAGGAGCGAAATGGTGGCATAGTTTTGTTCCATACTGCAAGTACTTAAGGGGGGGGGGAGTTTTATTATATACAAAACACACGTCACAAAACAATATATACACATAACAGATAATATTCTTCACTGATAAAATGTGTTTCATCAATGGGAGTTACCAAATTAATCTGCATTTATACTATCTTGTTCTTACTTTACATAGAAGTTAATATATGCAAGGTAACTCATTAATCGGATCACTTTGATATCCATATTACATTGCAGTATGATACAATAATGGCTTTCCACGTTGCTCAGAGATTTCTTTCTTTTGCCTGCCTTCGCATAAATGAGCGGATCCTGTTAACATTACATCCAAAACCTCATAAATCCATTCCTTTTATGGAGGAACACAGGAGAGCCTCTTTTTGGCAGCTAGAACTATTCCCACAGTGTGTTTAAATAAAAGATTTACTGCTCATTCCAAAGGTTCCCTTCTTATCGTTGATTTCTTTCAGCCACTTACATACCGCTTAACATCATAGTCTCTAAGACTGGTGTGCAGTGTAGTTGAGAAGATACAAGAAAACTAAAACTAACCATAAAATCTGAACAGCTTACTTAAACGCCAGCTTTTTAAGGTCATCACTGGGCACAGGAAGCTCAACAAACCTGATCTCAGACCCTATTTTCCAGGGACAGTCCCAGATTTACAGAAGCCGCCCCAGTTTCTGATTTGATCCTGGAATGTCCCGCTTTTCCTTAGGAAATCTCTATTTTCATCCGAGAAATGTTGGAGGGTATGGAGTTATGCGACCTCCGAGCCAAGGAGATAACTAACTATACAACCTTTAGAAGGCAGCCCTGTATAGGGAAGTTTTTTAAAGGTTTTATGTTTTGATATATATTGGAAGCAGCCAAGAGTGGCGGGGAATTAAGGAATTAAGGACATCCCTATTTTCATTGGAGAGATGTTGGAGGGTATTTGATCTTAACTGGGAGTTCCACGCAATTGGGCCTGCTACATAACTCCTGATGGAGATGAACCACAACATCATGAGGGATCGTAACAATGACTGCTTTGAAGACCTCCTTGATCGGGCAAGGATATAAGGAATCAGGCAGTCCTAAGAAAATACTGGACCCAGATTCTTAATACAAGAACCTTTAACTTTTCCCAGCGGACAACCAGCGCAAGCTTTAAAACACCAGAGTTACGTGCTAGCAATAGTCTGTCCCCGCCACCGAGACAATCAAGTAAAATATATACAGTCGCACCTTTGAAGTCAAACGCATATCTGTTACGGAAGTCTGTTCAACTTCCAAAACATTCGGAAACCAAAACGCAGCTTCTGATTGTCTGCATAGGAAGCCCCATCGGACGTCCGGCTTCCAAAAATAATTCGCTGGAACACTCACTTCCGGGTTTGCGGCATTCGGGAGCCAAAACGTTCAAGAACTAAGCTGTTCGAAAACCAAGGTACGACTGTATTGCAGATACGGAACTGCCAGTATTTATGTTCATCTGAGCTATAACGTCCCCACAGGAATAGTCAATTTTATTTTTCCACCATGTCCGAATGGCGTTTGCATCATTTTCAACAAACGCGGATAATATCGTGACTTCTGCGATGCGGGGTACCAGCAATACAAAACATTCTAAACACTTACTTTGGGTGGTGTGCAACGTTAGTCCTGCTCAAGAGTAGACCCATTGGAGATATGATTAATTTCAGAGGGTTTACTCTGAGTAGGACTTTAACATACAGAGAGATGATTGGCCCACTGCCAGTATAAATACGTATATTTCCAATGAGGAGACTGAAGACACGTCTCACACAGAAGGGCATCTCGGGAAGACATTTCCTGCCTATAACGTCAATACCAGTCAATGAAGACAATAATGAGCTAGATGGAGCAATGCTCTAACTTGGTATTGATTTAATTCTCTTTGATATGTCAGCAAAAATTGCAAGCTCGCTTCTGAACCACCGTGTTGTGTCACCAACTAACTGGAAACAAAGATTGCTTGAGAACTTTAATAAGACAACGTATTTACAGATCTCTGCCATGGCTGCAAAACAGCTACAGTCAAATCTCGGTTGTCGAACGTAATCTGTTCCAGAAGCCCTTTCGGCTTCCGAAATGTTCCGACAACCAAGGCACGGCCTCCGATTGGTTGCAGGCCGCGTTGGACATTCAGCTTCCGAAAAACGTTCCAAAACTGGAGCATTTACTTCCGTGTTTTCGTTATTCGGGAGCCGAAGCGTTCGAAAACAGAGGCGTTTGGGATCCAAGGTTTAACTGTATTAGACTCAAGTTTGACTTTAGAGCGAAATTTATCTCTCTCAAATTCCTTTTCATATGTCCACGGTAAGGATTTCAAAGGAATCCTGGAATAGCTCATCTCCCAGCTCTTGTACGATTTCCCCCGAGTGTGATTTTTGTGTGTGACAAGTGAGATGAACCTTCCGAGTGAAGCTCTTTCCACACTCCAAGCACTGATAGGGTTTCTCCCCAGTGTGGATTCTCTGATGACAGCGGAAGTTTGTGCTCCTATTGAAGCTCTTTCCACATTCCAAGCATTGGTACGGTTTCTCCCCGGTGTGAATTCTCTGATGACAAGCAAGGTCTTTGTTCAAGCGAAAGTTCTTCCCGCATTCCAAACACTGATACGGCTTCTCCCCTGTGTGGATTCTTTGATGGCAAGTGAGGTCTTTGTTCAGAATGAAGCACTTTCCACAGTCCAAACATTTATAGGGTTTCTCCCCTGTGTGAATCCGATGATGAGACGTGAGATATTTTTTCTGGCTGAAGCTCTTTCCACACACTAAGCACTGGTAGGGTTTCTCGCCTGTGTGAATTCTCTGATGACCGCGGAGGTTTGTGCTTCGAGTAAAAGTCTTTCCGCACTCCGTGCATTGGAACGGCTTCTCCCCCGTGTGAATGATCTGGTGATAAGCAAGGTCTCTGTGCAGACTGAAGCTCTTTCCGCATTCCAAACATTTATATGGTTTCTCCCCATTGTGGCTTCTCTGATGGTTTGTGAGACTTGCACTCAGTCTGAAGCTCTTTCCGCACTCCAAGCATTTATACGGCAGCTGTCCGGTGTGCGTTTTGCTCTTTTTGCATCTGTCTCTTTCCGATGACACCTTTGGGAGTTGGTCACGATTATGCCGCATTTCCCATTCGCCGCCTGCTGTAATGAAGACAGGGGAAGTGGTAAGAGCTTGGGGAAGAAATTGAGCCTCCATTCACCAAGCCAACAGAATGACACTTTGCAATAAAGGTCATTGCAATATACGGAAGGCAAATCTTCACACATTCTGTTGACTGGCATTTACTGGCAACTGGCATATATTGCAGGATGATAGTCTAGATGACACTGGGGGTCCCTTCCAATTCTACAATTCTATGAATGTAACTTGTTGTTTGGTGGGAGCTATTGGGTTGTTGTTTTTATTTTTATTATGTATTTTGTGGTTTTATATCTTGATTTTATTCTGTGGACTGCCCTGGGACCCCTGGGTATAGGGCAGTATATTAATAATAATAATAATAATAATAATAATAATAATGATGATGATGATGAAGAAGAAGTCTAACCCCCTCCAATGCAGGGATCTTTTTGCCCAATGTGGGGCTTGAACCCACAATCCATTAGATTAAGAGTCTCAGGCTCTACCAACACAGAGCACTGTCCTCATATTTATGGAGCCCGTGTGGTGTGGTGTAATGGTTAAAGCAATGGACTCCAAGCCTCCTGAAATTTCCTGCAACTGGAATGCTATAAACCTAAGAACTGAAACTATTTACAGAACTGTATGGCACAACCTTACATTTACAGAGCAAAACATCCCCTTGAATTATATACCCAGGACATGGAACCTTACGAAAGGACAATACAAGTGGACTCTCCCTGCCCTAACCACAGCAAAGACTAATACTGATGAATTGGGAAAATAAAAATGCGGCTCCCTTCTACGATTGGATTGAAGACTTATACAAACTCGCAACATACAAACAACTTGCATATAAACACAGACTTGCCATTGACAAATTCAATGATATTTGGAATTCATTCTTACAAATACCGTAATAG
This sequence comes from Podarcis cretensis, assembly GCF_951804945.1. Lineage (NCBI taxonomy): Eukaryota > Metazoa > Chordata > Lepidosauria > Squamata > Lacertidae > Podarcis > Podarcis cretensis. Next base: position 121,024,375 of record NC_137171.1, read on the forward strand.
GTCTGAGATCTGGTGAAGCACAATAACGACCTTGTAAAATATACAGTTTGGGGTTATTTTCCCTCCCCCCTTTATTTTCCCTTCTACACGGGTTCTGCTTCTCTTCTTCTTTTTCTCCCTTTTATTTACGTTTCACCATGTTTAGTGCACATACACTGTATTTTTTTGCACCATAAGACGCACCTAGCTTTTAGAGGGGGAAAGCAAGAAAAAAATATATATTGTGCAGAGCATGTAAGCAGCTCTCGCTTTTCTTGCTTTAAACCCTTCCGTCCCTCCTCCCGCTTCGCTGAGAAGCCAGCAGAGCAAGAGCGGTAGCTACACAGCACCTCTTCTGCTGGCTCCCCAACAAAGCAGGATGAGGGACGAAAGGGAGCCCTTAGAAGGGAGCGCTGAGCAGAGCCTGGCAGTAGCTCTTGCTGGCTTTTCCGGGAGGTGTGGAAAGGGACAGAAGGCAGCCCGTCAGTCCCTTCTCCCACCTCACGGAAAAGCCCCCAAGAGCCGCGCTCCCTTTAAAGAGCCGCGCGGAGCATGTGTCTTGGGGGCTTTTCCTGAGGAGGGAGAAGAGACTGACGGGGCTCTTTAAAGGAAGCAATGAGCAGAGCCTCCCGCCTGCATTCACTCCATAAGACGCACATACATTTCCCCTTTTTAGGAGGGAAAAAGTGCGTCTTATGGAGCGAGAAATACGGTATGTACTTTTTGAATGTTCAATAAAGATGTTTTTAAAAAAGAACATAAAAAGTGTCTGAGGAAAGGACGCTCTTGTCTCTCAGAGTTTCTAGCAACCAGTTTTTGGTAGCACTACTCTCTCCACACTGTGAAGGCCGAGCAAAGCCATTATGGCAGTTTTCTCCATGAATGCTGGACCTGGATGAAGTCTGTCAGAGACCTGGGTTCAGCTCCCAGCTTAGACAGCATGCAGAGCCGAGGCTGTTTTTAAATGCTTCCCTTAAAAAGATAAGCTTGCAGTCGTTGAATTTAATGTGACTTACTTCTGAGTAGACATGGTTAGAACTGCACTACCCAAAATATGGTTCGAGTGAGGAAATGTGCAAAAGAAATTACGTGTTCCTTATTTTCCCAGCCAGAGAAATAGGGGGCCTTACCAAAAGAGGCCACCATCCCATAATTCTCCTCCATAACTTCCCTGTGCAGAGCTTTCTGGTCAGGATCCAGCAGAGGCAACTCCTCCTCTGTGAAAAACACAGCAACCTCCTCAAACGACACTGGACCCTGAAAAAAAAAGAGAGAGACAGACATTTGCAGCTTTATAGATCACATAAAAGATGATCTACTAGCTGAATCCAAAAGACTCATCCAGGAAAGGCAGCTGGATATTATTCTGCATAATTTACAGCCTTCCTAGCAGTGGAGACTGGTCTATTTTGGAAAATGGGGCGCTGCCCTCCCCAACAACCCCAGTCTCTCCTGTCTGGGTTAGTTAAAACTGAGGTGGAATAGCAAATCGACCTCCTCCTCCTTAGTCCCAATGTTGCCCCTTATAGGACTTAGCAGGGAGGAGGACTCTGCCGTCACTGGCTCTTGGGCTCCCTGCCTTCTACCCCATATATATAGTTTTCAATTTAACAACAAGAGTCTCCTTTACATTTGTATCTTTCATTTCGACTTCCCTCCACTCCTTCGCTGGTTACGTAGTGAATTCATTTAATTAAACTGTACCTCCCCCATAACATCTTATAGATAGATAGATAGATAGATAGATAGATAGATAGATAGATAGATAGATAGATGGATGATAGTGTTAGAATTCCTGCTCCATGATTGCGGGCATGGGATTGTTGTCTTTCACATGGCAATACAGTGGTACGTCGGGTTGAGTACTTAATTCATTCTGGAGGTCAGTTCTTAACCTGAAACTGTTCTTAACCTGAAGCACCACTTTATCTAATGGGGCCTCCCGCTGCTGCCGCACCGTATATATCACTGTATATGTTTTGACTCCACAGAGTGGGAAGTGACAGAAACAGGATGTTTGTGTTACTGTGTTCCGTGAAGTGGGACTATTGTCCTTTGTTCTTTTTCTCTTTGCTGTCTGATGCTAGAGAGAGAGGGAGCCATGTTGCAGTGCTCCGTGTGTGTTTATATGTAAATAAAGGAGATTAGCCAAAAGGCTGAGTTGCTGAGGTCTGTCACTAAAGTTGCGCAAATTCTGCGGATCCCTAAGTGTGCTGGTGTCGGTTGGCATCAGTCGCTGTGATGTTAGGGCTGAAGAAAGCTTTTGAAGCTCCCGAACGAATGACCAGGAGGGAGAGAACATGCCAGTCGGGCATGTGTCACTGCCAGGGTCCTACTCGAGTGTAGGCTGAACTCCTGACAGATAGATGATAGACAGATCTTATTTCCTCCCAACTGCTTGAATTTATAATAATCCTGCTGATGTATTTAGTTGTTTACAATGATTCTTTTTAAAAATCTATGTAACATCCCCATCCTTTCATAAAAACACTTTCTTCGTGATTAATAATAATAATAAATTTGTGTAAATAATAATAAATAATAAATAATAAATAATAAATAATAAATAATAAATAATAAATAATAAATAATAAATAATAAATAATAAATAATAAATAATAAATAATAAATAATAAATAATAAATATGTGTATCTGAAGAAGTGTGCATGCACACGAAAGCTCATACCAAGAACTAACTTAGTTGGTCTTTAAGGTGCTACTGGAAGGAATTTTTTTTGTTTTTAATAATAAATTTATTATTTATACCCCGTCCATCTGACTGGGTTTCCCCAGCCATTCTGGGTGGCTTCCAACAGAATATTAAAATACAATAGTCTATTAAACATTAAAAGCTTGCCTAAACAGGGCTGCCTTCAGATGATTTTTTATCCCTGTAAGTTTTGCCATTTCTGCATATTCCATTAATTTTGCCTGCCCCTCTTCCTTGGTTGGGACAGTATCTTGCTTCCATCACTGCGCATAAAGCATCCTGGCTACTGTGCTTGCATACATAAAGACAGTGGTACCTCGGGTTAAGAACTTAATTCGTTCTGGAGGTCCATTCTTAACCTGAAACTGTTCTTAACCCGAGTTACCACTTTAGCTAATGGGGCCTCCCGCTGCCGCTGTGCGATTTCTGTTCTCATCCTGAAGCAAAGTTCTTAACCCGAGGTACTATTTCTGGGTTAGCGGAGTCTGTAACCTGAAGCGTCTGTAACCCGAGGTACCACTGTAGTTTCTTCCGGTCTTTTGCTATATCCTGTCCTATTATCCCTCAGAGAAATGCTTCTGGGTTTTTTTCAAATAAAGGTTGCCTTCAACCCCCACCCACCAGTCCCAAGGAGTACCAGCAACCACTGCTTCCTTGCCTGCAGTTTTGACTGAAGAAAAGACTCATAGAATTGTAGAATTGGAAGGGAACCCCGAGGGTCATCTAGCCCATCCCCCTGCAACGCAGGAATCTTTTTGCCCAGTGTGGGGCTTGAACCCACAACCCTGAGATTAAGTCTCGTGCTCTACTGACTGAACTATGCAGTTAAAGAGAAGAAAAGAGGTTCATTCTAGGCCTAAGGAGGCAAGAGGGGTGGGACAGAGGCAGCCAGCGATATTTCTCCATACCGGCTCAGCTCCTGTGTCTGCTGCTTCTCCTCCATCACGAAGAAGAGTTGACCGAGTAAGCATTTCTGGTATCGCTCCATTGCCTGTCAGAGACAAAGATGAAAGGAAGTCGGTAGGAGGTGCTCGTCTCAGTTACAATGCGCATCTATGTTACCGTATTTTTCGCTCCATAAGACGCACTTTATTCCTCTTAAAAACTAAGGGGACATGTCTGTGCGTCTTATGGAGTGAATGTGTGGTGCCTGGAGCTAAATTGCCAGAGTGCGACACACTTCTGAGCCGCTCTTTGGGACTGGCGGGGAAAATCCCGGGTGCCAGCAGAGAAACCGGGGCTTCCCCTGCCAGCCCCGACAAGCGGGGGGGCAGCGGGGAGCCTTCATCCCATTGCCCTGCGGAGACTTCGCGCAGCTATCCCTGGCTTTTGCAGGAGGTGGGGGAAGGGACAGAACACGCGGCTCTGTCCCTTCCCCCACCTTCCAGAAAAGCCCCCAAGAGCCGCGCTCCCTTTAAAGAGCGCCCGGCTCTTGCAGGAGGAAAGCCAGTAGGCTTGCTTTCACTGAAGCCAGGAGGGCAAGAGGGATCGGTGCGCACTGATCCCGCTTGCTCTCCTGGCTTCAGGGATAGTCCCGCAAAGTACTCCTGATCAAAGATGGAGGAGCGCTCTCTCTTAGCCCGGGATGCTTTGCGTTGCTTTCTTATTTCTTGTTTTCCTTCCCTAAAAACTAGGTGTGTCTTATGGTCCAGTGCATCTAATAGAGCGAAAAATACGGTACATGTGGGTGCTACAAAAAATATTTAACCGTTGCATGCATTTCTGGATGTTTATACCCATTTTACAGGTCGGTGGTGTGGAAACAACTCTCTCCCCATCTGGGCTCTTGGACACAAACATACCAAGCTTTTCAGGATGATGGCATTTCTGAGGCTGGAGACAAGAGTGTTACCCCATTGAAAAAGACATAAAGATGAAAGCAGCCCACAGATTTACAGTCGTACCTTGGAAGTCGAACATCTTAGTTCCCAAACGTTTTGGCTCCCAAACGCCACAAACCCAGAAGTCACTGTTCCGGTTTGCGAACTATTTTTGGAAGCCGATCGTCCGACGGGGCTTCCAATTGGCTGCAGGAGCTTTCTGCAGCCAATCAGAAGCTGTACTTTGGTTTTCAAACATTTTAGAAGCTGAACAGACTTCCGGAACGAATTCCGTTCGACTTCCAAGGTACGACTGTATTGTATAATCAATAGAGGCAAGTCCACCTTCTTTTCCCTTATCCAGTGACTTCGGTCTGGTGCCCAACAGAATCCTCTCCGCCTCAAAGAAATTAGGGGCTGCTTGTCCAAGAAGAACTTTGACCTGAAAGAGGAAAGTGTATTCAAACAGAGAACGGGGAGAAGGATTGCAAAAGGAATGGCAGAAGCAAAAGCTTGAGGGGTGCTGGCTATTGGATGATTTCTAGGGAAAGCTGGGGAATCAGTCAAGTTTTTAAGGATTCTCAGCACCTTGGAACTACCAGGATGAAACCCTCTCACCTGTTGCTCTAACTGCTTCTTCTCCTCCGCCTGACTCAGAAGAAAACCTTCAGCCAGGGCCACTGCCTGGGAACTGGTCTCCACTCCACATTCCCTGACCCAGTTCTCTATCTCCGGGGGGAGGACAGCCAGGAACTGCTCCAGAATCACCAGGTCCAGGATCTGAGTCTTGGTGTACTGCCCTGGCTTTAGCCAACGACAGCAGAAATCGTGGAGTCGGCTGCAAACCTCTCGGGGTCCCTCGGCCTCCTGGTAGCGGAATTGCCTGAAGCGCCGGCGTTGTACGTCTGAGCTGAGGGTGTCCTCCTCATCCATGTTTTTAGGCAGTGTTCTTTCCCAGAATTCCCCACTGATAAGGGGGCCTTTTCCTGCTCTGCGAGCAGCTGAGTCTTCTTCTCCCATTGTTGATCTGTGCTCCAAGGAAGCCTCCACGAAGGCTGAGTGGTGAAATCTGCCTTCTGCCAACGCCTGTCTCCAAGCAAAGACAGACAGAATTGGAGGTTCCACCACGTCCTGCCAAGCCAAAACATTTGTTTACACAAATTATTGCGCTGTCGGAAAAGAAAGATTTATGTGGATGACTCCAGCCAGCAATCAAGTTTCATTCTAGGAGAAAAAGCAAAACTCGAAGAGGAGCTAGAGATTGGAAGAGGAGGCTGCTCTGTCTCAAGGCCACAAACCAAAACCTTCAATCTGGTTGTAGGTGAGAAGATGCAGCAACTCTCCTAGTTACGCAGAATGATCAAGTATTTATTCTCTCCTTTTCTTGCTGTTCCTCTTAAGTCCCCAGCCCTCTTTTGTCGTCATTCCTCCCCCGGAACCTCATGGAAACATAAAAAGTCAAGTATTCTGTACCATGACATGGGCAGGTTTGCAACAGTGTAAAAAAACACAACGTTAAAAATCAGTTAAAACAATTTAAGAGCTGAAGAATAGGGTTGATTGTTAATATACTGATAGATATACAGTGGTACCTCGGGTTAAGTACTTAATTTGTTCCAGAGGTCTGTTCTTAACCTGAAACTGTTCTTAACCTGAAGCACCACTTTAGCTAATGGCGCCTCCTGCTGCCGCCACGCCACCAGAGCCTGATTTCTGTTCTCACCCTGAAGCAAAGTTCTTAACCTGAAGCACTATTTCTGGGTTAGCGGAGTCTGTAACCTGAAGCGTATGTAACCTGAAGCGTATGTAACCTGAGGTACCACTGTAATCTGCCATATACCAGGTGTCAATGGCCTAGAGCAGCCTTTCTCAACCTGTGGGTCCCCAGATGTTGTTGAACTACAACTCCCATCACCCCTAGCTAGCAAGGCCAGAGCTGAGAGATGATGGGAGTTGTAGTCCAACAACATCTGGGGACCCACAGGCTGAGAACCGCTGGCCTAGAGTAAAGGAGACACCTGGGTGGGCCAAGGAGAAAGGAAAGAAGCTTTCCCCCCCTTCCTTTGCAGATGCTGATGGAGAGGGGTGCTAGATGGGCCAGCTGCTCAGATAACCTCCCTATAGGGTGAAATGGGGGGTGTCCTCTGCATTCCTCTTCTCTGCCCCCCCCCCACATAACTATTGGGTGTAATAGTTATTTTTCTTCTTATTATTAAACAAATTTGTATAACGCCCTATACCCGCAGGTCTCAGGGCGGTCACAGCATAAAATCACAATATAAAAACACAAACTAGATTACAGTGGTACCTCAGGTTAAAAACTTAATTCGTTCCGGAGGTCCGTTCTTAACCTGAAACTGTTCTTAACCTGAGGTACCACTTTAACTAATGGGGCCTCCCGCTGCCACCGCCACGTGATTCCTGTTCTCATCCTGAAGCAAAGTTCTTAACCCGAGGTACTATTTCGGGGTTAGCGGAGTCTGTAACCTGAAGCGTATGTAACCCGAGGTACCACTGTATTATTTATTAAGTTTATACACCGCCCTATACCCAGGGGGTTTCAGGGCGGTTCACAGAACAAAATCGAGATATAAAACAAGAAAATGCCTAATAAAAATAAAAACAACAATATTCCCCCCCCCATAATGAAAACAGAAACAAACCCGCCCCAATAACCTCCCTCCCCAGAGAACATTTTAAAAGAGCATTGAATGTCAATGGAGAGGGGAATGTCAATGCCACCCCACACCTCCCTATAGGGGGAAATGCAGAGGGGTCTGTCCCATGCCAATGCCCACTTCCCTATGGGAATAAAGGGGGTGCCTGCCCTGCCCCACGCCTCCCTATGGGGTGAAGCCATCCCTCCCTGGACCCCCAGCCAGCGGATTCCTCCACCCCCTTGACCCCCACCTGCCCCGCATCCCCCCCAAAGCCCAAGGGGGGAGAGAGGGGGCCAGAGCAGGGCGACCCACCAGGGCCAAGCCCGGCAGGGAGGCGCCCAGGCAGCCCGCGGGGAAAACAAAAGCCATTTTCCCCCCTCCGGGAGGAGAAGGAGTAGGAAGGCAGGAAGGAAGGAAGGAGCACCGCCAGGAGGCGTCCTTGCACCCCCGCGAGCGCCGCCCTTTCCTCTCCCTACACACCCGGAAGAAGCTGCCTTCCGCTCTAGGAATGCGGCTCCGCTTGTCTCCCTTAACCCTCAGGCGCCCACGCGATGCTGCCTGCCTCCCCCGGCAGAAGCAAAGAAAGCACGCGCGAGGCGGGCAGGGTCTTATTCTTTGGCGCAAAGAATCTTAAATATGATTATGATTTATTTATTTATTATTCCCCGCCCATCTGGGGTATAATAGTAATATTATACCCAGCCGTTACTGTATCATTATTATTATTTCCCACTCATCTGGGTACGAATAATAATAATAATAATAATAATAATAATAATAATAATAATAATAATAATAATAATAATAATATACTCCAGTTGTTGTTGTTATGATTATGATTTCCTGCTCATCTGGGTACGAATAATAATAATAATAATAATAATAATAATAATAATAATATACTCCAGTTGTTGTTGTTATGATTATGATTTCCTGCTCATCTGGGTACGAATAATAGTAATAGTAATAATAATAATAATAATAATAATAATAATAATAATAATAATATACTCCAGTTGTTGTTATGATTATGATTTCCTGCTCATCTGGGTACGAATAATAATAATAATAATAATAATAATAATAATAATAATAATAATAATAATAATAATAATATACTCCAGTTGTTGTTGTTATGATTATGATTTCCTGCTCATCTGGGTACGAATAATAATAATAATAATAATAATAATAATAATAATATACTCCAGTTGTTGTTATGATTATGATTTCCTGCTCATCTGGGTACGTATAATAATAATAATAATAATAATAATAATAATAATAATAATAATAATAATATACTCCAGTTGTTGTTGTTATGATTATGATTTCCTGCTCATCTGGGTACGTATAATAATAATAATAATAATAATAATAATAATAATAATAATAATAATAATATACTCCAGTTGTTGTTGTTATGATTATGATTTCCTGCTCATCTGGGTACGTATAATAATAATAATAATAATAATAATAATAATATACTCCAGTCATCATCATCTTCATTATTATTATTTCGCCAGCCACTCTGGGCAGCTTACAGGACATATAAAACATAATAAACCATCAAACATTAAAAACTTCCCAATACAGGTGTCTTCTAAGAGTTCATGTAGTCCTAAATTGCATAACCTCCAACATTTCTCCGATGAAAATAGGGACGTCCCATTCCATAATAAGTTTACTATTTATGCCCCAGCCACTCTGGGCAGCTTCCAACATATCTAAAAACATTATAAAACATTAAACTTTTTTTTTTTAAAAAAAAAACAAACCCTTCCCTATACAGGATTGACCTCAGACGCCTCGGGGGTCAAATTACTCCATACCCTCTGACGTTTCTCCAATGAAAATACAGATGTCCTAAGGAAAAGTGGGACATTCCAGGATCAGATCAGAAACCTGGAAGGGCTTCTCTAAATCAGGGACGTCCCTGAGACACTTGAAGGGTCGGAAATTATGTGCATTTGTGGGGTTTTTGAGTAGAGTGGGGAGAGGCTCTCCTGGGGACTCTGGGTAGTATTCAAATAAGTCCTACTCAGAGTTTTTGTTCTTATTTTTATTATGTGTATAATAATAATAATAATAATTTATTATTTGTACCCCGCCCATCTGGCTGGGTTTCCCCAGCCACTCTGGGCGGCTTCCATAAAAACCAAAAATACACTAAAATATCACAGATTAAAAATTTCCCTGAACAGGGCTGCCTTAAGATGTCTTCTGAATGTCAGGTAGTTATTTATCACTTTGACATCTGAGGGGAGGGCGTTCCACAGGGCGGGCGCCACTCCCGAAAAGGCCCTCTGCCTGGTTCCCTGTAGCTTTGCTTCTCGCAGTGAGGGAACCGCCAGAAGGCCCTCAGTGCTGGATCTCAGTGTCCGGGTAGAACGATGGGGGTGGAGACGCTCCTTCAGGTATACTGGGCCGAGGCCGTTTAGGGCTTTAAAGGTCAACACCAGCACTTTGAATTGTGCTCGGAAACGTACTGGGAGCCAATGTAGGTCTTTCAAGACCGGTGTTATGTGGTCTCGGCGGCCACCCCCAGTCACCAGTCTAGCTGCCGCATTCTGGATTAGTTGTAGTTTCCGAGTCACCTTCAAAGGTAGCCCCACGTAGAGCGCATTGCAGTCGTCCAAGCGGGAGATAACCAGAGCATGCACCACTCTGGCGAGACAGTCCGTGGGCAGGTAGGGTCTCAGCCTGCGTACCAGGTGGAGTTGGTAGACAGCTGCCCTGGACACAGAATTGACCTGCGCCTCCATGGACAGCTGTGAGTCCAAAATGAATGAATCCAAATGAATCCAAAATGACAGCTGTGAATCCAAAGTGTATGTGCTTTTTATATGGTAATTTTCTCATGGAATCATAGTTGGAAGGACCCCAAGGGTCATCTAGTCCAACCCCCTGCAGGAATCTCAACTAGAGCATCCATGACAGATGGCCAGCCAAACTCTGCTTATAAACCTCCAATGTTGTGAACTGCCATGAGATCTACTGATGAAGGGGGATATACAAATTTTAACAACAACAACCTTGCAGAGCCAGTGTGGTGTGGTGGTTATCAAGCGCTGGACTAGGACCTGGGAGACCCAGGTTCAGATGCCCCCTAACTCAGCCATGAATGAAGCTCCCCCTGGGTGACCTCGGGCCAGTCCCTGCTGATGTTCAGGGTTGGGAGACAGAAATCTGGTTTCAGTATATACCGCATTTAAGAAAAAAAATATTCTGAACGAAACAGTGGATGTATGATTTTTGTGGTTCATACTGTGGCCACAGACATGTGATTTGACGGTGAGTTTGTGGTAGCCCAATGCAAAAATCCTGAGGATCCATGTGGATCCATGCTTTGTAACCATCTTTTTACGCCATTGCGACCCCACGAAATGGTGGATATGTGGTTTTTTTGGTGCGGGCTGTAGCCATGGACATGGTATGTGATCTGATGGTGAATTTAGGGTGACCCAATGCAAAAATCCTGAGGATCCATGGGCTTTTACCTCCTCCCTCCCAGGCAGCCTCCTTTATCTCTAGCCTCCCTTATCTCCCTCCCCAATTGCTTGCCAGTCAGCTGCTTCCTTTCAACACTCCCTTCCCTCTTGTTTGCCTTAGTGTCTTTTCCTTAGCTGGAGCAGTTTTTTGCTCCTCCTTTTCTTCTAATTTTTCTCCTCATTGATTTAGTCTTCCTGTCTTCTCTCCTTGCAAGTTCGCTGTCTTTACTTCCCCTCCTCCCAGGAAGCCTCCTTTATTGCTAGCGTCCCTTATCCCCCTCCCTGATCACTTGCTGATTAGCGGCTTTGTTTCAATACCCAAATTCCCACTTTCGAGGGGGAAAGCATGATCTGCTTTTCTCTCCTGGGCAATTCGGCTCCAGGGACCACGCATCCACTCCATAAGACACACAGACATTTCCCCTTACTTTTTAGAAGAAAAAAGTGTGTCTTATGGAGCGAAAAATACGGTATACATATTTATAAACACAATTCCTATCCCACCTTTCAAGTCTCCATGTAACACCCAGGACACCTCTCTTTTTAAAAATTGCAATATGTATTTTCTTCTCTGCAATCCATTTATAAAGATAAACGAGGCATTTATTTGATGTGCAACCCGGAAACATTTGCAAGGACCAACTTACAAATGTCAGTAGCGTAAGAACGTTATCTGCTTACGTTCGAAGAGCCACAACAGAAAAGGAAACAGGATGGAAAGGAAATAGGAGAAGGGAGCCCAGGAGCTACTTCTTAGTCACTGAATAATAGCAATGACCACCTGGAATGCAAACAGCTCAAACGGAGGAACCCAAAATTGCTCTCCAATGGAGAAGCCCTGGCACTCGCCTCCCGTGACTGTAGCCAGATGGATCAGCTGTGGATAGATGCCAGTTTAGGGAATCATAGAAATTATAGGATTGTAGGCTAAGAAGGGACCCTGAGGATCATCTATTCCTGCAATGCAGGAATATGCCGTTGCCCCATTCACGGCTCGAACCTGCAACCTTGACGTTATCAGCACCAACTGAGCTATCCAGGATGAGCCTGACGATACAGCAGGCTCTCCATTCTTCTTACACCTTTCTTTGTAACCTGTGGAATGCAGAGAAAGCGACATGGGTGCCACTCTAAAATAGCTGCTCTCCTGGGCATGACCAATCACAGAATGGCTGCCATGTGCTGTCTCAAAATGTGAGTATCTAGTAAATCAGAAAAGGAAAACCGGTAACTTCCCCATGAGTAAAGGGTAAAGGGACCCCTGACCATTAGGTCCAGTTGTGGCCGACTCTGGGGTTGCGGCGCTCATCTCGCTTTATTGGCCGAAGGAGCCGGCGTACAGCTTCCGGGTCATGTGGCCAGCATGACGAAGCCGCTTCTGGCAAACCAGAGCAGCGCACGGAAATGCCGTTTACCTTCCCGCGGGAGCAGTACCTATTTATCTACTTGCACTTCAACTTTCAAACTGCTAGGTTGGCAGGAGCAGGGACCGAACAACAGGAGCTCACCCTGTTGCAGAGATTCGAACCGCCAACCTTCTGATCGGCAAGCCCTAGGCTCTGTGGTTTAACCCACAGCGCCACCCGCGTCCCACCCCAGTGGGTAGAGAACCCTTTTTCTGCCTGGGGGACCAGATATCTCCCCACCTCACCCCACCGACCTGAGCCAACTTCTGACTTGTGGGCGAGCCCACCCACCTGTCAATCATTTGCTGTCATTATTCACCAGTCCAAAGCTGGTCTATGTGGGTGGGGAGCAGGACTGATCAATCCTGCTTAGCGCTGGGCTCTGGAGCACAGAAAAGTTCCCTGTAGAGATCACTCACACACCTAAATCAGGCGGAATGAAGCTCCCTTCTTCCCACGAGCTGATTTAAGAGATCTATCCTGGGCCCAGTTGCGTAAGAGAGTCCTCTGCAACGAACTTTCTCATGGCCCGACATGCCAGACATGACAGCCAGCCAGTTTCAACACCTTCTCTATCCTCGATACAGACATTCAAAGGGCATTGTTGGAGTTGAAGGACACATTCCAGGCAGGCAGAAACAGAAGAGTCATTGGGGGGGCAGGGGCTGGGGAGGGGGGGCCTGGTGTGGGGCAGGTGCCAAGAGCAGGGTAGAGAGGCCTGATGTTGCCCGCCCCCGATTTATACAATTTCTCCCGAAAGTGAACTTTCTGATGGCAAGAAAAGGTCGAATGGTGAACGAAGCTCTTTCCGCACTTCGGGCATTGATAAGGTTTCTTCCCCGAATGAGTTCTCTGGTGAAAAGTGAGCTGCGACTTCTGGCCAAAGCTCTTTCCGCACTCTGAGCACTGATACGGCTTCTCCCCTGTGTGGATTCTCTGATGTTCAGTGAGACTTCCCTTTTGGATGAACTTCCTGCCGCACACGAAGCACTGATACGGCTTCTCTGACGTGTGGATGGTTTGGTGGGTTGTGTGGTCCAAACGGTGGCGGAAGTGCTTTCCATGCGCTGTGGAGTGAAGAGGGAGAAAAGGTAAGAGAGCCCAAAACATATGTTGTACACAAAAGATATGTTGGAAGTGTAAATAGAAGGAAGGCATATTCTACCACATGTGGGGGTGTGCTTTCATTTATATACTGTGTGTTTATAGTCTTTGTAACGAGCGCAAAACATGGTCTGAAGCTCAACATCAAAAAAACGAAGATCATGGCCACTGGGCCCATCACCTCCTGGCAAATAGAAGGGGAAGAAATGGAGGCAGTGAGAGATTTTACTTTCTTGGGCTCCATGATCACTGCAGATGGTGACAGCAGTCATGAAATTAAAAGATGTCTGCTTCTTGGGAGGAAAGCAATGACAAACCTAGACAGCATCTTAAAAAGCAGAGACATCACCTTGCCAACCAAGGTCCGTATAGTTAAAGCCATGGTTTTCCCAGTAGTGATGTATGGAAGTGAGAGGTGGACCATAAAGAAGGCTGATCGCCGAAGAATTGATGCTTCTGAATTCCGGTGCTGGAGGAGACTCTTGAGAGTCCCATGGACTGCAAGAAGAACAAACCTCTCCATTCTGAAGGAAATCAGCCCTGAGTGCTCACTGGAAGGACAGGTCCTGAAGCTGAGGCTCTAATACTTTGGCCACCTCATGAGAAGAGAAGACTCCCTGGAAAAGACCCTGATGCTGGGAAAGATGGAGGGCACAAGGAGAAGGGGACGACAGAGGACGAGATGGTTGGACAGTGTTTTCGAAGCTACCAGCATGAGTTTGACCAAACTGCGGGAGGCAGTGGAAGACAGGAGTGCCTGGCATGCTCTGATCCATGGAGTCACGAAGAGTCGGACACGACTAAACGACTAAACAACAACAACAACAAACGAGTTCTTGTTCTCTTATGCTATATGTTAAGTCTGCAAGCTGCGCATATTCTGTCAGCTTAAGTTGCCATTCTTCTTTGGTTGGGACTTGGCTCGTTTTCCATTTTGGGGCTAACAAAACACGGGCTGCCATAGTGGCATACCTTTTTGGACACCTGGGAATTTCAGTCTGAATTATCCCCAACAAAAAGGACTCTTGGGGGGGGGGGAGTACTTTTAAACATTTGTTTCAATTCATTACGGACCATTTCCCAATATTCTTTTACCCTTTCACAAGTCCACCACATATGAACGTTCCCTCCGCCTCTTTGCATCTCCAGCACTTATCTGATTCAGCCTTATAGATCTTAGTAAGCCTACTCGGAGTTAAATACCATCTGTAAATCATTTTCAAGTAGATCTCCTTCAAAGAATAACACGCTGTAAACTTCAAATCGCTTTTCCAAAGTTTTCCCCAGAGTTTCAAATCTATATTGTGAGGACGGCAGCTCTTCACCTCAGAGCAAGGGAAACAAGGGAGCCTTACCTAGAGAGGTGACCATCAGGCAATTGTCCTCCATGACTTCACTATGCAGAGCTCTCTGGTCAGGATCCAGCAGAGACCACTCCTCTTCTGCAAAGAACACAGCCACATCCTCAAAGGACACGGGGCACTGATAACAAATTAAAGAAGATGTTTATTATTAACATATCATTAGTTTATAGCCTATTACTGATATTTTTGTTAGATTTTCAAATTAACATTTTTTATTAGCTTTTCAAATTTTACAAATTCTTTTAGACAGCCATCAAAACTTATATCTCATTATCTGTTTACTTCCCATCCACCTTTCCATGGTGTTTTTTTCTTGTCTTATAAAGCTGCTTTATTACTTATATTTCACCCATTACAGTGGTACCTTGGTAGTTGAATGCTTTGGCTCCCGAAAAAAATTGCTTCCGAACGCCACAAACCCGGACATGAATGTTTGCAAATGTTTTTCAGAAGCTGAACATCCTACGCAGCTTCCAATTGAGTGCAGGAAGCTCCTGCAGCCAATCGGAAATCGTGCCTTGGTTTTCGAACAGTTTCAGGAGTCAAACAGACTCCCGGAAGGGATTAAATTTGAGAACCAAGATACCACTGTATATATGTTAACTACACATGATTAAACTACCACTTCTCATTCATTGCAATGCTTCAAATTCTCAATACATTTTAACATCGCCATGGTATTTTTTTTCAATTTTTCTACAAAATATTTCAATTCTTCAAAAAAAAAATCTTCATTCTGTTCTTTAATTCTCAGTTGGTCTAGCCATTTCAGCATATTCAATCACCTTCATAAGTCATTCTTTTGTCTGGATTTCCTCTCCATTTTCACACTCAGACTATTCTTGCCACCGTCATAGCATTCGTAAACAAATTATGGTCTAATTATACCTAACGGAAAGGCCTCAGGTTTCTTGGGAATCATCACTTTAAACATTTTTTAACTCATTCTAAATCATTTCCCAATAACCTTTTTGCCTTCCAACGGGTACCTGATTTACCCTAATACATTTTTGCAATCTTAAACGCTGTTAAGTACCATCTATACATCGTCTTCATGTAATTCTCTTTAATGTACAACAACCTGTAAATTTTAAATTAACTTTCCATACCTTCTCCTAAATAAGATGTTTAAATTGGTTATTCCCCCCAAAAAAAAACCCCACACACCCCGAAGGCTTTCTGTGCGGGATAGTTGGGACAGAGGTTCTGAAGAAGCTGACTTTTATATTTTTATGTATCCAACAACTCTCTACATGCAGAAATGGAAGGAGGGATCCCAACTAAAGAAGAATGGCTTCTAAAATTAACGGACTATGCTGAAATGGTGAAATTGACTGTAAAATTAAGAGATCCAAAGGACAAACTTTTTATGGAAAATCTGAGGCCTCTCTTGGACTATCTGATGAAGTATTCGAGCGACATGACATTGTGAGCAGGATTTGAGATATGAACAGCAGAGGAAGAAAACGGTAAGATGGTGTTAAGGGGTTTGGTAATAATTAGAATGCACAAAAATGTCAGGGAGGGAAGGGTGGGAAGTCAAAAAGAAAACTATAAGATAATGGTTTATTGCCTGCAGAGTAAATTTGCTAAAAAAATTCAAAACATCATAAAAATCAATATAAAGAAAAAATGGGACACTGGACTAGGAAGGAAGGAGGGAAGGAAAGAAGGAAGCTTTCTTACTAGGAATTTTAGGTCCAGAAATACCTCAGGATCAGAAGAGACTATTTATGTATGCTACAACAGCTGCACGGATGCTACTTGCCCAAAGATGGAAGGAGGACAATTTACCTACAAAAGAAGAATGGCTGATAGAGATGATGGACTACAGTGGTACCTCGGGTTAAGTACTTAATTCGTTCCGGAGGTCCGAGCTTAACCTGAAACTGTTCTTAACCTGAAGCACCACTTTAGCTGCTGGAGCATGATTTCTGTTCTCAACCTGAATTAAAGTTCTTAACCTGAAGCACTATTTCTGGGTTAGCAGAGTCTGTAACCTGAAGCGTATGTAACCTGAAGCGTATGTAACCCGAGGTACCACTGTATGCCGAACTGGTACCTCCAGTTGACCGGGAAAATCAGAGATCAAGAAGACAATAAATTTAATAAAGAATGGGGGGAAATTTTAAGTTACTTGAAAGAACACTGTAAACAATTGAAAACACTGGAGTGCAGTGAAGTGAGAATTATGATAAAAATTGAGATTTAAGAAAATATGGAGACTATGATAAGACTCAGTTTGAAAAGAATATCTGGGGAAACCATGGAGGGAAGTTCGGGGGGTCTGAGAATCCTATTTGTAAAATTATTATGATTTCTGTATGATGACAAATGTTATACAAAAACAAAATAAAAAAATTCCTTCCAGTAGCACCTTAAAGACCAACTAAGTTAGTTCTTGGTATGAGCTTTCGTGTGCATGCACACTTCTTCAGATACACTGAAACAGAAGTCACCAGACCCTTCTATATAGTGAGAAGGTGGGGAGGGGTATTACTCAGAAGGGTGGTGGGATTGGGTGATTGGCAGATAGCTGTGATGAGCCTGTTGACGACTCTTAACGACTGCAATAGGTCTTACAGGAAAAAGCAAGGGGTGAGAAGGTGAAAAATGGCTTTGTCATGTATAATAAGATAAGAATCCAATGTCTTTGTTCAGACCAGGTCTCTCCATGGTTTTAAGTTTGGTAATGAGATGAGAATCCAATGTCTTTGTTCAGACCAGGTCTCTCCATGGTTTTAAGTTTGGATAAGAATAAATGTATAAATGTTATACAGTCATACCATCGGCTTACAGACACTTCAGGTAGTGCGTTTTCAGGTTGTGCACCACGCCAAACCCGGAAGTACTGGAACAGGTTACTTCCGGGTTTCCGCGCTTGCGCAGAAACACTAAAACACGCTTTGCGCATGCACAGAAGCGCAGAATTGCGACCTATGTGTGCACAGACACAGCGCTGCGGGTTGCAAACGCTGTGGGTTGAGAATGTGCCTCCCGCACAGATCACGTTCGCAACCCGAGCGTCCACTGTAATGAATAAAAATGAATCATTTTTATTTTATTTTTTTAAAAGGAAGGAAGAAAGTATGGAAATTTAACATGAAGGTCATCGGCAAGCAAAATCCAGAAGACTCGGAAAGGAAAGGTTCTTCAATTCTGCCTGGCATACCCTGCCTTCTTTGCATGTAGCTCAGACAGAAGCAAAGAGAAGGAGAGGGATTTGTTTAACCTGGAGGAGGCGCACAGGAGATAAGAGGCCCCATCACTGCCACCTGCCCATCTCCCCAGGGGTCCTTCCCCTTACCTGGTCTAGTGTTACAGCAGCTGCTTTCCCTCTGTCCGAAAGAAGAGGTGGCCAAACGGGTCTTGCCAAGCTCATTCCATCACCTGCTAAAGAGACAAAGGTGGCGGAAAAGCCAAGAGCCCATTGCATGCAGTTTGAATTTTGAGTCCTTTTTTTCTGGACAGGATTAGACACATTCTGCGGAGGAATTCTGCTCACAATAGCTATGCTCTGTAGTTGAAGGCAGTGTATTTCTGAATACCGACTGCTGGAAAACCAGCAGTCGGTATTCTTAAATTATATTACGAAGCAGCACATCTGGTGTGGCTCAAAGACTGGATGACATTAAAAAATGTAAACATACTCAATATTGAAGGCTGGGATAACAGATTTATACCCAGATGGGCGGGATATAAATAATAGAATTATTGTTGTTATTTTTATTTGAACTGTGGGTGATTTACTGACCGGCACACTCTGTGACAGAGGGAGACCCAACTTCAAGATCATGCAACATAATATTTACCCAGCGAAGTGGCACCTCCATCACTCTCTGGCATGTTTCGTATGGGATACTCTCCAGTGGTTGATGGCGTCCTCTCTGCCTCCAGGGAATCAGCAGCCAATTCTGCAAGCAGACCCCTGGTCTGAAACAGCAAGTTGAAGTTGTAAAACAATGTGAACGCAGATCTTTGGAAGCTTTTTGGTAAAAGCTGGAGAACAATGAACCACGTTATGGAGCATTGGAGAACTTCTGAAACAACAATGGGATATTAGCTCTGCCCAAGGCATGATAGAAGCATCGGCTGGGAAAAGATAGACATAACATTTTACAAGGACAGGAAGGAACATCTCCAGTGCTGGATTTACGTATAAGCCAAATAAGCTATAGCTTAGGGCCCCATTCTCTTGGGGGCCGCTAAAAAAAATTAAAGGAAAAAAACTTGGATGTACATTTCCAAAATATAAGATAAAAAACAAATAAAATAAAACCTACATACAGCAACGGTGTTTTGTGTTGTGTAGGCTCCTATGATATACCTGCTAGCCTGCTCCCTAAAATATCACTGGTTTTAGATACCTATTAGGTCCATAAACTACCATATAGCATATATTCAACACAAAAAAACAGCGACAATTTGTTGTTGACAAAGGACAGCTGGATATATAAAGGGCCCCATTACCTTCAGTAGCTTAAGGTAAAGGTAAAGGTACCCCTGCCTGTACGGGCCAGTCTTGACAGACTCTGGGGTTGTGCGCCCATCTCACTTAAGAGGCCAGGGGCCAGCGCTGTCCGCAGACACTTCCGGGTCACGTGGCCAGCGTGACGAAGCTGCTCTGGCCAGAGCCAGAGCCAGAGCCGCACACGGAAATGCCGTTTACCTTCCCGCTGGTAAGCGGTCCCTATTTATCTACTTGCACCCGGAGGTGCTTTCGAACTGCTAGGTTGGCAGGCGCTGGGACCGAGCAGCGGGAGCGCACCCCGCCGCGGGGATTCGAACCGCCAACCTTTCGATCGGCAAGCCCTAGGCGCTGAGGCTTTTACCCACAGCGCCACCCGCGTCCTTAGCTTAGCTTAGGGCCTCATCAAACCTAAATCTGGCCCTGAACACCACGGACAGGATAATTGCCACACACAGGAGGAATAAGGATATAGTTTGAATGCTTCACCTACAAGTTTACAAATTATTTAATTTGTCAAGGCAATTGGATGTTGTTAATATTGCAGCTGTTATACAAGGGATGGTTATTTTGAATGGAATGTAATTGAGAGGAATAAGATCTTGGAACGCAGAATGAAAGTAAATCATCAAACCATCACGCACGCAGGAGGTCACCTAAATTATATAATTCAGCATCTGAATGATTGGGATTAGTAATTGTATTATAATTTGGCATTGTTATAATGAGGCTACCGTTGGATTATTGTAATTGAAAAGTAAGAAGAGAGTTTGATGTCACAAAACTTTATAAAATTATGCATGGAAAAAGCAGGCGATGCTAGAATTTGTGGATGTTCAACGAAGGTTGGAAGATGGAGGGCACATAAAATAAGGTGGCACTTCACTCATGGTTAAACTATGGAACTCACTCCCACAAGACGCAGCAATGGCCACCGATTTGGCGGTTTTTGAAAAAGACTGAACAGACGGACAGACCCACGGATACGGTTATCAACACCTCCTAGACGCAATGGCTATATTCTACCGCTCAGTACTGTTCAATTGCTGGGAATTGGAGATGGACCGAATGCTGTTGCTCTCAGGTCCATCTTGCCAGCTTATTTATTTTCTTTTGTTTATTTATTGAATTCATATACCGCTCTATACCCAGGGGTCTCAGGGCAGTTCACATAATAAAATCAAGATACAAAACCACAAAATACATGATAAAAATAAAAACAGCAACCCAATAGCCTTCCCCCCCCCACCCCACCCCCAAAAAAAACATTTTAAAAGGGCATAGGATGTAAATCAGATCAACCAAAGGCCTGGTTAAAAAGGAACGTTTTTGTCTGGTGCCTAAAGGTGTATAATGAAGGCACCAGGCGAACTTCCCTGGGGAGAGCATTCCACAAATGGGGAGCCACTGCAGAGAAGGCCCTGTTCTTGCCTTGCAACCCTCTGGGCCTCTCAAGGAGGTAGCACAGGAAGGAGGGCCTCAGAAGATGATCTCAGGGTCCGGGTAGGTTCATATGGAAAGAGGCGGTCCTTGAGGTATTGAGGTTCCTGATCAAACATTTCAGAAGAGAATGCATGATTGTTTTGTGGTTCAGCTGCACCAGAACCTGTGAAGTGGGCTAAGTTGAGGGGGCACCCAAGTAAGGTTCATGTCTGATCTGGGTGCTGAACTCAAGTCTCCAGAGACTCAGTTCACTGTTATTTATAATTATATACCTGGCCCAGTTTTTCTCAGCTTTGTGTCCCCAGATGTTCTTGAACTGCAGCTGCCATAATCCCTGACCATTGGCCATGCTCGCTAGGAATAATGGGAACTGTAGTCCAACAACATCTAGGGACCCAAGGCTGAGAATGGCTTATCTGTATTTATTTTATTTTATTTATTGAATTTATATACCACACCATACCCAGAGGTCTCAGGGTGGTTCACAGAAAAGATCACAATATATATATAAAATACAAACAATAATCCAATAACACCCCCTCCCAGAAAAGAGTCACGTTTTAAAAGGGTATAGGATGTTGATCAGGTCAACCAAAGGCCTGGTTAAAAAGGAATGTTTCTGCCTGGTGCCTAAATGTGTATAATGAAGGCACCAGGCAAACTTCCCTGGGCAGAGCATTCCACAGACAGGGAGCCACTGCAGAGAAGGCCCTGTTCTCGCCTTGCCACCCTCCAGACCTCTAGAGGAGGAGGCACACGAAGAAGGGCCTCAGAAGATGATCTCAGGGTCCGGGCAGGTTCATATGGAAAGAGGCGGTCCTTGAGGCTTCCTACACGCATCAGAATGGTAGAGCTGGAAGGGACCCCAAGGGTCATCCAGTCCAACCCCCTGAAATGCAGGAATCTTAACTAAAGAATCCAAGACAGATGGTTGGTCACTGTGAGAAGAGGATGCTGGACCAGCTGAACCATTGGCCTGATGTAACAGGCTCTTGCTGTCTGAACAAGCTGGCCAATTATAGCGAGTTTTGAGCTGAGCTCCCTCATGTTTTTTAGGCCCTTTGGAACAACCCTCATTCAACTGTCTCTCACCTGCTGCTCTTCCTGCTTCTTCTCCTGTGCCCGGCTCAGGAGGAAACCTTCGGCCAGGGCCACCGCCTGGGAACTGGTCTCCGCTCCACATTCCCTGACCCAGCTCTCCATCTCCGGGGGGAGGACAGCCAGGAACTGCTCCAGGATCACCAGGTCCAAGATCTGAGACTTGGTGTTTTGCTCTGGCTTGAGCCACTCATGGCAGAGACGGCGGAGTTGCCTGCAAAGCTCTTGAGGTCCCTTGGTCTCCTGGTAGCAGACGTCCTTGAAGTTTCTGAACTGTTGGTGCTGTACTTTGGGATGGAAGAAGAGAAGAGTTTGGATTTGATATCCCGCTTTATCACCACCCTAAGGCAGCCTCAAAGCGGCTAACATTCTCCTTTTCCTTCCTCCCCCACAACAAACACTCTGTGAGGTGAGTGGGGCTGAGAGACTTCAGAGAAGTGTGACTGGCCCAAGGTCACCCAGCAGCTGCATGTGGAGGAGCGGGGAAGCGAACCCGGTTCACCAGATTACAAATCTACCACTCTTAACCACTACAACACACTGGCTCTCACCTTCGGAAAGGTGGAAACTGGAAAACACTGGAAAACACCTTTGCCCGGGATCTTCTTCTGTACGGTTCTTTCCCAGAAGGTCTCAGTGCTTCCAATCTTGATGATGTCAGGGCCTCTTCCTGCCACAGCAGAATCCTGCTTTTCCATCTTTGATCTATGCCCCAAGGAAGCCTCCAGCTCTGGGGAACAAAAGATGAGATTGTTAAAGCCTCCATGACACACTGGACAATAAATAAAGGACATAATATGGAACTGAACCTCTGGGAGAAACTGTGGAAGAGTGATCTGAAGCTCACAGCATGCTAGTCTTTGAAGGAGAACTACATGAAAATGGGTGGTGCTGTGGGTTAAACCACAGAGCCTAGGGCTTGCCGATCAGAAGGTTGGCGGTTTGAATCCCCGCGACAGAGTGAGCTCCCGTTGCTCAGTCCCTGCTCCTGCCAACCTAGCAGTTCGAAAGCATGTCAAAGTGCAAGTAGATAAATAGGTACCGCTCCGGCGGGTAGGTAAACGGCGTTTCCATGCACTGCTCTGGTTCGCCAGAAGCGGCTTAGTCATGCTGGCCACATGACCCGGAAGCTGTACGCCGGCTCCCTCGGCCATTAAAGCAATATGAGTGCTGCAACCCCAGAGTCGGTCACGACTTGACCTAATGGTCAGGGGTCCCTTTACCTTTAGATAACATGGGGATTAGCAGCTAATAAAAGTTTGGGGGCTCTTTTATTCTGGGTTTCCATCTTGTTCCATCTTGTGGCAGGTGGGAGTCCTATCGTGACAGTCTTCAATTAAGGCCAAGCCCACTGGCTGCTGTTTTGCTCTGGTATTCCTGGCTGGTGCCCTTGTTTTTTTTGTCCAAGGGAGCCCTCAGATTTCTCCGTTAACAGGGCACGGACCCTCCAAAAACGAAGGGGACTTGCCTGCTTGAGCCTCCTGCAATTCCTGGGCGATGTGCGCGTGGGGCTTCTGCAGAGCATCGGAGACCAAAGCGCATAGCAGCGCGCCCTTAACCTCTGGAACTCCCCTCCACAAGAGACCCCAGAGCCTAGGGCTTGCCGATCTGAAGGTTCAGGTGTTTGAATCCCCGCGACGGGGTGAGCTCCCGTTGCTCGGTCCCTGCTCCTGCCAACCTAGCAGCTCGAAAGGGAAGTAATAGGGAAGTCATAGTGCCACTGTATTCTGCTCTGGTCAGACCTCACCTGGAGTACTGTGTCCAGTTCTGGGCACCACAGTTCAAGAAGGACACTGACAAACTGGAACGTGTCCAGAGGAGGGCAACCAAAATGGTCAAAGGCCTGGAAACGATGCCTTATGAGGAACGGCTAAGGGAGCTGGGCATGTTTAGCCTGGAGAAGAGGAGGTTAAGGGGTGATATGATAGCCATCTTCAAATATATAAAAGGATGTCACATAGAGGAGGGAGAAAGGTTGTTTTCTGCTGCTCCAGAGAAGCGGACACGGAGCAATGGCTCCAAACTACAAGAAAGAAGATTCCACCTAAACATTAGGAAGAACTTCCTGACAGTAAGAGCTGTTCGACAGTGGAATTTGCTGCCCAGGAGTGTGGTGGAGTCTCCTTCTTTGGAGGTCTTTAAGCAGAGGCTTGACAACCATATGTCAGGAGTGCTCTGATGGTGTTTCCTGCTTGGCAGGGGGTTGGACTCGATGGCCCTTGTGGTCTCTTCCAACTATGATTCTATGAAAGCACGTCAAAGTGCAAGTAGATAAATAGGTCCCCAACACAGACGGCTTTGAAAAGAGGATCAGACCGTGGAGGAGGTGGGGATGTTAACAACCCCTCTCTGCCAAGCCCCCTCCTCTCTTGCAGTCTCCCCATCCCCTCCAGCCCTGGGACTGCCCTTCACCCAAATGCACAAAAAGTGGGGGGGGGGGGGGCAGGCTCACCAGATCCCAGCGCGTGGATCCCAGCGGGGGAAGAAGCAGGAAAGCCAGCGGATGGGGAGGGGCATTATAATGAGAGTTCCCTCCCCCCCCCCCAAAGTTCCCTCCTTCTCCAGGAAGCGAGCTCGGCCAATGTTCACCCAAAGGCCAAACTGCTGGATTCCTCTCCTCTTCCTCTGCTTTTTCTGCATTTCACAGAGATACCTGCTTTGGCCACTCCTGGGGGGCTCAGATATACGTCCCCTTCCCCTGAGCAAGATGGGAGGAAACTGACTGCAAAGGTTTCTTGCGGGGGGGGGGGTGTTGTTTGCAGGAAATCCCGTTCACATCCTACCTACGCTAGATCGCCACTCAGCGGAGAGAAGAAAATGATGGAATCCAAGAATTGGAGGGCACCCAGGTGGTCATCTAGTCCGACCCCTTGCAGTGCAGGAATCCAAGCGAAAGAACCCCTGGCAGATCCTGCAGGGAAATGCGGTTTTGCATCTACGTTGAGCAATTAAACTAGAAACTAGAAGCCTTTGGCCGATCTTATTGCCATCCAACACCCTTTTAGAATGTGGCTTTGGGGGGAGGGTGTTATTGGGTTACAGTGGTACCTCGGGTTAAGAACTTAATTCGTTCTGGAGGTCCGTTCTTAACCTGAAGCACCACTTTAGCTAATGGGGCCTCCTGCTGCTGCCGTACCGCCACTGCGCGATTTCTGTTCTCATCCTGAAGCAAAGTTCTTAACCCGAGGTACTATTTCTGGGTTAGCGGAGTCTGTAACCTGAAGCGTCTGTAACCTGAAGCATATGTAACCTGAAGCATATGTAACCCGAAGTACCACTGTACCGCTTTTGGTTTGATTTTGTATGTTGTGGTCTTGTGAACCGCCCCAAGACCTCTGGGTATAGGGCGGTGTGTAATAATAACAATAATAAATTATTATTTGTACCCCTACCATATGGTTGGGTTTCCCCAGCCACCCTGGGTAGCTTCCAACAAAGATTAAGAATACATTAAAATGTCACACATTAAAAACTTCCCTGAACCTTCAGATGTCTTCTAAATGTCAGGTAGTTGTTTATTTCCTTGACATCTGGTGGGAGGGCGTTCCACAGGGCGGGTGCCACTACCGAGAAGGCCCTCTGCCTGGTTCCCTGTAGCTTTGCTTCTCGCAGTGAGGGAACCACCAGAAGGCCCTCAGTGCTGGACCTCAGTGTCCAGGCGGAATGATGGGGGTGGAGACGCTCCTTCAGGTATACTGGGCCAAGGCCATTTAGGGCTTTAAAGGTCAGCACCAACACTTTGAATTGTGCTCGGAAATGTACTGGGAGCCAATGTAGGTCTTTCAGGACCAGTGTTTTATAGTCTTGGTGGCTGCCCCCAGTCACCAGTCTAGCTGCCGCATTCTGGATTAGTTGTAGTTTCTGGGTCACCTTCAAAGGTAGCTCCACGTAGAGCGCATTGCAGCAGTCCAAGTTGAATGAATGAATGAATGAACAATATTACAGTAAGAGCTGTTCAACGGTGGGACAGACTCCTTTGAGAGGTGGCGGACTCCCCATCTTTGGAGGTTTCCAAGCTGAGGTTGGGTGGCCATCTGTCATAAATGCTTTAGCCGAGATTCCTGCATTGGGTTGGGCTAGTTGACCCCTGGGGATTCCCCTCTCTTTTAAGCATGTAGGACAGACTGGTGGTCACTTGGAAAGTTCGCCCCAGCTGTGGCCAGGGGACATCATCTTCCAAGCCACATGACTGAAAGGCAGGGAAAGCTGACAGAACACTGGTTTGATTGTTTTTATTGCCCTATCACATATATAGCACCTGAAATGTCCTGAACGCAAACAGAAGATGTGTTTCAAGGTGACAAGACCAGAGAGGGAAGAAAACTCACGACGGCCTACCAAGCGCATTTCAGCTCTCTTTCCTTTTGGTAAGATACCGTGCGCAGATCTTCACACAAGAAGCTGGTGTAAGAAGCCAGCGTAAAGTATTCTGGATCCAAGCTTGGTTCAGGAGCAATGCTACTGCTTGCCTTTAAAGGGAACAGAATCCACATACACTCTGTATGCTTATTCTAAGGGGCTTATTCCCAGAAATTGAATATTGCCTCTTTTATCCAGAACTTTTTACAGTGTCTGAGGAAAAGCTGAATTCACTTTTGATTTGTACAGTACTATAAGACCAAGGCGGGTGGTGCTGTGGTCTAAACCACAGAGCCTAGGGCCTGCCGATCAGAAGGTTGGCGGTTCAAATCCCCGCGACAGGGTGAGCTCCCATTGTTCGGTCCCTGCTCCTGCCAACCTAGCAGTTCGAAAGAACGTCAAAGTGCAAGTAGATAAATAGGTACCGCTCTGGCGGGAAGGTAAACGGCGTTTCCGTGCGCTGCTCTGGTTCGCCAGAAGCAGCTTAGTCATGCTGGCCACATGACCCGGAAGCTGTACACCAGCTCCCTCGGCCAATAAAGCGAGATGAGCGCTGCAACCCCAGAGTTGGCCACGACTGGACCTAATGGTCAGGGGTCCCTTAACCTTTACCTAAACATCTTCCAAGACAAAAATGCCCACTTAAACTACAAAGAACTCATAACCCACCTATTTTCAGCAGCCAGAAACATCATAGCCAGACACTGGAGAGACCTGGCAGGATTAAGCATGGACCAATGGTACCAAATAGTATGGGAAACAGCCTTACTAGAAAAATTAAGCAATAAACTACCTTCTTCTTGTTGACCTTCCTGTTTGTCCTGTCTGCTTCCTGCATCACTTGGACTGTACTGCTGGTACCACAGCAGTTCCCCAGGTTATCTTGGCAGGAGCTTCCTGCACTCAATCGGAAGCCATGTTGGTCATTCGGCTTCCAAAAAACATTTGAAACCAGAACACTTACTTCTGGGTTTGCGGTGCTCGGGAGCCAATTTGTTCAACAACTAAGCTGTTTCGGAACCAAGGTAGCACTGTAACAGGGAGATGTCAACGAAAACGGGGATGTTAGTATTTTAATTAGGCAGTCGTGATAGGCCAGGGGTCAGCAAACTTTTTCAGTCCACTGTCCCTCAGACCTTGTGGGGGGCCGGACTATATTTTTTTGGGGGGAATGAATGAATTCCTATGCCCCACAAATAACCTAGAGATACATTTGAAATAAAAGGGCAGATTCTACTCATGTAAAAACACCAGGCAGACCCCACAAATAACCCAGAGATGCATTTTAAATAAAATAACACATTCTCCTCATGTAAAAATACACTGGTTCCCGGACTAGACTTAGAAGGCGATTGGGCCTGATCCGGCCCCTGGGCCTTAGTTTGCCTACCCATGTGACAGGCTGTAAACTTTGCATGTGTCCAGCCAATGGGGAAACAAGGGAGGGAACCTGCACTTGGGTACAGGGGATATAAGCTTGTTGTTGTTGTTGTTGTTGTTTAGTCGTGTCCGACTCTTTGTGACCCCCTGGACCAGAGCACGCCAGGCACTCCTGTCTTCCACTGCCTCCCGCAGTTTGGTCAAACTCATGCTGGTAGCTTCGAAAACACTGTCCAACCATCTCGTCCTCTGTCGTCCCCTTCTCCTTGTGCCCTCCATCTTTCCCAACATCAGGGTCTTTTCCAGGGAGTCTTCTCTTCTCATGAGGTGGCCAAAGTATTGAAGCCTCAGCTTCACAATCTGTCCTTCCAGTGAGCACACGGGGCTGATTTCCTTAAGAATGGATACGTTTGATCTTCTTGCAGTCCATGGGACTCTCAAGAGTCTCCTCCAGCACCATAATTCAAAAGCATCAATTCTTCGGCGATCAGCCTTCTTGATGGTCCAGCTCTCACTTCCATGCATCACTACTGGAAAAACCATAGCTTTTACTATACGGACCTTTGTTGGCAAGGTGATGTCTCTACTTTTTAGGATGCTGTCTAGGTTTGTCATTGCTTTCCTCCCAAGAAGCAGGCGTCTCTTAATTTCGTGGCTGCTGTCACCATCTGCAGTGATCATGGAGCCCAAGAAAGTAAAATCTCTCACTGCCTCCATTTCTTCCCCTTCTATTTGCCAGGAGGTGATGGGCCCAGTGGCCATGATCTTCGTTTTTTTGATGTTGAGCTTCAGACCATATTTTGCGCTCTCCTCTTTCACCCTCATTAAAAGGTTCTTTAATTCCTCCTCACTTTCTGCCATCAAGGTTGTGTCATCTGCATATCTGAGGTTGCTGATATTTCTTCCAGCGATCTTAATTCCGGCTTGGGATTCATCCAGCCCAGCCTTTCACATGATGAATTCTGCATATAGGTTAAATAAGCAGGGAGACAAAATACAGCCTTGCCGTACTCCTTTCCCAATTTTGAACCAATCAGTTGTTCCATATCCAGTTCTAACTGTAGCTTCTTGTCCCACATAGAGATTTCTCAGGAGACAGATGAGGTGATCAGGCACTCCCATTTCTTATAAGCTTATCTTTTGCTAATTTTGGGTGTGCCTGCTTTAGACACTTGCTCTTGCAAGAACGTTTTTATATTCAATAAACACTTTGCTGCTTCACCAATTTTGTTCAGATTTTATTTTGAGGGTCTCAGACCCACTTCTAACAGCACTGCATGCCCTAATTGACTTAGGCCCCAAATATCTGAGAAATTGCCTTCTTCTCCACAGACCTTCTTGGGTTAAGATCAGCAGAATGGCTCCTCTTGGCTGTTCCACCACCTTTCGAAGATGAGGGGTTGACCTGCAAGAGGGCATTCTTTATGGCAGCCCCTAGGTTGTGGAAATCCCTCCCCATAGATCTGCGTCAGGCACATTCCTTGTATAGTTAATGTCATATGCTGAAAACACACCTCTTTGCTTTTTACATTTGAGATACAGGTTTTCAGGAACCCCCCCCCCCCCAATTCCTGTGAATTTAACTTGGTTTTAAACTGTTTTTAATACAGTATTTTAATTGCTGGAATCCACCTTATTGTGAAAGGCAAGTAAGAAATCAAATAGCTAATAACAATATTTCAGATTCAACTGCCAATTTTACAGGATACCTAAATGGGTGAAAAGAAAGCAATAATTCTAATAACAAGGTTATATACAGGCAAGTTTCAATCTAAGCATGCAGGTGTTTTATTCAAAACATGCAGGTGTTTTTACTCCGGTCACTTTTAGATTATTGTTATATAAATGCAGTTGTTCAAAGTGCCTCTGGCCATGCCACTCAGAGATGGCACTCAAAGATGTTAATTTCACTAGGTCATGGCATTTCTAAACATACAGCTATCAGCTAGGTCATGCTGTTCCTTTTTGACTAGACAATTATTTCTTTGATTGGGCCCTGAACGAAACATAACACATTATAAGGATTCATTGCTTACAACAGAGATAAGCTTTGAAGCTTAGCTGAATCAAGATAAGGCAGTTCAGTATCTCCTGTCAAGGGTTTGGATTGCTTAACAGAGAAGGATGAATCAAATTCAGCTGCAGAAAGTTGGGTTTCCACAGAAATGGGCCTGATTAATTTTTCTCTGTTATTAGATTGTCTAGGACATGGAGCTATCTGCAACTTTATATTTGACAGCAATATGTACTTCATACATTTATGTCTGTTTTCTTATCCTTTCACAAAAATAAATATTACTCATTGACATTTCCGGTGGAGAAAAAACTTATATGTGGGCTTGCCGGTATGATCCAGAGTTACTGCATATTCCAAGCATTGCTGTGAATTCTTTGATGATAGGCGAGATTGATCTTACTGCTGAAGCTTTTTCCGCATTCCATGCATTGGTACGGTTTCTCCTGTGTGTGGATTCTCTGATGAGAGGTAAGGTTGCTCTTCTGACTGAAGCTCTTCCCACATTCTGAGCACTGATACGGCCTTTCCCCCGTATGAATCCTTTCATGGGAAGTGAGGTTGATCTTGTGACTGAAGCTCTTCCCACATTCCAAACAATGATAGGGTTTCTCCCCTGTGTGGATTTTCTGATGCGAAATAAGGTTTGAACCTCGAATGAAGCTCTTCCCGCACTCTGAACACTGATACGGCTTCTCCCCGGTATGAATCCTCTGGTGGGAAGTGAGGTGTATCATCTGAGTGAAGCCCTTCCCACATTCCAAGCATTTGTACGGCTTATCCACTCTGTGGATTCTCTGATGAGAACTAAGGGTGGAACTCTGACTGAAGCTCTTCCCGCATTCAGGGCACCGAAATGGCTTCTCCCCTTTGTGGATGTTTTGGTGTGAAGTCAGGCTGGAGTATCTAATGAAGCTTTTCCCACACTCCACGCACTGGTAGGGCTTCTCCCCTGTGTGAATTCTCTGGTGGGATGTGAGGTGAATCTTCTGGCTGAAACCCTTCCCACATTCCAAACACTTATGTGGCTTTTCCACCCTGTGAATTCTTTGATGGGAACTCAAGGTAGAGCTCAGCCTGAAGCACTTTCCACATTCAGGGCACTGATACGGTTTCTCCCCTGTGTGCGTCCGGTGATGGGAAGCGAGGTTCGCCTTTTCGCTGAAGCTCTTCCCGCATTCCGGGCACTGATACGGTTTCTCCCCTGTATGAGTTCTTTGATGGGAAGTGAGATGAATCTTCTGGCTGAAGCCCTTTCCGCACTGCAAGCACCTGTACGGCTTCTCCGCTCTGTGAATTATCTGATGAGAAGCAAGGGTGGAACTCAGACTGAAGCGCTTTCCACATTCCGTGCACCGGAATGGTTTCGCCTCTTTGTGAATCATCTGATCAATTGCAGTTATCGTCTCACTGACACACTTTCTGCCTTCTAAGCACTGGTTTGTTTTTTGACCTACGCGAGGAGCTGAACCGAAACATTCCCAATACACACAACATCTGCTCATTTCTCTTATTTCATCTGTTGTTTCATCTGTTGCAATCTCGGGGTAGTTGCGGCCTTCAGAAGCAGAGGATTTATTCCAGCCATTCGGATTTGTTTCTGTTTTCCTTCTCTGCTGTTCCAAGTCTTTACATGTACCGTGTTCTGGTGGCAACCCAGGTAGTTCTGTTTTCGCCATGGTTTCACGTATGTCTTCTGCTGCAACGGGGAGAGAAAAGAGAGGAAGAAATGAGAGTCTTGAATCACTGGACAGCTTAAACCACCACATGTGATAAATGGAAAAAACTGCTAAGGCTTAGATGGGAGGGAAATCCTATCACACATCTAAGAACCACTGTTTCAGCTCCCAGCTCAGACCTGAAGCTCACTGGTTTATCCTGGGCCGCTCACTCTCTTTCAGCCTAGCATAACTCACAAGGTTGTTGTGTAAGCAAATGCAACAATTAGATACGATACGATCATCTTTACTGTCATTGTCCCATACAGAACAACAAAATTGAAAAATCTACACCAGACATTCAAAAACCAACAAGCCTGCTGTCCCAGCTATCCCAACCTGGTTAGCCCCCCTAAAAACTCTGATACCCCATTTTTAAATACAATATACTCCCATAGAGACTCCTTACACTGCGTTGAAAACCAAAATCGCATTTGGCAGGCGAGAATTCTACCACTTGCTTAAAATGTATATAGGAAGTGCAGTGTAAGCGATAGAAGTCAATCAATGAAATTTTATTATTGAGATATTTGTAGAATAAATTTGGAAGAAATTCTTCCAATTTTTCTTCTTCTTCCAATTTTTCTTCTTATTTTTTATTTTCTTCCTTTTTTGTTCTTTTTTTATATATGTATGCTTATCTGAAAAAATGTATGTATGTATGTATTTGTATGTATTTTGCTTGTATTTTGTAATAATTATGTTAAATAAAATTTATTTAAAAAAATTAAAAAACAAAAAACAAAAAAACAAAATCACATTTGGATAGAAACTGTGTGCAGCCGGATAACAACCTGGCTCACTGGTCCAAAGAGATTCCCCTACCTGCTAACTGAAGGATGATGGAAGGAGCCCTGGTGCATCCTGGGAAATGAGTTTGGAGAGGTGATACCAGCAAGAACAGACAGTGGGCCAATTGCAACAGCGAAGCTGTTCTGTCAGACTTCTGAGGAAAGACCATGCCTCAGTGGTAGAGCTTCTGCCTTGCATGAAGAAGGTCTCAGGTCCAGTCCCTGGAATCTTCAGGTATGACTGGAAAAGCCTTCCTGCCTGGAACCTTGGACAGCTTCTGCCAGTCCAGTGTAGACAATACTGGACTAGATGGATCAATGGTTTCACTCAATAACTTCTTATATTCTCCAATAACTCTAATTTTTTTTTTTTTGTATTTAAATCTATTTTTGTATCCTAAAGGCCATTAATGAAATTTTTAAAGTGAAGCTTTCAATAGACTTTGATTTCATAACAGTGGGTATACTTGGAAACACGGCTAAAGAGATAAATTTAGCTTCAAAGCTATGATATTAGCAGGAAAGGCAACGATAGCTTTAGGTTGGAAAAGATAGAGAAAAATGGACAGTAGAGGCATGGAATAGTTATTTGTTTGAACTGATTCAGTCGGACGTTGTCGCAGTCATGTCACAGGAAACAACGTGGAAGGTCAATTCCACCACGATAAGGAACAGATGGAACCCCTATCTTGATTGGATAAAAACTACTGGAACAAAAGACATTTGGTGGAAACCAAAAACGCTATGCCCGTGGCTGAGGATAATTGTTTGAACCCTTCCAATGGATATGAGGGATGGGGGTGGGAAGGGAGGGAAAGGAAAAAATTCTACGGGAAATTTAAAAATTGGAAGGAGATAATATAATGTATGTAAAAATCCCGAACTTGAATAAAATGGTTCTTAACCCGAAAAAAATAAGTCTATTTTTGTATTTGTTCTTATTAAGGTATGAACAACTTGCATATAAATGTAGACTTGCCATGGACAAATTCAATGGTATTTGGAATCTATTCTTACAAATACTGTAATAGGTTAAGATCTGGTAAAGAACAATAACAACCTTGCAAAGTACAGTCGTACCTTGGAAGTCGAACGGAATCCATTCCAGAAGTCCGTCCGACTTCCGAAACGCAGCTTCAGCTTACAAATCTTCAAATAACCCTGCTAATGAGGTTAATTTCTTTGAACGGGTAAATATAGATCAACCCTGCTAGAGAAGGGGGAAGGCAGATTTGAGGTACCAAGATATTGAGATTCTGCCAAAAAAAAAACCTATAATGTGCCTATAATGTGTCTTACCGAGAGAGGTGACAAGATGGCTGTTCTCCTGCATGACTTCTGTATGCAGCGCTTTCTGGTGGGGAGCCAGCCCAGCCCATTCCTCCCCCGTGAAGTACACAGCAACCTCCTCAAAGGTGGATCCTGCACCCTAGGAGACAACGAGAGGTGTCTGTAGTTGTGGGGTGTAAATGAATTTTAAAAAGCAGAAGAAAATCAAATATTTGCCTCTTTGTAGGTAGCAGGCATGCCATCTACTGGCAAAACCCATAAGGCTCATTAAGGAAAGGAGACTGGGCAGTATATATTTGAGAAGACTGAGAGGCAATACGATCGCCATCTTCAAATGTCTGAAGGGCTGTCACATGCAAGATGCAGCCAGCTTGTTTTTGTATATAATAATATAATAATAATTTATTATTTGTACCCTGCCCACTCTGGGCGGCTTCCAACAAAGATTAAGAATACATTAAAATGTCACACATTAAAAACTTCCCAGAACAGGGCTGCCTTCAGATGTCTTCTAAATGTCAGGTGCCACTGTCGTCGTCTTCTTCTTCTTCTTCTTCTTCTTCTTCTTCTTCTTCTTCTTCTTCTTCTTCTTCAAGCCCAGAGGCACCTAGGCGGACCCCAGCCTATCTCCCTACAATACCTCAAGGACCGCCTCTCCTGGTATGCCCCACAGAGGAACTTACGGTCTGTAAATAAAAACATCTTGAAGGTCCCAGGCCACAGAGAGGTTAGGCTGGCCTCAACTAGAGCCAGGGCCTTTTCGGCCGCGGCTCCAATCTGGTGGAACGCTCTGTCACAAGAGACCAGGGCCGTGCGGGATCTGACATCTTTCCGCAGGGCCTGCAAAACAGAGCTGTTCCATCAGGCCTTTGGTCAGGGCGCAGCCTGACCCCCCTCCTCTGGCAATCTGCACATAATTTTGCTTATTGGTTGCCATAAATTTGATTTTAATTAATTTTTATAATGAAATGTTTTTAGAATCGTTGGATTATTTTGATTGTTGTTAGCCGCCCTGAGCCCAGCTTCGGCTGGGGAGGGCGGGATATAAATAAAAATTTTTATTATTATTATTCTCATATGAACTGATCCAGACCCCAATATCGTCCTCTAAGTCCCTTCTTTGTGTGCTTCCTCCATGAGAGGTCTGGAGGGTGGCAACACAAAAACAGAGCCTTTTCTACAGTGGCTCCCTGTTTGTGGAATCCTCTCCCCAGGGAGGCTCCCCAAGTGCCTTCATGACACACCTTTAGACACCGGGCAAAAATGTTCCTCTTCAACCAGGCCTTTGGCTGATTGACATCCATCCGATGCCTTTTAAAGGAGGGGATGATTGGTTTGGTTTTGTTCTTATTTTTATTGTGCATTTGTGGGCTATATATATATATATATATATATATATATATATACACACACACACACACACACACACACATATATATATATATATACACACATATATATAATAAATATAAAATATAAATATAAATAATATTCATTCTATTTATATTTATATTATATATTATTATTTTTTAGTTTACGTTGTGAACCGCCCTGATGAATTTAACAAACAAACAAACGAATGAATGAATGAAATGATCTGTCCTCCTACCTGATTTGTTGTCGCAGTGACTGCTTCCCCTCTGGAATAAAGGAGAGACGGCTGAGCAGGCCTTGTCAGGATCGTTCCTTCACCTGTGAGAGACAAAGGTGATCTCGCTCATCCCAGAGTTCAAGTGACACATCTCTAAGTGGCCGCCGAGGGTGGAGATCAAGGTTGCACAGTTGGAATTGTTCCACCAGCAAAAGCACTTCTGCTAGCCAGATGGAACAGACTCCTCTCTCCTCCTGACCCTGCGCTGTGGGTTCTCCTGAACCCCACACTCAAAGCTAATTTGGGGCAGGCATGTGGGGAAGGAGAAAGGAAAGCCCCTTGTGCTGGCAGTATCCATTGTGATGGCTCCTGCCAACGCAACTATTTAGTCGAATCTGGCCCTGGGATTATGAAACGTCTCACCCGTTTTTTAGCTTCCTAAAATGGTCAGACCCCTTTTCTTTTTCTGGGATGTTGGCAACAAGGGAGAACCAGTGCGGTGCAGCGACTCGAATGTCAGATTGGGACCTCGGTTCGTGTCCTCACTTAGCCGCAAATTTCACTGGAGTGGCCTTGGGCCAGTCACTGCCTCTCAGCCTAGCCTACCTGTTATTCTAAAGCAGCAATGCAGCAGCAAGCAAAGGCTCTAGCAGCTCGGTCAGCTGCTTGTGGCTGGAAAGCCAAACAGGATGTTTGTGACTGTTGCCATGGAAACAAAGGGGCAGTCCATTCTCCTTATTGAGCACCGGATGTGAGCTCAGTGTGTGTGTCATATGACCTGTACTGGAAGTACATGGGAGGAGTTTATTCTTACTGCTGTTGAGTGCAGACATGTTTTCTCTGTACTGAAGTGAAAGACAGAAATAAAAGATGTAAATAGATTTCTGTCTGCTTCTTTCCCCTCCCTGGGGGACACCAAAGGGGAGAGAGAAGGAACGGTGTGTTTTTCTCACAGCCTGAGAAGAATCTCCGAGACCTCGCCTGCTTATCTGCCACAGGAGTAGCAGCCGGGAGGTCGCCAAGGAATATCTGCCGGTGCCTACGCTGTGGCACATTCCTCTGACCCAGGCAGAATTCCAACAGTGGTAGCAGTTGACGGTTGCTACGATCCATGGGAGTCTGCAAAGATAGTAGCAGAGCTGCTGTTTTCATTGCTCCATGGAAGCCTGAAGCAAGAGGCTGTTTCTCTGCAGCCAGAAGCTGACCAAAAGAAGCTGACAGCCACGGATCCCAAAGGTATGAAATTTTCATGCTTAGAAGTGTGAATGCAGATTGATTCATTCTCTGCTTCACGGGGAGCAGCGTTTGGGAAAACAGCTCCAGTGAGAAGAGACCTGCATTCCAGACATTCTTGTGGTTTTCCTGTCCAAGGAAAGGAATGCTGTTGCTTAGCAACGCAGGCCAGTTTCAAGATAAGGGCTGTACAGTCAGGCTGAGCCTCAGAGAGGCAAAAACAGCCTATGTTATGATTACGCTCTCACGAACTGTTGGAAGGGACTTTCCAAGCAGCCAGAGTCAGAGCTGCCAGGTGGCCAAGAGTGTAAACAAGCCAGCTATTGGATTTTAGAGGCTTGTGTTTGAGAGTTAAAGGCAAAGGACTCAAAATGGATGCAAAGAAGGGAAGTTTGCCTTCTCCACCGCTCCTGACCAGTGACAATTATGCATCTTGGTCCATTAAGATGAAGGCCCTGCTGCAGAATCAGAGACTGTTTGGGGTGATTGAGAACCCCATCCCTGCAGCACCAACGCGTGCTTGGGAGTCACAGGATGTGAAGGCCAGAACGGCTATAATTCTGTGTGTGTCAGATTCGCAGCTTATCCATATACAAAGTTTAGAACACGCAAAAGATGTTTGGGACACGCTGAGAAGGACACATCAGAGAGATGCAGGTTCTTCAGCGTTGCTGTATTTTGAGAAGCTGACCAACCTGAGGCTTGCGCCTGATGGAGATGTTCAAGCGCACCTGACGGAAATGAAATATCTGCGTCAACAGATGGTGGAACGTAATTTCCGTCTGCAAGAGGAAGTGTTTTGCTTCATGGTAATAAACAGCCTGAATCGGACTTACAAAACCGTTGCCAGTCAGCTGGGGTCCCTCCCAGCCAATGAATTGACTTCGGAGAGGGTCTTTGCCGTGGTTCTTTGTGAACATGACAGACTTGCCGCCCTGGAGGTCAAGGACAGGGGGAGGGAAGAACGGAGTTCTAACACCCCCACTGCTGTTGCTACTGGAGAAAATGCTGTAGCTTTGAACGTTGTCCAATGTTTCAATTGTGGACAAACTGGGCATCTTCAGCGGAACTGCAAGAAGCCACGACAGAACAAAGGAGCCAAGGGAAGCTCCACGAAGTCTGAGGCATCAGGCAGAAGTCATGCCAAGTCACAGGCGAAGCCTGCAAAGGCCTTGATGTCGAAAGGAACCAAGCCAGAAGTGGAAAACGCTTTTGTCATAGACACGGGAGCGACATTTCATATGTCCCCAAACAGACAGCTATTTTCGTCGTTTAAGAAGCAAAGCTTCGCTGTACAACAAGCCAACGGTCAAGAGCTGGAAGCCACCGGAATTGGGACTGTGTATCTTAAAAGTCTGAACTTGACTATAAACAATGCTTATTTGGTTCCAGAGTTGAAGTACAATCTGCTCAGCGTTTCGCAGATCGCCAAGAAGGGACTAAAACTGTCCTATGATGATGAGAACTGTGAAATCTACAAAGATGGAGAGCTGTACCTTTCTGCCGAAGAGAAAGATGGACTGTATTTGTTGACTTTTGATCAAAGTGATTACATGAATTGTAATTCTAACATGATTTCTTTTGCAGGTGTAGCCAGGAAGGACACCAAGCAGGTCACCTCGAGGGTCGACAGGGCATTTCAGCGGGTGTATGCTGATGTGATTGGTCCTCTAGCACCTTCTAGAGGCAATGCAAAATATTACCTAATATGTGTTGATTCTTTCACAGGTTTTGTCTGGATTTATCTTTTGGAGAGACCAAAAGACGCCTTAGAAAGGTTTAAAGAGTTTTGTGACAAAGTTAAAAATATGCATGATGCTGACATAGAATGTCTTTGCACAGATGAGAAGCCAATTTTTCTTTTACAGGATTTCCAGAGGTTCCTGAAGAAGAAAGGGATAAGACACAGAATTGCTAGTTCCGAAGAAGCTTGGAAGAGATGTGTCTGTGTTAGGGTGAACAAAGAATTGCAAAAGGGAATGGAAGCGCAATTGCTTAGTTCACATCTGCCAAATGAATACTGGGCTGAATCGCTGATGTCGTATTGTTACACGTGGTTGAGAAAGTTTCCAAAAGAGTTGGGAAGTTCTCCTTTTGAGAAACTGTTCCACAGAAAACCTTCTGTTGCCCATTTCAAGGTTTTTGGGTCTCATGTGAGAACAGAAGCTCCAGGTGGGGTAAAGAATGCCAAAGGCATTTTTGTGGGTTATGAAAAGGGTCTCTACAGAGTAATTTTGTCTGAATCTGGTCAGGTGATTCTCACAAAATTTCTAGAGAGTGCTCCTGAACAGGAGAGAGTGATTGTTCACACATTTCCCACAGGAGATGATGATGATTCTGATGATGATGATGATTGTCAGGGACTCAGCGGGAGCGCAGGGAGGAGAGGAGATGGAAAGCGAGGGGGAGCAATCCGAGGGCAGCGTAGGAGAATATGACAGCAGCCCGATAGATTCCATGAGCCTCTCCAGCGAATCGGAAGATTCACAGAAGGGGGCGCCGATGGGCAGGGCAAGGGGCGACCCAAGGGGGACACCCCAGAAGCAAGGGGCCAGCGGGGACTCCCAGAGCAGCAGTTGCAAATCAGGACCAGCTTCCCCACCAGAGCGTAGTGGGGGGGAGGAGTCCCAGGTGTCAGAGCCCACATATGCACCACCAGCAAGAGAAGATGAGTCAGGGTGGACCACGCCTCCATCGGAGAGCGAGTTAACGGTTAAGAGGAAAGTTGCAGGCTGGGCGCGCGCGCCAAGTTCAAAGGTACAGGCGAGCGGCACAGAAGGTAGCCCGGATAGGGAACCAGGTCCTAAAGCCCGCCGGAAGGAGGGGCAAGAATCGTCAGGGTCAGCGTCAGAGGAGTCCAGGAAGGATGAGACCCTAGCGGGCAGGAGGGCCCAGAGGAGAAAGGAATTTAGGAAGAGGTGGAGCAAAGCGAGAGTCTTAAACTGGTGTGGAGGGGGAGGAGACTCAGACAGGACTTCGCCAGTCTAAGGTCGGGACGTAGAGCTGCACGCTGCGGCTTTAAAATGGAGACTGAATCTCAATAAAGACTTTTGTACATAACTACAGCCTAGCGTTGGTCCTCTGTGAGCTGGGACCTGGAGGCAGCTCTGACAGTAAGTCCTGTCTCAAATTTCAAAGAACCTCGCAACGTGAGAGGACGCAGCGAGGGGCGAAGATTGGTGCTTCGCGAGCTCACAAAAGCAGCACAAGATGACTACAGAAGAACGACTGGCAGCTTTGCAAGATGCCGTGGTACAACTTAACGCAGAAATACGAGCGGCAAGGAGGAGAGAAGAGGAATCAGATGCTGTCTGCAAGGATCTGCAAAACAGGTTGGAAATGTTGACTAAACAGGGGCCACCGGCAGCCAAATCAGAAGGGATCGGGCTCGGGAAGAGAGGGGGGAGCCTGGTGTCGCATTTCGATGGGAGTCTGCAGCAATATCCTAACTTCAGAGCAGACGTAGTTTTTGCGCTAAAGTTGCTGGAGAAGGACTTTAGAGATGAGCAGGAGAAAGTAGGCTTCATACTAACGCATCTCCATGGAGAAGCTAAAGCGTGGTTGCGCAATCTGTGGAGAGATAATGATCCAGCCCTCCAAAACGCAAAAGCCTTCATTAAGGCGATGGACGATTGTTTTTTATCGGAGATAGATGTGGATGTCGCTAGAAAAGAGATTCACGGTCTGAAACAAGGCAGAGCCACTGTAAGGCAATATCATTCCCGCTTTTTTGCATTGGTCAACGCGCTGGGATGGGAAAAAGACTCAGCGTCCGTCAGGGACCTGTTCTGGGAGGGGCTCAACGGGGCTGTGAAAGACGAAATCGCAAGGGGGGAGAGGCCACGGAGCACTCAAGAAGTGGTCCAGAAGGCGCTGACGATTGGTGTGCGGCTAGAAGAACGTCCCTGGAGCAAGGATGAAGGGCGTTGGGGACGCACGCCAGCAAGGGCACCTCCTTTCTTTCCCAGACACTCAGCGCGCGCTCAATCCACGCCTCCACTGGGAGGGGGAGAGGAGCCGATGGAGATAGGTGGTGCCAAGGCTCAGTCAGCGACCAGAGCCCTCACACCAGGAGCAGCTAAGGTGAAGCCTCCTAGAGGGAACAGGAAGTGTTACATCTGCGAAAGTGCTCAGCATATGGCAAAAGAGTGCCCCCAGAGGCTCCGCAAGCACAATGCAGCCTCAGCAAAAGTAACAGAAGCAGCTCAGCAGAGGGAACCGCAGCAGGGAAACGACGAAGTCTGGCTGGAAGCAGAGCCGCTGGGGCCCAGCCAGACGAATCAGTGAAGCAGTCCCCAGGAATCTTACAGCCCACAGACCCCCTCCCGCCCAAACCAGTGGTGCAGCTCACCGCAACACTCCAGCTTCCCAATGGGCTCACCATGGAAGTGCCTATTACCATTGACTCTGGTAGCAATGCAGACTTTATGGGGGTGGATTTCATCAAGCAACATAGCATAGCGCTCCTGCCTGCCACGATGCCCCTGAAAGTAGTGACAGTCGATGGAAGAGAATTGCTGGGGGGGCAGGTGGTACATCAAACGCCGCCAATGGTGATGCGCATTGGAAATCACCGCGAAGTCATCAGCTTCAACGTCACCCAACTGTCAGACACGCCCATAGTGTTGGGCATGAGCTGGTTGGACAGGCACAGCCCGGCATTGGCATGGTACCAGCGTAAATTGACCTTCTGCTCCTCCTACTGCGCAGAACATTGCATCATGACTAACCAGGAGGACGAGGGGCAAGAGGATGACCCACAGCTACAACTGGGCATGCTGCAAGCGGTACCCGACAAGTACAAGGCGTTTTTGGAGGTCTTCTGCGAGAAGGAAGCGGACAAGCTGCCTCCCCACAGACCCTACGACTGCAAGATTGACCTCCTGCCGGGGGCAACGCTGCCGACCGGAAAACTGTACTCCATGTCTGAAGACGAACTGCAAGAGCTCAGGGAGTTCATAGATCACAATTTGAAGCGGGGATTCATCCGAGAATCCAAAGCAGTGGGGGGCAGTCCTGTGTTCTTTGTGAAGAAAAAAGACACGCCCCAGAAGAGGCTTGTAGTTGATTTCAGAATTTTAAATTCAAAAACCAAGCCCACGGCTTTCCCGATGCCCAAGATCGACGACTTGCTCGCGACGGTGAGGAAGGGACGCATCTTCACCAAGCTGGATCTACGAGGGGCGTACAATCTTATACGCATGCGGGAGGGCGACGAGTGGAAGGCGGCCATGTTCACGCCCTTGGGCACCTATGAGTATAGGGTTATGCCCTTCGGTTTACAAAATGGCTCCCACTGCTTCCAAGCCTTCATGCACCACGTGTTAGCGGGGCTCCTCTACAAGAAGTGCGTCTGCTTCCTGGACGACATTCTGATCTTCTCGGAATCGCAGGAGGCTCACGAGAGAGATGTCAAGGAAGTCCTGCAAAGACTACGGGAGCACAGGCTTTACGCCAAGCTGGAGAAATGCCAGTTCGACATGACGGAGGTGGATTTCCTGGGCTACAAGCTGTCCGACAAGGGAATCGCCATGGACAGCGCCAAGGTACGATCAGTACTGGACTGGAAGAGCCCGCGCAATCGGAAGGAGGTCCAGAGGTTTGTCGGCTTTGCTAACTTTTATCGCAAGTTCATCAAGGGTTTCGCTATGCAGACGGCGGCCATCACGGACACCCTCAGCTCCAAGAAGAAGAAGTTCATCTGGACGGAGCAGGCGGAGCAGTCCTTTCAGAACCTCAAGCGTCTTTTCGCTTCCGAGGAACAACTGCTGCATGTGAACCCCAGCAAGCCCATGAGGGTGGAGACGGATGCCTCCGACAGAGCCGTGGGG
Organism: Podarcis cretensis; assembly: GCF_951804945.1. Taxonomy (NCBI): domain Eukaryota; kingdom Metazoa; phylum Chordata; class Lepidosauria; order Squamata; family Lacertidae; genus Podarcis; species Podarcis cretensis. Next base: position 121,066,129 of record NC_137171.1, read on the forward strand.
GCAGTCCTGTTGCAGCGAGATCCGCAAGGGGATTGGAGGCCGTGTGCGTTCTACTCCAGGAAACTCAGCAAGTCGGAGCAGAACTACACCATCTGGGACAGAGAGTTGCTGGCCATTCATGCAGCATTCAAGGCGTGGCGGCACTTCCTCATCGGAGCCAAACACACGGTGCAAGTTCGCACGGACCATAAGAACCTGGAGTACTGGCGCACGGCGCGGTTCCTGAACCAGAGACACATCCGCTGGGCGGAGTTCTTTGCGGATTTCGACTTCAGGATAGAATATATCCCCGGAGACAACAACATCATGGCTGATGCGCTATCCAGGAAGCCGCAGTATCTGGAGGAAGCAGCACCGGTAGCGGCCAAACACATTTTCGCACCCAAGGCGTGGGCATGCGCTTCTGCCACAGTAGACCTGGAAGCGATACGGCGCGAGCTGCGAACAGATTCCTTCGCGCGCTCCAAGATGGAGGAGGTGCGCAGCGGCACGGCAAAGGACGACGAGTTCCAGATACGCGACGGACTGCTCCTCCGCAAGGGGGCCATCTACGTACCGGGAGATGAACTCCGCGCGAGATTACTGCAACAGCTACACGACGCACCCAGCGCCGGACATTTCGGCAAGGAAAAGACGGTGGAATTAGTAGCCAGAGACTTTTGGTGGCCCAAGATGCGGGGAGAAGTCGCGGATTACGTCACGAGGTGCGACACCTGCCAAAGGGCCAAGCCAGTACACAGACCGCTGGCGGGACTGTTAGCACCGCTGCAGACCCCGTCCGAACCGTGGGAGAGGGTAGCCTTGGACTTTGTCACTGACCTGCCCAGCTCGAGGGGCAAAACAGCAGTACTCGTGGTAGTCGACATGTTCACCAAGATGGCGCACTTCATTCCTTGCGCGAAGGTGGCCACAGCGGAACAGACAGCCAAGCTGTTCATAGACCACGTGTTCAAGGTACACGGCCTGCCACGGTCTATCCTGTCCGACAGGGGGCGCCAGTTCATCTCAAGTTTCTGGCGGAAGCTGATGGGGATCCTGAACGTCAAGGTCAACCTAGCGTCGGCAAGACACCCGCAGACCAACGGACAAGCGGAGAGGGTCAACGCCGTCATGCAGCAGTACCTGAGATGTTACGCCAACCAGCAGCCCTCGACCTGGGTGGACTATCTGCCCCTGGCCGAGTTTGCCTACAACAACACACAACACGTGTCCACGGGGGTGACACCGTTTTTTGCCAACCACGGGCGACATCCCAGGACCTTCCCGGGCTTAGAGAAAGAGGGGGAGGGGGAGCCACAGGGAGCAGAGGCATTGGCAGAGGAGTTACAGGAGGTCCATGAACAGCTCCGTAGACAGTTAGACCTAGCAAAACACGTATACAAGATGCAAGCAGACAAACACAGAAGAGTGGGGGAGGACATACGGGTAGGGGACTGGGTCTGGTTAGCGGCCCAGGCAGTGCCGGCCAGATCCTTAGCTAAGAAGAAGCTAGGACACAAGCAGTTGGGCCCTTACCTAGTCGAGGCACAGATCAACCCAGTGGCTTTCCGTTTGACACTACCGGAGGGTTCCAGAATGCACCCGGTCTTTCATAGATCGGTGCTAACGCCCTACAAGGCACCTCACAGGTTTCAGGAGCCAGGGACAGCTCCCAGTCCGCTTAGAGATGCACCCATGACAGGGGGGTCGCCGAGGGCGGGGCCACTCAACGAGGTGACGGAGATTTTGGACTCGAGATGGGGGGAAGAGGGAGTCGAATATCTCATCGCAAGGGAAGGTGCCCCGGCCAGCGCCAACAGCTGGGTGCCGTACTATGCGGTGGAGGAGCACTACCTCAAAGACGAGTTCCACGCACTCTTCCCACACAGGCCCATGCCGGAGGATTATTTTGACGAATATCTTTTCACCCCCACACTCTCAGCCAGTACGTTTCAGGGGTTCTCCTCGGCTGAGGAGACGGTTCCAGAGACTAACTCGCCGGAGGGGTCGGTCTCAGACTTGGGTGCGGAGCGCTCTTATTGGTGGGACACTCAACCCGAGGAGGAGTGGCGCAGGAGACTGCTCAGAGGGCCCTGGCACGCAGACTACCCAGAGGAAATGGGGGAACAAGGGGGCATGGACGGGTTGGGGGAGGATCCTGGTTTCGAGCACGCCGGCAACGAGATGGAAGCGGAGGAGAGCGACGTCGATGTACCCGTCACGGACTGGCAGCATGCCAGGGGGGAAGACCGGTATCCGGCATGCACCCCCACAGCATTGGAGCACCCGGAACCCACGCCAGAAGAGGGGGAGGGGGGAAGGGGGGGCTTCGAGGGGGGGATGGATGTCAGGGACTCAGCGGGAGCGCAGGGAGGAGAGGAGATGGAAAGCGAGGGGGAGCAATCCGAGGGCAGCGTAGGAGAATATGACAGCAGCCCGATAGATTCCATGAGCCTCTCCAGCGAATCGGAAGATTCACAGAAGGGGGCGCCGATGGGCAGGGCAAGGGGCGACCCAAGGGGGACACCCCAGAAGCAAGGGGCCAGCGGGGACTCCCAGAGCAGCAGTTGCAAATCAGGACCAGCTTCCCCACCAGAGCGTAGTGGGGGGGAGGAGTCCCAGGTGTCAGAGCCCACATATGCACCACCAGCAAGAGAAGATGAGTCAGGGTGGACCACGCCTCCATCGGAGAGCGAGTTAACGGTTAAGAGGAAAGTTGCAGGCTGGGCGCGCGCGCCAAGTTCAAAGGTACAGGCGAGCGGCACAGAAGGTAGCCCGGATAGGGAACCAGGTCCTAAAGCCCGCCGGAAGGAGGGGCAAGAATCGTCAGGGTCAGCGTCAGAGGAGTCCAGGAAGGATGAGACCCTAGCGGGCAGGAGGGCCCAGAGGAGAAAGGAATTTAGGAAGAGGTGGAGCAAAGCGAGAGTCTTAAACTGGTGTGGAGGGGGAGGAGACTCAGACAGGACTTCGCCAGTCTAAGGTCGGGACGTAGAGCTGCACGCTGCGGCTTTAAAATGGAGACTGAATCTCAATAAAGACTTTTGTACATAACTACAGCCTAGCGTTGGTCCTCTGTGAGCTGGGACCTGGAGGCAGCTCTGACAATGATGATGTTGATTTTATTGAATTCAGTAGTACTGATGATGACAGCGATAGCTCAGACAGCTCAGTTGTCACAGTCATTGAGAGGAAATCTCACATAATGACTAGACCCTCAGAAGAGGAAGATGAACCACTGATTAAGCTTAGTACTGGTTCTCCAGAGAGCTCAGAGGCTGAACCAGAAAGCAAGGGAGAGCAGCACCTCTTACGTAGGTCTGAGAGAGCAACGAAGGGTGTACCACCCAAGAGGTATTCACAAGAGTTTGCAAACCTAGCTATTGCATGTGTTGCTGTTGTAAACGACCAAGGTCAAATTGAAGCTGTGTCTGAGTCAGAGACAAAGGCACAACAGAGAGTTGCTAACCAAGGTAATGCAGACGCACTCATTCCTTGGAAGTCACACAACCAGAGAGGTACATTGGTAAAACCAGTGGCGGGTAGTTCCAAGGGTGGAACTGAAACAACAGGGGAATGTTATAAGTATAACAACTGTTTGTTTTCTTCTCTGGATGACGCTTTGCTCGCTGCACGCATTGATACTTTAGGGGGAGTATGTTATTCTAAAGCAGCAATGCAGCAGCAAGCAAAGGCTCTAGCAGCTCAGTCAGCTGCTTGTGGCTGGAAAGCCAAACAGGATGTTTGTGACTGTTGCCATGGAAACAAAGGGGCAGTCCATTCTCCTTATTGAGCACCGGATGTGAGCTCAGTGTGTGTGTCATATGACCTGTACTGGAAGTACATGGGAGGAGTTTATTCTTACTGCTGTTGAGTGCAGACATGTTTTCTCTGTACTGAAGTGAAAGACAGAAATAAAAGATGTAAATAGATTTCTGTCTGCTTCTTTCCCCTCCCTGGGGGACACCAAAGGGGAGAGAGAAGGAACGGTGTGTTTTTCTCACAGCCTGAGAAGAATCGCCGAGACCTCGCCTGCTTATCTGCCACGGGAGTAGCAGCCGGGAGGTCGCCAAGGAATATCTGCCGGTGCCTACGCTGTGGCACATTCCTCTGACCCAGGCAGAATTCCAACACTACCTTGCCGGGCTGTTGTTGAGAGGATAAAACGAGGAGCTGCTTGGAGAAAGAGGTGGGATAGAAACGCAGCAAACAAACAAATAATTGCGTTGATTTCCATTGCAGGCAATGGCTTAAAAATTGCTGCAAGGAGATTTGTTTTCTCTTGTAATTTTTACCGGATATCTTTTGTGTTGCTTCTCCATTAATAAAATATTTTCACGGGAGCTTACTATTACTCAATACTAGCTTCTCTGATAAATAATGCGGCATTTTATCTGTTTCGCATTATAAGAATCTCCTTTTAAAACAACAAGGTGAAATTTTGTTGGAACAAATCTCTTTGCAGCAATTTATCAGCCGCTGCTGCTGTGTGTGAGTTGTTTTCTTTTTTAAAACTCATATGTGCAGTTCCTGAGTTTAGCGGAAATGTTCCATATATATAGACACATTATTGGAATAAGCACATTATTGTGGGAAGGGGGTTATTGGTTTGTTTTAGTTAGTGAGGCATTTTGTATTCTTATTTTGCATTTATTTTTTTGCTGTGAACGGCAGTATACAAATATCAATAATGCTTTTGAAACATGGACCACTTATAAACGCCATCTCCAACTCCTTGAGAGATTCCATCAACGGTGCCTCCGAAAAATTTTACACATCACTTTAATTGTGGAAATTTGGCTGACCTGTCGAGAGGGAATGGAGGTGTTGTTGGAATGGAGTTTCCTCGAGATCTGCTCTTTAGCATCAAAGAATATAAAGAACTGCAGAAGGGATGTGGAAAAGAGTTAAGAGCCTCGGACATAAGATCTCCAGGTTGATGGACTGTATGGAGTGGACGGAAGTGTCTGGCAGAGCCCGAGACCGGGGAGAAGAGATGGTGGAAGAAGATTGGAAGATTTAAAGTCTATATATAGAAATATTGTAAAATTAATGAGTGACAGGAAAATGTTGGAATGAATTCTTATGGCCTTAGTAGAAATGCTATAAGGAGTTAAGTTTAAATAAGTATACCAATTTTAATGGAAATAAGATTAAAAATATGTTAAGACATTTATATGATAGAAAATGGAGAAAGATGGAAAGGAATTCCTAAAACAATTAATGGAAATGCAATACAAAGAGGGAGGTGAGAGGAGGTCGATGATTATAAGGGAATGAAAGTTAGAATATGGAAAAGGAATGATGTATGTTTTTAAATTGTTTTTTGTTTTGTTTTGTTTAGTTTATTATGTTGGGTGAGGTGTTGAGGTTGTGTTTTGTATATTGTATTGTATTATTTTTTCTTGTTCTTGTTCTTTTTTTTTGTTTCTCTCTTTTCTTTCTTTTTCCTTTTTAAAAAAGCAATAAATATTATTTTAAAAAAAACAAAGATCACCAGTGTGGAAGAAATGGTTCTTCAACATCAACTTCGCTGGACCGGTCATGTTGTGCGGATGCCTGATGATCGTCTTCCAAAGCAACTACTCTATTCCAAACTTTAAAAAGGAAAGTGTAATGCCGGTGGTCAACGAAAGAGGTTCAAAGACTCTCTCTAGAAAAATCTTTTAAAATGTAGTATAAACACCGCAACTGGGAAACACTGGCCTGCGAGCACTCCAGTTGGAGAGCAGCCTTTACCAAAGGTGTTGTGGGCTTTGAAGACACTTGAACTCAGGACGCCAAGGGAGAAATGTACTAAGAGGAAGGCACGCTTGGCAAACCCTCACCATGATCAACTCCTGTCTGGAAACCTATGTTCCCACTGTGGAAGGATGTGTGGATCCAGAATTGGCCTCCAGAGTCACTTACGGACTCACTGTTAAGAAGAAGAGTTTGGATTTGATATCCCGCTTTATCACTACCGGAAGGAGTCTCAAAGCGGCCAACATTCTCCTTTCCCTTCCTCCCCCACAACAAACACTCTGTGAGGTGAGTGGGGCTGAGAGACTTCAGAGAAGTGTGACTGGCCCAAGGTCACCCAGCAGCTGCAGGTGGAGGAGCGGAGACGCGAACCCGGTTCCCCAGATTACGAGACTACCATGCTTAACCACTACACCCCACTGTGTTTATGGAAGACAATCTTATTCAGCTACGAATGATCGCCAAAGAACACAAATATAAATATACAGTGGTGCCTCGCAAGTCAAAATTAATCCGTTCTGTGAGGCTCTTCGTATAGCGGTTTTTTCGTCTTGCTAAGCAAGCCCATTGACAGCTTAGCGGATTAGCGCTATTAGCGGTTTAGCGGCTTTTAGCGATCAGCTGATAAGCGGCTTAGCGGCTTAGGAAAGGGGGGGAAGGGGGGGAAACCCGCAGGAACTCGCAAGACATTTTCGTCTTGCGAAGCAAGCCCATAGGGAAATTCGTTTTGCGAAGCGCCTCCAAAACGGAAAACCCTTTCGTCTAGCGGGTTTTGCGTCTTGCGAGGCGTTCGTCTTGCGGGGCACCACTGTAAATATAAATATAAATATAAATATAAATATAAATATAAATATAAATATAAATATAAATATAAATATAAATATAAATATAAATATAAATATAAATATAAATATAAATATAAAAAAGGCACCCTTTGGATTTCTTAAATAAGTGCAGGTAGCCCAAGATGATGACCCGTTCAGCCTTACCCAGTGAGGTGGCACCTCCAAGAACAGTCTCGCTTTCTCTGGGACCCACCGGAGCCTTCTCTGCGTCAGGGAAATCAGGAGCCACTTCTGAAAACAGACCCTTTACCAGAAACAGGGAATGTGGGGAAGGGTGACAAAAAGGGAGAGTCAAGAGGCTTTGGGACATTTTCAGTGCAGAATGGAGAATTGCAAAGAGTGCCAGGATAGCCTCCTGCACGTTGCAAGTACCAGGATGAAACCCTCTCTCACCTGCAGCTCTGTCTGCTTCTTCTCCTCTGCCCGACTCAGGAGGAAACCTTCAGCCAGGGCCACCGCCTGGGAACTGGTCTCCACTCCGCATTCCCTGACCCAGTTCTCCATCTCCGGGGGGAGGACAGCCAGGAACTGCTCCAGGATCACTAAATCCAGGATCTGAGCCTTGGTGTGTCTCTCTGGCTCCAGCCACCGACGGCAAAGATGGTGGAGTCGGCTGCAAACCTCTCGGGGTCCCTTGGTCTCCTGGTAGCAGAAACGCCTGAAACACTGGCGCTGAGCGTCTGAGCTGAGGACAACCGCCTCGCCCAGGATCTCCTGCATGGTTCTCTCCCAGAATCCCTCGCTGGCCCCAGTCTGGATGGCACCAGGGCCTCTTCCTGCTTCACGGCCAGCTGTTTCTGGATTCTCCATCTTCAATCTGTTTTCCAGGATAAACCACTCTCTCCTCTCCTGCCAATTTCACAAGGCAAAGCCAAGGGGCCGGCTGAAGTCACCGCTACCAAGACCTGCAAAGCCAAGAGATTGTCTTTTTTAAAAAAATTGTTTAACCATTTTTTCGATACAAACATCAACCGCAAAAGACACATATCATAATAACAATAATAACACAATTTGACAATTCAGATTTGAATACACTGATATACCTCCGACTACACCTTTTTTGAGGGACGCGGGTGGCGCTGTGGGTTAAACCACAGAGCCTAGGACTTGCCGATCAGAAGTTCGGCGGTTCGAATCCCTGTGACGGGGTGAGCTCCCGTTGCTCAGTCCCTGCTCCTGCCCACCTAGCAGTTCGAAAGCACGTCAAAGTGCAAGTAGATAAATAGGTACCGCTCTGGCGGGAAGGTAAACGGCATTTTCGTGCGCCGCTCTGGTTCGCCAGAAGCGGCTCAGTCATGCTGGCCACATGACCTGGAAGCTGTACGCCGGCTCCCTCAGCCAGTAAAGCGAGATGAGCGCCGCAACCCCAGAGTCAGCCACGACTGGACCTAATGGGGTCCCTTTACCTTTACACCTTTTTAACAATATTTTTCCACCTCTCTTTCTCCTCCTCCTACGTCCCACCCCTATCCGCCTTATCGCTTAAATATGTGTTCCAGATTTCTTCATATTTATCCATTCTTATTTTGCGCCAAGACATTGTCTTGTTAGAAAATTATGACGTCTCAGGGCTGGAAGATTTTCCTTGAAGAAATGTGGATAAATCTGGGTTAGCAACTAGTTCCCTAGCACCCTAAAGAAATGGCAGGGGAATGACAAGTTTGAAATTATATAGAAACTAGAGATTTGTGGGTGGAGTTCCTTTCCTTGAGGACTAGTGGATTGAAGCCTTCAATCTGGCTGGGAGTCAAAAGATGCAGGATCCCACCCCTCTGATCTCCCACTTACAGCTCTTCCTCCTTTAGGCGCCCTCCTCTTTTCCAGCTTCCACCTTCCCTTCACCCCAAAACACCCCCCAGACAAAGACTTCCTCTCCCAATCCGTGCCCTGTAACCTTTAAAGCCCAGATTCGCACAGGGACTTTTGCTTCCCATCAGCGTCTACCGCCTCTGATCGACAGCTTCCCCCACTTTTGCATTCCGGCCTCCCCACCGCGTGTCAGGGCTTGCACGTTTGAAACGGCGCGCGCGCGCGCTTCTCCAGTGGATGCGCGATTCGGGTGGGTTGGTTAGGAGCACCCATTCGAATCTTGGCACAAAGTACGCCGCGCTTCCGCCAATCAGCGCCGCGCTGCAGACCGACACGCCCTGCGCTTCCCCGCATCATGACGCGGGTGTTCTGTTCGTGTGAAAGGATGATCAGGTGCACAAGCGGGGTGAAAATGGGGAGAGGAGGCTCTTGCTTGCTCTTCTCGGGCTCTTCTCTTCTTTTCTATTCAGCCAGAAATCCGGGCCTCTCTCTCCCCCTCGCAGGGGACCCCCCCCCCTTTTTCTGCATTGCAGTTGCATCTTCCCGACTCCTCTCCACCTTAAGTCAAATTAATAGGTAGGGGGGCTCACCAGATCTTCACCGATGCCGAACTGGGGAGACCCCGAGGCTGCATTCCTCCAAAGCAAGAACCAGGCAGAAGGGGCTTTGGGCAGAAATACCCATTTGCTTTGTAGATCTTCCTTCCCCTCCCCAAATCTCCATCCTCTCTAGGAATCCAAATCAGATAATTTTAACCCTTGGCAGCTCAAGCTGTAAGATGATTTCTCTCTCTCTTAAAACAGGAGCCAAGGAAGAAACAAGCACTGTGAATGCAGATACCACACCTGGTGGGTGGAAGGAGTGAAAGCAGTTTGGGGAAGAAGGAATAACAGAATCCTAAAGAGGACCGCCTCCTTCCATATAAACCTACCCGGACCCTGAGATCATCTTCCGAGGCCCTCCTTCGTGTGCCTCCTCCTCGAGGGGTCCGGAGGGTGACAAAGCAAGAACAGGGCCTTCTCTGCAGTGGCTCCCCGTCTGTGGAATGTCCTCTCCCTAGGGAAGTTCGCCTGGAGCCTTCATCACACACCTTTAGGTGTCATGCAAAAATGTTACTTTTTAACCAGGCCTTTGGTTGATCTGATTTACATCCTATGCCCTTTTAAAATGTTTTTTGGGGGGTGCGGGGGAGGCTATTGGGTTGCTGTTTTTATTTTTATTATGTATTTTGTGGTTTTGTATCTTGATTTATTCTGTGAGCTGCCCTGAGACCCCTGGGTATATATATATATGAATTCAATAAATAAATAAGCTTCTGGGTCATGTGGCCAGCATGACTAAGCCGCTTCTGGGAAACCAGAGCAGCGCACGGAAACACCGTTTACCTTCCCGCCAGAGCGGTACCTATTTATCTACTTGCACTTTGATGTGCTTTCGAACTGCTAGGTTGGCAGGAGCAGGGACCAAGCAACAGGAGCTCACCCCGTCGCGGGGATTCGAACCGCTGACCTTCTGATTGGAAAGTCCTAGGCTCTGTGGTTTAACCCACAGCGCCACTCCGCGTCCCATATTTATGGACCTAATAAACCAGAGATATTTTAGGGAGCAGGCTAGCAGGCGGGGCCCATTACTTATATCATAGGAGCTTACACAACACAAAACACCGTTGCTGTATGATCTGATTTACATCCTATGCCCTTTTAAAATGTGGCTTTTTGGGGAGGGGGTTGTTATTGGGTTATTGTTTTTATTTTTATTTTATATATTGTGATCTTTTCTGTGAACTGCCCTGAGATCTCTGGTACATATATTCAATAAATTAATGATGATAATAATAATAATAATAGTAGACTTGGAAGGTGTTATGTACTGAATCACTGTTGGTCTAAGTATGTGAAATGTAACCGATATGCTTTTGTGCCTAATTGAACCATTACGTGTAGTGCTGTATATAAGGAAACCATTACGATTGTAACTACAGGGGTGCCTCGCAAGACGAAATTAATCCGTTCCGTGAGGCTCTTTGTATAGCGGTTTTTTCGTCTTGCGAAGGAAGCCCATTGACAGCTTAGTGGATTAGCGCTATTAGCGGTTTAGCGGCTTTTAGCAATCAGCTGTTAAGCGGCTTATCAGCAGATCAGCTGATAAGCGGCTTAGCGGCTTAGGAAAAGGGGGGGGAAGGGGGGGAAACCCGCAGGAACTCGCAAGACATTTTCATCTTGCGAAGCAAGCCCATAGGGAAATTCGTTTTGCGAAGCGCCTCCAAAACGGAAAACCCTTTCGTCTAGCGGGTTTTCCGTCTTGCGAGGCGTTCGTCTTGCGGGGCACCACTGTAATGCCTTATCTCGGTGGGGAGGGGTGTTATGTATTGAAGTTCTCACCCTGGGCCAGCAGGGGGATACTGTAGAAAGTTATGCAAATGAAGGATCGAAAGTGACGTTCAGTGATTGGATAGTTTGTATGCAAATGAAGGATTGAAAGTGACGTTCAGTGATTGGATAGTTTTAGAAAATGGCAACAGTTACATCGTTCTGGAGCTCTATATAAGCAGGCTGACTGAGCTCCTCAGTTCAGTTCTGTTCCAGCTTACAAATAAAGAGCTGCTTTGGGAGAATCGCTGTGTCGTCTGATATGTTCGCCCACAACTTAACAGAAGGGACCTCGAGTCATCTAGTCCAACCCCCTGCCATGCAAGAATCTCAGCTGAAGCATCCATGACAAATCAGCTGGGATAGCTCAGTCGGTAGAGCATAGGACTCAGGGTTGTGGGTTCGAGCCCCACATTGGGTGAAATATTCCTGCATTGCAGGGGTTGGGCTAGATGACCCTCGGGGTCCCTTCCAATTCTACCATTCTATGATTCTACGGACCTCTGCTTGAAAACCTCCAAGGAAGGAGAGTCCACCACCTCTCAAAAAAGACACTTCCGCCATCAAACAGCTCTTACTCGATTTGTGTAGGGTGTACTCCTTAGGCTTCTCTTCTGCCAAAGATATCCTGCAAGGCAGTGGATCCGAATCAGTGTTTTACATCACCTTTCCAGGTGGACACGCCGCAACTGCCCCTAACTTCCCTCCACAGCACACACAGAAACCACCTTCGTGATCGTTGGACCCTCCGCCTGTGAGTCGAAGCCATTCCCAGGATTGTGGCTGCTGTCACCGGCTGACAGCTTGTAGGAGCCACAGGTCAGAGCTGAGTGCAGGGTGGGGACCAGAGGTGGACAAACGACCCCAGAAAGAGCACGACGTGCCCCCACCAGAGGGACTACCCCTCCCCTAACACCCAGGAATCACAGCCAAAAAACCAACAACCTTCTCAGATGCCTATCCAACCTGTTTAGAAACCTCCTGGGTAGTCTGTTCTGCTGCCTAACAGCTCTTACGGCCAGAAAGTTCTTTCTAGTGTTTATATAGATATTTAGATGGTCTAGTTATCTCCCGCTTGGACTACTGCAATGCGCTCTACGTGGGGCTACCTTTGAAGGTGACTCGGAAACTACAACTAATCCAGAATGCGGCAGCCAGACTGGTGACTGGGGGCGGCCACCGAGACCACATAACACCGGTCTTGAAAGACCTACATTGGCTCCCAGTACGTTTCCAAGCACAATTCAAAGTGCTGGTGTTGACCTTTAAAGCCCTAAACGGCCTCGGCCCAGTATACCTGAAGGAGCGTCTCCACCCCCATCGTTCTGCCCAGGCGCTGAGGTCCAGCGCCGAGGGCCGTCTGGCGGTTCCCTCATTGTGAGAAGCAAAGCTACAGGGAACCAGGCAGAGGGCCTTCCCGGTGGTGGCGCCCGCCCTGTGGAACGCCCTCCCATCAGATGTCAAAGCGATAAATAACTACCTAACATTCAGAAGACGTCTTAAGGCAGCCCTGTTCAGGGAAGTTTTTAATCTGTGATATTTTAGTGTATTTTTGGTTTCCATGGAAGCCGCCCAGAGTGGCTGGGGAAACCCAGCCAGATGGGCGGGGTATAAATAATAAACTATTATTATTATTATTATTATTAGTTAGAATAATAGAATCTTAAGAGTTGGAAGGGATCCGAGGGTCATCTAGTCCACCCCCCGCAATGCAGGAATCTCGGCTAAAGCGTCCATGACAGGTGGCCATCCAACCTCTGCTTAAAAGCCTCCAAAGGAGAGTCCATCATCTCCCGAGGGAGTTTGTTCCGCTGTCAAACAGCTCTGTCAGAAGTTATCAGCCCCTAAAAAAGGTAAAGGTACCCCTGCCCGTACGGGCCAGTCTTGACAGACTCTGGGGTTGTGCGCCCATCTCACTCAAGAGGCCAGGGGCCAGCGCTGTCCAGAGACACTTCCGGGTCACGTGGCCAGCGTGACATCGCTGCTCTGGCGAGCCAGAGCCGCACACGGAAACGCCGTTTACCTTCCCGCTGGTAAGCGGTCCCTATTTATCTACTTGCACCCGGGGGTGCTTTTGAACTGCTAGGTTGGCAGGCGCTGGGACCGAGCAGCAGGAGCGCACCCTGCCGCAGGGATTCGAACCGCCGACCTTTCGATCGGCAAGCCCTAGGCGCTGAGGCTTTAACCCACAGCGCCACCTGCGTCCCCTTTATCAGCCCCTAAGGAGGAGCAAATACTTGGAAGCAGGTGGAGAATGGCTGTGAAATGAGAGCAGAAGGTGCAGGAAAGCTCAGGCACTCAGGGAACTGGGAAACATTAACAGATTCTGCGAAACGGTGCTCTTTTTAGAGAAATACAGCTTGTGTACGCTGATTTTCTTTTATTTGTTAAGCATGGAAAACACACAGACCTGGCTGTTAACTTACAAAATTCTCAACACCAGTTCTCAGGGCACATCTTCTCCCTTGCGACGCTACTGAGTGAAACTCAGGGAAAGAGAACAAGCACTGAGTTGTGAGGAGTTGTTTTTATAATCTATAAAACACCTAGATTGTAGTAAAAAAACATGTCAACAGAAGACAAAGGAAAAAGCTCCCAACTACAACATGAGATGTTTCAACTCTCGCTATGTTTTTTGCTATTCGGGCTGCGCACGCAAATCTGTGTTTGTGTGGCCTTGGTTTTTTTGATATCTGCATATGTGCACCTTTAACATTTCTTCCTAACGCATTTACAAAAACAAATGGGATGTTAATCACAGAGTTTTGCAAGGCAGAAACACTTAACGGAGAATATCCACCACCAAGCCCAACATTTACACTGAGACATGAACCCGTGTGCATAGAAAAATATTCAATCAAACAGATGGAGGGGTTGTGTGTTCATCTTCCATTTGCAGCCTGGAAATAACTCTGGCAGGGGTCTCCATTTTTTTAATGCCTTTAGGCACCTCTGGGATTTAGAGATAGGGGCATCAGTGTTATCATATAACAGTGGCTCTGGGGCATGTCGTCTTTCAACAAAAGGCTTCCTTGCACAAAATGAAAATCTCTAAGCCAGAAATGGACCATCTCCAGCTTGCATGATTACTGAATGAGACACATTTCGTTTTAACAAGCAGCCATCAAGTTAAAGGTCCCTTAAGCTGCAATAAAGGTAAAGGTAAAGGTACCCCTGCCCGTACGGGCCAGTCTTGACAGACTCTGGGGTTGTGCGCCCATCTCACTTAAGAGGCCAGGGGCCAGCGCTGTCCGGAGACACTTCCGGGTCACGTGGCCAGCGTGACATCGCTGCTCTGGCGAGCCAGAGCCGCACACGGAAACGCCGTTTACCTTCCCGCTGGTAAGCGGTCCCTATTTATCTACTTGCACCCGGAGGTGCTTTCGAACTGCTAGGTTGGCAGGCGCTGGGACCGAGCAGCGGGAGCGCACCCCGCCGCAGGGATTCGAACCGCCGACCTTTCGATCGGCAAGCCCTAGGCGCTGAGGCTTTAACCCACAGCGCCACCTGCGTCCCAACTTAAGCTGCAAACCAACCCTTAAAATTGCAGATCCAGCGCTGATCAACACCACTGCTGACAGAGACATTGCTTATAATACAGTGGTTGTTCGGGGGGGGGGAGACCCCCTATAATAATAATCTGGTTCCATACTGATCCATGTCTCAGATCCCAATTGTTTTGCTATGACAGTGCTGGCAAGCACCGGATCTGTGACTTTTGCGTGTGGAGAACATGGGTAGAGAGGAAGAAAGCACCAAATTGCATAGAAAACACACCCAGGAAGAGAGGCCACCACCCACATTTAGACTGTGCATTTCTGTGGGGTAAAGATCTGATCCAGTAGAATTAAAACCCATCCTCCTTTCTTTTGGTATAGGAAGTTGTCTACTTCTTCTGCCTCATTATCTTTTTCGCATAACTTTTCATAATATTTTTAAAATTTTTGTATTATTACTTTTGGATCACCTATAATTTTCTCTCCTATTTTTAATTCTATTAATTTGTCTTTGACTTTGCCTCTTTCTCAATTGCCATGCCAGGTATTTTCCCGGTTTACTGCCAAACTCAAAATTATTTTGTTTCCACGTTTTCACATTCCACTCTACTTCCTGTTCTATTTTGGACATATATTCTGTCTGCACTGTAGTAGCCTAATTTCTTTTTTAATTATATCATTATTTGGTTGTTTGATTTGCTCTTCTCCCCCCCCCCTTATTTCCTTATTTATTCCATTAATTTTGTTGTTTTTTCCCTTTTCCCTTTCCTTTTTTATTCTTATGCCTTGTTTTATGAAATATCCCCTGATCACTGCTTTACCAGCATCCCAGAGTGTCCTTACGTCATCAACTTGATTTTGATTCAATTCCAAGTATTTTTTTAATGCATTTTTAGCTAGAGACTGTGTTGATGTCTATGTTCTCCCTCCCTTTTTTTTGTCTTCTCCCTTTCCCCTCCTCCCAATACGCAGACACCTGAGCAGGCATGGGAGCCTTGATTATATCATCCTCCAGATAGTGAGCCCCCCCAACACGTCCCAAAATCCATTACCAGGAGGCAACGCATTTTGGAAAAGCCCTTGGGCAGATCCTTTGGCCAGCGCCGACCACACATAGGAGCTGAATGCTCCCATACGGAAGCATCACTACGTGCTCAGGAGAGGAAGGATGGATGGGGAGGGCAGAGGGGAGCAGCCGTGATTTCACATTTTGTATTAGAAAAGGAGCAAAGCTGAAAGAAAATGCTTCAGTTCCTTTGCTGTCGTTGCTCAGGATAG
Organism: Podarcis cretensis; assembly: GCF_951804945.1. Taxonomy (NCBI): domain Eukaryota; kingdom Metazoa; phylum Chordata; class Lepidosauria; order Squamata; family Lacertidae; genus Podarcis; species Podarcis cretensis. The sequence continues at coordinate 121,081,645 of NC_137171.1, forward strand.
GTACAGTATGTTGCTCCCTGCTTAGGGTTCATTTATACAGTGCATGTCCGATGTGGGTCCTCACAATCGAACTCCTGTTTCACGTGGGAGACAATATTTTGCTGCATATTCAAATCACTTCTGTGAGTTCTCTGATGATACGTGAGGTTTATCTTATTATTGTAGTTATTTCCACACTCTAAGCACTTATACGATTTCACCACTGTGTGAGTTCTTTGATGCAAATTCAGACCGGAACGTCTAGTGAAGCTTTTTCCACACTCGGGGCATTGATATGGCTTCTCGCCCCTGTGACTTCTCTGATGCAGATTAAGGCTTGATCTTCTCGTGAAGCCGTTTCCGCATTCCAAGCAGGTATACGGTTTCTGCCCTGTATGAGCTGTCTGGTGAGCAGAGAGGCCTATCTTCTGCGTGAAGCCCTTTCCGCATTCCAAGCATTTGTACGGCTTCTCCCCGGTGTGAGTCCTTCGGTGAAAAGTGAGCCTGCTCTTCTCTTTAAAGCTCTTTCCGCATTCGAGGCACTGATATGGTTTCTCTCCTGTGTGGATTCTCTGATGAGAAGTTAGGGTGCAACGATGACTGAAGCTCTTCCCGCATTCCATGCACTGATATGGCTTCTCCCCTGTGTGGATTCTTTGATGATAGGTGAGGCTCCCCTTATGGCTGAAGCTCTTTCCACACTCTAAGCACCGATACGGTTTCTCCCCTGTATGAGTTGTTTGATGAGCAGCGAGGCCTATCTTCCACGTAAAGCCCTTTCCACATTCCAGGCATTTATACGGTTTCTCCACCCTGTGGATTCTCTGATGAGAATTCAGGGTGCAACGTTGACTGAAGCTCTTCCCGCATTCCACGCACTGATATGGTTTCTCCCCTGTGTGAGTCGTTTGATGATAAGTGAAACTTATCTTATGCGTGAAACTCTTTCCACATTCCAGACACTCAAACGGTTTCTCCCCTGTGTGGATTCTCTGATGAGAAGTAAGGCTACAACGTTGGCTGAAGCTCTTTCCACATTCCACACACTGATATGGCTTCTCGCCCGTGTGGATTCTCTGGTGCAGAGTAAGGTTTGTGCTTCGAATGAAACTTTTCCCACATTCCAAGCACTGATATGGCTTCTCCCCTGTGTGGATTCTTTGATGCAAAGTGAGGTTTGAACTTCTGATGAAGCTCTTCCCGCATTCCAAGCACTGGTATGGTTTTTCCCCTGTATGAATTCTTTGGTGGAAAGTTAGGTGTATCTTCTGGCTGAAGCCCTTTCCACATTCCAAGCACTTATATGGCTTCTCCCCTGTATGAATTCTTTTATGAGTCGTAAGATACATCTTCTGACTGAATGTCTTTCCGCATTCTCTGCACTGATATGGTTTCTCCTCAGTGTGGATCTGGCAATGAGCTTCACATTCCAATTTCGGATACACACAGTATTTATCCTTTTCCTGTACTTTTTCTTCTTCTTCTTCTATGATCACAATTTCAGGGTAGCCACTGTCCTGAGTAGCAGAGGATATATTCCACCTGTTCTGATCTGCTTCAGTCTTCTTTCTCAGTTGTTCCTCATTTCTATGTGTGTCCCTTCGTGCCGACATCCAGCATACATCTCCCATATTCCTGGCTTCCCATTTGTGGCCTGCAGTTGAGAAAGAACACTGCTTAGTACCTGAGTAAGACATGAAATCTTAATAATAATAATAATAATAATAATAATAATAATAATAATAATTATACCCCACCCTCCCCAGCCAAGACTGGGTTCAGGGCAGCTAACACCAAGTATAAAAGCATTTGATTAAAATACAACTTAAAAACAAGATTAAAATACAACATTAAAATGCAGCCTCCTTTCAGTAGAAACTCAAATCAAAAAACTTTTTGGGGATGAAAACGTCAAATCCTCACCAAGGCCAACTATCCAGACTGGTCCTACATGGGCCAGAAAAAAGCCAGGGAAGTCCCCAAATAGGAGTTTCATCACAGAAGGAGAAAGGAAAAAGGAAAGAGGGGGAGGGAATCAAGTTGATTCCAAGCCAAAGGCCAGGCGGAACAACTCTGTCTTACAGGCCATGCGGAAAGAAATCAGATCCTGCAGGGCCCTGGTCTCATGAGGCAGAGTGTTCCATCAGACCGGAGCCAGCGTTGAAAAGGCCCTGGCTCTGGTTGAGACTAATCTGACTTCCTTAGGGCCCGGGACCTCTAGGGTGTTATTATTTATGGACCTTGAGGCTCTCCGTGGGGCATACCAGGAGAGGCGGTCCCGTAGGTACGAGGGTCCTAGGCCGTGAAGGACTTTAAAGGTCAAAAGCAGCACCTTAAATCTGACCCTGTACTCCACCGGGGGCCAGTGCAGCTTAAAAAGCACCGGGTGAATATGCTCCCATGGCAGAGACCCCGTGAGGAGCCTCGCTGCAGCATTCTGTACCTGCTGGAGTTTATCGGACAGCTTCAAGGGCAGCCCCAAGTAGAGCGAATTACAGTAATCAAACCTGTGTATATAAAAAAATTTATAAACCACTTCATATTTTCAAAAGATTCCAATTTAGATGGGCTGCCCGTCAGTTACACATTTTACCATCTCTCTTGACTGGCCTTAAGAAAGTCTTACTGAGATAGGTGACGAGGTGATAATTCTCCTCCATGACATCCCTGTGAAGAGCTCTCTGGTCAGGATCCAGGAGAGCCCACTCCTGCTCAGTGAAATGCACAGACACAGCCTCAAAGGACCACGGACCCTGAAAGAGAAGGAAACATAAACAGATAGAAATTAAGAACGTCTGCTAGCAAAACCCAGACGTCTCATCAGGGGAGAATGGCTGTGTATTATCCCACAGAAATTAAACCTTCTGAGGAAGCCTTCATCTCTCTCTCTCTCTTTTAACTTATACTTTTCAAGTTTATACATTTCACTAATTTTACAATCCTTTCCACATTTCAAAGCTTGACTTCCTTCCCCCTCTTTCTGCGGTTCCTTAAATTTATTTTTAATATCTTCTGCATATCCCAATTAACTTAATTTGCTCATTTATTAATCTACTTTAAATATATACTGCAGGTTATTACAATAATCCTGCCAATGTTCTGTTTGCAATTTATCTGTAAATGTGCAATAAACCATTTCCATTCTTTTATATAAAGAAGTTTGTTATCTTGATTTTTTATTCTTCCGGTAAGTTTTGCCATTTCCACATATTCCTTAAGTTTTTGTATCCATTCTTTGGATGGGACTTCTTTCCATATTGGGGGCGAGTAACATTCTTGCCGCTGTAGCAGCACAAATAAATAAATTTCTATACAGTTTAGGTCGTTCTGTCTCTATAATTCCCAAAAGAAAAGCTTCTGGGTGGTTTTTTATTTTATTTTTTACAAATGTTATTTTAAACATCCTTTTCAATTCATTATAGATCACTGCCTTTCTCTTGGGCAGCTCTGACAGAAGCAAAGATGAGGAGAGAATTTCCATCAGGACCGGGGAGATGAGAAGCAGCGGCGTAGTGTGGGTTGTCAGCACCTGGGGCAAGGCAAGTAATTTGCGCCCCCTAACCCGGGGCGAGGCAAGTAATTTGCGCCCCTAACCCCTAACCTGCCGCCGCTGCCAGCTTCTTCTTGCTGCTGCCTGGGCTGGGGTATTTACGGTAAGGTAGCCACGGCGGCGAGTCCGTGTCAGGTGATCTGAGGCAAGTTGCCGCTGGCGCTGCCGCCCAAATGACGCCGCTTGCCCGGAGGGGGAGGAGGGCAGAGAGGCGAGGAAAACGCAACATGGCCCAGCAGCTGTGAGGAGGGGCTGCCTGGCGCGCCCTCCGCGGCCCTGACGTGCTGGGACCGCGGCGAGCGCCGAGAGCCGCTGCCTGCCGGACGCCTTCAGCCCGGACGCGCGCACAGCTCGTTGGTTCCGCGAGACATGGGGCTCTGCTACAGCCTGCGCCCGAGGCTCTTCGGCGACTCCGGAGGCGGCGAGCGCGCCCCCCCAGATGTTGCGCCCGGTGCGGCCGCCCCCCCCTGCACCCCCCACGCTACGCCACTGATGAGAAGGCTCCTCGTTGACAATCTCCCCAATGATTCTTCCCTGATCCATACCTGATCGTTTGCATAAGCAACTGCTTCCCCTCCAATGCGAGGAAGGGACGGCTGAGGGGGTCTTGCCAGCATCATCCTGTCACCTGTGAGAGACAAAGATAGTAGGGAAGACATCATCTCTTCAAGGTTTCAAGCTGGAGTTTTCTGAGCCCTACCTGAAGACGGCCAAGATTGAACCGGAGACCTTCTGCAGGCAAAACTGATGCTCTGCCGCTTGGGCGAAAGCCCTTCTCAATGGAGCGACAACATCTACAGTGGTGAAACATTTGCACACTGTGGGGGTCAGGTTGGATTGCTATGAGGAATTATGAAAAACGGAGCACGCCATTGTGTCCGCGATGAAAGCATGGCGCTGACTGGGCTGGATTCATTGACAATCATTTCTGATCAAATCCCACAAGCCTTTGCACCTCTGCCATTTTACTTTCTCTCTGCCTGACAGTCACGTATAAGCATTCTTAAACACGGACTGGTTGCTTCACTAGGCATCCTGAGCCATAAAGATAGTAGGTTACTTTGATGTAGATTTGTTAATCTTTAGGTAGATCTTAAGGGCCAGGACGCGGGTGGCGTTGTGGGTTAAACCACAGAACCTAGGACTTGGCGATCAGAAGGTCGGCGGTTTGAATCCCCGCGACAGGGTGAGCTCCCATTGCTCAGTCCCTGCTCCTGCCAACCTAGCAGTTCGAAAGAACGTCAAAGTGCAAGTAGATAAATAGGTACCGCTCTGGCGGGAAGGTAAACGGCGTTTCCGTGCGCTGCTCTGGTTCGCCAGAAGCTGCTTAGTCATGCTGGCCACATGACCCGGAAGTTGTACGCCGGCTCCCTCAGCCAACAAAGCAAGATGAGCGCTGCAACCCCAGAGTCAGTCACGACTGAACCTAATGGTCAGGGGTCCCTTTACCCTTACCTTTAAGGGCCAGGAAGAGAGTTCACAAGGAGATGGTAAATACTATTTTTCATTGCCATCCTTCATCTCCTGTTTACTGTTGTTTATGACCTCCGGGGGTACTAAATGCATTCCTCCTTGATTCCTATTTTATTTACTCTGAACCATGTATGCATGCTCAAGTAGGAAATAGTTTCTTTGTAGTTAAAAGGATTTCTCTGATGTAACTTTGTCCCACATGGGGATGTTTTTGAAATGCTCAGAGGGCATCTGATTGGTTCTTACAAGTACTGTGTTATAAGTTCTTTTGTTAATAAAAGGGGCCTGGGCCAGGGTGTGACAGATTATTATTGGCACCTCCTCCCAGAGTCTTGCTGGTCAAGCCTCGTGTGTATTTTATTAATCAGGGTCCAATCCTTCCTTGCTTTGTGAACGCAACACACACCAGAAGTTTTGGGGAGGAAAAAAAAAGATTTGCAAATGCCGCCGACCAAAATACGCATCTCCAACAGCTACCAGGATGGCGACACGTCCTCGTATACAAGAAGTGTCCTGTCGACATGTAAAAATAATAATAATTCATGGACGTAATGAGGAATAGAATAGAATCATAGAATCGGAAGGAACCATGAGGGTCACCCGCGGAGGGACATAATAATAATTATTCCTTTGGTTTATTTTCCACCCTTCTTCCCCAAGAGAGCCATAGGTGGCAAACATGTCAATAAAAATATCCTTAAAAACATTGCAAAGCTAGTTAAGAACAATCACATGCACTTTAAATAACTACCATCATCCACTAAGGAAATGTTTTTCAACCTTGGTTCTGCCAAGATTGATGGACTACAACCCCCATTATTCCCAGCTATCTTAGATGGGCTGGTCAGGGATGGTGGGAGTTAGAGTACAACATTTGGGGATCCAAGGTTGAAGAAGGCTGCACTAGGGAAAGGATTCAAAGCGAGGTCCAAATGCAATAGAAGCCCTACAACCATTTACACAACCAGCAAAAGAGCTGAAGAAACAACGTCTTACCGAGACAGGTGACGAGAAGATAATTCTCCTCCATGACTTCTCTGTGCAGAGCTCTCTGGTCAGAATCCAGCAGAGCCCATTCCTTTGCTGTGAAATACACTGCCACATCCTCAAAATAAATTCGAGCCTGAAAAGAAAAGGAAAACATTGGCCCTTTCGCAGACAATGTCACAATTCTCTACTTGCAAAATCCGGAAGACTCAACAAGAAAAAGTGGCTGAAGTTTACAGCATGTTATTCCCTGAAGGAGAACTATTTGAAAATGATTTACAGGTGGTGTTTGACTCTGAGTAGGCATGCGTGGGTGGCGGGTGGGATGCGGGTGGCACTGTGGTCTAAACCACAGAGCCTAGGGCTTGCTGATCAGAAGGTCTGCGGTTCGAATCCCCGCGACAGGGTGAGCTCCCGTTGCTTGGTCTCTGCTCCTGCCAACCTAGCAGTTCAAAAGCATGCCAGTACAAGCAGATAAATAGGTACCGCTCTGGCGGGAAGGAAAACGGCCTTTCCATGCGCTGCTCTGGTTCGCCAGAAGCGGCTTAGTCATGCTGGCTACATGACCCGGAAGCTGTCTGCGGAAAACGCTGGCTCCCTCGGCCTGTAGAGCGAGATGAGCGCCGCAACCCCAGAGCCGTCCGTGACTGGACTTAACGGTCAGAGGTCCTTTACCTTTACCTTTAGACATGCTAAGATGTATAATATTGAATCAGATAAGCGAGATGAAAAGAGGTAGCGGGAACGCCCTTTCATATGTGCTGGACATGTAAAAGGGTAAAAGAGTATTGGGAAATAATTTATAATGAATTGAAAAAAATGTTTAAAAGCACTTTCCCCAAAAAATCAGAGTCCTTTCTGTTGGAGATAATTCAAATGGAAATGTCCAGGTGTCAAAAATGGTTATTTATGTTTGGTTAGCCCCAAAATGGAAAAGGAGTGAGGTCACAACCAAAGAAGAATGGCAACTTAAGCTGATGGAATATGCGCAGCTCGCAGACGTAACATATAGAATAAGAGAACAAGAAGAACATACGTTTAAAGAAGATTGGAAAATGTTTATTGAATATATGGGGGGGGGGAATTGTGTACACTTGGAAACGTTGGCAACATTGAGATAAATTCAGCAGTGCAAATAAGTTTTGATGGAAGTAATAACGGAATACTGAATGCTTGAGTTTATATAAAATATGCAGGGATTTATGCTCTGCAAAATGAACCACGGAAAGAGAGGAAGGGAAGTCATTGATATTTCAAGCTTGTTTAAATGAATCTTTTAAATTGTAAAACAGTAAATTTAATAAAAATGAGAGAGAGAGAGAGAGCGCAATGCTGTCTAGGGTTGTAAAGACTGCGGAGAAAATAATTGGGTGCACTCAGTGTTTCGATTTCTGGGAATGGAGTTGAGAGAGGACCTAACCTGGGGAGAAAACAGCAAAGACCCGATGAAGAGAGCACAGCAGAGGTTATATTTTCCGGAAAAATAATCTCTCAAAGGACCTGTTGATGGCATTTTACCATTGCACTGTGGAGAGCGTACTAACTTATGCTCTGTGTGTGTGGTTTGGGAGCTGCACAGCCAGGGAAAAAACAATACTGTCCAGGGTTGTAAAGACTGTGGAGAGAATAATTGAGTGCACTCTTCCCACCTTGGAAGCCATAAGAAAGTGCACACCCCAGAAATGATCTCTTTCAGCTTCTTCCTTCTGGAAGAAGGTACAGGGTTATAAAGACTAGGACTAGCCGCCTGAGAAACAGTTTCTATCCAAATGCGATTTTGGTTTTAAACGCAGTGTAAGGTAGTCTCTGTGGGAATATATTGTATTTAATAATGGGGTATCAGAGTTTTTAGGGGGCTAACCAGGCTGGGATAGCAGGCTTGTTGGTTTTTTAATGTCTGGTATAGATTTTTTTAATTTTGTTGTTCTGTATGGGACAATGACAATAAAGATTATCGTATCGTATCAAGAAGTGGCTGGGTATTATCCTGCAGGACTTCTCGGGTGGCACTCACAGCCTCCTCGGTGGGCAGCCTATAATAATAATAATAATAAATTTTATTTATATCCCGCCCTCCCCAGCCGAAGCCGGGCTCAGGGCGGCTAACAAGCCTAGAAAGAAGCGACGAGATTCTTGCATTGCAGGGGGGGATTGGACTAGATGACCGTTGGGTCCCTTCCAGTGGCGTAGCGTGGGGGGTGCAGGGGGGGCCGGCCGCACCGGGCACAACATCTGGGGGTTAGGGTTAAGGGGCGCAAATCCACGGGTTAGAGGGCGCAAATCCATGGGTTAGGGGGCGCAAATTACTTGCCTTGCCCCGGGTGCTGACAACCCACGCTACGCCACTGGTCCCTTCCAACTCGAAGATGCTATGATTCTATAAGGAGGACAGAGAATTGTTCAGATGCAGGGAGGTGAGCGGAGGAACTTGGCTTCCTCTTGACAGCCTTCCCTGGGATGCTTCCACCTACCTGAAATGTCGCTTGTACAGGTTCTTCCGCTCCCCCATGAAGAAAAGATGCCCAAGGAGTTGTTGCTGACATTATTCCACCACCTGTCAGAGAGGAAGGTGATGGTAAGCCATCAGAGTGGACATTAATCTCAGAGGCTGCATGAGACATTTCTCTTTTCTTTTAATTTAAAGCATTCTTTTGAAATTTCTAGGTCCGCGTTGACATCACAAAACGACACACCTGCCCTACGTATCTTGAACGTCCCTTTGCATTATGCGGTTTAGTTGGGCAAAACTACAGCTCATCCCATTTTTCCTCTTGGGGAGAAATCCAAGGGGTCATCAAGGAATGCCTTTCTGAGCTGGGGAAAAGTATGAAAACCAGCATCCTTTTGTGCCCTGTTTCGGGAAGACATCAAATGCATCTCACAGATTTACGGCAGGGCGGTCCAACATCTCATGGGCCGCAAGAGAACTCTGACGTAGAACAAGGGGGCCACACACTTACCGGTAATTAGATTTCCATAGTGAAGATTGAAGCGTTCACAATAGATTTAATATTATACAGTCATACCTCATGTTACGTCCGCTGCATGTTACGTTCTTTCAGGTTACGTCCTGTGGCGACCCGGAAATACCAGAAAGGGTTACTTTCGGGTTTCCCCACTCACGCATGCGCAGAAGCGCAAAATGACGTCACATGCATGCACAGAAGCGGCGAATCGCAATCCATGGGTTGCATTTTTTTCATGTTGCGAACGGGCCTCCGGAACGGATCCCGTTCGCAACCAGAGGTACCACTGTATATGTAATATTTAACACACAGTTAATAGATTTACTACTGTACTTTTCGCCCTATAGGATGCACTTTTTCCCCTCCAAAAATGAAGGGGAAATGTGTGTGCATCCTATGGGGCGAATGCAGGCTTTCGCTGAAGCCTGGAGAGCGAAAGGGGTTGGTGCGCAACGACCCCTCTCGCTCTCCAGGCTTCAGGAAGCTATCCGCAAGCCTTGCAAGCCCGGCGGGAGTTCCAGCAGGCTCGAAAGGCTTGCAGGCAGCAGCCTGCAGTCCACAAGCTCGGGGGACAGCGGGGAGGCGCAGCGCGCCTTCCCGTTGTTCCCCGACCTGGTTTGGAGGCTGCCAGCCCCACAAGCTCGGGCTCCCTAGGCTTGCGGATAGCAGCCTGTTCTGGGGTCGGGGGAAGCTCGGGCTTCCCCCGTGCCAGCCCCGCGCCTGGGGGGAAAATAATTTTTCCCCCTTTATTTCCCCCCAAAAAACCTAGGTGCGTCCTATGGGCCGGTGCATTCTATAGGGCAAAAAATACAGTAATTTAAAAAGTTTAATACACAAATAAATTATGGGCTTTCGTTAACAGCGCATGGCACAAAAATGAAATTTGAAGGCTTTAAGATTTTTTTTTCATGAACGTTGATGAGACCCTGCCAAAAGAGGCCTCCCAGGCCAGACCCACCCTGATCAATAAAAAAATTTAAAACTTACCCAGCGAGGTGTCACCTAAGTCACTCTCTGGCACAGACTGCCTATGTAGGGTATTCTCTCTGGCGTCTGAGGGAAGTTTCTCTACCCTGTGGAAATCTGTGGCCACTTCTGCAAACAGATCCTGGAGCTGAAACAGCAATGAATGGCGAGGATTATTAGGAAAGTAAGGACAGAGGTAAACAAAAGATGAGGAGGTCAAATCAGTCATGATCAAATGGGCACAAGATAATACAATTTGAGGATTAGGAAAGGCTGTGGAAAGTGGATCTGAAATTTACAGATTGTTTTCTTCTGAAAGAAAATTACATGAAAATGATGTACAGATGGTATATCACACCAGTACAAATAGCAAAAATGTATAAAACTGGATCAAATACATGTTGGAAATGTAAAGAAAAAGAAAGTACTATGTATCATATGTGGTGGGAATGTAGAGAAGTTAAAAAAAAGGGAAATGATATACAATGAATTGAAAAAAATATTTAAAATAACATTTGTAAAGAAACCAGAAGCATTTTTGTTAGGGATTTTAGGACAAGACCTGCCAAGAAAAACAAATAATTTATTTATGCATGCTACAACAGCAGCAAGAGTCTTGTTACCACAAGGATGGAAGAAAGAGGAAATCCCAACAAAAGAACAATGGCAAGAAAAATTGATGAGTTATGCAGAGTTGGCAAAGTTGACACAAATTACATGAGAAGGACAATCGTGACTTCAAGGAAGAATGGGAACTTTTTACAAACTATTTAAAAAAACAACAAAATGATTTGGACTCCTTGGCAGGTTTTGAATAAACATCCACAAATTTAATAGTAGAATATATGACAGATAAGGCAATGATATGTACAATTATTAACATGCAGAGAATAACATATGCAAATAAATCAGAGGGGGGAGCTGAGGGAAGTCTCAGGTGGTGGGGAGAGGGAGGGGTGGGGGGAATAAAAAGGGGGGAATAATGTAATTGATTATTTGGATTGATAATTTGTTTTGTTGAAATTGCTTTATAATTTTTTTTTTAAAGGAAAGTAAGGACAGAGGCAAAGGCCTCTGTGGTTTGGCACATTCCTCCTTGGAAGAAAGAGTTCAGCAATTTTGCGCTCACCTGCTGCTCTGCCTGACTCAGGAGGAAACTTTTAGTCAAGGCCACCATCTGGGAACTGGACTCTGCTCCACATTCTCTGACCCAGCTCTCCATCTCCGCTGAAGGACAGCCAGGAACTGCTCCAAAATCACAAGGTCCAGGATCTGATTTTTCATGTGTTGCCCCGACTTGCAGACAGTGTATTAAGCTGTTGAAACCAACATTACTAATGAAGGTGTGTTTTCGCTCTTGTTGGGAACATTTTTAACGGTTTCACGTAGATCAAAGTAACATCTCTTTGCTGCGTCCGAGTTCAGGTAGGCTGCTGCTGCATATGGAGGCTCCATTTCCCACACAACTGATCCCATTGCCCATTCGCTACATCCTTGCATCTTACTAACTGGGTCCCTTTGTCCATACCCTATTATTATACAGACACAATGTCTAGGCAGCGGTTCTCAGCCTGTGGGTCCCCAGATGTTGTTGGACTACAACTCCCATCATCCCTCAGCTCTGGCCTTGCCAGCTAGGGGTGATGGGAGTTGTAATTTGACAACATCTGGGGGCCCACAGGTTGAGAAAGGCTGGTCTAGAGGAAAACACAACACGCCTCCACCCACCTGTGCTTCAATATTATATTCAGGCACAACACAGGCTATTCAATTTCATTTTAAAATGTGTTTTAAAAATCAGGTTTAAAAAACAGCAACCATCAAATCATAAAACACCAACAACGGGTTGGTCGCTGTGAAAACGGGATTCTGGACCAGATGGCACCACTGGCGTGATCCTGCATGGTCCTTTTTGTAGAACGCTAGCCCAACGGTGGCCATTAATTTGATTCTTGATTTTAGAATGAATTGATTTTAGAATGAATTGATTGTGATTTTATGTAAACTGTGTTACTTTTACTGCTGTTAGCCACTCTGAGCCATAGCTGTCAACTTTTCCCTTTTCTTGCGAGGAATCCTTTTCGGAATAAGGGAATGTCCCTTTAAAAAAGGGAAAAGTTGCCAGCTATGCTCTGAGCCCAGCTTCGCCTGGGGAGGGCGGGATATAAATGAAATATTATTATTATTATTATTATTATTATTATTATTATTATCATCATGACCTACGGGTCCCTCACATCTCTACATTTCCATGACCGAAGGTCCCCTCCATGTGCGTCTTGCAAACTGTGTTACTTTTACTGCTGTTAGCTGCTCTGAGCCATAGCTGTCAACTCTTCCCTTTTCTTGCGAGGAATTCTATTCGGAATAAACAAAATAAAAAAATTCCTTCCAGTAGCACCTTAAAGACCAACTAAGTTAGTTCTTAGGGATGCAGGTGGCGCTGTGGGTTAAAGCCTCAGCGCCTAGGGCTTGCCGATCGAAAGGTCGGCGGTTCGAATCCCTGCGGCGGGGTGCGCTCCCGCTGCTCGGTCCCAGCGCCTGCCAACCTAGCAGTTCGAAAGCACCTCCGGGTGCAAGTAGATAAATAGGGACCGCTTACCAGCGGGAAGATAAACGGCGTTTCCGTGTGCGGCTCTGGCTCGCCAGAGCAGCGATGTCACGCTGGCCACGTGACCCGGAAGTGTCTCCGGACAGCGCTGGCCCCTGGCCTCTTAAGTGAGATGGGCGCACAACCCCAGAGTCTGTCAAGACTGGCCCGTATGGGCAGGGGTACCTTTACCTTTACCTTTAAGTTAGTTCTTGGTATGAGCTTTCGTGTGCATGCACACTTCTTCAGATACCATGCACACGAAAGCTCATACCAAGAACTAACTTAGTTGGTCTTTAAGGTGCTACTGGAAGGAATTTTTTTATTTTGTTTTGACTATGGCAGACCAACACGGCTACCTATCTGTATTTGGAATAAGGAAATTTCCCTTAAAAAAAGGGAAAAGTTGCCAGCTATGCTCTGAGCCCAGCTTCGGCTGGGGAGGGCGGGATATAAATGAAATATTATTATTATTATTATTATTATTATTATTATTATTACCTACGGGTCCCTCACATCTCTACATTTCCATGACCGAAGGTCCCCTCCATGTGCGTCTTGCAAACTGTGTTACTTTTACTGCTGTTAGCCGCTCTGAGCCATAGCTCAGAGGATATAAATGAAATATGATGATGATGATGATGATGATGATGATGACCTACGGGTCCCTCCCATCTCTACATTTCCATGACCGAAGGCCCTGCAAAGTCTGCAAATGCCCCCCACCTCGCAGAAAAAAAGCAAAGGACCCTCTTCTCTTAGCTTTGCAGAGAGGAGGAAGGGAAGACAAGGAAAGCCAGCGGCGCTCCCTGGGATCTCTAGCGGAGAAACGGATCTTGCCCAGCAGATCACGGGGCGAAAGGGGGCGAGGGTCCCGCTCCCTTCCAGTTGCACCCTAGCAATCGGCTGATACCCCCAACCCCAAATTGCAACCCCATCCCAGGGAGGGGGGGTCTCCTAGCATCCTCCTGCCTGCGACCCAGGGGATCCCCTCCAGCCCTGCGCACAAAGGGATCGGGGGAGGGGGGCGTCTCACCGGATCCGGCCTCGGATGCAGCGCCGGGAGGGGGCACAGGGGGGGGGGGTCAGATCAGCCGCTTCCCTCCACGTGAGGAGCCGGGCAGGAAAAGGAGTGGGAGACGGAGGGAAACTCCTCCCCCCGATGGCTTTCCTCTCTAGCAACTGGGGCTCCGTTCATCTTAACCCTTGGAAAATCGAGCAGCGGGAAAACACACACACACACACAAAAATCCCCTCTATAGTGGCCAGAGGATTGGAGAAGATCAGTCTACATCCCAATCCCAAAGAAGGGCAGTGCCAAAGAATGCTCCAACTATCGCACAATTGCACTCATTTCACATGCTAGCAAGGTTATGCTTAAAATTCTACAAGGAAGGCTCAAGCAGTATGTGGACCGAGAACTCCCAGAAGTGCAAGCTGGATTTAGAAGAGGCAGAGGAACCAGAGACCAAATTGCAAACATGCGCTGGATTATGGAGAAAGCTAGAGAGTTCCAGAAAGACATTTACTTCTGCTTCATTGACTATGCAAAAGCCTTTGACTGTGTCGACCATGGCAAACTATGGCAAGTTCTTAAAGAAATGGGAGTGCCTGATCACCTCATCTGTCTCCTGAGAAATCTCTATGTGGGACAAGAAGCTACAGTTAGAACTGGATATGGAACAACTGACTGGTTCCAAATTGGGAAAGGAGTACGACAAGGCTGCATTTTGTCTCCCTGCTTATTTAACTTATATGCAGAATTCATCATGCAAAAGGCTGGGCTGGATGAATCCCTAGCCGGAATTAAGATTGCCGGAAGAAATATCAACAACCTCAAATATGCAGATGACACAACCTTGATGGCAGAAAGTGAGGAGGAATTAAAGAACCTTTTATTGAGGGTGAAAGAGGAGAGTGCAAAATATGGTCTGAAGCTCAACATCAGAAAAACGAAGATCATGGCTACTGGTCCCATCACCTCCTGGCAAATAGAAGGAGAAGAAATGGAGGCAGTGAGAGATTTTACTTTCTTGGGCTCCATGATCACTGCAGATGGTGACAGCAGCCACGAAATTAAAAGACGCCTGCTTCTTGGGAGAAGGGCAATGACAGGCCTAGACAGCATCTTGAGAAGTAGAGACATCACCTTGCCAACAAAGGTCCGTATAGTTAAAGCCTTGGTTTTCCCAGTAGTGATGTATGGAAGTGAGAGCTGGACCATAAAGAAGGCTGATCGCCGAAGAATTGATGCTTTTGAATTATGGTGCTGGAGGAGACTCTTGAGAGTCCCATGGACTGCAAGAAGATCAAACCTCTCCATTCTGAAGGAAATCAGCCCTGAGTGCTCACTGGAAGGACAGATTGTGAAGCTGAGGCTCCAGTACTTTGGCCACCTCATGAGAAGAGAAGACTCCCTGGAGAAGACCCTGATGTTGGGAAAGATGGAGGGCACAAGGAGAAGGGGGCGACAGAGGACGAGATGGTTGGATAGTGTTTTCGAGGTTACCAGCATGAGTCTGACCAAGCTGCGGGGGGCAGTGGAGGACAGGAGTGCCTGGCGTTCTCTGGTCCATGGGGTCACGAAGAGTCGGACACGACTAAACGACTAAACAACAACAACAACAATTAGGCAGAAACATGCACTTGGGGGGCAAGGCAAGTAATTTGCGCCCCCTAACCCGGGGCAAGGCAAGTAATTTGCGCCCCCTAACCCAGGGCAAGGCAAGTAATTTGCGCCCCCTAACCCGGGGCAAGGCAAGTAATTTGCGCCCCCTAACCCGGGGCAAGACAAGTAATTTGCGCCCCCTAACCCGGGGCAAGGCAAGTAATTTGCGCCCCCTAACCCGGGGCAAGGCAAGTAATTTGCGCCCCCTAATCCGGGGCAAGGCAAGTAATTTGCGCCCCCTAATCCGGGGCAAGGCAAGTAATTTGCACCCCCTAACCCGGGGCAAGGCAAGTAATTTGCACCCCCTAACCCGGGGCAAGGCAAGTGATTTGCGCCCCCTAACCCGGGGCAAGGCAAGTAATTTGCGCCCCCTAACCCGGGGCAAGGCAAGTAATTTGCACCCCCTAACCTGGGGCAAGGCAAGTAACTTGCGCCCCCTAACCCGGGGCAAGGCAAGTAATTTGCGCCCCCTAACCCGGGGCAAGGCAAGTAATTTGCGCCCCCTAACCCGGGGCAAGGCAAGTAATTTGCGCCCCCTAACCCAGGGCAAGGCAAGTAATTTGCGCCCCCTAACCCGGGGCAAGGCAAGTAATTTGCGCCCCCTAACCCGGGGCAAGGCAAGTAATTTGCGCCCCCTAACCCGGGGCAAGGCAAGTAATTTGTGCCCCCTAACCCGGGCAAGGCAAGTAATTTGCGCCCCCTAACCCGGGGCAAGGCAAGTAATTTGCGCCCCCTAACCCGGGGCAAGGCAAGTAATTTGCGCCCCCTAACCCAGGGCAAGGCAAGGAACTTGCGCCCCCTAACCCGGGGCAAGGCAAGTAATTTGCGCCCCTAACCCCTAACCTGCCGCCGCTGCCAGCTTCTTCTTGCTGCTGCCTGGGCTGGGGTATTTACGGTAAGGTAGCCACGGCGGGGGGTCCGTGTCAGGTGATCTGAGGCGAGTTGCCGCTGGCGCTGCCGCCCAAACGACGCCGCTTGCGGAGGAGGAGGAGGGCAGAGAGGCGAGGAAAATGCAACATGGCCCAGAAGCGGCGGCGGCGGTGGGGCTGTGCGGAGGGGCTGCCTGGCGCGCCCTCCGTGGCCGTGACGCGCGGGGACCGCGGCGAGCGCTGAGAGCCGCTGCCTGCCGGACGCCTTCAGCCCGGACGCGCGCACAGCTCGTCGGTTCCGCGAGACATGGGGCTCTGCTACAGCCTGTGCCCGAGGCTCTTCGGAGACTCCGGAGGCGGTGAGCGCCCCCCCCCAGATGTTGCGCCCGGTGCGGGCCGGCCCCCCCTGCACCCCCCACGCTACGCCACTGTCTCCGGGTCCTGGGTTCGAATCCTGAATTGGAGCAGGTTGGGCTAGATGACCGCTGGCGACCCCTTCCCACTCTACAAGCCTGTGATTCTGTGAAGTTGCATCTCTGGCGCAGAGAAATGATCAGAGCTCTTCGGAGAAACAAAGCGACATTTGGTGGGTGGGATGGGGCTAGCTAGGAAGAGGAGGCGGCGGAGAGGAGGGGGACTTGATTTATTTGGGGCTGGGGGAGAGAAGGGACAAAAACAAACACACACACCCCACACACTTTTGAGGCTTGGGGGTTTCTCCCTGCAGTTCAAACGCAAAGTGGGGCCCAAAGTGCATCTTGCGACTGAAGGTACCTTCTTCCACCTTTGGTGGACCTGCCCAAAGATTAAGGCCTTCTGGGAAATGATTTATAATGAGATTAAGAAAGTACTTAAATGCACCTTTCATAAAAAAACAGAGGCTTTTCTCTTGGGTATGGTCGGCCAATTGGTGGCGAGGAAGGACAAAAACTTTTTTTTGTATGCTACTGCGGCAGCAAGGATTCTTCTAGCAAAGTATTGGAAGACACAAGAGCTACCCACACTGGAGGAATGGCAGGCGAAAGTGATCGACTTTATGGGATTGGCAGAAATGACCGGCAGAATCCGTGACCAAGAGAAAGAGACTGTGGAGGAGGATTGGAGGAAGTTTAAAATATATCTTAAGAACTATCATAAACCTGAGGAGTGCTAAAATGTTAAGGGAGAGGAAGACGTAGAATTGCAGCGGTAAATTTTGTTTGATTCAGAGTGAAAGTGAAAAGGATAATGAATTTAAATTTAATTGGTTAAAAGGGTTGTTGAATAATTGTTAAAAAAAAAAAAGGATGCAAAAAGGGGAAGGTATGGGGAAGTCCGAGAAAAGAGGCTTATGAAAATGAGGTTAAGAAATTATGAATTTGTGTGTTTGTTTGTATGTTGTTTTTGTTATGTCTTATAAAATTGGAAAATTAATAAAAAAAAATTATAAAAAAAAACAAAGTGCATCTTGCAACCTCCTTGCAAGCCCCCCAAACTCTCTCTTCCCCCGTTTCTGCCGGACTATAGACGCCCCTCTACTGCTTTGATCGAGGGAACTGCCACATGGTAACTGTAAAAAATCGGTCTTTTATTGGCGTGGCAGCAGCTAGACTTTGGAACTCCCTGCCTCTTGAATCCACAGGGATGGGGGTTCGATCTGGGGAGGGGAGGGTCCCTGGCATTTGCCTCCTGTGCGATGGAAATAAGAAGGGCAGCGGAGGGGGAAAGCTCAGCAGGGGCAGGAAAATGTGGTTTCCTTCCCCAGCCCTGCAATTTTTAGATCGGTGGAGTAACCTTTAGAAGGCATTTGAAAGCAGCCCTGTGAAGATTTTTTTTTAAAGGAAAAATGTGCAATGTTATATTACGTGTTTATTATATATAATATTTTTTCTTAGTTTTCAATTACAGTCCAATAATTGTTGTTGTTTAGGCGAGTCCGACTCTTCCTGACCCCCTGGACCAGAGCACGCCAGGCACTCCTGTCTTCCACTGCCTCCCGCAGTTCCGTCAAATTCATGTTGGAGTCTAATAATAGCCTCATTATAACAATGCCAAATTATAATACAATAACTAATACCATTTATTCAAATGGTTTGGTGGTTTTCTTTATTTCTGCGTTCCAAAATCTTATTAATTTCAGTTACATTCCGGTCAAAATAACAATCCCTTATACAACAACTGCAATGTTAACAACTTGTATTTGCGTTGGCACATTAAATGATTTATAAAATTACAAGCGAGGCGCTCAGACTGTATCCTTCTTCTTCCTGTGTGTGGCTATTATTCCGCCCATGGTGTCTCCTCCTGTCCTTGTAAAATATGTTTACAGTGGTACCTTGGTCCTCAAACACCTTGGTACTAATACGACTTGGAACCCAAACACTGCAAACCCGGAAGTAAGTGTTTCGGTTTGCAAACTTTTTTTGGAAGCTGAACGTGCTCCAGTTTAAGTGTTGCCACACTTCCGTTTTGAGTGATACGCTGAGGTCTGTCTGTTTTTGCTATTTATTTTGCATTTTTGTTTTTGAGGCTCTTTTTGTTTTGTTTTTGTGACTGTGTGGAACCCAGTTCAGCTACCGACTGATTGATCGTGTGATTGCAGTACATTGTTTACTGCTTTCATTTTATGGATCAATGGTCTCGTTAGATGGTAAAATTCATGTTCAATTGCTGTTTTAGGGGTTGTTTTCATAAGTCTGGGACGGATTAATCCATTTTGCATTACTTTCTATGGGAAAGTGCACCTTGGTTTTGGAATGCTTTGGTTTGGGAACAGACCTCCGGAATGGATTAAGTTTGAGAACCAAGGTACCAATGTATATTAATCCTGAGGGTAATGCTCATTCACTTCCCCTTAACAAGGCTTTGGGATTTTGCTTGTAGGCCGGTCTATTTTGATATTTGCAAGGAAGCATTCCACCCCCCTCAGGACTATGTTTCACTGAAGAGGAATGGGCTCTGCTGTGTCCTGACCAGAGAGCCCTGAACAGCCAAATTATGAAGGAGATTTGCAGGATCGTGTCCTCTCTCGGTAAGGTTCCCTTTTACTCTGCTTGATGATAATATATCTTCAGAAATGCAAGTAAATTAACTGGCAATACTCAACGGGTTTAACGACTGTGTGTCAGCATCTCAAGTCTTATTCTTTTGGTACAGCAAGATTTATCTATTTGTGTATATCTTCCGTATATCTCTTACTATAGCTCTGCTGCTATTTATCTACCATTTCCCCATTTAACAAAAATCCACAGGAGGATTAACCCTGGTCAGATGCCAGTAGAAAAAGTAAAAATCATTATCATATTATTTGTAACAATGATTTATTGATTGCCTTAAATATGATTGCCTTCTATGGCAAAACTTACCAGAAGAATAAGTAATCAAGATAATTTTTTTTTAAAATAAAAGAATGGAAATGGTTTATTGAATATTTACAGATAAAGTGTAAACAGATAAAAACATTGGTAGTATTGTAATAACCTGCAGTTTCATACCAGTATATATTTAAAGAAGATGAATAAATGAGCAAATTAAGTTAATTTGGATATGCAGAAGATATTAAAAATAAATTTAAAGAACCACAGAAAGAAGGGGAAGGAAGTCAAACCTTGAAATGTCAAAATGATTGTAAAATTAGTGAAATGTATAAACATGAAAAGTATTTTTAAAAAATAATTGCCTTCTAAACCACCGTCTCAAGGCAATTTATATAAAAAATGTTTTAAAAAGCAGTTATATACAAAGGCAACAAATAAAAATAAGACTAAAACCATAACAAGTGGACACCCATTATTAAAATGTATTTATCCAGCTGGAAAAGGTCCCAATTCCCTCCCCCCAGAAAGGGATGCCATTCCACAGAACACAGACAGTGACACTAAAAGCCCCATTCTGGGTGTGTGCTTTGGAGATCTTTGGAACTTGCAGGAGAAACTCTGCTGTATATCTGGGACTGAGCAGAACAGGGACTTGCACGTGAGTACAAACTCCTTGAACTCAGCCCAGTAGCGGATTGGTAGCAAGTGCAAATCCCACTAGCAGGCTGTTCTACGCTGGCAGTAGTTTCCTCCCACAAGCCTGACGTGGATGGCACTGTGGTCTAAACCACTGAGCCTCTTGGTCTTACTGATGGCAAGGTTGGCGGTTCGAATCTGTGCGAGGAGTGAGCTCCTGCTGCTCTGCCCCAGCTCCTGCCAACCTAGCAGTTCAAAAGCACGCCGGTGCAATTAGGTAAATCGGTACCACTGTGGCATGAAGGCAAATGGTGTTTTCGTGAGTTCTGGTTTCCATCACGGTGTTCCATTGCGCCAGAAGCGGTTTAGTCCTGCTGGCCACATGACCCAGAAAGCTGTCGGTGGACAAACGCCAGCTCCCTTGGCCTGAAAGCAAGATGAGCGCTGCAACCCCATAGCTGCCTTTGACTGGACTTAACTGTCCAAGTATGCTTTACCGTTTTTACCTTGCTCACACAAGCCACCTGGCTATTGCGTTCTGCACCAGCTACAGCCTGTGGCCCAACCTTCAACGGTATCTCTTTGTACGGTGCATTGCAGTAATCTAACCATGAGGGATGTGAACAGATCCCATTATTTTTTTCCAGTGTAGGTGTAGATTTTATTTTTGTAAAGATTTTTCTGTTTCATTTAATGATGTATATGAAACAGAGATAGCAGCTATAACTAGTGATCAGACGGGATTACTATGAGGAATGATATGCATCAAGCCATTGTGTCCGCGATGAAAGCAGTGCGCTGACTGGGTTTGATTCATTGACAAAAATTCCTGATTAAATCCCACAAGCCTCTGCATCTACGCCATTTTTCTCTACTGCCCATTTCTCTATGTCTGACAAGCACGTATAAGCATTCTAGGACACAGACCAGTTGCTGCACCAGGCACCCTAGGTCATAAAGTTAATAGGTTACTTTGATGTAGTTTGTTAATCTTTAGATAGATCTTAGGGCCAGGAAGAGAGTTCAGGAAGAGAGTTCAGGAAGAGATGGTGAATACTACCCTTCCTTCCTTCCTTTACTGATCTGACCTTGTCCCACGTGGGGTTTTTTGAAATGCTCAGAGGAAATCTGATCGGTTCTTACGAACACTGTGTAAAAAGTTCTGTTGTGAATAAAACAACCTGGGCCAACGGGGGGGGATTATTATATGCACCCCTCCCAAAGTCTTGCTGGTCAAGCCTCGTGTGTATTTTATTAATCAGAGTCCAATCCTTCCTTCCTTTGGGAATGCTACATATAACAGCAGATGAGAATTAGGATATGAAAAGCAAAACTATAAAACAGGCACCTAGAATTGTATATGGATTCAAACAGCACATTCCAAGTGAATAATATTAGCATTATCTGATGATCAAGTATATCTCTGGACTTGCCAAGCTTGTGACAACAGTTGTCTAGCAGATGATGGTTCTGGTGTATATAGAATCATAGAACTGTAGTTATAAGGGACCCCAAGGGTCATCTAGTCCAACCCCCAGCAATGAAGCAATCTTGGCTAAAGCATCCATAGCAGAAGCCCATCCAACCTCTGCTTAAAAACCTACAAGGAAGGAGAGCCCGCCACCTCCCGAGGGAGACTGTTCCATTGTCAAATCAGCTCTCACTGTCAGAAAGTTCTTCCACTCCAATAATGGCTGTCCTGGGGGGACCAGAACACGATCATTGGTTTACTCTCTGTAGGAGTTATTTGATATGATTAAAGATCTTCCCACACGCCAACCCTTTCTAAGATGTTTCCCTTGTACGAGTTCTGTACTGTTTAGGAAGGGAGCCCCTGCCACTGAAATTCTTTCCATACGCCAAACATTTCTAAGAGTTCTATGAGTTTCTATGAGTTCTTTGGTGGCTAGTAAGGCTACTACTACGACTGAAGCTTTTTCCACACTCCGAACATGTATAGGGTTTCTCTCCTGTATGAGTTCTTTGATGCAACTTAAAGGCGCTATGGTGACCGAAGCTCCTTCCACACTCCGAACACGTATACGGTTTCTCTCCTGTATGAGTTCTTTGATGCGGCTTAAAGGCGCTATGGTGACTGAAGCTCTTTCCACACTCCAAACATGTATACGGTTTCTCTCCTGTATGAGTTCTTTGATGCGACTTAAGGGAGCTACTGCGACTGAAGCTCTTTCCACACTCCGAACATGTATACGGTTTCTCTCCTGTATGAGTTCTTTGATGCAACGTAAGGGAGCTACTGCAACTGAAGCTCTTTCCACACTCCGAACATGTATACGGTTTCTCCCCTGTATGAGTTCTTTGATGCAACCTGAGTTGGCTACCACGACTAAAGCTCTTCCCACACTCCAAACATTTATAAGGTTTCTCTCCTGTGTGCAATCTTTGATGGAAGGTAAGGCTGGAACTCTGGCTGAAGCTCTTTCCACACTCCAAACATGTATATCGTTTCTCCCCTATATGAATTCTTTCATGCGAGGAAAGGTAGTCGATGCGACTGAAGCTCTTGCCACATTCCCAGCATTTACAAGGTTTGCTGCCTCGATGAGTTTGTTGATGTCTAGTAAGCGAATTGCTGCGAGCGAAGCTCATTCCACACTCCAAACACGTATGCGGTTTCTCCCCTGTATGAGTTCTTTGATGCGACTTAAGGGAGCTACTCTTACTGAAGCTCCTTCCACACTCTGAACATGTATACGGTTTTTCCCCTGTATGAGATCTTTGATGTGAGGTAAGGGCACCAATGTGACTGAAACTCTTTCCACACTCCGAACATGTATACGGTTTCTCCCCTGTATGAGATCTTTGATGCAAGGCAAGGGCACCAATGTGACTGAAACTCTTTCCACACTCTGAACATGTATACGGTTTTTCCCCTGTATGAGATCTTTGATGCAAGGTAAGGCTACCACAGTGACTGTAGCTCTTTCCACACTCCAAGCATTTATACGGTTTCTCCCCTGTATGAGTTCTTCGATGCAACTTAAGGTTGCTACTCTGACTGAAGCTCTTTCCACACTCTGAACATGTATACGGTTTCTCCCCTGTATGAGTTCTTTGATGCGAGGTAAGCTGGCCACATCGACTGAAGCTCTTTCCGCACTCTAAACATGTATATGGTTTTTCCCCTGTATGAGATCTTTGATGCAAGGTAAGCTGGCGACATCGACTGAAGCTCTTTCCACATTCAGAACACGTATAGGGTTTTTCCCCTGTATGAGTTCTTTGATGCGAGGTAAGGGTACCACTGTCACTGAAGCTCTTTCCGCACTCTGAACATGTATACGGTTTCTCCCCTGTATGAGTTCTTTGATGCAAGGTAAGGGTACCACTGTCACTGAAGCTCTTTCCACACTCTGAACATGTATACGGTTTCTCCCCTGTATGAGTTCTTTGATGCAAGGTAAGGGTACCACTGTCACTGAAGCTCTTTCCACACTCCAAGCATTTATACGGTTTCTCCCCTGTATGAGTTCTTTGATGCCTAGTAAGCTTGCCACGTTCACTGAAGCTCTTTCCACACTCGGAACATATATATGGTTTCTCCCCTGTATGAGTTCTTTGATGCCTAGTTAGATGACCACGTTCACTGAAGCTCTTTCCACACTCGGAACATATATATGGTTTCTCTCCTGTATGAGTTCTTCGATGCAAGATAAGGGCAGTACTGTGACTGAAGCTCTTTCCACACTCTGAACATGTATACGGTTTCTCCCCTGTGTGTACTCTTTGATGTATAGTAAGAGTTGAGCGACGACCAAATCTCTTTCCACACACGGTGCATTCATGCTTTTTCCACTCTCTGTGAATTTGATATTCACCACCCTGAGACGTACCAAAGTCACCCGCCGGCTTCTGCTTTCGTCTCCCCTCTCGCCTGCTGCCTCCATCTTGAACCCTCCGATTCCTTTGTTCTTTGGATCCTTTTGGTGACATTTCTGATTGTTCCCCTTCTGCCAGCATCCCTTCAACATCTCCTGATGGAATAAAAAGGCAAACTGATGAAATGCTAAAGGAATGTCTTCACTCCAATCATTCAGTCAGGACACCAAGATCCAGGTCCCAGGGCCTTGTGGCAGTTCCTTCACTGTGAGAAGGGAACTTACAGGGAACGAGGTAGAGGGGCTTCTTGGTAGTGGTGCCCACCCTGTGGAAAGCTATCCCGTCAGATGTCTAGGAAACAAACAACTATACACCTTTTAGAAGACAACTGGAGGCAGCCATGTAGAGGGAAGTTTTAAATGTTTTATTATGCTTTTATATTTGTTAGAAGGCAGCTAGAGTGGCTAGGGCAACCCAGTCGGATCCATGGGGTACAAATAATGAAAGTATTAGTATTGCATTAATATGGTATTATTATTTATTGAGTTTATATACTGCCCTACACCCGGAGGACTCAGCATGGTTCACAGAAAAGATCACATCATATATAATCAGAATAAAAACAACCCAATAACACCCCCCAAAAAAGAGCCACGTTTGAAAAAGACTATAGGATGTCAAACATATCAAGCAAAAACCTGGTTAAAAAGGAACATGTTTGCATGGCACCTAAAGGTATATACCCCTTCATGGATCACTGCCTTGTCGTGGCGAAGGGGCTTGAATAAGTCAGCTATGACCTATGCCATGCAGGGCCACCCAAGACAGACAGGTTAGCCGAGAGTTTAGACTAAATGTGATCCACCTGAGAAGAAACTGGCAACCCACTCCAGTATTATGCCATGAAAGCTCCATGGACATAAAAAAGGAGAAGCTTTGAGAGGAAAGAGAGTTTCCAAGGCAAGCTCTGATTCATGGGGAGTATAAGGAAGGCGCCAGGTGAACTTCCACAGACAGGGAGCATTCCACAGACAGGGAGCCACTGCAGAGAAGGCCCTGTTCTCGTCTTGCCACCCTCCAGACCACGTGAGGAGGAGGCCCACGAAGGAGGACCTCAGGATCAGGCTAGGTTCATATGGAAAGAAGCAGCCCTTGAAGTATTGTGATCCTGAGCCATGTAAGGCTTTATAGGTCAAAACCAGCACCTTGAAACTAACTGGTAGCCAGTGCAGTCGGACCAGGATGGGGGTAATATGCTCAAACCGTCTTACTCCGGTGAGCAACCTGGCCGCTGAATTCTGCATTAGCTGAAGTTTCCAAACTGTCTTCAGAGGCAGCCCTACGTATAACGCATATCTATATCTAACCTTGAAGTTCCCGGAGCATGGACAAAGGTAGATAGGCTATCCCTGTCGAGAAAGGGGTGTAGCTGGGCTACCAGCCAAAGGTGATGGAAGGCACTACAGGCCATCTGAGCCTCGAGCAACAGCAAAGGATCCAGGAGAACCCCCAAGCTACGAACCTGCTCCTCCAGAGGAAGTGTAACCCCATCAAGAGCAGGCGACCTTCCAGCCATCTGCTCTAGGGAACCACCCACTAACTGAGCCTCACTCTTATCTGGAGTGAGCTTCAATTTGTTGGCTTTCATCCAGTCCAATACCGAGGCATGACACTGGTGGGAGAGGGTCTCAGGGGTGTTAGTAGTAGTAGTAGTAATAGTAGTAGTAGTAGTAGTAGTAATAGTAGTAGCCTGTCTAAGTAAGGCCTTAGCCACGCTTGGAATTTTAATGTGGACTTGAAGTTGCTTGTTTTTCCTTTTTTTT
The DNA here is from genome assembly GCF_951804945.1 of Podarcis cretensis. Lineage (NCBI taxonomy): Eukaryota > Metazoa > Chordata > Lepidosauria > Squamata > Lacertidae > Podarcis > Podarcis cretensis. The sequence continues at coordinate 121,107,288 of NC_137171.1, forward strand.
TAACCTCTTCTGCCCAGAACTCCTCTTGCAGAAACTGCTGTATTTAATTGAAACACAAATGTTTTAAAATGTGTGTGGTTTTTTTGGGGGGGTGTTATTGGGTTGATTTTGTTTATGTTTTGATTATGTACTTTTAGTTTTTATATTGCAATTTTATCCTGCCCTAAGGCCTGTGCTGACCTTGAGCCAGACATCCTGGAGAGTGAAGTCAAATGGGCCTTAGAAAGCACTGCAAATAACAAGGCCAGTGGAAGTGATGGTATTCCAGCTGAACTATTTAAAATTTTAAAAGATGATGCTGTTAAGGTGCTACACTCAATATGCCAGCAAGTTTGGAAAACTCAGCAGTGGCCAGAAGATTGGAGAAGATCAGTCTACATCCCAATCCCAAAGAAGGGCAGTGCCAAAGAATGCTCCAACTACCGCACAATTGCACTAATTTCTCACGCTAGCAAGGTTATGCTTAAAATTCTACAAGCAGTATGTGGACCGAGAACTCCCAGAAGTGCAAGCTGGATTTAGGAGAGGCAGAGGAACCAGAGACCAAATTGCAAACATGCGCTGGATTATGGAGAAAGCTAGAGAGTTCCAGAAAGACATTTACTTCTGCTTCATTGACTATGCAAAAGCCTTTGACTGTGTCGACCATGGCAAACTATGGCAAGTTCTTAAAGAAATGGGAGTGCCTGATCACCTCATCTGTCTCCTGAGAAATCTCTATGTGGGACAAGAAGCTACAGTTAGAACTGGATATGGAACAACTGACTGGTTCAAAATTGGGAAAGGAGTACGACAAGGCTGCATTTTGTCTCCCTGCTTATTTAACTTATATGCAGAATTCATCATGCAAAAGGCTGGGCTGGATGAATCCCTAGCCGGAATTAAGATTGCCGGAAGAAATATCAACAACCTCAGATATGCAGATGACACAACCTTGATGGCAGAAAGTGAGGAGGAATTAAAGAACCTTTTATTGAGGGTGAAAGAGGAGAGTGCAAAATATGGTCTGAAGCTCAACATCAAAAAAACGAAGATCATGGCTACTGGTCCCATCACCTCCTGGCAAATAGAAGGGGAAGAAATGGAGGCAGTGAGAGATTTTACTTTCTTGGGCTCCATGATCATTGCAGATGGTGACAGCAGCCACGAAATTAAAAGACGCCTGCTTCTTGGAAGAAGGGCAATGACAGGCCTAGACAGCATCTTGAGAAGTAGAGACATCACCTTGCCAACAAAGGTCCGTATAGTTAAAGCTATGGTTTTCCCAGTAGTGATGTATGGAAGTGAGAGCTGGACCATAAAGAAGGCTGATCGCCGAAGAATGGATGCTTTTGAATTCTGGTGCTGGAGGAGACTCTTGAGAGTCCCATGGACTGCAAGAAGATCAAACCTCTCCATTCTGAAGGAAATCAGCCCTGAGTGCTCACTGGAAGGACAGATTGTGAAGCTGAGGCTCCAGTACTTTGGCCACCTCATGAGAAGAGAAGACTCCCTGGAGAAGACCCTGATGTTGGGAAAGATGGAGGGCACAAGGAGAAGGGGGCGACAGAGGACGAGATGGTTGGATAGTGTTTTCGAGGTTACCAGCATGAGTCTGACCAAGCTGCGGGGGGCAGTGGAGGACAGGAGTGCCTGGCGTTCTCTGGTCCATGGGGTCACGAAGAGTCGGACACGACTAAACGACTAAACAACAACAACAAAGGCCTGTGGGTATAGGGAGGTATACAATTTTAATAAATTATAATAAAATCAGGCCGGATAAAAATGATTACAAGTTCCAGGGGGAGCCCCAGCAGAAGGTTTTTCAGTGCTTAAGGGTTTGCCTTGACCCCAAGCCCTATGGGGAGCCCAAGGAAGGTCCCTCACCTGCAGGGAGGAGAGCAGGAGAAAGATCCTCCCTTCCATTGGGAAAAGAGTTCCTACCCCCATACAAAGGGGGAAAGCCCTATAAATGCATTATTTTAGCGGAATTATATACAGAATGCATTAATTATGGTAAATGTAAATATTTGGGGAAATACCCTTTGCAAATGCGTGTCCATTAGGAGAAATCTGCAACAAAATGCTGACCAATTTTCAAGAGGTCTTAAAAAATAATAACATGTGAAAATCTGGATAAACTGACGACGAGAAAAAGGAGACGCAGAAAAAAACTTACATTGAAACGCTTTGCCTAACGGGTTTTTTTTTTAATCCCTCCCCACAACTCCTTCCAGCAGCGCCCCCACTCCATCCCCCCCCCCAGTTGTAATACATAATGATATGACGCACCTCCAGCGCCTCCGCGAGGAAGAACAGCCGCCGCCGTGTTCGGCATCTTCCCCCCGAAGCGGGACAGGAAGCGGAAGCTGCTATTCTCCCGACAGCCTTTTTTCTCCGCTCTAGGAATCTCAGCTCTGTCGCCGCTGCTCTTAACCGTTTCGGAGCCGAGCGGCAGGAGCCCCTGGGCTTCTCCGGGCAGAGAGCGAGGAGAGGCGCTGGTCTCGCCTCCGGAAAGCCCCGCTGGATCAGCTGCACGCGCCCCCAAAAACGTTTTCTAAACTATTTTTAAAAATATATATTTTTTTATTTTCAATTTTCAAACTAACATTTTTCCTTTTGGTACATAGATATCCAATCCAAATTTGCAATAAATGGCTTTTCCCCTTGCCCCCCTGGTTTCCATTCCCCCCCTTTATTCTCCTTGCATATAATTATATTTCTCCAAATAATTTCAACTTCTTTTTCCCCTCCTAATTCTATTCTTAGTTCATCAATGTTACACCAAAGCTGCTAATGTTTTTACAGTGTTCTCTAAAATAGTCCATAAAGCTTTCCCATTCTAGACTGAATTTTTTCTCATCTTAGTGCCTGATCTTGATAGTTGTTGTTGTTGTTGTTGTTTAGTCGTTTAGTCGTGTCCGACCCTTCGTGACCCCTGGACCAGAGCACGCCAGGTGAACTGATCTTCACGGTTAGTTTAGCCATTTCGGCAAAGTCCATCATCTTGAGTTTCCCATTCTTCTTTCTTCTTTCCACATCTGGGCTAGTAGCACCTGGCCCCTGTAGAAGCATAAATAAACAGTCTCTTGCTTCCTTGGCAATTCTCCTACTATTACACCTAGTAAAAAAGCCTCTGGTTTTTTTAAACAAAGGTAATTTTAAGAATTCTTAAAAGTTCATTGCATATCATTTCCCAGAAGCCCTTTACTTTTTTACACGTCCACCACATAGGCTCCCTCTCCTTGCTGCTTCTGCCCATTTGGAGAGGGTGGGTGAGGAAGCAGACACAGCTAGAAAAACAAAGAGGAGCCTGGCTGAAAGGAGCTTCCTCCCAAGTAATAATAATAATAATAATAATAATAATAATAATAATTTATACCCCTCCCATCTGGTGGGATTTCCCCAGCCACTCTGGGCGGTTCCCAACAGAATAATTAATAATAATAATAATTTATTATTTATACCCCACCCATCAGGCTGGGTTTCCCCAGCCACTCTGGGCGGCTTCTAACAGAATATTAAAATACAATAACCTATTAAACATTAAAAAGCTTCCCTAAACAGGGCTGCCTTCAGATGTCTTCTGGTAGTTGTTTTTCTCTTTGACATCTGGTGGGAGGGCGTTCCACAGGGCGGGTGCCACTACCGAGAAGGCCCTCTGCCTGGTTCCCTGTAACATGGCTTCTCGCAGGGAGGGAACCGCCAGAAGGCACTCAGCGCTGGACCTCAGTGTCTGCGCAGAACAATGGGGGTGGAGACGCCAAAATTTTAAAACACCAAAAATCAAAAACTTCCCTAAACAGGGCTGCCTTCAGATGTCTTCTAGAAGTCAGTTGTTTATTTCCTTGACACCTGATGGGAAGATGTTCCACAGGGCGAGCGTCACCACCAAGAAGGCCCACCGCCTGGTTCCCTGAGTGTCGGCCTCAGCAGGTACATATTGGCTTGATTTTGCTGTTTGCTGAGCTGAGCCTGGAGAAGACGGAACAACGGACTGCTCCCAAAGGGGGTGACCCACTGGAGGTGGGCCTACCTGTTCCAGAGGCTGGCAGGACGGTGGCAGGACAGTATAAACCCTAAAGGTAAGGGTAAAGGTACCCCTGCCCGTACGGGCCAGTCTTGACAGACTCTGGGGTTGTGCGCCCATCTCACTTAAGAGGCCAGGAGCCAGCGCTGTCCGGAGACACTTCCGGGTCACGTGGCCAGCGTGACATCGCTGCTCTGCCGAGCCAGAGCCGCACACGGAAACGCCGTTTACCTTCCCGCTGGTAAGCGGTCCCTATTTATCTACTTGCACCCGGAGGTGCTTTCGAACTGCTAGGTTGGCAGGCGCTGGGACCGAGCAGCGGGAGCGCACCCCGCCGCAGGGATTCGAACCGCCGACCTTTCGATCGGCAAGCCCTAGGCGCTGAAGCTTTAACCCACAGCGCCACCTGCGTCCCTAGAAGGCTGCAAAAGGTATAAACCCTAGAAGGCTGCAAAAGATTCTAGAGAGCAATCTGGGCTTTCCTTTTTCAAGACGTTCTCAGTCCTCATGGCATAGCAGTGATTTCAGAAGCCAAATAAATTGTGCCAAACAAATTGTGCTTCGCCAGCCCACCCCGAAACCCTGCACAACTTAGTTGAACAATAACTTTATTAGGCCTTACAAAACATCACAAAATAGTGGCAAGGTGTTATTCAGAGCAGGGGACGCAGGATAAGGAAATAGAAAAAGGCGAAGAAGTATACAAATTAGGGTGGATCGTGTTGTATGCACGAGGTCAGCCTGTAGACCTGATAACGCCCCATCTGAACTATACATTTAAAGCAGTATCAAACCATTTTAAACAATAATGCCGTCATCGTTGTCCCCCGCCGGGGATCCTGGGAAGCATAGTTTCTTAAGCAGAGTTGTTAGGAGATATATTTGCCCTCACAGAGCTAAAGTTCCCAGCATTCCCTGGGAAGTCACAGCCCTGTATCAGGAAGTTTTTAATGTTTGGTGTTTTATTACAATACAATTTTTTTATTACCATCATAAACCAGCATAAAAGGGTGGGATACAGTCATTTAAAATTTGAAAAGCGTTTTGGAAAGCTACAAGGTATGAAAAGGTGAATATAAAAGTCTATTAAAAATTTAAAGGAAGCTAAAATAGGTTAAACCACAGAGCCTAGGACTTGCCGATCAGAAGGTCGGTGGCTCAAATCCCCACAACGGGGTGAGCTCCCGTTGGTCGGTCCATAGTGGTTCGAAAGCACGTCAAAGTGCAAGTAGATAAATAGGTACCGCTCCTGCGGGAAGGTGAATGGCGTTTCCGTGCGCTGCTCTGGTTCACCAGAAGCGGCTTAGTCATGCTGGCCACATGACCTGGAAGCTGTACGCCGGCTCCCTCGGCCAATAAAGCGAGATGAGCGCCGCAACCCCAGAGTCAGCCACAACTGGACCTAATGGTCAGGGGTCCCTTTACCTTTAAATTAATCTAAAAGAAGGGATAGGAGCATTGGGTGTGTGGGGAAGAGCATAAAAGGTTGATATATGAAAGACTTTTAACTATCAATTTACAGAGCACTCTGATATGTTCATTTGTGGCACAGATCATCCCCTGGCAAATTTTGAGCACTGCTGTGCAGAATCTAGCAACATTGCAAGTCACAGCAGGATGGATACCTGAGAGCAGCAGGGAGGCATAGAATTGCCCTGCGCGTCCTGGGTACTTATGAAGTAGTGGGGAAATCAGGCTAACACGAATGTCTCTGTTATACAAGCACTGTCCTGAGTCACAGGGGCATCGTCTCTCTGGGAGGGGAGGGCATGACATCGAGGGTCAGGGTAAAAGCCAATGTTTTATTATGTTTTCTATATGCTAGAAACCCAGCCAGATGGGCAGGGTATAAATAATAACATCCTCCTCCTCCTCCTCCTCCTCCTCCTCCTCCTCCTCCTTCTTCTTCTTCTTCTTCTTCTTCTTCTTCTTCTTCTTCTTCTTCTTCTTCTTCTTCCTTCTTCTCCCCCCCCCCCCTTCTTCTTCTTCTTCACTCTCGGAGCTGTAACTCTCCATGTAGGGCAGTATATACAGGTGAGATTGTTAATTTGGGGCTTGCATCAGCCGTAATCATCACAATTATAACAAATAAAGGCTTGACGTATCTCACTTTGCATGTCATGAGTCTATCTCATATATTAGTTTCACCTTTTAAGCTGAATTACTGAAATAAATGAACTTTCCCATGATATTCTAATTTTTTGAGTTTCACCTAAATAAAGGAACCTCCCTCAGGTTTGTAGTCCATCTTCAAATCTCCGCACTCTCTAACCTGGTGGCGAGATGGGCTCATCCACAGTTGCTCAGGGAAAATCTCCTGCCCAACAGTGCAACCATTTACTCATCAATAATTTGTTCTTGGCTTTGCAGGACCTGGCGGCCCCTCAGATGAGGAGAATCTCCACCTTGAGACAGAAACTGGCAGAAACGGGAGGAGCTGGTTCAGCCTCCGTGGAGAAACGTGACTCCTTTGGCCCTGAAGAAGGAAGAGAGGCTTGTGCTTGTCGGCTGAACGCAGTGCAGGATTCTGGGAAAGAACCACGCAGAACAACACAGGTGAGGAAGAGACCCTCAGCTTAGACGTACAATGCTGGCATTTCTGCTCCCGGGAGGCCGAGGGACCCTGAGAGGTTTGCAGCGGACTCCACCATCTCTGCCGTCAGTGGCTGAAGCCGGGGAGACACACCAAGACTCAGATCCTGGATTTAGTGATCCTGGAGCAGTTCCTGGCTGTCCTCCCCCCAGAGATGGAGAACTGGGTCAGGGAATGGAGCGGAGACCAGTTCCCAGGCGGTGGCCCTGGCCAAAGGTTTCCTCCTGAGTCGGGCAGAGGACCAGAAGCAGCAGGAGCAGCAGGTGAGAGACAGTTTCACTGAGATAACAACAACAACAACAACAACAACAACAACAACAACAATAAAAAATGTTTACAACAACAACAACAACAACAATAATAAAAAATGTTTACAACAACAACAACAACAACAATAATAATAATAAATGTTTTATTTATATCCTGCCCTCCCCAGCCGAAGCCGGGCTCAGAGCGGCTAACATCAAATGTATAACACATTAACATAAAATCAGACAATCAATTAAAATACATCCTCACCTGAGATATTTCCCAGGAGCTGGTAAAGTGGGGGGGGGGGGAGAGACCCTAAAACGTTTCACTAATTGCCCAAAGTCTTCTAGATTGTCTCAACTCTCCCCCAAAAGTGTTTTCCCTCTTATAATTTTATTTTTGATCCTAGTCCTCATTGCTGTTTCAGGTAAAGGAACGAACTGCAGAGGCAGGAGGAGATTTCTCTGAGGCCAAGGAAACGTTCCTTGCGGTGGCCTATCAAACAGGAGGGTGACGGAGAAACCGCCTTACGGAGTAAGCATAGATGGGGCACCTTCGACCAGAAGAATGGCTCCTTGCAAGTTCAAGATGAGCATGATGTGGCACTTGTCTGAGTGCCAGTCCCTCAGGTTGCAGGATCAAAGGGGACATATGAAATAAGGCCATCCATCTGCTAAACCAGGGGCAGGAAACCTATGGCCCAGGGGCCAGGTGCGGCCAATCGCCTTCTCAATCCGGCCCGCGGACACTCCAGGACTTTGTCTTTTATTATTTTTATTATTATTTCTTTGTTTCTTATCTTTGCTACTTCTTTATTTTTCTTTCTTTCTTTATAAATGTTCTATTTTATATAATTTTCTATTTTTACCTGTTCAGAGATAGTACATAATGTTTGTACAGACATGTAAATTTTTTAATCAATCAAGAATATGAATTTTAAAAAAGAATGCTTTTATTTTAAATGCCTCTCTGGGTTATTTGTGGGGCCTGCCTGGTGTTTTTACATGAGCAGAATGTGTGCTTTTATTTAAAATGCATCTCTGGGCTATTTGTGGGGCATAAGAATTCATTCATTACCCCCCCCAAAAAAATATAGTCTGGCCCACCACATGATTTGAGGGACGGTGGACCGGCCCATGGCTGAAAAAGATTGCTGACCCTTGTGCTAAACTGACCCCAAACTTCTTGTCTACGTGACAAGCACGTGCTACTGTGAAAAGAGCCGATATCACTTTCCTGAAAAAAACAAGCAGAAGCAGGGAGACGTTCATCCAAACATAGCAGAGGAAAGCTCCCTCAGAACCACCCAGCCAATCCGAGCACGTTTCCTCAGTGAAGGTCATGCCGCTTTGCTTGGTTGCTAAGCAGCAGCTCCGCCCACCCCTCTTGGCCAGCTCTCTTTAAACACTACCAGATTTAACCCTTAGCTGATAAACTGCATGATCCCTGCTGTTGACCTTCCAACATTCCTGACCTCTTTGTCTCTCGCAGGTGATGAAACTGTGCTGACGATTCATGCTCAGCCATCTCTCCTTGGGTCACCAAATCAGGTAGAGGGAATCAGGACCGGGGACCCTGCCAGTACCGCTATCTTGCTATCTACTAGGAAGGCTGTCAACGCCACTCATGAAGATTTGAATCAGGAGTGGGGAACCTCAGGCCTCATGGTAGGGGGCACTAACTGCGGCCCTCCAAGCCTCTCTCTGGCCCTTGATCTTGCCTGTTGTTTCCTTGGATGGAGGTAGAAAATTTTGCCTCTGGAACCGCCCCGAATATTTTTATAATTTTTTTATTAATTTTCATCATAAAAATACATATCTCATCACATTTCAGCTTTAACAATTTTTTCACTTTTGGACTTCCTTCAGCCTCTCTGATAATCATCCAAATTAAATTTTTTGATTACACATTTCTTAAATTCACTATTGCCTTTTAGTAACCCTTTAATACCTGTTTTTCTTTTTTGCAATATTTGTTCAAACTTTTACAGAGCTTCTTTAAAGCTCTGCTTCTGTTTATCTACCGTTTTCCCATTTAACAAAAATCCACAGGAGGATCCACAGAAGATTTTGCCTCTGGAACCGCCCCGAATATTGTCTTGAATGGAAAGAGGCTCCCAGGTGGGGAAAAAAGCTTCTCTCGCCTCTACAATGGTACCTTAGTTCTCAAACGCCTTGGTACCCCAACAACTTGGAACCCAAACACCGCAAACCCGGAAGTAAGTGTTCCAGTTTGCAAACTTTTTGGGGAAGCCGAATGTGCCTCCGTTTTGAGTGCCTTGATTCAATTGTGAGTGTTACGCTTCTGTTTTGAGTGTTATGCTGAGGTCTGTCTGTGTTTGCTATTTATTTTGCATTTTTGTTTTTGTGGCTCTTTTTGTTTTGTTTTTGTGACTGTGTGGAACCCAGTTCAGCTACCGACTGATTGATTGTGTGATTGCAGTGCATTGTTTATTGCTTTCATTTCATGGATCAATGGTCTCGTTAGATGGTAAAATTAATGTTCAATTGCTGTTTTAGAGGTTGTTTTCAGAAGTCTGGGACGGATTAATCCATTTTACATTACTTTCTATGGGAAAGCGCGCCTTGGTTTTGGAATGCTTTGGTTTGGGAACAGACCTCCAGAATGGATTAAGTTTGAGAACCAATGTATATTAATCCTGAGGGTAATGCCCATTCACCTCCCCTTAACAAAGCTCTGGGATTTTGCTTGTAGGCCGGTCTATTTTGATATTTGCAAGGAAGCATTCCACCCCCCTCAGGACTATGTTTCACTGAAGAGGAATGGGCTCTGCTGTGTCCTGACCAGAGAGCCCTGAACAGCCAAATTATGAATGAGATTTGCAGGATCGTGTCCTCTCTCGGTAAGGTTCCCTTTTACTCTGCTTGATGATAATATATCTTCAGAAATGCAAGTAAATTAACTGGCAATACTCAACGGGTTTAACGACTGTGTGTCAGCATCTCAAGTCTTATTCTTTTGGTACAGCGAGATTTATCTATTTGTGTATATCTTCCGTATATCTCTTTCTATAGCTCTGCTTCTGTTTATCTACCGTTTTCCCATTTAACAAAAATCCACAGGAGGATTGCCTTAAATATGATTGCCTATGGCGAAACTTACCAGAAGAATAAGAAATCAAGATAACATTTTTTAAAAAATAAAAGAATGGAAATGGTTTATTGAATATTTACAGATAAATTGTAAACAGATAAAAACATTGGTCGGATTATTGTAATAACCTGCAGTTTCATACAAGTATATATTCAAAGAAGATGAATAAATGAGCAAATTAAGTTAATTTGGATATGCAGAAGATATAAAAAAAAAAAATTAAGGAACCGCAGAAAGAGGGGGAAGGAAGTCAAACCTTGAAATGTCAAAATGATTGTAAAATTAGTGAAATGTATAAATGTGAAAAGTATTTTAAAAATATTTTAAAAAAATTATTGATTGCCTTCTAAACCACCATCCCAAGGCAGTTTATATAAAAAATGTTTTAAAAAGCAGTTATATACAAAGGCAACAAATAAAAATAAGACTAAAACCATAACAAGTGGACACCCATTATTAAAATGTATTTATCCAGCTGGAAAAGGTCCCAATTCCCCCCCCCCCCCCAGAAAGGGATGCCATTCCACAGAACACAGACAGTGACACTAAAAGCCCCATTCTGGGTGTGTGCTTTGGAGATCTTTGGAACTTGCAGGAGAATCTCTGCTGTATATCTGGGACTGAGCAGAACAGGGACTTGCACGTGAGTACAAACTCCTTGAACTCAGCCCAGTAGCGGATTGGTAGCAAGTGCAAATCCCACTAGCAGGCTGTTCTACGCTGGCAGTAGTTTCCTCCCACAAGCCTGACGTGGATGGCACTGTGGTCTAAACCACTGAGCCTCTTGGGCTTACTGATGGCAAGGTTGGCGGTTCGAATCTGTGCGAGGAGTGAGCTCCTGCTGCTCTGCCCCAGCTCCTGCCAACCTAGCAGTTCGAAAGCACGCCAGTGCAAGTAGGTAAATAGGTACCACTGTGGCGGGAAGGCAAACGGTGCTTTCGTGAGTTCTGGTTTCCATCACAGTGTTCCATTGCGCCAGAAGCGGTTTATTCCTGCTGGCCACATGACCCAGAAAGCTGTCGGTGGACAAACGCCAGCTCCCTCGGCCTGAAAGCAAGATGAGCGCTGCAACCCCATAGCTGCCTTTGACTGGACTTAACTGGACTTAACTGTTCAGGGATCCTTTACCTTTTTTACCTTGCTCACACAAGCCACCTGGCTATTGCGTTCTGCACCAGCTACAGCCTGTGGCCCAACCTTCAACGGTATCTCTTTGTACAGTGCATTGCCGTAAGCTAACCATAAGGGATGTGAGCAGATCCCACAATTTGTTTCCAGTGTAGGTGGGACTCATGAGGGTTTTAAAAAAAATTTCATAAAGATTTTATTTTCGTAAAGCTTTCTCTGTTTCATTTTATGATGCACAATAAACAGAGATAGCAGCTATAACTGTAGTGATCAGACCGGATTATAATGAGGAATGATAAAATATGCATCAAGCCATTGTGTCCGCGATGAAAGCAGTGCGCTGACTGGGTTTGATTCATTGACAAAAATTCCTGATCAAATCCCACAAGCCTCTGCATCTACGCCATTTTTCTCTACTGCCCATTTCTCTATGTCTGACAAGCACGTATAAGCATTCTAGGACACAGACCAGTTGCTGCACCAGGCACCCTAGGTCATAAAGTTAATAGGTTACTTTGATGTAGTTTGTTAATCTTTAGATAGATCTTAGGGCCAGGAAGAGAGTTCAGGAAGAGAGTTCACAAAGAGATGGTGAATACTACCCTTCCTTCCTTCCTTCCTTCCTTCCTTCCTTTACTGATCTTCTGAATCCTTCCTTGCTTTGGGAACGCTACAAGTAACAGCAGATGAAAATTAGGATATGAAAAGCACAACTATAGAATGGGCACCTAGAATTGTACATGGATTCAAACAGCACAGTCCAAGTGAATAATATTGGCATTATCTGATGATCAAGTATATCTCTGGATTTGCCAAGCTTGTGACAACAGCTGTCTAGCAGATGATGTATATAGAATCATAGAACTGTAGTTATAAGGGACCCCAAGGGTCATCTAGTCCAACCCACAGCAATGAAGCAATCTCGGCTAAAGCATCCATAGCAGAAGCCCATCCAACCTCTGCTTAAAAACCTCCAAGGAAGGAGAGCCCGCCACCTCCCGAGGGAGACTGTTCCATTGTCAAAACAGCTCCTACTGTCATCTAGGGTCATCTAGGCTAATCGCCAAAGAATTGATGCTTTTGAATTATGGTGCTGGAGGAGACTCTTGAGAGTCCCATGGACTGCAAGAAGATCAAACCTCTCCATTCTGAAGGAAATCAGCCCTGAGTGCTCACTGGAAGGACAGATCCTGAAGCTGAGGCTCCAATACTTTGGCCACCTCATGAGAAGAGAAGACTCCCTGGAAAAGACCATGATGTTGGGAAAGATGGAGGGCCCAAGGAGAAGGGGACGACAGAGGACGAGATGGTTGGGCAGTGTTCTCAAAGCTACCAACATGAGCCTGACCAAACTGCGGGAGGCAGTGGAAGACAGGAGTGCCTGGCGTGCTCTGGTCCAGGGGGTCACGAAGAGTCGGACACGACTAAACGACTAAACAACAAAAGGGTCATCTAGTCCAGCCCCCAGCAATGAAGCAATCTCGGCTAAAGCATCCATAGCAGAAGCCCATCCAACCTCTGCTTAAAAACCTCCAAGGAAGGAGAGCCCGCCTCCCCCCGAGGGAGACTGTTCCATTGTCAAAACAGCTCTTACTGTCTGAAAGTTCTTCCACTCCAATAATGGCTGTCCTGGGGGGACCAGAACATGATCATTGGTTTACTCTCTGTAGGAGTTATTTGATATGATTAAAGATCTTCCCACATGCCAAGCCTTTCTAAGATGTTTCCCTTGTACGAGTTCTTTATTGTTTAGGAAGGGAGCCCCTGCCACTGAAGTTCTTTCCATACACCAAACATTTCTAAGATTTCCTCCCTGTATGAGTTCTCTGATGCGACTTAAGGGAGCTACTCTGACTGAAGCTATTTCCACACTCTGAACATGAATACGGCTTCTCTCCTGTATGAGTTCTCTGATGCAACTTAAGGGTGCTACTCTGACTGAAGCTATTTCCACACTCTGAACATGAATACGGCTTCTCTCCTGTATGAGTTCTCTGATGCAACTTAAGGGTGCTACTCTGACTGAAGCTATTTCCACACTCTGAACATGAATACGGCTTCTCTCCTGTATGTGCTCTTTGATGCAACTTAAGGGAGCTACTACGACTGAAGCTATTTCCACACTCCGAACATGAATACGGTTTCTCTCCTGTATGTGCTCTTTGATGCAACTTAAGGGAGCTACTACGACTGAAGCTTTTTCTACACTCCGAACATGTATACGGTTTCTCCCCTGTATGAGTTCTTTGATGCAACCTGAGTTGCCTACCGTGACTGAAGCTCTTCCCACACTCCAAACATTTATAAGGTTTCTCTCCTGTGTGGAATCTTTGATGCAAGGTAAGGCTGGAACTGTAGCTGAAGCTCTTTCCACACTCCAAACATGTATATGGTCTCTCCCCTGTATGAATCCTTTCATGCGAGGAAAGGGAGTCGAGGCGACTGAAGCTCTTGCCACATTCCCAACATTTATAAGGTTTGCTGCCTCGATGAGTTTGTTGATGTATAGCAAGCCCATTGCGGTGAGCGAAGCTCATTCCACACTCCAAACACGTATGCGGTTTCTCCCCTGTATGAGTTCTTTGATGCAACTTAAGTGCGCTACTACGACTGAAGCTTTTTCTACACTCCGAACATGTATACGGTTTCTCCCCTGTATGAGTTCTTTGATGCGGGGAAAGATGGTCACATCGACTGAAGCTCTTTCCACACTCTGAACATTTATACGGTTTCTCTCCTGTATGAGATCTTTGATGCCTAGTAAGATGGCCACGTTCACTGAAGCTCCTTCCACACTCTGAACATTTATACGGTTTCTCTCCTGTATGAGTTCGTAGATGCAAGATAAAGGTACTACTGTAACTGAAGCTCTTTCCACACTCCAAGCATTTATATGGTTTCTCCCCTGTATGAGTTCTTTGATGCCTAGTTAGATGACCACGTTCACTGAAGCTCTTTCCACACTCGGAACATAGATACGGTTTCTCCCCTGTATGAGTTCTTTGATGCGACTTAAGGGTGCTACTCTTACTGAAGTTCTTTCCACACTCTGAACAAGTATACGGTTTCTCCCCTGTATGAGCTCTTTGATGCAAGGTAAGGTTACCACTGACACTGAAGCTCTTTCCACACTCGAAACATGTATATGGTTTCTCCCCTGTATGAGTTTGTTGATGCAACATAAGGCTGCTACTCCAAATAAAGCTCTTTCCACACTCTAAACATGTATACGGTTTCTCCCCTGTATGAGTTCTTTGATGCGACTTAAGGTAGCTACTCTGACCGAAGCTCTTTCCACACTCGGAACATGTATACGGTATCTCCCCTGTATGAGTTCTTTGATGCGAGGTAAGGTTACCGCTGAAACTGAAGCTCTTTCCACACTTGTAACATATATATGGTTTCTCCCCTGTATGAGTTCTTTGATGCCTAGTTAGATGACCACGTTCACTGAAGCTCTTTCCACACTCGGAACATGTATATGGTTTCTCCCCTGTATGAGTTCTTTGATGCGAGGTAAGGTTACCACTGACACTGAAGCTCTTTCCACACTCGGAACATGTATATGGTTTCTCCCCTATATGAGTTCTTTGATGTAAAGTAAGAGTTGAGTGACTACGCAATCTCTTTCCACACACGGTGCATTCATGCTTTTTCTTCTCTCTAGGCATTTGATTTTCACCACCCTGAGATGTACAAGAGTCACCCTCCGGCTTCTGCTTTCGTCTCCCCTCTCGCCTGCTGCCTCCATCTTTAACCCTCAGATTCCTTTGTTCTTTGGATCCTTTTGGTGACATTTCTGATTGTTCCCCTTCTGCCAGCATCCCTTCAACCTCTCCTGATGGAATAAAAAGGCAAACTTATGAAATGCTAAAGGAGCGTCTTCACCCCAATCATTCAGTCAGGACACAGAGATCCTGGTTCCAAGGGCCTTGTGGCAGTTCCCTCACTGTGAGAAGGGAAGTTACAGAGAACGAGGCGGAGGGCCTTCTTGGTAGTGGTGCCCACCCTGCGGAACGCCCTCCCGTCAGTTGTCAAAAAAAGAACTATGCAACATTTAGAAGACAATTGGAGGCAGCCATGTAGAGGGAAGTTTTAAATGTTTTATTATGCTTAAGATAGAAAAAGGGACACGACAGGGATGCCCAATTTCACCATTGCTTTTTATATCGGTCCTGGAGGTCCTGCTGAATATGATTAGAAGAGACCAGCTGGTTAAAGGTATACAGGTCGGAGCTAAACAGTATAAATTGAGAGCTTTTGCAGATGATTTAATTTTGACATTACAGGAGCCAGAATCTAGTACTAAAAGGGTTTTAGACTTAATTCAAGAATTTGGTCAAGTGGCAGGATTTAAACTGAACAAGTTAAAAACCAAAGTTTTAGAGAAAAACTTAACATCAACTGAAAAAGAAAGGTTTCAGAATGAGACTGGTTTGACTGTGGTTAAGAAAGTGAAATACCTGGGGATTAATGTGACAGCAAAAAATGTGAACTTATTTAAAGATAATTATGAAAAATGTTGGACAGAAGTGAAAAAAGATTTAGAAATATGGTCAAATTTGAAGCTTTCCTTGTTGGGTCGAATTGCAGTTATAAAGATGAATGTATTGCCTAGAATGTTGTTTTTGTTTCAAACATTGCAGATTGTGGACAAGATGGACTGTTTCAAAGTGGCAGAAAGATATTTCTAGATTTGTCTGGCAGGGCAAGAAGCCCAGAATAAAATTTAAGATTTTAACTGATGCTAAAGAAAGAGGGGGATTTGCCCTGCCAGACCTTAAACTTTATTATGAATCAGCAGCATTCTGCTGGCTGAAAGACTGGCTGCTTCTTGAGAATACAGACATTTTGGACTTAGAAGGATTTAATAATGCTTTTGGGTGGCATGCATATTTGTGGTACGACAAGGTCAAAGTACCTAAAGCATTTAAAAACCATATTGTCAGGAAAGCATTGTTTAATGTTTGGATAAGATACAAAGACTTATTGGAAAACAAAACTCCAAGGTGGTTGTCACCAATGGAAGCGAAAGCTCTTAAAAGACTCAATATGGAGTCCAAATGGCCAAAATATTGGGAAATTTTGGAACAAGAGGGAGACAAATTGAAATTGCAGAGCTTTGAGAAATTAAAAAACAAAGTGCGAGACTGGCTTCATTACTGTCAGATAATGGAGGCTTATAAATTGGACAAAAAAATTGGATTCCAGGTAGAAAAATCGAAATTAGAAACAGAATTGTTAGAACCCAAAACTAAGATTTTGTCAAAGATGTATAACTTGCTGCTGAAATGGAATACTCAGGATGAAACGGTGAAATCTGTAATGATTAAATGGGCACAGGATGTTGGACATAATATTATGTTTGCTGACTGGGAACAGTTATGGACCACCGGTCTGAAATTTACGGCATGTAATGCCTTAAGAGAGAATATTATGAAAATGATTTACAGGTGGTACATAACCCCAGTCAAGCTTGCAAAAATCTATCATTTGCCTGACAATAAATGTTGGAAATGTAAAGAGACTGAAGGTACATTCTTTCACCTTTGGTGGACGTGCCCAAGGATTAAGGCTTTCTGGGAAATGATTTATAATGAAATGAAAAAGGTATTTAAGTATACCTTCCTGAAGAAACCAGAGGCCTTTCTCCTGGGCATGGTTGGCCAATTAGTGCCAAAGAAGGATAGAACTTTCTTTCTGTATGCGACAACACCAGCAAGAACACTCATTGCAAAATATTGGAAGACACAAGATCTACCCACTCTGGAAGAATGGCAGATGAAGATGATTGACTACATGGGACTGGCAGAAATGACCGGCAGAATCCGAGACCAGGGAAAAGAGTCGGCGGAAGAAGATTGGAAGAAGTTTAAAGACTACTTGCAGAAATACTGTAAAATTAAGGAATGCTAGAATGATGTTGGACAGTAATTAAGTGGTTTTCAGCTGTAATGCTTAAGAGATAGAAAATAAGGTTTTGAAATAAGTAAAAGACCTAATGGTGAGGATTTGCTGATCAAACAATTTAAACTGGAATATAAGAAAGGGTGGTATGAGGAGGTCTGGAAAGTAAGTTAAAAGAAAATAAGTAAATGGAATTTATATGTGGAGTTTTTTTTCTTCTTTTTCTCTTTTTAAATTGTCTTTACTTTTTGCATTTTTGTATTTCTGTATTTTCTTTTCTTTTTGTTATAATGTATTAACTTTGAAAACTTTTATATCTTATAAAAATAAATAAATAAAAAAAATTCCTTCCAGTAGCACCTTAAAGACCAACTAAGTTAGTTCTAGGTATGAGCTTTCGTGTGCATGCACACTTCTTCAGATACACACTTGTATCTTCAGATACAAGTGTGCATGCACATGAAAGCTCATACCTAGAACTAACTTAGTTGGTCTTTAAGGTGCTACTGGAAGGAAATTTTTTTTATTTATTTTGTTTTGACTATGGCAGACCAACACGGCTACCTATCTGTATCCTATAAAAAAAAATTAAATGTTTTATTATGCTTTTATATTTGTTAGAAGCAGCTAGAGTGGCTGGGGCAACCCAGTCAGATAGGTGGGGTACAAATAATAAAAGTATTAATATGGTATTATTATTTATTGAGTTCATGTACCGCCCTAAACCTGGAGGACTCGGCGTGGTTCGCAGAAAAGATCACATCATATATAATCCGAATAAAAACAATCCAATAACACCCCCCCAAAAAGAGCCACATTTGAAAAAGACTAGAGGACGTCAAACATATCAAGCAAAAGCCTGGTTAAAAAGGAACATGTTTGCATGGTACTTAAAGGTGTATAACCCTTCATGGATCACTGCCTTGTCGTGGGGAAGGAGCTTGAATAAGTCAGAGAAGCAGGGCCACCCAAGAAAGACAGGTCAGCCAAGAGTTTAGACTAAATGTGATCCACCTGGAGAAGAAACTGGCAACCCACTCCAGTATTATGCCATGAAAGCTCCATGGACATAAAACAGGAGAAGCTTTGAGAGGAAAGTGAGTTTCCAAGGCATGCTCTGATTCATGGGGAGTATAAGGAAGGCTCCAGGTGAATTTCCCTGGGGAGAGCATTCCACAGACTGGGAGCCACTGCAGAGAAGGCCCTGTTCTCGTGTTGCCACCCTCCAGACCATTTGAGATCAGAAGGGGATCTCAGGGTCCAGGTAGGTTCATATGGAAAGAAGCAGCCCTTGAAGTATTGTGATCCTGAGCCATGTAAGGCTTTATAGGTCAAAACCAGCACCTTGAATTAAGCCCGGAAACTAACTGGTAGCCAGTGCAGTTGGACCAGGATGGGGGTAATATGCTCACCCGCCAACTCCGGTGAGCAACCTGGCCACTGAATTCTGCACTAGCTGAAGTTTCCAGACTGTCTTCAGAAGCAGCCCTACGTATAATGCATATCTATATCTAACCTTGAATTTCCCGGAGCATGGACAAAGGTAGATAGGCTATCCCTGTCCAGAAAGGGGTGTAGCTGGGCTACCAGCCAAAGGTGATGGAAGGCACTACAGGCCACCTGAGCCTCGAGCAACAGCAAAGGATCCAGGAGAACCCCCAAGCTACGAACCTGCTCCTCCAGAGGAAGTGTTACCCCATCAAGAGCAGGCGACCTTCCAGCCATCTGCTCTAGGGAACCACCCACTAACAGAGCCTCACTCTTATCTGGATTGAGCTTCAATTTGTTGGCTTTCATCCAGTCCAATACCGAGGCATGACACTGGCGGGAGAGGGTGCTCAGGGGTATTAGTATTAGTAGTAGTAATAGTAGTAGTAGTAGTAGCCTGTCTAAGTAAGGCCTTAGCCACGCTTGGAATTTTAATGTGGACTTGAAGTTGCTTGTTTCTCCTTTTAACCTGTTCTGCCCATAACTGCTGTATTTAATTTAAACAGAAATGTTTTAAAATGTGTGTGGTTTTGGGGGGGGGGCGTTATTGGGTTGATTTTGTTTATGTTTTGATTATGTACTTTGAGTTTTTATATTGAGATTTTATCCTGTGAACCGCCCTAAGGCCTGTGGGTATAGGGAGGTATACAATTTTAATAAATTATAGTAAAATCAGGCCGGACAAAATTATTACAAGTTCCAGGGGGGAGCCCCAGCAGAAGGTTTCCCAATGCTTCAGGGTTTGCCTTGACCCCAAGCCCTATGGGGAGCCCAAGGAAGGTTCCCCCACCTGCCCAGGTTGGCCTGCAGGGAGGAGAGCAGGAGAAAGATCTGCCCCTCCATTGGGAAAAGATGTCCTACCCCCATACAAAGGGGGAAAGCCCTAGAAATGCATTATTTTAGCAGAATTATATACAGAATGCATTAATTATGGCAAATGTAAATATTTGGGGCGATTGGGCCGCATGCATTTTAAATAAAAGCACACATTTAAATATTTGGGGAAATACCCTTTGCAAAAGCGTGTCTATTAGGAGAAATCTGCACCAAAATGCTGACCAATTTTCAAGAGATCTTTAAAAATGTGAAAATCTGGATAAATTGATGACTAGGAAAAGGAGACGCAGAAAAAAACTTACATTGAAATGGTTTGCCTAATGGGGTTTTTTTAAAAAAATCACTCCCCACAACTCCCTCCAGCAGCGCCCCCACTCCCCCGCCCCCCCCCCCCCGTTATAATATATAGCAATATGACGCACCTCCAGCGCCTCCGCGAGGAAGGACAGCCGCCGCCATGTTCGGCATCTTCCCCCCCCAAGCGGGACAGGAAGCGGAAGCTGCTATTCTCCCGTCAGCCTTTTTCCCCTCCCCTCTAGGAATCTCAGCTCTGTCGTCTCTGCTCTTAACTATTTCGGAGCCGAGCGGCAGGAGCCTCTGGGCTTCTCCGGGCATAGAGCGAGGAGAGGCGCTGGTCTCGCCTCCGGAAAGCCCCGCTGGATCAGCTGCACGGGAGCCCCAAATGGTTTTCTAAATTATTATAATATATATATATATATATATATATATATATATATATATATATTATTTTCAATTTTCAAAATAACAACAGTTCCCCTTTTGGTAAATAGATATCCAATCCAAATTTGCAATAAATGGCTTTTCCTCGCCCCCCTCCTGTTTCCACCCCCCCCCCCTTTATTCTCCTTGCATATAATTATATTTCTCCAAATAATTTCAACTTTTCCCCCCTCCTAATTCTATTCTTGGTTCATAAATATTACATCAAACCTGCTAATGTTTTGACGTTTTTACAGTGTTCTCTAAAATAGACTATAAAGTTTTCCCATCCTTGATTGGATTTTTTCTCATCTTGGTGCCTGATCTTCACGGAAAGTTTAGCCATTTCGGCAGAGTCAGTCATCTTAGTTATCCATTCTTCTTTCTTTGGGACCTTTTCTTCTTTCCACATCTGGGCTAGTAGCATCTGGCTGCTGTAGTCGCATAAATAAACAGTCTCTTCTGCTTCCTTGGCAATTCTCCTCTGGCTTTTTTTCCATTGAATATCATTTCCCAGAAGCCCTTTACTTTTTTACATGTCCACCACATATGAAAAAATAGTTCCTTCCTTATCCTTCCATTTCCAGCATAAGTTAGAGATATCTTTATACATTTCAGCAAGCTTTACTGGAGTCAAATACCATCAGTACATCATCTTCATCTTCATCAGTACATCATCTTCATATCATTTTCTTTTAACGAATTACAAGCCGTGAATTTTAAAATCTCTTTCCACAGCTTTTCCTATTATTCAAGTGGTATATTATAACCTGTCTTTTGCCCAAGTGTATCATTACAGCTTTAACCTCTTCATCTTTCGTCTCCCATTCCAACAGTGGTTTGTACATTCTTGATAACAATTTCTCATCATTTTCTAATAACTCCTTTTTGAACTTTGATAATTCCTTCCCAAAGTCCTTCTCTTTGTCACCTCTGAATATGTCATTTATTTGGCAATATTGTAACCAACCTGTTAACAGAGCTTTTATATCCTCATATTTTTTCACCTTTAATTTGTTTTCTACTTCTGTTAACAGATCTTTGTATGTTGCCCAGTTTCGTGTTTACCTCTTTTTACAGATATGGTTTCTAATGGGGAAAGCCACAAAGGTGTCTTGTTCTCTAATAAATTCTTATATTTCTCCCATACTTGGTAAATTGATTTCCTTATAATGTGGTTCAGGAATCCCTCGTGCACCTTTGTTTTCTCATACCAAAATTCAGAATGCTAACCAAATCTATTACCACGTCCTTCCAGATCTGATACTTCAGTATTGTTTAACAGTATCCATTAGCCAATAACGTGGGGCCCATTGTGTAAATAATGTATATAAAGTAGATACTGTGGGGGAACTTCCATTCCTCCTCACCACTATGAGCTGAATAAAGAGCATGAAATCCACTCTCGACTCCGAGTATATTTCACACCTTATAAACAATAAAAGAACAATTCTGCATTTGTTATCTTTTTCTGTTCTTCCTTTGAAAAAACAAAACGAAACAAAAAATCAGTCCTTGGGGAGAAGATGTTCCATGATGATTAGTAGGCCCTGCTTAGTGAGGTCTTTGCAGGAGACATCCAGGCCTGGTTGTTCTCCACAGCAAAACAAAAGAATTGTGGACCATAAAAAGGTGTGCTTCTTCATTTTAAAAGCACTAGATGTACCATTTATTTTGGTTGTGCATCTCACGAGAGTCGTGGAGCTCTGCTGCCGCCGATTTACCATGTTTTCCAAGTCCTGGGGAGGGACAAGCCCCGCTCTCTTACCCCTAGTCACCTTCTTCTCTGTTTTCAGAGATTTCACAGATGTTGTACATCCACGTTGAAGTGTCTGCTCTGCTCTTCGGGGATGGAAACTTCCCTCCCCCCAAAAAGGGATAAATGAGATTTTCCAGAAGTTGTACTTTGCACCTAGTGGTCCAAACCCCACCTTCAGAAAAGGGCAGCCCAAATTATCGAGGGGATGGAGGAACTCCGCTGTACAGAAAGGTCGCAGAGTTGGGAACTTTTTAGTTTAGAGAAAAAGCAGGTAAGAAGTGACACGATTATAAAATTGTGCATTGTGTGGAGAAAGTAGGTAGAGAAAAGCTTTTTATTTCTCCTAGCGCTGGAAATTGGGGGCGTCACAGGAAGCTGAATGGTGGAAGAGTCAGGATATATAAAAGAAACCCTTTCTCACAGTGAGGAATTAAGCTGTGCAACTCACTGGAACGTGTCCAGAGGAGGGCAACCAAAATGGTCAAAGGCCTGGAAACGATGCCTTATGAGGAACGGCTAAGGGAGCTGGGCATGTTTAGCCTGGAGAAGAGGAGGTTAAGGGGTGATATGATAGCCATGTTCAAATATATCAAAGGATGTCACATAGAGGAGGGAGAAAGGTTGTTTTCTGCTGCTCCAGAGAAGCGGACACGGAGCAATGGCTCCAAACTACAAGAAAGAAGATTCCACCTAAACATTAGGAAGAACTTCCTGACAGTAAGAGCTGTTCGACAGTGGAATTTGCTGCCAAGGAGTGTGGTGGAGTCTCCTTCTTTGGAGGTCTTTAAGCAGAGGCTTGACAACCATATGTCAGGAGTGCTCTGATGGTGTTTCCTGCTTGCCAGGGGGTTGGACTCGATGGCCCTTGTGGTGTTAGCCGCCCTGAGCCCGGCTCTGGCCGGGGAGGGCAGGGTATAATTAAAAGTTATTATTATTATTGTTATTATTATTGCATATAATC
Source organism: Podarcis cretensis (assembly GCF_951804945.1). Classification (NCBI taxonomy): domain Eukaryota; kingdom Metazoa; phylum Chordata; class Lepidosauria; order Squamata; family Lacertidae; genus Podarcis; species Podarcis cretensis. Next base: position 121,130,056 of record NC_137171.1, read on the forward strand.
CCCTGCCCAGCAACAAAGGATCAAGAGCAGGGGTAACAACCTAAGGTTCGGGGCCCGGATGCGACCCCATCGCCTTCTAAATCTGGCCTGCGGATGGTCTGGGAATTAGTGTGTTTTTACATGAGTAAAGGCTACGCTGGATGAATCCCAAGCCGGAATTAAGATCACCGGAAGAAATATCAGCAACCTCAAATATGCAGATGACAAAACCTTGATGGCAGAAAGTGAGGAGGAATTAAAGAAGCTTTTAATGAGGGTGAAAGAGGAAAGCGCAAAATATGGTCTGAAGCTCAACATCAAAAAAACGAAGATCATGGCCACTGGGCCCATCACCTCCTGGCAAATAGAAGGGGAAGAAATGGAGGCAGTGAGAGATTTTACTTTCTTGGGCTCCCTGATCACTTCAGATGGCGACAGCAGTCACGAAATTAAAAGACGCCTGCTCCTTGGGAAAAAGGCGATGGCAAACCTAGACAGCATCTTAAAAAACAGAGACATCACCTTGCCAACTGTAGCAGGAACCCCCCCACCCCAATCATTCTGTTTGTACAAACTTCACACACACTCACACTCATACACTACATACGCTATGCTTCTGTTATAAATTCATAGAAAATCAACCATACATTGGATTTGCACTGTTCCACTTTTATTTTTCTCCATGAAGGAAGGACTATAAAATGGGGAAGGTTTGATACAGGGCAGCCATAATCCCTTCAGCATCCCAGCACATACACAGGTGCCCTGCCCAGTTGCTATGCCAACCCTGATGGTCCCAGACTGAAGACAATCAAGATCACAAAGAACCTGCATATGGGAGTGGATTCAGCATGGACTGAAACAAAGGACACTGATCAGATCTTCCCTCAGGGGGCAGGAAACTGCAAACTCCCCTTTGTCTCCTGGAAGTGACTCATGGGGAGGGGGAAAGGAGGAACCAGCCAGGTGACAAGACACTCAAGTTACCACCAACTCCTCCCTCAACCCTTCCTTTCTGTAATGTATGCATGATGTTACCACCACAACTCCTCCCTCAACCCCTCCTTTCTGTAATGTATGAATGATGTTTCTGGGGGTGGGCTAGACCTAGAGGAGGGGAATTTCAAAAGTTTTTATAAGACCTTGCACACTATTCTTCTGGGTCTTTCCTCTCACCTGCAAGTGAGGGGAGCACCCTGTCGCGACAGTCTTTCTTCAATAAAGACCAAGCCTACAGGCTGCTGATTTGCTCCAATTTACTCTGGTTGGTGTCTTTACTTTTTGTCCAAGGGAGCCCTCAGATTTTTCCGGTAACACAACAAAGGTCCGTATAGTTAAAGCCATGGTTTTCCCAGTAGTGATGTATGGAAGTGAGAGCTGGACCATCAAGAAGGCTGATTGCCAAAGAATTGATGCTTTTGAATTATGGTGCTGGAGGAGACTCTTGAGAGTCCCATGGGCTGCAAGAAGATCATTCTGAAGGAAATCAGCCCTGAGTGCTCACTGGAAGGACAGATCCTGAAGCTGAGGCTCCAATACTTTGGCCACCTCATGAGAAGAGAAGACTCCCTGGAAAAGACCCTGATGTTGGGAAAGATGGAGGGCACAAGGAGAAGGGGACCACAGAGGACGAGATGGTTGGATAGTGTTCTCGAAGCTACAAACATGAGTTTGACCAAACTGCGGGAGGCAGTGGAAGACAGGAGTGCCTGGCGTGCTCTGGTCCATGGGGTCACGAAGAGTCGGACACGACTAAGCGACTAAACAACAACAAAGATTGTGTCTTTTTATTTCAAATGCATCTTTGGGTTATTTGTGGGGCATAGGAATTTGTTTATCCCCCCCCCCAAATATAGTCCAGCCCCCCACATGGTCTGAGGAACAGTGGACCGGCCCGCAGCTGAAAAAGGTTGCTGACCCCTGATCAAGAGGCTGCTGAACATCCTAAAGGGTTAAAGGAACTTTAACAGGATTCCTAGAGAGGAAGGGGAAGTGGAGAGGATTCCTAGAGAGGAAGGGGAAGTGGAGAGGATTCCTAGAGAGGAAGGAGAAGTGAGAGGATTCCTAGAGAGGAAGGGGAAGTGAGAGGATTCCTAGAGAGGAAGGGGAAGTGGAGAAGATTCCTAGAGAGGAAGGGGCAGTGGAGAGGATTCCTAGAGAGAAAGGGGAGGGTGGTCTCATACCGGAAGTGCATCTCCACCCCCCCACCAACCCACCTCTCCTGTAGGGAAGCTTCTTCTGTCTCCCCCAAGCGCTGCGTCGGTGGCCCCACCTGGGATCTGGTGAGCCGCCCCCCCCCCAAAAAATTGTCTATTTGGAGGGTAGGGGTCCCTGGGATGCAGGGGTGGGTGCCTAGGAGGACCTGAAAGGGAGGGGGAGGAGGGGGAGATTCCGGGATCCCAGGCTTTGAATGGGGAGAATATGTGGGGTGGGGTGGGGGGTTAGGGGTAGCCGGCTGAGAGTGTGTAGGAAGCCAAACCCTGGCCCCACTTTACCCCATAGGGAGGCAGCCTCTGCAGCAGATTCACCTGGGATTTGCCCAACACAACACATCATAATCATAATCATAATAATTAATTTGTACCCCGCCCATCTGGCTGGGCTTCCCCAGCCACTCTGGGCGGGTTCCAACAAAGATTAAAAACACATTAAAATGTCACACATTAAAAACTTCCCTGCGCTTCTGTTAGGATTTGCACTGCCCCCACAGTCAGGCACATACCCTCCAACATTTTCATTTTTACTTTTTAATATAATTTTTATTAAGTTTTCTGTTTTCAACTTTGAATATTAATTTAGACAACCTTGAAATATCAGTGACTTCCCTTCTTCTCTTTCCATGGTTCATTTTGCATAGCATAAATCCCTGCATATTTTATATAAACTAAAGCATTCAGTATTCCATTATTACTTCCACCAAAACTTATTTACACTGTTGAATTTATCTTGATGCTGCCAACGTTTTCAAGTGTACACAATCCCCCCCCATATAGTCAATAAACATTTTCCAATCTTCTTTAAACAAATGTTCTTCTTGTTCTCATATTCTGTAAGTTAGATCCGCAAGCTGTGCATATTCCATCAGTTTAAGTTGCCATTTTTCTTTGGTTCGGACCTCGCTCGTTTAATATTATCATAATCATCATCCTATGGTTTGCCCCAGCCACTCCGGGCAGCTTCCAACAAATATAAAAACATAATAAGATATTAAACATTTAAAAACTTCCCTGTACAGGGCTGGGGGGGGGGGGGTCGGGGTCGGATAGCTACATACATTCCAGCATTTCCCCGATGAAAATAGGGAGGTCCCAGGGAAAAGCGAGACATTCCGGGATCAAATCAGAAACTGGGATGGCTTCTGTAAATCCCTGGAAAATAGGGACACTTGGAGGGTCTGCAGGCATGGTGGACACTCATGTGTGTTGGTGTGCGCTTTCAGACATGAAGCACCTGACCTGTGCAGTGGAACATTTTTTTTTTTTGTCCCGGACTACAGAAGCACAGCTGAAAACGGGAACCCTTCTTAATCTAAGGCAGCAGGTACCAGTTGGAAGTAAACAGCTTAGAATCATAGAATCAAAGAGTTGGAAGAGACCACAAGGGCCATTGAGTTCAACCCCCTGCCAAGCAGGAAACACCATCAAAGCACTCTTGACATATGGTTGTCAAGCCTCTGCTTAAAGACCTCCAAAGAAGGAGACTCCACCACACTCCTTGGCAGCAAATTCCACTGTCAAACAGCTCTTACTGTCAGGAAGTTCTTCCTAATGTTTAGGTGGAATCTTCTTTCTTGTAGTTTGGAACCATTGCTCCGTGTCCGCTTCTCTGGAGCAGCAGAAAACAACCTTTCTCCCTCCTCTATGTGACATCCTTTGATATATTTGAACATGGCTATCATATCACCCCTTAACCTCCTCTTCTCCAGGCTAAACATGCCCAGCTCCCTTAGCCGTTCCTCGTAAGGCATTGTTTCCAGGCCTTTGACCATTTTGGTTGCCCTCCTCTGGACACGTTCCAGGTGAGGTCTGACCAGAGTACTCCAGGTGAGGTCTGAGCAGAGCAGAATACAGTGGCACTATTACTTCCCTTGATCTAGATGCTATACTCCTATTGATGCAGCCCAGAATTGCATTGGCTTTTTTAGCTTGTGTGCGAGTGGTTTATGGATTACGCAGTGAGGATTATGGGGGGGGGGGTGCTGGAATCAGTGGAAGGCTGAGAGCCATAAGGGATGGACTGGAGAGAAGGATGGATGTAGGATCCCTGATTCCCAGGGGCATGGAAGCCTTTAATCCAGAGCCTATACGTGACATAACTGCCCTCTAATCCCCAGTACGGCCATACCTCGGAAGTCAAATGGAATCCGTTCCGGAAGTCCATCCGACTTCCAAAAAGTTTGAAAAACAAAGTGCTGCTTCTGATTTGCTGCAGGAAGTTCCTGCAGCCAATAACTTATATGAAACAAAGCAACATTCAACAATCCAACAGAATCTAATAGGAAACATCAGCAAATAATAATTAAGCAGTTCAACCACAATAAAGAATTACCAATATATAATCAATAAAAGTAACAGCAAATCACAATGCGTAAAATACCACAGAACATACAAAACCATGTAAAGGATCAAATTGAGAAACAAAGAAGCACAACGTATGAAACTATTTTTAAAAAACATATCCCTGAATGAATGAAATATTCCCTGCTACTGCTGCTGCTGTTCATAGTCTGGGAAAAGCTAGGTGGGTCAAGGCAGGTGGAAACACCATTGCCTGATGAGGAACTGAAAGTCTGTCTCCCCTCACCTCTAGAGACTGATATGGGAGAGACATTATTATTATTATTATTATTATTATTATTATTATTATTATTATTATACCCTGCCCTTCCCGGTTCAGAAAACCAGGCTCAGGGTGGCTAACAACAAATTTAAGACACTTAATTATAAAAGCAGCATAAAATATGAATAACAATAAAATTCAAAAATCAATTTAGGGCTAGCTGGCTGAATTGGTCCTATTTGGGCCAGCAAGGAGGCCAGGGGAGAATTAGCTGTGGGGTCTCAGAGCAGGTAATCTTCATTAAATGGGAGGGGGAGGGAAGGGAAGGGAAGTAAGAGACCAGGCTGAATTCAAATTAAAGGCCAGGCAGAATAGCTCTGTCTTACAGGCCCAACGGAAGTAGGTTAAATCCTGAAGGGCCTTAGTCTTATGGGACAGAGCATTCCACCAGGTTGGAGCCATCACTGAAAAGGCCCTGGCCCTGGTGGAGGATAGTCTGACTTCCTTAGGGCCCGGGACCTCTAAACGGTCCTGTAGATACGTAAATATAAATATTTATTTATAAATATTTTTATATTTATTTATACATAAATATAAGCAGTCCAAATGCCCAAATAGATATCTAAATGAAACTGACTATTATAAGCCATGCAATCAGATGTAGAAAGAGCAGTGAGATCTTCAGGCCACTGGGTGTCAGATGCTGAGTCTTCCACCTTTCAGCCTGGCAGTAACTTAGCCCCATAAGGACTTGGAGAACCCATGTTTGTTGTCCATGTGTTAGTCCAAAGAGCTGCTTCGTAGCCAGACTCATCCAGCTTTGGTGAATGGAAAGCTTCTAGCCGTAACAATTCTATGATTCTCTAACAAGCTATTTTCTTCACTTTGCAGGGCTTGGTTGTACCTTGAATCAGGGCAGCTTTTGCCTTGAAAAGGCAGATTGGAAGAAGAGGGGAGAGCCAGAGGATTCCTTGGAGCACAGACCCAACATGGATGGACAAGGCACAGCTGGCCTTGACACCACCCAGGTTGGGAGGAGTGAGGGATTCTGGGAAAGAACTGTGCAGAATATCCTGGGTGCGGAGGACGCCCTCAGCTCAGACGCTCAGCGCCAACGTTTCAGGCAGTTCCACTACCAGGAGGCCGAGGGGCCCCGAGACGTTTGCAACCTGCTTCATGACTTTTGCCGTCGGTGGCTGAAGCCAGAGCTTCACTCTAAGACCCAGATCCTGGACCAGGTGATCCTGGAGCAGTTCCTGGCTGTCCTCCCCCCGGAGATGCAAAGCTGGGTGAGGGAATGTGGAGCAGAGACCTGTTCCCAGGCGGTGGCCCTGGCCGAAGGTTTCCTCCTGAGCCAGGCAGAGGACAGGAAGCCGAAAGAGCCGCAGGTTTGGAAAAGTTTTGTTCTGGTGGTTTGAAAGGGCTGAGGAACGTGAAGCAGAAAATCCCAAAACTCCCTATATTTTTCAAATCCTTTCTGAAACATAGCTGTCAACCGTCCCTTATTTGGCGGGAAACTCCCTTATCCCAGCGCCATGTCCCGCTGCTGTCCCTTATTGATGATGTCCCTTGATGTCCCTTAAATTTCCCGGGTTTCATGCTTGCCTGGCTCGGGAGCGAAGCAGCGGCTCGGGGTCCTCCGCCGCGTGAGAGAGAGCGTGTGCACGAGCTGCCACATCTCTGTCTCTCCCTTTTTCCCCTCAGGGGTGCGTCGTGAGGAGATAGGTGGCGGCAGGCGGGCAGGCAGCCCCCCTCTGTTGCGAGACTTCCGCCACGCTGCCGGGGGAAGCCGGAGGTGGCAGCGGCGGCTGGGGAGGCGGCCTGAGGGAGGGGGATGAGGAGGGACGCAGAAGGGCAGCGCTTCAGCGGCCGTCGCAGCGCTGCAACCGCCTCATGCCGGGCTCACGGGCGGCGTGAGTCTCCCTCCCTCTCGGGCGGGGAAGGGCCGATGGAACTCCTCACGCCAGGACGACGGCAGCCCCGACGTGCTGCTTAGCATCCCCTCCAACCAGTGCAACATCTTAATGTAGTGATTTCCCCCTCTGCATCCCTTTCATAACTCTATTTTTATAAATCATTTGTCCATCCATAGTTCAAATTTTTACTACAAGTTTTCTGTCAATCCTACCAATGTATGTAACTCTTGACAATGGCTTTTCAACTAAATTATAAACTTTCCCCATTCTTTATGAAAGAGGTCCTCTTCCTGGTTTCTAATTCTGCCTGGAAGCTTTGCCATCACGACGTCATTCATCAGTTTTGTCTGCCCCTCTTCTTTGGTCGGAGTTGTAGACCCTTAGGATCATCTAGTCCAACCCCCTGCAAAACACAGTCGCAGCAAAAGCAGCCTGGCTCCATCAGTGCCGGATTTCTGTATAAGCCAAGCAAAATCCCTTATTTTGGCTGCTGATCCCTTATTCTCGAGGCTGCTGGTTCCTTATTTTCAAATCTGTAGGTTGACAGCTATGTTCTGAAAGTGTCCCAAACGCCAACGCCTTTGCCGCTAACTCTCCTTTTCTCATCCTCCCCCCCGTTCCCTCTTTTCCGGTTAAGGGTCTGTTCACAGAAGTCGCCACTGATTTCCCATATGCTGTGAAGGCTCCAGAGAACATCAGAGAGATTCCCCTGCAAAGGTGGAAGGTGCAGGAGGAGAAGGAGGGAGGCGCCATCTTGCTGGGTAATGGAGCATGAATTTGAACTTGGTCTCCTTCCATTAATCATTGGGAAACAAAATTTTTGTTGCATTGACTCCTGCAGTTGTTCTAACCTGATTTTGATGTGCTGATTTCATATCGAAGTTGGTTTTGTTCTGTAAGCTCTAGTTTTTTTTGCAATTCCTGTTTTTCACTTTTCACCATAATCTTTGTTTTTCGCAATGCAAGAATTCAATATTTTATTAAACACATAGCCAAAGTAGTACAATATGAGTATAAATGTAAGTGAATTATATAGCATTGAACATGACATGTATAGCATTAAAAATGGCATGTATAGCGTTAAAAATGGCATGTATATCTATGTACAGTTGGAGGTATGCAAAAAAATGTATTCCCTTGGGATACACAGTATACTGGGGAACAAAAAAATTTTCATTTTCTTTTGCAACTGTTCTTATATGTTCTTATACAGTCTGATCTGAAAAATACAAATATCTAGGTTAGGTTAGGTTACAAAACTATAAAAATAAAGAAAAATTAAGTTTGCAAAACAATAATTACCACGTGGTTAGGGTAGATCAACGTGTCAGTGTCCACTTATCCCCAGTGTAAATATGATGTATCAGCAAAAGTCGGAAACTGCAAGATAACTATAGCATGTACATGAAAATTGATTTCAGATTTGAAATCAGCATTGAAAGAACATATAAGAACAGTTGAAAAATCTCATGCAACAGAAAATGAAAATGAAAAAATTGTTTCCCAGTGTTATGAAAGAAATACAGGAAATCCTGTGTTCTCCTGACTCTGCGCTGTGTGTGTGTGTGTGTGTGTGTGTGCGTGCGCACGCACGCACGCACGCACGCACGCATGCATGCATGCATGCAGCGGGGCGAGATACACTTCCTTCTGGTCCTTTTCCACAGTTCAATGTGATGTTTATTTTCAGCACTTGAACACATGGAAGCCAACTTGTACTTTGCCAAGATCCCAGCTGGGGAGAGATGTGTTTGCACAGTACAGTCAAACCTCGGTTGTCGAATGTAATCCATCCCATTCGGCTTCCGAAATGTTTGACAACCAAGGCAGGGTTTCTGATTTGCTGCAGGAGATTCCTGCACTCAAGTGGAAGCCACTTCGGACGTTCGGCTTCCAAAAAACATTCGAAAACTGGAACACTTACTTCGGGTTTTCAGCGTTTGGGAGCTGAAATGTTCCAAAACAGAGGCGTTTGGGAACCGAGGTTTGACTGTACTGAGAATGAAAACATCTATATACCGAAATATACATGTTTTCCCAAGTAGCAGACAATGCTTCTGGATTGCTTCCCATGCTTTTGATTACACACAAACACACACGTACCTAGTAAGGTGTGGTATTCAACATTTTTCATTCATAGGCTTCCTTGTCATTTTTGAATTGGAGAAAATCTGCCTCTGTCCTAAATGGACAGGAGTTCTGATTTAGCAAGCGGGACTTGATTCCGTGAAGAGAACTCCTAAAAATCTGGTTGCTAGTTCTAACTTTATCCCTTTTTAGCATGCTGGCAAAGAATATATACATGACGGATTGTAATGTACATGACATTTTGTAATATACCCAGAAATGAAGCCACAGTCATCAAAAGTTTAGCAAACATATATAGCTAACTATAGACCCTCCGACTGTCCCAATAAATCCAGGTATCCCATTTTTGGAGGCCGTATTCTCCGGGGCCATATTCTCCACGGGTGGTGCTGTGGTAAAGCCTCAGCGCCTAGGGCTTGCCGATCGTCAGGTCGGCGGTTCGAATCCCCGTGGCGGGGTGCGCTCCCGTCGTTTAGTCCCAGCGCCTGCCAACCTAGCAGTTCGAAAGCACCCCCGGGTGCAAGTAGATAAATAGGGACCGCTTACTAGCGGGAAGGTAAACGGCGTTTCCGTGTGCTGCGCTGGCTCGCCAGATGCAGCTTGTCACGCTGGCCATGTGACCCGAAAGTGTCTTCGGACAGCGCTGGCCCCCGGCCTCTTAAGTGAGACGGGTGCACAACCCCAGAGTCGGACACGACTGGCCCGTACGGGCAGGGGTACCTTTACCTTTACCTTAATATACATGACCTTTTGTAATATACATGACCTTTTGTAATATACATGACCTTTTGTAATGTCAAGGGGGTGCTTAAACATGGGCCACTTAACCTCTTAGACAAACACATTCTGATCTCTGTCCCCCACCTTTGTCTCTCACAGGCGATGGGATGATGCCAGCGAGACTTAACTATCCATTTATTTCTGGTGGAAGGGAAGCGGTTGCTGTGGCAACGGACCAGGTAAGGGGAAGGACCAGTGGGGAGGCTGCCAGGAGGTAGTCAGGGTGTGTCTGTATTTTGGCATTTAAAGGGGGGGGGAGTTATGGGGTCAAAGAAGTTGCCCAACAGGAAGGCTGTGAATGCAGGGGTTGCAGGTAGGCAGCATTGGTGAGTTTTATGACTTGGGATGGTGTTACCTATAAAGGGGAAAATATTTGCTTTTCTTTCAGGACCCAGCATCGTTTCAGGATGTGGCTGTGTGTTTCACGGCCGAGGAGTGGGCTCTTCTGCATCCTGACCAAAGAGCTCTACACAAAGAAGTCATGGAGGAGAACTGTGGGATCGTGGCCTCTCTCGGTAAAAGTATATTTCCCTAGTGGATTATAATATTTATTTAGAAATTATATATGAATTTTAGCTGCTGCTTCTGTTTTTGCAGAATCCCAACAATTTAGTACAGTGGTGCCTCGCAAGACGAAAAGAATCCGTTCCGTGAGTCTCTTCTTCTTGCGGGTTTTTTCGTCTTGCGAAGCAAACCCATTGATGGCTTAGCGGATTAGCGCTAGTAGCGGCTTTTAGCGGATAAGCGGCTTAGCGGCTTAGAAAAAGTGGGAAAAAAGGGGGGGAAACCCGCAGGAACTTGCAAGACATTTTCGTCTTGCGAAGCAAGCCCATAGGAAATTCGTTTTGCGAAGCACCTCCGAAACGGAAAACTCTTTCGTCTAGCGAGTTTTCCGTCTTGCGAGGCGTTCGTCTTGCGGGGCACCACTGGGCCTCCTTCTTTCCATCGAGCAGGATTTAGCTATTTTTCTTTATTGAAACATTTATATCCCCCCCTTTCCATTGAACAGAAATCTACAAGTTGGCTAACAATGCTTGGAGCTCAATATGAGCAATTAAAACTAGAACACAATTAAAACAACAGTTTGTAAAAGTGAGAGATATACCGGTATATGGGCATATCTGTATACATAATCCATATTTGCAAAGGAGCTTCAATAACGACATTAGATTTTTTTAAACTGATGAATTTAATAATTTCCCAGGTGCCCATGAAAAATCCTGTTGTATATTCATGGAACTTGGCACGACAGTTCAAATTGGTGAATTATTTTCTGTGTCTTGCCCTGATGCACAATAGATTTTCAAATTTTGACAATTCCTTAAAAATAGGGTTTGGTTTTGTTAAATGTTAACCTTGTTTTTTCTTTTCTTTTTAAAGAAACTGCATTAGCATGTCTTCTGCGAATTATGTCCCTCCCTGTTCCCTCAATTCCACCATGTCACACCCACTAAATTGACTCCTTTAGAATCAAAAACTCTGACTCTCCCATCTTGTCTTGGTGGTTTCTGTCATCAGAATATAACCACCTATATGTGGTCTGTCACGAAAGCTCTGTTTCTACCTCATGTTTCTATTTTCATTACAGCACGTGGAAAGGACCTTCATCATAGTTCTGATCTTGCTACACATCAAAGCATTCATATTGGGGAGAAACCTTATCAGTGCCTGGAGTGTGGAAAGAGTTTCCATCCCAAGAGGACTTCACATCAGATAATTCACACAGGGGAGGAGCCATATCGGTGCTTAGAGTGTGAAAAGGCTTTTCATGAGAACAAAAGTTTCACTTATCAAACTCATCAGAAAATTCACACAGTGGAGAAAGCCTATACACCCTTGGAGTGTGTGAAGAGCTTTGGACAAAACAGAACTCTCACTAATCATCAGAGAATTCACAGAGAAGAGAAACCCTATCAGTGTTTGGAGTGTGGAAAGTTCTTCAGCAGCAGGACGAAGCTCACTGATCATCAGAGAACTCACACAGGGGAGAAACCATATCAATGCTTAGTGTGTGGAATGAGCTTCACTCAGAAGAGGAATCTCACCTGTCATCAGACAATTCACACAGGGGAGAAACCATATCAGTGCCTGGAGTGCGGAAAGAGCTTCAGGCAGAATTTAACTCTTACTTACCACCAAAGAATTCACACCGGGGAGAAACCGTACAAATGCTTGGAGTGCAGAAAGAGCTTCATTCGGAAGTGCGATCTCACTTATCACCAAAGAACTCACACCGGGGAGAAACTACATAAATGCCTGGAGTGTGGAAAGAGCTTCATGCAAAAGACAAGCCTCACTTCTCATCAAAAAATTCATACCGGAGACAAACCATATAAATGCTCAGAGTGCGGGAAGGGTTTCTGCCTGAACAAAGACCTCATTCGCCATCAAAGAGTTCACACCGGTGAGAAACCGTACAAATGCCTGGAATGTGGGAAGTGCTTCACACAGAAGACGATTCTTACTGCTCATCAGAGAGTTCATACCGGGGAGAAACCGTATCAGTGCTTGGAATGTGGAAAGGGCTTCACACAAAAGGCAAATCTCACCTATCATCAAGGAATTCACACAGGGGAGAAACCGTATCAGTGCTTGGTGTGTGGAAAGTGCTTCTGTCTGAGCAGGGACCTCACTTCTCATCAAAGAATTCACACGCAGGAGAAGCCATACCAGTGCAATGTGGGAACGGCTTCGATACAAGGGCATACCTCCATTGTCATGAAAGAATTCACTCAGGGGCAAAAACATATAAGTACCTGGAGTGTGGAAAGAGCTTCAGATAGATTATAACTCTTACTTATCTTCAGATAATTCACTCAGTGGAAAAGCATGTGAATTCTGTGAGTGTGGAAAGCATTACCATATGAATTCATGAATTCAAGGCTCTCTCCCCCACCCCTGACCATATAGGGTTTTTAAAATCCCCAATTAAACATTAACCCTGACCCCAAATTGATTTGGGGCCAGATCCTGGTTGGGTGTCCCCCTGGTTAGGGAGAGGGGTGCAGCCCCTAGGAGCACACAAGTTACATTATCCATGTATGAATTCAGTATTTTGGGGTTTGTTAGAATTCCTGAGCGACACCAGTTGCTTTCTGCTAGTGTGTGTATGTGTGTAGATACTGACACACAAACAAGCAAGCAAACATATATCATGTGATGGATGCCCAGGGTGGTCCTAGCAGGAAGAGTCAAACTTTGTTTCGCTCCTGCGACTGATGGGTGGAGGAACGGGGATAGGGAGAGATTTGGGATATCACTGAACAAGCGTAACTCTGGCTGGGTGCATTTTCTCAGCTAAGTGGACTTTGGGTTGCAAACCTCTAAGAAATGCTTCGTTTCTCTTTCTGAAAGCATCTAAAAGAAGAAGAAATGCATATTTACAATAATGGACACAGCTGTGTAAAACAAGGAGGGGATGCTCTGTGTGGTATGTTGGTGCTAGAAAAACAGGATAGAGCGTTTTGTATAAATAAGTGAAATAAATGTCTTAAACTGTGTTTTTGTTGCCTGTCCTCGTACCTCAGCATGGAGGGGAGGGGCTGGAGACGCCTGCAGTGACACCTGTCAAATCTGAATGCAGGGAGGTCAAAAGGCCTTTTCCTTTTTCATCTCTTTCTGCTCCAATCTCTCTTGGGGCTATGTTTCGTGGACCTTTCCCTGCAGGGTCAAAATTGTAAGATGGAAGCTCCTCAGGAGAGGAGCTTTTTGTTTTCAAATTTCCGTTGCTCTTTCAGGGTGGGAAATTCTGTGTGGGCTGGTAAGCCAGATCTGTCTCCAGCCCTGTTGGCCAACTTCCATAGGAGGGCAGGGCAACTCATTTGTCGAATCTCCTGATATCGATCGCGGTTCCTCTCAAGCACCAGACAGCCGGCTGCTTGACACCCTTCGGCCACCCTGTGCTCCACAAAGCACTGAGCGTAAGTCTGGGTCTAGGCTTTTTTGAGGGTCAGGGCAGTGAGAAAACAAAAGTGACCCTTATTTTCTCGCTGCCCCCCCCCCTTACATCCAGACTTTCTTCTGTTCTGCTGCTGTGTGTTCTTCAAATACAGGGAGGTGACAGGGAAGTGGGACGATGCCCTTCAAGGCTGCTGCTTCTTCCTTTGAACAAGGTCAGCACCCCCACAGAAAGAGGGAAGGCTTGAAGGTGGGGATGCCCTCCTAAATGAAGTTTGGGGAACCACTTTGCGTCAGTCTGCAGAGGAGAGAGTCGCTGGGGAAACCCAGCCAGATGGGTGGGATATAAATAATAAATTATTATTATTATTATTATTAATTATTCTGTTGGGAACCGCCCAGAGTGGCTGGGGAAACCCAGCCAGATGGGCGGGGTATAAATAATAAATTCTTATTATTATAAATTCTTATTATCATAAGCCCTCAGATGTTTTGCAATGGGAGCGCGGAGGGTTCCTCCATCTTTTACACACCTTGCTTTTGTTAACGGAGAAATCTAAGGGCTCCCTTGGACAAAAAAACAAGGACAGCAGCCAGGAATACCAGAGCAAAACAGCAGCCAGTAGGCTTGGTCTTTATGGAAGGCTGTCGCAACAGGGCTCCCACCTGCCACAAGGTGGAACAAGATGGAAGTCCCGAACGAAAGAGCCCCCAAACTTTTATTAGCTGCTAATCCCCATGTTAAAGGTAAAGGTACCCCTGCCCGTACGGGCCAGTCTTGACAGACTCTGGGGTTGTGCGCCCATCTCACTTAAGAGGCCAGGGGCCAGCGCTGTCCGGAGACACTTCCGGGTCACGTGGCCAGCGTGACATCGCTGCTCTGGCGAGCCAGAGCCGCACACGGAAACGCCGTTTACCTTCCTGCCGGTAAGCGGTCCCTATTTATCTACTTGCACCCGGAGGTGCTTTCGAACTGCTAGGTTGGCAGGCGCTGGGACCGAGCAGCGGGAGCGCACCCCGCCACAGGGATTCGAACCGCCGACCTTTCGATCGGCAAGCCCTAGGCGCTGAGGCTTTAACCCACAGCGCCACCTGCGTCCCGAATCCCCATGTTACACTCCCCCAAACTACATCACTCATACATCACGGTTACATCATGAAAGGGGAGGTCTGGTGGTAGTAATCTGAGCATCCTGGACCCTGCCCCATGGTTCCCCTTGCCCTCCACCAAACACCCATCAAGTGTCACAAAAGAGATATTTACATTTCCCCGTTTCCCAGCCAAGTTAATCACACCCTTTTGTCTTCATCTGGGTTTGTTATTTCTGGAATGGCTCCCTGTCTGGTACTCAGGTATCAGGATGGCAGGGATTATCACTCAGGCAGAGGGGCTGCTGAGTAGCTGAGCTCACATGTCTATATGAAATTCTGAAGTTTTCCCCGTGAGCCAGTACATAGATACATTTATCAGTGAATTCTTACATTTGGTATCATGCAGCAGAGGCCCTCTGAATAGATAGGAAGAAACTTTGATGAAGTGTTTTGTGGGGACAAATCACAAAAGTCACAAAAGCGACTGTGCTGATTTTGGTAGTGGGCTGCATGTGTATGATATCTGCTGAAGGGGCAACCTCCCCCCCCAACCTATACATAAATTCCTGCAACACTTTATACAAAGCAAAACCCCGGTCTTTCCCCACCTCTAACTCTTTGCTCCCTTGTGTCTCCTCGCTGTCAAACCCATTCACTATGAGCAGAGCAGATAGGCTCCCACAGGCAGCTGATCGTAGAGGGTGGGGGAAGAGGCGAGTAGCCCGCACTTCCGGTCATGCGGTGTGGGGCAGGAGCATCATGTGCAAGGCTCGGCCCCCCAACTTCTTTGGCACCCCCCCTCTTTATTTCTATTTTTTGCACGGATGATCCAGAGACGCTGGATGAAACCTGAAGAAACGTGCACCTGGGAGGCTCAGGCACTGTTTTGGGAAGGGCGGGGGGGGGAGAGATAGCTCAGTCGCTAGAGCAGGAGGGTCTGGGGTTTGAGTCCTGCGCTGGGCAAAAGATTCTTGCATTGCGCAGGGTTAGGCTGGATGACCCCCGGGGGCCCCTTCCCACTCTACGATTCCTCCTGCGCCTAACCAAGAGAGGGCCTTCTCGGTAGTGGAACACCCTGTTGTAAATAAAAATATGCCCTTTTCCCTTATGGGGTATCCAAGAGCCCATATAGAGTCCTTACATAGGTTCCCTATTGGTAGGAGAAAATAACAGAGGCCAACCAGAGAATGGGACGCAGGTGGCGCTGTGGGTTAAAGCCTCAGCACCTAGGGCTTGCCGATCGAAAGGTCGGCGGTTCGAATCCCTGCGGCGGGGTGCGCTCCCGCTGCTCGGTCACAGCGCCTGCCAACCTAGCAGTTCGAAAGCACCTCCGGGTGCAAGTAGATAAATAGGGACCGCTTACCAGCGGGAAGGTAAACGGCGTTTCCGTGTGCGGCTCTGGCTCGCCAGAGCAGCGATGTCACGCTGGCCATGTGACCCGGAAGTGTCTCCGGACAGCGCTGGCCCCTGGCCTCTTAAGTGAGATGGGCGCACAACCCCAGAGTCTGTCAAGACTGGCCCGTACGGGCAGGGGTACCTTTACCTTTACCTTTTAACCAGAGAATATTGAGAAGCAAAGCAGCTAGTAAGCTTGATCTTTATTGATCTGTTGCAACAGGGTGCTCCCCTAACATGCAGGAAAGGAGGAGGACCCACAGAAATGCTGTGCAAGGGCTTATAAAGACTTTTGAAATTCCCATCCTGTAGTTCAAGACCACCCCCAGAAACATTATGCATTCATCACAGAAGGGGTGTAACCTAAGACCACCCCTCAGATACATCCCACCTACATCACAGAAATTTAAATGTTCTTTTTCTCTTGTCCTTGTTTATCTCCTGTCTGGCAGGTTACTTGGTTGGATTTCCTGGGGAGCCTGGCCATTCTTTTGTAGTGGTCAAATACTTATTTCCTGGGCCAGGTCACAGGCTCACACCTTATTCATATCTTAAATGTGTACTTAAGACAGGATTTGTGACGAAAGAAGACAATGGGGAGACTTTTCCAGTTTGACCTTGCAGAGAAAACATTTGGTCAGTTTAGGAATCAAAATGGTTCCAGGTTGGCCTTCCTGTTTTGATCTATGTATGTGCGGTTATGAACGTTGCCATATATCTAAGACCATAAAATTCCTGTTTTATATTCCTGTGTATCTGAAGAAGTGTGCATGCACACGAAAGCTCATACCCAGAACTAACTTAGTTGGTCTTTAAGGTGCTACTGGAAGGAATTTTTTTTATTTCATAAAATTCCCATCACAACCCTCCTTCAGATGTGGAGGAAAGAAGCAGCTAGCCTCCTCTTTAAAAGACATCTGAAGGCAGCCCTGTTCAGGGAAGTTTTAAATGTTTAATATTTAATATTTAATGCTGCAATGTTTTTAACACTTGATGGGTAGCCACCCAGAGTGGCTGGGGGGGAACTCAGCCAGATGGGAGGGGTATAAATAATAAATTATTATTATTATTATAACCTTCTAAGGGTTAAAGTGAACGGAGGAGGATGCCTAGATGGGAAGGCAATGGGAGGAAGGGGATGGGGGGGGTGTGGGGAGGGCGCCTCCTCCCCTCTGCTTTCCTGCCCGGTTCATCTGTCTCTTGCAAGCGCTGCCTGGGTGATCCCTTCTGGGATCTGGTGAGCGGGGGGGGGGGGCGGGGGGGCATGCACATTGTTTGTGCATTTGGGTGAAAGGGATCCCCAGGGCTGGAGGGGAGGGTGCATGGTCGGCGGTGGGGGCAGGCAGGAAAATGACAGCTGGGGTGGGTTGGGGGGCTGGGAACCCCCCTTGGGGGGGTACCCAGGTTCCTACTCTAGCCCAATGGTTGCCATTCATTTGATTTTGCATTCATTTTTTTGGAATGAATTGATTCTAGAATGTCTTCCAATTAACCGATTATGATTTTATGTTATTTTTTTACTGTTGTTAGCCGCTCTGAGCCCGGCTTTGGCTGAGGAGGGCAGGATATAAATTTTTAAAAAATAATATTATTATTACGCCACCCAGTGAAAGCCATACAAAGAAAGGGGAGGTGGGTTGTTAACCTATTGGGGGATCGTGGGGCCCCAAGAGCAGCAGGAGAGACCCCCCATCCCATTTATCATTTCACCCCATCCTTCCTTCCTTCCATCCATCCTATGGATTTATTTATTTGATTTTTCCATGTTAAAATTTACACTCACACCACAACATATTATATATAAAAAACAAGATTCCCAAGAATCTTCTGAACTTCCTTCCTTCCTTCCTTCCTTCCTTCCTTCCATCCTACAGATTTATTTATTTGATTTTCCATGTTAAAATTTACACTCACACCACAACATATTATATAAAAAACAAGATTCCCAAGAATCTTCTGAACTTCCTTCCTTCCTTCCTTCCTTCCTTCCTTCCTACAGATTTATTTATTTGATTTTCCATGTTAAAATTTACACTCACACCACAACATATTATATATAAAAAACAAGATTCCCAAGAATCTTCTGAACTTCCTTCCTTCCTTCCTTCCTTCCTTCCTTCCTTCCATCCTACAGATGGAATAATAATAATAATAATAATAATAATAATAATATATATTACTTATACCCCGCCCACCTGGCTGGGTTTCCCCAGCCACTCTGGGCGGCTTTCAACAGAACACTAAAATACAATAACCTATTAAACATTAAAAGCTTCCCTAAATAGGGCTGCCTTCAGATGTCTTCTAAAAGTCTGGTAGTTGTTTTTCTCTTTGACATCTAGTGGGAGGGTGTTCCACAGGGCGGGCGCCACTACCGAGAAGGCCCTCTGCTTGGTACCCTGTAACTTGGCTTCTCACAGGGATGGAACCGCCAGAAGGCCCTCGGCACTGGACCTCAGTTAGCAGGATTAATGTAATAACCTGCAGTTTTATAAGAGTATATATATTTACAGAAGATAAATAAATGAGCAAGTAAAATGAACTTGAAGATGCAGAAGACATTAAAAAAATTAATTTAAGGGACCGCAGAAAGAGGGAGGAGGAAGTCACAATTTGGAAATGTTAAATAGATTGTAAAACTAATGAAATGTATATATTTGATTGATAAATAAATAAATAAATAAATAAGACAATAATTCTCTAACAAGACAATATTTTGGCTTTGCAGGAATTGGTGTAACACCTCTGGTCAGCGCAGTCTTTGAAGAAGAAGGGAGATTCAGAATATTCTTTGGAGCCCAGATCAGTGATGGACAAGCAAGACTTAGCTGGGCCTACAAGAAGAAGAGTGTCCGATGACTTCAACATTGGGAACAGTGGAGAATTTTTGGAAAGAACCACGCAGGAGATCCTGGGCGAGGAGGATGCCCTCAGCTCAGATGTACAGCGCCAGCAGTTCAGGCATTTCTGCTACCAGGAGGCCAAAGGGCCCCGAGAGGTTTGCAACCGGCTCCACCGCCTTTGCCGCCAGTGGCTGAAGCCAGAGCGACACACGAAAAATCAGATCCTGGATTTAGTGATCCTGGAGCAGTTCCTGGCTGTCCTCCCCCCAGAGATGGAGAACTGGGTGAGGGAATGTGGAGCGGAGACCAGCTATCAGGCGGTGGCCCTGGCTGAAGGTTTCCTCCTGAGCCGGGCAGAGGAGAAGAAGCAGGCAGAACAGCAGCAGGTGAGAGCTTTATATCCTAATTTTTAGGGGGCAGGAGTGTGAGGGAGGGTACCCCATATTTGCTTTTGCCTGAAAAGAAATCACACATAGATTGCGAGTTTTCTTGGGCGTGGAGACTCCAGAATGTTTCTGTGTCATCTGGTGGAATTTTATTTCCTAGGCTTTGGACTTTGACGCTCAGTATTTGCTATCCAGGCCAGCTCAGGAAATATTGGTGTCTGGATAAATATTGGTGTACCACCACTACTTAGTGATTGTTTGCATGATATATACAAAAGGTTGTTGAGCTTTTTTTTTTCCCCTTTGGTGAGAGTTGTTTTGAGGCTTTTCTTGGATTTTTAAAGCATTTTTTAATACAGTGGAACCTTGGTCTTCGAACTCCTCCGTAGTCGAATGTTTCAGTTCCTGAACGTCAAAAACCTGGAAGTAATTGCTCCGGTTTTCAAATGATTTTCGGAAGCCGAACGTGCTATGCTGCTTCCATTTTGAGTTTCCCTAATGTGTTGAGGCTTTGGCTTTTCAGTTTCCGAACGTTTCAGAAGTCGAACGGTCTTCTGGAACGGATTACGTTTGGAAACCGAGATTCCACTGTATAAAAAAATTGCCCTGCTTGCCATACCCGTCCGGGTTTCCCTGGACATTTTGCCAGTTTAGCAAAAATCCGCCCGGACGTCATCTTGCAGCCCAGTTCCAGGATGTATCCGGGAAAACCAGGATGTATGACAGCTCTGTAATACCCTGCTATTTGGGATGTTAATAATGTCAGTAATAAGAATAATAATTCACACATGAAAACCCCTGCTTCCCGTCATTTCCCAACCTTTTCCGAAAGCGTCTCAAGCCTTTTCCTCTGATATTCCTTTTCTAAACCTGCTCCCCACCCCCTGTTTCTGGCAAAGGGCCTGTTTGCAGAAGGGGCCGCTGGTTTCCCTGAGGCAGAGAAGACTCCTTTGGATGCCAGAGGGAGGCCCCTGAGATGGATGGTTGTGCAGGAAGGGGAACAAGGTGCCGCCATACCAGGTAAGGATTAACGGGGCAGACCTGAACTTGGTCTGATCCTCTGCTATGCAATAAGAGGAGGAGGAGTTTGGATTTATCACTACCCGAAGGAGTCTCAAAGCGGCTAACAATCTCCTTTTTTAAAAAAAATATATATATATATATATATTTATTAAAATTTCAATAAGAAAAAGGTTACAAAAATGATAAAAACAAAAAACAAAAAATACAAATTACAGAAAAAATAAAAACAGTTAAAAATAAATCCCTCTTTCTATATCTTACAATTCATTTACTTATTTTCATGACTTCCTCACACCTCCCTTTTTTGTATTCCAGTTCAGATAGTTAATTCAGCAAATCCTTACCCTCTTTGTTTTATCTTAGTTCTTTATCTTCACATATTATAACTTTATATTTTCATCTAATATCAATCCATCTTTACATATTCCTATTTAACCTTATTACTAAAACCGCTTCGTTTCATTCCAACATCATTTTAACATTCAATAATTTTACAGTGTTTCTGTAAATAATCTTTAAATTTCTTCCAATCTTCTTCCACCAACTCTTCTCCCTGGTCTCGGATTCTGCCAGTCATTTCCGCCAATTCCATATAGTCCATTACTTTCATCTGCCATTCTTCCAGGGTGGGTAGATCTTGTGTCTTCCAATACTTTGCAATAAGTATTCTTGCTGCTGTTGTGGCGTACATAAAGAAAGTTCTATCCTTCTTTGGCACCAATTGGCCGACCATGCCCAGGAGAAAGGCCTCTGGTTTCTTCAAGAAGGTATATTTAAATACTTTTTTCAATTCATTATAGATCATCTCCCAGAAAGCCTTAATCCTTGGGCACGTCCTCCAAAGGTGAAAGAATGTACCTTCATTTTCTTTACATTTCCAGCACTTATTATTGGGCAAATGGTATATTTTTGCAAGCTTGACTGGTGTCATGTACCACCTGTATATCATTTTCATAATATTTTCTCGTAAGGCATTACATGCCGAGGCATTACATGCTGTAACATTCTCCTTTCCCTTCCTCCCCCACAACAAACACTCTGTGAGGTGAGTGGGGCTGAGAGACTTCAGTGAAGTGTGACTGGCCCAGGGTCACCCAGCAGCTGCATGTGGAGGAGCGGAGACGCGAACCCGGTTCCCCAGATTACGAGACTACCGCTCTTAACCACGACACCACATAGTGGATGCAATAAAGACAGGGCAGCTCAACCTCTCAGACTAAGTGGGCTGCAAGAATACTTTGGCATGACACAGGGAATGGAGACAAAATTTGATGCCCCCTCTCCGGTGGTGCTGTGGGTTAAACCACAGAGCCTAGGGCTTGCCGATCAGAAGGTTGACGGTTCGAATCCCCATGACGGGGTGAGCTCCCATTGCTCGGTCCCTGCTCCTGGCAACCTAGCAGTTCGAAAGCACGTCAAAGTGCAAGTAGATAAATAGGTACCTCTCCTAAATGGCATTTCCATGCACTGCTCTGGTTCGCCAGAAGCGGCTTAGTCATGCTGGCCACATGACCCGGAAGCTGTATGCCAGCTCCCTTGGCCTATAGAGCGAGATGAGCACCGCAACCCCAGAGTCGGCCACGACTGGACCTGCAAGACAGGGCCTGCAAGACAGAGCCGTTCCGCCTGGCCTTTGGTTTGGACTCAGTCTGACTCTTATGTTTCCCTTGCCTTCTGGTTTTGATCTATGGGCTACTATTAAAATGAGGCTGCATTTTAAATTGTATTTTTAACCTCTATTTTAAATCGATTCCCCCTCCCATTATGTTTTTATTGTAATTTTACTGGTTTTAGCTGCCCTGAGCCCGGCTAATACCGGCAGGGGAGGGCGGGGTACAAATAAATTATTATTATTATTATTATTATTATTATTATTATTATTATTATTACACATGGAGGAAAACACTTGATTTGTAGGTAATGGCCTACGAGGAGTGGAGATGAATAAAAAAAAGGGGGGACCTAAACATTCAGAGTGTATAAAACGGGTGAGACAATCTGTAAACTTACCTCAGTGTGTATTTTCAACATGTGGCTCTTGGCCTCTGAGGCAAACGCGTGCTGATGTCTCTTTCCCCCTCCTTGTCTCTCGCAGGTGATGGAATGATGCTGGAAGGACCATCTCCGCTGCATCTTCCTTCTGGCAGAGGGGAAGCAGTTGCCATGGCAACAGATCAGGTAGGGGAAAAGAAGGGCTGGGGGGGGCAGTTGCTCTGCCCGCTGCCACCTCCCTGGGCCTGACCGAATCTCTCTCCTTCCCTTTGATTCTTCCTTTGACGAAGGCTGTGGGTGCCCATCATTAAGGTTTAAATCCTTATTTCATTTTTAGAAAGAAAGTGATACGGGGGGGGGGGGAGTTAAGGGGCGAAAAGAACCACGATGTGCGTAAGAAAGAGAAAAAAATGAGTTAAAATAAACAAAGTGCAAAAGCCTAATGTAATATACCGGTACTCCCATACATTCTTATATAAATTGATGCTGTAATAATAATAAATTATTATCCTCTTTACTTGCTTTTTTAAAATAATTTTTTATTAGTTTTACATAAAGTTGTACACAATAAACATAGCCATGCTGAGGAACAAATAAAAAGAGGTTCTTTCTAACCTTCAGACCTCCTTCCCTCCCACCATGGGTTCCATTTCTTAAAAATAAAATTAAAAGAATTCCTGCATCATTTACCGTTATCTATCTGCGATATAATGATAGTAACCAAAGTTCATTTTACTTTACAAGTGTCATTGCATTCCTGTCAAGGATTTCAACTGCCTACAGTGGTCTTTCGAATATATTAAAAAGGTTATTCCAGTCTTCTGAAAATACTTGGTCTTCCTGGTTGGTGATCTTTCCCGTCACGTTTTGCCATTTCTGCATATTCCATCGCCCAGTCTTCTCTGGGCGGTACTTCTCCTTCTTTCCATCTCTGGGCCAGAAGCATCATCCTAATACTACTGCTACTACTACTAATTTATTATTTAAACCCCGCCCATCTGGCTGGGTTTCCCCAGCCACTCTGGGCGGCTTCCAACAGAATATTAAAATACAATAGTCTATTAAACATTAAAAGCTTCCCTAAACAGGGCTGCCTTCAGATGTCTTCTAAAAGTCTGGTAGTTGTTCTTCTCTTTGATATCTGATGGGAGGACGTTCCACAGGGCGGGTGCCACTACCGAGAAGGCCCTCTGCCTGCTTCCCTGTAACTTGGCTTCTCGCAGGGAGGGAACCACCAGAAGCCCTCAGAGCTGGACCTCAGTGTCCGGGCAGAACGATGGGGGTGGAGACACTCCTTCAAATATACTGGACCGAGGCCGTTTAGGGCTTTAAAGGTCAGCACCAACACTTTGAATTGTGCTCAGAAACGTACTGGAAGCCAATGAAGATCTTTCAGGGCCAGTCTCGGTGGCCACTCCCAGTCACCAGTCTGGCTGCCGCATTCTGGATTAGTTGTAGTTTCTGGGTCACCTTCAAAGGTAGCCCCACGTAGAGGGCATTGCAGTAGTCCAAGCGGGAGATAACCAGAACATGCACCACTCTGGCGAGGCAGTCCACGGGCATACATTGATATTAATAGCCTGCTACTTCCTGTATGAACTCATATTCCAAATGTTGTCAGATTTTATCCTGGTTTAAAATCCTGGACAATAAGACCCGGCCACCTTTCCTTTGTCTAGCCTTCTGGATTTTGCTGGTAGATCATGTTTAAAGGTAAAGGGACCCCTGACCATTAGGTCCAGTCGTGACCGACTCTGGGGTTGCGGTGCTCATCTCACTTTACTGGCCGAGGGAACCGGCGTACAGCTTCCGGGTCATGTGGCCAGAATGACTAAGCCGCTTCTGGCAAACCAGAACAGCGCACGGAAACACCACTTACCTTCTGGCTATTTATCTACTTGCACTTTGAGGTGCTTCCAAACTGCTAGGTTGGCAACAGCTGGGACCGAGCAACGGGAGCTCACTCCGTCGCAGGGATTCGAACCACCGACCTTCTGATCGGCAAGCCCTGGGCTCTGTGGTTTAGACCACAGCGCCACCCGTGTCCCAGATCATGTTTATGTTCCCTTTAAAGAGGAACATGTTAATCTTTCTCTTTTAGGGTCCCGTGTCGTTCCAGGATGTAGCTGTACATTTCACCGAGGAGGAATGGGCTCTGCTGGATCCTGACCAGAGAGGGCTACACAAGGAAGTCATGGAGGAAAACTGTAAGGTCGTCGTCTCCCTTGGTGAGGCTCCATGTTTCTCTTGGGTTTCTGTGGTGATCCTGAAGCCATCCAGGGTTTGGCTTGGCTTTTATTATCTATTTTGTGTTCTTATTTTGTATTTTAATATCATAGCTGTCAACGTTTCCCTCTTTTTAAGGGAAATTCCGTTATTCCGAATAGGATTGCTCGCAAGAAAAGGGAAAAGTTGACAGCTATGTTTAATATTATGGAACTCCTGAAGAGCTTTGGGTAAAGGGCACTATTCAAATTTTAATAAGTAAATACAGTCGTACCTTGGTTTTCGAACAGAATGCGTTCCGGAAATCCGTTCAACTTCCAAAATGTTTGGAAACCAAGGCGCGGCTTCCGCGGCTTCCGATTGGCAGCAGGGGCGTCCTGCAGCCAATCGGAAGCCGCAGAAGTTTCGCCGGGCGTTCAGCTTCCGAGGCAAAGTTCAACGTTGTTCGTGAACTAAGCTGTTTGAAAACCAAGGTACGACCGTAAATAAATAAAAATTCAGATGTTGCTGGATTTCACCTCCTGCCGTCCCAGACTATTGATCCTTTTAACTTTTTAATGGTATTATTGTTATGGCTTTGTTTTCATTTCTGCAAACCACTTTGATATATATTTTTTAAGGATACTGCACTATAGAAATATAGATAAATAAATCTATATAAAATCTGTTTCAAAGTCCTTAAAGGACTTAAAGGAAATGTCCAAAAAAATTATTTATTTATTTATTTATTTATAAATAAATAAAATTGTACAACAACAACAACAACAACTCATGAACATCAACATAAACTAACAGACTGGACATTTCTTGTGCTTTAGAACCTCATGCCCCATCTCGCCCTACTGCTGGCATGTATAAATGCTAAAATTCAAACTTTATACATTATTTTTTTCTATACTTCTGTAATTCCACCTTTCCTTATAAATGAAAAGCCTAATTGAATTCTTTTTTTAAATATTGCAAAACGGAGATTTTGTTAGATAGGATATTATATATATCCATAGTTGCAAAACAACATCAGAAATGACATTCTGTTTTGTAAATTGCCATCCTATCTTGCCTCAGATGTTTCAAGTATTGGAATATATACTATGTGATTTGGGGCTCCATTTCTATCTCAGTCTCCTTCCTGTTTTCATTGCAGCAGGTGGAAAGGGTTTTCAGCCTGGTTCCTGCCCCACCACACCTCAAAGGACGCCTGCAAATGACAAACCATACCAGTGCCAGGAATGTGGAAAGAGCTTCGCTCACAAGTGGGTTCTCACTAATCATCAAAGAATTCACACAGGGGAGAAACCATACAAATGCTTGGAGTGTGGAAAGTGCTTCACTCGGAAGGTGAACCTCATCCCTCATCAGAGAATCCACACAGGGGAGAAACCATACCACTGCTTGGAATGTGGAAAGACCTTCAGGCAGAAGAGATATCTCACTTCACATCAAACCATTCACACAGGACAGAAATTATTTCAGTGCTTGGAGTGCGGAAAGAGCTTCAGGCACAATATAACTCTAACGAATCACCAAAAATTTCACACGGGAGAGACGCCGTATCAATGCTTAGAGTGCGGAAAGAGCTTCATCAGTATTTCCCACCTTACGTCGCATCAAACACTTCACACAGGGGAGAAACCGTATCAGTGCCCCGAGTGTGAGAAACGCTTCACTCAGAAGAGTCACCTGACCTCTCACCAAACAATTCACACAGGGGAGACGCCATATAAATGTTCGGAGTGTGGGAAGTGCTTCCGTCTCAGCAGATACCTCACTTCTCATCAGAGAATCCACACAGGGGAGAAACCGTATCGGTGCTCAGAGTGTGGAAAAAGCTTTGGTGAAAAGAAAACTTTAGCTTCTCATCAAAAGAATTCACACCCTGGGGAAACTGTGTAATTGATTAGAGAGTGGAAAATACTTCCATCTGAACAGTAATCTCATCATTTGTAGTCTGTCACCATTGGAGATGCAATAAAAAGTTATTTACAAAAACAACAACCCAAAACCCAATGATCTCATCAAATAATTCACCAAGCAGAATTCATATCAACATCACCTCAGCATTACTGCACACCTTCAACGTCATCGAAGAATCTACGCAGGGAAGAGACTAATCCTTTATTCAGAAGATACACCTTACTCTTCCGCACTCAGGAAAAACTGTAGAACGAGATTCTATCACTCACTGTAGAAATGAATGCTAGGCAAGGAGTCATATTGATGTGCTGACAACAAAGAAACCTAACTGTTTTTAAAAATTTGATTTCCACTTGCTTTAGTAACATAGAGAGAAATTATGGTCTATAGGTTGGTGGCCCAAAATGTGGTATAAATCGTGACGGGGGACAGCTCCTGCTAGGCTTCCACTAGTCCCTGCACAATGTCCCCTTCTAAGGTCACCTTCTGAGGTGGGATATGAGTAGCTCCTAAGCAGAAATGCTGTTTGCTCAGGTGAGTTTGTCTCGAGGGGAGGGAAAGGAGGGAAAGTGCAGAAACAGGCAGAGGAAGGAAAGGGTGTGTGGATTTGCCGAGTGTGCGAGATAGATCTTAAGGTAAAGGTAAAGGTACCCCTGCCCGTACGGGCCAGTCTTGACAGACTCTGGGGTTGTGCGCCCATCTCACTTAAGAGGCCAGGGGCCAGCGCTGTCCGGAGACACTTCCGGGTCACGTGGCCAGCGTGACATTGCTGCTCTGGCGAGCCAGAGCCGCACACGGAAACGCCGTTTACCTTCCCGCTGGTAAGCGGTCCCTATTTATCTACTTGCAGCCGGAGGTGCTTTCGAACTGCTAGGTTGGCAGGCGCTGGGACCGAGCAGCGGGAGCGCACCCCGCCGCAAGGATTCGAACCGCCGACCTTTCGATCGGCAAGTCCTAGGCGCTGAGGCTTTAACCCACAGCGCCACCTGCGTCCGGCCACGAGATAGATCTTAAACACACACTAAACACTTACATGTTCATTCTCTCTCTCTCTCTCTCTCTCTCTCACACACACACACACACACACACTCTGTCATGCATGGAGAGTCCGCCTCCCACTCCGGTAACTTCACAGATAAGAATTAACAAGCAGTTTATATTTTATAGTTCTTTTATTCAGGCATCAGCTTGCAAGCAACAATCCACACCCCTCCCCAAGGAGAGCAGTCGGCTTCTCTAAATCCTCCTGCTTCCGTCTTCCGCAGCAGCCGAGGTGCCAATGGGAAGTTCGTCCTCTTCTCTGCGTCCCCAGAATTGTCCGTGACTGGACTTAATGGTCATGGGTACCTTTACCTTTATAAGACCGACAACCGACCTCGGTAGAACCAGCAGGGGAATTTTATTTTATTTTTTGCTTGAGGCAGAATAGGAAATGGGGGCCCGCTCCATAAGTCAAAGTGTGGAATATTCAAAGCTAAGGAAGTTATTCTGGCCCCTCAGGCACAAGATCCCACAAGTGTCTCTTCCCCCTCCATGCCAGAAAAATAAAACTACATGACCGTACATTTGCTGCCTTGCCATGATGCCCCAAATCATCAATCTCACATCAGGCTAGACTGGAGAGAAGAGGCTTCCTATTGGCTCAGCTTTTGGCACTGGTCATTACAAAAAGACTGCAATTATGCTTGAAGGTGCTTCTCTCCTCCTCCCTCCTGATCCTTTTTCTTTTTGTGTTATGTCTTTTAGATTGTTAGCCTGAGTGCAAGGACTGTTTGAGAGCAGGGTAAAAAAAATGCTTTAGATAAGCAAGTAAAAAATAAAATAAACGGTGTACATTATACCTGCGTATATTAGCAATTGGTTTTCTCAAAACCTGTTTGCTCTCTTAACCCATTTCCCTTTGCCAACCAATTTGAAAGGTAAAAAAATTGTGTGCAGGCACACTTCTTCAAATACTAAATATCTGAAGAAGTGTGCATGCACACGAAAGCTTATACCAAGAACAAACTTAGCTGGTCTATAAGGTGCTACTGGACAATTATATATATATACAGTGGTTCCTCGGGTTAAGAACTTAATTCGTTCTGGAGGTCCGTTCTTAACCTGAAACTGTTCTTAACCTGAGGTACCACTTTAGCTAATGGGGCCTCCCGCTGCCGCCGCACGATTTTTGTTCTTCTTCTGAAGCAAAGTTCTTAACCCAAGGTACTATTTCTGGGTTAGCGGAGTCCGTAACCTGAACCTAGATATATACAGTGGTACCTCGGGTTACATATGCTTCAGGTTACATACGCTTCAGGTTACAGATTCCGCTAACCCAGGAATAGTGCTTCAGGTTAAGAACTTTGCTTCAGGATGAGAACAGAAATTTTGCTCCGGCGGTGCAGCAGCAGGAGGCCCCATTGACAGCACAGAGTTGAGGTCATTTCCCAAACTTGGGTCTCCAGTTGTTTCCAGACTACAGTTCCCATCATCCCTGACCGCTGGTCCCTCTAGTTAGGGACGATGGGAGTTGTAGTCCAAACAGCTAGAGGAGACCCAAGTTTGGGAAACCCTGCACTAGATGCAGGAAGGAACAACAACAACAATTTATTTATACCCCACCCATCTGGCTGGGTTTCCCCAGGCCCTCTGGGCGGCTCGCAACAGGATATTAAAAGCACAATAAGACATCAAACTTCCCTAAACAGGGCTGCCTTCAGACCTCTTCTAAAAGTCAGATAGTTGTTTACCTCCTTGACATCTGATGGGAGGGCGTTCCACAGGGCGGGTGCCACTACTGAGAAGGCCCTTTCCCTGGTTCCTTGTAACCTCACTTCTCTCAGGGAGGGAACTGCCAGAAGGCCCTCGGAGCTGGACCTCAGTGTCCGGGCAATGGGGGTGGAGACGCTCCTTCAGGTATTCAATAAGTTGATGCAGGTGAAAAGAAGGCTACCAGTGACTACAGATGGGCGGCATATAAATAATAAAGATATTATTATTACTGTTATTATGACTTCTACTATAACCACGAGGGCTGAACTCACCTGCTCCACTGTGCCAGGGCTTCTTATCCCTCCCTCCACTGGAATTTTTATTAATGTTTTCACATTATAATAAAATTATATTTTAAAAAAATGACATCGAAAAGAAAGAAACAAAAGTAAAGAGGGGAATGCAAAGGAATGAAGAAAAAAGAGAAGAAAGACAACAACAACAATAATAATAATAATTTATTTATACCCCGCCCATCTGGCTGGGTTTCCCCAGCTAAAATACTAAATAACACTAAAATACAATAACCTATTAAACATTAAAAGCTTCCCTAAAGAGGGCTGCCTTCAGATGTCTTCTAAAAGTTTGGTAGTTATTTTTCTCTTTGACATCTGGTGGGAGGGTGTTATTATTTAGATATGATATAGTATAATGTAATGTAATGTATTAAAGAACCTTTTATTGAGGGTGAAAGAGGAGAGTGCAAAATATGGTCTGAAGCTCAACATCAAAAAAACGAAGATCATGGCTACTGGTCCCATCACCTCCTGGCAAATAGAAGGGGAAGAAATGGAGGCAGTGAGAGATTTTACTTTCTTGGGCTCCATGATCACTGCAGATGGTGACAGCAGCCACGAAATTAAAAGACGCCTGCTTCTTGGGAGAAGGGCAATGACAGGCCTAGACAGCATCTTGAGAAGTAGAGACATCACCTTGCCAACAAAGGTCCGTATAGTTAAAGCTATGGTTTTCCCAGTAGTGATGTATGAAGTGAGAGCTGGACCATAAAGAAGGCTGATCGCCGAAGAATTGATGCTTTTGAATTATGGTGCTGGAGGAGACTCTTGAGAGTCCCATGGACTGCAAGAAGATCAAACCTCTCCATTCTGAAGGAAATCAGCCCTGAGTGCTCACTGGAAGGACAGATTGTGAAACTGAGGCTCCAGTACTTTGGCCACCTCATGAGAAGAGAAGACTCCCTGGAAAAGACCCTGATGTTGGGAAAGATGGAGGGCACAAGGAGAAGGGGACGGCAGAGGACGAGATGGTTGGATAGTGTTCTCGAAGCTACAAACATGAGTTTGACCAAACTGCGGGAGGCAGTGGAAGACAGGAGGGCCTGGCGTGCTCTGGTCCAGGGGGTCACAAAGAGTCGGACACGACTAAGCGACTAAACAACAACAACAATGTAATGTAATGTAATGTAATGCAATGCAATGCAATGCAATGCAATGCAATGCAATGTAATAATATAATATAATATAATATAATATAATATAATATAATATAATATAATATAATATAATATAATATAATATAACAACATAACATAATATAATATTGTGTGTGTATCACTCTATGTCTGTTTGTTTTATTATTTCTAGAGGGATACACACACACACACACACACACACACACACACACACACAATGATGATATGATATTAATGTGTGTTTGTTTTATTATCTCTAGAGAGGGATCTCTCCCCCTCTACTATGCTAATGAAACCCTGCGCCGCGGCTTCTGTAGAGTTAAAACGAGGCGGCCTTCCTTTCCTAGAGAGGACGCGAATGTGGCGAGGAAGGGAGGTGCGGGGTCGCGAGGTCCTCCAGAGCCAAGGCTCTTCCCTCCTGCCCAGCCAAACCCCCCCTCCCCCCCCAGTGCGCATGCCTGGTTCTTCCCGCGGCTTTTTCTGCCTGGTGAGCTCCCGCAGACCCACCTCTGGCCCCGGTGCATGTGGGTGCAGGGGAGCCCCAGGGCTGCAGGGAGGAGGGTGCATAGGGAGAAGGGGGGCAGGAGATGGGTGGGGAGATGGGCAGACCCCCAGCACCAGGCAGGCGCTGAATGGAGGGGGAGAAGGGGGGAGTCCTTGGTTTATTGGGGGGAGGAGAGGAGCTCCCCCAATAAAATATTTCATAGAATTGTAGACATGGAAAGGGACCCAGGGGGAATAACACAACAATCACAAAAATAATAGTAGGTAAAGAAGATCGCATTGGTGGGCTGTGGGGCAGGGAGGTTAATTTAAATGGTTAAAGATTGGTATGGGATTTAAGAGATTTAAATTTTAATAAAGATCCTATAAGGAAAGCAGAAAGCAGCAAGAAATATCAAGTAAATTTATCAGAGAGGAGATCAGTGTACAGTGGTACCTCGGGTTACAGACGCTTCAGGTTACAGACTCCACTAACCCAGAAATATTAGCTCGGGTTAAGAACTTTGCTTCAGGATGAGAACAGAAATTGTGTGGCGGTGGCAGCGGGAGGCCCCATTAGCTAAAGTGATGCTTCAGGTTAAGAACCTGAGGTACCACTGTAAATGAAAACATGAGACTTATGGTTTTGTTATATATGGTTTTATTTTGGAGCTTGTTTATTTTGGAGTTGTTTGTTGTAAAGAATGTATATTATGTGAATACAATAATAAAGGATTTTTTTTTTTAAAAAAAGGAAAGGGACCCAGGGAAAGGAAAGGGATCTAGTCCAACCCCTTACAATGCAGGAATAAGTTCACCGTCCTAAAGCATCCATGACAGGTTGTCATCCAACCTCTGCTTAAAAAACCTCCAAGGAAGTGGTGTCCGCCACCCACTGAGGGAGACTGTTCCACTGTCAAACAGCTTTTGCTGTCAGAATGTTTTTCCGGCATTGCCACTCAAATTGTGTCAATTGATAGATTATAATAATAATAAATTTTATTTATACCCTGCCCTCACCGGCCAGGGCAGCTGACACCAATAAAATCACAGTAAAAGCATAAGGGGGTTGGGGACCAATTTAAAATACAGTTTAAAATGCAATTTAAAATGCAGCTTCATTTTAAAAGTAGCCATAGATCAAGACCGTAAGGGAAGGGCAACATAAGGGTCCGACTGAGTCCAAACCAAAGGCCAGTGGGGTGGGGCTCACCTGCTCACACCCCAATCTTTTATTCTAGTTGGCACCCCTGGCAGTTGATTCACCTCGGTGCCACCTCCCTACAATACCCACACCAGAAAGCCAAGCTTCTTTCTCTCTTCCAATAAGTCAGGAAGCTGTTTTGATGCGCACTGTGGAATCACAGACTTGCAGAATTGCAAGTCATCTAGTCTAGGATTCTTTTGCCCAACGTGGGGCTCAAACCTTCGACCCTGAAGGTTACATACGCTTCAGGTTACAGACTCCGCTAACCCTGAAATAGAGCTTCAGGTTAAGAACTTTGCTGCAGGGTGAGAACAGAAATTGTCTTCCGGTGGCGCGGCAGCAGCGGGAGGCCCCATTAGCTAAAGTGGTGCTTCGGGTTAAGAGCTGTTTCAGGTTAAGAACGGACCTCCAGAACGAGTTAAGTACTTAACCTGAGGTACCACTGTAATAATTTGCTAACAGAACTGTGTGTTGGATTTGCAGGACTTGGAAGCACCTCTGGGAGTTGCCCTGAGAGAAAATTAGCAATAAAGGGACAAGTCCCTTTGAATCCTTTGAGGGCCTTCCAGCAACATAGATCAATGATGGAAGAAGATTCAGCTGAACCTGAAGCAGGAAGGGCTCCCCAAACCACCAAGACTGGGAGCAGTGAGAAATTCTGGGGGGAAACCATGGAGAAGATATTGAGGGAAGAGGACAGCCTCAGCTCAAATGTTCAGCAGCAGCAGTTCAGGCAATTTCACTACACAGAGGCCAAGGGTCCCCGAGAGGTTTGCAGCCGACTCCACCATCTCTGCCGTGAGTGGCTGAAGCCAGAACTTCACACAAAATCTCAGATCCTGGACCTGGTGATCCTGGAGCAGTTCCTGGCTGTCCTCCCTCCGGAGATGGAGAACTGGGTGAGGGAATGTGGAGCAGAGACCAGTTCCCAGGCGGTGGCCCTGGCCGAAGGTTTCCTCCTGAGCCGGGCAGAGGACAGGAAGCAGGAAGAGCAGCAGGTAAGAAAAATTAATTTTAGGGCTAAGAATTCCAGGGAAGATATGCTTTTATGTACTGAGCTGAATCCTAGAACAATAGGATCCAGAATGCAGCAGTCTGATTGGTCCGCAGGAGCCACCCAATCCAGCTCCAGGTGGAAGTGAAACAGCGACCTGATTGGCCTGCAGGAGCAGCCATTCATGCTCATGGATGAAGTGAATCAGCTACCTGATTGGCCTGCAGGAGCAGCCAGTCAGGCTTCTGGAGGAGGTGAATCTGCAACCTAATTGGACAACAGGAGCAGCCTGGAATTAGCCAATCACACGGGGCCCATTCTGTAAATAATGTATATATAGCTAGATGTTTTGGGGAAAGTTCCATTCATAGCTACTATGAGCTGGATAAAGAGCATGAAATTCACACTCGACTCCAAGTATATTTCATATGCTTAATTGATTTTATTAAATGCCCAACTCATTTTGTTTTTGTTCTTTCCCAAATAATAATTCCCCCCCGCTATAAATAAAGTGGTCAGTAGAGAGCGTGTTGATAAGGCAACTCACTTTGTGAGTTTGTCCAAATCCCTTTTCTTAACCCCAATCCCTCTTTCGATCTTCCTTGCTGTTTCAGGTAAATGGTATGTTGTCAGAAGGGACCAACAGTTTCCGTGAGGCAGAGAAGACTCTCTTGGACGCCGGAGAGCATTCGCTGAGACGGGGGACAGCCCAGGAAGACGACAGCGGGGCCTCCTTCTTGGGTAAAGATTAACCTCTTTATTGTTTATGCAAGGAATTAATGGGATTCTTTTAGGTTCTGCTGAATCTTTGGGAGGCAGGACACATTCGTCCAATTAAACAATAGGTTTATTTTTAATAGAACTGAAATATAAAATGCACAATAATGTCCACACTATAAATGTTATGTGAGACATTTTGTAACGTCTAGGTGTACTTAAGATTTGTGTCGCTAAACCTCCGAGAAAATTTTTTGCTACTGACCGATGGGTTTTAAAAAAAATATTATTATTATTATTTATACTTTTCAGATTTATACATTTCACTGATTTTACAATCATTTAAATTTCAAAACTTGATTTCCTTTCAAGTTCCTCTTTCTGCAGTTCCTTAAATTAATTTTTAATATCTTCTGCATATCCTAATTAACTTTATTCGCTCATTTATTCATCTTCTTTAAATATATACTCTTATTACAATAATCCTGCCAATGTTTTTATCTCTTTACAATCTATCTGCAAATATTCAATAAACCAATGCCATTTTTTAAAATAAAAAGTTTGTTATCTTGATGCCTTATTCTTTCTGTAAGTTTCTCCATTTCTGCATGTTCCTTAAGCTTATGTATCCATTCTTCCTGTGCTGGGACTTCTGCTTCTTTCCATTTGGGGGCAAGTAAAATTATTGTTCTCGAAGCTACAAACATGAATCTGGCCAAACTGCGGGAGGCAGTGGAAGACAGGAGTGCCTGGCGTGCTCTGGTCCAGGGGGTCACGGAGAGTCGGACACGACTAAACGACTAAACAACAACAACAAAATTATTGCCTCTGTAGCCACATACATGAAGAAAATTCAACACAGTTTAGGTAGTTCTGTCCCTATAATTCCCAAGAGAAAAGCTTCTGGTTTTCTGTTATTTTAAACATTCTTTTCATTTCATTATATATCATTTCCCAGTAAGCCTTAAACCTTACTACAAAATCAATGGATTTTTTGTCCTGATCTCAGG
This sequence comes from Podarcis cretensis, assembly GCF_951804945.1. Taxonomy (NCBI): domain Eukaryota; kingdom Metazoa; phylum Chordata; class Lepidosauria; order Squamata; family Lacertidae; genus Podarcis; species Podarcis cretensis. The sequence goes on from NC_137171.1 coordinate 121,164,963, forward strand.
GATCTTCTTGTGGGATGGAATGATGCCGGCAATATCTACTCAGCCATCTCTTCTTGGTGCTGGAGGGGAAACGGCTGTTGTGACACCTGGCCAGGTACGGAGACGGACCGCTGGGAAGAGAGTCTAGGGGCTGTCTTTCCCTTCCTCACCTCCTTGGGTGCAAAGAATTCCTCCTTCCTTTCTTCCTGCCAAATCTGTCCACTTGGAAGACCGGGGAAGCCACTCAATACAGTTTATGTTCTACAGGATAATAATAGCATCATAGAATTGTAGAGTTGGAAGGGACCTGAGGCTCATCTAGTCCAACCCAAGGAAGATGCAGCCATCCCAGCTTCCTTTCCTTGACTAGCGTGATAAGAATTCTAAGGTCTTAGATATGTTTACCAGCTCCATCTGGTACATAGGCTGAGACCCTATCTGCCTGCGGACTGTCTCGCCAGAGTGGTGCATGCTCTGGTTATCTCCCGCTTGGACTACTGCAATGCACTCTACGTGGGGCTACCTTTGAAGGTGACTCGGAAACTACAACTAATCCAGAATGTGGCAGCTAGACTGGTGACTGGGGGCGGCCGCCGAGACCATATAACATCGGTCTTGAAAGACCTACATTGGCTCCCAGTACGTTTCCGAGCACAATTCAAAGTGTTGGTGCTGACCTTTAAAGCCCTAAACGGCCTCGGTCCAGTATACCTGAAGGAGCGTCTCCACCCCCATCATTCTGCCCGGACGCTGAGGTCCAGCACCGAGGGCCTTCTGGCGGTTCCCTCATTGCGAGAAGCAAAGCTACAGGGAACCAGGCAGAGGGCCTTCTCGGTAGTGGCGCCCGCCCTGTGGAACGCCCTTCCAGCAGATGTCAAAGCGATAAACAACTACCTGACATTCAGAAGACATCTTAAGGCAGCCCTGTTCAGGGAAGTTTTTAACGTGTGATATTTTATTGTATTTTTGGTTTTTATAGAAGCCGCCCAGAGTGGCTGGGGAGGCCCAGCCAGATGGGCGGGGTATAAATAATAAATTATTATTATTATTATTATTATTATTATTATTATTATTATTATTTAATAAATGTACCAACCAAGCACGTACATAGGTCAGCACAGGAAGACCGACCTGAAACCATTTTTGATTCCCAAACTGACCAAATGTTTTCCCTGCAAGGAGGGAGGGGGGTCAGAGAGCCTTCCTGAAGGAACAGGTTACCCAAACCTGACTGTGCAGTGTGCAGTCACCCGAACCGGGCCCCAGCCCCAAAATTCCCTAATTCTTTCTTCTTTGACCATTAGCTAAAATCCATTAGCTTGAGCTGTATAACACAAACCAGCTGCATAAACAGAGTCGTCTCCTTTATTAACCCATGAAGGCTTAATGGATGGCCTTGTCAGTTCCGAGCGTAGACAGGATGGTCTTTATCTTACCGGTTGTAAGCTATCTTGACCACGCTGACGCACAGACCTTGCACAGACCCTGTCAGCCCACGCGCCCGGGGATGGCGCCAGCCAAGATAAGGAGTACAGGAACAGGAATCTCTGTTCATGCTCAAGGATGTAAACTTACGTGTATAAACACATGGGCTGGATTTCTAGGGAGGGGCAGGGGGGGCTTGGAGGGGATATATACTGTATGCAATTCCTCTTTCTTTGTGCCTGCTGTGAACCGATTTACGCAGTGCCTTCTGCTGCTCCGGACAGCAGGAATAAAGACTGAACCAAACCTCGGTGTCTCTTGACACCTTCCTGCTCTCTCGGGAGCAACGCAGACCCAACCAGTGGGAAAGGTCTGAAAGGCTACATTCCCATTGTCTCAGGAATTGAGTAATCAGCATTTTAATGGGTGACAGACTATCATGGGTGACAGGCGTTCAGGAAAAGCAAACAGGAAAAAGAAGATTCAAATTTCTGCTGTAGACCACCCCTTCTGTGATGTATGTATGATGTATGGAGGGGTGGTCTTGCGCTCCAGGGTAGGGAATTTAAAATGTCTATGTAAGGGCGGACACACCTGGGTTCTAGGTCCTCCTCCTTTCCTGCGTGTGAGGGGAGCACCCTGTTGCAACAGATCAATAAAGATCAAGCTTACTAGCTGCTTTGCTTCTCAATATTCTCTGGTTGGCCTCTGTTATTTTCTCCTACCAATAGGGAACCTACGTAAGGAATCTAGATGTGCTCTTGGATTACCCCCCCCCCCATAAAGGAAAAGGGCAGATTTTGTTTACAACACTAGCCATCCGGATTTTGCTGGTAGGTAATGTTTACGATAAAGAGGAAACTGTTCTTTCACTTTTAGAGTCCGGTGTCCTTCGAAGACGTTGCTGTGTATTTCTCAAATGAGGAGTGGGCTGTGCTGGATTCTCACCAGAAAGTGCTGCATAGAGAAGTCATGGAAGAGATCATTGCCTCTCTCGGTAAAGGGCTTTGCTTTATTTTGTTCTGTGAACTGCCTTGAGATCTTACAAAGAAAAGCGGTATATAAATTTACAGTCATACCTCGGGTTGAAGTTGCTTCAAGTTGAGCACTTTCGGATTGCACTCCGTGGCGACCCGGAAGTAACGGAACACATTGCTTCCGGGTTTCACCGCTCGCGCATGTTCAGGCGGTCAAAATGACGTCACGCGCATGCGTGGAAACGGTGAATCGCGACCTGCAGATGCGTGTTGCGTTTACTTCAGCATGTGAACAGGGATCCCATTCATATCCAGAGGTACCACTGTACTAAATAAATTTAATAATAAAACAAGTCTTTTCAGTTTCTCCTTTATCAGAAGCATTGATTGAACTTGTTCAGTGATTTGAGACTCCCCATTTCTTCCTCAGGCTCTAATCGCTACAGAAAGAACTTCCGCCGGAGTCCTGCCATTATTCCCTATCAAAGAATTCACACCGGGGAAAATTTGTATCAGTGCTTGGAATGCGGAAAGAGCTTCAGGCAGAAAATAACCCTCATCCGCCATCAAAGAATTCACACCGGGGAAAAACCGTATCAGTGCTTGGAATGCGGAAAGTGCTTCAAACAGAAGATCACTCTCATCCATCATCAAAGAATCCACACAGGAGAGAAACCATACAAATGCTTGGAATGTGGAAAAGACTTCCTTCGCAGTTCTTACCTTACTTCCCATCAGAGAATCCACACAGGGGAAAAGCCGTATAAATGCTTGGAATGTGGGAAGAGTTTCACGAGGAAGAGAAGTCTCACTTCTCATCAGAGTATTCAGGCAGGGGAGAAACTATATAAGCGCTGGGGTTGTGGAAAGAATTTCTGTCATGTTTCGTACCTTACTTCCCATCAGATAATCCACACAGGGGAGGAACCCTATAAATGTTTGGAATGTGGGAAGAGCTTCCTTCACAGTTCTCGCCTTACTTCTCATCAGAGAACTCACACGGGAGAGAAACCGTATCAGTGCTCGGAGTGTGGGAAGAACTTCACTCGGAAAAGGAACCTCACTTCTCATGGAAGAATTCACACAGGAGAGAAACCATATCAATGCACTGAATGTGGGAAGAGCTTCCGACACAGGCCGTACCTTATTTCCCATCAGAGAATTCATACCGGGGAGAAACCTTATCAGTGTTTGGAGTGTGAAAAGGGCTTCTACCTTAGTTCTAGCCTAACTCGCCACCAGAGAATTCACAGAGGTAGATAGGCACTTACTCCCACATGCGGTGGACTTGTATAAAGGTAACTGGTTTTTGGAAATGGGTATTCTGATCGTTTCCCAAACATTTTCAATGACCCACAAATGGCACTCCCCCAAAATAATTTTTGAATGGGGTTGGGGGTGTATACAATGATCTTTTTTGGGGGAGGGGGGACCATGGCAGCTGCCCATCTAAGATGGCCTGTAAGACAGAGTTGTTCCGCCTGGCCTTTGGCTTGAAATCAATTTGATTCCCTTCCCCTCTTTCCTTTTTCCTTTCTCCTTCTGTGTTGGAAATCCTATTTGAGGTTTTCCCTGGCTTTTTTCTGGCCCAGTCTGGATAGTTGGCCTTGGTGAAGTTTTTGATTTGAGTTTCCATTGAAATGAGGCTGCATTCTAATGTTTTAATGTTGTATTTTAATCTTGTATTTCAATCAATTTGTTTTTATATCAGTTGTTAGCCGCCCTGAGCCTGGTCTTGGCTGGGGAGGGCGGGGTATAAATAAATTATTATTATCATCATCATCATCATCATCATCTAACCATTGTGGGAGATCAGAAGACATCCAATGCCAAATCTGGGGACTCACACTAACAGAGAAGTTAACAAATGTGTGCACTTTGCAATCCATGCTCCAAAGATTCATTTTATGTAACGTTCTGCTTTGTTCCACATATAGCTTCTAAAAAAGCTGGTTATCCCCTCTTCGTGGTGCAGCAATAAAACCGCTAGCACATTTGCAAAGCTAACCTGGGTCTGGTATGGTTTCAAGTTGGACTCTCAACTATGTGTATGTCATTGCAGGTTGGACTAGATGACCCTCAGAGCCCCTTCCAACTCTATGATTCTGTGAAATATACATGGCCTTCTGTGGGTAGAGTATCCTAGGTTAATTTCCACCCCCTAATATTATTTAGCATCATCTGTGATGAAAATTAAAAAGTAGGAATGTTAATGAACAACAAATACGCATTGTGTTCAGAATCTGTGAGCTGGTTTCTGTTTTGCACCTCACCCTTCATATTATTGTGTTTATTGTTCTTTTGTATATATCTGAGTTGTATATATCTAAGTTGTTTTCAAAAATTCACACGGGTGGAAAACTAATGTTCGGAGTGTGTGGACTGTCATATGACCGTAAGGTGAGAAAATGTTCTCTAAAGCTTTAATTACATTACTAAAAAAGAAAAAAAAGCCAATTCAGTGTCACACTTTTATATATTCAAATATAATTCACTACTGAGTCTTAGTTGAATGTACATACATCCTACAACACCAGTTACTTGATTGTTACTTTACTTTTCTAAATCAGGGCAGAATTGAAAGAATGGAATGGATAATTTTTTACAGAACAAAAGATGGTCAGACAAAATTTATATTTTTATTTGCATTTCTTTTATAAACCAGGCCAAACCAGAAAGAATGGAAAAAAATTCATAGAACAAAAAATAAATAAATAAACAAAAATATACAGATTTTTTTTTTTGCAAGGGAAATTTGCATTTCTTTTATAAACCAGAAAGAATGGACAACATTTTATGGAGCAAAAACATATTACTCGATGAAATTTATATTTTTTGCAAGGAAAATTTGCATTTCGGCGTTCTCTGGCAAAAGAGACGCCCTTTGTCTTTGTAGAACACTGCCAGCCGTGCTGAACACGCTTTCGGATGGCACACTTGTTCCTGGGATAGCCAAAAACCTCTTTGCAAGAACCTTCAACATCGGAAAGGAAGCTTCGTTTGCCTTCCACCACGTCAGACGGCATTCATCGAAGCTCACTCGTGGCATAGATATATACTCATTTAGCTCTTTTTCTGCTTTCGATGCATCATCCGCCAGCGCCTCTTCTGCCTCTAAACCGAAGATTTTTGCCAACGTCCTTTTTCTGGGTGGAGCAGGGTGAGTATTGGGCTCCGTCGAAGCAGCACCCAGACTCCCTTGCAAGTCCGTCATCATCTTTACGGCCTCCTGCCTGACAGCGTCAGGAGCCTCCAAAAAACGCAGGCGAAACCTTGGGTCGCACAACGAGGCCAGGCCTAAAGTGGTTGCGGTGGGGGCGCTGTCGTACTTTTCTGACAGCGTGCCCAAAATTTCACATTTAATGTCTTTCAGCAGCACACTGTCTCCCTCCTGGGGCTGGAGACTTTTCTTAATTTGCCTATAAAGAGGCAGAACAGACGAGGCCGTGACGTAACTGCTTCCGCTTAGAGTCGTGGTGAGGTCCTCTAGCACGGTAGCTGCGGACACAAAGTCTTGGATGGCCGAGACGTCGTCCCCTTCCAACATCAAATGTCTTTTAGACGGATAATCCGTAAGTACCTTGCACAGCGAGAGCTGGTTTTCGAGAAACCTTCGGCACAGCTGGAGCAGACTCCACCACCTGGTGGGACAAGCGCTTGGCAAACCCACCTTGTCCATCTCGAGCATCTCCTGAGCTCTGGTGAGGTCTCGCCTCATTTTCCAGCTACGGCAAATACTGTTCTGTAGCCTTTTCAGCTTCCTGACTGCCCTTCTCAGTTGTGTCAGGTTCAGAGCTCGGTTCACCCCGTCGTTTATATTGTGAGCGAAGCAAGAGATGTGCTCCAAACCCAGCTGCCAGACCGCTCTGAGGATATTGGCGCCGTTATCCGTCGTGCTGCAAAATACGTTCTTCACGTCGATGCCCCACTCCGATAAGGTGTCTCTGAGCATTTCGCAAAGAACGGCTGCGCTGGGCTCCTTAAAAAAATGTCTACAGGCCAAGCAAGCATCGGTCAACTTCCACTCGTCCGAAATGAAATGGACCGTCACTGCCACAAACGGAGCGCCAGCTACGGACGTCCAGCAGTCAGTTGTGACGGCCAGTTCAGTCGTAGTTAGCTGGAGTATTTCTCTCTTCATTTTCTCCACCGTGTCCTTGTACAGCTTTGGAACTCCTGCGGTAGCGAAGTAATTTCTACTGGGCAACGGATATTTCGGTTTTAGAGTGTTCACCATCTGGATAAATTTGGGGTGGTCCACTGTGTTGTAAGGCTCCAGGCACGTAGCCAGATACTCTGTGATCGCCTGAGTACAAGATCTCGAGCTCTTAGGATCGAGCGGCTCAGAATCCGACGCAGTGTTTTGCTGTTCTCTAGGACTTTCCGCAACAGTTACTGCCGCACTCGCTGATGCCGTCCCAGCCGCCGGCTCCGCGGCATTTTTACGTGAAGGGACGGAAACGTCTCTGGACGAAGAAGGCAGCTCCCTAAATTCCTGAGGATGTTTGAGCTGGAGGTGTTTGCCGAGGTTGGAGGTGTTTCCGCCTTTTGCGGACACCGAGTGCGAACATATTCTGCAAATCGCGACCCCGTCAGACACCGCACGGCCGCTCTCGTCGGCAGGTAATCCAAAATGCGCCCAGAAAGGACTCTTTGTTTTCCTCTTGTCTACCAAATGGTGGTATTCGGGACATTCCAGAGCATGGGGATGAGGCGGGCTGGAGACAAATAGAGGGGGAACATTTTCAACGAAAATAAAACTCTAAAGCCAATGCATTTAATTTACGAAAATGTAATCAATGATAGCGTGCTTCAGCTAGACCTTTGCAGATTTCAGGACAACATACCAATACCAATGTATATATGTATACAATACCAATATATGTATATTCAATACCAATATGAATACTGATATATTGATGTTAATATATTAATGTAAATACATTGGTGTCAATCTATTAATGTTAAAATATTAATTTGTTATCAATGATAACAAATATGTGAGAAATCAAGGGGGCGAGAGGAGAATTGAGAAGAGTTCTAGGGTAGGGAGAGGGACTGTTGAACATGCTTCTAGTTTGTAAGACCACTGCCTTGCCAGAGAAAGCTCTGTGGCCTATTTTTCTGTCCCGGTTTCTGATTTTATCCTGGAATGTCCCGCTTTTCCTTAGGGTGTCTCCATTTTCATTGGAGAAATGTTGGAGGGTGTGGAGTTATCCGACCCCTGAGCCATCTGAAGGCAATCCTGTATAGGGAAGTTTTTTTTGTTTTTTTTTAAAAAAGTTGGATATGGAATGCCCTGAATTCTGTTTCGTACAGACTGGCAGTATGATTGAAAAGGAGTGGGACTGGAGGAGAAAATGGGGAGAGTAACAAGGGTGGGGGGAGACACACTTGGAGGGAAAGAGAAGACTTTCGAACGCCAGAGCTAGGTGGGTAGTTGGTTGTGGTTTTTTTACTATGAAGCAACTTGAAGGCCAACAAGCATCTCAAGAGTGTATTTATGCAATAGATTATTTTTGAAAAAAATATTTTTAGAAAGTAGAGACATCACCTTGCCAACAAAGGTCCGTATAGTTAAAGCCATGGTTTTCCCAGTAGTGATGTATGGAAGTGAGAGCTGGACCATAAAGAAGGCTGATCGCCAAAGAATGGATGCTTTTGAATTATAGTGCTGGAGGAGACTCTTGAGAGTCCCATGGACTGCAAGAAGATCAAACTGATCCATTCTTAAGGAAATCAGCCCTGAGTGCTCACTGGACAGATTGTGAAGCTGAGGCTCCAGTACTTTGGCCACCTCATGAGAAGAGAAGACTCCCTGGAAAAGACCCTGATGTTGGGAAAGATGGAGGGTACAAGGAGAAGGGGACGACAGAGGATGAGATGGCTGGACAATGTTCTCGAAGCTGGCGTGCTCTGGTCCATGGGGTCACGAAGAGTCGGACACGACTAAATGACAGAACAACAGCAACAACAACAATTTTTGAAAGTACATACCTGTTCTCCACTTCCTGGCTATGCTTCCTGGTGTGAGTGTCACAGCCAGTGTCAGTTGGCTCGGCACCATTGACTCTGCCCAACTCAGCCAGCTTCAGGCAGTTCTCCCTGTGCTTTGCAGATTCCTCGTGAACCTTCGTCTTTATGGAGATCTGTTTCATGTCTGCCACTCCAGTCCGTGCCCAGGTGGCAGCGCCACCAAACAGCAAGCAGGGAAAGCACAGGAACGCGTTTTTCGAGGTACTTCCGCAGAGCCACTCCTTCCGGTCGTACCAGGCCCTGCTAAACCTCCGGGTGACCGGCTTCCCTTTCTCCAGCACGGTTTGCACAATGCACAGGTCGGGGCAGTCGGGACCGAGCTCTTTAATGCAGCGTTGCTCAGCCAAACTGCGCTGAGGAAAGGGATTTTGCAGCAGCGATTCCACGCTGTTCACCTTCACACAGTTGCAGGATGATCTTCTGCTACAGGTCTGAAAAACAATTTAGAGAGGAATTATCATACCAGACTGTCCTTTCTCAAGCTGATCACACTCTGCAAATTTAGGTAGGTAGCTGTGTTTGTCTGATGCAGTCGGAATAAAAATAATTTTTTAAAAAATAAAAATTGTCCAGCAGCACCTTATAGACCAGGCATGTCCAAAGTCGATTTCAGGGGCCTAATTCGGCCGGCTGGCTGGTTTAATCCGGCCCCTGTGGCAGCTTTGGTTGGCCCCCACGGCCCTTCGCTTCATCAAATCCGGCTCTCTTTGAAAAACGTTTGAACACCACTATTATAGACCAACTAAGTTTGTTCTGGTATAAGCTTTCGTGTGCATGCACACTTCTTCAGATACACTGAAACAGAAGTCAAACAAACTTACCGTATTTTCCGCTCCATAGGGCGCACTGGACCATAGGGCGCACCTAGTTTTTAGGGGGGGGGAATAAAGAAAATAGTAATAATCCCCCCCCCCAGGTCCAGGAGCAAGATTGCGCGCAACCTTGCCGCCGCTCCCAGAGCTTGTGGGGCTGGGAAGCCCGAGCTGACCCCAGCCCCCAGAACAGGCAGCTATCCGCAAGCCTCCCGAGCGCAGCGGGAACTCCCGCCGCACTCTGGCGCAGCGCTCGCCGGGCTTCAGGCTGCAGGTTGCTGCCTGCAAGCCTTTGGAGCGCTCCGAAGGCTTGCGGATAGCTGCCTGAAGCCTGGAGAGCGAGAGGGGTCGGTGCACACCAACCCCTCTCGCTCTCCAGGCTTCAGTGAAAGCCTGCATTCGCTCCATAGGAAGCACACACATTTCCCCTTCATTTTTGGAGGGGAAAATTGCGTCCTATAGAGCGAAAAATACGGTAGTTGGTCTATAAGGTGCTACAGTGGTGCCCCGCAAGACGAATGCCTCACAAGACGAAAAACCTGCTAGACGAAAGGGTTTTCCGCTTTTCGATGCGCTTCGCAAGACGAATTTCCCTATGGGCTTGCTTCGCAAAACAAAACGTCTTGCGAGTCTTGCGATTTTTTTCGCTCCCCCCCCCCTTTTCTAAGCCGCTAATAGCTTCTTAGCCGCTAAGCCTTTAATAGCCGCTAATAGCGCTAATCCACTAAGCCGCTAATAGGGTTGCTTCGCAAGACGAAAAAACCGCTAGACGAAGAGACTCGCGGAACGGATTATTTTCGTCTTGCGAGGCACCACTGTACTAGGCAATTTTTAATTTATTTTTATTTCAACACTCTGCAAATATTGGACGAAACCTTAAAAAGAAGGCAGCTCGCTGTCAGCCCTGACCAGTCGTTTGGCGCTGACAGCAAGCCCGTTTGAAGGCGTGCCGAAACCAATAATAGACACCGACAGCGAACCCAGCTTTGTCTAGCAGATGCAGTTTGGATTCAGACCTGCCAATGGGTATTTTGTCCCATGAAGCCCCAACACTGAAGTCCGGTGCTCAAAAGCTTGTTGTGACGGACGGACCCAGAAACCAATCAGGAGAGAGTGAGCTGCATTTAAGCAATATATAAGTTGTTTACATACATGAAAGTGAAATGAAATCCATGAATCCAACCACACGGCACGTCAGGCAGCAGAGGAACCAACCTGAACGGCAGGTTGCCAGGAACGGACAAGACAAGGAAAAGTCCTTGCCATCTGTTTTTATTCAATATTCACAGAGAAAGGCTTGGAAATGTGGTCTCTCGGAATAACAGCATTGCTCCGAATGAGCCACTCCCCCTCCCCCTTCATGCGTCATCACTGCGGGTGCTGATTGCCAGGATCGTCCTACTTGTGTGTAGGACCCCGATAAGAGACACATGCCCGAATGGCATGTTCCCTACCTCCTGGTCGGTCCTTCGGGAGCTTCAAAAGCTTTCACCAGCCCAAACATCACAGCGACTGATACCAAGAAGCGTCAGCACGCTTAGGAACAGCAGAGTGTTAGCAGTTTGCGTAACAAACTCAGTATTTTGGCTAAACTACAGTGGTATCTCGGGATAAGAACTTAATTCATTCCGGAGGTCCGTTCTTAACCTGAAACTGTTCTTAACCTGAAGCACCACTTTAGCTAATGGGGCCTCCCGCTGCTGCCACGCCGCCGCCACACGATTTCTGTTCTCATCCTAAAGCAAAGTTCTCAACCTGAGGTAATAATTCTAGGTTAGCAGAGTCTGTAACCTGAAGTGTATGTAACCGGAGGTACCAGTGTACAGTGGTACCTCGGGTTACATACATTTCAGGTTACAGACTCCGCTAACCCAGAAATAGTACCTCGGCTTATACAATATACATATTCAAGGTACAGTGGTACCTTGGGTTAAGAACTTAATTCGTTCTGGAGGTCCGTTCTTAACCTGAAACTGTTCTTAACTTGAAGCACTACTTTAGCTAATGGGGCCTCCCGCTGCCACTGTGCCGCCCCACACAATTTCTGTTCTCATCCTGAAGCAAAGTTCTTAACCCGAGGTACTATTTCTGGGTTAGCAGAATCTAACCTGAAGCATTTGTAACCCGAGGTACCACTGTACTTTATTTACATATAACACACTCGGAGCATTCTGACTCCGCTCCTTACTCTTCCTCATCAGACAACAAAGATAAAGAACAATGGACAATAGTCCTACATCACGGAATACAGTAGCACAAAACATCCTGTCTCCATCACTTCCCACTATGCGGAATGAAAACATACGCTGTCATGTGATAAAACCAATCCCACGACTGAAAGCACGGAGCAAGAATTATAACACTGTATGCGCCCCCTGCCTTTGAGCTCTTTGCTCTCCTACTTTCAAGGCCCGCCATGTTCTGGGAGAGGGGAGGTCTGGAATGCCTTCTAAAGACACTGAGTCCGTCAGCTGTCGCTCCCCTATTGCTGCTTCTTCCTCCTCTTCCTCTCCCATTATTCCCCAGCTTTCCCCCTCATCTGTCTCTGAGCAGTGACCTCCCTCAAGCCCCTGTTGTAATTCTGAACTGCCTCCTTCTTCAGTACAGTGGTGCCCCACAAGACGAACGCCTCGCAAGATGGAAAACCCGCTAGACAAAAGGGTTTTCTGTTTTGGAGGCGCTTCGCAAAACGAATTTCCCTATGGGCTTGCTTCGCAAGACGAAAATGTCTTGCGAGTTCCTGCGGGTTTTTCCCCCTTCCCCCCCCTTTTCCTAAGCCGCTAAGCTGCTTATCAGCTGATCCGCTGATAAGCCGCTTAACAGCTGATCGCTAAAAGCCGCTAAACTGCTAATAGCGCTAATCTGCTAAACTGTCAATGGGCTTGCTTCGCAAGACGAAAAAACCGCTATACGAAGAGCCTCACGGAACAGATTAATTTCGTCTTGCGGGGCACCACTGTATGAGAATCAGACTGGGGAGGCGGTCTCCACCATTATTTCTCTGCCCAGTCTCTGACACTGCCCTGGCCAGGCCCCCAATGCCTTTCAACATATCAGAAGCGTTGGCCTCCTGAGCTTGTGTGCTACTCTGTAAGGACTCGACAACAGCCATAGCTGCGAGAACACCCAATTGCCAAAAATCGGAAAAAAGAAATAATACCAACAAAAAATGAGTGGCAAGATAAATTATTTTACTACATTGACGCTATGTGAAATGGGAAACTGGGGGAAATTTTAAAAACTCATGCAACCCTTTGTTCTGGGCTTTTTCTTCGTTTTTTGTGGAAACCATGTTACAACAACAACAACAACAACAATTATTATTTATATCCCGCCCTCCCCAGCCGAAGCCGGGCTCAGGGCGGCTAACAACAATAAAACAGTACAAAAGTACAACACAAACAACACTCTAAAATCATTCATTATAAAATTAATTCAAATCAAGCCACTGGCAACCATTGGGCCAGAGCTCCGCGAAGATTGCCGAGCGAGGGAGTCAGGCTGTGCCCTGGCCAAAGGCCTGGTGGAACAGCTCTGTCTTGCAGGCCCTGCGGAAAGATGTCAAGTCCCGCAGGGCCCTAGTCTCATGTGGCAGAGTGTTCCACCAGATCGGAGCCACAGCCGAAAAAGCCCTGGCTCTGGTTGATAAATAGATTAGGCTTGCTAACCAGCCTCTGTTTTGCTTCAGTTTACCTGGCTGTGTTCCCTTGCTTGAACCTGAGCAATACTGAACCTACAGGGCTAGACCCTAGTGAGGTTGGGAAACGGTTTAAGTACCGCACCCCTGGATTTTGTCCTCATCACCCTCACAGCACATAAATTAGGTCTTCTGGCTGGGATGAAGGAATTTTTAACGACAGCACCCTCCCACCCTCCCAATGCAGGCTGATACTAAATATCCAAGTGAGTTCATACCCCAAGACCATTTTTTGCCGTGAACTATGTTCTTATTATTGGGACGCGGGTGGCACTGTGGGTTAAACCACAGAGCTTAGGACTTGCCGATTAGAAGGTCAGCGGTTCGAATCCCCGCGACGGGGTGAGCTCCCGTTGCTCGGTCCCTGCTCCTGCCAACCTAGCAATTCGAAAGCACATCAAAGTGCAAGTAAATAAATAGGTACCGCTCCGGTGGGAAGGTAAGTGGTGTTTCCGTGCGCTGTTCTGGTTTGCCAGAAGCGGCTTAGTCATTCTGGCCACATGACCTGGAAGCTGTACGCCGGCTCCCTCAGCCAGTAAAGCGAGATGAGTGCCGCAACCCCAGAGTCGGTCACGACTGGACCTAATGGTTCGGAGTCCCTTTACCTTTACCTTTATGTTCTTATTGAAACTGTTTCTATACTCCAGATATTTATTTCTTCTTTTCCCCTGCTGGTGAATGAAGCTTAAAGTCTCCACCCGTCTCTTCAAACAGCTTCTTCTCTTCAATGTGCAATAAGATTTGCGCTATAACCTTCACAGTCCAAACATTAAAATAGTTTCTCCTCTCTGTGGATGCTTTCTAATTATTATTATTATTATTATTATTATTATTATTATTATTATTAATTTATACCCTGCCCATCTGGCTGGGCCTCCCCAGCCACTCTGGGCGGCTTCCATAGAAACCAAAAATACAATAAAATATCACACGTTAAAAACTTCCCTGAACAGGGCTGCCTTAAGATGTCTTCTGAATGTCAGGTAGTTGTTTATCGCTTTGACATCTGCTGGAAGGGCGTTCCACAGGGCGGGCGCCACTACCGAGAAGGCCCTCTGCCTGGTTCCCTGTAGCTTTGCTTCTCACAATGAGGGAACCACCAGAAGGCCCTCGGCGCTGGACCTCAGCGTCTGGGCAGAATGATGGGGGTGGAGACGCTCCTTCAGGTATACTGGGCCTTTGAGGCCGTTTAGGGCTTTAAATGTCAGCACCAACACTTTGAATTGTGCTCGGAAACGTACTGGGAGCCAATGTAGGTCTTTCAAGACCGGTGTTATATGGTCTCGGCGGCCGCCCCCAGTCACCAGTCTAGCTGCCACATTCTGGATTAGTTGTAGTTTCCGAGTCACCTTCAAAGGTAGCCCCACATAGAGCGCATTGCAGTAGTCCAAGCGGGAGATAACCAGAGCATGCACCACTCTGGCAAGACAGTCTGCCAGACTGAACAACAAGAGCCCATTTTTTCACGAAAGCTCCTCCTATAATATGCTATACGGCTTCTCCCCTATGTGTGTATTATCCATACAATAAAGTTTTTGTTGCAAATGACACTTTTCAGTCAACTTGTAACTTACTTCCCGCTTGGGATGCTTGGCTCTTTTTGCTGACACTTTGGGCTGTCCCGAACAAAGCTGTTCTGTTGGCGGAAGGTTTTCCGCCTGCACAATGGAAGGTTCCTCCTCTCTCTTCACCTCCCAAATTGGTTCCTGGGCTTCACCCAACTCTCCAAACCAGATGTTCAGGGGACGCAAGGGGTAGTAGGAATCTACTTCACTTTTAATCTCTGGATCTTTACTTCCTGGAATCAAAAAGAAAGGAAGCATGTGAGGAACTGTCTCTAAGGAGAAGGAACCAACCAAATTCACAGCTGTGTAAAAGATAGCAAAGACATTACCCATGCAAATATTCAGTGGGGAGGCAGAACCTGCCATACATTAAATAAACCGGGCTGATATTTACTAAGGTGTTGTTTTAAGTTAGCTATTCAAGGGTGGAATATAGGTTAGCAGGAACTGTTGGGAATTGGTGGCTCTGTCACCCATTGGGACCAAAAATTCTGTCATTTTCTGCAAGAACAAACCAAACGTCCGGAAAGGAAGAGAGCTGAGGGTGGCAGAAGTCTACAAAAAACGAACACACTTTTATCAGGGAACCAGTTCAAAAATCACCTGTCTATGGAGGACCTTAACTCAGGTGTGAGGAACTATGTCCCTCCAGATGTTATTCCCAGCTCACATCATTGTTGATCATTTGGCCAGCTATGACTGGAGGGCCACAGGACCCTCGTACCTACGGGACCGCCTCTCTTGGTATGCCCTGCGGAAGACCTTAAGGTCCACAAATAACAACACTTTGGAAGTTCCAAGCCCCAAGAAGGTTGGATTGGCCTCAACCAGGGCCAAGACCTTTTCAGCTCTAGCCCCGGCCTGGTGGAACGCCCTACCTCAGGAGATCAGGGCCCTGCGGGATTTGACATCTTTCCACAGGGCCTGCAAGACGGAGCTTTCCCGCCAGGCCTTTGGGCTGGACTCCGTCTAACCCCTCTCATTTATTTTTTTGATGGAACCCCTTATATGGGATTTGTATATAAATTTTCCCTTGGCTCTTTTTGCTGGCCCATGTAGGACTGGCATGGATAGTTAGCCCCGGTGAATATTTGATGTTTTCTCCCCTTATGGCTTTGATCTATAGGCTACCACTAAAAAGCGGCTGCATTTTAAGCTGCATTTTAAACTGTATTCAAACTTACATTTTAATCAACTGTTCTCTGTTTTGTTTTTGGGGTTTTGTTTGTTTGTTTTGTTTTTAATGTTTTTACTGTACTTATATTCAGTGTTAGCCGCCCCGAGCCCAGTCTTGGCTGGGGAGGGCGGGGTATAAATAAAATTTTATTATTATTATTATTAATTATTATTATTATTATTATTCACTTCTCCCTTCCTCCTTGTCATTGTGAGAGCTGCTCATTTTCTTCCTGATGTACCAGTTCACAAGAAGACTTGTTCTCCTGCCCCAAGAGTACAAGGGCTACAGAAGCACCTCTGGGCAAGGGGTTTTGCCAAAATATTTTTGGAAGTCCACAAGATTACTGTGCACCAGACAATCATGGACAGCTGGTCCCTTAGGGCGGAAGGGTCACTGCCCCACAAACCTCAGCCTGCCTGCCTTCTCCCTTACAAACAGAAAGTGAGTGGCTCTGCCCATCATTGGCTCTCGCTTCGCTCACCGCTGGGTCCCCCTCCATGCTGCCCTGCCAGTCTCAACAGGCACCAGACACTACTGCAGAAAACCTCTAATTCCCAGGCAAGGAGGAGCACATTCGCAATTACCTGCTGCTGAGCATCCTTCCATGCAGGGTGGTATAACCAGTTCTTCAAGCCAGCGGATGAGGTCCGGCCTGGGCATGAGAGAGTCTCCTTCTCCTTCTTGGGAGAAAGGAAAAGCAGGCCTAATTACAAACAAATTTCCTTCTGAAACATCCCCGTTTTCGTCTCCCACACCCTGTTCTTGGCAAGAGGAGGTCTCTCTCCCCTCCCCCCGTACTTGGGTGCCCACATGCCTATTGCCCAGTTCAGATTTTTGTGGAAGGGCCATTGCTCAGTGTGGGAGCATTGGCCTCATGAGCAGAAGCTCCCAGGTTTAATCCCTGGCTGAACACTGAGCTAGGTAAACCAATGGTCTGACTTGCCATAAGGCAGTATGGATATGAAGAGAACGATACAGCCTAGATCAGACATGTCCACCTCTCAGGAGACTGCGGTATAAAACTAGTATAATAGAACTAGCAGTGATCTACCGATTGTCATTGCCCATTGTCATCTTTTTAGGGAAGATGTACCAGAGTTGTTGAGCTTTCTTTAGGGACGATGGACCAGAGGGTTGAGCTAGATGACCCTCAGGGTCCTTTCCAACTCTTATGATTATAAATATGATATGATATGATATGATAATCTTTATTGTCATTGTCCCATACAGAACGACGAAATTGAAAAAAATCTACATCAGACATTCAAAAACCAACAAGCCTGCTATCCCAGTCTGGTTAGCCCCCTTAAAACTCTGATACCCCATAATTAGATACAATATACTCCCATAGAGACTACCTTACACTGCGTTTAAAACCAAAATCACATTTGGATAGAAACTGTTTCCCAGGCGGCTAGTCCTAGTCTTAATAACCCTGTACCTTCTTCCAGAAGGCAGAAGCTGAAAGAGATCATTTCTGGGGTGCGCACTATCCTGCACTATCTCTGCAGCTTTCTTATGGCACCTGGAAGCATAGATTTGATCCAAGGTGGGAAGAGTGCGCCCAATTATTCTCTCCGCAGTCTTTACAACCCTGGACAGCCTTGTTTTTCCCCTGACCATGCAGCTCCCAAACCACACACACAGACCATAAGTTAATACACTCTCAACTGTACAATGGTAAAATGCCATCAACAGGTCCTTTGAGAGATTGTTTTTCCAGAGGATTCTCAGAAAATATAACCTCTGCTGTGCTCGCTTCACCAGGTCTTTACTGTTCTCTCCCCAGGTTAGGTCATCTCTCAACTCCATTCCAAGAAATCGAAGCACCAAGACCTGTTCCACACACTTCCCCTCAATAATGAGTGGCTGAATATTCAATTTACATTTCCTAAAGTCCACAATAATCTCTTTTGTTTTCTTTAAGTTTGGGAGTAAGTTGTTTTTCCTGCGCCACTCCCCCAACTGCTCAACTTCCTTCCTATAGGCCGCCTCCCCCTCTCCAGCAGTGATTAAACCAACCACTGTTGTATCATCTGCAAACTTAATGATCTTATTACTGGGGTATTTGGGGGCTGGAAACGCCTGCAGAATCAACATATAACTTCAGAGCACATGCTGTCTCAGCAAATATCAGACCATCCTGCCTAGTTGCATCCCTCTCTTACTAGTAAACTTTAACAACATCATTATCCCATTGTTGGTCAGAACAAAGAAGAAACATGACTGCCTGCTAGCGTGTTCAGGCCGCAGAGAGAGAGAGACAACAGCTCTATCAAAACAGAAACATCCTGTGAACAGGAAATAT
This sequence comes from Podarcis cretensis, assembly GCF_951804945.1. Lineage (NCBI taxonomy): Eukaryota > Metazoa > Chordata > Lepidosauria > Squamata > Lacertidae > Podarcis > Podarcis cretensis. The sequence continues at coordinate 121,182,942 of NC_137171.1, forward strand.
GCAGGCTGTGACACAAACATCCTGCTCCCTTTTAAGGTGGAACGGAAATATCCTAACAGAATGGCCATACTGAATGATCCCTGCTGTTGAGACTCCAACACTATACAGTCGCACCTCTGCTCCTGAACGCCTGGGGAGTCAAACGTTCTGGCTCCCGAACGATCGAAAACCGGAAGTGAGTGTTCCGGTTTTCGAACATTCTTTTGGAAGCCGAATGTCCAACGGGCTTCCACGGCTTCCGATTGGCTGCAGGAGCCAATCGGAAGCCACGCTTTGGTTTTCGAACGTTTCGGAAGTCGGACAGACTTCCAGAATGGATTCTGTTCGACTTCCGAGGTACGACTGTACCTGTTTGTATTTATATCTTTAATTCTATTTTTAATATAACTTTTTGCCTTGCTTGAAAACCCATGCAACGATGACCAGTTACGGCAGGTGTGCTATTCTCCAAAATAAATTGTGAGCCCAGCAATGAAGAGTGAGAAATCTCATCTGTTCAGTGTCTTACAAACCAAAGGGTAGAGAGGTCCCTACCCAGGGAGGTCACATTCCTATAATTTTCCAGCATGATTTCCTTGTACAGAGCCTTCTGCCGCGGGTCCAAGAGTTGCCACTCCTCCTTCGTGAAATGTATGGCCACCTCCTCAAAGGACACCAGACCCTGAAAAATAATAAATAATAGTAATACAGTGGTGCCTTGCAAGACGAAAAGAATCCGTTCCGTGAGGCTCTTTGTATAGCGGTTTTTCGTCTTGCGAAGCAAGCCCATTGATGACTTAGCAGATTAGCGCTATTAGCGGTTTAGCGGATCAGCTGATAAGCGGCTTAGCGGCTTAGGAAAAGGGGGAAAAAGGGGGGGGGACCTGCAGGAACTCGCAAGACATTTCGTCTTGCGAAGCAAGCCCATAGGGAAATTCGTTTTGCGAAGCGCCTCCAAAACGGAAAACCCTTTCGTCTAGCGGGTTTTCCGTCTTGCGAGGCATTCGTCTCGCGGGGCACCACTGTAGTAATAATAGTAATAATTATTATTATTATGCCCTGCCCATCTGGCTGAGTTTCCCCAGCCACTCTTCACTCCTCACAAATAATCCTAAAGAAATGGGTTTCAATCTGCCTGCTTCACCCACAGTGCAGGTAAAGAAATTTTGGAAATATTGTACAAGAGCCAAAGCTTGTGGCCTACTTAAAAGTGCGCTTTGGACGTTGAAAAAGCAAAGACAGACCCCATAACCAAAGAGGAACCCAAACTTTTCATTCCAATGAATCCCAAAGCATCGTACAAGCTAAAGACAAAAGTAACATAATAGAACATCACAAACACAGCATAAATCGTAAATAGAATACCTCACCTACCTGAGTTCGCTGCCGAGCAGCCATTTCTTCTCTTTCCACCAAGAGGAGGCTGCCTGGAAGGGGTCACGGAGCTTCTTCCACAACCTGTGGGGACGGGTTGTGGGGTGTGAGAGAGACAAGTAGGGTTGGAAGATCTTTATCCTTTCCCACCTTTCCCCCCCCCCCCCACTTTAGTTCCACCACAATGTGTCAAGGTAATAAAATAAAATTAATTCCTCGCCGCCCATGAAGCTCACAGCCCAGAGGACCTTGCAGGGTTCCTGCTTGGAAAACTACAGTTCCCCCAGGGATCCTTCAAAAAGGTGCACTGCTTCAAGGGTGTTTCAATGCAATGGGAAGGGTCTGCCCTAAGCCATGCAATATGTGGGGGAACCACAAATGATCCAGCAGTAGGAGGAGCTGAGCACACCTACTCCTGTGGAATTAACTAATTGATGGATGGATTAATAATAATAATTTTGCACCCTGCCCATCTGAAACAGAGGAGGGGGGAAATTGTTTGCATGGTGATGGGAGGGATTTCCCCCAGCTGGGCTGGTGAGAAGGGGGCTGGGGGTGGGAGAAGAGGGGGGTCCCTTTCACCCCTTCCTCGCCCCCCTGGAGGCCTGAGCTGCTGCCTCACCCTCCTAAGACTCACCCTCAGCGCCTCCCCAGCAACAATTTGGGGGGTAATTGGGGAGGGGGAGGGGGGAAGAGTCACTGGGTGGGCCTAGACACTTCCGGGTTCCCAACGGCAGCGGCTAAGGGGCGTCCATGTGCGGGGCAAGCGGGAGTGGAAATAGGCAGGAGTGGGAGGAGAAGCCTTAAATAAAGCAGGAGGGATTCGAAGGGTCTGTATTTTTAACCCTTCCCTGCATCTGCTTTGGAATAATCTCTCCCTCCGGCCGAAAAAGGAAGGCTGGATAATGGCTATATATATGAAGCCACACTGCGCAATGCAACCAGCAAGGAAGTGTTGGGGGAGTTTCGTGGATGGAGAGCTTGTAAAATGAGTGGAATTTATATTTTAAAATTGTATATATTTGTATATATGGAATTTATACTAAAAAAAATATATTGTATGCATTTGTATATATACAAAATAATTTTTTGGGGGGGGTGTGTCTATACGTATTTGTTGTTGTTGTTTAGTCGTTTAGTCGTGTCCGACTCTTCGTGACCCCATGGACCAGAGAACGCCAGGCACTCCTGTCCTCCACTGCCCCCCGCAGCTTGGTCAGACTCATGCTGGTAACCTCGAAAACACTATCCAACCATCTCATCCTCTGTCGCCCCCTTCTCCTTGTGCCCTCCATCTTTCCCAACATCAGGGTCTTCTCCAGGGAGTCTTCTCTTCTCATGAGGTGGCCAAAGTATTGGAGCCTCAGCTTCACAATCTGTCCTTCCAGTGAGCACTCAGGGCTGATTTCCTTCAGAATGGAGAGGTTTGATCTTCTTGCAGTCCATGGGACTCTCAAGAGTCTCCTCCAGCACCATAATTCAAAAGCATCAATTCTTCGGCGATCAGCCTTCTTTATGGTCCAGCTCTCACTTCCATACATCACTACTGGGAAAACCATAGCTTTAACTATACGGACCTTTGTTGGCAAGGTTATGTCTCTACTTCTCAAGATGCTGTCTAGGCCTGTCATTGCCCTTCTCCCAAGAAGCAGGCGTCTTTTAATTTCGTGGCTGCTGTCACCATCTGCAGTGACGGTCCCTTTACCCTTTAGCTTTTACATATGTATGTATATTTATACATATACATTGTTGTTGTTTAGTCGTTTAGTCGTGTCCGACTCTTCGTGACCCCATGGACCAGAGAACGCCAGGCACTCCTGTCCTCCACTGCCCCCCGCAGCTTGGTCAGACTCATGCTGGTAACCTCGAAAACACTGTCCAACCATCTCGTCCTCTGTCGCCCCCTTCTCCTTGTGCCCTCCATCTTTCCCAACATCAGGGTCTTCTCCAGGGAGTCTTCTCTTCTCATGAGGTGGCCAAAGTACTGGAGCCTCAGCTTCACAATCTGTCCTTCCAGTGAGCACTCAGGGCTGATTTCCTTCCGAATGGAGAGGTTTGATCTTCTTGCAGTCCATGGGACTCTCAAGAGTCTCCTCCAGCACCAGAATTCAAAAGCATCAATTCTTCGGCGATCAGCCTTCTTGATGGTCCAGCTCTCACTTCCATACATCACTACTGGGAAAACCATAGCTTTAACTATACGGACCTTTGTTGGCAAGGTGATGTCTCTACTTCTCAAGATGCTGTCTAGGCCTGTCATTGCCCTTCTCCCAAGAAGCAGGCGTCTTTTAATTTCGTGGCTGCTGTCACCATCTGCAGTGATCATGGAGCCCAAGAAAGTAAAGTCTCTCACTGCCTCCATTTCTTCCCCTTCTATTTGCCAGGAGGTGATGGGACCAGTAGCCATGATCTTCGCTTTTTTGATGTTGAGCTTCAGACCATATTTTGCACTCTCCTCTTTCATCCTCAATAAAAGGTTCTTTAATTCCTCCTCACTTTCTGCCATCAAGGTTGTGTCATCTGCATATCTGAGGTTGTTGATATTTCTTCCGGCAATCTTAATTCCGGCTAGGGATTCATCCAGCCCAGCCTTTCGCATGATGAATTCTGCATATAAGTTAAATAAGCAGGGAGACAAAATGCAGCCTTGTCGTACTCCTTTCCCAATTTTGAACCAGTCAGTTGTTCCATATCCAGTTCTAACTGTAGCTTCTTGTCCCACATAGAGATTTCTCAGTTTATATAATTTAGATACGAATCAGGAAGGCTTATTTTATGCCTCTGCAGTCGCTGCGCAACCTGTGGAAGAGGTAGACCAATCGCCTTGAATAGACACCTCTCCCGCTTTGACCTCAGCTGCTCCTTCCCTCCCTCCATTCGCTGAGTGAACCAGGAAGGAACGCACGCGCTTCCTTTGAACGCTCGCCGCTCGCCTACCCCCCCCCCTCTGGCTCTCTAGGAAGCGCATGTCGCTCCCTTTAACCCTTAGAGAGCCAAGCGGCGGCGGGGGTTTGAAAGGCTGGGTTCTTAGAGAGGCAGGAAATGGGGGAACAGGGGGATGTCAATAGTGGGAGCAACTTCCTGCCTTGCGTTTCCCCCACCCTCCACGAAATGTTTCTGCAAAATCGGCTTTTGAATGCTGTTTGCCAGAAGCTGCAGGCAGGTCAGTGGCTGTTGCTACAGCGCGTGAAAAGTGCATTTAAAAGTGGGTTTGGTGGTGGGGGGAGAGGAGGGGCAGGGTTTTTCTTGGGAGAGGGGGCAGGTTCAAAAGAACTATAGAATCCTAGAATTGGAAGGGACCCTGAGCATCATCTAGTCCCACCCCCCCATACCCTCCAACATTTCTCCTATGAAAATCATTCCATAATGATAATTTTACTATTTATACCCCACACATCTGACTGGGTTGCCCCAGCTACTCTGGACAGTTTCCAACATACATAAAAACATTTTTTTAAAAAAAACAAAAACCTCCCCTATACAGGATCGCCTTCAGATGGCTCAGAGGTCGGATAGCTCCATACCCTCCAATGTTTCTCCAATGAAAATAGGGACGTCCTAAGAAAAAGTAGGACATTCCGGGATCAAATCCAGAAACTGGGACGGCTTCTCTAAATCAGGGATGTCCCTGGAAAATAGGGGCACTTGGAATGCAAGAATATGCCATTGTCCCTTACAGGGATCAAACCTGCTGATGGAGAGGATACAGATTGCTGGTGGAGAACGGAGACAGTGACTGGCCCAAGATCACCCAGCGAGCTTCATGACTGAGCGGGGATTCAAACCCTGCTCTCCCAGTTCCCAGTCCAGCATTCTAACCATTACGCCACCCTGGCTCTCCAGTGAAATGTTCCCAGCCTTTCATTTTGTGTATCCCAAAGAGAAAGCCGTTCCTCAGAATCACTCAGTTCTGTGGTAGCCGAGTAAGATTGTCTTTCACAAACCCAGTTTTAACAGTGAGTCCATAAGTGGCTGTGGAGGCCATTCTGGATCCACACCTTTGGTAAAGGCTGTTCTCCAATTGGAGTGCTCACAGGCCAGTGTTTCCCAGTTATCAGTGCTTATACAGTCGCACCTCAGACGTCGGACGCCTTTGGCTCCCAAACGCCGCAAACCCAGAAGTGAGTGTTCCGGTTTGCGAACGTTCTTTGGAACCCAAGCCTTCAGTGTGGGTTCTGTGGCTTCCGATTGGCTGCAGGAGCTTCCTGCAGCCAATTGGAAGCCGTGCCTTGGTTTCCAAACTTTTTGGAAGTCAAATGTACTTCCGGAATGGATTCCGGATATAGAGGTTGTACAGGGTTACATACGCTTCAGGTTACAGATACTTCAGGTTACAGACTCCGCTAACCCAGAAATAGTAGCTTGGGTTAAGAACTTTGCTTCAGGATGAGAACAGAAATCACATGGTGGCAGCGGCAGACCCCATTAGCTAAAGTTCTTCAGGTTAAGAACAGTTTCAGGTTAAGAACGGACCTCCGGAACGAATTAAGTATGTAACCAGAGGTACCACTGTGCTAAATCTTTTAAAAATTTGCCTTGAGAGTGTCTTTAAACCTCTTTTGTTGTCTCACGGCTGTTTGTCTCTTTCCCTTCAAGGTGAGTGGTTTGTCGTCCACCCAGAAAGGCCGCCTGCTTCTGAATGACCTTTCTGCAGTCCGGGTTTGAGGCATCTCTGAAGGAGCCCTTCTGAACCCCCTTTTGCATCGACACAGCAGCTCTGGTTCCCAGCGGCGTTGCGGGACAGGGGGCAAGAGGCCTCGGGCTAAGCCTGGGAGGCGGGATGGCGGTGGAGCAAGCAGATAGGTCCCCTGCCCTGACTCTCCAGCTGCAGGCCATGCCGGATGAAAGCAAGGATCCAGAGATGAAGATGGAGCCAGAGGTGCTTCAAGGCCTCAAAGAGGCAACGGAGGCAGGAGACAGCTCTCCAGACTCCCAGTCAGCGGCCAGCGGGGTCCCCAAACGCTGGGAAGAGCTGCAGCGCGTTAAGCAGGAACCAGGTGAGGGTCTGTCGTCGCTCCGCTGGGAAGCCCAGTGGCAGGAATTCCTGAAGGCGGTGCAGACCCCTCACTCTGGCGAGGGCGACCCACAGCTGCCAGAAGCTGTGCCGTGGGGTGAAGACAAGAACGTCCTGTCCCACTGTGAGAGGGCAGAGGCCGTCAGCCAGGGGACTCAAGAACAGAGCCAGGATGGGGTCCTTCCTTTTAACAGAGCAGCCCAGCAGGCTGATGGGAGGGCGGGCGCCACTGGCGATGTCGGACAAGCGATAAAGATGGAGGATTCCGCCAATGCAGAGGCCCAGCGTCGGTTTTTCAGGGAGCTCTGCTACTGGGACGCCCAGAGTCCTCGCGAGGTCTACGGGCGGCTCCGGGAACTGTGTGCGCAGTGGCTGAAGCCAGAGAGGAGCACGAAGGAGCAGATCCTGGACCTGGTGATCCTGGAGCAGTTTCTGGCTGTCCTGCCCTCGGAAATGGGGAGCTGGGTGAAGGAGCGAGGCTCGGAGAGCTGCGTCCAGGCGGTGGCCCTGGCAGAGGAATTCCTCCTGAGGCACCAGGAGGCGGAGAAAGCGGGAGGGCAGGTGAGAGTGTCTCATCCTGGGATTTTCCCCTGAGGCGGTTGTGGCACAAATGTCTTGAGTGTCACACCTTAAAAAGGGTGGAGACCAAGGGTGGGGAGCCTCAGGCACAGGGGCCAAATGCAGGCCTCTCTCTGGCCCTCAGGACCCTTCTCAGGCCATGCCCTTTGTTGTCCATCAGTTCTTCCGGATGTTTAGCTGAAATCTCCTTTCTTGTAACTTGGAGCCATGTGTTCGAGTCCTACCTTCCAGAGCAGGAGAACACAAGCTCGCTCCATATTCCTTGTGACCTTTATTAGAAGGTAGCTATCCTAATTCTCCTCTTTTCCTTTTTGTTTTTTTATAATAATTGTTTGATTTTAGAAATTAAAAACTTAAAACAAAGTCAATTATAAAAAAGCCATGTAAAGAGATTACTCTGAATCTCAGAACTCCCCCCCCCATGCCCTCCATGGGGTCCTAATATCAATATTTACAATTGCATATCAGTCTGTTATCCACATTTTTTATCCATCTAAATTGTCCATAGTTTCTGTTACTTTACAAGTGTGGTTAAAATCCTGCTGATGTTTTCATCTGCTTACAATGGTCTCCTAAGTAAGATATAATTTTTCCCATTCTTTGTTAAAGTTCTTGTCCTCTTGGTTCCTGAGGACATTAATTTTGCCATTTCAGCATAATCCATCAACCTGGTTTGCGTTCTTCCCTGGTCAGGATTGTTTCATCCTTCCATCGCTGGGCTAATAACATCTGTGCGGCAGTTGTCGCGTACATAAAAAGTCTTTTTCTGGTCCTTTGGTATCTCAGTACCTATAATTCCTAATAAAAAAAGCTTCTGGTTTTTTGACAAACGTTGTTTTAAACATTTCTTTCATTTCATTATATATCACCTCCCAGAAAGTTACACCACGTCCACCACATATGGTAAAAGGTACCTTCTTTTTCTTTACATATCCCGCAGGTATTTTTTTTAAAAAAAAATAATTATTAATTTTTTCCATAAAATCTCCAATCATACAAATTTCCACATCACATATTTTAACTTATTGGACCTCCCTCAACTTCTCTGACAATCATTCGTAGTTAAATTTCTATCTTCACATTCCTTAATTCTATCTTCACATTCCTTAATTTTGGTATTGCCTTTAAATACAATATTTCTGTCCTCATTTACATTCTTGCAATATTCCTTATTTTTTCACAAAGCTTCTTTAAAACACACTAGCGTTGTGTATTCCTCACATACAGTTTTCAAATATTCTCTAAATTTTCCCCAGTCCTCTAAAAACTTGTGGTCCCTTTGGAATCTAATTTTTCCAGTTAGTTTATCCAGTTCTGCATAGTCTGTTAGTTTTGTTCTCCATTCTTCCAAAGTCGGTACTTCTTCTTGTTTCCATTTTTGAGCCATCAATGTTCTCGCTGCTGTTATTATCCAGCAGGTATTTGTACTTGTTCTATACAGTAATTCTCTTCTTTTCCTTGTCCTCTGCTGCCCCAGGGGACATCCACACGACAGCTAAAAGCACGTAAACAGCCTTGATTCCCCCCCCCATGCAAAGAATTCTGGGAATTGTAGTTTGTTCCGGATGCTGAGAGTGCAGACGGTTCTCATATTCTTACAACAGCTAGAAATGGAACACAGGACATTGCTGCGATGGTTCCACCCATCCATCAGACTTAGACCTTATCTCTGGTCTGATCCCATTCCTCACCGAAATATTGCCTGGACCGCTTTGTGTCTTGACTAAAACGTTGACGTGTATTTCAGGTGCCAGGGGCGTTCCAAGAGGCTGCTGTGACCTTTGCTGGAAATGTGGAGGCATCGCCGGAAACCACCCAGAGGCAGCTCGGCGGGCAGTTCAAGCGGGAAAATGAGGGGGTCTCCAGCGTGCTGGGTAAGGGCTCAAACCCGCCCCCCCCCCCGTGAATTACTGTGTCGTTTCAAGTAGGTATAATGCCCTGATGCAGGGAATCACCAACATGGGGCGCTTGGCCCATTCTGTGACGCCCATGAAAAGTCTCAGTAGAGAACCCCCTTAAAAATCCACAATCCACAACAGACTTGTTTCCTCTTCCTGTTCAGTTCCTGTTTGCATTGACTTAGCCATTCCTACATTGAAATGCCCCCGGAAACTGGCTTTAGGGAAGTTTTTAATGTTTGATGTTTTATCGTGTTTTTAATATTCTGTTAGGAGCCGCCCAGAGTGGCTGGGGAGAGCCGGCCAGATGGGCGGGGTATAAGTAACGAAAATTTACTATTACTACTACAGTGGTACCTCAGGTTAAGAACTTAATTCGTTCCAGAGGTCCGTTCTTAACCTGAAACAGTTCTTAACCTGAGTTACCACTTTAGCTAATGGGGCCTCCCGCTGCCGCCACGCGATTTCTGTTCTCATCCTGAAGCAAAGTTCTTAACCTGAGGTACTATTTCTGGGTTAGCAGAGTCTGTAACCTGAAGCGTCTGTAACCTGAAATGTATGTAACCCGAGGTACCATTGTACTACTACTACTACTATTACTTCATTGGTGTTCAGGATTAGACCCTCTCCTTCCCTTCTGCCCTGAACCGAGGAAAGCAGTTTTCTTCGTGTAAGTGCTGAGACATGTTCTCATTCCTGGCATTTTTTTAAAAAATAGTAAACTCTGGCACTTTGAGAGTTAGACAGAAAAAGACTTATTTCCCAGAAACGTTTCAGGAGTTGAGCAAACTGTATACATTGAACTCTGCAGGTGTCACAGGCTTTTCAATAAGATGGCGAACGCTCAGCTGAAATTTACGACTTTCCAAAATATTTAGTAGAAAAGCTGCCTTGTCTCTTTGACAAAAGCAGAATCAACTGCTAAAAGTTTATAGAATCACTGGGTTGGAGATAGCTTTTTGGCTCCATGAAGCTGATTGGCCTTGAAGGTGAAATTTAACAGGTGGGCGGGGACAGCCCCTGTCAATCACCTGATGTCACGATAACATCAAATGGAAGGTGCCGCTAAAACAAAGTGTTTTCCCTCCCTCCTTCATTTTAAGCGGGGCGTTCTGATGCAAACACCATCCTGTTTCACACCTGCTCTAACCACCACCCCGAGTCTGGGTGAAAGAACATGATTTGCAAATGAGAGGTTGTTTCTGCAGTTTAGCTTGTTGCATCCCTAACTCATGGGATCATGCAATTGTAGCATTGGAAGGGATTTTGAGGGTCATCTGGCCCAAACCCTCACAATGCAGGAATCTCAGCTAAAGCATCCATGACAGATGGCCTTCAAAAAACCTCCAATGAAGCAGGTTGATATAACAACAACAGCAACAACAACAACAACAATTTATTATTTATACCCCGCCCATCTGGCTGGGTTTCCCCAGCCACTCTGGGCGGCTTCCAACACAATATTAAAATACAGTGGTCTGTTAAACATTAAAAGCTTCCTTAAACAGGGCTGCCTTCAGATGTCTTCTAAAAGTCTAGTAGTTGTTGTTCTCTTTGACATCTGGTGGGAGGGCATTCCACAGGTTGGGTGCCTCCACCGAGAAGGCCCTCTGCCTGGTTCCCTGTAACTGGGCTTCTCACAGTGAGGGAACCGCCAGAAGGCCCTCAGAGCTGGACCTCAGTGTCCAGGCAGAACAATGGGGGTGGAGACGCTCCTTCAGGTATACTGGACTGAGGCCATTTAGGGCTTTAAAGGTCAGCACCAACACTTTGAATTCTGCTCAGAAACCTACTGGGAGCCAGGGTTAGTTGCTCCAGTTCATTCCTAACAATCTCCTTTCGTTATTTCAGCAGGTGACAGGGACCAGTGTGCTACTGGGGGAGAACTATTCTGGGTCCCACAAGGAAGAGTGATGGGTCAGGAGCTGGAGGAAAAAGATGGGAGTCAAGGAAAGTCAGAGAAGCTTCGGAGCCATGAGATGTGGAGAGACAAATTTCTCCCTTGCCTGGACGACGGCGACGTCTGCGAAATGTCAGCCCAGCAGTGCGCCCTCAAGAGGAAGAAGCGCGTCAGAAGCACAGTGAGCGAGAAGCTTCTCCGAGACGAATCGAATCTCCATGGAATCCACACGGGGGAGAAACCGCACGACTGCTCGGTCTGCGGGAAGATATTCCGCAGGCGCTCGGACCTCAACAGCCACCAGCGAACCCACACGGGAGAGAAGCCCTACGTTTGCCTGAACTGCGGGAAGAGGTTCAACCGGAGCACAAACCTTATTTCACACAAGAGAATCCACACGGGGGAGAAGCCCTATAAATGCTCAGACTGCGGGAAAAACTTCTGCCACAAATCCGGCCTGATCAGGCACCGGAGGACCCACACGGGAGAGAAGCCGTACGCCTGTTCCGAGTGCGGGAAGAGCTTCAGCCAGAGGCAACATCTGATCACCCACCAGCGGAACCACACGGGAGAGAAACCGTTCACGTGCTCCGAGTGCGGGAAGAGCTTCAACCAGAGCCAGCACCTTACCACACACCAGAGAAACCACACCGGGGAGAAGCCCTTTGAATGCTCCCAGTGTGGCAAACGCTTTTGCGACAAGTCCACCCTTTTTAGACACCAGAGAAGCCACATTGGGAAGAAACCCTTCAAATGCTCCAAGTGCGAAGAGAGCTTCTACCGGAGCAAGCATCTTATCAGACATCAGAGAATCCATCTTGAACCTTCGGCAGTCTAATTTCGTGGGGGTTTTCCCTCTCCTAAGTTAATGTATATAAACAGTGTTTGTTCCTTGCTTTTTGCTGTCCGCAAATCATGTTTTGAAGGCATTGGAGATACCGTAATTTTCGCTCCATAAGACACACTTTTTTCTTCCTAAAAAGTAAGGGGAAATGTCTGTGCGTTTTATGGAGCGAATGTGTGGTCCCTGGAGCCGAATTGCCCAGGGGAGAAAAGCAGATTGTGCTTTGTTTGTTTGTTTGTTTGTTTGTTTGTTTGTTTGTTTGTTTTGAAAGAGGGAAGTGGGTGTTGAAACAAAGCCGCTGATCAGCATGCGATTGGGGAGGGGGATAAGGGACGCTAGCAATAAAGGAGGCTGCCTGGGAGCAGGGAGGTAAAGACAGCAAACTTGCAAGGAGAGGAGACAGGAAGACTAAAGAAATGAGGAGAGAAATTAGAAGAAAAGGAGGAGCAAAAAACTGCTCCAGCTAAGGAAACGACACTAAGGCAAACAAGAGGGAAGGTAATATTTAAAGGAAACAGCTGATTGGTGGGATCGGAAGAGAGAAAAGGGATGCTAGCGGAGGCTGCCTGGGAAGGGGGAAGTAAAAGCCCATGGATCCTCAGGATTTTTACATTGGATCACCCCAGACTCACCATCAGATCACATAGCATGTCCATGGCTACAGCCTGCACCAAAAAAATCATGCACCCACTGTTGCCTGGGGCCGTAATGGCGCAAAAACGTGGTTACAAAGCATGGATCCACATGGGTCCTCAGGATTCTGGCATTGGGCTACTCCAAACTCACTGTCAAATCACATGTCTGTGGCCACAGCATGAACCACAGAAATCATACATCCACTGTTTCGTTCAGAATTCCCCCCCCCCTTGTTTTCCTCCTCTAAAAACTAGGTGCGTCTTATGGAGCAGAAAATACAGTAATTACTGCCTTCAGACAGATGGGTGGGGTTCAAATAAAAAAAATTATCATCATCAACATCACTCGATAGCCCTCTCCTCCACGAATTTGTCTTTTTTTATTTCCCCCCCCCCCAAAAAAAAATTTTTTTTTTGTTTTTACAATATTACCGACAAACAAAAACACAAAACAAACAAAACATAACAAACATAAATCAGAATCTTATTGAAAATAACAGTTATTAACTTTGTAAAACGACTTCCTCGTTTCCCCTTAGTTGAATTTCATTTCATATCCTTATAACTGTTTTCCAAATCCCAATTTTAATACCCTTTAAATTAAACATTAACATCTTTAAATCTTCTCCTTCTTGTATTAAACATTATTTTATCAGTTAACATAAATACAATCCTGAGCCCATTAAGTATCTGGAAGCTATTTCCAGTTAGTTTAACTTAACAAATTTAGCTAAATAATCATTAAATTTCTTCCATTCTTCGTGGTGTTCCTCCTCCTTCTGGTCACGGACTCTTCCGGATAGATCGGCTAGCTCCAAAAAATCCATTATCTTCATCTGCCATTCTTCTACTGTTGGTAATTCTTGAGTTTTCCACTTTTTAGCTAACAAAATACAAGCCGCAGTTGTGGCATACAAAAATAGTTTAACATCTTTCTTGGGCAATTCCAAACCTGTTAATCCAAGAAGAAATTTGTCTTTTTTTATATCAGTGGTTGTTGGTGCTTCCTGTGGCAGTGTGTTCCACATTTTAACTGTGAAATACTTTTCTTTGGTCCAACGTTCGGCTCCATTGGATGTCTGGCGTTATGGGAGCGCGAGAAGCACGTTATCAGCGTTCCCCACGGCTTGCGTTTCTTTCTCCTTGCCACGCATTAGTTTCCCCTCCTCAAAATAAAATAAATGTGACAAGCAGCCCATAAGATGGACCGCGCATAATTTTATAAAGTTCTGCCTCGTTGCCTCTTTCTCACATTTCCCTCTAAATAAAAAAAAATCCCCAAATGTTGAAACCTCTCCGCATGGGGGAGACGCTCCGACTTTGGCAGGTGTTTTCTGAAACTCTTCCTAACTCTATGATATCCTTTTGGGAGGGTGGGAACCACATGGGCAAAGCACCGTTGTTAGCAGAAATATGAATCACCCCGCACTTAGTCCTTTTACAATTTCTCTCTCTGTTGGAAGCTGCCTTAAAGGTAAAGGGACCCCTGGCCAATAGGTCCAGTTATGGCCGACTCTGGGGTTGTGGCGCTCATCTCGCTTTATTGGCCGAGGGAGCCGGTGTACAGCTTCCAGGTCATGAGTATAGCATCTGGATCAAGGGAAGTAATAGTGCCACTGTATTCTGCTCTGGTCAGACCTCACCTGGAGTACTGTGTCCAGTTCTGGGCACCACAGTTCAAGAAGGACACTGACAAACTGGAACGTGTCCAGAGGAGGGCAACCAAAATGGTCAAAGGCCTGGAAACGATGCCTTATGAGGAACGGCTAAGGGAGCTGGGCATGTTTAGCCTGGAGAAGAGGAGGTTAAGGGGTGATATGATAGCCATGTTCAAATATAGAAAAGGATGTCACAAAGAGGAGGGAGAAAGGTTGTTTTCTGCTGCTCCAGAGAAGCGGACACGGAGCAATGGTTCCAAATTACAAGAAAAAAGATTCCACCTAAACATTAGGAAGAACTTCCTGACAGTAAGAGCTGTTCGACAGTGGAATTTGCTGCCCAGGAGTGTGGTGGAGTCTCCTTCTTTGGAGGTCTTTAAGCAGAGGCTTGACAACCATATGTTAGGAGTGCTCTGATGGTGTTTCCTGCTTGGCAGGGGGTTGGACTCGATGGCCCTTGTGCTCTCTTCCAACTCTATGATTCTATGTGGCCAGCATGACTAAGCTGCTTCTGGCGAACCAGAGCAACGCACAGAAATGCCATTTACCATCCCGCCAGAGTGGTACCTATTTATCTACTTGCACTTTGATGTACTTTCGAACTGCTAGGTTGGCAGGAGCAGAGATTGAGCCGTGGGAGCTCACCCCGTTGTGGGGATTCGAACCACCAACCTTCTGATCGGCAAGTCCTGGGCTCTGTGGTTTAACCCACAGCGCCACCCGCCCAGCAGTGGTGAGTGTCTGCAAATATTTTGGATCTCAGACAGAAAAAGGTCTTGCTCTTGCTCCCTGGTTTTTTTAAACGGGGTTTGAACCTGAGACCTCGTGAGGCGGGTGTTCTGCCACAAAGCTGCAAATCCTGCAATATTTGAATATCCCAATATCCACCCTCCCACTGTCTTCCCCCCAACGTTAAAATCCCACTCTGAAAAGACTGCATTTGCCACTTGATTCCTGACATCGTTTGTTCAGTTGTGAAACAGCCAGATGGGTGGGGAACAAATGAATAAATAAATAAATATGATATTTCCTGATCCAACACAATTAACCTTCCTCCCCTGTCCAGCCACCGCCGGTATGGAATTGTGTCTTCATTTTTTTCTAAATCATTTTTATTGATTTTCCAATAAAAACAGCCAATCAAGATATCCGAATCATAATCCAATTAAAAATAATAAACTAAAACTAAAAAAACAACCAAATTATAGTCACAATTGTAATTATTAATTTTTACAGGCTCCCCATAATTTGCACCTCTGAAGCATATCTCCAGATCTTCCTTCCTGCCTCTTCTTGTTGCTTTCATGTTTTCCACCTTCTGATCTTAACACTTTAAAGTTCTCCATCCCTGGCTATGTGATTCTCAGTCATGTCAAAAACCATATATCCTTTCATACATCGAATACAGCTTTATTTGTAAATATTTTTTCCCCCATGTCTTTGTTTTTTCATATCGGTTTCTATTAAGGGTTTTCAGCGTAAAACACAATGGAAGCCAAACTAATGAAAAGAACAAGGGAAGAAGCAAGAATAAGGAAAAGAAGGAAATAAAGAAGTAGAAAAAGAAGAGAAAAAGTAGTGTGTGTGTGTGTGTGTGTGTGTGTGTGTGTGTGTGTGTGGAAATCCACAAGATCCTCTATCCTAATTTTATCTTTACCCCCGAGGGATGACAACCAAGCATGATTAAAGGTCTGGAATCTAAACCTTATGAGGAACGGTTGAAGGAGCTAGGTAGGTTTAGCCTTGAAAAGAGGAGACCGAGAAGAGGCAAGGTAGCCAATTTCAAATTTCGAAAAATAAATTGCAAAAACCAAGCGGAGGGCCTTCTCGGCAGTGGCGCCCTCCCTGTGGAAGCCCTTCCTTCAGATGTCAAGAAGATAAAAGAATTACACAACTTTTAGAAGACACCTGAAGGCAGGTCTGTATGAAGGTAAAGGTACCCCTGCCCGTACGGGCCAGTCTTGCCAGACTCTAGGGTTGTGTTCTCATCTCACTCTATAGGCCGGGAGCCAGCGCTGTCCGCAGACACTTCCGGGTCACGTGGTGTGATGGGATATTTAGCTGCTTGTGCGTAAAAGCTAGTCCCTCAGAGCTTGATCTTGGTTGTTCAAGCTCTGTCTATAGCGGAGTCCCTTAAACATGACTCCCTCAATCGCTGGCAGAATCCGACAGTGGGCGTTTGCGGAATCTCTTCCAACATCGTCGTCGGGATTCTCGGCGTGACAGTTTCCGGCGAGGAGTGGGTGTACCTATAGGAGGTCCTGAAACTTCTCCACTGTTTTCGCTGGAAGTCTCCCTGAGCCATCCCTCCGACTCACTTTCCCTTGGAGCTCCCTCTCTCCCCCTACTGGTTCCCTCCTCTGCTGCTGAGTCTCTCCTAGCCTCCGTGAGCCCTTCCACCACCTGCCTTTCCGATGGCAGTTCCCTGACATCCACCTCCCCTCCAGGGCCCCCTTCACCCCCTCCCTCTCCTTCCTCCACTGGGGGTGATGGTGCAAAACCCCGGAAAGAACCTCCCTCGTCTTCCGAAGACTCGAACACTTCCCTCCACCGGTTGCCGTCCCTTATCCCCGAGTACTCCTCCTCATCGGATTCTACTCCTTCTTCCCGTTCCGATTTTGGGAACCCTTCGAACTCCTCTTCCTCGTCGGTGGTGCCAAAATATTCCCTTCGGAACCTCGTTACCGACTGAGGTTTCCTTGGGAACCTTTGATGAAATGTTTCTATTAAAAGCTCGTCATTGACTTCCTCTGCAGTTACCCAGGTGTTTTCTGACTCTGGTTCCCCTTCCCAAACTACCAAATACTCCACCTGATTTCCCTTCCACCTGGAGTCAATGATTTCCGCCACGTGGCTGTTGCGTTCCCTTTCTTCTATGACTGGTCCCTGTGTGACCTCCCCTTCACGTCCCCCCTGTACGGCGACAGTAATGACCTGTGGAATACTGGGTGTAGTTTCATGTGGTTCGGTAACCTGAGTTTGAACGCCACTGGATTGACCTGTTGTATGACCTCAAAGGGTCCCAATCTTTTGGGTCTTAATTTCTTACACCCCCCTTTGAACGGCAACCCTTGGGTTGATAACCACACCCGGTCCCCCACCCTTATGGTTTCTCCTTCTCTTCTGCTCCTGTCTGCTTGCTTCTTGTATTCTTCTTTGGCCCTTTCTAGGTTGAGTTGGAGCTGACGATGGATGGCTTCCATCTCTTCTACAAAGTGTTCCGCTGCTGGGACACTCCACCTTTCCCCTCCTTCCCCTGGAAATGCCCTGGGATGACACCCATAGTTGGCCAAAAAGGGACTCATCCCTGTAGATACATTCTCTGCATTATTGTAGGCAAATTCCGCTAGAGCCAACTTTTCTACCCAATCATTTTCTCTGTCATTGACATAACACCTCAAGTATTGTTGGAGAATACTGTTTGCTCTTTCCGCCTGCACGTTGGTTTCTGGGTGTTGGGCAGTCGAAAAGTTAACCTCTACGTGGAGTAAGCTCATGAGCTTCCTCCAGAACCTGGACGTAAATTGTTTCCCTCGGTCTGAGACCACCCTCAAGGGGGCGCCATGCAACCTAAAAATGTGTTTTACAAACAACTTAGCTGTCTCTTCGGCCGTGACCGCATGTGAGCATGCTATAAAGTGGCACATTTTGGTTAAGAGATCCACTACAACCATGATAGCTGTTTTCCCCTTGGATTTCGGCAGGTCCGTCATAAAATCTATGGATACTGCCTCCCATGGTCGTTCTGGTGTGGGTAGTGGCTCCAATAACCCCGCCGGTGCCCGCCTCTCCCCTTTTGCCCGCTGGCATCGGTCACAACCTCTTACGTACTCACGTACATCTTCTCTCACTTTAGGCCACCAAAACTCCCTGGTAACCAACCACATGGTTTTGTGTTGCCCGAAGTGCCCCGCTGTGGGGCTATCATGTAACTGTTTGAGTACCCTCCCCCTCAGTTCTCCTTCGGGTATATACAGTGCCCCTTTGTAATACAATGCCCCGTTCCTTTCCTCGAAACCTCCTGTGTTCTCTCCCTCCCCTCGGAGTCCTCTGATCTTATCCTGGGCGTATTCATCGTTTTCAGTTCCCTCTACCAGTTCTCTTTGCCCCACCAAAGCCGCCCCACACACCCAGTGGTCCTCTGGGATGACATGTCTCTCTTCTGGCGCCCCCTCCCCCTCTAAATACTCTGGTTTTCGAGAGAGAGCATCCGCCCTGACGTTCTCCGGGCCTGGCACGTAGCAAATTTCAAAGTGGAATTTGGAGAACTCCTGGGCCCATCGCACTTGTCATTGGTTAAGTACTTGGGCCGTTCTCCAATACTCTAGATTCTTGTGGTCAGTACACACTTGGACTTTGTGTTGTGCACCAATCAGTAAGTGTCGCCATCTCCGGAACGCTTCATGAATAGTTCTCGGTCATACACGGTGTAGTTCCTCTCGGATTTATTCAACTTTCGCGAGAAGAAGGCACACGGTCTCCACTCCAACGCACTCTTCCCCGGCTGCAGAAGCACCGCCCCTACCGCTCTGTCTGATGCATCAGTTTCTACTCTCATCGGTTTTTGTAAATCCACGTGCAGGAGCTGTTCTTCGGAAGCGAATGCTTTCTTTAGCTTTTCGAACGCTCGCTGCGCCTCTACCGTCCAAACAAATTTCTTCTTGCTGCTGAGACAGTCAGTGATGGGCGCCGTCAAGTGGGCAAAGTTCTTGATGAACTTCCTATAGAAGTTCCCAAACCCTAGGAACCTTTGCACGTCCTTCTTCGTTTTAGGGGTCTTCCATTCCAGTACCGCCTGAACCTTGCCTGGATCCATGGCCAATCCCTTGTCTGACAAGCGGTACCCCAGGAATTCCACCTCTCTGGTATGAAACTGACACTTATCCAATTTCACCCACAGCTGATTTGCTTGCAGCCTGCTCAGTACTTCCCGGACATCCAGTACATGCTGCTCCTCGTTCTCTGAGTACACCAACACGTCATCTAAGAATGCTACGCAATTCTTGTATAGCAAAGGTCCCAGGACGTGATTCATGAATGATTGAAAACAGGCGGAGCCTGCTTGTAGACCGAAGGGCATAACGAGATACTCAAAGGCCCCCAAGGGGGTGAACATGGTGGTTTTCCATTCATCTCCCTTCCTCATCCGTATCAGGTTGTACGCCCCCCTCAGGTCCAGTTTCGTAAAAATCTTTCCCTTCCTCACTCGGGTCAAAATGTCATAAATTCTGGTCATGGGAAAAGCCACTGGTTCGGACACGGCATTCACGGCCCTGTAATCCACTACCAACCTGGGTTTATCCGTGTCTTTTTTGTCCACAAAGAATACTGGACTACCCCCTACCGCCCTTGACTCCCGGATGAAACCTCGCTTGAGGTTCTTGTCAATGAACTCCCTTAACTCCTGCATTTCTCTATCGGACATAGCGTACAGTTTCCCCACTGGCAGCTGGGCTCCAGGGAGTAGGTTGATTTGACAATCAAAGGGTCTATGCGGGGGCAGTTTGTCTGCTTCTCTTTCGCTGAAGACGTTACCCAGGTCGGCATATTGTCGTGGCACCTTCCCTTTATCTGTTACTTCCATCCCTGCTAGAGTGGTTTTGGCTGCTTCCTGAGCCTTCCCCTCCTTGCAGTGTTCTAGACAATGTGCTGACCCAAAGGAAACTACCCGCTGGTGCCATCCCACTAGCGGATCATGCAGCGCTAGCCAGCTCATTCCCAAAATAATAGGCGCCCCTCCCAAGGTGGCCACATTGAATGCTATCACTTCCGTGTGTCTTGCCACCTTCATTATCATTGGGACAGTCTGTTGGTTTACTTCTCCCCCCAACAGCTCCCTCCCATCAATCGTGGTCACCTGCAAAGGGTTGCTTAAAGGGATAGTCAGTATCTGGTGTTCCGCTGCAAACTCCTTACTCATAAAATTACAGGAGCTGCCTGAGTCCAATAGCGCCTTTATCTTTAGAGGGTGTCCGTTTGGCAGCTCTAGCAACACCTCTATGACAAGCGCTGGTCTTGGGGGTTCTGGCGTGGGCACATTCACTGCTCTTTGGCCTGGCTGCTGTGCCCCGATGCTGGCAGCCAGGCGTTGGCTTTTACTTGCTCCTTCACCTCCTCCTCCTCACTCCCAACAGCTCCCGCCATCCCTTGCCACCCCTTCCTTTGCGGGCACACTCTGGCAAAGTGACCTGGCTGTTGGCAGAGGAAACATTTCTTGGCGCTCTTTCCCTCCTTCTTCCGCCCTTCATTGGGGTTTGAAACTCCGCGCGCGCGCGCTGTTCCAATCTCCATCGGCTCTACTGGCGGGGAGTGCTGCTCTGGAATCTCTGGAATGCGGAAATCACTCCAACGTTCCCCTTTCCCTTCCCGCCTCTCCAAAGCTCTCGCTTCCTGGCGTGCTCCTATGGCCAGCACGGATTTGGTCAGCTGGTCCATAGACTCCGCCCTGGGCGCCCGGGAAAGTTCGGCCTTCACCGCCGAGGATAGCCCTTCTTCGAACAGCATTTGTATTGGCTCCGCGGACAGGTCCCACCCCAATTTATGGATCAGCATGGTGAACTCAGTCCAGTACTCACGGACGGATCGGTTCCCCTGTTTACACGCCATTAACTGTCTGCGCACCACCCCCTGCTCGATTTCGCTGGGAAACATCAGGTCCATGGCGCGAAAAAACTTTCTCGAGTCCTTTAGAGCATCATTATTCGCTGCCATCAGGGGCCTCACCCAGTCTTTCGCCCCTCCCTTGAGATGCCCAATGACAAACGCCACTCTCGATTCCTCATCTGGAAAGTCATCAAACTGCAGATTGAGGGCGTATTGCATCTCTGTCCTAAAGGCTTGATAATTTCTGGGATCACCCCCAAACTTTTGCACCAATCCTGGCACCTTCCTTGCGAGTGGGGTGGTGGTCTTTCCCTTTTCTGCATCCTGAGCCCGCCTCTCCTCAAGCCTCGCTGTCTGCAGCGCTAGCTGGACTTCCAACACCCTGTACCTTTCTTCCAGGCTTGGACCCGCTCCAGCTCCTCCTGCGTCTCCGGCTCTGGTTGGGTTGCTCATGATGCTTCTCCTTGCACAAGCGGCTTTCAGGGACTGTCGGATTGCTGTGATGGGATATTTAGCTGCTTGTGCGTAAAAGCTAGTCCCTCAGAGCTTGATCTTGGTTGTTCAAGCTCTGTCTATAGCGGAGTCCCTTAAACATGACTCCCTCAATCGCTGGCAGAATCCGACAGTGGGCGTTTGCGGAATCTCTTCCAACATAAAAGCTCCGTAACGGAAACGCGTCGTCGGGATTCTCGGCGCGACAGTTTCCGGCGAGGAGTGGGTGTACCTATAGGAGGTCCTGAAACTTCTCCACTGTTTTCGCTGGAAGTCTCCCTGAGCCATCCCTCCGACTCACTTTCCCTTGGAGCTCCCTCTCTCCCCCTACTGGTTCCCTCCTCTGCTGCTGAGTCTCTCCTAGCCTCCGTGAGCCCTTCCACCACCTGCCTTTCCGATGGCAGTTCCCTGACACGTGGCCAGCGTGATAAGCTGCATCTGGCGAGCCAGCACAGCACACGGAAACGCCATTTACCTTCCCACTAGTAAGCGGTCCCTATTTATCTACTTGCACCCAGGGGTGCTTTCGAACTGCTAGATTGGCAGGCGCTGGGACCGAGCAGCGGGAGCACACCCCGCCGCGGGGATTCGAACTGCCAACCTTACGATCAGCAAGTCCTAGGTGCTGAGGTTTTACCCACAGCGCCACCCGGGTCCCCGCAGGTCTGTATAGGGAGGTTTTTAAGGCTTGATGTTTTTATTACGTTTTTAGTTATTCTGTAATCTGCCCATGGTGGTCGTGTGAAGGATGGAACAAACTTGTTTTCTCCTGTTTTGGGGGGCAAGACTGGAACCAATGTTTTTTTAGCCCAAGGCAACAGCTTTCTAGGACCTCAGAGAGGGTGTCTTTCCCAGCCCCACCTGCGAGACAACAGGATTTGAACCTAGGATATTCCACATGCAAAATGTGTTCTCTCACTAAGCTACTGCCTCTTCTTCTAAAATTCAAGCAAGATTCTAGTCCTCAGTTCCGAGCAAACAGCTGGTTTAAAAATGAATGTAGGAAGCTGTCTCAGGACACTGGGATACCAAAAGGGCAGAAGCATATCTATTAGGAATTTTGAATAAGGACATTCCCAATGACAAAATTAACATATTTCTGTCCGCAACAACGGCAGCAAGAATGTTGGTAGCCAGTCACTGAAAAGGAAATTATATCCTGACAAAGGGGGAATGGATAAGTAAACTTTGTGAGTACCTGGAGTTAGCAAAATTGACGGATTGAATAAGGCAAAAATCAAAAATTATAATTCAGAAACAATGGAAATGTTTAAGGGATTATTTATACAAGCAGGGCTCAAATATGAAAGTTTGGTTGTGTCTAGACTAACCTTGTGAAGAATACAGAGAACATAAAGATTTGATCGATTATGAAAGAATTTAAGGAAGGGAAATGACTGAAGAACAGATGTAAATGCGAGCAAGATAACTAAGAGGCGTGTGGTATATGCGGTGGAAATCTCTTATAATATTTTAACTAAGATTATATACTGTAGTGTTTGAAGCAAGAATTTGGTAATATTTTCTTTTTTCTTCTTTTCCTTTTATTTGTTTTCTTGTAACTTTTCTTCTTTTGTTCTTATTAGTTTTCATTTTGGAAAATATGTATATAAGTGTGTTTACAGTGCTATGTATTGTTTTTTGCTCTTTTCTGTTGTCTTTTTACTGAAAAAAAATCAATCAATAAATATATAAAAAAAGAAATTGAACCATTTTACAGAATCAACAGCACACTGCAAGGCTCATGCATTGTTTTTTGTCTCAGTACAAATAGTTTGGAGGTGAAGAGGCGGTGGAAGAATCTGACCCCCTTCCTGGGTTGTATAGGTTTCCACATAACCCCAAATCACCATTTGTACGCTTCCTCTCCCATGTGCATCCTCTGCTGTTCAGTCAGGGCGGATCCTCGCTGGAGCTCTCCCCACACATGGAGCATTCATCAGGATGTTCTTCGGCATTCAGCCTCCCCAGACCCAAACTGTGCTGGCCATTCCTCCTTTGGGCTTTCTGCTCCAAAGTGCACTGAGCTTTCACTAAAGGGAACTGGACTTCTGGGTGATGGCTGCGTTCATTTGCTCCCTGGTGTCCTTTGGACTCACGCTTTTGCTCTGCAATCTCAGCTAACAAAGGAATGTTCCTTAGGGATATTCCCTCTGGCACAGCTTTCCCTTGGTGGGAAATCTCCGTCTTGATCCTTTTACCTGCAGGTGAAACCAAAAACATTTTTTAAACATTATGTGTGTGGGAAACCCCTAAGCAGGACCTGGAAATAAAAGCCCCTCCTGGAGTC
Source organism: Podarcis cretensis (assembly GCF_951804945.1). Lineage (NCBI taxonomy): Eukaryota > Metazoa > Chordata > Lepidosauria > Squamata > Lacertidae > Podarcis > Podarcis cretensis. The sequence continues at coordinate 121,206,208 of NC_137171.1, forward strand.
TCCAGCAACAGCTATTCAGGAGGATTACCGCTTCCAACCACAGAGGCAGAGCATATAACCATCCAAAGTCTTAAGGTAAAGGGACCCCTGACCATTAGATCCTGTCGTGGCCGACTCTGGGGTTGCGGCGCTCATCTCGTTTTATTGGCCGAGGGAGCTGGTGTACAGCTTCCGGGTCATGTGGCTAGCATGACTAAACCGCTTCTGGCGAACAAGAGCAGCGCAAGGAAACGCCGTTTACTTTCCCGCCGGAGCGGTACCTATTTATCTACTTGCACTTTGACATGCTTTCGAACTGCTAGGTTGGCAGGAGCAGGGACCAAGCAAGGGGAGCTCACCTGTCGTGGGGATTCGAACCACCGACCTTCTGATCAGCAAGTCCTAGACCCTGTGGTTTAACCCACAGTGCCACCCGCGTCCCCTACCAAAGTCTTATCCTCCAGGAATTGTATCTAATCCCCTGTTAAAGCCCTCCAGGGTTTTCAGCCATTGGAAGGCACCACACTTTATTAGGAATATAGGAAGACTTTACACTGTGTAGTAATATCGATTAATAACAATAGCCAAGTCTCACCAGGCATTCATATCTAGGGAAGGAGCTCCATAACTGGGCTGCCACCATGCAGATGGTGCCTTCTGCCCGGTCCATCGAGGTCAGTCTTGCCTGCACTGACTGGCAGTGGCTCTGCAAGGTCTTCCCAACCATACCTGCAGATGTCCTGGCCAGGGATGATGGGAGCTGTAGTCTGAAGGAAACAGAGGGCACCAGGTTGGCAAGGCTGAAAGCGTCTGTTCCAATCTGAAGTTCTTTGCCAGCCTGCTAAAAAGGGATAAAGTTAGAACTAGCAAGCAGACTTTTAGGAGTTCTCTTGACGGAATCAAGTCCCGCCTGCTAAATCAGAACTCCTGTCCTTTTAGGGCAGAGGCAGATTTTCTCCCAATTCAAAAATGACAAGGAAGCCTATGAATGAAAAATGTTGCAGTATGGATACCACAACTTACTAGATACGTGTGTGTTTGTGTGTAAGCAAAAGCATGGGAATCCAGAAGTATTTGCTGCTACTTGAGAAAACATTCAGCAATTGAAAAGACCTGGAGACATGTTTGTTTTTTTAAAAAAATAAAGATCACATGATCACTGAGTCATTTCCAGGAAGGGAAACTCCCAGTGACTGAAAACTGAAAAGCGAAACTTAACTCGGGTCTTCAGTGCGAGGGAGCCATGGCCGCTGCAGGGGGTCACATCCAGCGTCTCCGTGATGAAGCCACTTGCTCCATCTGCCTGGATTACTTCAAGGATCCAGTGACCATCCCAGAGTGTGGGCACAACTTCTGCCGATCCTGCTTGGTCCTCTTCTGGGGGGAAGCGGAGGCAGAGGCTTCCTGCCCTCAGTGCAGAGAAAGAGTCCAGAGAAGGAGCCTCGTCTCCAATCGGCTACTGGCTAATGTGGTGGAAATAGCCCAGAATCTCAGCCTCCAGGAGGGAAAGGAGGAAGGAGGGAAAGGAGGAGTCTGTGGAAAGGAGGAAGGAGGGAAAGGGAGAACCTGCGAGGATCACCAGGAGCCCCTCAAGCTCTTCTGCAAAGTCCACGAGGCCCCCATCTGCCTGGTGTGTGACAAGTCAAAGGAACATGAAAATCACAAGGTGATTCCTCTGGAAGAGGCTTTCGAGGAATACAAGGTAGGCGATCTCTGGATCTGGAGGGGGAGAAATAAATAGCTGTGGATTCTTCCTGGGAGGTTTTCTTTTGAATTCTCAGGTCCACAGTAGGCATGGCATAGATTGGTCCTTGTTCATCGCCTTGGAAGCAGCCCAGGGGAAGCCTGGGGGCTCCTGGGATGGCTGGAGGGGGGCGTTGAAGTCTTTCTCTCTGCCAGGGGGACAAGGGGATCTTGAAATACTCACAGCAGCTTCAAAGATTTGAACTGGGACCTTGGCAGGGAGAGAAAGGGTTAACCTCGTCCACATCCCCCAGCAAGGCTGCTCTGTACATATTTAGAACAGTAGAAATGTAAATGGCACATAGACAACTAAGTACATGTCTCATTTGGTTACCAGGATTCCTCCTCAATGCCCTGCAAAACAGAGAGCAGCAAGGGGTCAGCGTGGGGGGGGGGACTGTTAGCTAGGAATTGTCCAGATGGTGCAGGATCCCACCCCCCAAGTATCTGTTGGAAGCAGATTTGGGAGTGGGGAGTGGAAGCACCTACTGGTGGCTTATTCTGGGGGGTGCCGTGGAGCCTGTGCAATGAGGTTTCGGGGGGGGGGGCTGAGGATCTCCTCCCACCCCAAATGGCAAAGGACTCCGTGGTTCAGAGTAGCATCTGCAAAGACCAGGGGGGAAGATGACTTTTTCATGGCAACTCGGAATTGGACCTGTGAAATTATATACTATATATAGTGCCTTTTAATCCCTTTTTAAAGAAATCACTTATTCTACTACAGTGGTGCAAAAATGCTCCTGTGCTATGCAGTGCTACTAATGCCACACAATAGTGAAAATAAGCTGGTTCCTTTGAACTTGCGGGAGGACCAGACAGCAATCGTGTGATCAAAGGAGCTACTTGGGTGGATTCTGGCCGCAGTAGAACTTCTCTGGCCCAGAAATGGAAGAAGCTGCAGCACTTAAATCTCCCCTGGTGGCCCTACACACTTGGGGGTCTGGCTACTGCAGAGAAAATAACTGACAAATAGCAGAAAACCAGAATTGCCATCTGACCCAAAAGAGGGGTTTGGAATGGGTGAAGTTTTGAGAAGCGCTGCTCTATCCCTGCATCTCTCGCCTCTTGGGCTGACCTCACTATCTCTTTGATGCTAGAGTGATACATCCCAGGTTGTATCCTGCCTTATCCCTTCCTCCTCCTCCTCCTCCTCTTCCCACTTCTCCCTGAGACCTCAAGATGAGAAGTCAGGTTGGGACTCCCAAGGAAAGGAGAGGAGGCTGAGAGATCACTCCGCAAGGGAGGGTGTTTGAGAAAGTGTGAGGGGCTGCCAGCTCTGCAGGCAAGGGGGGAACCTAACTGGGATCCTGAGCCCCACAGGGGTGCTGCAGAAGTAATGTAGCTGATCCACGGAGCCGTGGAACCAAAGAGGCTGAAAACCACTGTACTTTTATTTCCGCCAGTAAATTACTTTGCTATTCTAGCAAGGCCACTGGGCGCAAAAAACCATTGTGATTTTCATCTCTCTGTGTGTCTCAATCAAAGCTGAGTTTTTCCTTTTCTCTTTAGGGAGAGATCTGTCGCCGCCTGGAGATTCTGAGGAAAGAGAGAGGGGAAATTCTGGCCCATCAAGCAGATCTGGACAAGGAAAGCAAAGACCTCCTTGTAAGTGTTTCTGTTGTTACTAGACAGGGAACAAGCACTTGAGACCTCCAGGTATAGGGCAGTATATAAATTCAATAGAGAAGAAGAGGAAGAGGAAGAGGAAGAGGAAGAGGAAGAGGAAGAGGAGGAGGAGGAGGAAGAAGAGGAAGAAGAAGAAGAAGAAGAAGAAGAAGAAGAAGAAGAAGAAGAAGAAGAAGAAGGGAGTCAGGACTGAGGAGGGATGGAGAAATCTGCCTGTTTCAGCTTCTCCACATTTCTCCTTTTTCCACATCAGTCTGTTATGAATCAGATGTTAGGGTAGCCACCTCCTTGTATAAATATTTTGATCTGTACTTTACCCTCATAAATACATTTTTTTGTGAATATTACCTGGCTGGGTCAAGCTTGAAAATATCAGAATTTTAAAGCTCTGTTTTGGTCTTCATATTTTTTCAGCAATAGTGAATTAGGTAAGTTCACCTTTGAATGCTGCTAAATTGAGTTTATTTCCCCTTGTCATTTATTATGTGAATAGAAGTCAAGGAGAAGCTTGAGGACTTGTGAGCTGAAAGGGTGGAAGCAATTTAATCCAAATCCTGCTTTACCATAAATATTACTAAAGAACTGAATTCTAAATGTGCTCTCTTGTTCATTTTTAGGAAACTCAGGCTTTTTAAAACCTTTAAAGAAAACAGGGGAGCTATGAGGATGAACTTTGCATGTTGTTCTCCTCTGTTTCTGTTCCTTCCAACACCTAAATCGTCCCAGTCTAAACTGAGGGGTGTTTTATGTCCCTGAATGTTCTCTGCAGGGAAAATCCATGGCTAGGAAAAAAGAGCTCCTTCCTTTAGGCTGTATCCGTCTGCAAAATAGACATCAACTGAAACAGCAATGGAGAGGGCCTCCCCTCAAAATAAAGGTTTACTTCTTTAGCCACTGAAGGTTTCATGTCTATGAAAAATCTGAAGTGTCCTCCCTGTTTATTTTTCATAATTTTGTTTCTGCTGTTTTGAGGCTAAGAACCAAACACACTCAGACCTCCTCTTTTCTTGCAGAAATTAACAGAAACAGAGAGGCTGAAGATTGTGGAGAAATTCAGAGAACTGCGCCAGTTCCTGGAAGAACAAGAAAAACGTCTGCTGACTCACGTGGAAGAGGTGGAGAAGGCGATTGCAGGGAGAAGGGATGAGCAGCTGGCCAGACTCTCCAGGAAACTCTCCTCTCTTGAGAAGATCATCCAGGAGATGGAGGAGAAGGGTCAGCAGCCAGCGAATGAACTCCTGCAGGTAAGACGGTGGCAGGAACAGCCCAAGGCTCCAGGAAAAGGCTGCCTCCAATCCTTTATGCGTCCCTTTCATTTATGCAAAGAGTGCAGGGGCTCAGGTGATGGAGCCTCTAGTCAGGTTTGTAATGGACAGGAAGACCCAAGAGACCTGGGATGCTTAACTCACCTGAATGCAGACTAGAGATTTTTCTGTGTTCTTGATGGAACAGGAGGTGCTTTTCTGCTCTTTGCTGATGATTTGTCTCCAAATGCCTTCTTCTTGGCAATGCTGCCTTCCTGCCCTGTGCTGGGCTTCAGCGAGGATGAGTTCAGGCCTCCTTCCAACATGAGCCAGTCTCTTGACCAAGCTTCTTTTCCACTTCCCTCCACAACTTCTGGGTTGATCACCTTCACAGTGGATCCAGATCAGCCCAAAATGGTGCTCAGTCACAGTGCCGAAAGAGCAAGACAGAGGGACTCATCCAGACTGCTGCTTGTCCCACCCCTTTCCTCCAGGAAAACCTGCTCTTTACTGCTGAATTAGAGCAAACATCAGCCTGGTTTTCTCTGGATTGACGTTTGCTTAGATGTTGAACTAAGGAGCAGGTTTTTCTTGAGGGAAAGCAGCAGGGCAAAGGCAAAACTACTTGGACCTGTGTTTTCTGGGCACAGGAAAAGCAGAAGTGTGGATGAGCCCAAAGAAACACTCAGCTATATAATAATAATAATAATAATAATAATAATAATAATAATAATAATAATAATTATTATTATTATTATTATTATTATTATTATTATTAATATATTTATATCCCACCCATCTGGCTGAGTTTCCCCAGCCACTCTGAGCAGCTTCCAACCAAATATTAAAAACAATACAGCATCAGACATCAAAAACTTCCCTAAAGAGGGCCGCCTTCAGTTTTCTTCTAAAAGTCGGAGAGTTTTTTACTTCCTTGACATCTGATGGAAAGGTGTTCCACAGGGCAGGTGCCACTACCAAGAAGGCCCTCTGCCTGGTTCCCTGTAACCTCACTTCTCGCAGCGAGGGAACTGCCAGAAGGCCCTCGGCAGTGTCCAGGCAGAACGATGGGGGTGGAGATGCTGCTTCCGGTATACAGGACCAAGGCCGTTTAGGGCTTTAAAGGTCAGCACCAACACTTTGAATTGTGCTCGGAAACGTACTGGGAGCTGCTTTATTACCCCTTTGGAGGCATTTTATGCTGCAGGTGCTTTTCTTATTTCCAGTTGGAAAGTAGAATTTGAAATTTGGGGACTTCTATGGAAGACAATTTGGGACAGTTCCCTGGTAGGATTATCCTGTAGGCTTACTTACATCTGAATTGCACAATGCAAACTGGATTAAAGTTAATAAATTATAATCTAAGACAAGAGATGGGATGGAATCTTCTCCTGAACCCACAAATATTAAATTTCCCTAAAATGCTGGTGGAATTCCATAAGGATTTTCAACAATAATTGCAAACAGATGTGGAAATGTGGAGAACTTGATATTGGAAAAATTAATAATTTCAGACTGGAGAAATAAAAGCTGTGAGAAACCCAAACTGGCTGATTCCACCATCCCTGCCCACAACCTTGCCATGTGCCAGGCAGACTGACATCCGAGGGGCAGAGTCTGAGGGGGTCTTCCTAGTGTGGCCTGTGGGGTGCAGTGAATTCCCTTCTCTTTTCCCCTCTAGGATGTGAGAAGCACCTTGCAGAGGTAAGTGGATCTGGCTCATTTCCATTAGCATCCCTCCACGAGGCCGGGATGCAGGAACCTCAGACATGGCCCCCCAGGGGCTGCAGGGGGGAGACTGTAGGACTCACTCCCTGAGGCATCTCACAGGTAAATGCAGGGCCCCCTCTCTGGGACTTGACAATCGGTAGATCTTTTTATACTGTGAATAGATCACAGTCTCTTGGGAGTTGGACGTGCCTGCCTTCGTTGTTTCCTTCTAGACTGACCAGTTCAGTCACTCTGCCGGCCCCCCACCCTGTCCCAAGCAAACTCCTGCCCCATAGAGCCCCTTGGGGGGGGGTGCGATTTCTCACCAAGGAGCAGGAATTGGCTATTTTCTTGACCATATTCCAGCTGCAGTATTTCAATTCAAGGTGTCACTCAGGTTCAGAGTAGAGGTTTTAAGGAACATTTCTTGTTTCCCAACAGAAGTGCATCTCTTTTTCTTCCTCACCCCTTCTCTGGGGACATCTAGAGAAAGGAAATGTGTGCTGTGCTGTCATCACCCTCAGACAATTCCTGCCCCTTGATACAATATGATTCTGCTGCTTCTTTGAATAGACATCAGTGGGGAGACCCAGAGGCCTGGGGTTGCTGTTTTGGCCCTTGGGGGTCTGGCTGAGGAGTCCGTAGTGAGGAAGAAACTCCCCACTCAGGGCCTGCTTGTCCCTCTAGGCCTCCTCCCAATTCCTTTCTTTTCCTTTAACAGAAATTGCGGATTTGAATGGGCTGACATTGTTTTTCTTTTCACCAGGTATGAGAAAAGAGAGAGTCCAGAGAAGCCGAAGGCTTTCCCTCCAGAGCTGAGGAACAGGATCTTGGAATCCTGTGATCTAAATCACCTTGTGGAAGATGCAATGAAACAATGGAAAGGTAATTAAAATTGGCTGCCAGGATTTCACACTGGGAATTCTGTTACTTCTTCAGAACTGAACATGCCAGGCTCTTATTGCATGGAATTTAATAACCCCAGGATCCCTTCCTTCTTGGGGCTCCAGCCTTCATTTCCTGTCCCCCAGAATGGCCCATGTATATTGTGACGCTGGATCCTGTAATGGAAGCCTGAACCAGAGTGTATCTGTTTTCAATTCTACGGAACCTCCTTTTCCTTTTGGTTTCCCGTCTTCACAATCTGGGGTTGTCCTTTTGGAGGTTCTCCTGCTCTGAATAGATGTCAATTCAAGGATGCTACATTATGAAGTGTTACTTCATAATGTAATAATAAGAGCCAGTGTGGTGTAGTGGTTAAGAGCAGTAGTCTCGTAATCTGGTGAACCGGGTTCGCGTCTCCGCTCCTCCACATGCAGCTGCTGGGTGACCTTGGGCTAGTCACACTTCTCTGAAGTCTCTCAGCCCCACTCACCCCACATAGTGTTTGTTGTGGGGGAGGAAGGGAAAGGAGAATGTTAGCTGCTTTGAGACTCCTTAAAGGGAGTGAAAGGCAGGATATCAAATCCAAACTACTACTCTTCTTCTTCTTCTTCTTCTTCTTCTTCTTCTTCTTCTTTTATATGGAGATTTATTTCAGGTGGAAGAGTGTTGCCCTTACACTTTATTATCTTTTTGCTTCCTCAGATGCTGTGTTATACAGAAAACAGATTCAGAAAGGTAAATTTCCAGGGGAGGAACAATTTGACAGGAGGGATGGGGACTAATATTTCATGGGTGTTGAACCGTCTGTTTTGCAGACTATGGGACCCCCATCAATGGCGTCACTCTGAGAAACAGTCCTCTAGGGGGTTTGGGTTCTTTGTCTGTCCCATAAATGAACTGGGAGAGGGTTTGAAGGCTTGGATTGGGGGCAGAGCTTGTCCCTGTGAAGAACCCGCACACCAGTCTGAGTTCCATTCCTGCCTATAGACTAGTATCCTGGTTTCACCCTCGATTTTATAGATTTTGCTTTCTTTGATAAAATCGATATACTGCTCAGTTGTGGGGGGAAAGCCTCAGAGCCTTACAATATCTTACAAAACCCTTTGGGAAAATCCTGCAGGGTTAGTCCATTGTCCCTGGTTTCTGGTTCTCATGTATAAGGAACCTCCCTTGCATTTTGTTTTCCCTCCACACAATCTGGAGAGGTTCTTTTGAGGCTTCTCGAGATTTGCTTGGATTTCTCCCTCGTGAAGTGTGTTAAAAAGGGCACCCACAAGCACCCAGTCCCTTCTCCACCTCCTGCCAGGCAGGTCTCCCAGCAGCAGAGCCAAGGCCATTTCACCAGCCATTTCTCGTGCTTCAGCCATTCCCATCTCCTGAGAGTTCCCGCTGTTCCTATGAGATCAGCCCCATTCCAGGAGGGCGGCCTCCCCATTGCATGAGACCCTTTGAATTACAGGGTAAAGCTCTGCCGATTCTTCCTCTGCTTTGTCAGCATGCTTGGAAATTCCGCTTTCAAGAGCTTTCCCCCACCACTTTACTTGGTGCAGATATTAACCTTCCTCCAGCCCTCCAGTACAGATCCCCATTTCATTCATGGATTTTGAATGGTTGTATTCTGCCATTTTCTAGCATGGTTTACCACTTCTGATTTCCCCATGGAATCATGGAATAGTAGAGTTTGAAAGGATCCCAAGGATCATCTAGTCCATGGGTAGGCAAAATAAGGCCTGGGGGCTGGATCCGGCCCAATCTTCTTCTAAATCCCGCCCGCGGACTGTCTGGGAATCAGCGTGTTTTTACATGAGTAGAATGTGTCAAAATACAGTGGTACCTCGGGTTACATACGCTTCAGCCTACAGACTCCTCTAACCCCGAAATATTACATCGGGTTAAGAACTTTGCTTCAGGATGAGAACAGAAATCGTGCTCCGGCGGCACAGCGGCAGCAGGAGGCCCCATGAGCTAAAGTGGTGCTTCAGGTTAAGAACAGTTTCAGGTTAAGAATGGACCTCCAGAACGAATTACGTACTTTACCCGAGGTACCGCTGTATAGTCCAGCCCCCCACAAGGTCTGAGGGACAGTGGACCGGCCCCCTGCTGAAAATGTTTACTGACCCCTGATCTAGTCCAACCCCCTGGAATGCAGGGATCACAGCTAAACATGTTAGTTGTTTTAATTCCTTAGGCATAAAGTTGTTGTCTTTGCAATTATTTGTTCTATGATGTCATCTTTTGCTTAAAATATTTTTTTTTAGCTATTAACCCTCTTTTTGCTTCCTCAAATGTCCAGTCACTCAGAAATCTCCACAGAGGTAAATTTCACATGGAGACCCCAATTCACAGGAGGGGTGGGGACTAGTGTTTCATGGGGGGTCAAGAGTCTCTTCTGTATGTTGAGAACCATCCACCGCTTGACTCCAGCCCTGCTGTTTGTGCCACAAAGGCAGAGAGGGTGGACTTGAAGGGGGGGAGAGAAACTTCCCAGGAGGATCAGGCAGAGGAGGGAAGAGTTTTACCCCTGGCTAGAGAAAGTTGGGTTGCTTTTCCATCATGTGACCTTTTTCAGGTCTGGTTGCCAAATGTCCTCTTTTCACCAGCCATGTCTTCTATTTTCATGATCAAAATTTCTTAAAATCTGTATCGGGGCAGATTTTTAAAATTTGGCAGAATGTCCCCAAGTTTTTTTGTTCAGTTTTTTGGTTTCCAGGAACCCATGAAAAATTAAATATTGCATTAGAGCAGGCATAGGCAACCTCGGTCCTCCAAATGTTTTGGCACTACAATTCCCATCATCCCTGACCACTGGTCCTGTTAGCTAGGTATCATGGGAGTTGTAGTCCCAAAAACATGTGCAGGGCCGAGGTTGCCTATGCCTGCATTAGAGTCAGATCTAAGGCACCCAGTTCGGCTAATCTGTAGCAGAGAATCACAACAGAGCAGCATCATAAGCTAGCGACATACTGTACTGTAAATGTCCCTTCTCTTGTGGCTGAACCAAAAGGACGCTGGCTCAGCTACAAGATCTTGGAGAAGGAGTCCGGGAGGGCAAGAGTTAAGATCCCCCTGCCCGTAAGGAGAGTCCACATGCAGATGTTCAACAGGTTAATAAATAGTTCTGTGCACATTTACGTTCAGCAAGATGTGAACATGTGCCCAAATATTTCATGCGGCAAGTATTCTTACTATTCTTTTGTTGTTGAAAGTTAACAGCATTGCTACTAGCAGTACAGTGGTGCCTCGCAAGACGAAAAGAATCCGTTCCGCAATTCTCTTCGTCCAGCGGTTTTTTCGTCTTGCGAAGCAAGCCCATTGACGGCTTAGCGGATTAGCGCTATTAGCGGCTTTTAGCGGCTTTGCGGATAAGCGGCTTAGAAAAAGGGGGGGAAGGGGAAAAAACCCGCAGGAACTCGCAAGACATTTTCGTCTTGCGAAGCAAGCCCATAGGAAATTCGTTTTGCGAAGCGCCTCCAAAACGGAAAACCCTTTCGTCTAGCGGGTTTTCCGTCTTGCGAGGCATTCGTCTTGCGGGGCACCACTGTATATCACAGCTTCTATAGCTTACATATAATAGGCGTATTTCAAATGAGAGTCGTCATAGCGATCCATGGTTAAAAGTCAGAGTTGGCCAGTGTGTCCTCTTTCTTGCTCTTCAATATATATATAATATATATGGTATATATTAAATCCCAAAGAGAAGCATGGAATAAGCAGTCCTTTGTAAAGTTGCCCTTCCACCTGCCTCCTCTTCCCTGGCGGCAAGGCCTAAACTTCCAAGATGGTTGGGAGGAAGGAGAGACCAAGTGGGTGAGAGAGATGGAGAGCAGGAATAAACAGGCCCCCCACTTAACACGATTTTCACTTTTGTGCATGAGGGCCCAGAACATAACTCCCGCAAAAGTGAGGGGAAGACTCTATATGTTTTTGTGTGGTATTTTTATGCTGTGGACCACCCTCAGACCTATAGATGAAGGGCAGTATGCAAATGTTGATATTATTATTATTATTATTATTATTATTATTTATTATTATTATTATTATTATTATTATTTATTATTATTACAGGGGGGTCCTCATCTCCCAGCCCAAACCAGGGTTCCCCAAAGGCCAGTTCCCACAGAGATTGTCAGAGGGGGGCGGCTTCTCTCCTCTCCTGCCTCCTCCAATTCTCTCTTTCTCCTTCCCTAACACAGAAGAGATGAGTGAAAGGTTTCCTGGGTGGTTTTTCCCCTTAGAAAATGCCTGGGTTGGAAGGAGGGCAGGCACAATGGACATTGAATATAAGAAAGTGAAGGAAACTGAGTTAAAAATCAACAAGGAAGTTATTTATTCTGCTGAGAGTCTGCAAGGAATGCAAGGAATTCCCCTTGATCTGAAAGGGAATCTGGGTTTTCCGGCTGTTTCTTGGATAAGGATGTCCATCTCTGTCTCTCCGCTGACTCTGCCTGATCTTCTCTTTCCCTCATCTTCTCCCCAACAGCAAATGTCACTCTGGATCCAGACACAGCCCATCCCAAACTCATCCTGTCCAAGGATCGGAAAAGCCTGAGATTGGGAGACAAACTGCAAGCCCTGCCTGATAATCCCGAGAGATTCAGATGGTCCTCTTGTGTGTTGGGACGTGAGGGATTCACAGCAGGCAGACATTTCTGGGAAGTCACTGTGGAAAGTGGGGAAGGGTGGGCTTTAGGGGTCGCCAGGAAGTCTGTGGAGAGAAAGGGCCGCTTCCCCTTTAGTCCTGAGTGGGGGATCTGGGCTGTGGGGATTTCGAGAGGGGGGTACATGGCCTGGACATCCCCTAAATACTCTCCTCTGTCCCCAAGTGAGGAGCCCAGGAGGATCCGGGTGACTCTGGACTATGAAGGGGGACGTGTGTCTTTTTCTGACGCCGACTCAGGAGCCGAACTCTACACGTTCTCAGGAGCCTCGTTCTCTGGAGAGACCCTCCTCCCTTTCTTTTATCTGTGGAGAAATTATACAACCCCCCTCATTATCTCCTGAGGAGACTACATCTGCCTCTCAGGCCCAGCAAGAGTTTCTCTCCAGACCAGAGTGACTGACATAAAAAACCATTTACCCACCAGGAGAGCCTTGGGCAGTTTTTCAAGGGCCCTTTGAGAAGATTCATTTTCCTTCCTTTCTCCAGAATTCCCTCTGCAGCTCACTTCTTCTGAAAGAGACAGTCACACTTTTAACAGTCCCAATAAATCATCTTTTCCTCACCTTGAGTCTTGTTTTCCTTTTGAGATGTCTGATTTGGCAGAGCACGAGGCTCTTAATCCCAGGGTTGTGGGTCGGAGCCCCACGTTCGGCAAAGGTTTCCTGCACTGCAGGGGGTAGGACTAGATGACCCTCAGGATCCCTCGCAACCCTGCAATTCTACGAAACCTCCCTCTCCCCATAATATCTTATGCAGCTGTGAAAATGCATGCATCATTGGATTAATAGAGGACTAAAAAATGAACCCCTTCCCCACGTCAGGCAGGACAGCTGGAGATCTCAGATGGGAAGAAAATAAAAAAGAAATTGAACAGGGCGTCAGCTTCAAATGCCCTCTGCAAATACAGCCTCCCCATCTCCACACTTTGTCAGAAATGAACCTCATTGCATTGAGCGGGGCTTCGGCCCAGTTATATGTGTTTAGGTTTGATGCATTAACGTTCCATATTTACAGGCTGGATTCTGTATATCAGGGGCAGCAAATGGGGTGTCCTCTGGATAACGCTGGACTCCAACTCCCCTCTGACCCATCCAGCATGGCCAGGGGTCAGAGAGGATGGGAGCTGCAGTCCGGCAGCTTCTGGAAGGGGCCCCATGGGCTGTGCTGCCCTATACATTTCGCAGGACACCCTCCCCGTGTTCCTCAGCCCCACCCCAAATGCACAATGCTCCCCCAAGGAGGGTCTTCTCAGCACCAGGTACATCTGATTTCTCTCCTGGGATACTAAGAGCTAGAACAAGAAATGCCTATGGAATTGACCCCTCATATATCAGGCCGGACTCTCCCTGGCTCCACTATCAGGGCCGCCGACTACTGACCGGTGCAGCCTGATCTCCTTTTCCTGCGTTTCCCAAGGGGTGGTGGCACATCAAAATAAAGACACCTTCCCCCCCCCACCTGCCTGAGGGCCACCTCCCCTTCCTCCATCCCCCATATGATGTTGGTGGTCTTTGTGTGTACTTTTCCCTTTGATTCCTTGCAAATGTCTGCTTCTTCGCACCCCCAAACCACCAGCCTGTAGGAGAAAATTGTATGTGTTTTCTACTTCAGTAGCAGCTAGCGTGTTGGACTGTGACGTGGGAGACCAGGGTTCAAATCTCTGTTCGGCTACGAAGCTCAAAAGGTTGACCTTGGGCCAGTCTCGGCCCGTCCTACCTCACAGGGTGGTTGTTGCGAGGATTAAATGAGCGAGGAGAACCATGTAAAATGGGGAGGACAAACTATGCAACCCCCCCTTGAGCTCCTTGGAGGTGTAATAAACGAAAATCTGCCCTTATTCCCTTATTGGGTACACAAGAGCCCTTGTAGAGTCCTTTGTAGGTTCTCCATCGGTAGGAGAAAAAAACAGAGGCCAAACAGAGAATATTAAGAAGCAAAGCAGCTAGTAATCTTGATCTTTATTCAATTATTGCAAAAGGGTGCCCCCTCACAGACACGAGAAAGGAGGAGGAACCCCTAACAAAAGCGTGCCTGCCCTTATATAGAAATTTAAAATTGCCCACCCTCGAGTCCCAAGACCACCCCCAGAAGCATCATACATAAATCACAGAAGGGGTGTAGCCCAAGACCACCACCCCCCCGATACATCATACCACATCACAGAAAAGGCGGTCTACAACAGAAATCTGAGTGCATTGTTTATTTCCTGTCTGGCAGGTTACCTGTTTAATGAGAGCCTGGAGCCTGGCCAGACTTTGGTAATATTAAATACTTAGTTCCTGCGCCAGGTCACAGGCTCACACCCTATTCAAACACAGATATACCCTTAGGACAGGATTTGTGAGGAAAGAGACAATGGGGAGGTTTCCCACTTTGACCTTGCAGAGAAATATTTGAGGTAAATTTGTTCAGGACTTTTTTCTGTGGGGTTTCAGGCATGTGGCTTATATACAGTGGTACCTCAGGTTAAGAACTTAATTCGTTCTGGAGGTCCGTTCTTAACCTGAAACTGTTCTTAACCTGACGTACAACTTTAGCTAATGGTGCCTCCTGCTGCTGCCGTGCCGCCGAAGCACGATTTCTGTTCTCATTCTGAAGCAAAGTTCTTAACCTGAAGTAATATTTCTGGGTTAGTGGAGTCTGAATCCTGAAGCGTCTGTAACCTTAAGTGTATATAACCCTAGGTACCACTGTATTTATGTACGTGTTTGCTTGGTACATTTATGAACATTTATTACCTATCTAAGATTTTTATAACAGAGGAAAGGTGAGGATACAAATGTTAAGAAGAAGAAGAAGAAGAAGAAGAAGAAGAAGAAGAAGAAGAAGAAGAAGAAGAAGAATGCCGTATTGGCCAGAATATAAGCCGCACCAACAAATAAGCCGCACCTTTAAAATTCAAGGGGGGGAGAGAGAAAAAAGATAATACCCAAATATAAGCCACTCCCTTAAAATTGGGTTACAGGCTGAAAATTGCTGCCGCTGGTACAATTGTAACTCTGAGCCAATTTAAGCCTTTCACCGTAAATCGCAAATGAAGTCTCAGGCTCGCAAATCGGCAATAAAACATTCTTTTTGTTTACCGTATGTCTGTTTCAGCAGCAATATCGTAAAAGGCAGTTTTTGTAAGGTCGCAAATTTAAGCCGCACTTTAAGTTTTCAAGGTCAGAATTTGGGGGGGAAAGTGCAGCTTATATTTGGGCCAAAATAATAATAATAATAATAATAATAATAATAATAATAATAATGATGATGATGATGATGATGCACTGTTTCTAATAAGGCTGCACCTAAGATAGCTCAGGGGACGCAGGTGGCGCTGTGGGTTAAAGCCTCAGCGCCTAGGGCTTGCCGATCGAAAGGTCGGCGGTTCGAATCCCTGCGGCGGGGTGCGCTCCCGCTGCTCGGTCCCAGCGCCTGCCAACCTAGCAGTTCGAAAGCACCTCCGGGTGCAAGTAGATAAATAGGGACCGCTTACCAGCGGGAAGGTAAACGGCGTTTCCGTGTGCGGCTCTGGCTCGCCAGAGCAGCGATGTCACGCTGGCCACGTGACCCGGAAGTGTCTCCGTAAAGCGCTGGCCCCCGGCCTCTTAAGTGAGATGGGCGCACAACCCCAGAGTCTGTCAAGACTGGCCCGTACGGGCAGGGGTACCTTTACCTTTTTAAGATAGCTCAGATGGCATAGCATGAGACTCTGAATCTCAGGGACGTGGGTTCCAGCCCCATGTCGGGTGAAAAATTCCTGCATCGCCGGGGGTTGGACTAGATGACCCTCGGGTCCCTTCCAAGTCTGCGATTCTGCAAGGACTTGTGCAGCTTAAGAGTTAAACCCACCGAGCTGCAATGGCGAGAGTTTCACGAGGGAGGCGGGCTTGTGAAATCCAGGAAGGGTTTTTCCTCCCTGGTTAGGGGGTGGGCCTTGGTTTTGAATTTCTTTTGCAGCTGGCATAAAAGGAGGAGGAAAGAAGGAGCTGGGGCATGAAAGAGGCAGAGAGGCAGGGAATTGCTGGAGGAGAAAAAAAGATCCTCTTTTGTAATTGCTCTCGCTCCTGATTTCCCCCTTCCAGAAGAAGCAAACTCTTTGAGCAAGCTGGGTCACAGGGTATGTGGACAGCGCTTTTCTATGGGGTACTGGGGAGGGGCGGTAGGGCAGGGGGGCGGCATGGGGCAGGAAGGCTCCTTAAACGAAGGGGGCCTGCCTGTTTGAGCCTCCTGCAAATCCTGGGCAATGTGTATGTGTGTGGGGGGGGCTTCTGCAGAGCATCGGAGACCAAAGCGCAGAGCAGCGCATCGTTAACCTCTGGAACTCCCCTCCACAGGAGACAATAATAATAATAATAAATTTTATTTATACCCCGCCCTCCCCAGCCAAGACCGGGCTCAGGGCGGCTAACACCCGATATAAAAATAAATTGATTGAAATACAACTTAAAAACAAGATTAAAATAGAACTTTAAAATATTAAAATACAGCCTCATTTCAATGGAAACTCAAATCAAAAACTTTTTTGGGGGGATGAAAACGTCAAGTCTTCACCAAGGCTAACTTTCCAATGATCGTCCCCAACACAGACAGCTTTGAAAAGAGGATCAGACTCATTCGTTTGGTCTGAACCGGAAAGGGATCTGCTTATACCTTATTTAGAAAGCGGGACACTTCCCTTGCGGAATCAGCCCCAGATCGGAGGCCACGTACTGTGTGGTAGCTTCAGAATTATAACTCTTGATTTAACCCCCATGTTTCCCGTCTTTCCTTCCAGGGAGAAGCTCCTCGCGCCGGTTTTGGGACCGCCAGTATCTCCTCCTCTCTTGTCCTAGTTCCCCGCTTAGCATTTTGATCCTCAGAAGTCATCCCTGTGGAGATCAGGAAGGGATGAAAACGGAGGAGCAAGACTCGGCAGCCGAGAGGTTGCAGAAGGCAGGAAAAGCCCCCCAGCTTGTCCCGGCCACAAGTATCGGGGAGCCTCTGTGTCGGACAGTTGCGCAGCCAAAGGTCAAGGAGGAACCCAGCAAAGGTCTTCTCCTTCACCACTGGGAGGTCCAGTGGCAGGAGTTCCTGAAGACGATGGAGTCTCCTCTGCCCGGATCGGGCGCCCCATATCTGCACAGCGAGGCGGCCCCATGGGACGATGCCAAGGGCTTTCTGGCCTCCTTCGAGCGGGTGGCTGAGGCCTGCCAGTGGCCCAAGGGAGAGTGGGCGGCCAGGCTGCTGCCAGCCCTCCGAGGAGGGGCCGAGCGGGCCTTTGGCCGCCTGGAGGCCAGCGACAGAGAGGATTATGGGAAAGTGAAGGCGGCCATCTTGCGCGGGGACACCACCGCCCAGGAGAAGCAGCGGCAGCACTTCCGCCGCTTCTGCTACCAGGAGGCCGAGGGGCCGAGAGACGCCTATGGCCGCCTCCAGGAGCTCTGCCGTGGGTGGTTAAAAGTGGACCGGCACACCAAGGAGCAGATCCTGGAGTTGCTGATCCTGGAGCAGTTCCTGGCTATTCTGCCGCCCGAGGTCCAGGGCTGCGTCAGGGAGGCCGGGCCCGAGAGCTGCTCCCAGGCAGTGGCCCTGGCCGAGGAATACCTCCAGGCGCAACGGGAAGCTGAGGGGCAGGAGCAGCTGGTGAGGCGGTGGCACGGTGCCGCTCGCATGCGCCTTGGGGCTGTGTTGCCGGGGGACTCCTGTGGGTCTGATCCTGCCACTCCCTGGGTTGTTAACCAAGAGAGCGAAACCTGTCCGTTTCATGCCGCTTAAGGAGTGGAAGTCCGATTCCATGCCCCTAGCTCACTCAGTGAAACACTTAATCTCGGGGTTGTGGGTTCAAGTCCCATTTTGGGCAAAAGATTCCTGTGTTGCAAGGGGTTGGACTAGATGACCCTAGGGATCCCTTCCAACTCTGATTCCTGTGCTCTTCTAGGCATACTCCCCAAGTATCCCTTTTCTCTAATGACAGTTCTGGAATTATGAAAGC
This sequence comes from Podarcis cretensis, assembly GCF_951804945.1. NCBI lineage: Eukaryota > Metazoa > Chordata > Lepidosauria > Squamata > Lacertidae > Podarcis > Podarcis cretensis. The sequence goes on from NC_137171.1 coordinate 121,224,011, forward strand.
CATCCCAGCTTCTGATTTGATCCCAGAGTGTCCCTAATTCCGCTGCCAGTGCCAAGATCAGGGAATAGTATGAGCCGGCCCTTGTCCCAAGCAATGGTGGCTGTGAGAGGGCATCCTGTTGCCTCTCCATGGACTCTCCATGGCCGCTGCTACCAGCCTCCTCCCTTGGGCAGCTGCTAGTGGCTGCTGGATAGCGGGTGAGGAGAGGCCACCACCATCGAGGCCCTGTTTGATGCGCCAGCTCTGAGGGGCAGGCAGAGGACAAGAAGAAAGAAAGAAATGTTTAGCTGGGAAAGAAGAAAGGGGGAGTGGAGCAGAGCACAAGGAATCTTGATTTTTGTACAGTGGAACCTCAGTTTTCAAGCGTATCGGATACTGAACGATTCAGAACCCGAACGCCGAAAACTCGGAAGTAATTGTTTTCGTTTTTGAACATACCTGGGAAGTCGAATGGCTTCCAAGTCACATTTCTCCGTTTTTTCAATGGATTTTACTGACCGCCCATTGCGCCTCCGTTGTCGAACGTTTCGGAAGTCGAACAGTCATCAGGAACGGATTATGTCTCGAAAACTGAGATTCCGCTGTATTTGAAAAAAGCGAGTTGTGCGTCCGCATCTAATCTTGCCCCTTTCTGAAATGTATTCATTGGCAGGTGCTTCTCTTTTTTGTCAATCAACAAATAAAATAAAATAAAATAAAATAAAGCCGGGATTAAGGGTTTTTCTCAGGAGGGCGTTTTTGCTGCGTCCCATTGGTGTGGTCGTGGTGGAAATGCTGTGCTGGGATGGGTTGGGGGGGTGGGATGGGAGTTGGGGATGAGGAGGGTCAGTTGAGTGGGGAGAGAGAAAAGCCCCTCTTTTCATCTAAGGTACGTTGGAGGGTATGGCTGGGTGATGGCTTCAGCGTGGGGTTTGAGGGAGGCTCTGGGTTTTCTGCCCAGGCCTCTCCCTCCTTGCCCTGTTGCTCTGTCCTGACGGGGTTCCTTTTTGATGTTACAGGTGGGATTTGAGGAGCCCCCCGCAGATGTCTCTGAGGAAGGCCAGCTGCCGCCCGATGTCGAACAGAGACCCCTATACGTGGAGGCCAAGCAGGAAGATGCAAGTGAGGCCCAACTGGCAGGTAAGCAGGGCCGGATTTAGAGTCGTGCCCCCTGGATCTTGCACCTTCATTGTATTTGTCAGGGAACTGCCATCGGAGCCCAGAGTGGAGGTAAGGCTCCCCAATGACGCAGGAGAGGGGACCAGCAGGGGGAGAGAGAGCACTTCCTCAGGAAGAAGGGGGAGCCTGAGAGGGCTTCGGAGGGAGGGCTCCGAGACTTTTCCAGCGAGACCAGCGGGGAGAGCACAGGACCTCCGCTAGGGACGCCCACTCTGCGCAGAAAGCTTCCGTGCAGGGAGGCTAGGCGGAGACTTGGTGTCAAAGAGCTTTTATGTTGGAAGAAGTTCAGGAAACACCCACTGACGGATTCTGCCAGGAAACACCCACTGACGGATTCTTCCCAGGTATGTTCTGTTGGAAGAAGTTCAGGAAACACCCACTGACGGATTCTGCCAGTGTCCAGCCAGGGAAAGGTTTAGCCGGACAACGCAGTCTGGAGCAGCTGCGGCTTACGCACAAGCAACCCCAATTCCCATTACAGTATTGTTCCCGTCACATGCTGAAGACACAACCACTTTGGCTTCGCGTGTGCAGAGGAGGGCAACTAGGATGATCAAGGGTCTAGAAGCTAAGCCTTGTGAGGAACGGTTGAAGGAGCTGGGTTTGTTTAGCCTGCAAAAGAGGAGACTGAGAGGAGATATGGTAGCCATCTTCAAAGATGGCTGTCACATGGAGAATGGAGCAAGCTTGTTTCCTCCTGCTCTGGAAGGTAGGACTCGAACCAATGGCTTCAAGTTGCAGGAAAGTAGTTGGATGGGCATCTGTCATGGATGCTTTAGCTGAGATTCCTGCATTGCCATGGGTTGGGCTAGATGACCCTTGGGTCCCTTACAACTATGATTCTGTGATCTGAGAGAGACGGGGTTTTTTTTTGTTTTTTTTTAAATAATTTTTTATTAGAGTTTTAAAGGTTACAAAAAAGAAAATTGAATTAAAAAAGAAAAACATAGTCAGAAAAAAGAAAAACATACAAACTGTACCAACACATAAAAAATAGAAAAAAAGAAGAAAAAAGAAAAGAAATCCTAACCTTAACATAACTTTCTTTCCTTCACTTATTTCCTTGACCTCCTCACGCCTCCCTTTTTTGTATTCTAAATCAATTAATTATTACAGCAAATCCTTTCCATCTTTGTTTTTATCCTAGTGATTGGTCTTAAAGCACTAAATTTTGCATTCTCTTCTTTCCCTAATTAACAATCCATTTTTACTTAGCCCTTTATAACATTTCTGCTAAAAACCACATAGCTTCATTCCAACATCCTTCTAACATTCCTTAATTTTACAATATTTCTGTAAGTAAACTTTAAATTTCTTCCAATCTTCTTCCACCAACTCTTCACCTTGGTCTCAAGATTCTGCCAGTCATTTCCACCAATTCCATATAATCCATTACCTTCATCTGCCATTCTTCCCGGGTGGGTAGATCTTGTGTCTTCCAGTACTTTGCAATGAGTATTCTTGCTGCTGAGAGATACGTTTTTCAGGTCACAGCCGATCGCTGTGGCTGTAAATTGTTTTGAACTGCTTTAGCATTGAATTTTATTTTTTAAAATTTATTTATTACAGTCCAGAGACCCAACAAATCGTAACAAAGCAATGCACAATTCAGACAGCCTACTTCCAGGTTAAACAAGCATTTTGTTCAGACTTAAAGATAGGGATCATTGGTTCTTGCAACCACTGATAAAAACTTCACCACTGCTAATGTTTGTCCGGTCTTCCAATAGGACCCTGACATAGTGAGCCTCTGATTTTCCCGGGAAAGGTACCAGCAGGGTAATATCAGTTCAGCCCTGGCTTGCGCATGTTTCGCAAAGTGCAGCAAAATATGTTTTAAGGAATCGATGTCTTGAGCACACGAGTGAAGTCTGTCCTGGTAGGGAACTCCTCTCAACCTTAGTTCCAGTTACAGATAGGTAGCCGTGTTGGTCTGCCATAGTCAAAACAAAAAATTCCTTCCAGTAGCACCTTAAAGACCAACTAAGTCAGTTCTTGGTATGAGCTTTCGTGTGCATGCACACTTCTTCAGATACAAAGTGTGTATCTGAAGAAGTGTGCATGCACACGAAAGGAATTTTTTGTTTCCTCTCAACCTGCCATCCCACACTGCAGAAGGAAAGACGTTTAGTCTGGCTTTGGTGAACAACCTTAGATAATTTGGTACTGAATTTTTAATTTCTGTAGTCCACTGAGGGATGTTAGGGTGAAGAAATCAAATTAAGAGAAGTAAGAGAAATAACCTTCTTTTTCTCATTTATTCAGCAGGTAAAAGGTGGGTGGGCATACCTGAGGGAGAGAGATACACACCTGAAGATGGTGAGGGGTTTTCCGGAGGGAGAGCAGAGGAGGAGAACTTTTCCTCGTGTGGTGAACAAGAAAATTCCCCAGAGAGTCATGAATGGCGAAGTCAAGGCCACGAAGCAGAAGGAGCACATGAGTCTACTTCCTGCGAGGGTGACGGCAAGGAATTCAGCGAAACCATGGACCAGAAGGAAGTCTGCGCTGGCAAGAGGCAAAACACGTTTCGTGGGAAAAGCTTCAGCCTCCTTGCCAACCAAAGAGCCCGTGTAGGAGGAAAACCGCAGAACAAATGTTTGATTTGCGGGAAATCCTTCCTTTACAGCTCCGACCTTGTCATCCACCACGGAATCCACACCGGCAACCGGCCTTACGAATGTCCCGACTGCGGCAAGAGATTCAGCCGAGGCTCCGACCGCAACCGCCACCAGAGGATCCACACGCAGGAAAAACTCTACAAGTGCCTGGCCTGCGGGAAATGCTTCCTCTATAGCTCGGACCTCGTCATTCATCAGAGAATCCACACCGGGGAGAGGCCCTACGAGTGCTTGGACTGCGGGAAAAGATTCAGTTGCAGCTCGGACCGCAACCGCCACCAAAGGATCCACACCGGGGAGAAACCGTACGACTGCATGGACTGTGGGAAAAGGTTCAGTCAGAACGTTCACCTCAAGAGGCACCGAAGGACCCATGTGGGAGAGAAATCGTACCAGCGCCCAGAATACGGGGAAAGTCTGAGCGTGAGCTGAGGAATGAAAACCATGTTCCCCGTTACGTTTTATGAGGTAGTTTGTGGACCTCAGCCAAGGTAGTTATGACGTCACGTGTTTCCGTTCTGTTTTTTAAACTTTGTTTCCTGCTTTCAAGTTCCGTCCCCCCCCCCTCAAATTTTTATTTATTTATTTTATAACACAAATAAACAATACAAACAGAAATACTAACAATGCAAACAAATTCTTGTCTTATCCTTATTTTTTCTAAACATTGTTAGGTGAGCTTCCCCAAGTCCCCCGGATGTGATTTTCATTTTACCTCATGTTTAGCAGTTTCATACATCATAATTTTAAACCATTTTTTAATCACACTTACTTTTACCTTAAAAATCTTCACATTCTATCACTTACAAATAATACTATTTTAAAATACACTATCTTCTACTTCTAAGCCTACAGCCTATATCCACTTCCAAAGCTATTCTAAGATTTAAATATTCACATATTTTTTCAAATATTCTTTAAACTTCTTCCAGTCTTCTTCCACTGTCTCTTCTCTCTGGTCTCAGAGTCTCCCGGTCAGTTTGGCAAGTTCCATATAGTCCATCATCTTCACCTGCCATTCTTCTATAGTTGGTAAATCTTGTTTCTTCCAATTCTTCGCTAGTAATATTCTCACAGCTGTTGTAGCATACAGAAAAAAAGTAACATCTTATTTGGGGATTTCCCCCTCCTGCTTTCAAGTTCCATCCTATCTGGGAATGAGTTGAGTTTGGGATTCTCTAATTCCACCCAACAGGTAAAGAAAGGGTGGCTGGTCGTAGCTGAAGTGAGGGGAAAGATGTTCCAGAAGACTCAGAACAAGTGGGAAAGAGAGAAATAAGAAATGATGTTTTCCAGGGTTGTACGCAGAAAAATGCCTTGAGGAGTCAGGACGGTGAACGGAAATGCGAAGCTCACACCATGGAGACAGTGGATGAAATTCTTCATTGTGGAAACGGCTACAAGAGCCTTAGGACAACCAAAGGCGAAAAAGAATTTGTACTTGTAAGAGCCAAAACACCAGACATGCTCATGGGAAAATCTTCAGTCCAAGTTTAGGTGCTCTTAGAACGAAGAGCACAAGCACAGAGGAGCTTGAATGTATAAATGTCTGGAGGATCCGCTCGGGTTCATCAGAGAATCCACACAGGAGGGAAGCCTTGGAAGCGCTCCTGTTGCAGAAAAGGATTGTGGCGTAGTTCACAGAGACAGGAAAGAGTCATGTAAAAAATAAAAATAAAAATCTCCTTTAACAGGCAATGGTAAAAAAAAAACACGAACAGCAGTAATGGTGTTTTAACTTGCATTGTAAAACGCATACATGTAAGAAGCACATAGATTCTCAAATTGAGGACAGTCTAGAAATTGGCGACGTAGTCCGGAGTGTTGTTTTAACAGTTAAAAGTCAAGTCTGGAAGTGATTTCTAAGCAATGTGTTCCCAGTGAGTTCCCAGAACCAGTTAGAGCAGGGGTAGCCAACATGAGGCTGTCTAGATCATGGGTAGGCAAACTAAGGCCCAGGGGCCGGATCCGGCCCAATCGCCTTCTAAATCCAGCCTGCGGACGATCCAGGAATCAGTGTGTTTTTACATGAGTAGAATGTGTGCTTTTATTTAAAATGCATCTCTGGGCTATTTGTGGGGCATAGGAATTCGTTCATTTCCCCCCAAAATATAGTCCAGCCCCTCACAAGATCTGAGGGACAGTGGACCAGCCCCCTGCTGAAAAAGTTTGCTGACCCCTGGTCTAGATGGACTCTTCTTCTTCTTTAGCGATCACTTGTAGCTGAGCAAGATTGTCTTCCATAAACACTGTTTTAACAGTGAGTCCATAAGTGACTGTGGAGGCCAATTCTGGATCCACACGTCCTTCCACAGTGGGGACATTGGTTTCCCGGCGGAAGTTGATCATGGTGAGGGTTTGCCAAGCATGCCTTCCTCTTAGCACGTTTCTCCCTTTCGTCCTGAGTTCGAGCGTCTTCAAAGCCCATGACACCTTTGGTAAAGGCTGTTCTCCAATTGGAGCGCTCGCAAGCCAGTTTTTCCCAGTCGTCTGTGTTTATACAACATTTTTCAAAGATTCGCCTTGAGAGAGTCTTGCCTTGAGAGAATCTTTAGACACCCATCACCCCTGACGACTGGACGTTCTCGCTGGGAGATGGGAGTTGGGAAACCAAGCACAGCCTGAGGGAACCGCAATGGCCATCCCTGAGTTGCAGGTTGTATGAAAAACACACCTTTTTATTTCTAGTAGCCATCAATATAGCCTTGTTCCCCATGAATTTGCCTGATCCTCTTTGAAAGCTGGCCAAGTCAGTGGCCATAAATATGATTATTTCTCCTCTCGCTCCTAGGCATGGTATTGGAAATGCCATCAGGAAAGAGAGCAATGTCAGCTGAGGGGCTGAGCAATTCCCACCAGCCCAGATTTCCCCCCAAAGGCTCTAGTTGCTAACCCCTTGCAAATGAATTTGTCATCTCTTCCTCTTCTATGTCTCCCCACTCAATTTGGAGGTGTGGGCAGGAGGTTGTGACACAAACACAAGTAATTTATTTTGACACCTGGCAGACTATAAGTTGAGGTGACAGGGGTGCAAATGAGGCTGTAGGTTTCTCTTCTAAGGGGGGGATGTTTGTGTGAGAGTCACCCAGACTTCGGTAACAAATTTGGATAATAAAAAGTCTGAACTGCACAGGAGAGAGTTGCGTTTGGTTGGCATCTTGCTAAGGAACAGGTAATTTTGTGCACCAACTCTTTCTGTGGTTTTCAGCAGCAAGCATTCAGAGGCAACAATGGACAGAAAACATCACCATCGTAGCTGTCAACAACTATAAAGGTAAAGGTAAAGGTACCCCTGCCCGTACGGGCCAGTCTTGACAGACTCTGGGGTTGTGCGCCCATCTCACTTAAGAGGCCAGGGGCCAGCGCTGTCCGGAGACACTTCCGGGTCACGTGGCCAGCGTGACATCGCTGCTCTGGCCAGAGCCAGAGCCAGAGCCGCACACGGAAACGCCGTTTACCTTCCCGCTGGTAAGCGGTCCCTATTTATCTACTTGCACCCAGAGGTGCTTTCGAACTGCTAGGTTGGCAGGCGCTGGGACCGAGCAGCGGGAGCGCACCCCGCCGCAGGGATTCGAACCGCCAACCTTTCGATCGGCAAGCCCTAGGCGCTAAGGCTTTAACCCACAGCGCCACCTGCGTCCCTTGTCAACAACTATACCCTTCCCAAATTTTATTTGGATGGTCAAAAAAGGACCTTCAGAGGTGTTTACTAACCACGAAAAGTCTCTACCCTCAGAATTACAATCTGGAAAGACACGACACAAAAGGAAAATGGATTGGGAGGGAGAAGGGGGGGAACCCGGGTTCAAGTTCATAGTTACAAGTTGTCCTGACCAGCTAGGGTAGGAAAGCTCAAGGAAAAGAGGCACCAAAACGTTGTGGGTCTCAGCAGTGCCAATGTGGGGGCCTTGCATCACTTCTCTTTCATCATCATCATCATCATCATCATCATCATTTTGTTTGTATGCCGCCTTTCCATAGTTAAAACAATGCTCAAGGCAGCTTAAAACATAACAGCCTGAGCGTGCTCCGGTCCAGGGGGTCACGAAGAGTCCGACACGTTGTTGTTTGGTTGTTTAGTCGTGTCCAACTCTTTGTGACCCCCTGGACCAGAGCACGCCAGGCACTCCTGTCTTCCACTGCCTCCCGCAGTTTAGTCAAACTCATGCTGGTAGCTTCGAGAACACTGTCCCACCATCTCGTCCTCTGTCGTCCCCTTCTCCTTGTGTCCTCCATCTTTCCCAACATCAGGGTCTTTTCCAGGGAGTCTTCTCTTCTCATGAGGTGGCCAAAGTATTGGAGCCTCAGCTTCACGATCTGTCCTTCCAGTGAGCACTCAGGGCTGATTTCCTTAAGGATGGAGAGGTTCTTGCAGTCACTAAACGACTAAACAACAACAATCTGCGCCCAGGGAAAGGGTGGCAACCACAGAGCCCGCTTGTACAAGATGGGTGACACCTGGCTTGAGAGCAGTACATGTGAAAAGGATCTAGGAGTCTTGGTTGACCACAAACTTGACATGAGCCAACAGTGTGATGCGGCAGCTAAAAAAGCCAATGCAATTCTGGGCTGCATCAATAGGAGTATAGTATCTAGATCAAGGGAAGTCATAGTGCCACTGTATTCTGCTCTGGTCAGACCTCACCTGGAGTACTGTGTCCAGTTCTGGGCACCACAGTTCAAGAAGGACACGGACAAACTGGAACGTGTCCAGAGGAGGGCAACCAAAATGGTCAAAGGCCTGGAAACGATGCCTTATGAGGAACGGCTAAGGGAGCTGGGCATGTTTAGCCTGGAGAAGAGGAGGTTAAGGGGTGATATGATAGCCATGTTCAAATATATAAAAGGATGTCACATAGAGGAGGGAGAAAGGTTGTTTTCTGCTGCTCCAGAGAAGCGGACACGGAGCAATGGTTCCAAACTACAAGAAAGAAGATTCCACCTAAACATTAGGAAGAACTTCCTGGCAGTAAGAGCTGTTCGACAGTGGGATTTGCTGCCCAGGAGTGTGGTGGAGTCTCCTTCTTTGGAGGTCTTTAAGCAGAGGCTTGACAACCACATGTCAGGAGTGCTCTGATGGTGTTTCCTGCTTGGCAGGGGGTTGGACTCCATGGCCCTTGTGGTCTCTTCCAACTCTATGATTCTATGCTTCGTCCTAGAAGGGAGCATCTCTCTTCTCGCCCTGTTTTCCTCCGTCCCGGAAACGGGTCTCTTTTGAATGCACTTTTTCCCCGGGAGCTGGTGCAACCTGGGCAGGGCGATCCGGTTTGGAGAGGATCTTGGGTAAGTGGCAGAGGCTGGGGAATCCCTGCCTGAAAGGGGAGGGTGGAGGGGAGAGAGAGAGAGAGAGAGGCAGCCAGCCCTGGGTCCTAACTGCAAACGCAGGCTTCTTCTGTGTTGCTTTTTTGCAAAAAATGATGGGCAAGGCATTGGTTTCTGCGGGGCAGAGAGAAAGAGATTTCTGCACGATGCGGTTCTGCATTATGTTTGTTTGTTTTTTTTAATATCTTTATTAAGCAAGTTTTAAAAACCACATACAAAAATATAACAGAGATAATAACAAGCATATCGGAAGAAAGCAAACACAGATGAAAGAGAAAGAAAAGAAAAAGAAAAGAAAAAAATAAAGAGTAAAAAATGCAAAAGACTTACAAACCTACAAACAATAGACCTCCGTCCAACTCGGTTTAGGATTACATCATCTTATACTCTTTCTGCAGTTATTAATACCATCATACTAAAACGTGGTAGGTATTAAGTACCGTCTGCTGTTAAATTATTAATTCCAAAATTAACCTCCATATAACTTATAAATTTATTCCAATCATTTTTTAATTTTATATTATTATGATGCCTAATTCTTTGTGTCAATCTTGCTAATTCTATGTACTGATGCAGTCTCACTTGCCAGTCTCTGATCGTAGGCATATCGGGGGCGGTTCTGCATTATGGTTGCTGATGCTGAAGCTGCCGGATCCGGAGTCAGTCCAGAGTTGGTTGCCCCCCTGCAGTCCCAAGGTCATAGAATCGTAGGGTCCAACCTGCTGCAGTACAGGATTCTTTTTCCCCAGCATGTGATTCGAATCCACGACCCTGAGAGGAAAAGCCTCATGCTCTTCGCTCATCCGGGGTCATAGAATTGCAGGATCGTAGAGTTGGTGGTTAAGAGCAGTAGTCTCGTAATCTGGGGAACCGGGTTCGCGTCTCCGCTCCTCCACATGCAGCTGCTGGGTGACCTTGGGCCAGTCACACTTCTCTGAAGTCTCTCAGCCCCACTCACCTCACAGAGTGTTTGTTGTGGGGGAGGAAGGGAAAGGAGATTGTTAGCCACTTTAAGACTCCTTTGGGTAGTGATAAAGCGGGATATCAAATCTAAACTCTTTGGGACGCAGGTGGCGCTGTGGGTTAAAGCCTCAGCGCCTAGGGCTTGCCGATCGAAAGGTCGGCGGTTCGAATCCCTGCGGCGGGGTGCGCTCCCGCTGCTCGGTCCCAGCGCCTGCCAACCTAGCAGTTCGAAAGCACCTCCGGGTGCAAGTAGATAAATAGGGACCGCTTACCAGCGGGAAGGTAAACGGCGTTTCCGTGTGCGGCTCTGGCTCGCCAGAGCAGCGATGTCACGCTGGCCACGTGACCCGGAAGTGTCTCCGGACAGCGCTGGCCCCTGGCCTCTTAAGTGAGATGGGCGCACAACCCCAGAGTCTGTCAAGACTGGCCCGTACGGGCAGGGGTACCTTTACCTTTACCTTTAGAGTTGGAAGAGATAGCAAATAACAAGTGCAGACAGCTGCTGGAGAAAAAAATGCGAGCTTAGTACATATGATGATTAACTGCCCGATGATATGATCGTTTTGGTGCGAGGTGAGGATATTCATAGTAAGAGTAATAAAAAGAAATTGTTGTTCAGGGGAATTGAATGTAATTCTAAATTATATTCTGGAAACGTGGGAGATTTCAAGGGGTCTAAAAAAACGGATGTACCGTGCTATATCAGAAGCAAAAAAAACTTGTTTTGATGAATTGGAAGAGCCGCAAAAATGTTCCATTGAGCACATGGACTGATAATATGGACAGGTTAGCTATATATGAAAGAATTGCATGTCAATGCAAATTAAGAATGGAGAAATATTAAGAAATCTGGAAGGAATATTTAAGCGATAAGGCGGATAGTGGTGGGAAGTAGGGGAAGGAGAGAGAGGTGGGGAAATATTGTTAAAAGGGTGCAGTTATAGGTATATCAGTGTATTTAAATCTGAATTGTCAAATTGTGTTATTATTTTTAATATGGTTTTTGTTGTAGTGTCTTTTGCAGTTGTTGTTTGTATTGGAAAAAATGCAACCTTTGTGCCCAGCGTGGGGCTCAAACCCTCCACCCTGAGATGAAGTGGGAGGCCGTCGGTCTTTCTAGCTGAGTGCTGTGCGCACTTCGCATCTTCAGATTTGTACTGTTGATTTCAAATGTTCAAACCTCCCAAGGGCTGTCCTGTAGAAGATGGCGCAAGATTGTTTCTTCCTGCTCTGGATGGTAGGACTCGAACCCATGGCTTCAAGTCACAAGGAAGGATATTCCTACTAAACATCAGAAATAACTTTCTGATAGTAAGAGCCGTTTGACAATGGAATGGGGACTCCCTTGTGAGGTTGTGGACTCTTCTTCCTTGGAGGTTTTTCAGCAGAGGTTGGATGGACATTTGTCAGGGATGCTTTAGTTGAGATTCGTGCATTGCAGGGGGGTTGGACTAGATGACCCTCGGGGTCCCAACTCTACGATTCTATGATTCTCACAGGGGCCAACCCAATGCCCCAATGGGAATTCTGCTAGCAGAACCTTAGCACCGCTGCATGATCCCCTCTTGCGATTCTCAGTAACTGGTATTCAGTCCACACTAGGATTATTTCACTTTATTACAACATTTCTACCCAGCTTTTCTTTCTGTATGATTTCAAAGTGCCTCACAGAATCACAAGGAATGCATTAGGAAAGGCATGTTGCAATAATGAAAGCAACGATCCAAAGATTACTGACAAAATAATAATAATATTAAAATAGACGTCATTGTATAACGAGAGCAAGCTAAAGCAAGTTTGAAAAGCAAGGAATTCCTTAAAACAAAAGCAAAAAACAAGGCTTCAATTTTGTGCCCAGCTTTTGGGGAGTAAGCTTCATTGAATTTAATGGGAGTTTTGTTCGGTCCTTGCTCCTGCCAACCTAGCAGTTCAAAAGCACGTCAAGTGCAAGTAGAAAAATAGGTACCACTCCGGCAGAAAGGGAAACGGTGTTTCTGTGCGCTTCTCTGGTTGGCCAGAAGCAGCTTAGTCATGCTGGCCACATGACCCAGAAGCTGTACGCCGGCTCCCTCGGCCAATAAAGCGAGATGAGCACCGCAACCCCAGAGTCGGCCACGACTGGACCTAATGGTCAGGGGTCCCTTTACCTTTACCTTTACTTCTCAGTGGATATGTATGGGATTGCATGATAAGTCATACACACACAGCTCAATGGGTTTTTGTAGCATGCATTTTATCTCCTATATTAGCTGTAGGTGGTGATACCTGAATTAAAAAATACAGCCAGAAGGCCTCCAGTTTAACTCCTGGCATCGAGAGATTCTATTAATTCATTAATTACAATTTTATACCTGTTCTTCAGCCAGAAAGGCTCCCAGAATAGCTTACATACACAGAATCGTGGATTAACAGTTGTAGTTTAATGGTGGATTTTGAACATAATGGAGATGCCAAAGATTTGGATTATCATAAAAGGTGCAAGAGGAAATGACTAACAATAGGACCCACAAAAGGGAGGCGGAAAGTCCAGGAGATTCTTTGGAATCTTGTGTCTAAGCTGTATATTGGATATGTGATTGTAAAACTTTGATTTGAAAAGCAAACAAACAAATCTTTTTTTAAAAAAAAACAAAACACCACACATAGAATCATATTATAGAATTGGAAGGGACCCGAGGGTCATCTAGTCCAACCTCCCGGGGCAACACAATAATCACAGCTGAAGCACCCCTGACCCATGGCCACCCAGCATCTTTTTTAAAGTCTCCAATGAAGGGGAGTCCAAAACCTTCCGAGGGAGGCTGTTCCAGGAGCTTCTGACAAATATTTAGCCAGAAATTCTTCCCCCTCCAAAGCAATCAACAAAAACAAGTCTCCACAAAGGGGAAGGGACCAAGAGGAAGGAGGGGAAGCAAACCCAGGTGCTAATTCGTTTAAAAAGTTACTTTTCATAATGACCAGCTGGCCCAGTTCAGTGCCCGATGGCGTTGGGCAGAGTCCAAAGGACTCTTTTTCACATCTCGGATACAGTGGTACCTCGGGTTAAGATCTTAATTCATTCTGGAGGTCCGTTCTTAACCTGAAACTGTTCTTAACCTGAAGCACCACTTTAGCTAATGGGGCCTCTGACTGCTGCCGCACAATTTCTGTTCTCATCCTGAAGCAGAGTTCTTAACCTGAGGTACTATTTCTGGGTGAGCGGAGTCTGTAACCTGAAGCGTCTGTAACCCGAGGTACCACTGTATTTCCCCATTTTAACACAGTTCTTTCTTTGTGTGTTTCAGCTGGGCGTTCGCTGCTGCCTAACACACTTCGGAGTCTGATTTGGCGTCGGACGGACAGTTAACAGAGGATCTTAAGAGGCTTTCCAAGGCTGGACCACCAAGGGAGGAAGCCCTGGAGTTGAACCTCTGCCACCCACGGCCGGCGTCTGGGAGCCCCGGGAGAGAAAGGGAGAGAGGAGATGGACGCAGGTCGAAGGAAAAACGAGCCAGATGATGTGGTCCAGGCTGCGCTCAAGCAGTGGCCGCCCACGGGCCTGAAAATGGAAGACCAAGACCATGGTGGTCCTACAACGAGGGAGGAATTTGTTGAAGGAGGGAGAGACCTTTGTGGTTTCCGGACTGGGAGGATGGGGGACATTGAATCCAGGCTACCAGGAGAGAAGGTGAAGCCGGAGTCGGGCACAGGGCTGCTTCAGCACTGGGAATCCCAGTGGCAGGAGTTCTTGAAGATGGTGGAGTCACACCACACGCACTGGGGGATCCCACCAGAAGAGCCTACCCCTTGGGAGGATGCCAAGGGCTTCCTGGTCTCCTTCGAGCAAGTGGCCAAAGCCTGTCGGTGGCCCCAGGAGGAGTGGGCGGCCCGGCTCCTGCCAGCACTCAGTGGAGAAGCGGAGCAGGCCTTTGGCAGCTTGGAAGCTGGGGACAGAGAGGATTATGGGAAAGTGAAGGCGGCCATCTTGCGCCGGGACGCCCTGGCCCGGGAGCGGTGGTGCCACCGCTTCCGGCATTTCTGCTACCAGGAGGCCGAGGGGCCGAGAGGGGCCTACAGCCGCCTGCGAGACGTCTGCCACCGGTGGCTCAAAGTGAAGAGGAACAGCAAGGAGCAGATCCTGGAGCTGCTAATTCTGGAGCAGCTCCTGGCCGTCTTGCCGCCCGAGGTCCAGGGATGGGTGAGGGAGGTTGGGCCTGAAACGTGCTCCCAGGCGGTGGCTCTGGCAGAAGAATTCTTGCTGAGGCAGCGAGAGGCCAAGAGGCTGCAGAAACAGGTGAGGCTGCTGTGGCGGAGAGCTTTGAGGGCCAGAGCAACAAAATTTGGGGTGAGGAAGGGGAACTGCTGCCAGGCATCCTGGGACCAGCCCTGCCTGTATCTCAATGGTGTCCGCATAGCAACATAGGGTGGTATTCGACAATGGTATACTCAGAAAGCTCAGTGGGTTAGAGTGTGGTACGCTCTAGGCTGCAAGTTCGATCCCTGCATATATTTCTTTTACAAATTTTTCAGTTTATGAAAAAGAATTATTTTCAGTTTATGAAGCAATTCTGTATCCTCCCACCACGCTGACAAAGAATTCTACGAAACAGTACAGTGGTGCCTCGCAAGACGAAATTAATCCATTCTGTGAGGCTCTTCGTATAGCGTTTCTTTCGTCTTACAAAGCAAGCCCATTGACAGCTTAGCGGATTAGCAGCTTTTAGCGATCAGCTGTTAAGTGGGTTATCAGCGGATCAGCTGATAAGCGGCTTAGCGGCTTAGGAAAAGGGGGGGGAAAGGGGAAAAAACCCACAGGAACTCGCAAGACATTTTCGTCTTGCGAAGCAAGCCCATAGGGAAATTCGTTTTGCGAAGCGCCTCCAAAACGGAAAACCCTTTCGTCTAGCGGGTTTTCCATCTTGCGAGGCGTTTGTCTTGCGGGGCACCACTGTAGTCAATATCCGGAATAACTGTTGAGTGTTGGACCTCATATTTGCTGAATACACAAAGCTTCACAGCTTGTCTTTCATTGTACAAAGTCTGGTACCTCGCTTCATTTAAAGATTTCCAGAGATTTTGAGACTAAAGATTTCATTTTGTCCTTGTTATGGTTTAAAGGAATTCCATAAAGATTGTCTATTGCTTATGTACATGGTCATCGTGTTGCCTAGATATTGCTGACGTTGTCTTTGCAACACAGGGGTTTGTTTGGTTACTTCTTGTCGTTCCAGGTTCAGGAAGCCTTTGAGGAGGACGGCTACGGTTTCTCCGAACCGGCGCAGGTTCTGACCGACACGGGGCAGAGGCAGCAGGAGAGGAGAGCGAAGGAGGAGGTCGGCTCTGGAGACGCGAGCTCACGAGGTAAGGAGGATACCCAATCTCAGGCTTGCAGTCGAAAAGGTGTGGCACAAAAGGAAAAGGGACTGGGGTGGGAGGAGGAGGAGGAGGAGATGGGGGAAAGCAAATACCAGACTCTCTTTTTTAATTAGGGAATCCTTGTCATGAGCAGCTGAGAAGGAAAATTTTCAAGGAGAGGAGGAGGAGGCAAATGTTTCTGTTCTTCCAGCAGAAGAATGGAAAGACCTTTCGGCCTGTCTCCCACACCTATAGTCAGTGGAATAGACCATAATAATAATAATACAGTGGTGCCTCGCAAGACGAAAATAATCCGTTCCGCGAGTCTCTTCGTCTAGCGGTTTTTTCGTCTTGCAAAGTAACCCTATTAGCGGATTAGCGCTATTAGCGGCTTAGCGGCTATTAAAGGCTTAGAGGCTTAGCGGCTAAGAGGCTATTAGCGGCTTAGCAGCTTAGAAAAAGGGGGGGAGCGAAAAAAATCACAAGACTTGCAAGATGTTTTCGTCTTGCAAAGCAAGCCCATAGGGAAATTCATCTTGCGAAGCGCCTCGAAAAACGGAAAACCCTTTCGTCTAGCGGGTTTTTCGTCTTGCGAGGCATTCGTCTTGCAGGGCACCACTGTAGTAGTAGTAATAATAATAATAATAATAATAATAATAATAATAATAATAATAATAAATTTTATTTATACCCTGCCCTCCCCCGGAGAGTTACATCCCTCCCCCCCGGTAACCCTCTTTGGTTGTCAATTCTTTTCAACGATCACTATGATTTACATTTTTTGATTTGTATGCTGCTTTCCCATTTAAAACAAAAAACACTCAAAATGTCTTGTGAAAGAACAACAAAAATGTGAATCAATACACCATTAACAATAACAATCAAATGGGGGGAATTGTTTCAAAACATAGCAATCCAACATACCTGGCAGGGGAGACACCTTGATCAACATAGAATTTGCTTTATTTGTTTATTTATAATTAATTTCAATCAGCAAAATTCATATTCCGCTTAATTGTTGTGAAACCTCTAAGCGGCTTACAAGGAACATTAGAAGCATCAATAAACATCAATGGATAATGTTTACTGAATATTTTAAGAACCAGTATAGACAAAGACATAGCTTAGCAGGTTTTGAGTAAATCCAGTAGAGTTGAAATAGATGTGGATTAGGCGGAATAGTAGAAAAGCAAAGGAACCAGGAACCAGGGGTAGAAGGGAAGTGATATGGTATATGTATATACCGTACTTTTCCATGTATAAGATTAGGTTATTTACTAAAAAAAAAAGTTTAAAAGGGGGGGGGGTCAACCCAGCTGCATGGGCGGGGTATAAATAATAAAATGCTTATGATTCTTATTAATCACATCAACATTCTTTTAATAGTTTCAACAGATTACATGCAAGTGGGTGAGTGCGACAGGCAAAACCGTCCCCAGGAAAGCCGTGACAACGTGGAACCATCCGTCACGGAAAGTGTCGTCCGGGTTTGCAAAGAGGGCGAAACCTCGGCAGGTCAGGGCGAACCAAAGAGGCCACAGGCGAGCTGGCCGGGGAATCGGGTGGGGAAATCTGTTCCCTGCGGGACAAGCGAGATCTCTCTTGATCAAACCCCACTGCGGCAGCAGCCTCCAGGGCCAGACGGCGGATCTGGCGAAAGCTTTGATTCGGAGCTCGTGAAGTACGAAGCGGTTGAAATCCAGGAGTCGGCCTACGCGTGCGAGGACAGGACGCAACTCGGTTGCAAGGAGGGTCTCCGGAGACACAGCCCACACTTCCGCAGGAAGCCGTACCAGTGCGGTTATTGCGGAAAGGCCTTCAGCCGCCGGTCGCACCTGGTGACGCACGAGAGGACCCACACAGGCGAGAAGCCCTACGCCTGCTCCTTCTGTGGCAAGAGCTTCATCCAGAGCTCCCACCTCATCCTCCACGAGAGGACCCACACCGGCGAGAAGCCCTATCGGTGTTGCGCTTGTGGAAAGAGCTTCAGCAGCACCTCCAACCTCCTGGCCCACGGCAGGACCCACACGGGCGAGAAGCCCTACAAGTGCACTGTCTGCGAGAAGGGCTTCATCAGCAAGTCGCACCTGGTCCGCCACCG
Organism: Podarcis cretensis; assembly: GCF_951804945.1. Lineage (NCBI taxonomy): Eukaryota > Metazoa > Chordata > Lepidosauria > Squamata > Lacertidae > Podarcis > Podarcis cretensis. Next base: position 121,241,507 of record NC_137171.1, read on the forward strand.
CAGGAACCACGCAGGGGACAGGCCGCCCACGGAACAATCCTGTTCCAGGAAAGCCTTCTGCTTGGCCTAGTTTAGCCCACCTTCCTTTTACAAAGAAGGTGTGGGGCGTGGCAGAGAGAGACATTTTTATTTTGGTCCAGATTTGGCTGCTTCGGAAGGTGTTCCAGGTATACCAAGAAAAAAGCACACCAAGAACTCAGGCCATTGTAAGTTTCAACAGTGGGAGTCCCTACTCACAAATCAATAGTCAATAGCAACAAAAACTAATCAATTCAAAAGTATGTATTCTGATAAGGATTACAAACTCAAATAGAGATTACAAACTCTAACAGAGATTACAAATTTAAACCCATAAAAATATGTATAACACAACAATTCATTACAGAATTAGAGATAAGAGTTTATGAGTAGAGATAAATTCATGTTAGTCCAAATTCGTCGTGGAAATCCCAGCCTCAATCATTGAGCAGAAGTCAGAAGTCGATTATGGATTAGAAACCAGGACAGGGCTGTTGGAGTTTGTAATCTCTCTTTGAGTTGGTAATCCTTGTCAGAATACATACTTTTCAATGGTTTAGTTTTTGTTGCTATTGACTATTGATTTGAGATTAGGGACCACTCCCACTGTTGAAACTTACATTGGCCAGAGTTCTTGGTGTGATTTTTTCTTGGTATATTTAATAACTGGAAAAAATTGTTGCCCGGGAGCGGCAAAACCTGTGGCTCTCCAACTCCTCTAACCAGTCCTGATTAGAATAATTGTATTACTTATATGCCGCCCATCTCACTGGGTTTCCCCAGGCACTCTGAGCAGCTTCCGGGGAAATATAAAACTTCCCAATACTGGGCTGCTTTCAGATGTCTACGTAAGGTCATATAATATTGTTTATCTCCTTGATATCTGGTATGTGGGGGGGGGTGTTCCACTGAGAAGGCCCTGTGCCTGGTTCTCTGTAACCTCACTACTCGCAGGGAGGGAACCGCCAAAAGGCCCTCGGAGCTGGACCTGAGTGTCTAGGCTGAATGATGGAAGTGGAGACAGGATTGCAAGCAATATTAACTCTAGTACGCAATTTCTTTAAAGAAATTGTATACTACATTTTATATTGTTTGCGATCCTGTCTCCTAGCATTGATTATTGGTGAACCGGGAAAGGGGGAGCAGGTGGCGTAGTGGTCTAAACCACCGAGCCTCTTAGGCTTGCCGATCGAAAGGTCGGTGGTTCGAATCCCTGCAACGGGGTGAGCTCCCTTTGCTCTGTCCCAGCTCCTACCAACCTAGCAGTTCGAAAGCACGCCAGGACAAATAGATAAATGGGTACCACTGCATCAGGAAGCTAAACGGCGTTTCCGTGCGCTCTGGCACTCGTCATGGTGTCTTGTTGTGCCAGAAGCAGTTTAGTCATGCTGGCCACATGACCCGGAAAAGCCATCGGCAGACAAACGCCGGCTCCCTCGGCCTGAAAGCGACTGGACTTAACTGTCCAGGGGTCCTTTACCTTTTACCTTTCTGGTCCATGGGGTCACGAAGAGTCGGACACGACTAAACGACTAAACAACAACAAAACCGGTCAGAAATGCCTGTCCTTCTGGGAGCTGGACTTGAGGAAATGCATAGATCCTGGATCATTACTTGACGTGAAAATAATTGTTGGATCAATCTGTTCAAAGAGTGTGTGTATGTGTTTCTGTGTTTGTAGGGACTGAGGCAACGATCCTTTGGATCATTCCTTTGATGAAATAAATTTCAAACCATTGCTTTACTTCTGTTGCACAGCATCCAACCATGTCTTGTTAGTTTTTTCCTGCCTTATATGTTAGCGACATTCGCACTCTGCACTAACTGGGACTCTGTAGGCTTAATAATAATAATAATAATAATACCCCACCCATTTGGCTTGGTTTCCCAGCCACTCTGGGCGGCTTGCAGCACGTAAAAAAATTGTAAAACAAAACAGACATTAAAAATTTCCTGATACAGGGTTGCCTTCAGATGTCTTCCAAAAGTCAGATAGTTGTATGTAGCTGCTGTATGTCTGTAAGGAAGTTCCCTTTAATAATAAACACAACGGAGTATGAGTCTTTCTGCCTGGACCTAACATGTGTACCAAAATGCCATGTTTTGAAAGTCTTTACCGGGCCTGAGGTGGGGAACCTGTTCCAGACCAATTCTCAAGTTCTTTGTATATTATTCCAACATGCACTCCTTGTCAGCCCTGCTCCATCATCTCAAGTGCTTTTTCCTGGCCGCAGGATGTCCTTGGTTGCTTGGGGTGGATAAAGAGGGGTTTGGGTGGGTGCAAACCCTTGACTCTATAGTCCCCTGCTGGGACGTGGCCCTCAAAAAGTTCTCCACAAGAGAATGCGGCCCTGGTCATAATCCTTACAATGGGCAGCAGTTCCCTGAAGAAAGCTCTACAGTCGCTAAAAACACCAGCGGTTGGTGGTGTTCCCTCATAGTAAAAACCCCCCCCAGAATTTCAGCATAATTTTTACATAAACGTTAAAATGGTCAATAATAAAGTCTAGGAACTTTAAGGTTTGCCACACTTCTGGAACATGGAAAAAACAAAACAACAGTCAAAGTGGAATTTAACAATCGCTACACTAATTAAATAGATTTGAAATATGTATCCAAGGAAATACAAACTCCATTAAAAGTTTTTGGTGTTTTTTTTTAAAAAAGAGGAATTTGACTGTGAGCTGTGTTGATTTTTGACTGTGGAGCTGCATGATCTTTCGCTTTCTTTGACTTATGGGTACTGTGTGGGAAGAGTGATTGGCTTGTTTTGTTCTTATTCTTATTTGTACTTTGTGCTTTTGTTCTTCATTTTTATGCCGTGAAGCGCCCTGAGATCTTCAGATGAAGAGCGGTATGCAAAATAATTAAATAAATAAATAGTAAACAGGTGCCACTACCGAGAAGGCCTTGTCATGGTTGAACGTCGACCAGGCAACACCCGGCGGTGGCACCACCGAAAGATTGTAGGTCCCGAGATGGTTGATATTGGGTGTGCTGCTCTTTTAGGAATTTGGATCCCAAGCAGTTTAGGGCTTTATACGCTAGTACCAACCCCGCTGAATTGAGCCTGGTAGCTCCCTGGCTCCCTTGATGCTGCGCCAAGATTTATCTTTGGAATTACTGCATAGGAAATCTGTATGCCCTGTATACAGTCACTACCTTTGCAGAAGGACCGCGTGGGGGATTGAAGAACATTAGGAATGGGACTGGGGAAAATAAAAGCTGCGGGTTATCTATTGGTGTTTCGCAACTTTCTGAGTTGTTGCAGGACCTTAGCCATACCTAGCAGAGTATGCGCAGAGTCCATGAAAGCAATTGGCAACTGGCTGCAGACAGGATGGACGAAGCAGGATCCAGTAACTTGTAGTTATAGGTGTTTATTATATACAGTGGACTATTTACAGGAACAGAAAACGGATCTTTGACTAGCTCTCTCTTACACGACTCACAACTCTCAACCTCCAACTCCTACACTAGCCACTCCAACTAACACATTCCAGTTAGTAGGCCATAAATCATTATTCCTGTGAGAGCTTGACCAATCATGGAGCTGTCTCCATTCCTCTGTATCACCAGGCAGATTACACTCCTCTACATTGCCTTGGCTGTCGGCCAAACCCTAATTGACTCTGTATGAAGCTGCACGTATTCAGATTCCCAACACTATCTTCATCTCATCATACGAAGGCCTTATATCCCACCAGCGAATATTGTGCAAGCAAGTCGGGGTGAATTACCGTATTTTTCGCTCTATAGGATGCACCCGACCATAGGACGCACCTTGTTTTAGAGGGGGAGAACAAGAAAAAAAATTATCCCCCTCTCTGCTCAGCGCCCCTTCAGCGAAGCAGCAGGAGAAACGGAGCCCCTTCCATTTCTCCTCCCGCTTAGCTGAAGGGGCACCTACCCTTCATCGAAAGGAACCCGCAGCCTCCGGAGCGCAGCGGGAGAGCTCCCACTGCACTTCGGAGGCTTCGCATTGCTATCGCTGAAGCCAAGGAGCCTGCATTCGCTCCATAAGATGCACACACATTTCCCTTTAATTTTTGGAGGGGAAAATGTGTGTCTTATAGAGCGAGAAATACGGTATGCACCATAAAACTGACTGACCAGAGTTGGGTCGGCTCCAGATGACTGAATCTGGAGTGAGAATTGGGAGTTAAACGCTTTCGCAACTTGATTGAGATGGGAGAGAGACTAAGATGGGAGAGAGACACATGTCGTTTTCCCATTGAGGCTTCAGTCTGTCCCCCTTTGACCCTTGGACTAGGTCTGCATTTCTAGAAAGGCCTCTGGAAAGAAGGAATTATGGTTCTTCCTGATCTGCCACCTCCTCTGGGGAGGGAGCAGAAACAGCCCTTTGTCTTTCCCATCCAGGGAAGAATCTGGTGAGTATCTTTTGCAGGCAGTGGGGAGGCAAGACTGCAACAGAGGATTGGTGGAAAATGCGCTTTGGGGAGGGAGGTCGCCCCACGTGGAGACCCTCCAACCTCAAAGGGCGACCAGTGGGACAAGAAGAGGCAGGGAGGCAGCTGCTGATGGTGGGGGGGGGGCGAGTATGACAGAAAGGATCAGCCCCCCTTTCCCAGCATTGGACTGAGGGCTCCCTACAGATGAAATGTCTAAAATAAAATCCCAGCCAAGCCCAACTGGAAAATGTATTGTCTAGATGAGTCCTAAGAGATGGAAGACCACAAAAACAAAAAACATTTGGAAGTATTTTATTGGAAAGATTGGAAAAAGAGGAAGCACAGCCTTATTTTGCCACCTGTTGCTTTTTCATCACTTACACACCTACCAACAAACTACAAGAACATCTATCAAAAGAATCGACAGAAGTATGGACAGTGTGAAAAGCAGGCTGCTCTTAACCAAAACCATCTCCATGACACCCTTAGCACCCTGAATAAATAAAATAGACACTTAAAAAAATATATTTTGGAAAATTTTGATGGAAATTAAGGGATGGGCCCTAACTTAAACTCCTTCCACAATCCAGGTTTCTTAGATCATTAGCATGCATTGTTCTTGACCTGAAGCTTTCCCCACGTTCCAGGCATTAAAATGGTTCCTAAATTTACTATTTAAAGATGGTTCTCTTGACTGGAGCTCATTCTGCCCTCCAGGCATCTAAACAGCATATCTCCTGGGTGAATTCTTTGATGGGAAGGTAGGTCTCCTCTTCAACGGAAGCTCTTTCCACACTCCAGACATTTAAATGGTTCTCTCCAGCATGAATTCTTTTGTGTTTCTCAAGGTTTGTGCCCCTACTGAAGCTCTTGCCACAGTCGGGGCATTTATATGGCTTTCCCTCTGTGTGGATTCTCTGATGTGACGTAAGGCTTGTGCTCACAGTAAAGGTCTTGCCGCACTCCAAGCATTTATAGGGTTTCTCCCCTGTGTGGATCCTCTCATGCTTAATAAGGTTTGTGCTCTGGCTGAAGCTTTTCCCACACTCTGGGCATTTGTACGGCCTCTCCTGTGTGTGGATTCTTTGATGTGAAGTAAGGTTTTTTCTCCAGCTGAAGCTCTTTCCGCACTCCAGGCATTCATAGGGCTTCTCTCCCGTGTGGATTTTGTCATGTTTCGTAAGGGCCGTGCTCTGACTGAAACACATCCCACACTCCAGGCATTTAAATGGCTTTTCGCCCGTGTGTATTCTCTGATGGGAAATGAGGTCTGAGCTTTGACTGAAGCTCTTTCCGCACTCCAGGCATTTGAAAGGCTTCTTCCCCGTGTGGATTCTCCCATGCTTGGTAAGGTTTGTGTTCTGACTGAAGGCCTTGCCACACTCCAAACACTGATAGGGCTTCTCCCCGGTGTGAATTATTTGATGGGAAATCAGGTTTGAGCTCTGACTAAAGTGCTTCCCACACTCCAGGCATTTAAACGGTTTCTCCCCTGTGTGAGTTCTTAGATGTTTAGTAAGGTTTGTGTTTCGACTGAAGCTCTTTCCACATTCCAGACATTTACGATGTTTCTCTCTCCCATGAATTGCTTGGTGTGAAGCTTGGTGTTTGCTTTGACCAAAGTCCTTTCCAAACTCCAGACCCTGAACTTTTCTCTCTCCCTTGTGGATTATCTGATGAGACATGAGGTTTGCGCTGCGACCGAAGCTATTACCACAGGCCAGTGGTTTCTCCTCTGTGTGCGCTCTTTGGATAGGGATTTCACAGACGTCTACTTTGTTTCCGCCCTGCCTCCTCCACATTTCTTGATCCCTAAAGGTCTCTTCTCCCTCTTCATTCTTGACGGGTTCCAAGGACACCCCAACTGGCTCTTTGTAGTCCTCACTGCTCTGCCCAGTTGCTGCAGAGGGAAAAGAGAGAATCCTGATTAGAGTTGGAAGGCACCTCTAAATGTCATTCAGCCAAACCCCTTGCTCAATGCAGGAACCACAATGCAGGTCGCTACCACGCTATCCCTGATAGGGGTCAGCCTCTGCTTTCAAGCCTATTATTATTATTATTTACTTATACCCCACCCATCTGGCTGGGTTTCCCCAGTCACTCTGGGCAGTTCCCAACGGAATATTAAAAACACAATAAAACATCAAACATTAAAAACTTCCCTAAACAGGGCTGCCTTCAGATGTCTTCTAAAAGCCATATACCATAGTTGTTTATTTCCTTGACATCTTGTGGGAGGGTGTTCCACAGGGCGGGCGCCACTACCGAGAAGGCCCTCTGCCTGCAGGGAGGGAACCGCAAGAAGGCCTTCGGCGCTGGACCTCAGTGTCCGGGCTGAACGATAGGGGTGGAGATACTTCTTCAGGTATACTGGGCTGAGGCCATTTAGGGCTTTAAAGGTCAGCACCAACACTTTGAATTGTGCTCGGAAACGTACTGGGAGCCTATGTAGGTCTTTCAGGACTGGTGTTATATGATCCCAGCGGCCACTCCCGGTCACTAGTCTAGCTGCCGCATTCTGGATTAGTTGTAGTTTCCGGGTCACCTTCAAAGGTAGCCCCACATAGAGCGTATTTCAGTAGTCCAAGTGGGCGATAACCAGAGCATGCACCACTCTGGTGTGACAGTCAGCGGGCAGGTAGGGTCTCAGCCTGTGTACCAGATGGAGCTGGTAGACAACCGCCCTGGACACAGAACTGACCTGCGCCTCCATGGACAGCTGAGAGTCCAAAATGACTCCCAGGCTGCACACCTGGTCCTTCAGGGGCACAGTTACCCCATTCAGGACCAGGGAGTCCCCCACACCCGCCCGCCCCCTGTCTCCCAAAAACAGTACTTCTGTCTTGACCTCAACCTCAATCTGTTAGCCAAATGAGGTAGATTTTTTTCTTAGGCTCCTTACCAGTGAAGGGCAGTGTCACATGCTCAGGAATGTGACCTGACCACAAAACAGATAGGAGCCAGTTTAGGAGGAATCGAACAGCTGAATGTTAAATTGAATAACAACTCCAGATGAGGTACAAGGAGGGTTCTAATACGGACAGTAGGAAATGGGTTGAGTAAGTGTTTTCAGGGATGGGTTGGAGATGGTGAAGTGCTGTGGTGGCAGGAGGAGGTTGTGAAGAGAGTAATGAGTTAATATGGCATATATTTAGTGTGTGTCCTGACCAGAATGCTCCTGCAGACTCATTGAACTCTGACTGTTAATGCATTACTGAATAAAGTCTGGCCAATTGAGAACTGGGTGTGAGCCACCATACTTGAACCCTGCAGTGGGAACTTGCTAATAATAATAATAATAATAAATTTTATTTATATCCCGCCCTCCCCAGCCGAAGCCGGGCTCAGGGCGGCTAACAACATTAAAACAGTGTGACATTATAAAACATTATAAAAATGAATTAAAATCAAAATTGATGGCAACCATAAACTAAAGCTTTGTAAAGATTGCCAGAGGAGGGGGTCAGGCTGCGCCCTGACCAAATGCCAGGTGGAACAGCTCTGTCTTGCAGGCCCTGCGGAAAGATGTCAAGTCCTGCAGGGCCCTTGTCTCTTGTGACAGAGCGTTCCACCAGGTTGGAGCCGCAGCCGAAAAAGCCGAAAAAGAAGAGTTCCACCACAGTAAGTCTTCAATTCAATCACAGAAGGGAGCCACATTTTTATTTTTTCAGTTCATCAGTATCAGTCTTTTTGCGGTGGTCAGGGCAGGGAGAGTCCACTCATATTGTCCTTTTGTAAGGTTTCATGTGCTGGGTATATAATTCAAGAGGATATTTTGCTCTGTAAATGTACAGTTCTGTTGATTGTTTCAGTTACCTTCTGGCCAAAATCTTTCAATATAGGACAATTGAAAAAAGTATGTTTTAGAGAAGCATTATCCCTGTTGCATCTCCAAGAGTTAGATACCTTAGATAGCCCTTTTTAAAACAAAAAACAATAATAAAACTTGAAAGCCTCGTTATCTCCTTCACTTATTAGAACAACTGCATTCTCCCCATTCGTCATTCCTAGGTATTCAGAAGCACGCTGCCTCAGACAATGGAGACAGAACGTGGCCATTATGACTAGCAGCCATTAGGGATGGCTAGTCCCTAATTTAGGGGACGCGAGTGGTGCTGTGGGTTAAACCACAGAGCCTAGGACTTGTTGATCAGAAGACCGGTGGTTCGAATCCCCGCAATGGGGTGAGCTCCCGTTGCTTGGTCCCTGCTCCTGCCAACCTAGCAGTTCGAAAGCATGTCAAAGTGCAAGTAGATAAATAGGCGGGAAGGTAAACGGCGTTTCCGTGTGCTGCTCTGGTTTGCCAGAAGCGGCTTAATCATGCTGGCCACATGACCCGGAAGCTGTACGCCGGCTCCCTTAGCCAATAAAGTGAGATGAGCGCCGCAACCCCAGAGTCGGTCACGACTGGACCTAATGGTCAGGGGTCCCTTTACCTTTACATAGTCCCTAATTTGGCTTAGGGGCGTATGAAAAAAACCTTGTTGGCTTTCACAGAGCCTAATCAGATGGCTCTGAAAAAGCCCACAAGCAGCTGTTCTTACCTAGAGAAGCTACACTCCCCTGTTCCTCCTCCATGACTTCCTTGCACAAGGCTTTGTGCCCTGGATCCAGTATTGCCCGCTCCTCCTCAGGGAAATAAATACACAGCTGCCGCCTCAAAGATCACCAGACCCTAAAAGAAAGAAAGAAAATTCTCTCCTAGTATTTTCCTACAGGACCAAAAAACTTACCCACAGAGTCATCTGGCCAAATAATCCTCAAGGTTCGGTAATAACAGTGGGACACCCTGGGCTGCAGGTCTCACTCCTGCCAGCACTTGGGCTGCAGCACGAGGTGGAAAGGGAAGCGGGTGGTGCTGTGGTCTAAACCACTGAGACTCTTAGGCTTCATGATCAGAAGGTCGGCAGTTCGAATCCCCACGATGGGGTGAGCTCCCGTTGCTCTGTCCCAGCTCCTGCCAGCTTAGCAGTCCGAAAGCACACCAGCGCAAGTAGATAAATAGGTACCGCTGTGTCGGGAAGGTAAATGGCATTTTCGTGCGCTCTGGTTTCCGTCACGGTGTCCCGTTGCGCCAGAAGCGGTTTAGTGCTGCTGTCCACATGACCTGGAAAGCTGTCTTTGGACAAACACCGGCTCCCTCGGCCTGAAAGCGAGATGAATGCCGCAACCCCATGGTCTCCTTTGACTGGACTTAACCATCCAAGGGTCCTTTACCTTTCACCTTTTTTACCTTGTACCCATTTGCTTTTGGAAGAAACCAACACTTGGCTCAAGGCCCAGTTACGTACCTGCTGCTGGAATGAGCAGGAGAGGAGAGCACAAATCTCGTGTGGAGGTTGTCCGCCTGTAACAAACTCTAAACAAACCCGACAGGGAGAATCTGCAGGAGCATCACTGGTTGTCCTCTGAGTTGGTGAGGGTCACCTGACAGGAAGAAATAAGAATAAGAATAAATCTTATTTATACTCCACCCTCCCCAGCCAAGACCAGTCTCAGGGCAGCTAACAATTGATATAAAAACAAATTGATTGAAATACAACTTAAAAACAAGATTAAAATACAACATTAAAACATTAAAATGCAGCCTCATTTCAATGGAAACTCAAATCAAAAACTTTTTTGGGGATGAAAATATCAAGTCTTCACTAAGGCTGACACCTTGAGTATTATCAGTTCAGTTGGGGAGTATTCCACAAACAGCCGCTCTGAGCCCAGCTTCAGCTGGAAAGGGCAGGATATAAATAAATTATTATTATTATTATTATTATTATTATTATTATTATTATTATTATTAACAACAACAACAACAGAGATTCAGTGGGTGCCTTTTGCCTCTGCCTTCGAACGCCTGCTGAAAACCTTTCTATGCTGCCAATCCTATGCAGGAAATTATGAAAATATCCTTTAATGGTTAGCTGTTTTGGCATCCATCTGTCTTGAGAGACAATGGAGCGCGCCTCCGGGGGTGAAGTAAAACCGCTGTGTTAGCAGCACCAAAGCCCATAGCTGTCAACCTTTCCCCTTTTTAAGGGAAATTCCCTTATTCCGAATAGGATTCCTCGCAAGGAAAGGGAAAAGTTGACAGCTATGCCAAAGCCACCTCCCTGGGGTGCAAGCCAGGGCAGTGGAGGTCTTGGGCTGCCCAGTTGGCAAGACCACCCCCCCCCCAGCCTCGCTGATGGGGGTCCAAAGGAAAGCAGAGCAAGACGTTTGGTACCAGCTTGGTTGCAGGAGTTTCCGGAAGCAGGCGTACAAGGCGCCATCCAACTGTCTTAGGGACTCTGCTCCGGATGTGTGCAGGGTTTGCTTTTCTTCTCTTGCAATGCCCAAATCCCTAAATTTTTGGAGGAGAAGCTCCCTTTCGCCCCTGTACCTCAAAGGCGCGCCCAGCTGTTCATCTCCCTCCTCCCCAACTTCACAAACTGGGCAGGACATTCAGAGCTGACGCCTATTCAGGTTCCCATTCGAAGGCAGCCAGAGGATGCGGGGCTCCTGCTCCTTTCTGTTGGCAACCGGAAATCTCTCTATCTCTCTGGCTCCTCTCCTGCTTTCACTTACCCCTTTGGAGGGACGCGGTTGGTCACTTCTGGCACCGCCCCCGTCCCTGCGGAATGCTCAGCCAATAGATATTCAGCGGGCGTCTTCTCCATTAACCTTTAAATGCCCGCAAAAACTTTGTTCTGTAGCCAAGCCTATGCAGGCAATTAAGAAGATTCTTCTGTAATAGTTGGGCTCACTCCTCCGTTGTCTCCCGAGACAGGCCGTTGTCAATCAATCAGTAGTTGAGCTCTGATTTTTTTTTTAAATGGATTTACGAATGTATGATAGTTGAAAGTCAGTCTTTTTTTTTTTAATGAACTATATAGATTTTTTAAAAATACAGATATATAAAAACCAGCCTTTGATTTTTCCAGGCATGGCTCCCACCCATCTTTCCTGGTTTGGGGCAGGAGCTGCGTTCCCTATCTGAAGAAAGGCGCTCTGCGTATGTTTTTTTGTTTGTTTGCCCAGACAGAAAGTGGGGAGCATTACTCTCTGCAGGAAAGCACTCTGCACATGCTCACAGGCCGTCTGCCAATAGAACTTCTTCCCCCCACAAAGGGGGGAAATTATTCTGCCGCTTAAAAAAAAAAGCACTCTTCACATGCTGTGGGATACTGCGGGCAGCCCCCAAGAAAGGGAGAAAAGTAGCAGTTCCCCATCTGGATAAAGGCACTCTGCATATGCTTAAGAGATCCTTTATCCGTTGGAAAAGGTTTGTAGGTTATATGAAGAATCACTGCAAGCAGGTTAAAACGTTTGTTTGTTTGTTTAGTCGTTTAGTCGTGTCCGACTCTTCGTGACCCCCTGGACCAGAGCACGCCAGGCACTCCTGTCTTCCACTGCCTCCCGCAATTTGGTCAGGCTCATGCTGGTAGCTTTGAGAACACTGTCCTCTGTCGTCCCCTTCTCCTTGTGCCCTCCATCTTTCCCAGCATCAGGGTCTTTTCCAGGAAGTCTTCTCTTCTCATGAGGTGGCTAAAGTATTGGAGCCTCAGCTTCACGATCTGTCCTTCCAGTGAGCACTCAGGGCTGATTTCCGTAAGAATGGATACGTTTGATCTTCTTGCAGTCCATGGGACTCTCAAGAGTCTCCTCCAGCACCATAATTCAAAAGCATCAATTCTTCGGCGATCAGCCTTCTTGATGGTCCAGCTCTCACTTCCATACATCACTACTGGGAAAACCAAGGCTTTAACTATATGGACCTTTGTTGGCAAGGTGATGTCTTAGCAGGTATTTATTTGATTGTTTTTTGTTTGTTTGTACCCGCCCATCTGGCTGGGTTTCCCCAGCTACTCTGAGCGGCTTCCAACAAAGATTAAAAATACATTAAAATGTCACACATTAAAAACTTCTGCCTTCAGATGTCTTCTAAATGTCAGGTAGTTGTTTATCTCTTTGACATCTGGTGGGAGGGTGTTCCACAGGGAGGGCGCCACTACCAAAAAGGCCCTCTGCCTGGTTCCCTGTAACTTGGCTTCTCACAGTGAGGGAACCGCCAGAAGGCCCTCAGGGCTGGACCTGAGTGTCCGGGCAGAACGATGGGGGAGGAGACACTCCTTCAGGTATACTGGGCCAAGGCCGTTTAGGGCTTTAAAGGTCAGCACCAACACTCTGTGCTCAGAAACGTACTGGGAGCCAATGTAGGTCTTTCAAGACCGGTGTTATATGGTCTCGGCGGCCGCTCCGAGTCACCAGTCTAGCTGCCGCGTTCTGGATTAATTGTAGTTTCCAGGTCACCTTCAAAGGTAGCCCCACGTAGAGCACATTGCAGTAGTCCAAGCGGGAGATAACTAGAGCATGCACCACTCTGGCGAGACAGTCCGCGGGCGGGTAGGGTCTCAGGCTGCATACCAGATGGAGCTGGTAAACAGCTGCCCTGGACACGGATTTGACCTGCGCCTCCATGGACAGCTGTGAGTCCAAAATGACTCCCAGGCTGCGCACCTGGTCATTCAGGGGCACAGTTCCCCCATTCAGGACCAGGGAGTCCCCCACACCTGCCCGCCCCATCTCCCCCAAGAACAGTACTTCTGTCTTGTCAGGATTCAACCTCAATCCATTAGCCGCCATCCATCCTCCAACCACCTGGTTCCCTGTTCCCTGGTTCCCTCCAACCCAGCACTATAACGGAGTTTAAAACGAGAATCAAGAAAGGGAAACAAACGAGAAACAAACGAGAAACAAGAAAGGGAAAATATGGAATGATTAGAATACGCAGTGAAGTCGATGTTCAGTGGATTTGTAACTGGCTGACTGACTGAACCCAAAGGGTGCTCATCAATGGTTCCTCTTCATCCTGGAGAAGAGTGACTAGTGGGGTGCCACAGGGTTCTGTCTTGGGCCCGGTCTTATTCAACATCTTTATCAACGACTTGGATGATGGACTCAAGGGCATCCTGATCAAATTTGCAGATGACACCAAACTGGGAGGGGTGGCTAACACCCCAGAGGACAGGATCACACTTCAAAACGACCTTGACAGATTAGAGAACTGGGCCAAAACAAACAAGATGAATTTTAACAGGGAGAAATGTAAAGTATTGCACTTGGGCAAAAAAAATGAGAGGCACAAATACAAGATGGGTGACACCTGGCTTGAGAGCAGTACATGTGAAAAGGATCTAGGAGTCTTGGTTGACCACAAACTTGACATGAGCCAACAGTGTGACGCGGCAGCTAAAAAAGCCAATGCAATTCTGGGCTGCATCAATAGGAGTATAGCATCTAGATCAAGGGAAGTAATAGTGCCACTGTATTCTGCTCTGGTCAGACCTCACCTGGAGTACTGTGTCCAGTTCTGGGCACCACAGTTCAAGAAGGACACTGACAAACTGGAACGTGTCCAGAGGAGGGCAACCAAAATGGTCAAAGGCCTGGAAACGATGCCTTATGAGGAACGGCTAAGGGAGCTGGGCATGTTTAGCCTGGAGAAGAGGAGGTTAAGGGGTGATATGATAGCCATGTTCAAATATATAAAAGGATGTCACATAGAGGAGGGAGAAAGGTTGTTTTCTGCTGCTCCAGAGAAGCGGACACGGAGCAATGGATCCAAACTACAAGAAAAAAGATTCCACCTAAACATTAGGAAGAACTTCCTGACAGTAAGAGCTGTTTGACAGTGGAATTTGCTGCCAAGGAGTGTGGTGGAGTCTCCTTCTTTGGAGGTCTTTAAGCAGAGGCTTGACAACCATATGTCAGGAGTGCTCTGATGGTGTTTCCTGCTTGGCAGGGGGTTGGACTCCATGGCCCTTGTGGTCTCTTCCAACTCTAGGATTCTATGATTCCTCTGGAATGGAATGCAATGCAATGTCGAAAACTGCAATGGTGAAAAATATAAATGAAAATCTAGAAAGAGAAAGAGATCCTCCATCCGTCGCTTTTTTGTTTGTTGATTCGCCCAGACAAAAAGCGGGGGACTGCATTCCTCTTTGCAGGAAGGCACTCTGCACGGGCTCAGGAATACTTCTTCGGGGAGATGGAAACCACCGCCTCCGGCCAGCAGCGACCAGCAGAGGGCGAGGAGCGCAGGGCGCGCGCGTCTCCTCTCCTCCGGCTCCGGAGGGAGGGATGGAGGTCGGACGGAAGGGGCTGAGCTTCTTGCCAAGCGGCGGATTTAGCATCCGGGGGTGTCTCTGAAGCCTTGGGGGCGGAGAGAGACACCCACCCACCCAGCAACCCCAGATGTGCACCGGGATCGGCGGAGGAGCCTCCTGCGCGCTTGGAGCTTGGAGCGCTTGGAGCCTGGACGGGAGACTCGCCTTTGCCCGACGACAGCTCAAGCCCTGCAGCTGCTTTGCAAAGAAAGAAGCGCCTGATCCGGATTATCGCCGCCCCTAACATCAACAGGGCGCCCGGAGAAAACAGGGTACCACACAAGCACGCGCGCGCCCCCCCCCCCTAAGCATCTCCAAAATAGCTGCTTGGTGCGCCTTTTCCACCCGCCTGCCCACCTGTCGGGAGGTCTAGGCGCGCCTACTCCCGAGGAAGCCCAGTTGGCTTCAGTGGGGCTTGAAATCCCCGGAGAACCCTAGGATCGTAGAGTTGGAAAGAAAATCTTCTTTCTAGGTACAGTGGTATCTCAGGTTACATACGCTTCAGGTTACAGACTCCGCTAACCCAGAAATAGCACCTCGGGTTAAGAACTTTGCTTCAGGATGAGAACAGAAATTGTGCTCCGGCGGCGTGGCAGCAGCAGGAGGCCCCATTAGCTAAAGTGGTGCCTCAGGTTAAGAACGGTTTCAGGTTAAGAACAGACCTCCAGAACAAATTAAGTTCTTAACCAGAGGTACCACTGTAGTATAAAATTTATATATAATTTGTGTATACATGTTGGAAATTATATTATAGTAATTCCTGTAAAGTAATAATAATAGGGACGCAGGTGGCGCTGTGGGTTAAAGCCTCAGCGCCTAGGGCTTGCCGATCGAAAGGTCAGCGGTTCGAATCCCTGCGGCGGGGTGCGCTCCCGCTGCTCGGTCCCAGCGCCTGCCAACCTAGCAGTTCGAAAGCACCTCTGGGTGCAAGTAGATAAATAGGGACCGCTTACCAGCGGGAAGGTAAACGGCGTTTCCGTGTGCGGCTCTGGCTCTGGCTCTGGCCAGAGCAGCGATGTCACGCTGGCCACGTGACCCGGAAGTGTCTCCGGACAGCGCTGGCCCCTGGCCTCTTAAGTGAGATGGGCGCACAACCCCAGAGTCTGTCAAGACTGGCCCGTACGGGCAGGGGTACCTTTACCTTTACCTTTAATTCCTGTAACGTAATATGACTACGTTTACCGATGTAATAAAAGAATGTTAACAAGTAAATAAAATGCAAATTAAAAAAAAAAAGGATCGTAGAGATGGAAGGGATCCGAGGGTCATCTAGTCCAACCCGCTGCAGTGCAGGAATAAACTCAGCTAAAGCATCCATGACGGATGGTCGTCCAACCTCCGCTTGAAAACTTACAAGGAAGGAGAGTGCAAAACCTTCCTTCCACGGTCAAACAGCTCTTGCTGTCAGAAAGTTTTTCCGTGTGTTGAGTCGGAATCTCTTCTCTTGCAGCTTGAAGCTCTTGGTTCGAGTCCTACCCTCCAGGGCAGGAGGAAACAAGCATGCTCCCTCTTCCGTGTGACAGCGCTTCAGATATTTGACGGTGGCTCTCGTATCTCCTCTCAGTCTCTTCTTGCCCAGGCTAAACATACCCAGCTCCTTCGATCGCTCCTCAAAAGGCCTGTCAAGTCAGCTCTTCTGTTCACTGACTGGCAGCAGCAGCAGCAGTCTGCAGGGTTTGAGACATTTCCAGTCCTACCCCAGAGATGCCAGGAATTGAATTCAGGGCTTTTAGATGCTTGAGCTGAGATTCCTACATTGCAGGATGTGAGGGCGATCTGGCTGCGACATCTGTCACCCCATTGATCGCCAGGGTTGATTCGGAGATTCCTACAGTGCAGCGGGCTGGACTAGATGACCCTCGGGGTCCCTTCCAGCTCCACAACTCTATGATTCAATTAGCTTCTGATGCTCGGCCCCTGAGCCACTGCCCTTGCTCAGTCTGGCGCGCAGAGAATTGCAGCCATCGCCTACTCCAGAGAACCTGTTGTTCTCTCTCTGCAGAATTTCCCCTGCCTCTGATTTATTTCTCTTTTTCTCCACACCTGCTTAGCATCTCACCTCTGCTGAGTCAAACTGTCCAGGGAAGGAGAGGAACTGGAGGAATGGATGGCACCCAGCTGAGCAAGGTAACGGATTTTGTGGGTGGTTTGCGGTTCGTGCCCCGATAATCCCTCAAACCTCAGCTTCTAGTCTGGCCTGTGTATAACAGGATCAGTTCCTGCTTTTAAAAACATATCTATACAGTGGTACCTCGGGTTACATACGCTTCAGGTTACATACGCTTCAGGTTACAGACTCCACTAACCCAGAAATAGTACCTTGGGTTAAGAACTTTGCTTCAGGATGAGAACAGAAATCGTGCTCCAGCGGTGCGGCAGCAGCAGGAGGCCCCGTTAGCTAAAGTGGTGTTTCAGGTTAAGAACAGTTTCGGGTTAAGAACGGACCTCCAGAACGAATTAAATATGTAACCAGAGGTACCACTCTATATTATTGCATTTATTTCCCATCTTTTGCTCCATGGAGCTCAAGGTGACGTCTCTGGTTCCCCACCACCCTCATTTAAACCCCACAACAACCTTGTGAGGTAGGTGAGGTATAGAGATTGGCCCAAGATTGCCCCGTGATTGCTGAGCGGGGATTTGATCCCTGGCCTCCCAAGCCCTAGTCCGGCACTCTTAAGTACACCTTATCTCAACCGGTTTTTCTGCAAAGGCGAATGACGCCTTTTTTGCAGCCTGCAAAGCGCCGTTCGGTTTTTGCAACATTGCATAAGGTGGGACGCAGGTGGCGCTGTGGGTTAAAGCCTCAGCGCCTAGGACTTGCCGATCGAAAGGTCGGCGGTTCGAATCCCTGCGGCGGGGTGTGCTCCCGCTGCTCGGTCCCAGCGCCTGCCAACCTAGCAGTTCGAAAGCACCTCCGGGTGCAAGTAGATAAATAGGGACCGCTTACCAGTGGGAAGGTAAACGGCGTTTCCGTGTGCGGCTCTGGCTCACCAGAGCAGCGATGTCACGCTGGCCACGTGACCCGGAAGTGTCTCCGGACAGCGCTGGCCCCTGGCCTCTTAAGTGAGATGGGCGCACAACCCCAGAGTCTGTCAAGACTGGCCCCTATGGGCAGGGGTACCTTTACCTTTACCTTTATAAGGTGGAAGAGACAGGGAAACTCACTGGTGAATCAGTGAAGGAAGGCAGCATGGTGCAGTGGTTAGGGTGTTGGACTAAGACCCTGGAGATGAGAGCTCGAATCCCCACTCAGCTGTGAAGCTCACCAGGTGGCCTTTGTCTCCCAGTCTAACCCACTTTGCTGCGTTGTTGATAACAGTGAAAACTGTGAATGCCACCAAGAGCTCCTTTAAGGAAAGGTGCAAATAGTAGTAACAACAACAACAACAACAACAACAACAACAACAACAACAACAACAACAACCATGTGCTATAGGACCCCCGAGCCCTTAAAATCCAGCTTGTTTATGAAGATCACCTGAAGAGGTGCTTTTAATTGGTCCTTGTTTTAAAGAGGTCCACCTTGCCTCTGGTAGAAGTTGGGCGTTTAGGGTACACAATCGCCTGCTACGCAACTGCTTTCCCAGTACAGATTTGGCAAAAGCCTCCTCACTTTTGACTTTCAGGAGTCTCTCAAAGACATTTTTATTGCCAGCTGGACTTCTTGCTGATTATATTTTCTACTTTTAAAAAAACACAACGGATTAGCCTGTCACCTTAAGGATTCTTTTAATTGTGTTTTGTATTTTAATGTTGTGCGCTGCCCTGAGATATATAGATACAAACAGACACACGAGCACACACAAATATATATATATATATATATATATATATATATATATATATATATATGTATGTATGTATATATATATGTATGTATATATGTATGTATGTATGTATGTATATATAGATGGAACAGTGCAGAAATACTTTCATAAATAAATATTTGCAGCCTTTAAAATATCCACAAGCAGCAAAGTGAGCAGTTCTGCCTATAAATTATCTCCTGGAAGTGCCTTCAAAACGTATCCTGACTTTTAAATTAATTGTTTTATTGTTTATTAAATTTTGCATACCTCTTTTCCATCCGTAGCTCTTAGGGCAGTTCACAACACAAAAACACAAAATACATCATAAAAACGAAAAACGAAAAGCCCCCCCACTAGTGATGTGAGGTGAGAATATTCTCCAGAGAATATTCTCCACAAACTGTGAATTCTGTGTCACACACCTCATTAATCAAGAACATTCTCCAAAACATTATTCTCGAGAATTTAACATCACTACCCGCCACAAACCAGTAACCCCCCCTTTCCCCTTCGTAGTCACCAGTAACCCTGCTAACTGCTTTTTTGTTTTTGTTTTTTCCAGGTTGTTGAGACTCTGGGAGACAGGTGAGCTTGAATTATGGGAACAGGGGATCCTTCTTGTGGGTTTCACCTTCAGCGGAGCTGGAAAGGGGCCTCAAATGTGGGGTGGTCAGACCATGGAATAGGGACACGTCTTGTATCTGATGCTGCCTGGAACCAGGCAGAGGGCCTTCTCGGTGGTGGCGCCTGCCCTGGAACCAGGCAAAGGGCCTTCTCGGTGGTAGCACCTGCCCTGGAACCAGGCAAAGGGCCTTCTCAGTGGTAGCACCTGCCCTGGAACCAGGCAAAGGGCCTTCTCAGTGGTAGCACCTGCCCTGGAACCAGGCAGAGGGCCTTCTCGGTGGTAGCACCTGCCCTGGAACCAGGCAAAGGGCCTTCTCAGTGGTAGCACCTGCCCTGGAACCAGGCAAAGGGCCTTCTCAGTGGTAGCACCCTGTGGAACGCCCTCCCACCAGACGTCAAAGAAATAAACAACTATCTGACTTTTAGAAGACATCTGAAGGCAGCCCTGCTTAGGGAAGCTTTTAATACTTGATGAATTATTCTATTTTAATATTTTGCTGGAAGGCGCCCAGAGTGACTGGGAAACCCAGCCAGATGGGCAGAGTATAAATAAATTATTATTATTATTATTATCATTATGCCTGTCTTGAACATCCTTCTTTGTCTCTTTTCTCCAGCAAGGAAGGCGTTAAGCTTCCCCCCGAAACCAAACCATTTCTGGTGGAGTCAAAACAGGGAGGCCGTGCTCATTTGGAGGAAAAGTCCGTCTTTCAGGAGGAACTCCTTGGATGCAAAGGTTGAATATGAGTCTTTCTTGATTCTGCTCCAGCCATGGTGCAAAAGTGGATTGGGGTGGGTGGAGGTACCTCGGGTTACATACTGTCAGGGGTTCAGGAGCAGAGGCACAGGGAAGAGAGGAGATGGAGAGCGAAGGGGAAGAATCCGAGGGGAGCGTAGGAGAAGAGGACAGTGGACCGAGGGATTCCATGAGCCTCTCCAGCGAATCGGAAGATTCACAGAAGGGGGCGCCAGTGGCCAGGGGTAGGGGGTTCCCAAGGGGAACGTCCCAGGAGCAAGGGGGCAGCGGGGACTCCCAGAGCAGTAGTTGGAAATCAGGACCAGCTTCCCCACCAGAGCAGAGTGGGGGGGGGAGAGTCCCAAGGATCAGGGCCAGTGCATTCCCCACCAGGGAGAGAAGATAAGGCAGGGCTGACCACACCTCCATCGGAGAGTCAGACAACGGAGGGGAGGTCAGATCCGGCCAGTATCCCGGAAGAGGGAAGCAGTGACAGAAGTAGTGTAACGGTCAGGAGGAAGGTCACTGGGTTGGCGCGAGAGGCAAGTTCAAATGTACAGGAGCGCGGGACAGCAGAGAGTGAGGATTGGGAACCGGGTCCTAAAGCCCGCCGGAGGGAGGGGGAGGAGCTAAGCGACTCAGCGTCGGAAGAGTCCAGAAAGGGCAATGCCCCAGCGGGCAGGAGGACCCAGAGGAGCAGAGAGCAGCGTAAAAGGTGGAGCCGGGCTAGGATCTTAAACTGGTGTCATAGGGGAGGAGACTCAGACGGGACTTCGCCGGTCTAGGCTTTAAGACGTAGAGCTGCGCACTACGGCTTGGAAATGGAAACTAATCTTCAATAAAGACTTTTGTACATAACGACAGCCTAGCGTTGGTCCTCTGTGAGCTGGGACCTAGAGGCAGCTCTGACACATACGTTTCAGGTTACAGACTCTGCTAACACAAAAATATTACCTCGGGTTAAGAACATTGCTTCAGGATGAGAACAGAAATCGTGCTCCGGCGGCACGGCAGCAGCGGGAGGCCCCATCAGCTAAAGTGGAGCTTCAGGTTAAGAACAGTTTCAGGTTAAGTACGGACCTCCAGAACAAATTAAGTACTTAACCCAAGCTACCACTGTACATACATATACAGTGGTACCTCGGTTTTCGAACGTAATCTGTTCCGGAAGACCGTTCGAGTTCTGAAACGTTCGAAAACCAAAAACTCAACAGCCGGCAGCTAGGCCTCAGGATCTTGCACTCAGCGGAAGCTGTGTGGCATGTTTGACTTGTGAGGCGTGTTTGAAAACCGAATTGTTCGTCAACAGAGACGTTCAAAAACCGAGGTACCACTGTATGTATATGTAATTTTTTGTAATTTTAAAAAAATATATATAAAAATGTCATCCCTGTGTGTGAGACGCACTTTAACTTGCAGGATCCCAGGATCATTCTGCACTCGTAAGAAATCTGTCTTTTTCTGTGGTAACATTTAGACTTTGGAACTCCCTGCCTATTGATGTCAGACGGCCACCTTCACTGAACTGTTTTCAGCTTAAAATATTTACCTTTAGGCAAGCCTATCTAGACACATAGATGTTGACATGTCTTAATCTCTTTTCCTGATAAGTTTAGTTATTTTTAAATCTTATGTTGATAATCTTAATATTTCTTGTAAGTGGCTTAGAGGCTACAATTGAGTGATATATATATATATTGCTGAATACCTTAAATTAATATCTGAGGCTGTTTATCTGCATTTGGTCACGTTGTCCCTAATTTGCAGGGTCTCTTTTGTTTTTTAAATGGACATGGAATCATAGAAGGGACACTGAGGGTCACCTAGTCCAACCCCCTCTAATGCAGGAATCTCAACTAAAGCCGTAAACGGCCTCGGCCCAGTTTACCTATAGTAGCATCTCCACCCCCACCGTTCAGCCCAGACATTGAGGTCCAGCTCCGAGGGCCTTCTGGCAGTTCCCTCCCTGTGAGAAGTGAAGTTACAGGGAACCAGGCAGAGGGCCTTCTCGGTGGTGGCACCCACCCTGTGGAACGCCCTCCCACCAGATGTCAAGGAAATAAACATCTATCTGACTTTTAGAAGACATCCGAAGGCAACCCTGTTTAGGGAAGTTTTTAATGTTTGATGTTTTATAGTATTTTTAATATTTTGTTGGGAGCCGCCAAGAGTGGGGGGGATATAAATATATTATTATTATTATTATTATTATCCATGACGGAGGACCATCCAACTTCTGCTTCAAAACCTCCAATGAAGAAGAGTTCACTGCACATGTATTTCTGACTCGATGTTCAGATAAAGCAATTTTTCATTCATAAGTTAACGGTGCCTCTTGCAAAGAAACCTTTGATAATTTCCAGCACTGGGCTACAGTGGTACCTCAGGTTAAGAACTTAATTCGTTCCAGAGGTCCGTACTTAACCTGAAACTGTTCTTAACCTGAAGCACCACTTTAGCTAATGGGGCCTCCCGCTGCTGCCGCGCTGCCGGAGCACGATTTCTGTTCTCATCCTGAAGCAAAGTTCTTAACCCGAGGTAATATTTCTGGGTTAGCGGAGTCTGTAACCTGAAGTGTATGTAACCTGATGCGTCTGTAACCCGAGGTACCACTGTATTACCAAACTGGCTGCTAATAGTGCTAATTTTACTCTCTCCCTTTTTTGATAGGTGAAGGGTTGACAACTGAGAAGGAGAACGGCGACGAAACAACTCGCGGTGCTGACAGTTCTGAACAATTAGATATACCCGGGAGATTGTTAGGAAAAGCCAATAACACCATTTTCCCGGCTCCTCGACAGGACGTGACTTTGGAAAACGAGCAAAAACAAAAGGGGACACCTCCAGGAAGAGGCCAAAACAAGTCGGTCCTTCGTGCAGCGGGCAACAAAGTCAGCGCCAACAAGAGGCAACTGGCGTGTAGCAAGTGTGGGAAGAGCTTCAGCAACAGCTCGAACCTTATCGCTCACGAGAGAATCCACACTGGCGAGAAGCCGCACAAGTGTCCGAGCTGTGGGAAGAGCTTTGGTAAGAAATCGACCCTCGTCGCTCACGAGAGAATCCACACTGAGGAGAAACCGTACGAGTGTTCGGTGTGTGGGAGAAGCTTCAGTCAGACCTCGAGCCTCATCGCCCACGAGAGGATCCACACGGAAGAGAAGCCGTACGAGTGCTCCGAGTGTGGGAGGAGCTTCAGTTTAAAATCGAGCCTGGTCGCCCACGAGAGGATCCACACGGGCGAGAAGCCATACAAGTGCTCCGACTGTGGGAAAAGCTTCAGCCAGAAGTCCGCCCTCATTCCGCACGTGAGGACCCACAAGGGAGAAAAGCCCTACACCTGCTCGGCTTGCGGGAAAGGCTTCAGCCAGAGCTCGAACCTTATCGCTCATGAGAGAATCCACACGGGGGAGAAACCTTATCAGTGCGCAAACTGCGGCAGGAGTTTCAACTGCAGCTCCAGCCTTATCCGGCACCAGAGGATCCACACAGAGGATAAGCCGTACGACTGCTCGGACTGCGGGAAAAGCTTCGGCTGCAGCTCAAGTCTCAACCGTCACCAAAGGACTCACACGGGCGAGAAACCCTACGAATGCTTGGATTGTGGCAAAACCTTCAGCGTCAGCTCTCAGCTCAGTGTGCATCAGAGGACACATACCGGAGAGAAGCCCTTCGAGTGCTCGGCTTGCGGGAAAAGCTTCAGCGTGCGATCGAGCCTGAACGCCCACGAGAAAATCCACACGGGGAAGAAACTATACAAGTGCGGGGACTGCCCCACGAGCGTCTACTTGAAATCCAGCCTCAACGCACACAAGAAACTGCACCGAGGCGAGAAGCCGTACGACTGCGCCGAGTGTGGGAAGAGCTTTTCCTGCAGCTCCAGCTTCCTCCGGCATCAGAGAATCCACACCGGAGAGAAGCCGTACAACTGCACCGACTGCGGGAAGAGCTTCACTCTGAACTCGAACCTTATCACTCACCAGAGAACCCACACGGGCGAGAAGCCCTATCAGTGCCGCGACTGTGGCAAGTTTTTCAGCGTGAGTTCGCAGCTCAACGTTCACCAGCGGACGCACACGGGCGAAAAGCCCTTCGAATGCTCGGACTGCAGCAAGTGTTTCACCTGCAGCTCCGCCTTGATTCGACACCAACGGACCCACACGGGAGAGAAACCCTACCAGTGCTCCGAGTGCGGGAAAAGGTTCAACCTGAGTTCGAACCTTATCGCTCATCAGAAAACCCACACGGGGGAGAAACCATATAAATGCATGTATTGCGGCGAGAGCTTCTATACAAGGCCGCATTTTGTCGAGCACCATAAAACCAGCCACCTAGAGGCTATAAATGCAAAAACAGACGACAGCAAAGTTCATCGTGACTCCCAGGCCATCAAGTACCAGATAAACTATGTAGGCTGGGATTGACAAATTGACTGAGAAAAGCGTAGTGGCAGAGCTGATGGGAGGTTGCCAGCGGTGGCTATTGTACACTGCTCTCCTGTGTTTTGCAAAATAAAAATCCACGTTTCTTTGGTTCCGTATCTGCCTTGCCGGAGACATTATATCAGATGTAAATTCCTGTCGGGTTCTAGACATCAAATAAAGGTGTGGAAACAGGGCTTAATATTTTTTTAAGGGGCTGGAGAGATGAGCCAGGTCTTTTTATTAGGATCTTGTATGGAGCTAGAACAGGGAGGTCCAACGCACAAGGCCTTTTTTGGCTGCCCTCAACAGCATTTGACACCCCCCATCCACCCTCACATTACTTCCCCAAAGCTGGGTAAGCGAGGACAAAATGCAAAACCAAAAATCCATCCTCTGCCCCCTGTTTCAGCATTTCTACATCATGTTTCTTAAGAAGGCAAAAAGGCCCGGAGCAGTCAAAACAGAAAAGGATTGTGCATCTTTTTTTTTTTTTTTTTTTGTTAGCCACCTTTAAAAGTTTATTGAAAAGTCAAGAAGGATGTTTTAACAGAAAATAAAGAGTGCTGATTGTGTAAAGGTAAAGGTAAAGGGACCCCTGACCATTAGGTCCAGTTGCAGATGACTAGGGTTGTGGCGCTCATCTCGCTTTATTGGCCGAGGGAGCCGGCATACAGCTTCCGGGTCATGTGGCCAGCATGACTAAGCCGCTTCTGGAGAACCAGAGCAGCGCACGGAAACGCCGTTTACCTTCCCGCCGGAGCGGTACCTATTTATCTACTTGCACTTTGACGTGCTTTCAAACTGCTAGGTTGGCAGGAGCAGGGACCAAGCAACTGGAGCGCACCCCATCGCGGGTATTCGAACCACTGACCTTCTGATCGGCAAGCCCTAGGCTCTGTGGTTTAACCCACAGCGCCACCTGCGTCCCGCTGTTTATGTAGGCACAGTTTCTTTTTTAATTCTTGCTGGAAAACATATGCATACATACATACATATATACATACATCATCATCATCGTCATCATCATAGACTTTTATTGCACTAGCCATAGGCCATGGCATCATTCAGAAAAATAACAAAAGGAAAAACAGCAATAACCATAAAAATCATCAGGCACCACACATACAATATAAACCACGATCACAAGTACAGTGGTACCTTGGGTTACAGACGCTTCAGGTTACAGACTCCGCTAACCCAGAAATAGTACTTCAGGTTAAGAACTTTGCTTCAAGATGAGAACATAAATCGTGGTCTGGCGGTGCAGCGGCAGCTGGAGGCCCCATTAGCTAAAGTGGTGCTTCAGATTAAGAACAGACGTCCAGAACAAATTAAGTTCTTAACCCGAGGTACCACTGTACTAAAATTGTTTGTTGCATAAAATAGAATAGCAGAAGATTCTCTAGTAAAATTAAATATCCGAATCCCATTTGCAGTTGACCGCTATTTTATCTAGTTCTTTCCTCCTGATCTTCTTAGCTGCCAACGCATAGAGTGCTACTTTATAAGTTGCAAAGTCATCAGTATCGCTCAGCAGCCATTTCACCCTTTCCACCCTATTCAAGTGAGTTCCATTCGGAAATGGGTTTTATGAATCGGTCTCTTGGGTCTATATATAACGGGCACTGCAGTAAATAGTGGCACAGGTCCTCCATGCAGGGTTGTCCACACAGACAAAGCCTCTCTTCACAATGTACTTTGCCGTAGCGTCCATTGGAATCGTAATTCTGTGAAAGCGATTCTAAGCATGGCAAGTGGGAGCTTTGACAGGTAACTGGCCTGGGTACGATCCGTTTTAATAAGTGGGAACCATGGCGAACTCTTGGTAGAAGGCATCTGGCAGGGACCAAAATCTTGGAGGTCAATTAAAAGTGGTGAAGAGATCAGAGCACCTCCTGTGCGTTTTGGAAACAGGAGCTGTTGACACGATGAAACAATTTAAATGGCAAATTCACAAGATGAGCAATTTGGAGCATTGTTTGATTATAATATGTGTTCTCTCTCTCTGTGTGTGTGTTTGGATCTAGAGGACGACATACATGTTTACACCATGTGAATAAAGAGGGCGCCGTTGCATACAATCAGCTACAAAAACGGAGTCCTGTTTATACTGAAAATAAAATATCTGCAATGAAAGAATTGAGATGCTGATGTACTTCGCATTTAACCCTTCCTGTAATTTGGAAGGAAAATGTAGCCAACCTACTTTAATGTCTTTAATTGTGATGGGTCCGCAGCCATTGTTGTCACCATTGTTGTTAATAATACAGTAATAATAATAATAATAATCATCAGTGCTCCCCCCCCCCTAGAATAATGTTTAGGGGTATTTTCATTTTCCTACTCATATTGAAATACTGCCCCTCAATGAGGCCAAACTTAGATTCACAAAATGTTTGGGGGTATGCGTACCCCCAGAAAAAGCACTAATAATAATAATGTGCGAGGGGGTGCCAAACCAAGTTTTTGAGCCAGGTGAAAGAAAGCCTAGTTTCACCCCTCTTCTTAAAGCATGGGTAGGCAAACTAAGGCCCGGGGGCCGGATCCGGCCCAATCGCCTTCTCAATCTGGCCTGCGGACGGTCCAGGAATCAGCGTGTTTTTACATGAGTAGAATGTGTCCTTTAATTTAAAATGCATCTCTGGGTTATTTGTGGGGCCTGCCTGGTGTTTTTACATAAATAGAGTGTGTGCTTTTATTTAAAATGCACCTCTGGGTTATTTGTGGGACCTGTCTGGTGTTTCTACATGAGCAGAATGTGTAAGGTAAAGGTAAAGGTACCCCTGCCCGTACGAGCCAGTCTTGACAGACTCTGGGGTTGTGCGCCCATCTCACTTAAGAGGCCAGGGGCCAGCGCTGTCCGGAGACACTTCCGGGTCACGTGGCCAGCGTGACATCGCTGCTCTGGCGAGCCAGAGCCGCACACGGAAACGCCGTTTACCTTCCCGCTGGTAAGCGGTCCCTATTTATCTACTTGCACCCGGAGGTGCTTTCGAACTGCTAGGTTGGCAGGCGCTGGGACCGAGCAGCGGGAGCGCACCCCGCCGCAGGGATTCGAACCGCCGACCTTTCGATCGGCAAGCCCTAGGCGCTGAGGCTTTAACCCCCAGCGCCACCTGCGTCCCTGTCTGGTGTTTCTACATGAGCAGAATGTGTACTTTTATTTAAAATGCATCTCTGGGTTATTTGTGGGGCATAGGAATTCGTTCATTATTATTTTCCAAAATATAGTCCGGCCCCCCACAAGGTCTGAGGGGCAGTGGACCGGCCCCCTGCTGAAAAAGTTTGCTGACCCCTGCCTTAAGGCTTGAGAGCGAGCGCGGTTGGCTTCCCCGGTCAGTTGGCAACCCCTGGCTCCTCTGCCCGTCCCCGCAAGAGGGCTCTGAGCATCTTTTAAGCGCCTGGCGGCAGCCGCGGTCCTTTTCTCTCCGGTGGGGGCGGAGCTTCGCCCGGCGGCGCCCAATCGCTGCGGAGAACGGAGAGAAGGAGGCACATCAAAGGCAAAGAAGATCAAAGCGCTTGGCGGCGCCTCCTCCGCCTCCGCGGAGACAAAAGCGGGGAGCATCCGCGGACCGGGGTGGGGGCAGATCTTGCTCCCCTCCTCCTCCTCCTCCTCCTCCTCCTCCAAATCAGGGGATCTGTTTGGGGTAGATCCCTTTCGTTTCAAGGCTTGCTTGAATGGAGGATGGAGAAAATCACCTTTTGCCCAGGGCAGCCATTGAACTGCTCGGCCTCATCCTGAAAACCTTCCCCTTCTTCGCTATTCTGCTCCTCCTCGTCCAGCTGCCCCACATTCCCTATATCGGCTTTATTCCGCATCATCGGTGGGGAGGAGTGGGAGCACCCTGGAACCTGCTCAGGTAAGTTTGGGGCAGAGGTGGCGGGTTTTCACCTGCGCCCCCATTTATGGGCATTTCCCCCCCTTTGGGGTCAAAACCCCTGCTCTCTTCATAGAATTGTTCAATGCAGGAATCTCAACGAAAGCATCCATGGCAGATGATTTGGGGGGGGGATAATAATAATTAATACTAACCTTTACCTTACTGCAGAGAAAGCCTCTGTGTTTGAAACCCTGGAAAGCTGCTTCCAGTCGGTGTACAGCACCACTGGGCAAGTTGTTCCTGTTTAAAGCAGCAGCCCTTTTTTCTCAGCCGTGAGGTTCAGAATCTCACAATTATATTTGAGGCGTATAGCTCACTTGCTTTGCAGGTGTAAGATTCCCAGGTTCAGATTCCATCGTCTCCACGAAGGGCTGGGAATTTCCACTGCCTGAAACCCGGGAGAACCAGCCATTGTGCTCACCCCTTGCTCTTTCCAAAAGGGACACCCTTTAACTGCTACCTGCCAGGCAGAAATACAACAGGGAAAGGCTCCCTCCACTGACCTACCTCTGAACTGAGCAATATTGCTTATTTCCCTCTGAAAAGATGCGGGAGACCCTGCCTTGTCCAAGGAGACCGAGGGAAGATGCTTCTGAGGACCAAAGGATGAGCAAGGAACTGCTGGTAGGCCCATTTGCCCTACTATCATTATGTATGAAGAAATCCATATTGTCGATACGAAATATGTCTATATAAAATATTTTGAGTGCTTACAGAGGTACATTGCTCTAGCAATCAAGCCTATTGTGAAACTGCTATTTAACTAGTGCTTAATGCCAAAATGGGACGCGGGTGGCACTGTGGGTAAAACCTCAGCGCCTAGGACTTGGCGATCGCATGGTCGGCGGTTCGAATCCCCGCAGCGGGGTGCGCTCCCGTTGTTCGGTCCCAGCGCCTGCCAACCTAGCAGTTCAAAAGCACCTCCAGGTGCAAGTAGATAAATAGGGACCACTTACCAGCGGGAAGGTAAACGGCGTTCTGTGTGCTGCGCTGGCTCGCCAGATGCAGCTTGTCACGCTGGCCACGTGACCCGGAAGTGTCTGCGGACAGCGCTGGCTCCCGGTCTATAGAGTGAGATGAGTGCACAACCCTAGAGTCTGTCAAGACTGGCCCAAACAGGCAGGGGTACCTTTAATGCCAAAATGGGCTTCTAAGCAATTTTCAAAATATACCAATAGGGTGGCCATATTTCAAAAAGTGATTATTATTATTACTATTTATTATTATTTATTCAACTTATACATCACCCTATACCTGGAGGTCTCAGGGCAGTTCACAACAAAACACAAAATTTGATTATCTTTTTTTGTTGAGCTTCCCCCAAAAAAGTTGTTGTGCTTTTTTGGTGAAATCTCTAAAAGAAAAAAACACTACCAACATGGGCTGAATACCAGCCGTGTCTGGGAAACTCCAGACATATGGCCACCCTAACATATAACAACAATTGGGCCATCATTAAAATGTGGTAGTATCTCTGTACATTTCATTTTTGAGTGTTTAAAGCTGTTTCACTGAAATGTCTCAGCAACAAGCGAAATCTGGTTTTCAACAGGTCATATAACCATTTCTCAAGGAACTAAGATTTTGAAAATCTAAGTGATTTTCGGCCAAGAAAATTTCCCCTTCTTAGGCGAGGTTCTCGAACGGGTGGTTGTGGACCAGATCCAGTAGGCGCTCTTGGAGGAAACTGATTTTCTGGATCCATTTCAATTGGGGTTTAGGACTGGTTTTAGGACAGAAACTGCTTGGGTCGCCCTGTACAATTGCCTCTGTTGAGAGAAAGATAGGGAAATATGTCCTTGTTAATTCTCTCTGTCTCTCAGCTGCTTTCAGTACCATTGACCATGGTATCATTCAGAAGTTGGGCTATCCTTGTTGGGCCACCAGGAATACACATATAGAGAGTCTTCCACCGCTCTCAAAGGGAAAAGAATGGAGAGGGCTTCGGCTGTGTCTGTGTGAATGGGAGAGGGAGAGAAAATGTGTTTTTTTGTGTGCATAGGAAAGAGAAGGGGGGGGGGAATCTGCAGCCCAGCCCTGTGCAGTTTCACTCAGAAGCAAGCTTAATTTTTTCCAAAACATGCTTCACCCTCCTTTTTTAATCGCAGAGGAAGGCAGATGTGGAGAGGGAGAAAATTGTACAGGAATGGAAGGATCTCTGTCGTTTTCTGGAAGAACAGAAGCAGCAGCTGATCTGGTGGCTGGAAAGTCTTGCAGGGAACATCATCGAGATAAGGGGGCAGAGTCTGTCCGCGGAGACCCATCCACCAAGCGAAATGGGGAGGTCGCAGGAACATATTGACTGCTGGCAGGTGAGACTTCTTCCTTTTTTTCGGAAATGATTTTTATTTGGTTTAAAAAAATAAACAAGATATAGCAAAATCATTTATAAGTCCATATACTCTGAATCTTGCGACTTCTCCCCCCCCCCCCCGCTCTCCGCGGGTCCTAATGCTAATATTTACATATCAATTCATTTTCCAGATATCTTGTCCCTCTAAATTATCTATACTTTTTGTTAGTTACTTTACAAGTGTGGTTAAAATTCTGCTAATGTTTTCATCTGTTTACAATGGTCTCGTAGATATATTACAAATTTTCCCCATTCTTTTTTAAAGATCTTGTCCTCTTGGTTTCTGAGCTTCCCGGTTAATTTTGCCATTTCAGCATAGTCCATCAACTTGGTTTGCCATTCTTCCATGGTTGAGATTGTTTTTTCTTCCCATCTCTGGGCTAATAACATCCGTGTGGCTGTTGTCGCATACATGAAATGTATTTTCTGGTCATTTGGAATCTTGGTACCTATAATTCCTAATTAAAAAAAAAAAGCTTCTGGTTGTTTTTAACAAAGGTTATTTTAAACATTTCCCCCCAATTCATCTAATATCATCTCCCAGAAGGTTTTAGTTGCCTTACACATCCACCACATGTGATAAAAGGTTCCGTCTTTGTCTTTACATTTCCATCAGGTGTTTCTACTTGTTCTGTACATTTTCCCTAACTTGTTGTTGTTTAGTCGTTTAGTCGTGTCCGACTCTTCGTGACCCCATGGACCAGAGCACGCCAGGCACTCCTGTCTTCCACTGCCTCCCACAGTTTGGTCAGACTCATGCTGGTAGCTTCGACAACACTGTCCAACCATCTCGTCCTCTGTCGTCCCCTTCTCCTTGTGCCCTCCATCTTTCCCAGCATCAGGGTCTTTTCCAGGGAGTCTTCTCTTCTCATGAGGTGGCCAAAGTATTGGAGCCTCAGCTTCAGGATCTGTCCTTCCAGTGAGCACTCAGGGCTGATTTCCTTCAGAATGAAGAGGTTTGATCTTCTTGCAGTCCATGGGACTCTCAAGAGTCTCCTCCAGCACCATAATTCAAAAGCATCAATTCTTCGGCGATCAGCCTTCTTTATGGTCCAGCTCTCACTTCCATACACCACTACTGGGAAAACTTCCTAACTTAGTAGGAGTCAAATACTACCAGTATATCATTTTCATATCATTTTCTTTCAGCGTACAACATGCCGTTAATTTCAAATCTGTTTTCCATAGCCTCTCCCAATCTGCTGGCAGGTGAGACTTTGCCAATCCAGTGAAAAGACGGGACTGCTTCTTGCTCGTCCATTCATTGGAGAGACAGTGCTGTCTACCAGTTAGAGTGTCCTGGGACCTGGGAGACCAGGGTTCAAGTCCTCACTCGGCCACGATGAAGCCTTGAGCCCAGTCACAGCCTCTCAGCCTCACCAACCTCACAGGGTTCTTGTGGGGGGAGGAAAGGAGGATTAATTCTTTTTTTTTATTCCAAGATGAGCCCATTTGCATGCATCCTGTTGCTTCAGCATAGTATCTGCAATGCAGACTGTTCACCCAAGTCGTTCCTGTTGTCGTCTCTTCCCTCCAGGCCACTGGCAGTTCCAGCAGCAGACAAGGAGACTTCCTCGAGGTGGAACTGAGACTTCACCATTTCTCTCAGAGGAGGAAGGCTGTCTTGGGAGAGGCGCTGAACTGCTTCCGAGGTGAGCAGGGGTCTTCTGAGTTCTCTCTTGGGCAGCGAGACGCCCATCAAAGCTCTAGTGGAGGCAATTTGCACCCGGCCCTCCAGCCCAGTGCAACTGAAAAGGTGCTGGGCTCACCGTGAAATTGTTACAGTATGTGCCACACTTTTAGCCAGTGGCGTAGCGTGGGGGGTGCAGGGGGGGGGCCGGCCGCACCGGGCGCAACATCTGGGGGGGCGCTCGCCACCTCCGGAGTCGCCGAAGAGCCTCGGGCGCAGGCTGTAGCAGAGCCCCATGGCAGCAGCCCAGGCAGCAGGAAGAAGAAGCTGGCAGCGGCGGCAGGTTAGGGGTTAGGGGCGCAAATTACTTGCCTTGCCCCGGGTGCTGACAACCCACGCTACGCCGCTGCTTTTAGCCAGTACTATGTACCCTTGAGGCCCCCCCCCCACCCGAAAGAAACACTGATTATGATTATTTAAAAGACTGATATACAGCTCTGCATCAAAAGATCTCAGAGAGGTTCACAACATAAAAACACAAGTACGGTAATTAAAGCAAAAACAACCAAAGCGATAGCCCACGCTACTTTATGTCTGTTAAACATTAAAAGCTTCCCTAAACAGGGCTGCCTTCAGATGTCTTCTAAAAGTCTGGTAGTTCTGTTTCTCTTTGACATCTGGTGGGAGGGCGTTTCAAAGGGCGGGTGCCACTACCGAGAAGGCCCTCTTCCGGCTTTGATTGTTTGGGAGCCAAAACATTTGAGATCTAGGCTGTCCGACTTCCGAGGTACAACTTTGTTGCCATAGCTCAAACCAGGGCATTGCCGGTATTTCTGCTTCCACAATCCAGCGCAGACAAAAAGAGAAATGGCTTGAGTATGAGCACTTATACCTTTTAAAATGCATTATTTCCCTCAAAGGATTCTGGGCACTTGTTGAGGGTTGCTTAAGGTATATGATGAGGCTATATGTTTCCCTTGAGGAAGGTGGAATGTGTGTTGATCAGAATACCAAAAAAAAAAGCGGTTTCTCTCTTTGCCTTGTTTCCAGAGTCCCTGAAGATGGAGCTCAAAAGTCTGATTGGTACGTCCCTGGCTCTGACGGGACCAAAAGGGTGTTTCGTTTTATAAATAACAGCCGAAACAGTGTGTGAAGCCCTCTTTCAACTTGGGATCCCCAGCGGCTGCCGTTCAGAGGCGCCTACCACCTCTGACAGTGGCGACACAGCCGAGCTGCCAGCTACTAGCAACATGCTTTGAGCTTGCTCTCTGCTACTAGCAACTTACTTGTCCGCGGCTTTTCAAACTGTTTATGGGGGTGGCAGGGGTGGGGTGGGAGAGGACAGGATGAAATCTGAACGATGCCTTTTTTTGCAGCTCCTCCCTTTCTTCCGGAGTCTCGTCTTAAGGACTCAAGAACATTCCCCCCATCTGGCACGGGAAAATTTCCTTGGGAGCAATGTGAAATGGAAACAGACGCAGGATCTGTAGTTCAGGTGAGGGTGTTTATTCCCTCCTTACCACCCTTGCCCTGACCTCGCCACTGTGATCCACGCGACGGTCACCTCCAGACTTGATTATTGTAACTCGCTCTATGTGGGGCTGCCCTTGGGACTGACCCAGAAACTCCAGCGGGTGCAGAATGCCGCGGCGAGGCTCCTTACAGGGTCCTCACCACGGGATCACATTCACCCGGTGCTATACCAGCTGCACTGGCTCCCAGTGGAATACAGGATCAGGTTTAAGGTGCTGGTTTTGACCTTTAAAGCCCTATACGGCCTAGGACCCTCGTACCTACGGGACTGCCTCTCCTGGTATGTCCCACAGAGGACCTTAAGGTCCACAAATGACAACATCTTGGAGGTCCCAAGTTGAAGGTGGTTAGATTGGTCTCAACTAGGGCCAGGGCCTTTTCAGTACTGGCCCCAACTTGGTGGAACGCTCTGTCACAAGAGTCTAGGGCCCTGCGGGACTTGACATCTTTCCACAGGGCCTGCAAGACAGAGCTGTTCCACCAGGCCTTTGGCCAAGGCAAAGTCTGACCCCCTCCTTTGGTAATCCTCACAGAACTCTAGCCCAATGGTTGCTATTATTTTGTGTGTGTTTTTTAAATAATTTTTATTAACAATTTTGTTTAAAATTACGGTACCAATAAACAATACGATATAACATCTCTTAACATAGTTCTCTTCACTTCTTTGGACTCCCTCACATCTCCCGCTCCTGCGTTCCTGTTATAAAATTTTTCCAGCAGATTTATCCCCTTATTTCTATTCTTGTTATCTAATTTTCCAAAATTATATCTCTAATTTTTAACTATCCTTTGTTCAAATCATGAAAGATTTAAAATATAACCTAGAACTTCCAAATTTTTTATCCTTTCTTAAATTTAGCTTATCTTCATATTTCACTTCATCTAGCTTAATGGTGCCCAGATATTTATACTCTCGCATCCTTCTTAACATTCATACAATTTACAATATTTTTGTAGATAAATCTTGAATTTCTTCCAATCTTCTTCCGCCGTCTCTTCTCCCAGGTCTCGGATTCTGCCAGTCATCTCAGCCAGTTCCATATAGTCTATCAGTTGCATCTGCCATTCTTCCAGTGTGGGTAGATCTTGAGTTTTCCAATGCCTCGCAACAAGTATCCTTGCTGCTGTTGTTGCGTACATAAAAAATGTTCGGTCCTTCTTTAACACGTTCTGGCCGACAATACCCAAAAGGAAGGCCTCTGGTTTCTTTGGGAAGGTATACTTAAATACCTTTTTCAACTCATTATATATCATTTCCCAGAAAGCCTTCACTCTAGGGCAAGTCCACCAGAGGTGAAAGAATGTTCCTTCATTTTCTTTACATTTCCAACATTTGTTATCAGACAAGTGGTATATTTTTGCAAGTTTGACTGGGGTCATATACCATCTATAGATCATTTTCATAACATTTTCTTTCAAAACAGTACATGCAGTAAACTTCAGCCCAGTAGTCCACAACCTCTCCCAGTCCTCAAACATAATATTATATCCAATGTCTTGTGCCCACTTTATCATAGCCGATTTAACCGTTTCATCTTGTGTATTCCACTTCAACAGCAAGTTATACATTTTTGAAAGTACCTTAGTCTTAGGCTCTAACAATTCCATTTCTAACTTCGATTTTTCCACCTGGAATCCTAACTTTTTGTCAAGTTTAAAAACTTCTTTGATCTGAGCATAGTGTAGCCAATCTCGCACTTTATCTTTCATTTTCTCCTGACTCTGCAATTTCCAATTATCTCCATCTTTTTCTAATATTTCCCAATACTTCGGCCAATTGGCCTCCATATTGAGTCTTTTCCGGGCCTTAGCTTCCAATGGTGAAAGCCACCTTGGAGTTTTGTTTTCCAATAAATCTTTGTATTTTGTCCAGACATTAAACAATGCTTTTCTGACAATATGGTTCTTGAAAATCTTGTTAATCTTAACCTTGTCATACCATAAATATGCATGCCAACCAAAAGCGTTATTAAAACCTTCCAAATCTAATACATCCGTGTCTTCAAGAAGCAGCCAATCTTTAAGCCAGCAGAAAGCTGCGGCTTCATAGTACAACCTTAAGTCTGGCAGGGCAAAGCCCCCTCTTTCTTTCGCATCAGTTAATATCTTAAACTTAATTCTAGGCTTTTTGCCCTGCCAGACAAATTTGGAAATATCTCTCTGCCACTTCCGAAAGCACTCTGTTTTGTCCACAATTTGCAAAGTTTGGAACAAGAACAGCATTTTTGGCAATACATTCATCTTTATAGCAGCGATGCGGCCTAACAAAGAAAGTTTCAATCTTGTCCAACTTTCTAGGTCTCTCTTAATTTCTGACCAACATTTCTCATAATTGTCCTTAAATAGACTCAGATTTTTTGGTTGCTATTATTTTGATTCTGAATTGATTTTAGAATGTATTTCAATTAATTGACTGTGACTTTATGTAAACTGCTATTTTACTGTTGTTAGCCGCTCTGAGCCTGGCTTTGGCTGGGGAGGACGGGATATAAATAAAAAATTATTATTATTATTATTATTATTATTATTATTATTATTATTATTGTTATTATTATTGTTATTATTATGCTACTGGGCAGTGTGAGCAGCTTTGGAGGCAGAATGTCAGGACTCGGCTATACAGCTGCAAATATAATTGCTTTAAGTGTGTTTAAAGTGCATTATAAAATTGCGACACCAGATGGCACTGGTGAGCTAATGGGAAATTCCATACAGATTTCAAAACGTGTTTTTTTTAAAGCATTTTCACAGCATTTTTTTTTATATAGTGTGTAGATTTGGCCCAAGTATTCTAAACATCACACACACACACCAGCCTGGTTACCCGAGTCTGATCACAAATGCCGATTTCCTTCCCAGAATCTGCTGAAGTTTGAGGACGTGGCTGTGGATTTTACAGATGGCGAGTGGGACCTTTTGGACGCCCACCAAAGGACCCTCTACAAGGATGTCATGCGAGAAAACTATGAGAACACAACCTCGCTGGGTAAGAGGGCAGGTCTGGGTTTTAAACCACTGGCCGCGGGGAAAGCTTTCTATTTCTTTACCGAAACGTCTGCACTGCTTGACCGCTGTAAAATGTCTAAGCGGTTTACAGGAAATATTAAAAGATGTTAATAGCCGATAATTGGAAAGGAAATTATGTTCCAACCAAAGAAGAATGGTTGAATAAATTATGCGAATACTTGGAATTAGCAGAGTTAACTGATTTGATAAGACAAAAACCCAAAAATATAAGCCAGAAACAATGGAAATGTTTAAATGATTATTTATGTAGACAAAGATTAAATGTAAGGTATTGGTTGTGTTCAGAATAGATTTATGAAAGATTTAGAAAACTTATTGATTAGAATATTTGTGTGAGATTGTGTTGGAAAAATACGGAATAACAGATACAATATTGCTTAAAATGTATATAGGAAGTGCAGTGTGAGCGATGGAAGTCAATCAATGAAATTTTATTATTATTTTCATATTGAGATATTTGTAGAACAAATTTGGAAGAAATTCTTCCAACTTTTCTCCTTTCCTCTTTATTTTTTATTTTTTCTTTTCTTCTTTTCTGTTCTTTTTTATATATGTGTGCTTATCTGAAATATATATGTATGTATTTGCAAAATTTTGCTTATATTTTGTAATACCGTATTTTTCGCTCTATAAGACGCACCAGACCGTAAGATGCACATAGTTTTTTGAAGAGGACAACAAGAAAAAAAATATTCTGAATCCCCGAAGCCAGGACAGCCAGCGGGATTGCAGCGCTTTGGGGAGAGCTTTGGGGAATTGCAGGAAGGCAGAGAACTTTGGTCCCCACAACTGCCTCATAGGGGCAAGATCTACAGGGACGAGTTGCCGCGCTCATGAGGCCTGGCTTTGTGAACCAACCTCGTTACTTTATGAGACGAGTGATTGTTTTGTTGGCCTGCTCCTGACAGGTGTTGTCTGGGAAGGCCAAACAGAGTGAACCGGAGGCTCCAGGGTTCCCCACACCTTCTGTAGACTCAGAAATGACTGTGACTTCCTCCTCTTCTCCCCTGGCTTCCTTCCTGACCAGTTCTGGCCATCACCAAGCCTGGCACGATCTCTCGGCTGGAACAAATGGACGAGCTGCTGGCAATGGATCTCCACAGCGCCAGGGACCACGTAGGAGGTATGCCATTCAGACGTAATATTTGCTGGGAAGGGGAAGGCGATGATAACATGGGATGGGATTCTGGGCAGTGGAAGTGTTTGTACCCATTGGTGGTCTGGAGCGCAGCAAGGTTGTTTCAACCCCGCTGTGTCTCAAGTCGCTTTCTTGATAATAATAATAATAATTTATTATTTATACCCCACCCATCTGGCTGGGTTTCCCCAGCCACTCTGGGCGGCTTCCAACAAAGTATTAAAATACAGTGGTCTGTTAAACATTAAATCTGAAGGGCTGCCTTCAGATGTCTTCTAAAAGTCTGGTAGTTGTTTTTCTCTTTGACATCTGCTGGGAGGGCTTTCCACAGGGCGGGTGCCACTACCGAGAAGGCCCTCTGTCTGCTTCCCTGTAACCTCACTTCTCGCAGCGAGGGAACCGCCAGAAGGCCCTCGGAGCTGGACCTCAGTGTCCGGGTAGAACGATCGGGGTGGAGACGCTCCTTCAGGTATACTGGGTTGTCATACAAACCACAGAGGGACAGAAGGGTGTCGTCATCCAATTCCCATTACCCATTCTTTCCTCTTCCCTGTTCTTAGCCATCACAAACCCCAAGGCGTTGGCAAAAGTGGAGCAAGGGAATGAGATCTGGGCTGAGCGTCGGTGCAGGCCTCAAGGAAATGCTTGCAGCGAGCCAACAGGTGAGGCCACTTGGAAACCACAAACAAGCTTTTTATGTCTCCAGAAGTTGGCTGCGTCTATAAATGGGCGGATCCTTTAAGCCATCATGTCTTGATAGATCTGTGCTCCTCTAATTTGTCACACCGGCTTTCTCCTTTCCTATAGAAGTCAGACTGGCTCCTTCCTTGTTGTCCTTCTGTCGGCAGGTGAAGTCTCATTTATTCTGACAGGCCTCTAGGAACTGTCTTGCTTTTGTTTTAAGGAAAAGGCTTAGAATCATAGAATCATAGAATCATAGAATCATAGAGTTGGAAGAGACCACAAGGGCCATCGAGTCCAACCCCCTGCCAAGCAGGAAACACCATCAGAGCACTCCTGACATATGGTTGTCAAGCCTCTGCTTAAAGACCTCCAAAGAAGGAGACTCCACCACACTCCTTGGCAGCAAATTCCACTGTCGAACAGCTCTTACTGTCAGGAAGTTCTTCCTAATGTTTAGGTGGAATCTTCTTTCTTGTAGTTTGGAACCTTTGCTCCGTGTCCGCTTCTCTGGAGCAGCAGAAAACAACCTTTCTCCCTCCTCTATGTGACATCCTTTTATATATTTGAACATGGCTATCATATCACCCCTTAACCTCCTCTTCTCCAGGCTAAACATGCCCAGCTCCCTTAGCCGTTCCTCATAAGGCATCATTTCCAGGCCTTTGACCATTTTGGTTGCCCTCCTCTGGACACGTTCCAGTTTGTCAGTGTCCTTCTTGAACTGTGGTGCCCAGAACTGGACACAGTACTCCAGGTGAGGTCTGACCAGAGCAGAATACAGTGGCACTATTACTTCAGCTTCAAAATTGCTGCTGCTGCTGCTGTTGTTGTTGTTTTTGATAATAATGATGATGATGTTGGTGATGATGATGGTAATAATATATTACGTGGTGCTGTGGTCTAAACCACAGAGCCTAGGGCTTGCCAATCAGAAGGTCGGCGGTTCGAATCCCCGCTACAGGGTGAGCTCCCGTTGCTCGGTCCCTGCTCCTGCCCACCTAGCAGTTTGAAAGCACGTCAAAGTGCAAGTAGATAAATAGGTACCGCTCTGGCGGGAAGGTAAACAGTGTTTCCGTGTGCTGCTCTGGTTCGCCAGAAGCGGCTTAGTCATGCTGACCACATGACCAGGAAGCTGTCTGTGGACAAACGCCAGCTCCCTTGGCCTATAGAGCGAGATGAGCGCCGCAACCCCAGAGTTGTCCACGACTGGACCTAACAGTCATGGGTACCTTTACCTTTACCCATCTGACAGGGTTGCCCCAGCCACTCTGGGCAGGTTCCAACATAATAAAAACACAGCAAAACATTAAACATAAAAAACTTCCTGAAACAGGCTGCCTTATCTTTTTTAATAAGATGATAGATAGATAGATAAATAGATAGATAGATGATAGATAGATGATAGATAGATAGATATAGATAGATAGATTCTATCATAGTTTAATTACCTTTTAAAGTAAATCCTGCCAACCTAGCAGTCCGAAAGCATGCCAGTGCAAGTAGATAAATAGGTACCGCTGCGGTGGGAAGGTAAACGGCGGTTCCGTGTGCTCTGGTTTCCGCCACGGTGTTCCATTGCTCCAGAAGCGGCTTAGTCATGCTGGCCACATGACCCGGAAAGCTGTCTGTGGACAAACACCAGCTCCCTCGGCCTGAAAGCAAGATGAGCGCCGAAACCCCATAGTCGCATTTGACTGGACTTAACCACCCAGAGGTCCTTTACCTTTTACCTTTACTTTTTACAGATTATCTTTTAAGTTTTTTGTCTTTTATCTGTGTTTGTGTAAGCAGCCATGAGTTCTGGTCTGGGGAAAAATACATGATATAAATATTATTATTATTATTATTATTATTATTATTATTATTATTATTACTTCCCTCTATTTAAGATGTTGTCTCACCTTCTGTAATGGTTCTAGGGGGTTGCTCGTGCGTAAGTTGGCGCCACACCTGGCTGGGTTACCTGGGTGAACCCTTTCTGTCCGGACAGCCACCCATCCGTGGCTGTCTCAGTCGCTGGCAGAATCCGTCAGTGGGCGTTTCTTGAACTTCTTCCAGCAAAGAAGTTCTTTGAGCCCAGTCTCCTCCTACTCTCCCTGCGCGGAAGTCTTCTGCGCAGGGAGGGTGTGGGCAGCGGAGGACCTGTGCTCTCCCCACTGGTCTCCTGCGAGGAGTCCTGGAGCCTTTTCTCTGATTCCCCCATCTGCCCCCCTCCTCCACTGGTGCTACGCTGATTTCCTTCCCCAGCGGATGGGCTGCCTCTCTCCCTACTGGGACCCTCTCCGGCATCCCTCTGGAGCCTTCCCTCCGCCTCTGGCTCCGATGGCAGTTCCCTGACACCTTCCTTCTGTTTTCTCCATCTTGTTGCCAGTGCCATTGTTGCATCTATCAACCTGAGGCATAGCTCAGTCGGTAGGACATCAGACTCTTGAACTCAGGGTCAGGGGTTTGAACCCCATGGTGGGTGAAAGATTCCTGCACTGCCGGGGGTTGGACTAGATGATCCATGTGGTCTCTTCCAACTCTTCTCTTCTCTTCTCTTCTCTTTTCTTCTCTTCTGATGACTACATGTGAATCACACTGATATATCTTCTCCTTTTCCCAGGAGTTGCTGAGAGAACAAGAGAGAATGAGGGGAGGGGTCTTCAACCAGAAAACTTTGAGCCGGCAGGGTCACACGTTGCGTTGCTTCAAAGCACTGAGACCAAGTCCAAATCCCATGAAAAGCAGGAAGACCCTGAGACTCAACCCATGTCGCCAGGCAGCCATCTTGGAGAGCAGCTACTGGAACCAGTTCTTTTTGTGGGGCTGGAGAAGAACACAGGCAACATAGGGACGGGACAGGAGAGCCAAGAGCTTTGCTCCGCCTGTGGGAAGGTCTTCAACAACAGGGCAAGCCTGGTTAGACATCAGAGAATCCACAGCGGGGAGAAGTCACACACCTGCACAGACTGCGGGAAAAGCTTCAACAAGAGGTCCAACCTTATTACTCATCAGAGAATCCACACGGGAGAGAAGCCCTACCGGTGTGTGGAGTGTGGGAAAAGCTTCAGCCTGAGCTCCAGCCTCGTCCGGCACCAGAGGATCCACACTGGGGAGAAGCCCTACCAGTGCTCTGTGTGCGAGAGAAGCTTCAACCAGAAGCCCTCCCTGGTGGTGCACGAGAGGACCCACCGCCGCGAGAAGCCCTACAAGTGCTCGGCGTGCGAGAAGAGCTACAGCCACACCACGAGCCTCATCGCTCACGAGAAAATCCACCGGGAGGAGAAGCCGTACTGGTGTGCGGAGTGCGGGAAAAGGTTCAGCTTCAACTCTCAGCTGATCACCCACCAGAGGATCCACGCGGAAGAGAAGCCCTACAAGTGCTCCGTCTGCGGGAGAGGGTTCAGCCGCCCCTCCAGCCTCGTTGTGCACGAGAGGGTCCACACGGGAGAGAAACCCTACAAATGCACCGCCTGTGAAAAAGGCTTCCCCTCCAACT
This sequence comes from Podarcis cretensis, assembly GCF_951804945.1. Taxonomy (NCBI): domain Eukaryota; kingdom Metazoa; phylum Chordata; class Lepidosauria; order Squamata; family Lacertidae; genus Podarcis; species Podarcis cretensis. Next base: position 121,283,399 of record NC_137171.1, read on the forward strand.
CGAGTCTGGTGAGGCACCAGCTCACCCACGTGGAAGAGAAGCTGTGTGCGGAATGCGGGAAAAGCTTCAGCCCAACTTCCCGACTCCAGAGGATGAAGGCCGGGGAGGAAATGGCCAAGTGCCCGGGATGCGAGAACCGGTTCGACTCGAGTCCCAGTGGTTTTCCAGTGGCGCATCTTCCCAAATGGAGGAAACCCGTTGGCAGACGAAACAGCAGTCGGCGTGATGACATTCGTATCGTAGATTCCGCAGAGGTGCAGCTGGAGGACGATGTTTTCAGCCAAAGCTCCCTGCCTCTGCATTATCACATTCACTATGCGGGGTGGGAATGAAAGCACTGTATTTTTCGCTCTATAAGACGCACCCGACCATAAGACGCACCTAGTTTTTAGAGGAGGAAAACAAGGGGGGGGGGAAATATTCTGAATCAAATGTTGTTGGAGGAAGGAGGAGGGAGGATCAGGCTAAGGCAGTGTTTCCCAACCTTGTGCCTCCAGCTGTTTTTGAACTACAACTCCCATCATCCCTGACTAGCAAGACCAGTGGCAAGGGATGATGGGAATTGTAGTCCAAAAACAGCTGGAGGCACAAGGTTGGGAAACACTGGGCTAAGGTATCACAACAAGAGGCGCTGTGCAGCAACCCCTCTTGCTGTGCTGGGTTCAGCAGAGCAGCGCAAAGCCTATTATTAATGAATTGATTTTAGAATGCTGTATTATTTTACTGTTCTAAGCCGTTCTAAGCCCGGCTTTGGCTGGGGAGGGTGGGATATAAATAAAATTATTTTATTATTATTCAGCAAAGCGGGAGGAACGCTCCCGCTTTGCGCAGCTATCCCTGAGGCCAGAACAGCAAGACGGAGAGCTGCGCAGCCTGCATTCACTCCGTAAGACGCACACACATTTCCCCTTACTTTTTAGGAGGAAAAAAGTGCATCTTATACAGCGAAAAATACGGTAAGAGGGGGTTTTTTTGTGCGCTTGCTGACTAGAGCTAATGTAGCCCAAAACATCTGCCAGGACGCCAGGTTGATGAAGATCTGTGATTGTAGGGGAGCAAGCGATGTATCTTTGGTCTTACTGTAAATATATTTAATTTTCAGGGAAATGTTCTTGGCAGTTGGGGGAGAAGGTGGGGAATGTTTCCTCCCTGGAGAAATCTAGTTTGGCTTTGTTCTGGATACATTAAAATTGCTGGAGGAGTTGAAAAAGCAACTTCTTGTTCTTCTGAAGAGAAGTTGCTATGTAAGAATGAAGATGCGTTTGAACTTTAGATTAATTTGGGAGCACACGTTTTTGTATGTATTAACACACACAAAATGTAAACTCGGCTTACTTTCTGCAGGGATAGCGCTGCAATCCTAAGGCCTGTTCAAATGTGGTCCAGAGCCAAAATTCCCTTCAATTCCAATGTTCAAGTGGTGTGTGTTGTTGTTTGTGTAGCCAAACCCATGCTCAAAAGGGGGGTCACAGTGGGCTTCAGGGAAACCCCTAGTTCTGCAAAGCTGTAAGAAAATTTTTAGAGGGCGAGGGAATGGAAGGAGGGGTGCATGTTCAGTGACCATTTGGGGGACAAGGAGAATGGAAAGGAATTGGAAACTGTCATGGCTTCCCCGCAAAGAATTCTGGGAAGTGTTGTGCGTTAGGGGTAGTCAGACCTGTTAGGGGAGACTCCTATTCTCTCTCCTAGAGCTATAATTCTCAGAGTGGTTTAACAGTCATTCCCTCTCCCCAGGGGATTCTGGGAATTGTAGTTCTGTGAGGGGTGCCAATGGCAGGGCCTGCAGTCTGACCGCCTCATTAATGCCCTGTGAAGTTGCCGAAATGGCGAGGTTTTTGTGTGTATGTGTACGGAACAAACGACAGGCGCCCGTTAACCAATTCAAAAGCCTTTATTCAAAGGAGATCCAGAAGTCACACACAAAAAGCATTTAGAAATAAAAGGGAAGTCTCTAAACACAGGGCCACAATCCTGTTTGGAACCAGGGGCACATTGGCAAATCTAAGGCGCTGAGGGCGCCACGAAAAGGCCCATTTTACAGGAGACGGTCATTGGAATGTCCCCCTTCAAGCAAATCATTCAGTGGTGCCTCGCAAGACGAAAAGAATCCGTTCCGCGATTCTCTTCGTCTAGCGGTTTTTTCGTCTTGCGAAGCAACCCTATTAGCGGCTTAGTGTATTAGCGGCTATGCGGCTTAGAAAAAGGGAGAAAAAAGCAAAAAAAATCGCAAAACTCACAAGACGTTTTCATCTTGCGAAGCAAACCCATAGGGAAATTCGTCTTTTGAAGCGCCTCGAAAAACGGAAATCCCTTTCGTCTAGCGAGTTTTTCGTCTTGCGGGGCACCACTGTATCCCCAAAGCAAAGGACAAAAAAGAAGGAAACACCCCCAGAAACAACCAAAACCCATAAAAACTAACATTGGGAGGAGCTGGAGGCTAGGTTAGCGGCCTGAGGGGCTGTCTGAGTGTCCCGTGATGCTTGTGAAGAAGAAGAAGAAGAGTTTGGATTTGATATCACTACCCAAAGGAGTCTCAAAGTGGCTAACCTTCTCCTTTCCCTTCCTCCCCCACAACAAACACTCTGTGAGGTGAGTGGGGCTGAAAGACTTCAGAGAAGTGTGACTGGCCCAAGGTCACCCAGCAGCTGCATGTGGAGGAGTGGAGACACGAACCCGGTTCACCAGATTACGAGTCCACCGCTCTTAACCACTACACCACACTGGCATATGTGGGCATATGGTTGGCGACCCCCAGATCTAAAACATTACCCATCTTATAAATAACAGTAACACTGATTAATTGTCCGGCGCTTTGCAGACACGCTGCCAATGATCCGCACAACAGTCCTGTAAGGCAGGTCTGTATCGTTGGCCCTCTCCTCACAAACATATCAAGTGCGCATGTGTGGACATCACTGCTGACCAATGGCTACTTGCCACAGCAGCTACGGCCACCTCCAGAGATGAGAGAATGTGTGCTTCTGAATGCTGGAAACCACAAGAAGGGAGAGTGTTGCCGTTGTGCTCTGGGGTTTGGCTCGCAGCGTTTCCCATCAGGGGAATCTGTCTGGCCCCTGTGAGAACAGGATTTTGGATGGGCCTCTGGGCTGATCCAGCAGCCAGTGTCTTCCTATGTTCTTACTTGTGTGTAAACAGGAAGGCGTTTGCACTCCTAAGGCTGCAACCGGAACGCCCCACCTTACCCGGGAGTTAGCCCCACTGAGTCCAACAGGCCTTACTTCCAAGCAGACATAGGATTGGGCTGGGATCTTTCAGATCCAAACCTTCCTTGGGCCTGCCCCCTTTTCGACTTTATCACAAGGACGCAAGAAGCTTACACTGAGCCAAACCACTGGTGAATCGAGCTCAGTGCTGTCTAAACTCACTAGAAGGATTTGAGAGATGACAGTCCCAGTTCTAGCTAGAGATGCTGGAGAAGGCCTTGGGGTCTTCTGTGGGCAAGGCCGATGCTCTAATCCAGCCTTTCTCAACCTTGGGTCCCCAGATGATTTTGGCCTACAACTCCCATCACCCCTAGCTAGCAAGGCCAGAGTTCAGGGATGACGGGAGTTGTAGTCCAACAACATCTGGGGACCCACAGGTTGAGAAACACTGCAAGGCAAGAGCTGCATAAGTATCTGCAGCAGTGGGGAGGGGCTACCTGTGATTGGATCTCCCCTCTCTGAGGTGGGAGCTTACTCTCCTTATGAGGAACAGTTGAAGGATCTGGGTATGTTTAGCTTGCAAAAGCGGAGACTGGAGATATGATAGCCATATTCAAATATGCGGACATATTCAAAATGCGGACTTGACTATGCTACCACTCAGTGGATTTGTAACTGGCTGACTGACCGAACCCAAAGGGTGCTCATCAATGGTTCCTCTTCATCCTGGAGAAGAGTGACTAGTGGGGTGCCACAGGGTTCTGTCTTGGGCCCAGTCTTATTCAACATCTTTATCAACGACTTGGATGATGGACTCAAGGACATCCCGATCAAATTTGCAGATGACACCAAATTGGGAGGAGTGGCTAACACCCCAGAGGACAGGATCACACTTCAAAACGACCTTGACAGATTAGAGAACTGGGCCAAAACAAACAAGATGAATTTTAACAGGAAGAAATGTAAAGTATTGCACTTGGGCAAAAAAGAATGAGAGGAACAAATACAAGATGGGTGAGACCTGGCTTGAGAGCAGTACATGTGAAAAGGATCTAGGAGTCTTGGTTGACCACAAACTTGACATGAGCCAACAGTGTGACGCGGCAGCTAAAAAAGCCAATGCAATTCTGGGCTGCATCAATAGGAGTATAGCATCTAGATCAAGGGAAGTAATAGTGCCACTGTATTCTGCTCTGGTCAGACCTCACCTGGAGTACTGTGTCCAGTTCTGGGCACCACAGTTCAAGAAGGACACGGACAAACTGGAACGTGTCCAGAGGAGGGCAACCAAAATGGTCAAAGGCCTGGAAACGATGCCTTATGAGGAACGGCTAAGGGAGCTGGGCATGTTTAGCCTGGAGAAGAGGAGGTTAAGGGGTGATATGATAGCCATGTTCAAATATATACAGAGGTGCCTCGCAAGACGAAATTAATCCGTTCTGTGAGTCTCTTCGTCTAGCGGTTTTTTCGTCTTGCGAAGCAAGCCCATTGACAGCTTAGCGGATTAGCGCTATTAGCGGTTTAGCGGCTTTTAGCGGCTTATCAGCTTAGCGGATCAGCTGATAAGCGGCTTAGTTGCTTAGAAAAAGGGGGGGAGGGGAAAAAACCCGCAGGAACTCGCAAGACATTTTCGTCTTGCGAAGCAAGCCCATAGGGAAATTCGTTTTGCGAAGCGCCTCCAAAACGGAAAACCCTTTCGTCTAGCGGGTTTTCCGTCTTGCGAGGCGTTCGTCTTGCGGGGCACCACTGTAAAAGGATGTCACATAGAGGAGGGAGAAAGGTTGTTTTCTGCTGCTCCAGAGAAGCGGATACGAAGCAATGGTTCCAAACTACAAGAAAGAAGATTCCACCTAAACATTAGTAAGAACTTCCTGACAGTAAGAGCTGTTTGACAGTGGAATTTGCTGCCAAGGAGTGTGGTGGAGTCTCCTTCTTTGGAGGTCTTTAAGCAGAGGCTTGACAACCATATGTCAGGAGTGCTGTGATGGTGTTTCCTGCTTGGCAGGGGGTTGGACTCGATGGCCCTTGTGGTCTCTTCCAACTCTAGGATTCTATGGTTCTATGATTCTATCTCAAGAGCTGTCACATGGAACACACTTGTTTTCTTCTCCTGCTCTGGAGGGCAGGACTCGAACCCATGGCTTCAAGTTGCAAGAAAGGAGATTCCGAGTAAACATTAGGAAGAACTTCAGGAAGAGCTATTTGACAGTGGAAGAGCCTCCCTTGGTCAGTGGTGGACTCTCGTTCCTTGGTGGTTTATAAGCAGAGGTTGGGTGGCCACCTGTCATGGACGCTTTAGCTGAGATTCCTGCACTGCAGCGGGTTGGACTAGATGACCCTCGGGTCCCTTCGAACTCTACGATTCTCTGTCTTGGGTGTGGGAGATGTGATGCATTCCACAGTCTCCCAGCGATCGGAAGGCTGCAATTAATATGATTGAGTAAGATTTCTCTAATGGGATAATGGCCCAAATACAGGGGTGCCTCGCAAGACGAAATTAATTCGTTCCGTGAGTCTCTTCGTCTTGCGGTTTTTTCGTCTTGCGAAGCACGGCTATTAGCGGATTAGCGGATTAGCGCTATTGGCGGCTATTGGCGGCTTACTGCAGATGGTGACAGCAGCCACGAAATTAAAAGACGCCTGCTTCTTGGGAGAAGGGCAATGACAGGCCTAGACGGCATCTTGAGAAGTAGAGACATCACCTTGCCAACAAAGGTCCGTATAGTTAAAGCTCTGGTTTTCCCAGTAGTGATGTATGGAAGTGAGAGCTGGACCATAAAGAAGGCTGATCGCCGAAGAATGGATGCTTTTGAATTCTGGTGCTGGAGGAGACTCTTGAGAGTCCCATGGACTGCAAGAAGATCAGACCTCTCCATTCTGAAGGAAATCAGCCCTGAGTGCTCACTGGAAGGACAGATCCTGAAGCTGAGGCTCCAGTACTTTGGCCACCTCGTGAGAAGAGAAGACTCCCTGGAGAAGACCCTGATGTTGGGAAAGATGGAGGGCACAAGGAGAAGGGGGCGACAGAGGACGAGATGGTTGGATAGTGTTTTCGAGGTTACCAGCATGAGTCTGACCAAGCTGCGGGGGGCAGTGGAGGACAGGAGTGCCTGGCGTTCTCTGGTCCATGGGGTCACGAAGAAGAAGAAGAAGAAGAAGAGTTTGGATTTGATATCCCGCCTTTCACTCCCCTTCAGGAGTCTCAAAGCGGCTAACAATCTCCTTTCCCTTCCTCCCCCACAACAAACACTCTGTGAGGTGAGTGGGGCTGAGAGACTTCAAAGAAGTGTGACTGGCCCAAGGTCACCCAGCAGCTGCATGTGGAGGAGCGGAGACGCGAACCCGGTTCCCCAGATTACGAGTCTACCGCTCTTAACCACTACACCACACTGGCTCTCAAGAGTCGGACACGACTAAACGACTAAACAACAACAACAACAGCGGCTTAGAAAAAGGGGAAAAAAGGAAAAAAACTCGCAAGAACTCACAAGACGTTTTCGTCTTGCGAAGCAAGCCCATAGGGAAATTCGTCTTGCGAAGCACCTCAAAAACGGAAAACTCTTTCGTCTAGCAAGTTTTTCATCTTGCGAAGCATTCGTCTTGCGGGGCACCACTGTATTATAATTATTATTATTAGGCACCTTTCTCTAACCATTGCAGCAGCAGCGGGCTTTTGGCAAGACCCCAGAATTTGAAAGGAGGAGCAGGTTGTGGTACGAATGGCACAGCGATGAGCCAAAATACGTAGAAACAAGTTTTGAAAACGAGGGCCGTTTCAAGTATACGTCCGACCACTAGCCAGTGCACGTGCATAAATGAGACCCATTGGTGTGCACACAGGGTATTAAAGGAAAACAAAAAACCAGGGGCTGTGGTGAGGAGGAGAGTATGGAGCAGCAAGGTGTCTCCCTCAGCCGCCAGGACTCCGCAAGGAAACGGCAAAGGCAGAAGGGAGGAAGGAAGCAGGCAGAGGCAGAGGAAAAAAGCTGGGGTGGATCTGCCGCTTCTGCCGGCATCTGTCTCTGGAAGCAGCATAGACAGAAGCGGCAGATTCATTCTAGTCTTTTTCTTCTGCCTCTGCCTCTGTCTCCTGTCTCCTGTCTTCGTTCCAGCTCCACTCACCCCGTTTTGCTGACATCTGGTGAGCAACTTCTCCTTCTTTGGGACAGGAAGATGAAGACGCTTTAATCCATTTTGGGTTAGTGTGTTATCTGGTTAAAGGTAAAGATCATGAAAACTTACTGTATCTTTGTATGCGCCTGGTTATCGCTAAAGCAAAATTTTGGTGTTTTTGTCTTATTTTTAAAGTAAAGTTTAGTTGTTAATTAAAAAAAAAAGGTTTAGTTTCTTTCGTTTGTTTGATAAATAAAAACAACGTCCTTTATGACTGAGTATGAGTCTGTATTCAATAAACGTTCACCTTAAAAAAAAATCTTTGGGTGCCCACCCTAACGATGTGTGCTGCACATGGTTATGTGTATATCCTTCAATTCACTGTATAGCTTCACAACATGAACACGGAGAGCCCGTCTCGCACATTCATGATAATTTGTGAACCTTGTGCTATCGGGGAAGCCCCACACAATACCGCTTTCAATACTGATTGCATCTGCAAAGGTCAATGAGAACCACTGCTTAATTTGCCATCAATGCGTATCCTGTAATTTCCTGCTGATGCAGAGTGATAAGAATATTTTACAGTATACTCCCACAACGAAACACCAGGGTTGTATTCAACCACGTTCTAGGCGCATAGAAGCCTAAGATAGTTGTGTCCATTGACCTCAGTAGGACAAGCATGGGCTTTGAGCCCTACTCAGAGTAGAGCCACTGGCGTTAATTAACCCAGTTAATTAATTTCAGTGGGTCTACTCAGAGTAGGAGTTGGCCGACTACAACCCAATGTTTGGAGGGGCCATAAATAAGTTGGGTTTCTTCTAGCAACTTCAGCAGTTTTCGGAGTCGAGAAGTAACTGCAGATTATCTTCTCCTAGATCAGCCTTTCTCAACCTGTGGGTCCCCAGATGTTGAACTACAACTCCCATCTGTTAGTTTCGGTTTTGCCACTGTGCAGCTGCTTGGAGTCACAGGACTCTGTTTACATTTCAGAGACCTTCCAAGCTGTTGGAAATCTCACGGGAGACGGATGTGACGTTAAGAGGTTTCCTGCTCCTTTGTTCCTTTGTTGTTCAGTTGCTCTCTGCTTTCATAGAGAGAGGGTGTATTTTGCTGCCTAGGTAGTAAGAAATAAAGCATAGCATGTAGCCATAAATCTCATCACTTCCGCATGCTGTTTTGGATTCTCTGCTGAATGGAATGTACCTTAGGCCTCATCAAAGGCTCAGGTCGTTAATTATCGTCGGAGGATGAGCTTTATCAGCTCGGTCGAACGGAGATTCCGACACCATCACCCCTAGCTAGCAAGGCCAGAGCTAAGGGATGATGGGAGTTGTAGTCCAACAACATCTGGGGACCCACAGGCTGAGAACTGCTGTCCTAGATGAAAGCAGGCAAATTATTTACCCCACCCCCGAAAATGATTTCTGGTTTGTTTGTTTTTACAGAAAACCAGTCCCCTGTAGCATCCAGCCACGGTTTACCATTCTCCAGCACCACTGCAGTCCAACTAATAAATAACTTTGCCGCCATGCAACCAAAGTCAGGAGGGAAACGCCACTGCAGACTGCCGGCAAACCACATTCTATGGGGGTAACAGTAGCCACCTTGAGACTCAAGGCAACTTGGGGTGAAGTCTGGGCTCTTTGCTGGGCGGAGGCTCCTCCTGGAGTCCAAGCGTGTTCAGAGCTTCTCTCGTGTGGATCTTCTGGTGCCGGACGAGGACGGCGCGGTGAGAGAAGCTCTTGCTACACGTGGTGCACTGGTGGGGCCTCTCGCCCGTGTGGACCTTCTGGTGGCGGATGAGGACGGCCCGGTCGCAGAAGCACTTGCCGCACGTGGCGCACTTGAAGGGCTTTTCTCCCGTGTGGATCCTCTGGTGGACCATGAGGATCTGCCGCTGGCTGAAGCTCTTCCCGCACTCGGAGCAGGTGTAGGGCCTCTCCCCGGTGTGGACGCGGTGGTGCTTGACCAGCTGCGAGGACGTGTTGAAGGACTTGTCGCAGTCGGGGCACTTGAAGGGCTTCTCGCCCGTGTGCGAGCCCTCGTGGATCATGAGGCTGGAACTGCGGCTGAAGGCCTCGCCGCACCGCGAGCACTTGTAGGCCTTCTCCCTGGTGTGGACCTTCTGGTGGTTGAGGAGCTGGGTCTTGCGGCTGAAGCTCTTGCCGCACTCGGGGCAGCTGAAGGGCTTCTCCCCCACGTGGATGCGGTAGTGGCGCGTGAGGTCCGAGCTGACGGTGAAGCACTTCCCGCACTGCGAGCAGCTGTAAGGCCTCTCGCCCGTGTGGGTCCTCTCGTGCGCCACCAGGGTGGACTTCAAGCTGAAGCACTTCCCGCAGTCTTGGCACATGAACGGCTTCTCGCCCGTGTGAGTCCTTTGGTGCGCGACAAGCACCGTGGTCCGGCTGAAGCTTCTCCCGCACATGCTGCACACCTTCTCCCCCCGACTCCTGCGCCTCTTCTTGATGACGACCGCTTGGCCCCGTTCCCCGCTCTCTCCTAAACAGGGGGAGAACACATCCCCTCTGGGAGCCAGGGACTTTTCCCGCCCTTTTTCTGATCTGTTGCGGCTCGCAGAGGCTTCTCCCCCTTCTTGGGGCCCGGAGAGACCTTCCCACGAGGCCCCACAGAGTTTGACCAGCTCGGTATTTTCGAGGTGTGTCTTCTCCTCTTTGCCCTTGGTGATCCGCCCATCACCTGCCAGGAATAGAGAATTTATTCATTTAAGCAGTGCTTTTTTATGGGGGGACGCAGGGGTATGCATACCCCGAAACATATTGTGAATCTAAGTTTGGCCCCATTGAGGGGCAGTATTTTAATATGAGTAGGAAAATGAGAGTACAGTCATACCTCATAGCTTCAGGTTGTGCGTTTTCAGGTTGTGTACCGCGGGGACCCGAAAGTACCAAAAAGGGTTACTTCCGGGTTTTTTGCCACTTGCGCATGCGCAGATGCGTAAAATGACGTCAGCGCATGCGCGGAAACGGCGAATCGCGACCCGCATGTGCACAGACGCGGGTTGCGTTCTTTTCAGGTTGCAAACGGGCCTCTGGAACCGATCCCGTTCGCAACCAGAGGTACCACTCTACCCCTAAACATTTCTTTTTTAGAAAAAAACACTGCATTTAAGTGATTTATATGCCACACCATATTTCAAAGAAATCTCTAAGCGGTTTACATCATAGATACAAAAAAAAAGCCACCCCACAATTTTTTTAAAAAAATCCACATTTCAGAGCAGAACAATTAAATACAAATGAATAGATTAAATTCCCCAGATGTGGAACACCCTCACTAGTCATTGGGCAGCTGCAGAATACTGTTCCCGGCAACCTCGAGATCACTGGACAGGAGCAGGTTTTTAATTGTAATTATTAACTTTAGAACATTTTAAACTGCAACTGCTTTTCAGTGTTTTTAATCGTTATTTGTTTCTGGAATGGTTCGATCTGTTTTAAAATATTTCTGTGCTATGCTTGTGTTTCTAAATCGTATTATGTGTTTGCTGCCCTTTGTAGAGGAAGGGTGGAATATTAATTCAGTTAACAACAACAACAACAACAACAACTCTCTTCAACATCTAAATTAAGACATCCCCTTAAACATATAAGACACACTTTTAAACATATAAAATAAAACAACTAACATATGGGGACCATAATAACCACTAGCAAATCCAATGGCAGCTGCTGCCCATTGCGGCTGATACGGTGGAATGCAGGGAGCCCAACAGCAGGTGGCGCCACCCTCGCAGTGGTTCTCAACCTGTGGGTCCCCAGATGTTGTTGGACTACAACTCCCATCATCCCTGAGCTCTGGCCTTGCTAGCTAGGGGTGATGGGAGTTGTAGTTCAACGACATCTAGGGACCCACAGGTTGAGAAAGGCTGGCTTAGAGGGCCATATTTGGCCCCGAGCTTCAGGTTCCCATGTATTGTGAATCCCAAACGCTGGGCAGAAGAAGTCACAGGAGACAAAAGCCACCTAAGGAAGATGGGACCATAAAGAGAAACCCACCTCCCAATCTAGGGGAGCTGGTATCGGCACCGCCCTCCTGCTTGACCGTGGAGCAGAGTGGCGTCTCCTCGAGGACGGGCAGAGGCGGCTCAGCCGCAGGGAAGTTCAAACCCACCTCCTGGATCAGCGCCGAACCCTGAAACGAGAGCAGCAAGGATCTTCTTGAGGACAAAGGAATTTGGAGAGGGAGAAAGTGGTGGTCTCCATTATCTAGCCAATCCTGCTTGTGGAATGCTCTCCCCAAGGAGAGCCAGGGGTGGTGGACTAGGGTCTGGGAGACCAGGGTTCAAATCCCTGCCCAGCCATGAAGTGTGCTGGGTGAGTTCCAGTAGGACTCTAGGTTTGAAGTATCATCATCCAGCTTTCAATAAAACACAGCTTCCCCAAAATGAATCCCTGGTCACCAGGGTATTGTGTATATAGTTTTCACTCAGGTCCACGTCAGTTAATTTAGGCGGGAAACCCTGGGCTGTTGTTATTACAATGTGGACAGCCAGCTGCCTATAAAAGCAGGCCGGCTGTTTGCTGTTCAGTTCAATTCCAGCTTACTTATAAAGAGCTACTTGCAGAAATCTCTGTGTCGTCTGATATGTCCACCCACTGCTTAATACTGGCAACAAAGGTGGGATCGGATGGACATCAGAGCACAGCCAGATTAGGACACTCACCGAGCTGAAACACTGAGTGAAATCACTGAAGAGAACCCAATTCAGAGCTGACCGTTCTGGCTAGAACACAGTGTTCCATCCATCACCCACCACGTCGGCATTGGAACATAGCTGTCAACGTTTCCCTTTTTTTAAGGGAAGGTCCCTTATTCCGAATAGGATTCCTTGCAAGAAAAGGGAAAAGTTGGCAGTTATGCATCGGAACCATGGCTTCACTCATGCCTCTACTGCTGTTTGCCCCAGCCTCTGAATCATGGGACTCCTACCTCGCTCAGTTCGACTGCTACCTCCAAGCCAACAAGCTGACGGAAGGGTCAGAGGAGCATAAGCGGGGCCTATTCCTCAGCGTCTGCAGGCCCGAGGTGTTTGAGACGGCCCGAGCATTGGTTGCGCCACTAGCAGTCCAGGCAGCGCTGTGGGACATGCTAAAAGAGAAGCTTAAAAACCCCAACATGACACTACATGACAGGCGTCACCTACACACTTTCAGCAACCTCCGGAGCTCCCAGGATCCTTAGGGGGAAGTCATGACTACCAATTATTTTCCAGGCCCAATTCCAAGTGCTGGTTTTGACCTATAAAGCCTTAAAACGGCTCAGGACCGCAATACCTCAAGGACCGCCTCTTTCCATATGAACCTACCTGGACCCTGAGATCATCTTATGAGGCCCTTCTTCGTGTGCCTCCTCCTCTAGAGGTCCAGAAGGTGGCAACATGAGAACAGGGCCTTCTCTGCAGTGGCTCCCCATCTGTGGAATGCTTTCCCCAGGGAAGTTCTTCGGTGCCTTCATTACACACCTTTAGGCGCCAGGCAAAAAACAGTCCTTTTTAACCAGGCCTTTGGTTGATCTGTTTGATATCCTATACCCTTTAAAATGTTGCTCTTTCGGGGGGGGGCGTTGTTATTGGGTTTTTTATTTTATTCTGATTATATATGTTTTGATCTTTTCTGTGAGCCGCCCTGAGACCTCTGAGTATAGGGCGATATATAAATTCAAACTAACCACAATTACCTTGAATTTCTGCTTAACCCTCAAGAAAGAAGGGCATTTTCGCTGGCCAGGTTTTATTCAAATCCATCAAACCTCCTTTGGGGAAGGTTCTCAGGAAGGGTGGAAGGAGAAAGAACTTGCCCACGTGAAGACCACCTGGTGGAAACCCTCACACATATGGTTCTCAATTGTAAACTATATGCTGATCTCCGCCAGCAATTTCTAGATCAACTCTGTATCCCCAAATGGAAACCAGAGTCGTAGGTCATACATTTTTTATCGCTGGGGAATGATCAGGAGATCACCAAGTTAGTGGCTAAATATTTCTATTTGGTTTTTTGTCGTCGAAATACACTGCAGAGGTCTGATTTCCCTGGAGACCAAGAGATGTGACGATAGACTGCTCTGCCTCCTTTTTTTAAGCAAATATTTTGTGCCACTGGGGAAGTGGTAATTCTGTATTGATTTGTTTTGTATAATAATAATAATAATAATAATAATAATAATAATTTGTATGTTTGTATGTGATGCCAATAAAAGGTTTGATGATGATGAAATAAATAATAATAATAATAATAATAATAATAATAATAATAATTGCTCAACCAATCTGGGAACTGTAGCTCTGTAGGGATACCTACAAACTCTCGGCAACTTCAAGAGCTCCCAGGATCTTTTGGGGGAAGTCATGACTGTGGAACAATATTGCTTCAAATGTGGAGTGCGGATGGGGGCCTTTCGGCCTGGCCCAACTTCAGGGCTCTCGTTTTGGCCAACGTATGAGGTCTTCACAACTCTCTCAAAGCATCCTTGAGAAGCGACCCTAAACGCTCTCACCTCCCGTTCCGTTTTGGCCGCCTCCCGCCGTCGCAGTAAAAAGCCTTCGGCCAGGGCCACCGCCTGGTCACAAGTCTGAGGGCAGCCATCTTTGACCCAGCCCTGAAGCTCCGAGGGCAAGATGGCCAGGAACTGCTCCAGGATGACCAACTCCAGGATCTGCTCCTTAGAGTGCTTCTCCGGCTTCAGCCACCGGTGGCACAGGTACCAGAGGCGACTACAGGCCTCCCGGGGACCTTCGGCCTCTTGGTAGCGGAACTCCCGAAAGAGCGTCCGCTGCACGTCCATGGCGACCGAATCGTCTCCCAGGAGATCGTCCATCACTTCCCAACAATCCTCCATCTTGACGGCGGCAATCTTTGTGGCGTCCCTTGGAGCTTCTCTGCCAATACCCAACAGCCTGCCAGACCTCCGACAAGCGCTTGCTACTCCCTCATAGGTGCCCAGGAAAGTTTTGGGATCGTCCTGAGGCAGAGATCCCAGCAAGGGAGGCTTTCCCCATCCCGAGCAAGGGAATCGTGTTCCTTTCACGTCTTCCGGATGTTTCCATGGCTTCCCGCCTGGCTCACCCATGACCAGTTCCGTGGCCTCCCTTTTCAGGAAATCCTGGTCGTTCCCAGCCTTGGCTTCGTGAGAGGATCTTCCTGATCTCTCCACTGCCGCTGTGGGATCGTGGCCTGTTTGGCTGCTCTCTTCCCGGTGCTCCTTGGCCTGGATCTCCCGCTGGAGCAGAGATCGGAAGTAGAGATCAACGCTTGGCGTTCTTCCCTTCTCGGCCGCCATTTTGGATCTTCAGCTCAGCATGGCGGCCTTGGGGGTAAATGTCTATTAATTGGGAAAAGCCACCCCGAAAGGACTATAATCTGCTCAGGCATGCGCCGGGCCCACAGGAAGCCTGGGGCATTTCTTTGTGGTGGTAAAGAACAGGGGTCTCTGGACAAAATGCAGCGTTTCACAAGAAGAGCTGGTGAGGAGGGTTTCCCCTGAGAAAGAGAGGGAGATTCAAAAAGACAAGGATGTAAGAGTATAGAGATGAAGTTTCGAACTTTGCCATCTTGGTTGCTCAAAACAACAACTCATCTTCCCTTCCCATCCCTTTTTCCTTTTGTGTCGTGTCTTTTAGATTGATAGCCGGACAGAGGGGACTGTTCAGCTGGTTTGTTAATTTGATCCACAAGCTGCTCTGGAAAACTTTTGGATGCAGAGCAGGGGGAAATGCTTCAAACAAACAAACAAACAAACAAACAATTTAGTGTACTTTCCCAGCTGACAAAGCTACAACAATATATTAATGGAATCCTAGAAGAACATAGCCTCAAAAGATTCCATCAATGGTGTCTCCGAAAATTTTTACACATCACTTGGGAAGACAGGCGAACTAATATCAGTGTACTGGAAGAAGGAAAGATCCCCAGTGTTGAAGCAATGATTCTTCAACATCAACTTCGTTGGACTGGTCATGTTGTGTGGATGCCTGGTGATCGTCTTCCAAAGCAACTACTCTATTCCGAACTTAAAAAAGGAAAGCATAACGCTGGTGGTCAACAAAAGAGGTTTAAAGACTGTCTCAAGGCAAATCTAAAAAAATGTAGTATAAACCCTGTCAACTGGGAAACACTGGTCTGCAAGCGCTCCAGTTGGAGAACAGCCTTTACCAATGGTGTCATGGGCTTTGAAGACACTCAAACTCAGAACGCAATGGAGAAACTTGCTAAGAGGAAGGCATGTTTGGCAAATCCACACTCTGATCAGCTCCTCCCCGGAAACCAATGTCCCCACTGTGGAAGGACATGTGGATCCAGAATTGGCCTCCACAGTCACATATGGACTCATTGTTAAAACTGTGTTTACGGAAGACAATCTTACTCAGCTACGAGTGATCGCCAAAGAAGAAGACTGTTTATACCCCACAAGAAACTAAAAGCAGTGTAGGCACATAGGATAGAAGCTGTGCTATACCAAGTCACACTATTGGTCTATGTAGCTCAGCGCTGCGTACACGGACTGGCAGCAGCTCTCTGGGCTTTCAGACAGGAGATTCCTGCATTGCAGGGGTTCGGACTAAATGACCCTCGGGTCCCTTCCAGCGCTACAACTCTACCATTATAATGTCTTAAAGGGAAGCCCCGCTCCCCACAACTCACTTTCTCCCCTCCTGCTGTTTGCTATTCCAAAGTCAGCATTACAGTGGGTTGGACTAGATGACCCCAGGATCCCTTTCCAACTCGACCCTTCCCGTAAAATTAAAAGCAGGCATCCTAAAAAGCAGGTAGCAGGCAGACAGGGTAGTTCTCTGCTTGATGCAGGAATTCTGGAAGCTGCCTTCTTATCAAGTCAGACCAGGAGTCCAGTGATGCTGAGCACAGGTTGGCAGCAACTCTCCAAGATTACAGACAGGATGCATTCCCAGCGCTACCTAGAGAAACGGAGGATTGAATCCGGACTCCCCAGGACCTCTCCAACTCACTATCCTTCCCCTAAACGTTACTGACCCATCCAGAGCATTGACACCCCTTTGAGATCCTCCTTTCAACCGGAGGCGCTGAGCCCCGGATTCTCCTGCAAATCGGTCTCAGAGACCTGCGACACCGGCAAGCTGCGCCTGCCAAGGAAAAGAAACCCCTCTCCTGCGCATTCACACGCGCACGCATGCAAGTCTTGCGCGGGGAGGGCCTTGCGCACGCCGCCAGCTCCTTGCAGCCCCACCAGGCGGGTGCACGGGCGCCTCGCCCCCTTACCACCGCCGGTTCCCCGGAGCCAAGCAGAGAAACAGCAGCAGCAGCAACAATGGGGGGGGGGGGAAAGGGCCGGTCTCTCTGCAACTCTCGCCCACAAAAGAGAGAGGAAGAGGAAAAAGGACTTTTGGAGCCGGAGAGAGCGCGCGCGCGCAAACCTCCCTCTCCAGGACCCAGCGATGGCTCCTCCAGCTCCAGTCTGGGAAGAACAACCTCGCTCGCCAGTTTAACCCTTCCCTGGGCCTTAAACACACACACACACACACACACACACACACACACACACACACACACACACACACACAGCAAATAAATAAATAAAGGAAGAAATGAACAAAGGAGAGACAGTGCCATCTGTCTCCAGCTGCTGCTGCTGGTGGTCTTTGGTTTCCCTGGCAGGGCGCCTGGGAGCGCACAGCAACTGGGTTGGGTGTTTTGTTTTTTTTTGGTGGGGTGGGGTTGGAGAGGCAGAAATTTGACAGGTGCAGCTTTGTGCATGCACTAGAGAGGGTGGCGTGCAAGGATGAGGAATGCAGAGGGTCTTTTTCCCGGGAGGGGGAGACTCGGCATGGAAAGGCAGGGCTCGGCTCTTGCAATGCGCACAGCGGCAACAAAAAAATGGACGGAAGCGCAGCGAGAGCGCGTTGCCAACTTTCTCCCTCCGGCGGGGCTCTTGTGCACCCTGGGGAGGGAGAGCAGGATAAAGCAGGAGTAGCGAGAGCAAGGAGTTTTCTCTTCCCACCCCTTGTCTAACCTACATCTCTCTCCCTGCTTTCTTTTCCCTACATCCTCCAGGTGTTTTATTCATTACTATTAATTTGTTTATCCCCCGGTGTGTGTGTTTGTGTATCAGCTGAGCTGGAACCTGGATCCAAGGCTGCGACGAACGGAGAAGCCAAAATTTTTCTGGCTGTAATAATAATAATAATAATAATAATAATAATAATAATAATAATAATATAACACCCCCAAATAATAATCATTATTGATTTATTTATAACCTGCCCATCTGTAGTTATGTGGGGGTTTTTATATGTTGTAAGCTGCCTTGAGCATAGTTTTAACTTTGGAAAGTTGGCATACAAATAAAATGATTGATTAAAACTCCACTCTCTTCACTCTCCACTGCCTCTTTCCTAGAATCTTAGAGCTAGAAGGGACCCGAGGGCCATCTAGCCCAACCCCCCAACCCCCACCATGCAGGAATCTCGGTTAAAGCATTCATGACAGATGGCCACCCAGCCACTGTGTAAAAGCCTCCAAAGAAAGGCCACAACCTCCAGAGGGAGGCTGTTCCACTGCTGAACATCTCTTACTGTCAGAAAGTTCTTCCTGATGTTTAGCTTCTTCCTTGTAGCTTGAAGTCATGGGTTCGAGTTCTACCCTCCAGAGCAGGAGAAAACAAGCTTGTTCCCTCTTCCATGTGACAGCCCTTGAGATATTTGACGATGGCTATCCCATCTCCTCTCATCTCCTCTCACACATGCACAATCTTCCGCGGGTGGCGCTGTGGGTTAAACCATTAGTCTTTCAAGTGTCATCGGACACTTTGCAGAGCATAATAATATAATAATAATAATAATTTAGTACTTACACCCCACCCATCTGGCCGGACCTCACCAACCACTCTGGGCAGCTTCCAACAGGATATTAAAAACACAATAAAAGATCAAATATTAAAAGCTTCCCTAAACAGGGCTGCATTCAGATGCCTTCTAAAAGCCAGATAGTTGTTTATTTCCTTGACATCTGATGGGAGGGCGTTCCACAGGGCGGGCGCCACTACTGAGAAAGCCCTCTGCCTGGTTCCCTGCATCCTCACTTCTCGCAGGGAAGGAACCGCCAGAAGGCCTTTGGCGCTGGACCTCAGTGTCTGGACTGGACGATGGGGGTGGAGATGCTCCTTCAGGTGTACTGGGCCAAGGCCGTTTATGGCTCAACACCAACACTTTGAATTGTGCTTGGAAAAATACTGGGAGCCAATGTAGGTATTTTAGGACCAGTCTCGGTGGCCGCTCCCAGTCACCAGCCTAGCTGCTGCATTCTGGATTAGTTGCAGTTTCCGGGTCACCTTCAAAGGTAGCCCCACGTAGGGCACATTGCAGTAGTCCAACTGGGAGATTACCAGAGCATGCACCACTCTGGCAAGACAGTCTATGGGCAGGGAGGGCCTCAGCCTGCGTACCAGGTAGAGCTCATAAACAGCTGCCCTGGACACAGAATTAACCTGTGCCTCCATGGACAGCTGTGAGTTCAAAATGACTCCCAGGCTGCGCACCTGGCCCTTCAGGGGCAAAGTTACCCCATTCTGTACCAGGGAATCCTCCACACCTGCCCACTCCCTGTCCCCCCAAAACAGTACTTGTGTCTTGTCAGGAATCAACCTCAATCTGTTAGCCACCATCCATCCTCCAACCGCCTCCAGACACTCCAGACCGCAATAGGTCTCTACCCAGAGCGCCGGACCCAACAGAGAACTCGATCACATCAGCAGGTGGAAATCAGGCATCAGAGCAGAACTGGAAGGGGCGTTCAGCACCTCAGTCCCAGCCTTAAACAAAGAGGAGCCAAAGGAAAACCTCACAGAGACGGGTCGTTATTAGGCACTTCTTACATTTTGCTTTAATCAGTTTCTATCGTATACAATACCCTCTCTTACTGTTATAATGAGGACAGGATGTTGTCAAGTCTCCAGAGTCAGAAATTGAGAGGACTGCGCCCCCAAAGAACAATTCAGTGAAGAATTGTTTCCTTCCCCATCCCACCCCAAGAAAAAAATAATCTACCCACTACTAGTCAATGCACATGCAGAGAACCCCAACAGACTCCTCGCTGCTTCAACTGTCTGTCTAGATGCGTCATCCGTTCAACCGAGTGCATAGCTTCAAAGACGAAGACTCTGAGATAGGCGGGTTCGCTGGGATCCCATAAATGCGGAAGTTTTCGATCGCCAAGCCAAGAGCTATTACAGCGAGGAGGTGCACACAAACCATTTTGGATGGCCCTTCAGATGATGGATGGTGGACTCCAGATTATCCCGTTTTGGAACTGCCTGCTGGGAGTTCGAATCCAGAGAATTCCTTTGGTGGGATTTCATCTTTTTCCCCAAGGGACTCCTGTGTGGGGTCCGCCATTTTGGAGAAAGAGTGCTGCTTGTTGGGCCTCTTTTGGCCTGTTCACCATCCACAGCAAGTCTGTCTTGATGCAACGTTCAGAGAGGTTTTGTTATTTCCAGTTTTTGGCATTCGGGCTTCTGTGTTATTACAGAATGGCTCAGGATAGTTTGAGGAGGTATGGAGTGGGGACCACCTCACAAGTCCCCACAGTGGAAGCTCGATGCAAGGACTTCTGCTTGCGCAACAGGAGTTCCCCTCCCTCCACACACCCCAAAATTGACGGGGTGTGTTTGTTTCAGAGCAGCATGTGGCAGGAGGAGAGGCGGGGAATCATTCCGACTGGCAAAATGGAATTCTTGAACGATGAGAAGAGTGCAACAACCCTCCCATAGTACAACGTAGCAATAAGTCATTGGTTCCGTTAGCATAAGGATTTCTGCTGGTGCAACAAAACTCCTGCCCTCCTCCTCTTCCCATGCACCCCTTAAATCTGTTCTGGAGTTCCCTCCCCCTGGGAAACCCTCAAAAGCAGATTTAGGAAGCTTGCGGGACAGAAAATGTTGGATAACCAGCCACATATAACCAACACGCCTAAGTCTAATTAGTGCATGAAGGGGTTAAGACCATAGAGTAAGCTGTCCTGCCAGGCTTAGCTGACCTGGGGAGGATATAGGGAATCAAGACTATTGTTCACCTACCTGAGAAGCTCAGCATGTGAAAAGGCTAGAGCTGGTTCTTGCAGCTCAACCGCATGGCTTTCACAAGCCACTCTCAAGTTCCTATACCAGACAGATGCCAACGACTCTGCCGCCAGCTCAACTACATGAATCTGACCTTTGGAGAATTGGTAACTAAACCAATTTTTAACTTACCCAACGTGTACCTTTTCCTATGATGGGGAAAGAGGGAAACTTCACAGAGGGGATTTTTTGGAACTCTGTTGGAAGGGCATACTTTAAAGATTCTCTCACAAAAGAGTACTTGTCCCTAACTTGGATCTTGGCATCCAGGAATTTCCATTGTGCAAATGTAAATCCTTGTGCTGCCTGAACAAGGGTGCCGGATTCCATCCCTGGTTCACAGCAGCTGCCCTCAGCCTCTCACCCACCAGGTGCTCTCGGACTACAACTCCCAGCCAACGAGGCCATTGCGGTTCAAAACATCTAGTGAGCAAGAGGCCGGGGTTGCAGGAAGGAATCAGGCTTGGAGCTTCTTAGTCAGACTCTAGACACAGATGAAGCTGACCCCAGGCTGCTGTCAGGGCAAACTGTACTTTTAGCCCTGGTTTTAAAAATGATTTTATGTATTTTACGTTCTGCTTTTAACCTGCTTGTTTTTATTTGAAGTTAATTATGCCCGTTTTAAACGCTGCAAGCCACCTTAAGTTTGGGAGAAAAGCAGGATAAGAATACATTAGATCACCATCATAATAGAAATAATAATAATGGTAATAATAATAATAATAATAATAATACAGTGGTACCTCGGTTTTAGAACGCCTCCGTAGTTGAACATTTCGGAACTTGAACGCCGAAAACCTGGAAGATAAACGCCTCTGTTTTTGAGGCTTCCGCTTTCGGTTTTCGAATGTTTCGGAACTTGAACGGACTTCCGGAATTGATTACGTTTGAAAACCGAGGTACCACTGTAATAATAATTCACTTTGGCAGCGTCAGCCAACATGGCAGTTCAAGTCCTACCAGCCTGAGCGGCCACAGTTGCAAATGGTCAGCATTAACGGGCACTGGAGACCGATAGCACCCTAAGAGACAAGCGTTCCCCATTCTTAATTTTACCCCACAGAAGCTTACAGTGGTGTGTGGGTACCTTGGGGGGGCGGTCTGTGGTGTCCAGCCAGGTGGGAGTGGGGTGAATGTGTGTTCTTCCCCTACTCAGAGGCGAAGGCATGGAAACCTGCCACCGAAGCCTCATAGAGGGGTTTGCCATGGCAAATACTACCCTTTACTCCCCACATCGCTGAACGCCGGCCATGCTGATGAGAATTGGGAGGGCAAAACATCTGGAAGACGCCAGGTTGCGGAAGACGATATGTGCGCATGCAGCTACAGACTACCGTGGGGTTAATCTGGGATGGCAAAGCTGCAGCATTCTAAACTGCAGGTGTGGAGGAACCGCGGTTTGAACCAGAAATGGGGGGGGGGGAGTTGTGGGCTGTCAGATTTAATGGCAAATGCATGTTTACCCGACCTATTGGGGGGCGGGGAGGCGAGTCTTCGTGAGATTTAGGCTCGCAAGCATCCCCTTTTAAGTTCTGGAGATGAGAAGCATCCATTTCTGTTCTGGAACAAAAGCTAAAGATCTCTGCTTAGGGAAACCGTGGTTTGTTTGTTTATATCAGGAATGGGGGAAGCTTTGGCTCTCTGGCTACATCTTGCATCATCCCTGACCGTTCCGGCTGAGAAGGATGGGCGATGGAGTACAGCAACATCTGGAAGGAACCACTTTGACTACAGCTAGAGGAAACCAGCTAGAACAGTCTATGCTAAAAACTGGAAAGAGGAATCCCAAGAACAACGGCTGCAGAAGCGGACAGAATTTGCAGGACTGGCTAATATGATGGCCGAAATAAGGAACCAGGATGACAATTGGATAAGAGACAAGTGGGAAAGCTTTGGAGAAGATGATACCAAAATAAACTTTCAAGCTGGGGTAACTTTTATGAGCGACTATAACGAAGAGGGGGGGAATTTGGGTGGGTGAAGTACCTGATATGGAGCGAAACAAGGTACAGTCATACCTTGGTTTGTGAATGCCTTGCGATTTGAACGTTCTGGCTCCCGAACACCGCAAACCCGGAAGTGAGTGTTCCGGTTTGCAAACGTTTTCGGAAGCTGAACGTCTGACGCAGCTTCCGATTGAGTACCAGGAAGCTCCTGCAGCCAACCTTGGTTTCTGAACCATTTCGGGAATCAAATGGACTCCCGGAACAGATTAAGTTCGACAACCAAGGTACCGCTGTATATCTAGAATGCCTCAGAGCGCTGGGTTGGGAAGTCTGTAAATACTGTATGATGGAAAAAATGCGATGGATGTATAAATTGGATATTGGAAAAGGCATAAAAAATAAATAAATGAATGGCAATGCGCATCAAAAAAGAAAAAAGGGGGAAAGTATGGCCCTCTAAGATGTGACTTGACTACATCTCCTGCCTTCTCTGACCAGCACTTATGGGAGATGGAGTCCAACAAAATCTGGAAGGCACCATCCGGGTTAATCATAGCACAGGGATGAGGAACCATCACCCAGGTCCTTGGCTGTGTTACCCAGGGCTGATGCGAGCCTGGCAACACCCGAGAGGACCCCACAGCTCCCAACCCCCCTGGAGTACATGGTCGTCTGCATGGCGTCTCTCCCAAGGCATTTGGCGATGCTCCTGAGCTTTTACGAGGCTTCCTCGGGCGGCGGCAGCGGCAGCTCCGACCGCTGCTTCTGCTCCTCCTCCTCCTGCAACCGCAGCATGTTCAAGGCTTCCCGCATGTGGATCTTCTGGTGCTTGACCAGGACGGTGCGGTGGGTGAACCGTTTGCCGCAGGTGGCACACTGGTGCGGCCTCTCGCCTGTGTGGACCTTCTGGTGCCGGATGTGGACGGCGCGGTCGGAAAAGCATTTGCCGCAGGTGGCGCACTTGAAGGGCTTCTCGCCCGTGTGGGTCCTCTGGTGGACCATGAGGATCTGCCATTGGCTGAAGCTCTTCCCGCACTCAGCGCACGTGTAGGGCCTCTCCCCGGTGTGGACGCGGTGGTGCTTGACCAGCTGTGAGGACGTGTTGAAGGACTTGTCGCAGTCGGGGCACTTGAAGGGCTTCTCGCCCGTGTGCGAGCCCTCGTGCTTCTTGAGGCTGGAGCCGCGGCTGAAGCCCTCGCCGCACTGAGCGCACTTGAACGGCTTCTCCCGGACATGCACCTTCTGGTGGTTGTGGAGCTGTGACTTCTGGGCGAAGCTCTTCCCGCACTCGGAGCAGCCGAACAGCTCCTTCTCGATGTGGACGCGGTAGTGGCGCGTCAGCACCGAGCTGACGGTGAAGCTCTTCCCGCACTGGTCGCAGGTGTAGGGCCTCTCGCCCGTGTGCGTCCTCTCGTGCGCCACCAGCGTCGACTTGAAGCTGAAGCACTTCCCGCAGCTCTGGCACATGAAGGGCTTCTCGCCCGTGTGCGTCCGCTGGTGCGCCGCCAGCACGGTGCTGCGGCTGAAGGTCTTCCCGCACACGCCGCACGTCTTCTTCCCTCGACTGCGCCGCCTCCTCTTGACGACGACCGCTTGGCTCTGGCCTCCTCCATCCCCGACGCAAGGGGCGCTCTCGGACACCCTCTGCTCTTGGCGTTTCTCCTTGCTCCTTTGCAGGCCATCGTCGCCATGACTCACGGAAGCTCCTCCATCTTCTTGGGACCAAGGGATCCTGTCCCACGAGGACCCGCAGATCTTTGCCGGCTCGGGATCCTGCAGAGGGGAATTGTCTTGCGCTGCCTCGATCACCCACCCGTCGTCACCTGCAGGGAAAAACGAGAGAAGCTGAGAAGCTACGTAAGGACATCAAGGAGGCCTGACCGGGCCAATGGTCCATCTTACCATGTGAAATGTATGTTTACGCAATGTGCAACGCTTACAAATTTTGGGAGAAAAATACTAGGATGTGGAACTACCATATTGGCCAGAATATAAGCTGTACCCAAATATAAGCCGCATCTTTAAAATTCAAGGTGGGGGGGGGGGGAGGAAAAAAAGGCAATTCCCGAATATAAGCTGCTCCCTTAAAATTCTGCTGGCACTCACACCCATTCCGTTTTGCCATATGTCTGCTTCAGCAGCGATATTCCCAAAAAGGCAAATTCTGTAAGGTAGGGAATTTAAGATGCACTATAACTTTTCATGGTCAGAATTTGGGGGGAAAGTGCAGCTTATATCCAGGCCAATATGGTACTACCATGGGAGGCAAATTATCCTAAACCACGTACAATCAAACCTCGGTTGTCAAATGTAATCCGTTCCGGAAGCCTGTTCGGAACAACTGAGGCGTGGCTTCCTGACATTCAGAAGACATCTTAAGGCAGCCCTGTTCAGGGAAGTTTTTAATGTATGACATCTTAGTGTAATTTTGGTCTTTGTGGAAGCCGCCCAGAGTGGCTGGGGAAACCCAGCCAGATGGGCGGGGTACAAATAAATTTATTATTATTATTATTATTATTATTGGTTGCAAGAGCTTCCTGCACTCGAGGAAGCCACACAGAGCCCTTACCCTCCGAATCAGTGTCACCGTTTCCTTCTTGCTTGACCTCAGAGCGAAGTGCTTTCTCCCCAGGGATGGCTGGGGGCGGCTCAGCCGTGTGAAAGTTCAAAGCTACCTCCTGGATTAACGCCGGCCTCTGAAACACAGTGGGGGGGGGGGTGGAATCAAAATAGGAAAATGTATGCATGTATGAATATCTCTATCTACCAGCTCCATCTATATCCAGGGTCAGCAAACTTTTTCAGCAGGGGGCCGGTCCACTGTCCCTCAGACCTTGTGGGGGGCCGGACTATATTTTAAAAAAAATAATGAACGAATTCCTATGCCCACAAATAACCCAGAGATGCATTTGAAATAAAAGCACACATTCTACTCATGTAAAAACACGCTGATTCCCGGACCGTCCGCAGGCCGGATTTAGATGGCGATTGGGCCGGATCCGGCCCCCGGGCCTTAGTTTGCCTACCCACGATCTATATATGAGGGGCTTATGTTTAGTTCACAAAATTTATACGTTGCTTGACAGTAAAAACAAACCTCAAAGCAGTTTATGATAAAAAGAATAAAACGGTCCATAAGAAGATTTAGCCACACCCCAGCCTTGGTTTTGCTAACCATTTCTGATGAAGGTAACGTTAATTTGGGATGGAAAGCGCTAATCGCCTTCCTTTTTTTAGCTGCTAGACAACTTACTGTTCAAAACTGGAAGTCCCTGCATCTAGAATGAACATAGTAGAAACAAAAAAGAATGGACATTAGCACTCTCTGAAAAATTAACTACGGAAGTCAAGGGATGAGCCGGAAAAGGAGAAGACGATAGTTTCAGAGTGACATGGCACCCATATTAAACATGCAATGGTCTGTCACTCCCAGTGGCACCTTCCGGACTCGCACTTGACACTTTGGAACAATTTTATCCCATAAGGATCCTGTATTTGGTGTTGGGGGGTATGCGAAGGGGGCAATGTTGGTTGGGGGTGTGTTGTTATTTCATGTTATTTTAAAAAGTCGATGAAATACACTGAAAAAGAGGAATAAGGAATAATAGCAATAATTTAAGGCTTTCAGAAAGTCAAAATAACAGATCAAAACTCTCATCAACTATTCTATAAATTTGGGCAGGTTTGGATAACAATAATGTGTTGAGCAGGTGTTGAAAAGAGTGGAAGGAAGGGAACCTGCCTGATATCAAGACAGATCAGCCAGAGAATGTACAAAACGCAGTTGTGAATTAATGCACATTCTCAAGCCATGTTGGAGATTGTGCACGATGACCGGAGAATGTACAAAATCAAGCTGACATATGCACGTTCTCCAAGGCTTGTTGGAGATTATGTACGCTGGCCAAGAGACATGCCCAATGTCCTCTTTGGGTTTTGTGCACATTCTCCCAGACGTCTGGTGAATGTGCACAACAACCGGTTGTTATGCAGATTGGCCACTTGACTTCCGTTCCACACGAAAAACGAAATGGAAGCGGCCCCCTGGGACCGCTTCAAGAAAACGCTCTCACCTCCCGCTCCAGACGCCTATTTTCTTGCCGCCTGGGCACAAAGTCCTCTGCCAGGGCCACCGCCTGGTCACATGTCTGGGGGCAACTGGCCTTGACCCAGCTCTGCAGTTCTGAGGGAAGGATGGCCAGGAACTGCTCCAGGATCACTAGCTCCAGGATCTGCTCCTTGGAGTGCCTCTCTGGCTTCAGCCACCGGTGGCAGAGGTACCAGAGGCGACTACAGGCCTCGCGGGGACCTTCGGCCTCCTGGTAGCGGAACTCCCGGAACAGAGTCCTCTGCACGTCCATAGCGACCAAATCTTCTCTGAGGAGATCCTCCCTCGCCTTCCTCTCGTCTTCCATCTTGGGGGTCCTGCAATCCCCGTGGCTTTCCCTCCTGAGATCCGGCAGGCCTCTGAACTTCCGGTAGGCCTCAGCCGCTCCTTCCAAGGAGGCCAAGCAAGACTTGGAGTTCTCCCATGGCTCAGATTCCAGTCGCTCGGGGTCCGCCCACCCTGCATTGCGGGACTTGGAGGCTGCCCGAGGGTCCAGGTATTTCAACCGCCTCTCTCCCGGCTCGTTCGTCATCTTCTCTGGGACTTCCTTCTTCGTGAGGCCTCGGTCATTCCCGGCCTCGAGTTCAGGAGACGCTCGAGTGGCTCCCTCCGACGCCTCGCCAGGCTCGGGGCCAGTTCGGCGCAGCTTTTCCTCCGGCTGGTTCCCGCTTCCGGGCACTGACTGCTCCATGGGGAGCCGGTCCCGGAAGTCTGTGTTCTGAGTTTGTCCTTTCTCCGGGACCATTTTGTGTCTCATGATGAATTCTGGAACAGCGGCCGCCCGGGTCACACTCTCGCGGTCTTGGATTTGATCAGGGATGCCAGAACGCAAATACACGAAAGTATGCCGGACAGACGGACGCAGCTTGAATTATCCACCCATTCTCTGGCTCCTCCAACAAGAGGCTTAGGGCATGTTTAGGCAACACGGCTGTTTCACCGCTGGAGTTGAGGGGGCTTTTCCTGGGAGGTGAAGAAAAGGGGGGGAAAGATGCAGAGAGATGAGAAAGCGAAGAACTGGAAAGATACAGGATTACAGCAGCCAAGTTATACTTATGGCGGCGAGACTTTTACATGCACAAAGACTGAAAGACTCGCCAGTACCAACAATGGAGGAACGGTTATTAAAATTATTCGAGGTGGCGAAATTGACACGTTTGATTAACATTTACTAAAGACTGGAAACCTCTCGTAAGACTTTTTGGGTGAAAAAGATAATGAAATAATGACATTTGGGTTCGAAGTATGAAGGTGTAATAATAATAATTTATTATTTATACCCCGCCCATCTGGCTGGATTTCCCCAGCCACTCTGGGCAGCTTCCAACAGAATATTAAAATACAATAATCTATTAGACATTAAAAGCTTCCCTAAACAGGGCTGACTTCAGATGTCTTCTAAAAGTCTGGTAGTTGTTGTTCTCTTTGACATCTGGTGGGAGGGCATTCCACAGGGCAGGTGCCACTACCGAGAAGGCCCTCTGCCTGCTTCCCTGTAACTTGACTTCTCGCAGCGAGGTAACCGCCAGAAGGCCCTCGGTGCTGGACCTCAGTGTCTGGGCAGAACAATGGGGGTGAAGACGCTCCTTCAGGTATACTGATTTATAGAAAGTACAGTGGTACCTTGGGTTAAGTACTTAATTCGTTCTGGAGGTCTGTTCTTAACCTGAAACTCTTCTTAACCTGAAGCAGCACTTTAGCTAATTGGGCCACCTCCTGCTGCTGCGCCGCCGCTGCACAATTTCTGTTCTCATCCTGAAGCAAAGTTCTTAACCCGAGGTAATATTTCTGGGTTAGTGGAGTCTGTAACCCGAGGTACCACTGTAGCTGTGCTGGATGTTATTTTGGAGTGGACAAATCGAATAATGTTTCTATATAGCTGACAGACAAAGAATTGGAAGTTCTTAAGTTTCTTAACTCCCCCTCTTTCTTTTAATAGCCCCCCTCTTTTATCTATTCCCCCCTCTCTTTCTCCCCCATTTCCTTTTATTCTTCTCTCAATCTATGTTTTCATTTTACCTAGCGTAACATTTTACTTGACAAAAAAAGATATCCGAGAATAGTGGGGCTCGAACCCCCAACCCTGAGACTAAGAATCTTGTGCTTTTGCCAACTGAGCTACATTTCACCCAAAGATCAGGTTGCTGGGCTGGGCTGGGGGGCGGCAATGGGCACCCACAGGCGAGGAAGAGGAACGCCGTCCCATCAGATGTCATCGCGATAAACAACTACCTGACATTCAGAAGACATCTGAAGGCAGCCCTGTTCAGGGAAGTTTTTAATATGTGACATTTTAGTGTATCTTTCATCTTTGTTGGAAGCCGCCCAGAGTGGTTGGGGAAACCCAGCCAGAAGGGCGGGGTACAAATAATAACTTGTTATTATTATTATTATTATAGTTTTCCAGGGGGGCGGGGAGGTGCAAAGGAAAACAATGAAAGGCTAGCTTCTCTCTCACACACACAAAATACCCAGGAAGAATAAGCACCTATACAGTTGGGCAAGGCTTTCCAGCATCGCAGGGGGTTGGACTAGAAATTTCAGTGTTTCCCAACCTTGTGCCTCCAGCTGTTTTTGGACTACAATTCCCATCATCCCTTGCCACTGGTCTTGCTAGTCAGGGATGATGGGAGTTGTAGTTCAAAAACAGCTGGAGGCACAAGGTTGGGAAACACTGGGGGGGGGGGGTCCCTTGCAACTCTACAACTCTCTCCTTCCTTGGAGGTTTTCAAGCAGAGCTTGGCTGGCCACCTGCCATGGATGCTTGAGCTGAGATTCCCGCATTGCAAGGGGGTTGGGCTGGATGACCCTTGGGGGTCCCTTGCAACTCTACAACTCTCTCCTTCCTTGGGAGGTTTTCAAGCAGAGCTTGGCTGGCCACCTGCCATGGATGCTTGAGCTGAGCTTCCCGCATTGCAAGGGGGTTGGGCTGGATGACCCTTGGGGGTCCCTTGCAACTCTACAACTCTCTCCTTCCTTGGGAGGTTTTCAAGCAGAGCTTGGCTGGCCACCTGCCATGGATGCTTGAGCTGAGCTTCCCGCATTGCAAGGGGGTTGGGCTGGATGACCCTTGGGGGTCCCTTGCAACTCTACAACTCTCTCCTTCCTTGGGAGGTTTTCAAGCAGAGCTTGGCTGGCCACCAGCCATGGATGCTTGAGCTGAGATTCCCGCATTGCAAGGGGGTTGGGCTGGATGACCCCTGGGGGTCCCTTGCAACTCTGCAACTCTCTCCTTCCTTGGAGGTTTTCAAGCAGAGCTTGGCTGGCCACCAGCCATGGATGCTTGAGCTGAGATTCCCGCATTGCAAGGGGGTTGGACTAGATGACCCGGGGGGGTCCCTTGCAACTCTGCAACTCTCTCCTTCCTTGGAGGTTTTCAAGCAGAGCTTGGCTGGCCACCAGCCATGGATGCTTGAGCTGAGCTTCCCGCATTGCAAGGGGGTTGGGCTGGATGACCCCTGGGGGTCCCTTGCAACTCTCCAAGGCTAGGTGCTCAGCCGCAGCCGCCCCCCCCCCCCAGCCTTTGCCCTTCTCCTGTCCCCGCCACTCATGCGCACTGGGAGCTGCACCCAGGCTGCTCTTTTTTCCCTTTCCTTTTTCTGCAAGGTGCAATGGAAGGAGCTGCTTTACCTGCTCCCGCGAGCGCAGGGGCGCCTGGTTGCAAAAGGGCGCGCGGGAGGCCAAGCCGCCGGGACGCGTCGCCTCCTCCTGCTGCTGCTGCTGCTGCTGCAGCTGCTCCGCCACAAAAGGCGAGGAAGAGGAAATGATGGCCTCCCCCAATGGCTTTCCCCGATGGCTTTCCCCGTCCACTCTGGGAAAGGCAGCCTCGGTCGGCTTAACCCTTCCGTGCAAAGAGAAGAAAGCTCGACAGCTGCTTGCTTGCTTGCTTGCTTGCTCTGCAAGGCTGCAGCTTGCCTGGAAGGAAGAGCTGCTCTCAGTTCAAGGCAACTGTAATCCCTTTTGGGGTTCTCCAAGCTGCCAGCATGAGTTTGACCAAACTGCGGGAGGCAGTGGAAGACAGGAATTATAGATCCAGTTATAGATAGGTAGCCGTGTTGGTCTGCCATAGTCAAAACAAAAAAAATTCCTTCCAGTAGCACCTTAAAGACCAACTAAGTTAGTTCTTGGTATGAGCTTTCGTGTGCATGCACACTTCTTCAGATACCAAATTATAGGAATTATAGAATCATAGAATCATAGTTGGAAGAGACCACAAGGGCCATGGAGTCCAACCCCCTGCCAAGCAGGAAACACCATCGGAGCACTCCTGACATATGGTTGTCAAGCCTCTGCTTAAAGACCTCCAAAGAAGGAGACTCCACCACACTCCTTGGCAGCAAATTCCACTGTCGAACAGCTCTTAGTGTCAGGAAGTTCTTCCTAATGTTTAGGTGGAATCTTCTTTCTTGTAGTTTGGATCCATTGCTCCGTGTCCGCTTCTCTGGAGCAGCAGAAAACAACCTTTCTCCCTCCTCTATGTGACATCCTTTTATATATTTGAACATGGCTATCATATCACCCCTTAACCACCTCTTCTCCAGGCTAAACATGCCCAGCTCCCTTAGCCGTTCCTCATAAGGCATCGTTTCCAGGCCTTTGACCATTTTGGTTGCCCTCCTCTGGACACGTTCCAGTTTGTCAGTGTCCTTCTTGAACTGTGGTGCCCAGAACTGGACACAGTACTCCAGGTGAGGTCTGACCAGAGCAGAATACAGTGGCACTATTACTTCCCTTGATCTAGATGCTATACTCCTATTGATGCAGCCCAGAATTGCACTGGCTTTTTTAGCTGCCGCTTGCTCTGATCCATGGGGTCAGGAAGAGTCGGACATGACTAAACAACAACAACAACCCCTTTTGGAGAGGAACTGGGATTGGGCTGTCAAGCTGCAATCTGCAGGGTCAGGAGAGAGCAGCGAGGCTGCAGTCCACACGGTGAGGGTCGTACGCTGAAACTGCAATCCGGTTTTCGCCACAGAGACTTGCGAATTAGCCAACCTAAGATGAACTTATAATATCTCATTTCAATGGATTTTTCTTTTTTTAAAAAAATAATATTTATTGAGGTTTTAAAGGTTACAGATAAAACAGAAAAACACCAAATTAAACAAAAAACAAAACAATGTATCACATTAAAAAAAGAATACCATACAAATAAAAAAAAGGGAAAAAAAGATTAAGGAAAAAGGAAAAACAAAAGCAAAAAACACATCAAACCTTCACATAATATATCTTTCATTTGCTTGTTTCCTTGACCTCCTCCCACCTCCCTTTTTTGTATTCTAATTCAGTTAAATATTTCAGCAAATCCTTTCCCTCTTTAATTTGTCCTTATAATCTATCTTAATGTACTATAATTTTACATTCTCTTCTTTCGCCAATTAACAATCCGTTTTTCCTTCTTTTTTTTTAATCTTATTTCTCCTTAAAATTAATATATCTATTTGAACTTAAACTCTTAAAACATTTCCACTAGGGTCATAAAAATTTCATTCCACAATTTTTCTCCCCCTCATTAAATTTTTACAAAATTTCCAAATATAAACTTTAAATTCCCAATCTTCTTCCACCGTCTCCTCTCCCTGGTCTCGGCCTCTGCCGTCCCTTCTGTCAACTCCAAACAGTCCATCAACCTGGAGATCTTATCATTTCAATGGATTTTTCAAGTGCTTAACTCAGTCTTTTCTTTATCTTTTTAGGCAAGTTCATGAAGGTATCAACAAAAGGTAAGTTCAGTGTTGTTCGCAATACCGAGAGATGCTAGTGAAGTTGTAGATGGATGTAAATGAAGTTGTAGACAGGGTGTTGTAGCGAAGTTGTAGATGACCCTGAACTGGGGACCTATTCCAACGCTACAACTGATTCTCTACGATTCTATCCATGCAAGGATATTTTTTTCCACCCCCCAGGGCCACATTCCCCTCTGTGAGGGTCCCCAAGTTGGTGCCTGCAAAGGCTTTCATTGGCGCCTCCGGGCAGGTCTGATATGCTTTCAGCTTTTGTCTTTTTTAAAAAATGAAGTTTCAAGTCCTCCTGGGAAGAAAGTCCCTGGGCAAAATGTTCAGGTACCAACTAAGCGATAGTTGTGAGAGTGCGGTGTAGCCCCCCTGCATATTTTTCTGAAGAACGCCTCTGTTGTAAGACGGGGAAAATGTCAGCATTTGCGTAAAATCGGCACTGTGTGATCTCCGCAGTCAGGACGTAGGTGGCTTTGCAAGGAAAGTGTAAGGTTGTCAGGGATCGTTGTCCCTCCAGTTTTGTGTTGTGCCACACACCCCATTACGCCCACACACATTAATTCACTCCATGGGAAGGCATTGCAAGGCCGTAATTAAAGCTAAAGGTTACCCAATTAAGTATTAACTTACATGGTGAGAATTGTTGTTTGTCTAATTTTTTTCTGTGTGTTTCATGTTTCTTCTTTATGACTGCTGTTGTAATAAATAATCCTTCATAAAAGCTACTGCATTGCATTCTTCATTAAATTATCTTTCCATTGATATATAATTTTATGGTATTACTCCCACAAAAAAGTGGTGTTATGGGCCATCAAACCTCGGAAACACACTTTCCCCCAAAGATCTCCACAATTTTGGCCACTAGTGTAGGGCTATGCCCCACACACAAGGCAGCTATTTGGCAACCAGAACCACTAGCAGCCTTCTCCAAAAATTCCAAATATCCATACAGGTCTAGAAAGGTTGGCAACGCCTGCCCCGAAGAGTAATTTTCCAGGGGCCACATGCCAGAGTAGAGGTAAAGGTAAAGGGACCCCTGACCCTTAGGTCCAGTCGTGACCGACTCTGGGGTTGCGGCGCTCATCTCGCTTTATTGGCCGAGGGAGCCGGCGTACAGCTTCCGGGTCATGTGGCCAGCATGACTAAGGCGCTTCTGGCGAACCAGAGCAGCACATGGAAACGCCGTTTACCTTCCTGCCGTAGCGGTACCTATTTATCTACTTGCACTTTGATGTGCTTTTGAACTGCTAGGTTGGCAGGAGCAGGGACCAAGCAACGGGAGCTCACCTTGTCGCAGGGATTCGAACCGCTGATCTTCCAACTGGCAAGTCCTAGGCTCTGCATGCCAGAGGTAAAGGTAAAGGTAAAGGTACCTCTGCCCGTACGGGCCAGTCTTGACAGACTCTGGGGTTGTGCGCCCATCTCACTCAAGAGGCCAGGGGCCAGCGCTGTCCGGAGACACTTCCGGGTCACGTGGCCAGCGTGACATCGCTGCTCTGGCGAGCCAGAGCCGCACACGGAAACGCCGTTTACCTTCCCGCTGGTAAGCGGTCCCTATTTATCTACTTGCACCCGGAGGTGCTTTCGAACTGCTAGGTTGGCAGGCGCTGGGACCGAGCAGCGGGAGCGCACCCCGCCGCAGGGATTCGAACCGCCGACCTTTCGATCGGCAAGCCCTAGGCGCTGAGGCTTTAACCCACAGCGCCACCTGCGTCCCCTTGCATGCCAGAGGTAGGTGGGGCCAAATCAAATAGAGGACTGAGGAACAGAGGACTGAGGAACTCCTTCAAAAGATGACATTTCAAGCCATGCAGAAGCCAGAAGTTTCTCCAGCCACCCAGCTTCCAGGCGAGCAAAAGGCATTAATCCAGTTCAATGACATGTTCCAGGCAGACAAAAAACAGGACGGTGAAGGGGTGAGGTCTAGGAATGGGGTAGGCGAAAGAAGAGTCCCGAGAACCGGATAGAAAGCCCCGGGGGCCGCATTAGGCATTAGACATCCCACTCTTGTGTTAATACCAGAAGCTAATTCAATCCCCTCTTTTGCACCCCGTTGAGCCATTCTAAAAGACACAAGCTTTTGCTGTTTTATTCCATTTCAATATATTCAACACCTGGCTTTTAGATAGAAAATGCTCAAAACGTCGCCGCCAAAAGGAAGCATAGAACTTAAGTCAAACCGTTCAAACAACTGTTACATTAAAACATTGTCCATATTACATCTCCAGTTGTGTCAGCATTGTGATGGTTTTCAGAAGCTCGGGTCCAAGCGCTGAGGAGTTCCCTGGAGAAGACAGGCCACGAGTACAATCGTACCCTGACTCCCGAATGCCTTGGGAGTCAAACGTTACAGCTCCCGAACGACTGAAAACCGGAAGGGATTGTTCCGGTTTTCAAACGATTTTAGGAAGCCGAATGTCCGGCGCGGTTTCCGATGGACTGCAAGAAGCTCCTGCAGGCCAGCGGAAGCTGCGCCTTGGTTCTTGAACGGTTCCAGGAGTTGAACGGACTCACGGAACACATTCTGTTTGAGAACCAAGGTATGACTGTAATACTGGCAGTACAGAAGGGTGGCCCAGTAAGTCTGTCTCAGGAGGACGACCTCAGCTTGAGGGACCACAGTAGGATTAGCAGTTTTTACGGGTGCCATTGAGAATTGACTTTTGAGGATCACCCAGTTCCCAGAAGGGAAAACAACAAAATGCCACTTCCATGCTGCAGTGAAAGCCCCGCGGCCCTCCTTGACCTCAACCTATCCTCACTCCTGACCCCTTTTGTATTGCCAAGCCCCTGCCTACCTAAAAAGCAGCACTTCATCCCAGAACATGGCTTCAATTGAGAACCGTTCTGAAAAAGATGCTACCAGGTGAACTGTAGAGACTGGTAGGTCAGAAGGCAGAGGAGTTGAACAGTAGGTGGCGCTAGATCCAATTGCCATCAAGGGAAGGAGGCTCAGAGCCAGGGGAGTGGTGATAGGATGACAATGAGTGGTCAGAGGGAGATGAGGAAGAAGACTGGGAAGAGGAGGTGTCGGAGGTAACAGGGCTTAGTGAGCAGAGAGAGCCAGTGACAGAGAGAAGTCCAGAATCTGAGGCGGAAGCTGAAGCAGGAGTTTGGGGGTGAGGAAGGCCAAGAGGCAGAGATGAGAGACTGGTGAAGAGTTATGGGTGTCTCCCCCTCCTGCTGCGACACGCTCCCCTCCCTCCTGGTTTCCCAGTACCAGGAGAGGCGTGAAGAGGGTGGAGAAGTTAGTGTCACACAGGTGCAGTCTCAGATTGCTTGGGGGAAACCCTGGAGAGGGGGGGACTTAGGCAGCTGTGGGAAGGCAAGGATATTCAGTCTCAGAAATTTCTTCATCTTGGGGGGGGGGAGAGATCTACCAGAGACAAGTTGCTGTGCTCAGGCCTGACACTCCGGTGCAGATCCTGTTTTTGCTAATAAAGCGTTAACTCCGACTTGCACAGTGTGATTTCCTGCTGGGTCACTTATGATAGGCTAGTACAGTGGTACCTTGGGTTACATACGCTTCAGGTTACAGACTCCGCTAACCCAGAAATATTACCTCGGGTTAAGAACTTTGCTTCAGGATGAGAACAGAAATCATGCGGCGGCAGCAGGAGGCCCCATTAGCTAAAGTGGTGCTTCAGGTTAAGAACAGTTTCAGGTTAAGAACGGACCTCCAGAACAAATTAAGTACTTAACCTGAGGTACCACTGTAGTCATTGTAACAGGCAGCCTCCCCTATAAGTAATCCTTCACCGAGAGCAATATCTTGTCACCAGGGCAATGCTTCCCCTAGTGTCGTTGCGGTTTTTATTTTCTTTTACAAATCAGATTAAAATACATGCTCTAGCTTGAATACAGTAAACTGTTAAAAACACCCATCAACTACACTAAACATTCGTGTTATTAGCGGAGAAAATTGCTACACTTGGGCTGCTATTTTAATACTCAAAGACAAAAGAGTGGGTTTTCTAGAGTTCTAGAATAGGGTGCTCTAGAGTAGTGTGGATCGCTCCCTTTCCCAAACACACAATTTGAATTACAGTGGTACCCCGCAAGACAAATGCCTCGCAAGACGAAAAACTCGCTAGACGAAAGAGTTTTCCGTTTTTTGAGTCGTTCCGCAAGACGAATTTCCCTACAGGCTTGCTTCGCAAGACGAAACGTCTTGCGAGTTCTTGCGAGTTTGTTTCCTTTTTCTTAAAGCCGCTAAGCCGTTAATAGCCGCTAAGCCGTTAATAGCCGCTAAGAGCCGCTAAGAGCCGTGCTTCGCAAGACGAAAAAACCGCAAGACTAAGAGACTCGCGGAACGGATTAATTTCGTCTTGCGAGGCACCACTGTACAGTTACAAAAAGAGAAAAAACACCACGGAAGGTCTGACATCATCACAAACACCATTATTCCAAAACAGCAAAAACCACCGACCATCTTGGCACAAAGTTTTTCAGTAGCTGCGGTTGTTGGCATCCGTCTGCCTCGAGGGACAATGGAGTGCGCCTCCGGGGGTGAAGTCAAACCGTCGTGTTAGCAGCATTGAAGTGACCTTCCCAGGGCGCAATAGCCTAAACCCAGGATGGAGAATTTTCAGGTCAGATCAGAACCAGCCAAAAGTTGGCTGTACCTGTTTACCATCAATAGCAGCTGTGCGCTGGCAACTCTGAGCCTCAATGAGTGTTGGAAACTTGATTAGTCATGTTATTGTTAAGTTTATCAATAACCTGTTTAAAGTAATGCTTTTTTTTTAGACCTATTCCTTTTTGTTCTATTTATCATTAAACTTTATCTGTTTTATTTTACCATTTTAACCTATCTGTGCCTTTCATTTGCATTCAATTAAGGCTGGACCAATTGCCACCTACTCATTTAGAAAAAAACTAAAACACTCCAATCTTTCTCCTGGGCTGGAATTATGACTGAGAGGGCTCTGGAAAGTACTGGAATCTTGGGGAAGGGGGACATATCCTGGACCTACAGAGGGAGGAATCCAATGACTGCTTACAGGATCCTCATTCCAACACTCAGAGTGGATCCTGTGATGAGAAATGAGATTTCTTTTCTCGCTGAAACTCTTCCCACACTCTGCGCATTTGTACGGCTTCTCCCCCGTGTGCGTCATGTGATGTCTGAGGAGATGCGCTTTCTTACGAAAGTTTTCTCCGCACTCTGAGCACTTGTACGGCTTCTCGCCCGTGTGGATTCTCTGATGTGTAACAAGGTTTGTGCTCGTACAAAAGCTCTTCCCGCACTCGGAGCAGGTGTAGGGCTTCTCCCCTGTGTGGATGCGCCGGTGCGAGGTGAGGCTGGTGCTCGTGCTGAAGCTCTTCCCGCACTCGGGACAGGCGTACGGCTTCTCCCCCGTGTGAGTTCTCTGATGAAAGATAAGGCTTGCGTTCTGAGCAAAGCTCTGACCGCACTCCAGACACGTAAACGGCTTCTCCCCTGTGTGGGTTCTCTGATGCGCCATAAGGGTCGAGCTATGACTGAAGCTCCTTCCGCACTCCAAACACCGGAAGGGCTTCTCCCCCGTGTGAGTTCTCTGATGTAAAGTAAGGTTTGTGTTCTGACTGAAACTCTTCCCGCACTCCAGGCATTTATACGGCTTCTCCCCAGTGTGGACTCTCAGGTGGGAGGTGAGCTGGGACCTGTGACTGAAGCTCTTCCCGCACTCCGAGCAGGCGTACGGCTTCTCCCCTGTGTGGATCCGCTGGTGCCTCACCAATGTCGTCTTCTGACAGAAGCTCTTCCCGCACTCCAAGCAGGTGTACGGCTTCTCCCCTGTGTGGATACGCTGATGAGTGATCAGGGCCGCGCTCTGACGGAAGCTCT
Organism: Podarcis cretensis; assembly: GCF_951804945.1. NCBI lineage: Eukaryota > Metazoa > Chordata > Lepidosauria > Squamata > Lacertidae > Podarcis > Podarcis cretensis. Next base: position 121,321,408 of record NC_137171.1, read on the forward strand.
TCCCGCACTCCAGACAGGTATAGGGCTTCTCCCCGGTGTGGATTCTCTGATGTCGGATAAGGCCTTTCCTCTGAGAAAAGCTCTTTCCGCAATCCAAGCATTTGTATGGTTTCTCCTCTTTGTGCGTTTTCAAATGAGCGTTAAAGCTGGATTTGCAGCTGAAACGTTCCCCGCACACCGGGCACTCGCTGACTTCTTTCCCTTTGTCTCTTTTCTCTAGGACCGGGACTTCACGGAAAGCTCTCCCCGCGGCTGCGGATGAAATATCCCTCGTCTGATCATCCCTTTCCGTTTCCTTGCTCTGCTCTTCCAGTTCCTGTTCGCAAGCAGCTCTTTCCAGCAATAATCTGGGCGCGTCTCCCTCATTCCGAGCGCCAAACTCCCAGCCATCACCTGCCGGAACAGCAAGAGAAAATTGGTAAGAGCCTTAGAGAGAAAACCAGGACCCCAAACCTAGGGAGCAAAACCGAGTTTAATGCCGTTCTGAGTGATAATACAGAACAAATCTCAAGCGGAACCTTTCAAGTTATAAAACGGGGACTCCTTCATGGTTAATAATAAATAGACCACTTTTATTCGACTTGGTGTAAGTTTTTCTCCGATGTTAACTCATCCACACGGCCCAGTAAAACTTAGCAAGTCTACTCTGAATTAGATACCATCTGTAAATCGTTTTCAGGTAGTTCTCATTCAAGGAATAACATGCAGTAAACTTCAGATTGCTCTTCCAAATTCTTTCCCCAAAGATGGATATTGTGTCCTAGCTCCATTGCCCAGTGTGTCATAGAAAACCTCCGCTTCTTGCAAACATTGCAAAATTAAGGAATGTTAGAAGGTTGTTGGAATGAAGTAATGTGGTTTTAGCAGAAATGATATAAAGGATTAGGTTAAAATAGATTTTTTAATTGGTGAAAGACGAGAATTACAGTATATTAAGATAAATTATTAGGATAAAAACAAAGCTGGAAAGGATTTGCTGAAACATCTAACTGAACTAGAATACAAAAAAGGGAGGTGTGAGGAAGTCAGGGAAATAAGTAAAGGAAAGAAAGCTATGTAAAGGTTTGATTTGTTTTTTTTAACTGTTTGTATTTCCTATGTCTTTTTTATTTTTGTTTATTTTGTTTTTTATTTTTTCTCCTTGTAATCTTTAAAATTTGAATAACTATTATTTTTTTAAAAAATAGAAAACCTCCGCTTTCTTCCACCTCCTGGATTTCCTGATCCTCTGACTTGTCTTTGTGTCCTACCACCTCTCCCCTGGGTCTGAGTCTTCTTCCTCTGTGGGTTCCCTAGAGGGTTCCTCGGCTGGAGCCTCGCATTGTTCATCATCCAGCCAGTCCCAGACACCGCAGGCTTGAGGCTCCATAAAGGTAAAGGTAAAGGTACCCCTGCCCGTACGGGCCAGTCTTGACAGACTCTGGGGTTGTGCGCCCATCTCACTTAAGAGGCCAGGGGCCAGCGCTGTCCGGAGACACTTCCGGGTCACGTGGCCAGCGTGACATCGCTGCTCTGGCGAGCCAGAGCCGCACACGGAAACGCCGTTTACCTTCCCGCTGGTAAGCGGTCCCTATTTATCTACTTGCACCCGGAGGTGCTTTCGAACTGCTAGGTTGGCAGGCGCTGGGACCGAGCAGCGGGAGCGCACCCCGCCGCAGGGATTCGAACCGCCGACCTTTCGATCGGCAAGTCCTAGGCGCTGAGGCTTTAACCCACAGCGCCACCTGCATCCACAGGATGGCAAATCCCTGTCTCCTAAGAGACCACCACGAGCCTGCCACATGAACTGGGCCCAAGCAGAAGATGCTGGGTTCTGATGCTAGCAGCCGTTTCGACTGTCAGCATCTGCCAAGTCAAAGCAAAAAGGAGGCCTTACCGAGAGAGGCCAGATTCCCACAATTCTCCTCCATAACTTCCACGTGCAGGGCTCTCTGGGCCGGATCCAGCAACACCCACTCGTCATCTGTGAAATACACAGCCACATCCTCAAAGGACACCCGATCCTGGAGGAGGAGAAGGAAGAAGAAAACAAATTCTCTTTTTTAAAAAGTGGGGGGTGAGGAACACGATGAGGAGTTGCGTCCTTTTGAATTATGGTGCTGGAGGAGACTCTTGAGAGTCCCATGGACTGCAAGAAGATCAAACCTCTCCATTCTTAAGGAAATCAGCCCTGAGTGCTCACTGGAAGGACAGATCCTGAAGCTGAGACTCCAATACTTTGGCCACCTCATGAGAAGAGAAGACTCCCTGGAAAAGACCCTGATGTCGGGAAAGATGGAGGGCACAAGGAGAAGGGGACGACAGAGGACAAGATGGATGGACAGTGTTCTCAAAGCTACCAGCATGAGTTTGACCAAACTGCGGGAGGCAGTGGAAGACAGGAGTGCCTGGCGTGCTCTGGTCCATGGGGTCACAAAGAGTTGGACACGACTAAACACAACAACAACAAGTTCTACTCAAGCGTAGGTCCACTACAAGAAATGAACCGGTTAGGCAAGTCCAGTAACTTAGATGGGACTATTCTGCATAAGCTGAAGGTGGGTAAAAGATTATTGTAGTAATAATAATAATTAATAATTAATAATTAATAATTAATAATTAATAATTAATAATTAATAATTAATAATTAATTATTATTATTAATTATTATTATTAATTATTATTATTATTATTTATAACCCGTCCATCTGGCTGGGTTTCCCCAGCCACTCTGGGCGGTTTCCAACAGAATATTTAAAAAATAAATAAATCAAACATTAAAAACTTCCCTGCAGAGCTGGCCAGACGGAAAAAGAATCATAGAACCATAGAATTGTTGAGCTGGAAGGGACCTTGAACATCATCTAGTCCAACCCCCTGTAATGCAGGAATGTGCAGCTGTTCCTTATGGGGATCACGCCTGCAACCTTGGCATCATCCAGCACCATGCTCTAACCAACTGAGCTATCTAGGTGTCAGGGGCTGGATTGAGGAGGAATGGTGGGAGCTGCCCTCCCCCTTCTCCTGAATCTTACCAAAGGGAGGACAGTATAGATTTAGAGCAGTGGTTTGCAGAGGGGCACAGTCCAGAGGGGAAAAGCTGGGAAATACTGGGTAAGGAACAACTAGAAGAGGAAACACCAGGAGAGAGACAGTGTCCTTGGAAAGCATTCCTGAGCCCCCTTTGCCTAGGGCTAGGTGGGCTTTGAGAGTGACAAAACAGAGAGCTCAGCGGCAACAAGGTCAGATCACCCAACATAGGAGTGACGTAGATTAAAGGGGATGGAGGGGGTAAACCTTTACTGGGAACAACGCCATTTCTAGAGAGATATGCATTCCTTTGTCTCTCGCTGTAATTATTAAAGAAACTAACTGGGTAAGAACGCTCCTTTTGTCTAATCTGCTTATTTACTGCCACCGAGGGAGGGATCCGATCACCCAAAGCCTGACACCAGGTGAAATCGTCACCCAGAGAGCTTCCCGGCTTCCCACTGGATCTCCTGCTTGGTCACTATGAGAAAGGATGCTGGGACCGGCTGAGCCCTCTTTGGCTACAAGAATCAACAAGGCTCTCCTGAGGTTCTCATGTTCACAACCAGAAAGCCTAGTTATGTTGAGGTTCTTAGGGGCTGGGGCGTGGGTTGCTCTTCATTAACGGACTCCCCTCGTCTCCTAGATGCTTCCTTCGTTGTAGCAAAGGGACAGGAACCTTCCGGGCTCAGGCATGCAAGCTGCCTCCATTGATCCCTCCGGGATTCTTTCCCCTACCTGATCAGGCCCCACGGTTGCCGTTTCCACTCCGCCACAAGGAGTGCGGGTCGCCGGGGTCACTTTGTTGCCTGCGAGGAACACAAAAACAGCGGGTGTTACCTAGGACTGAAATTTTAGCCAGAACCAGGGCGCAAGACTGGGCTCTGCAGCTGAACATTTCAATGTGAGAGGCTGGCTGCAATAATATGTATTTTTCAACAAAAGAAGGAACCCCCAAGTATCTCTCTTATTAAACCCTGCCACATGTCCTGACTTCAGGGTGCCCCCCCCCCATTAGCTGCAGAGGACTGAGGGCCGAAAGGTAAAAGAGAATCTTAGAATTACAGGTATGCCTGGAGGTCATGTATTCCAACCCCTGCTCCGTGCACAGTCAAGCTACAACATCCCTGACAGGTGGGCCCATTCCAAGGGCACCAGCAAAGCGGAGCCTTCGGACAGAGGCTCCTCCTCTGCTGCAAAACTCTTATGCATGGGTAGGCAACCTAAGGCCTGGGGGCAGGATCTGGCCCAATTGCCTTCTCAATCTGGCCGGCGGACGGTGCAGGAATCAGCGTGTTTTTACATGAATAGAATGTGCCCTTTCATTTAAGATGCATCTCTGGGTTATTTGTGGGGCATAGGAATTCGTTCATCCCCCCCTCCCCAATATAGTCCGGCCCCCTACAAGGTCTGAGGGACAGTGGACCGGCTCCTTGCTGAAGAAGTTTGCTGACCCCTGCTCTTATGGTTAGGATATTTTTCCTGTAATCTGTGTCTTGTGTGTTACAGATATCACGCTGCATATGTTTTCTTGTTTGTTGTGTCAGCCTTATATTCCTTGTGGGTATTTTGTTACACATGCGCATCATCTTAAAAATCCACACCAAGAATTCAAGACTTTTGAAAAGTTAAAATAACCATAGACTAAAAACAGAGTAAAGCTTTAGCTAAAGGTCTAAACATCTAGGTTGGCTTGCCTAAATGAAAATATTTACAGTATGCTATGGTCTGAGAGAAAATTATATGAAAATGATATATCGTTAGTATCTAACACCAAGTAAATTGGCAAAAATGTAGAAATTTAAATCAAACAAATGTTGGAAATGTAAAGAGAAAGAAGGTTCTTTTTATCATATGTGGTAGTCTTGTAGTAAGGTTAAAGCTTACTGGGAAATGATATATAATGAATTGAAAAAGATGTTCAAAATAACTTTTATAAAAACAAACAAACCCAGAAGCTTTTCTTTTGGGAATTATAGGGACAGAACTACCTAAATTGTATAGAAATTTATTTATGTATATGACTACAGCAGCAAGAATGTTACTTGCCCCAAAATGGAAAGTCCCATCAAAGGAAGAATGGATACAAAAACTTATGGAATATGTAGGAATGGTGAAACTTACTGGAAGAATACGAAATCAAGAGAGCAAGCTCTTTATAAAAGACTGGAAATGGTTTATTGAATATTTACAGATAGATTGCAAACAGATAAGAATGTTGGCAGGATTCTTGTAATAACCTGCACTTTCATAAGAGTATACATTTACAGTAGATAATTAAATGAGTAAATTAAATGAATTTGGATATGCAGAAGATATGAAAAAGTAAATTTAAGGAACTGCAGAAAGAGGGGGAAGGAAGTCAAATTTCGAAATATTAAATGGATTGTAAAATTAATGAAGTGTATAAATTTGAAAGGTATAAATAAGAAAAAAGAAAAATATTTTTGGCAGGTGTCCAAAAGAGTACAGTGATATTGATAGCCAGGGAGTTTGAGATTGCGGGTGCTGCCACACTAAAAGATAAATTCTTACAAATGGAGACAGGCGGCATTTTCCTTACCTAGCAAGTTGGCAGCTTGGTCAAACTCCTGCACGATCCACCTGAAGAGCCGTCTCTCTGGGGCTGCCTGCTCTGCCCCACGGAAACCCAGAGACACTTGCCCCTGAAGCAGAAAGGAGGGATAATATTATTACTAATTTCCTGGCCTTTGCCCCAAGCACTCAGGGTGAGGTACAGCAATTAAAGCCCAACCTTAAAACCACTTAATGCAACTTACAGCCACAGGAGAAAGGTTCTAAAAAATCAGAAGCAGTGTTAGAAAATCAGATACAGATACAGTCATACCTCAGATTCCAAACGCCTCTGCTTTGGAACATTTCGGCTCCCAAATGACAAAAACCCAGAAGTAAATGCTTTGGTTTTCGAACGTTTTTTGGAAGCCGAAGCTCCTGCAACCAGTCGGAAGCCACGCTTTGGTTGTCGAATATTTTGGAAGCCGAACAGGCTTCCGGAACAGATTACGTTCAACAACCAAGGTTTGACTGTATAATCTAATCCCCAAACAGCATTTTAAACCTAGGTTACGGTCGCAACAATGGAATGTCCAGGCGCCAAGGTTTGTTTGGTTTTGGTTTTTTTGCAATTGAACATCATCATTATTATTCATTTCGTTTCTGTATTGGCTTTATATTTTACAGAACAGATCTCCAAGTGATTTGCAACATTCAAACATAAAACAGGAATTGGTTCGGAGTAACTTGGACCCTTTGGTTTCTAACCAGTTGGTCCTGATTAAAACATAAAACAAAACAATCCAGAACAAATCAAATTAGAGCGTATTTCAGATCCTTCTCCAAGTGATATTTTGCTTTCGCCAGTTGCCAACCTGGTTCACCGAGAGATATCCACACGATCCAGGCCAGCAGGCTCTTCTTACACTCTCTTGCATCCCTATAGTTGACAGAACATTCATGAGCCTTGCTTATTCCTTGCTTATTTTAGAAAAGGAACACAAACATACCAGAAAAGTGACAAATGTGTAAGACAAACTGCGCCCTCTGAATTTGCTATTATGCTGAAATATTCATGCCATGTTCAAACATTTAAAAAAGGAAAAGGAAATGGGGAGTGGGAAGAGAAAAGGAAGAAGAAGAGGAGGAGGAGGAGTAGTTTGGATTTCATATCCCGCTTTATCACTCCCCGAAGGAGTTTCATAGAATCATAGAGTTGGAAGAGACCACAAGGGCCATCGAGTCCAACCCCCTGCCAAGCAGGAAACACCATCAGAGCACTCCTGACATATGGTTGTCAAAGGTTTCAAAGTGGCTAACATTCTCCTTTCCCTTCCTCCCCCACAACAAACACTCTGTGAGGTGAGTGGGGCTGAGAGACTTCAGAGAAGTGTGACTGGCCCAAGGTCACCCAGCAGCTGCATGTGGAGGAGCAGAGATGCGAACCCGGTTCACCAGATTACAAATCTACCGCTCTTAACCACTGCACCACATTGGCTCTCACCACACTGGAAAGGGGTAGGCAAAGTGTTGGGGGCTTGGATTCCCTCCTCCTTTTGGAAACTAGTGGGTTTTTTTTTTTTACTTTATTCATGCTCACATTTTTGTCTTTTGGAACTACCAGAACGAAACCCTCTCTCACCTGCAGCTCTGTCTGCTTCTTGACCTCTGCCCGGCTCAGGAGGAAACCTTCAGCCAGGGCCACTGCCTGGGAACTGGTCTCTGCTCCACATTCCCTGACCCAGTTCTCCATCTCCGTGGGGAGGACAGCCAGGAACTGCTCCAGGATCACCAGGTCCAAGATCTGAGCCTTGGTGTGTCTCTCTGGCTTCAGCCACTCGTGGCAAAGATGGTGGAGTCGGCTGCAAACCTCTCGGGGTCCCTCGGCCTTCTGGTAGCAGAAGCGCCTAAAACGCTGGCGTTGGACATCCAAGCCAAGGTCATCCTCCTCACCCAGGATCTCTGGTGTGGTTCTTTCCCAGAATCCCCTGCTGCTCCCAGCCTGGATAACATTTTGGCGTCTTCCTGCTTTCATCTTAGCCAAGGCTTGCTCCTCCATTTCCCAGCCGCGCTCCGAGGTCACCCTCTCTCGGGCCCCCAAAACAGCTTCCTCCTCTTTCCACCTGCGATCACCCAAATTGATTAGGCTTCTAAACCTGCAGAGAGCCAGGAAATCTTACATGAAATGTTACACTAGCAGAACATTCAGATAATAATAATAATAATAATAATAATAATAATTTTTTATTTATACCCCGCCCTTCCCAGTTCAGAAAACCAGGCTCAGGGCGGCTAACAACAAATTTAAAACACTTAATTAATGCAACAAAAAACAGCATAAAATACAGTATATAACGTGGATAACAATAAATTAGGAATTTAAAAATCAGTTTAGGGGGGAAATCCGTCCAATAAACATTGGGTGATCACCAGGGCTAGCTGGCTAAATTAGTCCTATTTGGGCCGGTGAGGAGACCAGGGGAGAACCAGCTGTGGGATCCCAGAGTGGGTAATCTTCATAAAAAGGGGTGGGGGAGGGAAGGAAGGGGAATAAAAGACCAGGCCAGGTTCAAATTGAAAGCCAGGCAGAATAGCTCTGCCTTACAGGCCCTGTGGAAGGAGGTTAAAGCCTGCAGGGCCCTGGTCTCATGAGACAGAGCATCCCACCAGGTCGGAGCCATCACTGAGAAGGCCCTGGCCCTGGTGGAGGATAATCTGACTTCCTTAGGGCCCAGGACCTCTAAACTATGATTATTCATGGACCTTAAGGTCCTCTGTGGGGCATACCAGGAGAGGCGGTTGCATAAAATTGGCAATCTCATTCGGGCATCTATATATTCCCCCCCCCCCCCAGCCCTTACCAAAGCGTATTACTGTATTTCAGGATTCAGATTACGCAGCATATTCCATAAGCAGGATGAAGAATCATCTATTTAACACAATATTCAAACTACAATAATACAGAATACAGTGGTGCCCCGCAAGACGAACACCTCGCAAGACGGAAAACCCGCTAGACGAAAGGGTTTTCCGTTTTGGAGGCGCTTCGCAAAACGAATTTCCCTATGGGCTTGCTTCGCAAGACGAAATGTCTTGCGAGTTCCTGCGGGTTTTTGCCCTCCCCCCCCTTTTCCTAAGCCGCTAAGCCGCTTATCAGCTGATCCGCTAAAAGCCGCTAAACCGCTAATAGCGCTAATCCGCTAAGCTGTCAATGGGCTTGCTTCGCAAGACGAAAAAACCGCTAGACGAAGAGCCTCACGGAACGGATTAATTTTGTCTTGCAAGACACCACTGTACTGTTTTTTTCCTTGCAAGTATTGAACTGGACCACGGGGATCATCTAGTCCCAGCCCCTGCAGTACAGGAATCTCAGCTAAAGCATCCGTGACAGACGGCCACCCAACCTCTGCTTAAAAACCTCCAAGGAAGGAGAGTTCACCACCTCCCAAGGGAGAAAGCCCCCCCCCAGGCCAGTTTTTGGTTAACTGCAAGAGGAGAGAATTGCAGGCAGGGCTTCCCACTCTCGAATGTGCAATGTTTAATTGCATGTAATGTTCAATTACATTTTTAAAAAAATATATGTTGCAAGCTGCCCAGAGTGCCAGCAGCAACGCAGTCAGAGGGGTGGTGTGCCAATAATTAATAATAATAATAATAATAATAATAATAATAATTTATACCCCACCCTCCCCGGCCAGAGCCAGGCTCAGGGCGGCTAATACCAGTAAAATTACAGTAAAAACATAATGGGGGGAAAAAACCAATTTAAAATACAGGTTAAAATGCAGCCTCATTTTAAAAGTAGCCCATAATATGATGATGATGATGAAGAAGAAATCGGACGTCCCTATTTCCAGGGGAGAATATGAGCTGCTGTCCTCCCTCCAGTGCAGGAGGCTGCAAATGCCTCTGAAGGCCAGCTTTGGGGAATTGCAATGGGGGAGGGAATAGCAAGAGGGGGGGGGAATAGCACTGGGGGGGGGGGCGGGCGGGAGAAGCCGGTCTTGCCCACTGTGAGGACAGGATCCTGGGCCAGCAGGGCAGGGCTCCTCCTTGCAAGCCAGCCAGCCAGCCAGCCAGCCAGCAGCCCGCCCACCTGCCTTGCCCCTTCCTCTCCCCTCCGTCCAAAGGCGCTCCCCACTCATAGAACCATGCAATCTGAAGTTTGGGGAGGGACCCCCAGGGGTCATCTAGTCCAACCCCCTGCCATGCAGGAATCTCAGCTCAAGCATCCAAGACAGGCGGCCATGCAACTCACCAGCTCCTTCCAGCAGCCCTGCTGCAAACAAAGACACCCCCCCTCTTTTTTCTCCCAGGGAAGGGGGCGGGACAGGAAAGAAGCTGTCACTCTCCTCTGCCCTTGGCTGGCTTCCTTCCTTTGCGCCCCCTCTAGGAAGCGCAGCCGGACTCTCTCGTTTTAACCCCGAAGTGGCCGGGGATGAGAAACAGCTGCAGCTGCAGAAACAACCACGATCTCGCAACGGATTCACTCATCGCGACTGCTCCTTAAAAAAAAACAGTGATAATTGTTTTAAAAATGCATTTCTTTCTCTTTCCTTTGTTACGGAAGGGGGGGGGCATGTCTTCTTCACCTTCTTCTTCGCTACAATATATCAATTTATTTCCAATTGTCAATGTCAAAAGGGACTAAAATCTATAAAATTCATAGAAAATCAACGTGCCAGTTTGCTCAATTTCTCTAGGACTCCATCACACCCCCCTGTCCAGCATAATCCCTCAAGCAAGGTGTTAAGACCCTAATCCTGTCGGATGGTCCAGCCAAGCCCTTCCTCCGGACAATACCAGATAATGGGCGATGCATGGCTATGCCATTGTCTTGCCATCACCTGTACTCAGGAAACGTTTATGCATTTCTCTACCACTCCAGGCAATCTCTGCTCTGCCTACCTTATTATACTGCTGATCTCTGTTCTGCCTACCTTACTATACTGCTGATCCATACGATCTCTGCCCTGCCTACCTTATTGTACTGCTGATCTCCGCCCTGCCTACCTTACTATACTGCTGATCTATGTAGCCCCCACCTTGATTTGTGTAAACCCACCACCCAATTTCTTATACTGCTGATCCGTGTAACCCCACCTCTTTATGATGTATATGTGACGTTTTCTGCACTGTATTCTGGGACCTGGAGGGAACTTTTAAAAGTTTATGTCGCCCCACTCTCGGGGTTCAATGCCGCTTGTTGAACCTGTTGCGCAATAAACTTGGGATCTCCGTTCATTGCTCCTGTCTCCGGCTGAACTCATTTTTCCGCTAGGACCCGCGGACATTGTCCGACGAGCCGGGTGGCAAGGAAACTCAGCACCCGGAATTTTTCCATAACAGATGGCGCCCCACGTGGGGCTTTGCGGTTCTCCCGCGTTGCTGACCGGGGGCCCCGAAATCTTCAGCCGGCACCAGGCCATTTTGCCTGGGAAGATCCTTTGGACCCCCGGCCATCTTCCGGGCGGTAATCAAAAGCCCCAGGAGTTCAGCCGGGGAGCAAAGAGGGATCCAGCCGGCTTATTCATCAATCCCGGGATCATCATAGAAGACACGTGAGTATAAGGAAAAGGAAAAATCCAGTGCACTGGTGGGAAAGGGGTGGAAATCTCCTGGCAACTGAATTCTCTGCCCTCCTCTCTATCGCTCCTTCTCGCCTGTCTCTTGGTCCAATTGGTGAGAGAGACCGTGGACTGCTGCTCGACCCAAAAGGGGGGTTCTGAGCTCTATCTCTTTCTCCTCTCAAACCCTCCAGTCAGCTGCACCAATTGGGGGTCCGAAAATAAGACGGAGAGACCCGGCTTGAAAAGATAGCCGACTCCCCGCAACGGACTCTCTCAGTTGAAGCAAGGGTCTGGAATTCTTCTTCCGAACTTCCCGAGCGCCCTTACGGAGGGGGCAGGAAGGGGTCTGGCTTTCTGTATCAATCCCAGCCTCACTGGTCGGTGCCACGTGTAGCGTGCGTGAGCCTGCTCCCAAAAGCAAGGGGGATTTTCGGTTCAAAACTCTATCCAGGGATCACCCGATCTGGCACCGCACGGCGTGGGCGTTCAGTAGGGCCCCTTTTCCTGAGATTGTGGCGATAGGTAGGAGGTTGCCAGGAGGGATAGCCCATGAGGAATTGGGCAGGATCGGCAGAGTGGAAAAGGACCCCAGGTTATTGACTAAGGAAATAGGAAGGAAATATAAGGAACCGGATAGCTAGAGCTCTTTAAAAACCCACTAAGGAAGTCGCCAAGCGACAAAAGACCCCTCTTTACTATAGCCCCCTGTACAAGTTACCCAAATCCTAATCAACCCCTCTCCTTCTCCCTTCTCTATCCCCCCCCCCAAAAAAAGAAAACAACAACAAAAGCAACAACAACAACGCATGCTTATATATAAAGGGGTACCCAGTCAACTAAGCATTGTGAGCCCTGCCAGTTTGGTTAACTGGTGGTGTTTGAAGAGGCAAGGAGGCTCTTAAAACCATGTGGGACCTTCCTACTAATTTCACTTAATGAAGCTAAAGGAAGCAGCCCAACTCCTTGCAATAACCAACTAAAGGATGAGAGTATATATGTTTACATGTTGTCTGTTATGTGTGTTGTGTGTTAATACATATATGAGAATATGTATGTTTACATGTTGTCTGTTATGTGTGTTGTCTGTTCCTTCTGTCTCTGACAGACTGCCTTTCTTAAGCGCGCATAGTTTAAACTGCAAGCTTGCTTCAAAATTTAAATCTAAGGAAGCCATGCTGGACCTTATCAGTCCTAAATAAGACAAAATGAGAATGAAGGGTGCAAATGTTTACCCCACCTCTTGCTTTATTTGAGTGGTTATATCAACTGAAATAACCCTATGCTTATAACATATTCTCTCCCAGATTCTCTTCCTATCTTATCTTAGGAAACTGTTCTTCCTTTAGAGGGTTCTGTATAAAACTGGATACTTTTATTTTCCTCTTCCTTAGTACATGATAGGAGCATTGAGTGTGCTCTCTTCCCCAGTAGTGCCTGTGTACATAAGTATGTGTGTCTCTCTTTGGTAGTACAAATCTTGCTGTGAAATCTTGCTGTGAACCCCATATTTTGGAGGGTTGGACTAGATGACCCTAGGGTCCCTTTCAACTCTCCCAATTTGTGGCTGTGTGGAAGGACATGTGTCCGCAAGCATTGCAGGGTAATTCTTAATTCTGGTGTGGTGATGGAGTTAAAATTCAGCCTAGCTTTGCTCTTTAGTTTTAAAAGGTGAGAGGTGAAGCTGTGATGTTTTGAAGCACAACTGGTAATATCAATTTTGTCTACTATTTAAAAATCAGACTTTAAAGTCAATTCAAAGTTTAAACACATACAAATACATATGGGCCTTGACCAATCCTGTAAATAAAGGGGCAGGAAAAATTTTTGTCTGCAAATGGGAAGGCCGAAATAAATTAGAATGTTAAAAAAAAAAAAATCCTATGAATTCTGACTCTCTGGCCATTTTTCCCATATATAAGGGCGTGGCATTGTTCCGCGAATGGCCAGAGGGATATTAGCCCTTTCCTGTACATAAAGGAAGCAGTCGCTTTGCTTGGGCTGAAATTGCTAGCTTTTGTTGGTGAATACTTCAATTGCTCAGTTTCTCTTTTTTGTTTTAAATCTAACCCTCTTTTAAAATCTACTCCTCCTTACCCTTCCCTTATTCAAATTCTAATTTTGCCAAAAGATGCGACATTTCAGTAGTATAGAAGATTTGCTGAGACATGAACTCCACACATGCACAGAGACTAGATCAGCTAAAAAAAAAAAAGAGATAGGAAAAAGAGAGAGAGAGAGGAAGGAGGGGGAACTGTAGAGGGGGGGAGAGGAGGTTTATGTAAAACTTGGAACCATTGAGAGAAATCACCCTTAATGTGTCCCAAGTTTGAAATCTTAACATGCCAAACTCTTTTCACAGGTAAATATCAAAGCATTCCACCCCTCATTGGGATTTAAGTCACAGACTTTGTTTATGTGCAATTTTAGGAACAGCATTTCCTGACAGGCTTCTCACATGAAATAATTTTCCCTTTTAACAGGATATGTGAACCCTGATAACAAAGTGTTTGTCCCTTTTTCCTCCCACAACAACTTTCTTTCTGTTCTGTGAAATCCCTGCTGTAGTAGTGACTTCCATCTCTTTGTGGCTTTGACACTTTTAAAGTTACAAATAATCTGTTTCCATTTATTTAATCCGTTTTTCCATGGTCTATGAAATTAATCGAAGCATAACCAAACATTGTTTGTGGAATGGTATTTGTTTACCTTTTGCCTGAGCATTTCTTATTAATTCTGTCATTTGGCTAGTTCAAGGTACTTGCACAACTTTAAATTGCCATTAAGTCATTTTCCAGTATTTTGCTATTAACATTCTAGCCGATGTTGTCACATCAAGAAACACTCTTTTATTTTCATTGTTACTTCGGATTTCTTAAAATTCTGTGTCTTAGCATTTATTTATTTTGGTTCCTCATAGGTCATTGTGTGTGTTTGTGTGTGTGTTTTATTATTTTAACTGTGTCTTTTAAGTCCACCCTGCCCTTACAGGATATCACTTCTACAAGTGTGTTACTACAGATCCAATGAAAAGCTTCGCCACCACAACAACAGACACCAAAGTTTTCAAAGTGGCCACAGCTATCTCTTTCAAAGGATATAGACTGCCGGGGGAGTGGGGCTGACAAAGGGGGGTGGAGTTGAATTACAAGGACATTTTCTGACTTTTGAACCTCAAGATACATATATAAAATATCCCAATTGTCTCAAGATATGCAACTGATATTTAATTAGTTTGTTTTGTATTATGTGTTATTACGTAGGAATGTTGAAATGTGTCTGACAGAGTGTCATTTCCACAAATGGGGGGGGGGGCTATTTTGTGGCTATTTTTGTGTGTAAGTGTTTTATGTCTAATGTCTTATTCTTTACACCCCAGTGGAGGATCCTCATACATTTTATGCCTTTTAACAGATCAGGCTATTATGTAGTCCAATGTTTAGACTTAGATAAATTTATAACCATATTTCGTTGTTTCACCTGGCACTCTGCCAACTTCCCTACCCATTTTAAAAAATGTGCTAAAACTCACTTTACCAAGGAGAAGCTTCAGGAAGGTATATATGCTTTGGTTTAGCAGGAATAATCCCTTATAGAGTTAAATTGACTTATTTGGACGAGTGCCCTTTAAGAGTGGTTTTATTTTAACTGATTGGTTTGGGAAGTCGAGAACCATGGGGCAAGATAAATTCAAATTGGACTCAGTTTGAATTGGGCAAGTGTATCCAGGCTGCAATTAGCTTTTGGTCCTTAATGTGCAAGTGAGCAACTTCCCATGACTGCAAGACCAGAGCCTATAATAATAAAATCCCATGGAATGGCCAAGGCTAGGATATTTCCCTCAGGACGTGTCCAAACCTGTGCCAGCTGTGATGGGTGCCAGGCAACATGGTTAATATGAAAGCCCTAAGTGGATTCACCAGGGATTGCCACTACTGTGAGACCACAGAAGAGCTACCTTGACACCTGAGAACACAAAAATGGCGGGGAACAAAGCAAACTGCATTTTTTTTTTTCAGTCAGTAGTGGACCTTCCTGCTAAATGTAAAGCATAGACCACTATTAAACAAAATACGACAGGTGTCCTTTTACGCGATATCCTATATCCAGCTATCTGCACTACTATACTTGCAAATGGCCTTAAGAGGCATGATTTGCAAGTCCCTTTCAGGTTTGCATAAACCCACACCTCTGGTACGGTAGATACTAAGTTATTAGTTAGCGCATATCTATAACACGCATGTACATTGTATTGGTCAGTGTTGCTCCCTCCTTTGCTGCCCTGCTCAACCCACCTCCTTTTCCATTAGGGCCTATTCCCACTCACACGGCACCCCTACCTTCACCGAGATTTAGGGTGCGGAGAAAAGATTTGCAAGTTCTTACAGAACTTTAATGCAAATCTATCTCCGAATGGGGGACTGTTACGGAAGGGGGGGGCATGTCTTCTTCACCTTCTTCTTCGCTACAATATATCAATTTATTTCCAATTGTCAATGTCAAAAGGGACTAAAATCTATAAAATTCATAGAAAATCAACGTGCCAGTTTGCTCAATTTCTCTAGGACTCCATCACACCCCCCTGTCCAGCATAATCCCTCAAGCAAGGTGTTAAGACCCTAATCCTGTCGGATGGTCCAGCCAAGCCCTTCCTCCGGACAATACCAGATAATGGGCGATGCATGGCTATGCCATTGTCTTGCCATCACCTGTACTCAGGAAACGTTTATGCATTTCTCTACCACTCCAGGCAATCTCTGCTCTGCCTACCTTATTATACTGCTGATCTCTGTTCTGCCTACCTTACTATACTGCTGATCCATACGATCTCTGCCCTGCCTACCTTATTGTACTGCTGATCTCCGCCCTGCCTACCTTACTATACTGCTGATCTATGTAGCCCCCACCTTGATTTGTGTAAACCCACCACCCAATTTCTTATACTGCTGATCCGTGTAACCCCACCTCTTTATGATGTATATGTGACGTTTTCTGCACTGTATTCTGGGACCTGGAGGGAACTTTTAAAAGTTTATGTCGCCCCACTCTCGGGGTTCAATGCCGCTTGTTGAACCTGTTGCGCAATAAACTTGGGATCTCCGTTCATTGCTCCTGTCTCCGGCTGAACTCATTTTTCCGCTAGGACCCGCGGACATTGTCTGACGAGCCGGGTGGCAAGGAAACTCAGCACCCGGAATTTTTCCATAACACCTTCGAGGTGCAGGAATGTGTGCATTGTGAGCCTACCTCGCAGGGTGGTTGGTGTCGTGATGAAAACCACGTGGCAGCACCTTGAGTCCTTGGGAGAAAAGGTCTTGGGGTGATGGAAATCCGATGCCTTTTTAAAGGTGTTGTGGAAGGGGGGATTGCTAGTTTTGTTCTGTTCTTATTTTTATTACATATCCGTGGTTTTTATATTGTATTATATAATGTGTACAACTTTAGAAGCAAAGTGTTTAAATGTGATGTTGGAATTATCGGTTTGCCCTTGATCTTCTTTTTGTTACGTATTTTGTGTCTTTTCATCATAGAATAGTAGTGTTGGGACACCGACGGTCATCCAGCCCAACCCCCT
Source organism: Podarcis cretensis (assembly GCF_951804945.1). Lineage (NCBI taxonomy): Eukaryota > Metazoa > Chordata > Lepidosauria > Squamata > Lacertidae > Podarcis > Podarcis cretensis. The sequence goes on from NC_137171.1 coordinate 121,338,073, forward strand.
CCAATGCAGGAATCTCAGTGTTGAATTGAATTGAATTTTATTATTACGGTCACAGATCAGTTCCGGCTCACTTACAATATCAGGAAAATCTGAAAACTACACTCTTTTATCTTCTCACATAAAAAACCAAGAATAAGCCCCAAATGCCTGCACCTCCCCACCTCAGAAGGAGGATGGGGAATCCCCAACATAGAAGCATATTACAATGCCAACCAAATACGACATATAATCCTATATATACTCAAAGACGAGAGAAAACAATGGGTACACCTAGAGAGGGTCACAATTGAAAATACCTGCACTACAGCATACCCACTCCTCCCAAACAAACTAAAGAAAATTCCCACAACACTCAACAGGTACACACAGACCATGCTCAAAGCATGGAAAACACAAATAGGCAAACTATCCCCAACCCCATCCCCACTAAACCCCCTGGCGTACCACCCATTATTCCACCATGCAGCACAAAACCTCCAGATAAAAACCTGGCGAACCAAAGGCTTATATCGCCTAATAGACTTTTATAAAAATAACAAACCTTTGTCAACACAAGAAATACAAGACAAACTAGAAGACACCCAAATGCCCTGGTTAACACAACACCAACTACATGCCCTCTTAAACAACCCAACAGTAAAATCAGCAGCAACTAGGCCCCTGACAACCTTCGAAAACCTCCTCCTAACAACAAAGGGAAACAGTAAAGGGACGGTATCCGCAATATACAAAATACTACTCCAAAATCCCACAAACCCCCTAGACGCAATCAAAAAACAATGGGAGAATGACATAGGCTATGAGATTAACCCCACGCAATGGACCAGAATGTGGTCTAAACCCCCCTTTAAATCCATATCAACGAAAAGAAAAGAACTCACACTGAAACTCACCTACAGGTGGTACCTAACACCAAGGAAACTAGCGCTAATACGCCCAGGAACCTCACCAAAATGCTGGAGAGGGTGCACCTCCACAGGCACATACCTCCACATGTGGTGGGAGTGTCCCAAAATCCAACTATTCTGGGCAACAGCCATACGAGAAATATGTAAAATAACTAAACAAGTATTAGATATCACCCCAGAATTGGCCCTACTAAACATCTTCCAAGACAACAATGCCCATTTACACCACAAAGAACTCATAACCCACCTACTTTCAGCAGCCAGAAACATCATAGCCAGACACTGGAGAGACCTGGCAGGATTAAGCATGGACCAATGGTACCAAATAGTATGGGAAACAGCCCTACTAGAAAAATTAACTAACAAACTGAAACTGACACGGGGACAAACAGAAGAAGACACCTTCACCCCGATATGGCTCCCCTTTATCACATACACAACCCAACAAGACAATGACAATAATCCACCCACAGCATACAAATCAATATGGCTAACCTGATCCAAAACACCCACCCACCCCACTCACACACGAAAACAAAGATCACCACAGCCAATCACAAACAAACAATCACACCCTAGGCCAACCCCAAACTCTCTCACCACCAAAGGAACACAAGTGAACAACACAAGCAACGCTGACACCAAACTCTACATACATTAAGCATAATAGAAACACCACCACTTGACCCCACCCCCATCCATCTTCCCTCCCTCCACCCCCTTTCTTTTCCCTTTTTTTTTTCCTTCTCCCCCTAATGCCTCAACAAATGAAACGGACTTCTAAAAATGTTACATGGGGGGGAAAAAAACAAAAAACGAGGCATTACACTTCTGTAAAACAAGAAAATCCTAAATAAAATATTTTTTAAAAAATCAGGAAAATCTTAAAACACAACAGGAATACATTGAATTGCAATTGGGTATAACAGAGAATCTCAGTGTTTGCTATCTTTGCCGATATCTCTCTCCCTCACAAACACACACAACCCCACCCACAGAAATAAATTATATGGAAAGGTATGTTCCCTGAAAATTAAGACGCGTCATCATTTGCATAGATGTTTTCTTCGCTTACATCCTTCTGGTTCTGCTGTCCCAGGAGGAGGACAAGATCTGCTGGCAATCGTTGCTCTTCTTCAGAGATCCCACTCTTGTTCAATTTGAAAAGGAAGTGGTGGAGGATGTTATTGGCCAGAGATGGAAAGAAGATAAAAGTCCCAACCAGAGAAGAATGAATGGCAGATTAAATTGATGGATTAGGCTGAAATGGCTAAAATGACCTGAAGAATAAGAAATCAGGAAGACCAAAATTTTAATAAGGAATGGGGAAAATTTATAATTTATCTTAAAAAACCATTGTAAACAGTTAAAATTGTTAGTCGGATTGGAATAACAATTGTAGTTTAATGGTGAATTTTGGACACAATGGAGATATGAAAGATCTGGATTATTATAAAAGATGCAGGAAGGAAGGCTTAACAATAGGAACCACAAAGGGGAGGAAGAAAGTCCAAGAGATTCTTTGGAATCATGTTTCTGTGTTGTATGTTTTTTTTTTTAATAAATATTTATTGAATTTCTTTAAATAAATACAAAATGCAAAAATGATAAACAATATAACATGGATCATAACACGTTTTTTCAAAACTTCTTTGGACTCCCTCACGTCTCCCGCTCCCACTTACATCATTATAACCTTTTTCCAGCAATTTATCATCTTGTTTACATTCTTAAATCTCGTTCAATTAATTTAATCTAATAATTCTCCATAAATTTTATATTTTCCTGAATCTCACTTATCGTCAAATTCAAGTCTAATTCAATGGTAGGCAGTTATTTATGATCTAGCATCCTTCTTAGTCTTCTGCCAAATTACAATACTTTTGTAAATAAATCTTGAATTTCTTCCAGTCTTCTTCAACCCTCTCTTCTCCCAGGTCTCATGTTTCTGTGTTGTATGTTGGATATGTGTTTGTAAAACTGTAATTTGAAAAACCAAGTAAATAATTTTTTTCAAAAAAAAAGAAAAGGAAGTGGTGGGACCGTGTGCAAAGTTAGGGATGCTGTGCAAGTATGACCAAGCAACATAAAAACCTTTGTGGAGAGTCTGGTGACTTAGAAAAAAAAGGAGAGCCTGGCTGTTGAATCAGCTCAGTGGTCCAGCATCCTGTTCTCACAGTGGGGACCTCATGGGAAGCCCGTAAGCATGAGCTGAGCACAACAGCCACACTCTACCACCCCTTGCTATTCCCAGCGTGGCATTAAGAGGGAGGCCTGACCGTGGAGGCACAGCCAGTACATTTCCGAGCACAATTCAAAGTGTTGGTGCTGACCTTTAAAGCCCGAAACGGCCTCAGCCCAGTATACCTGAAGGAGCGTCTCCACCCCCATCGTTCAGCCCAGACACTCAGGCCCAGCTCCGAGGGCCTTCTGGCAGTTCCCTCCCTGCGAGAAGTGAGGGAAACCAGGAAGAGGGCCTTCTTGGTGGTGGCACCGTCCCTGTGGAATCCCTCCCACCAGATGTCAAGGAAAAGAACGTCTGAAGGCAGCCCTGTTTAGGGAAGTTTTTAATGTTTGATGTTTTATCATGTTTTTAATATTCTGTTCGAAGAAGCTCAGAGTGGATGGGGAAACCGAGCCAGATAGGTGGGGTACAAAAAATAAACCCTCACCATCCTCACTGTCCCTGCAGGAGTGATTTCCAAATCCTCTTGAATGTGTCTTAATTCCCGAGGCCAAGGGCAACAATATTCTTAAACAAGGGAAAGTTTAATTGACTGAGCGAGAGTTCATCCAAATCAGAGAAGTGCCAGCCATTTCCATGACTTGTTGTTTAGTCGTTTAGTCGTGTCCGACTCTTCGTGACCCCCTGGACCAGAGCACGCCAGGCACTCCTGTCTTCCACTGCCTCCCGCAGTTTGGTCACACTCATGCTGGTAGCTTCGCGAACACTGTCCAACCATCTTGTCCTCCGTCGTCCCCTTCTCCTTGTGCCCTCCATCTTTCCCAACATCAGGGTCTTTTCCAAGGAGTCTTCTCTTCTCATGAGGTGGCCAAAGTATTGGAGCCTCAGCTTCACGATCTGTCCTTCCAGTGAGCACTTCCATGACTAATCTGTAGATTTAAAGGCTAGGACAAAATACACTGGTGCTTGCAGAAGAGGAACTACATGTCACAACTGCTTGGGCTTAACCAGAGAGACTGCTGGCCAGCCTCAACTGACAGACTCCCAAAAGGTGTCACGCAAAACAGGGATGTGCCAAACAAGAGACAACACATTCAGAACTGCTAGCAGCATTAAAAGAGAATGCTTCGAGAGGCGGGGAATGGTTTCAGTTTATTTATCCTTCTAAAGTCTACAAGGAAAAGATATAGAATCATAGAGTTGGAAGAGACCACAAGGGCCATCGAGTCCAACCCCCTGCCAAGCAGGAAACACCATCAGAGCACTCCTGACATATGGTTGTCAAGCCTCTGCTTAAAGACCTCCAAAGAAGGAGACTCCACCACACTCCTTGGCAGCAAATTCCACTGTTGAACAGCTCTTACTGTCAGGAAGTTCTTCCTAATGTTTAGGTGGAATCTTTCTTGTAGTTTGGAACCATTGCTCTGTGTCCGCTTCTCTGGAGCAGCAGAAAACAACCTTTCTCCCTCCTCTATGTGACATCCTTTTATATATTTGAACATGGCTATCATATCACCCCTTAACCTCCTCTTCTCCAGGCTAAACATGCCCAGCTCCCTTAGCCGTTCCTCACAAGGCATCGTTTCCAGGCCTTAGACCATTTTGGTTGCCCTCCTCTGGACACGTTCCAGTTTGTCAGTGTCCTTCTTGAACTGTGGTACCCAGAACTGGACACAGTGCTCCAGGTGAGGTCTGACCAGAGCAGAATACAGTGGCACTATTACTTCCCTTGATCTAGATGCTATACTCCTATTGATGCAGCCCAAATATGTTTTCAGGAGTGTCATTTTCAGGAGATGTAATGTGACTATCATATGTGGTAGACCTGTAAAAGAGTATTAGGAAATAATGAATAAGGGATTGGAAAAAAATGTTTAGAAGTACTTTCCCAAAACAACCAGTCCTTTTTGTTGGGGATAATTCAGATGGAAATTCCCAGGTGTCAAAAAAGGTTATTGATGTGTGCCACTACTGCGGCCCGTGTTTGGTTAGCCCCAAAATGGAAAACGAGTGAGGTACCAACTAAAGAAGAATGGCAACTTAAACTTATGGAATTTGTGCAGCTTGCAGACCTAACATACAGAATAAGAGAACAAGAAGAACGTATATTTGAAGTAGACTGGAAAATGTTTATTGAATATATGGGGGGGATGTGTATTTTTGAAAACGTGGGCTGCATTAAGATGAATTCAACAGTGTAAATAAGCTTTGATGGATGTAATAATGGAATACTGAATGGTTTAGTTAATATAAAATACACGGGGATTTATGCTATGCAAAATGAACCATGGAAAGAGAAGGGAAGTCATTGATATTTTAAGGTTGTTTAAATTAATATTCTAAAATGTAAAATTAATAAGAATAATGGAGAAAAATAATAATTTGGGAGCGCAACTCGGCATTAACAGGTAACCTGTGAGTATCGTAGAACTGGGGTTTTTGTGGTGTGAACTCAGTTTGGAAGTCTTGCCCTGGAACCAGACTGAAGCTTTTAAGAAACTAGTGATCGGGGAGGGACAAAGAGACCTTCTGAAGTCAGCCAGAGCTGTGGATTCAAGGCTCCCCACGGCTGCCACGCACCTAATGCGTCGAGCATTTTAATAAGGCGGGTATTTTGGTAGAAATGGGGAATGGTCATAGCTCATTTGCAGAGCACCTGCTTTGCGTACGCTCAATCCCTGGCATCTCTGGGTAGGTCTCAGAGAGAACCCTGCCTGGAATCCTGGAGAGCCACGGCCAGTCAGTGTGGCAACTGTATGACCCAACGGCCTGGTTCGGTAGAAGGGCAACTTCCTCGGTCCCTTCTGCCTCCTCATATGAAGTGAGTGATGACGAACGCTTTCCTCAGAGTGAGTGGGTTCCTGCGCCAAGGCTTCTCTTCCCTGTGCATCCACTGGTGGCTCACGAGCGGCGATTTCCAAACGAAACCCCACCCGCTCTTGTCGCACTGGTAAGGTCTCTCCCGCATGTGGGTGTTAGGAGTCGTTCTGCAAAGAAACAGAAAAGATGGCTGTAACTTTAAGAACTGTTTCTGTGAGTGGTTTTCTAGGCTGATTAGGTACAGCTGGTGATGAGTACAAAAGGAGAAGTTGCAGTTTGAATTTGCCTGCAGAGAGAGGCAAATTCCCACATGCTTTGCGTTTGTTGTTTTGTATAGCTGTAATAAAACCTTTGTTTGAGTCTTTTACACCGGTCTCGTGGTTCTGTCGTCGGGCACCAGAAGAAACACCCCCCTAACAGGTTATGGGCACCAGTCCTGAGTGGGCAGAGACAGAGTGTGAAAAGAACCCAGAGACTGGAAGCAACTCAGCGTTTCTCAAGCAGCTGGCTGTGTGAAGGTGTCGGCAGGGAGTGTCTGTTTGAGGCGAGGAGCCGAGCAATTCTTCAAGCCACATGTGAGTAAAGACTGAGTGGAAAGCTGAAAGCTGGGTGGAGCCATGGCTGGACTTAGAGCTGGAGCTCAAGGGGGAGCTTAATGTTTTCCAGCAGAGAAACTGGGAGAATCCAATTATATGTCATGGAGTTTACAGATGCAGGCATTTTTAAAGAAAGAACAATGTTGGACTGTTATTGTTAATGCTCCTGTAAAAGATAAGTATGAATAGATGAAGCAGACCAAAGACTGGAGGACAAAGCATATGCCAATTTAATTTTGAGTTTAGAGAAGTCTCAATTACCGGTATCTCATGTGCAAGACCTTGAAACAGCAAGTGAGATTTGAAAAGCACTGAGAGCGATACACATTAGAGATACTGCTGGCAGCAAAATTACTCTAATGAGAGCTCTGTACCGAGCCAGACTAAGTGAGCGTGAATGTGTTTCTAAACACCTTCAAAGAATGCGTGATTTATTTTCACAGTTAAATGAACTTGGGGGACATTTTTCTGGGCAGAGAAAGGTTTATATTGTGCTGTCTTCACTTCCCAAGTCATGGGATAATTTAGTGATGATGCTGGAGGCAATTCCAGAAAACCATTTAACGATGCATTTCTTAACAGGGCGTTTGCTTGATGAGGAGGAAAGACGCCATGAGAGGAAAGCGACAACACCTCATCGTAACCAGAAAATGTCCAGTTTTTCTGGACTGCAATAGCTGCAAGGAGTCTAAAAGTAAGTGGAGATCTTATCCTGAAAGTAATAGAATTAGCAAGAAGCCTTTTGCTTTAGTACACTCAGACCTTTGTGGGCCATTTGCAGAATCTGAAGGAGGAGCAAAGTTTTTTCTGGTTCTTGTGGATGATTATAGCTAGTATACTTGGGTATACTTGTTAAAACACAAAAGTGAAACTGGTCAACTGATTAAAAATTGGGTCAACTATATAGAAAGAAAGTTTCCCTACAAAGTTACCCAATTGCAGAGTGACCATGGAGGCAAGTTCATGTCTGAAGCCCCCGAGATATGGTTGAAAAAACGTGGTATTAGTCACTGTAAATCGCGTCCCTTTTCACCTGAAGAAAATTCGATTGCAGAACGCAAGATAAGGTCTTTACAAACAATGCTAGATTCTATGTTATGTGAGTCTGGCTTATCCAGGAAGTTTTGAGGGGAAGCAATTCTCTGTGCTAATTACATACAGAACAGATTGTTTCATTCTACCCTAAACAATACCCCTTATTTTTTGCTTTATGGAAAAAAGCCTTTTTTGGACCTTGTTAAAACTTTTGGTTGTTGGGCTTGGGTTCACATCCCAAAAGGACAGAGAAGGAAAGGAGATCCCAAGGCAAAGAGACTTAGATTTGTTGGTAATCAAAGTTGGTCAAAGGGTATCGTTTTGCACTAGGGCGTGGCAGAGTTGTGATATCAAGACATGCAAAGTTTTGTGAGAAAATGGTTGGGCTCATTTACATGGAAATTCAGAAGTTTTATCTTCAGATGATACAGATAAATTTGTGAAATCTGAGGAAGAAAAGCCACAAATTAAAGAAAGTTCTGAAAGTGATAGTGATGAGGAATCAGGGGGATGAGGGTCCCAGTACACAATCTCCTAAAGCTGAACCAATTTCTCCTGAGCAAGATGAATTAGAAGGGGAAGATAGTTCAGAGGGGGAAAGTGTTCAAGTTAGAAGATCACAAAGGAGCAATAAGGGGGTACCTCCAGAAAGGTTTACTATACAAGAAGTTAAAACTGTTGACGTGAAGAAAGAACCTTGTGATTATGAGGAGGTTTTAAAGTTACAACACCAGGAAATAGTAATGTGGGAAAATGCAATGAGAGCAGAAATGAAATCTTTGGCAGAACATAATGTGTTTACTATTGAGCCATTGCCAGAAGGAAAAAAGGCAGTGGACTGTAGATGGGTGTATAAAATAAAACACTTGGCAGATGGTAGCGTTAAGTACAAAGCTAGGCAGGTAGAACGAAGCTTTACGCAAAGAAAAGGTGAAAGTTTTGATGAAACCTTTTCTCCTACTGCAAGGAGCGAACATGTACGTTTATTGCTAGCTATTGCAACACAACGTGGGTTTAAAGTAAATCATTTTGATATTGAAACAGCTTATCTTAACACAAAACTGCACGAAGAATTTTTTATGAATGAAGCACCAGGATTTGAGGCAGGCGAACAGAATTCTGTATATAGGTTACACAAAGCAATCTATGGGCTCAAACAATCAGCTAGAAATTGGAACAAGCGTCTCAATAATGCTTTAAAAAATACTGGCTTTAAAAGAAGCTTAGCTGATAATGGCTTGTACACTAAAGGAAAGGGTGATACAAGAATTATGTTTGTCTTATGTTGATGATTTGCTTTATTCTACAAAAAATGACAAGCAAGTGGACAAATTTGCAGAACAACTAATTTAAAGTAAGAGATTTGGGACCAGTGAAAAATTATCTTGGTCTAGAAATTCAAAGGACAAATGATAGAAGTTTTTTGTTCAGTCAAAAAGATAAAATAATGGAATTACTTGAAAGAAACAATATGCAAAATAGCAAGGGAGTAAAAACCCCAATGGAAATAGTTTTTTTCAATAATGAAGGAGAATGCACAGAACCAGTAAATCCTGAAATGTACCATTCAATAGTTGGAAGTTTATTATACATTTCATTGTGGAACAGACCAGATTTGAGTTATGCAGTTGGAATACTGAGCAGACTAGTAAGCTACCCCACAGAAAATGCCTGGAAACGTTTAAAACATACTTTCTGGTATTTAAAACTTACACTTGATTATTGTTTAAGATTACCATCTTCAGGGTCTACAAAATTGCAGTGTTACATTGACAGTGATTGGGCCAACCTGCCTAATAGAAAATCCATTTCTGGCATGGTGTTTCAATTTGGGAATTCCTTGATAGATTGGAGGTCTAAAAAGCAAGGAATCAAGACCACATCTTCAACAGAGGCTGAATACTGTGCTTTATCAGAGTTGTGTAATGAAATAAAATATTACGTTCAAATCCTCAATTATTTAAGATACAATGTGATTATCCAGTTCAAATATGGAAAGACAATCAAGCTGTAATAACTTTGTCTGGGTCTGAGCAGTTCAAAAGTAAATCAAAACATTTGGAGATTAAAGATCAGAATGTAAGTGAAAATGTTAAACAAAACCTGATAATGCTGAAATACTGTGAGAGCATGTAAAATGTGGCTGATATATTTATGAAAGCACTAACTTTTGAGAAACATGCACAGCTAGTGACAAAATTAGGAACTGTTGTGCATGATGTATAAATATGTTTTGTATATGTTTAAAGTACTGTTTTGTTTCTGTTTCTGTTTGAATGAGAGGGGGTGTTAGGAGTCATACAGAAAAAATGACTGTAACTTTAAGAACTGTTTTTGTGAGCAGTTTTCTAGGCTGATTAGGTACAGCTGGTGATGAGTATAAAAAGAGGAGAAATTGCAGTTTGAATTTGCCTGCAGAGAGATAACACCGAAATGATTTGTGTTTGTTGTTTTGTATAGCTGTAATAAAACCTTTGTTTGAGTGTTTTACACCGGTCTCATGGTTCTGTCGTCCGCCACCAGAAGAAAACCCCCCCTCTAACGGTGGGTCCTCTTATGTCAGAGAAGCTCTGACTTGTAGCTGGAGCTCTTCCCGCAGACAGAGCACTTCTACGGCTTCCCCTCCATGTGGACCCTCTGGCGCTGGACGAGCTGGGAGTTGCAGCGGAAGCTCTTCCCGTAGGAGGGGCACTGTTAGGGCTTCTCCTTGGAGTGCTTCTTGCCGTGCGCGACGAGGCGCGAGTTGCACATGTAGCTTTTCCCACAGGCTGAGCACTTGTAGGGCTTCTCGCCTGTGTGGGTTCTCTCGTGGATGGTGAGGGCGGACTTCTGCCGGAAGCCTTTCCCGCAGGTTGAGCACTTGTAGGGCTTCTCGCCTGTGTGGGTCATCACGTGCATGACCAGGCTCCAATTGCGGCTGAAGCTCTTCCCGCATGTGGCACAGCTATAGGGTTTCTCCCCGGTGTGCTTCCTCTCGTGGATGATCAGGTGCGACGGGCCGTCAAAGTTCTTCCCGCAGTAAGAGCACTGGTGCAGTTTCGTGGCCTCTTGGGTCCACGGGTGCTGCAGAAGGTGGACGGTGCAAGAGATGGACTTGCTCAGCCTGTTCTTGGGGCGGTTCCTCTGCTGCTTTCTTGGTCTCGGCTGATGCTCGGAAGTCTTTTCCCGCTCCTCGCCCCAGGAAGGTGTATTCTCCGCTGTTCTCCTTTGGAAGCAGCTCTGCAAAGTCGCCACTTCCATGGGTCTCTCAAGTGGGGGGTTTCCCTCTTGGCATTCATCTACCTGCCAGCAATCTGTTAAGAAGTGGGGGGGGGGGGAAGGAACCGTAGAATGAGCAAGTTGCCAAAACCTCCAAATTATGATGGATGTCAAAATAGGCTTAATGCTTAATGCTTCCGTAATGTCAAACCAGGCTTCGAACGAGTGAAAAATCCAGTAGTACAGATGTTAAAAATATAAACATCTATAATCAAAATACGCAATAGAACAAATTAAAGCAGAAGTAATCCTTACCGACCTCTGCCCAAAATTTGTTCAAGGTTCCCTCCCTTTCTCATGCTGCCCTGTGCCATTTCCCACCTTGTTCCATAGGTCCCCTAACCCTCTATGACATTTGGGGGTCCATGGAAGGGGGGTGCTGGGCTGAAAAGGGAACTCAGAAGTAGCAAAAACCGCCTGGCAGTGGACCCCTGATGCTGTCTGTGAACTCTCCAGCCAGCACCTTTGGTGATCTGTACCTGGGCCGTTGCAAGCTTCGAAGAAAGCTCCTTTTTTGCTCTCACCTAACAGCCTCTATTGTAGCGTTTCAATTTGAGTTGGGACACTCACTGAGCTACGACCCACTTCCCCAAAACTGTGGCCACCATTGCATATTCCTTTCCATAGTGTCTGGCTTAGCTTAGCTTTTGTCTTTACAGTGGTACCTCGGGTTACAGACGCTTCAGGTTACAGACTCCACTAACCCAGAAATAGTACCTCAGGTTAAGAACTTTGCTTCAGGATGAGAACAGAAATCATGCTCTGGCGGCGCGGCAGCAGCAGGAGGCCCCATTAGCTAAAGTGGTGCTTCAGCTTAAGAACAGTTTCAGGTTAAGAACAGACCTCTGGAATGAATTAAGTACGTAACCAGAGGTACCACTGTATTATGTATTTTGTGTTTTGATCTTCAGAGGAAGGGCGCTATACAAGTTTTATAAAATAAATAAATATTGCATGTGAAAATGCCAGAGTTTTAGCTATGCAGATCCAAAAGCCGGTTTACTTGCGTCTAACTGATGCGCGACTATGCATGCATACATGGTGGTGACCTAGAAATGGTCGGGAAAAGAGGCGAGGTAGGGGCATAATAGCGGGACGCAGGTGGCGCTGTGGGTTAAAGCCTCAGCGCCTAGGGCTTGCTGATCGAAAGGTCGGCGGTTTGAATCCCTGCGGCGGGGTGCGCTCCCGCTGCTCGGTCCCAGCGCCTGCCAACCTAGCAGTTCGAAAGCACCTCCGGGTGCAAGTAGATAAATAGGGACCGCTTACCAGCGGGAAGGTAAACGGCGTTTCCGTGTGCGGCTCTGGCTCGCCAGAGCAGCGATGTCACGCTGGCCACGTGACCCGGAAGTGTCTCCGGACAGCGCTGGCCCCTGGCCTCTTGAGTGAGATGGGCGCACAACCCCAGAGTCTGTCAAGACTGGCCCGTACGGGCAGGGGTACCTTTACCTTTACCTAGGGGCATAATGGGGAAGAGTGAGCTTATGCACACTCCGCCATCGCAGACAGTGACCCAGAATGCCAGCCCTGTGCAAATCGGGAATGGCCTGCCTTTTACTGGGGGGGGACGGGGGGGACGGGACATTTTCTTGTGTCCAACCTGAATCACCTTGGAGCACAACAAATCAATCCGACAGATGCACAGAGAGCAGAGCTAAAGAGCCAAATCTAGAATACAATTTCATGGAAAAACTCACAACAGATTGGGATAGGGAGAATTAGCGTCTTTTTACCCAAAGGGGCCTTGTTTTCATAATTCTGCAGGACTTCCCTGGGCTCAAGTCTTCGGCCTGGATCCAGCAAGGAACGTTCTCCTTTGGGAGTGCACACTGCCCCTTCTTCAATGGCCCCCAGTCCCTGAAAGAGAGTAACACTTTCCATTGAACCTTGTCAGGACACCTGCATTCTGCACCAAATCCCTAGGGCAGCCCCACACAGAAAGCATCCTCCGGAAAAACAATCTCTCAAAGGACCTGTTGATGGCATTTTACCACTGTACTGTGGAGAGTGTATTAACTTATGGTCTGTGTGTCAGGGGAAAAACAATGCTGTCCAGGGTTGTAAAGACTGCGGAGAGAAGAATTGGGCGCACTCTTCCCACCTTGGATCAAATCTATGCTCCCAGGTGTCATAAGAAAACTGCAGAGATAGCGCAGGACAGTGCGCACCCCGGAAATGATCTCTTTCAGCTTCTTCCTTCTGGAAGAAGGTACAGGGTTATAAAGGCTAGGACTAGCCGCCTGAGAAACAGTTTCTATCCAAATGCGATTTTGGTTTTAAAACAAAATTAAAAAAATTCCTTCCAGTAGCACCTTAAAGACCAACTAAGTCAGTTCTTGGTATGAGCTTTCGTGTGCATGCACACTTCTTCAGATACACTGAAACAGAAGTCACCAGACCCTTCTATATAGTGAGAAGGTGGGGAGGGGTATTACTCAGAAGGGTGGTGGGATTGGGTGATTGGCAGATAGCTGTGATGAGCCTGTTGACGACTCTTAACGACTGCAATAGGTCTTACAGGAAAAAGCAAGGGGTGAGAAGGTGAAAAATGGCTTTGTCATGTATAATGAGATAAGAATCCAATGTCTTTGTTCAGACCAGGTCTCTCCATGGTTTTAAGTTTGGTAATAAGTTGCAATTCAGCAGCTTCTCTTTCCAGTCTATTTCTGAAATTCCTTTGTAATAGAACAGCTACTTTGAGATCTTGTATAGAATGTCCTGGGAAATTGAAGTGTTCTCCTACTGGTTTCTCTGTCTTGTGGTTCCTGATGTCAGATTTATGTCCGTTTATTCTTTGGCGTAAGGTTTGGCCTGTTTGTCCAATATAGAGAGCTGAAGGACACTGTTGGCATTTGATGGCATACACAATGTTAGACGATGAGCAATTAAATAGTCCCGAGATGGTATGTGTGATGTTGTTGGGGCCAGTAATGGTGTTGTCCAGGTGTATGTGGCAGCAAAGTTGGCATCTGGGTTTATTTCAGGCTCTGGTGCCACTGTCCATGTTAAGTCTGGTTGTAGTATTATTGTGGGTTAGGAGTTGTTTAAGATTGGGTGGCTGTCTGTAGGCAATGAAAGGTCTTCCTCCCAGAGCTTGAGAAAGAGAACTGTCATTGTCCAGGAGAGGTTGTAGATCTCTGATGATGCGTTGTACTGTTTTAACTTGGGAGCTGTATGTGATGACTAGAGGTGTTCTGTTATTTTCTTTTTTGGGTCTGTCTTGCAGCAAGTTCTCTCTGGGTATCAGTCTGGCTCTGTTGATCTGTTGTCTAACTTCATCTGCTGGGTATTTTAGTTCTAAAAAGGTTTCCTGTAGATCTCTTAGGTGAGAGTCTCTGTCTGTAGAATTGGAACAGATGCGGCTGTAACGTAGTGCCTGGCTATATACAATGGACTGTTTGGTATGTTTGGGATGGTAGCTAGAGGCATGTAGATATGTTTGTCGGTCAGTTGGTTTACGGTATAAGGTGGTGTCTATGCGCCCATCCTGTATTTTTATAGTAGTGTCCAAAAAATGTATTTCTTGCATAGATTGATTCATTGTTAGGTTGATTGTGGGGTGAAAATCATTGAATTTCTGGTGGAAGGTGTCCAGGGTCTGTTGACCATGTGTCCAGATGATAAAAATATTGTCAATGTATCGCAGGTACAAGAGAGGTTTGAGTGGGGAGGAGTTTAGGAAACGTTGTTCTAAATCCGCCATGAAGATGTTGGCATACTGTGGGGCCATGCGGGTGCCCATTGCTGTGCCGCTGATCTGAAGGAACAGGTCATCACCGAATTTGAAGTTGTTGTGGGTAAGGACAAATTGGCAGAGTTTGGTAGCAAAGTTCGCTGTGGTTTTATCTGAAATGGTGTTCCTTATAGCTTGTAAACCATCGTTGTGTGGGATGTTGGTATACAGAGATTCCACATCCATAGTAGCTAGTATAGTATTGTTGGGAAGATTATTTAAAGATTGTATTTTCCTCAGAAAATCTGTGGTGTCACGTACATAGCTGGGAGCACTGATGGCATATGGTTTCAGAACAGAGTCCATATAACCGGAGACACCCACTGTAATAGTGCCAATACCTGAAATGATGGGGCGTCCTGGATTTCCTGGTTTGTGTATTTTAGGTAGAAGATAGAAAGTTCCTGGTCGAGGTTCTGTTGGTGTGTTTGTGAGGATCTGTTCTTGGATGTGTGGGGGTAGCTCCTTAACAATCTTGTTCAGTTCTTTTTTGTATTCTTGTGTGGGGTCTGAGTCCAATTTTATGTAAAAGGCGGTATTGGAAAGTTGTCTGTGAGCCTCCTGAATGTAGTCAGTTTTGTTCATGATGACGACAGCTCCACCTTTGTCCGCTTCTTTAATTATAATGTCTGGGTTGTTTCTGAGATTATCTATGGCTCTCCTTTCAGCATGGTTTAGATTTTGTTGTAAGCGATGGTGTTTTCTGGTCACATCTGTTTGGATTCTGTGGCGGAAGCAGTCAATGAAGGAAGCAGTCCTTCAGCTCTCTATATTGGACAAACAGGCCAAACCTTACGCCAAAGAATAAACGGACATAAATCTGACATCAGGAACCACAAGACAGAGAAACCAGTAGGAGAACACTTCAATCTCCCAGGACATTCTATACAAGATCTCAAAGTAGCTGTTCTATTACAAAGGAATTTCAGAAATAGACTGGAAAGAGAAGCTGCTGAATTGCAACTTATTACCAACTTATTACCAAATTTAAAACCATGGAGAGACCTGGTCTGAACAAAGACACTGGATTCTTATCTCATTATACATGACAAAGCCATTTTTCACCTTCTCACCCCTTGCTTTTTCCTGTAAGACCTATTGCAGTCGTTAAGAGTCGTCAACAGGCTCATCACAGCTATCTGCCAATCACCCAATCCCACCACCCTTCTGAGTAATACCCCTCCCCACCTTCTCACTATATAGAAAGGTCTGGTGACTTCTGTTTCAGTGTATCTGAAGAAGTGTGCATGCACACGAAAGCTCATACCAAGAACTAACTTAGTTGGTCTTTAAGGTGCTACTGGAAGGAATTTTTTTATTTTGTTTTGACTATGGCAGACCAACACGGCTACCTATCTGTAACTGGAACTTTGGTTTTAAACACAGTGTGAGGTAGTCTCTGTGGGAGTATATTGTATTTAATTATGGGGCATCAAAGTTTTTAGGGGGTTAACCAGGCTGGGATAGCAGGCTCGTTGGTTTTTGAATGTCTGATGTAGATTTTTTCAATTTTGTTGTTCTGTATGGGACAATGAAAATAAAGATTATCGTATAGTAATCAAGCCTCAAGGATACCAATGCATGAACAAATGCGACCAGGCTTGTGAAATGCGGCCCAGTATTTTTATGGATTATCAGTTGTTTTTATAGGCCGTTTGTACCTTATCTCATGTATTGCAGACCATTTTACTGCTCCTGGTAGTTTCTTAAAAAGTTAAATAAAGATACAAATTTGAATACTGGTTTGCAAGCTAATGGCCACTTCTTTAACCCCTTTGTCGACTCTGGACCCCCAAATGCTTCTCTCACCTCCCCTTCCACTTTCTCCACCTCCTGGTGCCTCAGGACGAATTCCTCTGCCAGGGCCAGGATGCAGCCCTCTGAGCTTCCCTGCTTTTCTCCTTCGGTGACACAAGCAGCCACCTCTCCAATGGTCCTCAGTCCCTGAAAGAGGAGGAGAAAACATTTTTCCTATTCAGCCCCAGCAGAGCAAGAGAGAACACGTTCACTTCTCGGCATGTATAGCTTGCATTATCTCTGGCATTAATCTCCGGGGAGTCACAACCATTCATTGGGTGATCCAGGAGTCGTGTTCTTAAGCAAAATGGCCACTTCTTTAACCCCTTTGTCGACTCTGGACCCCCAAATGCTTCTCTCACCTGCCCTCCCGCCTTCTCCGCCTCCTGGTGCCTCAGGAGGAATTCCTCTGCCAGGGCCAGGGCCTGGACGCAGCCCTCTGAGCCTCGCTCCTTCACCCAGCTCCCCATTTCCGAGGGCAGCACAGCCAGGAACTGCTCCAGGATCACGCGGTCCAGGATTTGCTCCTTGGTGTGCTTCTCTGGCCTCAGCCACTGATGGCAAAGCTCCCTCAGGAGCCCGTAGACCTCACGAGGGCCCTGGGCATCCCGGTAGCAGAGCTGCCTGAAGAGCTGGCGATGAGCCTCAGAGCTGCTGACGTCCTCCATCTTGATTTCCTTCACTTGCCCGATGTTTCCCTGGCTGGTCTTGCTGTCTCCTGCTCCAGCCCACTGGCTGGGAACGGCTGCTCCCTCAAAGGAGAACCCAGAAGGCTTTGCATCGCCCCATGCCCCATCCCCCAGGAGCTGTGGGCTTCCTTCTTCCTTAGAGTGTGTGGCCTGCACAGTCCGGAGGAATTCCTGCCACTGGGCTTCCCATTGCCGGGACAACAGCTCCTCTTCCGACTCCTCTTTGATACGTTGTGGGTCCGTCTGGCTCGGATGCAGTCCCTCTGTGCCCCCAAGACAGACAGTCCCTTCCGGTGCCATCTCTGGCCCCAGCCTTGCCAATTCCGCCTGCTCCGTTTTAATTCCTGTCTTCGCACCGGCCTCTGCTGCCCACTGGAGCTGGAGACCCAGAGAGGCTGCTGGTATTTCTGCTCTCTGCTCTGCAGCCATTTTCACTCACAGGGAGATGTCCCTCAGTTGTCTTCCGCGTAAGGGACAAAACGTTTCCCGTTAATTTGTGGGTCAGCACAAGAATGAGGTTCCTGGGAACATGTGACGGAGTGTTGCCTCTCAGTCAGCGGCAAGTCTCTGGCCAAAGAAGGGTCACATGGAAGCGGAAATCTTTCCCCCACTTTTGGCAAAAGCTTCTTTACACTGAAAGAAATGGGAATCGAAACAGACAAAAGTGAGGCAACTGATGGAACAGGGTGCTCTGGAGGCCCCATTTGCACTAAACATTTAAAGTGGGATGAAACCGCTTTAAAAAGACACCATTTCCCCAAATTATACTGGGAGTTGTAGTTTGTCAAGGGGGCTGGGTGTTGCTAGGAAGCCCCTGTTCACACAGCTACAATTGCCAGTGTGGCTTAAGAAGCAATCCTTCATCCCAGGGAACTCTGGGAGTTCTGCAGGGGGGAAAGGAAGATTCCAGGCACTGACTGACATCGGTTCTCCAAGGTTCCAGGCAAAGGTGTTTTTCCCAAAACCAAGGATTGAAGTGTGACATTCTGCATGCAGGTGCTCTACCATTGATCTGTAGTCCCTTTCCTTAGAGATTAAGTAAGATTCTCGTCCTCATGGTTCTGTGAAGAGCTTTTTAAATAATTAAGAAATGTCGTTATCCCAAATTGGTCTCTCTTCTGCGGGATCGTTGGCTCTCCATGGCTTTCAGGCAGGGAACAGTCACAGCCTGAGCTGGAGATCCCAGGTGACCTCCACGCAGAGCAGCTGCTCTGCCGCCAAGCCAAATCCCTTCCCTTAATCAACCATTAAGATTTCTTTTGCATATGAGCTACCGGGGGGGGGGGGGGATGAGAATGCTGCTGTACCCACAGGTGAGTGGGCGCTTGGGACTGTCACACCAACAGACAAGTAGCTCTCCAGGATTTCGTATAGGGACCCCTCCCAGCCCTTACCTGGAGATATCCAAGATTGAACTCAAGAAGTTCCTCATGCACTCCTTCCCTGAGTGGTGACCCCTCACCTAATAATAATAATAATAATAATAATAATAATAAATTTTGTTTATACCCCACCCTCCCCAGCCAAGACGGGGCTCAGGACGGCTAACAACCAATAATAAAACAAGTTGATTGAAATACAACTTAAAAACAAAATTAAAATGCAACATTAAAACATTAAAATGCAGCCTCATCACAGGAGAAAGGAAAAAAGAAAGAAAGCAGGGGAGGGAGTCAAATTGATTCTAAGCCAAAGGCCAGGCGGAACAACTCTGTCTTACAGTCCCTGCGGAAAGAAATCAGATCCTGCAGGGCCCTGGTCTCATGAGGCAGAGCGTTCCACCAGGCCAGAGCCAGTGCTGAAAAGGCCCTGGCTCTGGTTGAAGCTAATCTGACTTCCTTAGGGCCCGGGACCTCTAGGGTGTTGCTATTTAAAGGTAAAGGTAAAGGTACCCCTGCCCGTACGGGCCAGTCTTGACAGACTCTGGGGTTGTGCGCCCATCTCACTTAAGAGGCCAGGGGCCAGCGCTGTCCGGAGACACTTCCGGGTCACGTGGCCAGCGTGACATCGCTGCTCCGGCGAGCCAGAGCCGCACACGGAAACGCCGTTTACCTTCCCGCTGGTAAGCGGTCCCTATTTATCTACTTGCACCCGGAGGTGCTTTCGAACTGCTAGGTTGGCAGGCGCTGGGACCGAGCAGCGGGAGCGCACCCCGCCGCAGGGATTCGAACCGCCGACCTTTCGATCGGCAAGCCCTAGGCGCTGAGGCTTTAACCCACAGCACCACCAGAAAGACCCCGGTCCTCATGAAGGAATAGCCCTTTAAACTGGAGACAAGGAAGCTGCCTCTCCCCGAATCAGACCAATGCTAGAAAATGAAGGGGATTTGCGGGGTTCATGGGCAGCGGCTCCTCTCCCCTCCTGCGCACCCCATCTCAACACGCAGGCTCCCCATCCAATATGAAACCACAGCAGACCCTGCTTAGCTTTGCAAATGTATTTTGAGGTTTTATTGCTCCCTGCAGCAGAAGTCGGGCTGCTTCTCCCTCTTGTACTGGGTCCTTCCATTTCCCAGCCGCCTTCCTCCACCCTCCTGCTCGGCCTGGCCGTGGCCTCCCAAGGAAGACCATGCCTGTCACCCCAGCTCCCACCTTTCTAACTCACAGGGATTGGTCTCCCATTCTCCCCCCCCCCACTGGGGAACACAAAAGAGGACGGACAGGAAGGTGCCCTGCCCAGGGATGTCCCCCATGCGGCCCTCACTTCCTCCTTTCTCTCTAGGAATTCATGCTCTGTGGCTTTAACTGTTAAAGGGCCAAACTGGGGTAGGAGTAGCTCTTTCCTCGCTTTCCCCCAGTTCAATGCCATGCCCTCTAACATTTCTCCCATGAAATGCCTCAACAAATGAAATGGATTTGTAAAAATGTTACATGGGGGGGGGGGGAATACGAGGCATTACGCTTACACTGTAAAACAAGAAAACCCTTAAAAAAATATTTTTTAAAAAATAAAAAAATAGAGACATCCTAATGAATGGGTAGGCAAACTAAGGCCCGGGGGCCAGATCCGGCCCAATCAGCTTCTAAATTCGGCCCGCAGAATCTGCGTGTTTTCACATGAGTAGAATGTGTCCTTTTATTTAAAATGCATCTCTGGGTTATTTGTGGGGCATAGGAATTCGTTCCATCTCCCCCCCCCCAAAAAAAAATATAGTCCGGCCCCCACAAGGTCTGAGGGACAGTGGACCGGCCCCCTGCTGAAAAAGTTAGCTGACCCCTGTCCTAAGGAAAAGAGATCAAATCAGGCTGGGTTCTGTAAATCTGGGACTGTCCCTGGAAAATAGGGACACTTGGAGGGTCTGCAAGACAAGCAGGATATCCCCACCCCCAGAGCACCCTTGGGTGGTGCAGTGGTTAGTGTGCAGGACTTAGGCCCCGGAGGAACCGGGTTCAAATCCCCACTCAGTCACAATGAAGCTCCCTGGGTGACCCGGGGGGGGGGGAATAAAAGCCACTGTAGCTCTCTCTGCCTCACCTACATCACAGGGTTGTGAGCCCCACATGGGGCAAACCCCTAATAACGAACCCCACATAGAAGGAACCCCCGAGGGCCATCTAGACCAACCCCTGCAATGTAGGAATCTCAACTACAGCTTCCATGACAAATGAGCTGGGATAGCTCAGTTGGTAGAGCACGGTTGTGGGTTCGAGCCCCAGCTTGGGTGAAAGATTCCTGCATCGCAGCGGGTTGGACTAGATGACCCCGGGCCCCCTTTTCCAACTCTGCAGTTCTAGGATTGAACTGGGACCTTCTGCAATACAAAGCAGGTGCTCTCCCACTGCGCCATCTTGCAGGTGGGACAGCCAGGTATTAGCTCAGTCAGTAGGGCAAGAGAATCTCAGGTCCGTGGGTTCGAGCCCAGCTTAGGCAAAAGATTCCTGCAATGCAGGGGACTTGAACAGATTTCCTCGGTGATGGATTCTCTTTCATTAGAGGTTTTTAAGCAGAGGCTCATAGAGAGCTTGCAGGGCAGCAGCTGAAGAAGGAGCAAAAAGGGTTTTCTTGTGTGTGTGTTTCTTTGTGGCTGATTAGCTGCTCTCCCTGTGCAAAGGTCAGAGGGGGCAGGGTTTGATCCATCTTTTAGATTTAGGGGAGCTAGTCTCAAACATTTGTTGGGGGAGACCTAGGTTTTTTTGGGGGGGGAGTTATTTGCCCTGTCTGCACGCTTCTTATGATGGAGGACCGCTGTAGCCACCCCCAACAACACGTTCTCAAGATGGAGAGCGAGGGAACAGCTGCAGTCGCCTGCGGTTCCTGCACAATGTTTGCCATCTTGCCAAAGGTTGCAGGCAGCTTTACCTGCAGCAATTGCATGTTGATTGCCCTCTTAAAAGACAAAGTCCAGCAACTGGAGGAACGTGTAGCTACGCTCCAATGAATTAGAGAGCTGGAGCTCTTTTTGGAAGCAACAGAGCACACCGTCTCCACCAAGGAGGAGACAGGGGACTCCCCTGAGAAGGAGGCTAGTTCACCAACACAGGAGCCAGATATATGGAGAAACGTGACGCAAAGAAGTAGGAGGCCCAGGGTTCGCTCTGATTGTTTAGAAATACACAATCGCTTTGAGGTCCTCTCCCCTAGCATGGAAGACAAAGAGCAGACTCCATTTGAGGATCTCTCCCTCATTACAGTCGATCAGGTATATGAAGACGAGCAGCAAAGTCAGTCCTCAGGGAATGTGCAGGTGACCTTGGAACGGACAGCTCACGGAGGAACCCCGACCAGACCTAAGAGGAGGCGTGTAGTGGTGATAGGGGATTCCCTACTGAGGGGAACAGAAGCAGTGATCCGGGGGCCTGACAAGATGTCTTGGGAAGTGTGCTGTCTCCCCGGGGCTAAGATCCAAGATGTAACTGAACGACTGCAAGGAATCATAAAACCCACTGACAAATACCCCTTCCTCTTGGTTCATGTGGGAACCAATGACACTGCAAGCAATAGCCTCCAGAAGATCAAAAGAGACTATGAGGCTCTGGGCAGGAAATTGAAGCAATTAGATGCACAAATTGTCATCTCATCTGTCCTCCCAGTTGAATGACGTGGCCCAGGGAGAGAGGGGAAAATAGTGGAAGTGAACAGCTGGCTTCACAAATGGTGTAAACTGGAACGGTTTGGATTCTTAGATCACAGACTGCAGTTTCTTGAAGATGGACTTCTGGCAAGCGATGGGCTGCACCCCACAACGGTTGGGAGGAATGTTTTTGCCAAAAAAAAACCTCATCAGGAGGGCTTTAAACTGACTAATGTGGGGGAGGGAGACAGTGCTCCTGAAGGTAGGAGTCTATCAATTGATGAAGATGATCATCCAAATGTCATAGACCAAATGGAGCAAACAGCACGCAGACCTAGTGGTGGGAGGAAAAAATCCTTAAATAAGGGACACAGGGGAATGATTAATGGACTTCAATGTCTGTACACTAATGCGCAAAGCATGGGAAATAAACAAGATGAGCTTGAGCTCTTGGTACAGCAAACTAAATATGACATAATAGGCATCACTGAAACCTGGTGGGATAAGTCCCACGATTGGAATGTAATAATGGAGGGATACAATCTATTTCGGAGAAACAGACCAGACAAGAAAGGAGGAGGAGTGGCGTTACATGTCAGGGATGTGTATACCTGTGAAGAGATCCAAGATTTAGAACCTCAAAGCCAAAGTGAGAGCATTTGGGTCAAAATTAAGGGAGAGAAGAATAACAGTGACCTCATTGTGGGAGTTTACTATAGATCCCCAAGCCAAATGGAGGACATAGATGATGCCTTCCTGGAACAGATGGCCAAGCATGCAAAAGGAAGGGAGATAGTAGTAATGGGCGACTTCAATTACCCGGATATTTGTTGGATGTCAAACTCAGCCAAGAGCATAAGGTCAAACAGATTCCTCACTGGCCTTGCAGACAACTTCATTGTCCAGAAAGTGGGAGAAGCAACAAGAGGAACAGCCATTTTAGATCTGGTCCTAACCAATGTTGATGACCTGGTTAGTGGGGTAGAAGTGGAAGGATCATTAGGTGCGAGTGATCATGCTCTTCTGAAGTTTACTATACAGTGGAAAGGAGCAGCCAAGCATACTAGGACTCAATTTCTTGACTTTAAGAAAGCCGACTTCATAAAACTTAGGGAAGTGCTGGGTGAGATCCCATGGACAGTAATACTAAAAGGAAAGGGAGTTCATGATGGCTGGGAGTTTGTTAAGAGGGAGATAGTAAAAGCACAACTTCAGGCAATACCAATGAGACGGAAACATGGAAGGTGCCTAAAGAAGCCAGGGTGGCTATCTAAAGAACTTTTAACTGAGTTAAGATTAAAAAAGGATGTGTACAAAAAAATGGAAAAGGGGGGAAACCACCAAAGAGGAATTCAAACAAATAGCCAGCATGTGTAGACACAAAGTCAGAAAAGCTAAAGCACAGAATGAACTCAGGCTTGCTAGAGAGGTTAAAAGCAACAAAAAAGGCTTTTATGGGTATGTTCGTAGCAAAAGGAAGGACAAAGAAACAGTGGGGTCACTCAGAGGAGAAGATGGTGAAATGCAAACAGGGGACACAGAAAGGGCTGAACTTCTCAATGCCTTCTTTGCCTCAGTCTTCTCCGATAAAGAAAACAATGCCCGACCTGAAGAATTTGGAGAAATGATTCAGCAGAGGAAACACAGCCCAGAATAACTAAGGAGATAGTACAAGGATACTTGGCTAGTCTACAAACTGGGGAGAAGAAGGAGAAAGTTGTGGGTGTTGAACCTAAAGTAATACAAGTGGAAGCTCCAGCCTTTCAGAGGCAAACTGAGGACTATAAGTGGAGGCCTCTTATGAATGAATATAGAAAAAGTCAGAATTTGAAGATTGGAGCCCTGCCTGCACTGGAGAAGGAAGGTTGGGATTTATTGACCTTTGGGTTCTGAATCTGGGTCAGGAGGTGATTGGAGTTGTGGGGGTCTTTGGATCTGGAGGAGTCTTGAAACATGATTTGAGATATTGTATGGACCTTGGTTCTAGCTGTGGAGAGTTGGCTGGCCTGTCGAGAAGGAATGGGGGCATGGCTGGGTTGGGGCCTCCCCAAGACTTGCTTTTCAGCATTTTCAGCATTAAAGAATATGAAGAAGAATTGCAGAAGGGACTTGGAAAAGATTTAAGAGCCTCGGACAGAAGATCTCCAGGTTGATGAACTATATGGAATGGACAGAAATGATTGGCAGAACCCGAGACCAGGGAGAAGAGATGGTGGTAGAAGATTGGGAAAGTCTAAAGTTTGTACATAGAAATATTGTAAAATTAATGAGTGTTTGAAAATTGTTGGAATGAAACTTTATGGCTTTAGCAGAAATGCTCTAAGGAGTTAAGTATAAATAAGTATTTTAGTATTAATGGAAAATAAGGTTAAAAATATGTTAAGACATTCATAATGATAAAAATAGAGAAAGATGGAAAGGATTTGCTGAAACAAGTAACAGAAGTGGAATACAAAAAGGGAGGTGAGAGGAAGTCGATGAAATAATGGAATGAAAGATAGACTAATGAAATGGAATGCTATATGTTTTTTTAAATTGTTGTTTTGTTTTGTTTAATTTAGTGTTAAGGTTGTGTTTTGTATTGTTCATTGTATTGTTTCTTCTTTTGTTCTTTTTTTTTGTCGTCTGTAAGTTTGAAAAGTAATAAAGATTATTAAAAAAAAAAAGAATACTTGGCTAGTCTAGATGTATTCAAGTCTCCAGGGCCAGATGAACTGCATCCAAGAGTATTAAAAGAACTGGCAGATGTGATCTCAGAACCACTGGCAGTCATCTTTGAGAATTCCTGGAGAACAGGTGAAGTCCCGGCAGACTGGAAGAGGGCAAATGTTGTCCCTATTTTCAAAAAGGGGAAAAGAGAGGACCCAAATAATTACCGCCCAGTCAGTCTGACATCAATACCAGGGAGGATTCTGGAGCAGATCATTAAGCAAACAGTCTGTGAGCACCTAGAACGAAATGCTGTGATCACCAATAGTCAGCATGGATTTCTGAAAAATAAGTCATGTCAGACTAACCTGATCTCGTTTTTTGACAGAATTACAACCCCGGTGAAGGGAACGCAGTGGATGTAGCCTACCTTGATTTCAGCAAGGCATTTGACAAGGTGCCCCATGATATTCTTGTAAAGAAGCTGGTAAAATGTGGTCTTGACTATGCTACCACTCAGTGGATTTGTAACTGGCTGACTGACCGAACCCAAAGGGTGCTCATCAATGGTTCCTCTTCATCCTGGAGAAGAGTGACTAGTGGGGTGCCACAGGGTTCTGTCTTGGGCCCGGTCTTATTCAACATCTTTATCAACGACTTGGATGATGGACTCATGGGCATCCTGATCAAATTTGCAGATGACACCAAACTGGGAGAGGTGGCTAACACCCCAGAGGACAGGATCACACTTCAAAACGACCTTGACAGATTAGAGAACTGGGCCAAAACAAACAAGATGAATTTTAACAGGGAGAAATGTAAAGTATTGCACTTGGTCAAAAAAAATGAGAGGCACAAATACAAGATGGGTGACACCTGGCTTGAGAGCAGTACATGTGAAAAGGATCTAGGAGTCTTGGTTGACCACAAACTTGACATGAGCCAACAGTGTGACGCGGCAGCTAAAAAAGCCAATGCAATTCTGGGCTGCATCAATAGGAATAGAGCATCTAGATCAAGGGAAGTAATAGTGCCACTGTATTCTGCTCTGGTCAGACCTCACCTGGAGTACTGTGTCCAGTTCTGGGCACCACAGTTCAAGAAGGACACTGACAAACTGGAACGTGTCCAGAGGAGGGCAACCAAAATGGCCAAAGGCCTGGAAACGATGCCTTATGAGGAACGGCTAAGGGAGCTGGGCATGTTTAGCCTGGAGAAGAGGAGGTTAAGGGGTGATATGATAGCCATGTTCAAATATATAAAAGGATGTCACATAGAGGAGGGAGAAAGGTTGTTTTCTGCTGCTCCAGAGAAGCGGACACGGAGCAATGGCTCCAAACTACAAGAAAGAAGATTCCACCTAAACATTAGGAAGAACTTCCTGACAGTAAGAGCTGTTCGACAGTGGAATTTGCTGCCCAGGAGTGTGGTGGAGTCTCCTTCTTTGGAGGTCTTTAAGCAGAGGCTTGACAACCATATGCCAGGAGTGCTCTGATGGTGTTTCCTGCTTGGCAGGGGGTTGGACTCGATGGCCCTTGTGGTCTCTTCCAACTCTATGATTCTAAGTATAGAATGGGAGAGTCGGAAGGGACCCCGAGGGTCATCTAGTCCAACCCCTGCAATGCAGGGATATTTTGCTCAAGCTGGGGCTCAAATCCACAACCCTGGATTAAGTCTGTTGCTCTACCGACTAAGCTATCCCAGCCCATTTGTCATGGATGCTTTTAAAAAAATATATAAATAAATTTTATTAGTATTTTCAACACAACAACACAAAAAATATCAAAAAATAACAATACACAACACACAAAAACCAACATTCGAAAACTAAAGAAAGCAACAACAATAAAAAACAAAACAAAAACAAATCCATATCTTACAAGTTACAGTGGTGCCTCGCAAGACGAAAATAATCCATTCCACGAGTCTCTTCGTCTAGCGGTTTTTTCGTCTTGCGAAGCAAGCCCATAGGGAAATTCGTCTTGCAAAGCGCCTCGAAAAGCAGAAAACCCTTTTGTCTAGCGGGTTTTTTGTCTTGCGAGGCATTCGTCTTGCGGGGCACCACTGTAATACTATAAACACTAAAACAACAAAAATACATTGACTTCCACCAATCCCACAGAACCTCTTTTATCTCTCATTGTGTCTTCCTGTTTTCCTGTTTATCTCTATCCTAACACCTAGATATAAATCCCTCTATCTTATCCTTTCACTTAACAAGGTTATTCCAGATTCAGCCAGATTTCTGTCCTCAAACCTTGACTTTTGAGGTATTTCTTTAAACACTCCCATTCTTTTTTCACTTCACTTTTTGGTTTTTGTCTTATTATGTCTGTCAATTTGGCTAATTCTAAGTATTCTGAAAGCTTACACTAACCACTCTCCTCTAGTGAATAATAATAATAATAATAATAATAATAATAATAATTTATTTATACCCCGCCCATCTGGCTGGGCCTCCCCAGCCACTCTGGTCGGCTTCCAAAAGAATATTAAAATACTGTGATACATCAAACATTAAAAGCATCCCTAAAGAGGGCTGCCTTCAGATGTCTTCTAAAAGTCTGGTAGTTGTTGTTCTCTTTGACATCTGGTGGGAGGGCGTTCCACAGGGTGGGCGCCACCACCGAGAAGGCCCTCTGCCTAGTTTCCTGTAACTTGGCTTCTTGCAATGAGGGAACCGCCAGAAGGCCCTCGGCGCTGGATCTCAGCGTCCGGGCAGAACGATGGAGATGGAGATGCTTCTTCAGGTATACTGGACCGAGGCCGTTTAGGGCTTTAAAGGTCAGCACCAACACTTTGAATTGTGCTCGGAAACGTACTGGGAGCCAATGTAGGTCTTTCAAGACCGGTGTTATATGGTCTCGGCGGCCGTTCCCAGTCACCAGTCTGGCTGCTGCGTTCTGGATTAGTTGTAGTTTCCGGGTCACCTTCAAAGGTAGCGCCACGTATAGTGAAGTATAGAATGGGAGAGTCGGAAGGGACCCCGAGGGTCATCTAGTCCAACCCCTGCAATGCAATGCAGGAATACTTCACCCAAGGTGGGGCTCGAACTCAAAACCCTGAGATTAAGTCTATTGCTATACTGACTGAACTATCCCAGCTCATTTGTCATGGATGCTTTAGTTGAGATTCCTGCATTGCGGGGGGTTGGTCTAGATGACCCTCCGGGTCCCTTCCGAATCCACGATCTCCTTTGTATGCACGAAAACCCAGAGCTTCAATCCCTCCAAAAAAGTCCCTGCAAGAAAGTCTCCCATCCCTGAAACCATCGCGAGCCGCTGCCAGCCCGTGTCGGCAATCCTGAGTTAGATGGGGCAAGCTCTGACACGCAGCTTCCAACATCTCTCCTTCCCTAAGAGGGTATGCAGCCTCTTTGTCTGAACGCGGAGCCTGCCTCCTTAAAGGGTTAAATCAAGCGAGCCCGGGGTCCTAGAGTGGCGCCCGAGAAATCCATTTCCGGCTGCAAACGCCCCTCTCACCCCCCCGCCACTCTCTATCCTACCCCCCCCCCACCTTTCCTGGAAGCTGGAGCCGCGTCTGAACGTCGGAAGGCGGCTGCAGGTTCTGCATCTTCCGTGTCTGGGGAGGGATCTGGTGAGTCTGGCTCCGGGTGCAAAAAAAAAAAAAAGAGGAGAGGCTGCAACGCCCCTAAAAAAGCTCCAGGCTTTGCAGAAAAGGAGAGAGAGGGTGAAAAAAAACACATGCAGCATGGGGAGTATTATTTATTATTTTTAATTTATTAAATTTCTATACCGCCCTTCATCCAAAGATCTAGTAAAGGACACCCAGCCACCTTCAGTCTGTGCAGCAGAACCTGATGTTGCTCCTTTCACTGCACACAAGGTCCTTTCTCCTCCTTGTCTCCTATTATTGCTATTTCATAGAATCTTAGACTTGGAAGGGACCCCCAGGGGTCCTCTAGTCGAACCCCCTCTGCAGGGCATCAGCTAAAGCATCTATGAGAGGTGGCCATCCAAGCTCTGCTTAAAAACCTACAAGGAAGGAGAGGCCGCCACCTCCCGAGGGAGACGAACAGCTCTTATTTTATTCAATTTATATACCCCTCTTTATCCAAATATCCCAGGGTGGTGTACAACCTTCAGCATATAATTAACACAGAATAATAATAATAATAATAATAATAATAGTAATAATAACAACAACAAATGGGGCTGGTGATGGGAGTTCTTGGCCTTCTTGGTAGTGGCGCCCTCCCTGTGGAACGCCCTCCCATCAGATGTCAAGGAAATCAGCAGCTATCTTATCTTTAAAAGACATCTGAAGGCAGCCCTGTTCAGGGAAGTTTTTAATATTTAACGCTGATTGGGAGCCGCCCAGAGTGGCTGGGGAAACTCAGCCAGATGGGCGGGGTATAAATAATAAATTATTATTATTATTATTACTACTACTACTGTGTTTTACATTGGAGGAGTTTGAGGTGATGCACGTGGTTATTCTCTCCATTTTATCCTCACAACAACCCTGTGAGGTAGGTGAGGCTGACAGGCAGTGACTGGACCAGGCCATTCAGTGAGGTTCATGGCTGAGTGAGAATTTGAACCCAGGTCCCAGTCCAACAGTCTAACCGCTACTGTGCTGAGTCTATTGTTTTACACAAAACACATACACCCTAATATTAAAAAATACATAATAAATAGAAACATTATACAATAAATAGAAACATTAAAACAATAACCATAGATAGCATAATTAAAAATGGCTTTAAAATGATTTAACTCATCAGCTGCTAAAAGCCCAGCAAAAATGGTAAATTTCCCCTGGTTTCTGAAAGAATGCAAGGTTATGGTGGTCATTCCACAGAATCCCATTAAAATCCCAGTCCCTTTTTGCAAGATTTAAAAAGCAAAGATGTAAAACTTTTATGATAGGGTTGCCGTATTTCAAAAAGTTACCCTGAATAAACGGACACAAAAGTTGTTGGGCTTTTTTGGCAAAGTTGTTTTAATGGAAATCGCCAGAAAAGACACTGCCAACCGTATTTCTGCTATGTGTGGGAAATTCTGGATGTATGGCAACCCTATTTTATGATATCCTCCCAATATTTTAGTTGTTATAGTTATTTTGGGAGGTGCCCCATGGAGGTTGCTGGCTAAAATACCGGTAGATACGGATATTATGCATTAAATCCTATACTATGTTATAGTAAATTTTGTTTTAAAAATATTCTTTTATTGGATTTTATAGACAAGTTGAACACCCTTGACAGGACAATATTCACCTTCTCCTGAAACAGGATAAGCAATAAAATAACAGCACAAAGCAAAAGAAATATAAATAATATTGTGAGCACTTGTTTTCTGCCAGTAAAAAGTAAAAAAAACAAAGTCAGGTTGGGCCAAAGCTAAAAATGCAAAGCATAGCATCTGAGGTAGAAATGAAAAGCAAATTTAACCCAAAAAGTTAGACTAATATGTATAAACCTTATTTTCACAGGGGAACAGGCGTCAGGATCAAAATCCAGTTCAAGCTGTGATTCAAAAGTTTCTTCCTATTGTACCCACCATAACTATTTAAAAGCAGCGGGAGTCATTGCAATAAATATTTAAAATTACTTTTGGTTGTTTATTATATATTAAATTTTAGCATTGCAAGGTGTTCTGTATATCTGAGAAATTAATTTTTTTTTTAAAGGAGACAGCACAGGAAATGATAGCACATACGAAACGCACCTCACGTTATCCCGAATAGCCAGTTCCGATGCATCTAGTTTTCTTGCTCATGGAGCTACAATTCCCAGCACTCTTAATAAACTAAAGTTCCCAGGATCCTTTGTGGGGAAACCATGTGGTTTAAATGAATGATGTTGATCTGTTCAAACTGCATGGGAGAACCTAGGTGAGGAGCATAGCTGTCAACATTTCCCTTTTTTAAAAGGGAAATTCCCTTTTTTAAAAGGGAAATTCCCTTATTCCAAATATAGTGCCACTGCATTCTGCTCTGGTCAGACCTCACCTGGAGTACTGTGTCCAGTTCTGGGCACCACAGTTCAAGAAGGACACTGACAAACTGGAACGTGTCCAGAGGAGGGCAACCAAAATGGTCAAAGGCCTGGAAACGATGCCTTATGAGGAACGGCTAAGGGAGCTGGGCATGTTTAGCCTGGAGAAGAGGAGTTTAAGGGGTGATATGATAGCCATGTTCAAATATATAAAAGGATGTCACATAGAGGAGGGAGAAAGGTTGTTTTCTGCTGCTCCAGAGAAGCAGACACGGAGCAATGGATCCAAACTACAAGAAAGAAGATTCCCCCTAAACATTAGGAAGAACTTCCTGACAGTAAGAGCTGTTCGACAGTGGAATTTGCTGCCAAGGAGTGTGGTGGAGTCTCCTTCTTTGGAGGTCTTTAAGCAGAGGCTTGACAACCATATGTCAGGAGTGCTCTGATGGTGTTTCCTGCTTGGCAGGGGGTTGGACTCCATGGCCCTTGTGGTCTCTTCCAACTCTACGATTCTATGATTCAACTCTATGATTCTATGAAATAGGATTCCTTGCAAGAAAAGGGAAAAGTTGAGGAGATTAAGCACATAAGCAGAAAAAAAAGAAGAGGTTGGCTGTTGGATCAGGCCAAAGGGAACCTTTCTAAGACAGTATCCTGTTTGCCAGCCAGATGCCCGAATGGGATGCCTGAAATCGCAACACACTTCCTATTTATGATTACCAACAATTGGCATTCTTAAGAACGTAAGGTATACCTGGGGCTATGCGGAGGGAGTCATAGAATTATAGAATTGCAGAGCTGGAAAAGACCCTGAGACTCTAGATCAGGGTTTCCCAAACTCGGGTCTCCTGCTGTTTTGGGACTACGCTTCCCATCATCCCTGAGTCCTGGTCCTGCTATGCGGCCAGGACCCACATACCTATGGGCCTGCCTCTCCTGATACACCTTGCGGAGGACCTTAAGGTCCAGAAATGACAACATTTTCATAGCTGTCAACTTTTCCCTTTTCTTGCGAGGAATCCTATTCAGAATAAGGGAATTTCCCTTTTAAAAAAGGGAAACGTTGACAGCTAAGCATTTTGGAGGTCCCAAGTCACAAGGTGGTTAGATTGGTCTCAAGTACAGTGGTGCCTCGCAAGACGAAAAGAATCCGTTCCACGATTCTCTTCGTCTAGCGGTTTTTTCGTCTTGCGAAGCAAGCCCATTGACGGTTTAGCGGATTAGCGCTATTAGCGGCTTAGCGGCTTTTAGCGGCTTATCATCTTAGCGGATAAGCAGATAAGCGGCTTAGCGGTTTAGAAAAAGGGGGGGGAGGAAAAAAAAGTTGGAAAAACTCGCAAGACATTTCGTCTTGCGAAGCAAGCCCATAGGGAAATTCGTTTTGCGAAGCGCCTCCAAAACGGAAAACCCTTTCGTCTAGCGGGTTTTTCGTCTTGTGAGGCATTCGTCTTGCTGGGCACCACTGGGCCTTTTCAGTACTGGCCCCAACTTGGTGGAATGCTCTGTCACAAGAGACTAGGGCCCTACGGGACTTGACAACTTTCCACAGGGCCTGCAAGACAGAGCTGTTCCGCCTGGCCTTTGGTTTGGGCTTGGTCTGACCCTTACCTTTCCCTCCCCTTATGGTTTTGACTTTTAAAATGAGGCTGCATTTTAAATTGCATTTTAACCTGTGTTTTAAATTGGTTTTTTCTTTTTCTTTTTTCTTACTATGTTTTTACTGACATTTTATTGGTGTTAGCCGCCCTTAGCTCGGCTCTGACTGGGGAGGGCGGGGTATAAATACAATTATTTATTATTCTTATTCTTATTATTATTAGTCCAAAAGCAGCTGAAGACCCAAGTTTGGGAAAACCCTGGTCTAGATCAAATGCAACATCCATAATGGTTTCCAAAAAGCATTTTTTTCCTCACAAGAAACGGGAACACAAAATAAATGCAGTGTGTGAAAAGAATCCTGCCGTCTTCGTTTTTAGAACCTGCTGGATCAAGCCAATCTCGGCTCCTAATCCAGATTAGTCCAGCAGCCAGTTGAACCAACCAGGTCCCTAAGGGAAGTTCAGAAGCAGAACATTTATTAAGACTTCTTTTCTCGAAAGTGGGATGGATGGGGGAGGAGCTGGTGATGGTGGCGCCCCACTCCCATAATTCCTTGATTATCAGCCATGCTGGCTGGGAATTCGGTTTGGCCAATGGGAGTCCCAACGGTATTTGCAGGGTTGCAAATTCCCCGTCTCTGCATTCAAAGCACGTTTCTCTCACCTTTCTGTTCTCATTGTGCCATGCGGGGTGGCCCACAGCTTTTAAAGACTACAATTTCACACAGCAGTTTCACAATTGGGGGGCTGGAGTAATTCATCTACAGTCGTACCTTGGGTTACAGACAATTCAGGTTGCATTTTTTCGGGTTACGGACTGCCGAAACCCAGAAGTACCGGAACGGGTTACTTCTGAGTTTCGGCGCTCACGCATGCGCAGAAGCACTAAATCACACTTTGCGCATGTGCAGAAGTGCCAAATTGCAACCCGTGCGTGCCCAGACGTACCACTGCAGGATCACGTTCGCAACCCGAGCGTCCACTGTATGTGGAAATATTTTTTTGTGAGGGGGGGGGGGCGGCTACTTAAGAGTAGAAAAATTGTGAATAAAGGGGCCTGACGACAGAGATGTGTCAAGTTATCCATGATGATGGAGAAAGCAGATAGAAAGCTTTTCTGCCCCTTAACATCGAATGATGGAACTAGGGGTAGGTCAGCGAAGCTGGAGAAAGTGGATGGGGGTGGGGAGAGAGTTTGTCTCTCTCTCATAACACTGGAACTTGGGGACATTCGGAGCTTTTCCCTTTTTTTCCAGGAGGAATTCACCTTAACTCAGTTCTGGCAACCTCCCGGGTGGGTGCCATTCTAAAAGAAAAAGGGAGGTGTTCATGGTGGGTTCTGAGACCTCTCTTCCCAGAAAAATAGCGCTGGGAGTGTCCCCGGACGTGTCCCCGGACGTTTCACCGTCTATTGATCCCTGTGCCACCACTTGATTTCTCGCTGCCACCACCCAGGCCCTACCTGGGACAATACCGAGTCCAGTCAGGTTTAAACTGGAACATAAACTTCTGTTTATTTATTGCAGTTTAACAAGCGTGTGGTTTCATAAACGGTATCGGTCCATTACAGCCATAGGGTGCCTATCCAGACCTATAACTTCCGCTACTTGCTCTCACTCACTAAACCACCTCTCAGATATTTACTTGTCTTCCTAGCTCCTAACTGTTCTTGACTCAACTTATTTCACTGCAGTAACTCAACCTCCCCACAGACTCTATCTCAATTCACTCCCACTCCAACCAACCACCCAACTCCCAACAAACTCCTCTTTCCCCCCTCCCAGAGCTGGTTTTATAGTCCCTCTGACTCCACCCCCCAGATTCTGATTGGGTAACTTGTTTAACTAATTCACCACCAGCACTCTCATATGTTAACATCACAGGGACATCCAACTGAATGTTGGACGATTCAGGAGTGACAAAGGACTTCTTCACGCAGCAGATAGCTAAACTGTGGGATTCACTCCCCCAAGAGGCAGCGATTGAAATTGAAATTGAAATATTTTATTGTCACTTGTACAACTTGTATACAGTGAGATTACACTAGCACCCCCCACTCAGCTTTGTTGTTTAGTCGTTTAGTCGTGTCCGACTCTTCGTGACCCCATGGACCAGAGAACGCCAGGCACTCCTGTCCTCCACTGCCCCCCGCAGCTTGGTCAGACTCATGCTGGTAACCTCGAAAACACTATCCAACCATCTCGTCCTCTGTCGCCCCCTTCTCCTTGTGCCCTCCATCTTTCCCAACATCAGGGTCTTCTCCAGGGAGTCTTCTCTTCTCATGAGGTGGCCAAAGTACTGGAGCCTCAGCTTCACAATCTGTCCTTCCAGTGAGCACTCAGGGCTGATTTCCTTCAGAATGGAGAGGTTGGATCTTCTTGCAGTCCATGGGACTCTCAAGAGTCTCCTCCAGCACCATAATTCAAAAGCATCAATTCTTCGGCGATCAGCCTTCTTTATGGTCCAGCTCTCACTTCCATACATCAGCTATCTTAGTCTTAATTCCCTCGTTTACTGCCGCACACCCACCAGACCTGAAAGTCAGTTGCCTTGTTGTTATCTTTTCATTCAGCATCCTAACAGCCCACGGAGATAGAAGCTGTTCTTTACCCTGTTGGTGTGACTAATCCTGCTTCTATATCTTCTGCCTTAGGGCAGGAGATCAAAAAAGTGCCGGCCAGGGTGTGAATTATCCCTGAGAATTTTCCTCACTCTCCTGAGGCAACGTTCTTCCGCTATTTCATCCAGCGGATTCACGGGACAGCCCATAATATCTTGTGCTGTATTCACCACCCTCTGTAGGCACTTCCTATCAGTTGATGTCAAACCAGCGTACCACACCGTGATGCAGTATGAAAGGACACTTTCTATTGTTGACCGGTAGAAGGAGATCATCAAATGTTGATTGACATCGTTCTTACGCAATATTCTGAGGAGATGGAGTCTCTGCTGGGCTTTCTTAACCACCTGGGTTGTATTTATTTTCCAAGTAAGGTCTTCGCTGAGATAAATTCCTAGGAATTTAAAGGAAGAGACTCTCTCCACACAGCCCTCCCCGATGTACAGCGGGGCTAGTTCTCCTCTCTTCCTCCAAAAGATGGCCACCAACCTTTAGAAGACGATTAGGCAGATTCATGGAGGATAAGACTATCTGGTGGCTGCTAAATCTTGATGGCTATGTTCTGCCTCCACGACCTGTTTCTCGAAAGTGCAGGAGAAGAGAGGGCTGTTGCGTTCAGCTCGCTTGCAGTCTTTCCCCTTGAACACCTGGTTGGTTGCTTTAGAACAGGACGCTGGCCTGATCCACTGGCCTGATCCAGCAGGCTCTCATCTCTTGGGATCTTTCACTCTTTTTGGCTATTTGCATTAATTTCTGGGGATTTTTTTACTTGCTGCTCAGGCCCGACCTCAGTTCTGCTCCAGGAAAGTTGCAGCAAGTGGCGGCATCCATGCCACCAGGCCAAACTGCTGCCAGAACCTGGCTAGGGCCACCATGGGTTGAACTTTCCAGCTCTTATGTCTTCCTTTCTCCTATCCAGGCAGCTCCCTCTCAGCCTGAAATGCCAGGTGCCTTCTCCACAGAGGGCCACCAGCCTGTTGGCTCTGTTTAAAGGAGTCTTGGTTGCTTAAACCAGCCAGTCCTGCGCTAAGACTCTTGGGAGATCATCCTTGGTCCCTTTTCAACTGTACCATTTTCCTTTAAAAAAATAAATGCAGTGGTACCTCTGGATGCCAACGGGATCCGTTCCGGAGCCCCATTCACATCCTGAAGCAAACGCAACCTGTGTCCGCACATCTGCGGGTCGCGATTCGCTGCTTCCGCGCATGCACGTGATGTCATTTTGAGCGTCTGCACATGCATGAGCGGCGAAACCCGGAAGTAACGCGCTCCGCTAGTTCCGGGTCGCCGCAGAGCACAACCAAAAAATACTCATCCCGAAGCTACTTCAACCCAAGGTATGACTGTAAATAAATTGATTTGGTTTTTCAAATTAAAGTTTTACAATCACATATCCAACATACATCATAACAACAAGATTCCAAAGAATCTCCTGGATTTCCCTCCTCCCCTTTATGGGTCCTGTCGTTAATTCATTTCCTCCTGCATCTTTTATAATAATCCAAATCTCCATTACAGTGGTACCTTGGTTTTCAAACATCTTGGAAGTCGAATGTTTCGGTTTTTGAGCACCAAAAACCCAGAAGTGACTGCTTCGGTTTCCGAATGCTTTTCGGAAGTCGAACGTGCCACGCGGTTTCTGTATTGAGTTTTCTGCAAGTAAATGCTTCTGGAAGTAAACACTTCGGTTTTCGAATGTTTCAGAAGTTGGAACAGTCTTCTGGAACAAATTACGTTCGAAAACGAAGGTACAACTCTGTATCCAAAATTCACCATTAAACTACAAATTTTATTCCAATCCTACTAACGATTTTAACTGTTTGCAATGATTTTTAATATAAATTATAATTTTTCCCCATTCCTTATTAAATTTTTGGTCTTCCTGTTTCTTTCAGTCATTTTTGCCATTTTGGCCTAATCCATCAACTTAAATCTACCATTCTCTTTTGGTCAGGAGTTTGTCTTCTTTCCATCTCTTTCTGGTATGTCAAATCGAAGCCAGGAGCAAGCAACAGACACCAGGTGGATGTTTTGAAGGCCAAAGTGACCTTACCCAACTGTTGCAAGCTTTAAAAAAAGAATCTTGCTTTTTTAAGATTTGACTTTTGTGGGGCAGAAAGAGGCAGAAATATCAGAATCTCCAATCATTATTAAAAATATATATTTTTATTAATTTTTACATGAAATTTCCAAAAAACATACTACATATTTTCTTATCTGATTCAATGTTTTAGACTTCCATCAACCACATCTGAAGATTTTTCAGTCTTTATCGCTTAATCTGCATTTCATTACTTTCACTATTACTTTTAATAGTCCTTCACTAATACTTCTCTTCATACTTTTCTCTGCAATATTTCACATAGTCCTCCTTACAAAACTTCTTGCAATCCTACTAGCGTAATCTGTTGATTACTGTATTTTTGGTTTTTATGGAAGCCGCCCAGAGTGGCTGGGGAGGCCCAGCCAGATGGGCGGGGTATAAATAATAAATTATTATTATTATTACTCCAGTCCTCTGAGAATCTCTGGTCCTGCAGGTTTCGAATCCTTCCTGTCATCTTGTCTAATTCTGCATGGTCTGTTAATTTCATCTGCCATTCCTCTTTCGTCGGTAATTCTTCTTGTTTCCATTTCTGTGCCAATAGTACTCTTGCTGCCGTTATTTCATATAAAAATAGTATTATTATTATTATTATTATTATTATTATTATTATTATTACAAGATTTCTGACTTCATCTCCTGGCTGGCATAAAGAGGAAGAACTGTTTGTCTGGGAGTGTGACAAAGAGGAGAGTCTGTCAGGTAGCTCCTTAGATGTGTGGGGAGACAGTCTGCTGTTTGGGAACTATAGGGCTCCCTGTAGAATTTCCTTCATCCAGAACAAGGTGACTTTTGAAGAAGAAGAAGAGTTTGGATTTGATATCCCACCTTTCACTCTCCTTGAGGAGTCTGAAAGCAGCTAACAATCTCCTTTCCCTTCCTCCCCCACAACAAACACTCTGTGAGCTGAGTGGGGCTGAGAGACTTCAAAGAAGTGTGACTGGCCCAAGGTCACCCAGCAGCTGCATGTGGAGGAGCGGAGATGCGAACCCGGTTCCCCAGATTACGAGACTGCCGCTCTTAACCACTACACCACACTGGCTCCCTTGTGAAAGGAGCAAAGCACAAAGACACCTTTGTGTGAGAATGGTGGAGTTTTGGTTCTTCAGAAAACCAAGGACCAGCCCCAAAGGTTTACACTAACTTGTGGCTCACTTAGTAAGAACGTGTTTTGTAGATGTACAGTGGTGCCCCGCAAGACGAATGCCTCGCAAGACGGAAAACCCGCTAGACGAAAGGGTTTTCCGTTTTGGAGGTGCTTCGCAAAACAAATTTCCTATGGGCTTGCTTCGCAAGACGAAAATGTCTTGCGAGTTCCTGCGGGTTTTTTTTCCTCCCCCCCCCCCTTTTTCTAAGCCGCTAAGCCGCTTATCTGCTTATCCGCTAAGCCGATAAGCCGCTAAAAGCCGCTAATAGCGCTAATCCACTAAGCCGTCAATGGGCTTGCTTCGCAAGACGAAAAAAACCGCTAGACGAAGAGACTCGCGGAACGGATTAATTTTGTCTTGCGAGGCACCACTGTACGCTGTTGTAAATCGTGGTGTATATGGGAACATTGGTTTTCATAACGTAGAAAGAAAGAAGGAACAAAGTGACATTTGGGGCTTTGAATTCTTTTCCCAAACTGCAAGCTCGGAGATGAAAGCGAAAACCCCTGATGGCCTTGCTTATATATCACGTTCAACCATAGTTAAACAATGGTTTAACATTAATGTGAGCACTGCTGGGAGCAAGTTGATGAAATTTGCAGGTGCTTTGCTTTTCCCTTGCTGGTAGTTTGCTGCCAGGAGCTATATCCTTATGCCTTAGCCTTATGCCTTAGCGTTATATCCGAACCCTGGTTTTATGTCTTGTTAGCCTCCAAACAAATCACGAGTTTTCCCCGACTCCTTTTCCTGTGGATCTTCCTATCTTGTTGTATCTAGGACTGAAGTTTTACGATTCTCATTCTTTCTTTTTCCTTTACCTGCTCCCGCAAAGATGACAGGAACATGGCAGAGATCACGGCACAGCATATCCAAGAGGAAAGCCCCGTGTTCGAAGAAATGTTCATGGATTCCACTGGACGATCCCACGCAAGCCTGGCCCTCCAGAATGCGGTCGATGAATGTGAGTTCCATTCGAAATTGGATAGAGCTTCATTCCAAATTTGTTTATTTGTTTTAAAGCACATCTAAACTGCTCTGTGTGTTTTAAAGATCCCTAAATGGCATTCAAAAATATGAAAAAACAATAAAACGGTATCCTAAAAAACAGAATACGAGTTTCGCACACCATAATACATTAATAATATCTTGTTTTAAGTGTTTTAGTTGTTTCTGAGTTGTTGTTTTGAAAATAATTTTTATTAGTTTTTGATTACAATAATCCAATAATAGCCTCGGGTGGTGTTGTGGGTTAAACCACAGAGCCTAGGGCTTGCCGATCAGAAGGTCGGCGGTTCAAATCCCCGCGACAGGGTGAGCTCCCGTTGCTCGGTCCCTGCTCCTGCCAACCTAGCAGTTCAAAAGCACATCAAAGTGCAAGTAGATAAATAGGTACCGCTCCGGCGGGAAGGTAAACAGCGTTTCCATGCGCTGCTCTGGTTTGCCAGAAGTGGCTTAGTCATGCTGGCCACATGACCCGGAAGCTGTACGCCGGCCAATAAAGTGAGATGAGCGTCGCAACCCCAGAGTCGGCCACGACTGGACCTAATGGTCAGGGGTCCCTTTACCTTTAACAATGCCAAATTATAATGCATTTACTAATACCAATAATTCAGATGCCAAATTATAACATTTAGGTGGCCCCCCCGTGTGCTAGAAATGATGGTTTGATGATTTACTTTATTTCTGCGTTCCCAAATCTTATTAATTTCAACTACACTCCTGTCAAAATAACAATCCCTTATAAAACAACTGCAATATTAACGACTTCCGTTCGTATTGACACATTAAGGGATTTATAAATCTACAGGTGAAGCATTCAACCATATCCTGGTTCTTCCTGTGTGTGGCAATTATTCTGCCCGTGATATTTCTTCCTCTCCTTGTAAAATGTTTAGTCTATCTTTTCCCGGTTGTTGCTGTTCTCCATCCTGCCTTGGGCGGAGCTAACATCCCACTGTTGTTTCAGAAGTTCTCCATTGCTCCGCCCCTTGCTTTGTTGTTTTGCAACTTTAACAGCAGCTGCAAAAATCACAATGTCCCAATAAATATCCTGTTTTCGCCATTTTTCCTCTCAGCCTGAGAAGGAGAGTGATCTGTGGAACTTCAAATAACTCAATACAGTGGTACCTCGGGTTACATACGCTTCAGGTTACATACGCTTCAGGTTACATACGCTTCAGGTTACAGACTCCGCTAACCCAGAAATAGTGCTTCAGGTTAAGAACTTTGCTTCAGGATGAGAACAGAAATTGTGCTCCGGCGACGCGGCAGCAGCAGGAGGCCCCATTAGCTAAAGTGGTGCTTCAGGTTAAGAACAGTTTCAGGTTAAGAACAGATCTCCGGAACGAATTAAGTACTTAACCCGAGGTACCACTGTAATCACTTTCTAAACAAGCACCACAAAGTGATTTACACAGTTAAAAGCCCATTACTGTTTCTGAGATTTTAATTTTGTAAATCACTTTGAGATGGTGGTTTAGAAGGTTATTAATAAATCAATGTTAATAATAACTAAAGTAATAATAGCAACAGGGACGCGGGTGGCACTGTGGGTTAAACCGCAGAGCCTAGGACTTGATGATCAGAAGGTCAGCAGTTCGAATCCCCGCAACGGGGTGAGCTCCCGTTGCTCGGTCCCTGCTCCTGCCAACCTAGCAGTTCGAAAGCACGTCAAAGTGCAAGTAGATAAATAGGTACTGCTCTGGCGGGAAGATAAATGGCGTTTCCGTGCACTGCTCTGGTTCACCCGGAAGCTGTACGCCGGCTCCCTCGGCAAATAAAGCGAGATAAGTGCCGCAACCCCAGTCGGCCACGACTGGACCTAATGGTCAGGGGTCCCTTTAATAATAGCAACGGCAGGCCAAATGTCTGAAGAATGCCAAGGTCTGAAGTTGTTCACTAGGTAGGGGTTACTGTTGGTTTACAGGGAGAGGCAAAGTGGTAGAAAGTTTGGGGCAGCCGTTGTATTCTGTAATTGATTTTCTTTTCCCTCACACCACATTTCTCTTTTATTTCAGCAGGGCATGTGTGGAAGAGAGAAAGTGATGAGGAAGCCCATCAGGCGTTGGAGGAAAGCATTACATTTCCAGCTATGGCTGAGAACCTTGGGAATCAAGATGGGATAAAGATGCAGGCAGGAAGCGAGGCAGATCAGGATTGGGGTGAAACTATTGGTTGTCTGAACAGCGGCTTCTTTGAAATCCCAGCCCATCCAGGAAAACGTAAAGGAGGAAGAAGGAACGAGTGCCCGGCGTATTCGGAAAGCTTTAATGATGCACCAGGCCTTCAAATGCGTTGGAAAACCCAGACAGGAGACAAACCGTATAAATGCCTGGACTGCGGAAAGAGCTTCAAGCGCAACTCAGAGCTTATTCGACATAAAAGGATCCACACAGGAGAGAAACCTTTCAAATGCCTGGAGTGCGGGAAAAGCTTCACTCAGAGCAGAAACCTTACTTCACATCAGAGGAGTCACACAGGAGAGAAGCCTTATAAATGCCTGGAGTGCGGAAAGTGTTTCAGCCAGGCTGGGATTCTTACTTCACATCAAAGAAGCCACACCGGGGAGAAACCTTATCAGTGCCTGGAGTGTGGAAAGTGCTTCAGTCAGAGTGGGATTCTTACCGCACACCAGGGAATGCACACAGGACAGAAACCATTCAAATGTCTGGAGTGTGGGAAAAGCTTTCGCCAGCAGATCCATCTCACCTCTCACGAAAGAACCCACACCGGGGAGAAGCCCTTTAAATGTCAGCAGTGTGGGAAGAGCTTCCGCCAGCAGATCCACCTTACTTCCCATGAAAGAACGCACACTGGAGAGAAACCGTTCAAATGCCGGGAGTGCGGGAAGAGCTTCAGCCAGAGCTCCCACCTTATCAGACACGAAAGAATCCACACCGGAGAGAAGCCGTTTAACTGCCTGCTGTGCGGGAAGAGCTTTGGCCACAGCGCAGAACTCATTCGACATGAAAGGACTCATACAGGGGAAAAGCCCTTCAGGTGCCAGGTTTGCGGGAAGAGCTTCAGCCGGAGCTCGGAACTTATTCGACACGAGAGAACCCACACGGGAGAGAAACCGTTCAAGTGCTTGGAGTGCGGGAAGGAATTCAGTGACAGCACCAACCTCATCAGGCACCAAGTCAGC
The DNA here is from genome assembly GCF_951804945.1 of Podarcis cretensis. NCBI lineage: Eukaryota > Metazoa > Chordata > Lepidosauria > Squamata > Lacertidae > Podarcis > Podarcis cretensis. The sequence continues at coordinate 121,380,327 of NC_137171.1, forward strand.
CACACGGGGGAGAGACCGTATAAGTGTCCGGTGTGCGGGAAGAGCTTCAGCCAGAGCAGGAGCCTTACTTCACATCAGAGAACCCACACCGGGGAGAAGCCGTATCAGTGCCTGGAGTGCGGGAAGTGCTTCAGCCAGAGCGGGATCCTTACTGCGCACCAAGGGATGCACACGGGGCAGAAGCCATTCAAGTGTCCCGAGTGCGGGAAGAGGTTCCGCCAGCTCATCCACCTCACCTCCCACAAGCGGATCCACACGGGAGAGAAGCCCTTCAAATGCTTGGAGTGCGGCCGGAGCTTCCGCCAGCACATACACCTCACCTGCCACGAGAGGACGCACACCGGCGAGAAGCCCTTCAAGTGCATGGAATGCGGCAAAAGCTTCAGCCACAACTCCATCCTCATCTCTCACGTGAGAACCCACACGGGAGACAAACCCTTCAAATGCCTGGAGTGCGGGAAGAGCTTCACTTGGAGCACGCTCCTTATTAGACACGAGAGAACCCACACGGCGGAGAAGCCGTTCAAATGCCAGCAGTGCGGGAAAAGCTTCCGCGAGAGCTCGCTGCTCAACAAACATCAGAGAAGCCACACCGGGGAGAAGCCGTTCAAATGCTTGGAGTGCGGAAAAAACTTCACCTCAAGCACGCTCCTTATAAGGCACCAGCGGGTTCACACAGAGAACCATTTCAGCGCATGGAGTTTTGAAAGAGCTTCGGCCAGCGCTCAGAACTTCCTAGACATCAAAGAATTCAAGGAGGAGATGATCCACAGCAACGATGAAAACAGTGGAGCGGTTGTCATGCAATAAGCCTTGTCGGGCTCCAGGAATTATTCACATTGTGGGAAATTTATATATATACTGCAGCTTCTGCAACGGATCAATTCGCAGCTAATCAGAAATCATGAAAATGATTGTAGCAAAGAAAGAGCTTCTGGAATTGCAGAGTCTCCTCTTCAGTTGCATAGATTTTAATGAGTTTTCGCCTGCACAGTCATAAAATCTGGCAATTCTTCCAGGCACCACAGACGTCCTGATTCCTTGAAGGCGTACAGCAGAGGGAAGAAGGTCTCCTAGTCTTACGTTGTTGTTTTTTAAGCGTATATATTTCCTATTGTGCCGCCAAGCAAACTTCTGTGATGTATGAACGCTGCTATGTTCCTCTGCTGCCTGTCTTCCACATGACTCTTTTAAAAAATACTGTTTCTACTAGGTGTTTCTGTGCGTCATTCGAGGAGCTGGTCACCCTTCAGATATAAGAATGTGTGACAGAAGAAGAGACTTATTCACCTCTTGCGGAGAAAATGGCAGATGAATACATCACTTTTTAAGACAGTTTTACTGTCAGCTGAACTTTTGTCAGGAAAGACTGACTTGTGAGGTGGACATAGGTGGTGTTGCGTTTGCAGACCAAATCCTAGTCAGCATGCGTTTGGCTAGATGTATCTGTGTTTCCATCAACGGAGAAAAAAATACCCTTCAGGGAATTTCTGTCATGTGAAAAGAATAAAAACTGTCTTGGTTAATTTGTGTTCTGGAAGACCCCATAAATGGAGAATGAAAATCCTGAGAGGAATTTCTGTCATGTATAGGGTGAAATGTCTGGGTGAGAATCTGGATGTATGGCAACAGTGACGTTTTTTTGCGATCTTCCTTAAAAATAGCACAAAAACTCTTTCAGCAAAATTTTGGGCAAAACTAAAAAAGCTCAAAAACTTTGTCAAAAAAACAAAAGAAAACCCCAACAGCAACAACTTTTGTTTCCGGATTTCCGCCTTTTGAAATATGGCATCTTTAGTCACGTAACAAAAAGTATAGAAACTCTTGGTGGCTGTGTCCTATGGAGAGGAAAAATCCTGAGAGGAATTTCTGTCATGTGACAAAAAAAAAGAATAGAAGCCATCTTATGACTGTTCCCTGGAAGCCTCTATCAATGGAGAGGAAAATCCTGAGGGGAATTTCTATCTCGTGATAAACAGAATAAAAACTGTCTTGGGGACTCTTTGTCATAGAAGGCTGAGAGGAGAAACTGGTCAGAAAGCAAGACAAAAACCTTATTGACTTTCTCCAGCAATAAGAGAACAGCCCTAGGAAACATCCACTCCACTCAGATAAAACTTAAGTCTTTTGTCATCTGGTGACCAAACTTTGTAGTGACCCTATCAACACACAAAAAATACCTTTTTACACCTTCATAGCAGAGAAGGAGATGTGACAAATATTTGGACAGTCACCCACGTAACTCAATTTGTAAATCCCTCTCCTTGTTCCCTACTTAAACATATTTTGGTGTCAGGCAAGATCTCTTTTTTATTCCCCCCAAGCCTATTCATGTCATTCGATATTATTTTACCGTAATGTAACATATTTTATTTTAGTGTCCGGAGATCGATGGCAATTTAGTTATTGGTTTTTAGCTTTTGTAGGGGGGTGTTGAGTCCTGGAGGGGTTGTGGGTGGCTGCCTTGTGCGTTTTTACGCTGGGTTGGATTTTATTGTTGGCATTGTTGTACCTGCTTGCATTTAAAAATTTGTTTTACACTATTACTGTATGTTGGCTTGAAAAATATCTGTTATCAGGCGACTAATAAGTGGGAAGAATAAATAAGTAAACAGAAAACTGGCCGTTGTACACTTGTCTCCTGGGCAGCCTGTGAAAGGACAGGCTCAATATTGTATTTTTATTGCTTTAATTTATACCCAGCCCTTCCTCCTGAAGGAGTCATAGAATCACATAGTCGCATAGGGGCAACCAAGGTGTCAAATCTGGCCTGGAGTTTCTCAAGATTTTCTTTTATATATATATATATATAAATTTTATTAGTTTTTTTAACATTACCATTTTCAACAGTAATTAAACATACTTTTACATCTTATTCAATTTTTTGACTTCCATAAATTTTGGAAATTTTCCAATCTAATCTCTCAGTATGCATTTCTTATCTTCCCTATTACATTTCAAACACATAACCAATATCTCGTATCTTTTTCTACTTTGTAACACTTTGTATATTTCTCCTTACAAAACCTTGTAGTCCTACTAGCATAATTTGTTGATTACGGTTGCTCTTCAAATAACTCATATACTTCTTCCAATCTCCTGTAAATCTCTGGTCCCCCAGGTTTCAAATCCTTCCTGTCATTTTGTCCAATTCTCAAGATTTTCTACCCACCGATCTCAAATAGCAGTGGGTGGAGATGGGGCTTAGTATAATTGACTAGCTTGTGTCAGAAAGAGTGAGAAAAGGGAGGAGGTTGTGTCTGTGTGAGAGAGGGAAGAAAGAGAGAGAGAGAGAGAGAGAGAGAGAGAGAATGGAGGAATAAGGCAAGAAAGGAATGTGAAAGAAAGAGAAAAGGAAGGAGGTTGTGTCAGAGAGAGGGATGAAAGGAATGTGAGAAAGAGAGGGAAAAGGAAGGAGGTTGTGTCTGTGAGAGAGAGAGGGAAGGAGGGGGGGAGAAAGGAATGTGAGAAAAGGGGAGAATGGAGGAATAAGGCAAGAAAGGAATGTGTGAGAAAGTGAGAGAAGGTAGGAAAGGTGTATGAGAGGAATGTGTGTGGAAAAGTGAGGGAAGGAAGAATGTGTGAAAAAGAGGAGTGAGGAGGAGTGTGAGAAAGGAGGAGGAATGTATGTGCAAAAGAAGTGCGAGAAGGAAAGGAGGAGGAATGTGTGAGAACTTGTATAATTGTTTGACTTGTTTTAGTTTTTATTACGTCATTTGTGTTTTCATGTTGTGCTTTTATGTGGTAACCGCCCTGAGGATATGGGGCGATATACAAATTTTAAAAATAGGATAATTATGATTATGATTATGTCTGAGTGGAGGGAGCTGTATATGAGAGAAATAGGGGGGGGGGTGTATGTGTAGGAAAGAGAGAAGGAAGGGAGGAAGTGTGTGAGAAAGGAGGAATACGCGTGTGAGAGGCGGCAGTGTGTGTGTGTGTGTGTGTGAGAGAGAGAGAGAGAGAGAGAGAGGGAGGACAGGGCCCCGGGTGGTCCCAGGGCAACTGGCAGTTGGGGGCCAAATGGTCTTGTTATCCCAGGGAAACAAGAGATCTAGCTGGTTGCTCCTCTGGCCAAAGATGGGGCCACGGTGGTCCCCTTCCCCTTGCTGAAATATTTTCATGGGATCCAGGGAGTGTAACCCTCAAGGTCTTCTTCTTCGTTGGCCGGGTAAGATTGTCTTCCATGAATATGGTCTTCACACACACACACACACACACACACACACAAATAGCAAATATCTAAAGTTTCTGTGGCACATTTCATACACATTTTTAAAATTCATGTTCACATTTATACCCTACCTTTCATCCGAGGGCCTCAAGCTAATAATAATTGTGCAGCAGCCCATGAGGAAGTCGGAAGCATATACAAAAAGTTGCCGGTATGTTATAGTTAGACTGCTGGACGAGGATTTCAGAGACCTTGGGCCATTATATTTTTATATACAGTGGTACCTCGGGTTACAGACGCTTCAGGTTACAGACTCTGCTAACCCAGAAATAGTGCTTCAGGTTAAGAACTTTGCTTCAGGATGAGAACAGAAATTGTGCTCTGGCGGCGCGGCAGCAGCAGGAGGCCCCATTAGCTAAAGTGGTGCTTCAGGTTAAGAAAACAGTTTCAGGTTAAGTACGGACCTCCAGAACGAATTAAGTACTTAACCTGAGGTACCACTGTATACTGTAAGCTACGCAGAGTGGCTGGGGAAACCCAGTCAGATGGACAGGGTATAAATTATCATCAGCATCACCATTATCCAATTGAAGTCTACATTCACACCATACGTGTAAAGGGCTGCTTTACACAGTCATTTCCCCACCAAAATTCTGAGAGATAGAGTTTGTTAAGGGTGCTGAGAATTGATAGTGGTGTTGATTTATAGTAGTCCAAGTGCACAGCGGAATGATGAGGAATACGTGCACATACTCTATATTGCTTTATTTACATTTCAAAGCTGGTAGATTACAGAAAAACATTTTTCCTCTGCCGGAGCAGAAAATGCATCCTCTCTCCTCTGAAGCACGGAGAGAATCACACTGTGAGAACAGTGAAAAACAGGAAACCAGTGTACGTCACATCCAGTCTCCCTTTCCCGTGGGAAACACAACAGCAATGCTGTCTGTGGAATGTAAACATTGTCTTGTGACAAGCCTTTCGCTGCACAGTGAAGAGAGCAGAAACCAACAAGTGGGGCCCCTATTCCTATAGCAGTGTTTGGTTTCCAGACGCTTGAGAGTCTTGATCACCCTTCTCTGCAGACGTTCTAACTTGTCAATATCCTTCTTAAACGTCGGTGCCCAAAACTGGACACAGGACTCCAGTTGGGGTTTGGCCAATGCAGAATAGAGTGATGCTATTAGGTACTTTTCTTGATCAGTACACTATAAGTTTGTTGATGCAGCCTAGAAAAGCATTGGCCTTTTTTGCCGTTGCATCACACTGTTGACTCATCTTAAGCTTGTGGTCTGCTAAGAACCCTAGATATTTTTATTGGCTAAACACACATTGACTTGGCAGTGAAACCTCATCGAGTCCAATGGGATTTACTTCTGAGCAGACATGCAGAGGATTGCACAGAGAAACTTTCTGTATCAAGTCCTTCATCCTCTCGTCCGTCCATCTCTATTGATGCATACTCCTTTGTCTGTGAGGCTCGCGTCACACATTTCACAGCGAGGGGAAATGGATAGAGGCATGTTTTTCTCCCCATAACACCAGAACCCATGGCTCAGGAGTCAAACAACTCCATACCCTCCAACATTTCTCCATTGAAAATAAAGGTAAAGGTAAAGGTACCCCTGCCCATACGGGCCAGTCTTGACAGACTCTGGGGTTGTGCGCCCATCTCACTTAAGAGGCCAGGGGCCAGCGCTGTCCGGAGACACTTCCGGGTCACGTGGCCAGCGTGACATCGCTGCTCTGGCGAGCCAGAGTCGCACACGGAAACGCCGTTTACCTTCCCACTGGTAAGCGGTCCCTATTTATCTACTTGCACCCAGAGGTGCTTTCGAACTGCTAGGTTGGCAGGCGCTGGGACCGAGCAGCGGGAGCGCACCCCGCCGCAGGGATTCGAACCGCCGACCTTTCGATCGGCAAGTCCTAGGCGCTGAGGCTTTAACCCACAGCGCCATCTGCGTCCCATCCATTGAAAATAGGGATGTCCTAATGACGCGGGTGGCGCTGTGGGTAAATCCTCAGTGCCTAGGGCTTGCCGATCGCATGGTCGGCGGTTCGAATCCCCGCGACAGGGTGAGCTCCCGTCGTTCGGGCCCAGCTCCTGCCCACCTAGCAGTTCGAAAGCACCCCTAAAGTGCAAGTAGATAAATAGGTACCGCTTTATAGCGGGAAGGTAAACGGCATTTCCGTGTGCTGCGCTGGTGCAGGCTCGCCAGAGCAGCTTCGTCACGCTGGCCACGTGACCCGGAAGTGTCTCCGGACAGCGCTGGCCCCCGGCCTCTTAAGTGAGATGGGAGCACAACCCTAGAGTCAGACACGACTGGCCCGTACGGGCAGGGGTACCTTTACCTTTAATGAAAAGCAAGACATGCCAGGATAAAATCAGAAACCAGGATGGCTTCTGTAAATCTAGGACTGTCCCTGGAAAACAGGGACACTTGGAGGGTCTGCACTGAGTAAAAGTTATTTGTTATTTAAACTCTTAAACAAAGGTGGTCTTGCATAGTTTTTTATAGGAGGGAAAAGGGAACAAATTACAGTAAAGGGCTCTCTTCCGCATAACTCTGTAAATGGGAGCTAGATTTTAATCCCCACAAATGAAACTCCAGGCCTGTTTTTGCTGTTCTGGAGTCTACCTCTGGCTCCCCTACCAGGCACCAGAGCCCAGCATTGCAAACTGCCTCTCATTTCTTTTCCTTCAGTGCTGTAGACTCCATAGGCTGAGCCAAGTTATATGGCCAGCCCAAAAAGCCTTTGGCCACCAAGCCCTTCTGCCCTTCCTTCTGGATCTTCTTTCCCCATCCTCATCCTCTGCCTTCTTCTCTCTGACTCCAGGAGCACCAACAGCTCCAACTAACTCTGCTAAATAGCACCTGGCTATTATACACTTCCTTGGGCGAACCCAGCCAATCACAGCGTCTCACTAAAAATTCTAAACCTACATCCTCCAAGCAGAATACACATCTCCAGCCCCTCCTCAGCTGTCCATCAAAGTTCCCACAGTGACAGTTAAATGGACAGTTAATAAGAGAACAACAGCTACCAGACTTTTAGAAGACATCTGAAGGCAGCCCTGTTTAGGGAAGCTTTTAATGTTTGATGTATCACAGTATTTTACACAGTATGTATCACAGTATTCTCACAGACCTCACCTGTACTGTGTCCAGTTCTGGGCACCACAGTTCAAGAAGGACACTGACAAACTGGAACGTGTCCAGAGGAGGGCAACCAAAATGGTCAAAGGCCTGGAAACGATGTCTTACGAGGAACGGCTAAGGGAGCTGGGCATGTTTAGCCTGGAGAAGAGGTGGTTAAGGGGTGATATGATAGACATGTTCAAATATATAAAAGGATGTCACATAGAGGAGGGAGAAAGGTTGTTTTCTGCTGCTCCAGAGAAGCGGACACGGAGCAATGGCTCCAAACTACAAGAAAGAAGATTCCACCTAAACATTAGGAAGAACTTCCTGACAGTAAGTGCTGTTTGACAGTGGAATTTGCTGCCCAGGAGTGTGGTGGAGTCTCCTTCTTTGGAGGTCTTTAAGCAGAGGCTTCCCCTTCATGGATCACTGCCTTGCCGTGGCGAAGGGGCTTGAAGAACTCAGAGAAGCTATGAACTATGCCGAGCAGGGCACCCAAGATGAACAGGTCATAGTGGAGAGTTTTGACCAAACGTGATCCACCTGGAGGAGGAACCGGCAAGCCACTCCAGTATCCCTGCCAAGAAAACTCCATGGACAAAGACAACAGGCATATAAAAGTTATGACGCTGGAAGATGAGCCCCTCAGGTCGGAAGGCGTCCAACATGCTACTGGGGAAGAGCGGAGGGCAAGTACAAGTAGATCCAGAGCTGATGAAGCGGCTGGGCCAAAGCCGAAAGGACGCTCAGTTGCGGATATGCCTGGAAGCGAAAGGAAAGTCCAATGCTGTAAAGAAAAATATTGCATAGGAACCTGGAATGTAAGAACCATGAACATGGGTAAGTTGGAGGTGGTCAAAAATGAGATGGCAAGAATAAATATTGACATCCTGGGCATCAGTGAACTAAAATGGACGGGAATGGGTGAATTCAGTTCGGATGACCATCATATCTACTACTGTGGGCAAGAAACCCGTAAAAGAAATGGAGTGGCCCTCATAGTCAACAAAAGAGTGGCAAAAGCTGTACTGGGATGCAATCTCAAAAATGATAGAATGATCTCGATACGAATCCAAGGCAGACCTTTTAACATCACAGTAATCCAAGTTTATGCACCAACTACTGGTGCTGAAGAAACTGAAATTGACCAATTCTATGAAGACTTACAACACCTTATAGAAGTGACACCAAAGAAGGATGTTCTTCTCATTATAGGGGATTGGAATGCTAAAGTAGGGAGTCAAGAGATAAAAGGAACAACTGGCAAGTTTGGCCTTGGAGATCAAATCGAAGCAGGGCAAAGGCTAATAGAGTTCTGTCAAGAGAACAAGCTGGTCATCACAAACACGCTTTTCCAACAACACAAGAGACGACTCTACACATGGACATCACCAGATGGGCAGCATCGAAATCAGATTGATTATATTCTCTGCAGCCAAAGATGGAGAAGCTCTATACAGTCAGCAAAAACAAGACCTGGAGCTGACTGTGGCTCAGATCATCAGCTTCTTATAGCAAAATTCAAGCTTAAACTGAAGAAAGTAGGAAAAACCACTGGGCCGGTAAGATACAATCTAAGTCAAACCCCTTATGAATACACAGTGGAAGTGAGGAACAGGTTTAAGGATTTAGATTTGGTGGACAGAGTGCCTGAAGAACTATGGATGGAGGCTCGTAACATTATACAGGAGGCAGCAACGAAAACCATCCCAATGAAAAGGAAATGCAAGAAAGCAAAGTGGCTGTCCAATGAGGCCTTACAAATAGCGGGGGAGAGAAGGCAAGCAAAATGCAAGGGAGATCGTGAAACATACAGGAAATTGAATGCAGATTTCCAAAGAATAGCAAGGAGAGACAAGAAGACCTTCTTAAACAAGCAATGCAAAGAAATAGAGGAAAGCAATAGAATGGGAAGAACCAGAGATCTGTTCAAGAAAATTGGAGATATGATAGGAACATTTCGTACAAAGATTTCCATAATAAAGGACAAAAGTGGAAAGGACCTAACAGAAGCAGAAGACATCAAGAAGAGGTGGCAAGAATACACAGAGGAATTATACCAGAAAGAAACGGATGTCTCATATACCCCAGGTAGTGTGGTTGCTGACCTTGAGCCAGACATCCTGGAGAGTGAAGTCAAATGGGCCTTAGAAAGCACTGCAAATAACAAGGCCAGTGGAAGTGATGGTATTCCAGCTGAACTATTTAAAATTTTAAAAGATGATGCTGTTAAGGTGCTACACTCAATATGCCAGCAAGTTTGGAAAACTCAGCAGTGGCCAGAAGATTGGAGAAGATCAGTCTACATCCCAATCCCAAAGAAGGGCAGTGCCAAAGAATGCTCCAACTATCGCACAATTGCACTAATTTCTCACGCTAGCAAGGTTATGCTTAAAATTCTACAAGGAAGGCTCAAGCAGTATGTGGACCGAGAACTCCCAGAAGTGCAAGCTGGATTTAGAAGAGGCAGAGGAACCAGAGACCAAATTGCAAACATGCGCTGGATTATGGAGAAAGCTAGAGAGTTCCAGAAAGACATTTACTTCTGCTCCATTGACTATGCAAAAGCCTTTGACTGTGTCGACCATGGCAAACTATGGCAAGTTCTTAAAGAAATGGGAGTGCCTGATCACCTCATCTGTCTCCTGAGAAATCTCTATGTGGGACAAGAAGCTACAGTTAGAACTGGATATGGAACAACTGACTGGTTCAAAATTGGGAAAGGAGTACGACAAGGCTGCATTTTGTCTCCCTGCTTATTTAACTTATATGCAGAATTCATCATGCGAAAGGCTGGGCTGGATGAATCCCTAGCCGGAATTAAGATTGCCGGAAGAAATATCAACAACCTCAGATATGCAGATGACACAACCTTGATGGCAGAAAGTGAGAAGGAATTAAAGAACCTTTTATTGAGGGTGAAAGAGGAGAGTGCAAAATATGGTCTGAAGCTCAACATCAAAAAAACGAAGATCATGGCTACTGGTCCCATCACCTCCTGGCAAATAGAAGGGGAAGAAATGGAGGCAGTGAGAGATTTTACTTTCTTGGGCTCCATGATCACTGCAGATGGTGACAGCAGCCACGAAATTAAAAGACGCCTGCTTCTTGGGAGAAGGGCAATGACAGGCCTAGACAGCATCTTGAGAAGTAGAGACATCACCTTGCCAACAAAGGTCCGTATAGTTAAAGCTATGGTTTTCCCAGTAGTGATGTATGGAAGTGAGAGCTGGACCATAAAGAAGGCTGATCGCCGAAGAATTGATGCTTTTGAATTATGGTGCTGGAGGAGACTCTTGAGAGTCCCATGGACTGCAAGAAGATCAAACCTCTCCATTCTGAAGGAAATCAGCCCTGAGTGCTCACTGGAAGGACAGATTGTGAAGCTGAGGCTCCAGTACTTTGGCCACCTCATGAGAAGAGAAGACTCCCTGGAGAAGACCCTGATGTTGGGAAAGATGGAGGGCACAAGGAGAAGGGGGCGACAGAGGACGAGATGGTTGGATAGTGTTTTCGAGGTTACCAGCATGAGTCTGACCAAGCTGCGGGGGGCAGTGGAGGACAGGAGTGCCTGGCGTGCTCTGGTCCATGGGGTCACGAAGAGTCGGACACGACTAAACGACCAAACAACAACAAGCAGAGGCTTGACAACCATATGTCAGGAGTGCTCTGATGGTGTTTCCTGCTTGGCAGGGGGTTGGACTCGATGGCCCTTGTGGTCTCTTCCAAATCTATGATTCTATGATTCAAATAATTTTTTGGAAGCCGCCCAGAGTGGCTGGGGAAGCCCAGCCAGATGGGCGGGGTATAAATTATTATTATTATTATTATTATTATTATTATTATTATTATTTGCACCTGATCAGAGAGAAGACTTCCCCCATCAAACACATTGCAATAACAAATGCCGGAACACGTTGCACAGTTTAAACAGGCAGGTTTTCTTCCCATTCAATCATATTTGTATATTTGCGCCCTAGAAGGAAAGGGGAATATGATCCCTTCCTTACCAAAGGATTTATGCCTGAAAATTGAAGGAAGAAACAGTTCCGATAAATTCATGATTTATGTTTTATCATGGGCGTAGCCAAGGGGGGCAGCGAGGGGCAGCTGCCCCCCAACCAATAGAAATCAATAAAAATACATAGCTGAGGTTCTGCCCCCCAACAAAAGGCCTGCCCCCCAAAAAAATCCTGACTATACCCATGTGTGAGATATAAATTGTTGTTGTTGTGATGATGATGATGATGATGCAGGAGAGAAACTGACCAGCCTCTTTTCATGTTCAGGAAACCAAAAAAGTAGTTCCCCTCCAGCTCTGGCACTGAAAAGCTGCACAGCTACGTTCCCCTCTTCCCTCCGCAAGGCTCTTTCCTCTCCTGCCCCTACACAGATTTGATAAGAGTTCAGAGTAGAGGCAGGAGGGGAGGAAGAGCCTTTAAAACCCAATCCAGGGTTTTTTGGGGTCACTTTGTAGTTGGATGGGTGTGGATTTTTTTGGGGTGGGGTGGGGTTCTTCCTCCTTTTTATTTTTAAAGAGCTCCTTCACCTGCCCATCCCTGCCCTCAAATCCATTTATTCCCACCCCACATCCAATGAGACCAAGTGTGACCTCTTGCAGTCTAGGCTTCCCAGACAGTCTGGCATGGATCAGCACCACCACCCCATGCTTAAGGTTTTGAGAGGGGAGGTGGGAAGGGGGATTCTTTTTCACTGAATAGTAGAGATGGAAGGGACCCCTCAGGGTCATCCAGCCCAGCCCCCTGGAATGCAGGAATCAATGGAGGTACCCCATCCAATTTGAAACCATACTGGACCCTGCTTTGCTTTGCAAATGTGCTAGTAGTTTGAATGCTGCGCCACTTCCTGCACCTCTTGGATCCAGGCCTCCACTCCACCCATCAGCCTTGCCAAAAAATGTCACTAGGCCTGTTTCCTTCCCTGGAAGACCAAGGAGTGTGCCCCCCCCCCATAGCCTCTCCCACCTCACTTTCAAAACTTCCTGCCTCTCTAGGAACAAGAGCTCAGTCCATTTAACCATTGGAGGGCTGAACTGCAGGAGCCTTCTCTCTCTCCCGCTCTTGATTGTGTGTGTGTGTGTGGTTTTTAATTCTGCTTGGCTTAAGAACATGAGAAGCTCTCTGCTGAGATCAGGCCAGTCCAGTGGCCCATCTGGTCCAGCATTCTGGTCCCAGCCTCAATGGGAAGCCCAAAAGCAGGTTCTGAGTGTGACAGCACGCCCAATCCTATGGCTTCCAGCAACTGGTGTTCAGAAGCAGTGTTTACTGCCTCCGACAGGGAGGTAGAACATATCTGAATTTCATATTCCTCCATGAAATGGATAGCTCTTTCCTCCACGGAATTGTCTACTTCTGTGTCTAATCCATACCTGCCTCTTGCGGGAGTTCCATAGTTTAACTATGTACTGCACAAATCACAGAATTATGAGTGGGCTAGGGACCCAAGGGTCATCTAGCCTGACCCTCTGCAATGCAGGAATCTCAAGGCATCCATGGTAGATGGCTATCCAATCTCTGCTTTAAAACCTCTAAGGAATGAGTCTCCACCACTTACCAATGGAGTCCGTTCCACTGTCGAAAAATTTTTAATGTCACAAACCTCTTCCTGATGTTGAGTCGGAATCTCCTTTCTTGTAACTTGAAGCCATGGGTTCGAATCCTACCCTCCACAGCAGGAGAAAACAAGCGTGCTCCACCTTCCATGTGACAGCTCATGAGATAGCTGAAGATATCTATCCCATCTCCTCTCAGTCTCCTCTTTTCCAGGCTAAACAGACCCAGTTCTGGGCGCCACAATTTAAGGACGTTGAGAAGCTGGAAGGTGTGCAGAGGAGGGGGACCAAGATGATGAAGGATCTGAAAACCTTAGGAGGGGCCTTAGGAGGAATGGTTGAAGGAGCTGGGTATGTTTAGCCTGGAAAAGAGGAGACTTGAGAGGAGATACGATTCTATGATTCTATTATTGATGTCACCTGCTGAGGTCCCCATGCCTTGCCACCCATCTTCTGAGGAACCCACAGTAACACTTAAGTGTTGGGGGTGGGTGGAAGGGAGCAATGTCACCCTGCCTGCACCCCTTCACTGGTGCAGAAGATGCATCTCTTCCTCCTGGTCCTTGACAGGCGTTCTCTTTGTGGAACCCACATCATTTGTTGAATTCATCCTGTTCTGTTACGCCTGGAACAGTTTTGACCTGTTTTTATAATTGCATACAGTGCATTTTTCTGAGTAGGAGGCAGGGGTACGCATACCCCCAGGGCTGTCTTTAGCATATGTCGCACCGGGTGCAAAGACCCGCCCAGTGCCCCCAAATGTTCATCTTGCTGCTGCCTCCTCCTCCTCCCGAGTAGTAATAAATGCTACTTTGGGAAGGCAGTTGCACACCAGCCAGCCATATAGTTGGCGGGGCGCAGCTTCCATCCTAAGCCTCTGCAGGGATCGCTCTCCTCCCGCAGAGGTTTGGGAGGCAAGCTGCTCGTCCGCCAGCCACAGGCACAGCTGGGGGGTGTGCAGGGAAAGGGAGGCCGCTGGCAAAGCCGCGCAGCTCCCCCACTCACTGGGGCACCCCTGAGAGGCCAGCGCCCTGGCGCAACAAACCACTAAGCCCTATGGGAAAGACAGCTCTGCATACCCCTAAACATTTTGTGAATCTTTGTACTTTTGTCCATGTACTGTACAGTGGTACCTCAGGTTAAGAACTTAATTCGTTCTTAACCTGAAACTGTTCTTAACCTGAAGCACCACTTTAGCTAATGGGGCCTCCTGCTGCCGCCGCACTGCCAGAGCACGATTTCTGTTCACATCCTGAAGTTCTTAACCCGAGGTAATATTTCTGCATTAGTGGAGGCTGTAACCCGAAGCGTATGTAACCTGAAGCGTATGTAACCCAAGGTACTACAGTATTTATTTTTACCAATTCAAACTATAAAATAGTGATTTTCTTGAGTCCAAAGGAGAGTACCCCTAAACATTTTTTTTAATGAAAAAAGTACTGATTGCGTATTATATGGTTGTAATCTGCCCTCCCTGTGACCGTACGGTGATGGGCAGGGAGGAAACCTTAGGAAATTTTAAAAATAATATTCATTTCCCCTTTCAAACGAGGAGCAAGTAGTTAATAAAAAAAGCCCAGATGCTACATGACGGAAGTTCCTCAAAAAGCAGCAGAGTGCAGGTGCTGAAATAAATGGAACAAAAGTGGCTCCAGAACATGGGGAAAGCGCAAACCCTGAATTTCGAAAGCAGTGATTTCTAATGAAGGGGGGATGTTCTGAAAGCAAGTTCTGCTTTTGTTTAAACAAATGCAATTGTGTAAAATTCAAGCTCTAAAATGATGCGAAATCCAGAAAGAGATTGAAAGCACTGAGCTCTATAGTATGCACAGAAATGATCACTCTCCAACGCAATGGGTTGTCTTGCATTAAAAACCGCTATTACACACAAAAAGTTACAAAACACACACACACACACAAAACATACCTCGCCCCATCTGCAGAGCTTTCCAAAAATTCCCAGTTGTTCCATTGGGAGGAGGACTGCTTTCAGCTACCTTCAACATAACAGCCTTCCCCCACCAACACTGAAGCCACAATGCATTTAAATCATCATGATACCACTTTAAAACAGTCATGGCTTCCTCCAAAGAATTGTGGGAGTATCACAGAGCTGCAAATCCTAGAGTTCCCTGGCAAGATAGCTTTTTTAGCCACTCTGGGAAATGTAGCTCTGCTAGGGGAACAGGGGCATCACCTAACAATGCTCTACGTGGGGCTACCTTTGAAGGTGACCCAGAAACTACAACTAATCCAAAATGCGGCAGGCAGACTGGTGACTGGGAGTGGCCGCCGAGATCATATAATATTGGTCCTGAAAGACCTACATTGGCTCCCAGCACGTTTCCAGAACAATTTCAGCCTGAAACGGCCTCAGCCCAGTATACCTGAAGGAGCATCTCCACCCCCATCGTTCAGCCCCGACACTGAGGTCCAGCTCCGAGGGTTTCTGGCAGTTCCCTCCCTGCGAGAAGTGAGGTTACAGGGAACCAGGCCTTCTTGGTAGTGGCACCCTCCCTGTGGAATGCCCTCCCATCAGATGTCAAGGAGATAAATAACTATCTGATGTTTAGAAGACACCTGAAGGCAGCCCTCTATGGGAAAGTTTTTAATCTTTGGTTTTTTAATTGTCCTTTTAAAATTTTGTTGGGAGAGGCTGTGGCAACCCAGTTGGATGGGTGGATTCTTCTTCTTCGTCTTCTTCTCATCCATGACAAACGGCAGCTCCCAGAATTATTTGCGGGGAAACCATGGCTGTTCGAAGTGCTTCAAAATGTACAGTTGAAGGTGGTCTTAGCACCACCCGAGAGGTTCAATGTGCAACATGACCACTAGAATATACTTAAAGCAGGATACAAATGAAAAACTGCCTAGTCACAGCCTTGCCCCAAACATTTGACAACTTTAACGACACAGGATGACGGCAGGAGTGGAATTTCGTAGCTCGCAAACGCAAAATGAAACAAAGCGATGGGGTTGAATAGCATTTGCCCAAGAGTCCAACTGCTCATCTTTTAAATAAAACAAAGAATTTCCCATTAATATCGGTCTCCTTGCCAGATGAACAGGGAACCGGCGCTGAACCGTCAGCTGGGTTTGTAAGCAAGGGACCGTATATCCAGAGTTTTCCTGTGTGGCCTCTCTGATGTGAAGAAGTGCTTGATCTCTCCTTGAGGCCCTTCCCAGGCTGCAGGCATTCCTTTGGCTTCTCCGGGGAGTGGCTTCTCTGATGAGCAATAAGGCTCCCCCTGTAAGTGAAGCTTTTCTCGCACTGTGGACATTTGTACGGCTTCTCCCCTGTGTGCATTCTCTGATGAGCGCTAAGGCTCGTGCTGTGACCAAAGTTTTTCCCGCACTGGGGGCAGTGGTAAGGCTTCTCGCCCGTGTGGATTCTCTGATGGGAATAAAGCTGGGCTTTCTGACTGAATCTCTGCCTACACTCTGGGCATCGGAACGGCTTTTCCCCAGTGTGAGTTCTCTTGTGAGAGGTGAGCCTCGACCTCCGGCTAAAGCTCTTCCTGCACTCGCTGCACTTAAATGGTTTCTCCCCTGTGTGGATTCTCTGGTGGGTGGTAAGAGTTGTGCTCTGGCTGAAGCTCTTCCCACACTCCATGCATTTAAAAGGTTTCTCCCCTGTGTGAGTTCTCCGATGCGAAGTAAAATTGGACCGGTGATTGAAGCTCCTGCCACACTCCTCGCATTTATAAGGTTTCTCCCCTGTGTGGATCCTTTGGTGTATCATGAGTGTCCCTCTTTCAGCGTAGCTCTTTCCACATTCAGGGCACTGAAACGGTTTCTCCCCTGTGTGGGTTCTCTGATGAGCAATAAGCCTCACGTTGTGGCTAAAGCTCTTTCCGCACTCCAGGCATTTGTATGGTTTCTCCTCTGGGTGGGCAGTGAGTCGGTGACTCAAGCTCGATTCCTCTGTCAGAGTCTTCCCACCCAATGGATACCTTTTCCTTCTCTTTCCCTTGTGAAATACACGCAAGCTCAGGATTTCCTCACCCAGAGAAGCAGAGGATTCAGTCCTCTCATCCCTGGAGTTGTTTCCATCCAGCATTTTAGGTCTCCTTCGCTTTGCAAACACCCCTTTCCCCGCTTCCTGCTGGACTCTTTCCAAAGACACCAGAAATGGATCCTTATAAATTTCATATTCTTCCCCTTCAGCTGCTGGGGAAAAGAAAAAAAAATCTCATTAGGGGTTCAAGGTAAAAACTAAGACCTAGCACATGAGTAGGCAAACTAAGGCCCAGTGACTGGATCCGGCCCAATCACCTTCTCAATCCGGCCCACAGACGGTCCAGGAATCAGCATGTTTTTACATGAGTAGAATGTGTGCTTTTATCTGGGTTATTTGTGGGGCATAGGAATTTGTTCATTTCCCCCCCCCCAAAAAAAAGTCCGGCCCCCCACAAGGTCTGAGGGACAGTGGACCGGCCCCCTGCTGAAAAAGTTTGCTGATCCCTGACCTAGCAGCTTATCTTTGGTCAACATCTCCAATATTCTTCCCTTTTCCTCTTTACACACTGTGCTGAGACCTAGGTTACCTTTGGTGTATGCTAGTATTTCAGAGAACAACACATATTCATTTCAGGTCCATTCCCCACTTGATTTCTGCATATCAGTTTCCATAATTTTAACATAATGGGGTAGACAAGAAAAACCATCTTGGGGAGAAGCTCACTCTTCTGTGGTTGCTGTTACTTTAAGGGTAAATCAACTGATCAGCTACTAAAACAGTCACTACAAAGGTTTGTTCTGAAGTTCTGTACACCAAGTTACATCCAGCTAGATGAGCATTTGTTCTGAAATTGTAGTCTAGGAAGGGCAGCTGTTGGGGTGAGCTTTCGTATTGCAATCTTTCTGCCAGCGAACTGATTTGTCCTAACTTTAAGTAACCAAACAAACCCCTGTGTTGCAAAGAGAATGTCGGCAATGTCTAGGCTACACAATAACCATGTACATAAGCAATAGGCAATCTTTATAGAATTCCTTCAAACCATAACAAGGACAAAATGAAATCTTTAGTCTCAAAGTCTCTGGAAATCTTTAAATGAAGCGAGGTACCAGGCTTTGTACGATGAAAGACAAGCTGTGAAGCTTTGTGTATTCAGCAAATATGATGTCCAACACTGAACAGTGATTCCGGATATTGACTACTGTTTCGTAGAATTCTTCGTCAGCGTGGTGGGAGGATATAGAATTGCTTCATAAACCCATCTCATTTCGAATGAATGTATGTAAATGAAAATATCAAATGCTGTGGAACAGTGCTTGCTCATGCAATACTGTAGTTGCTGCTCAATAATAATGTAATAATGTAGTCACAGTGGTCAATATCTGGAATCACTGTTCAGTGTTGGACATCGTATTTGCTGAATACACAAAGCTTCACAGCTTGTCTTTCATCGTACAAAGTCTGGTACTGTCAGGGACTCAGCGGGAGCGCAGGGAGGAGAGGAGATGGAGAGTGAGGGGGAGCAATCCGAGGGCAGCGTAGGAGAAGATGACAGCAGCCCGATAGATTCCATGAGCCTCTCCAGCGAATCGGAAGATTCACAGAAGGGGGCGCCGATGGGCAGGGCAAGGGGCGACCCAAGGGGGACACCCCAGAAGCAAGGGGCCAGCGGGGACTCCCAGAGCAGCAGTTGGAAATCAGGACCAGCTTCCCCACCAGAGCGTAGTGGGGGGAGGAGTCCCAGGTGTCAGAGCCCACATATGCACCACCAGCGAGAGAAGATGAGTCAGGGTTGACCATGCCTCCATCGGAGAGCGAGTTAACGGTTAAAAGGAAAGTTGCAGGCTGGGCGCGCGCGCCAGGTTCAAAGGTACAGGCGAGCGGCACAGAAGGTAGCCCGGATAGGGAACCAGGTCCTAAAGCCCGCCGGAAGGAGGGGCAAGAATCATCAGGGTCAGCGTCAGAGGAGTCCAGGAAGGATGAAACCCTAGCGGGCAGGAGGGCCCAGAGGAGAAAGGAACTTAGGAAGAGGTGGAGCAAGGCGAGAGTCTTAAACTGGTGTGGAAGGGGTGGAGACTCAGACAGGACTTCGCCGGTCTAGGGTTGAGACGTAGAGCTGCGCGCTGCGGCTTTAAAATGGAAACTGAACCTCAATAAAGACTTTTGTACATAACTACAGCCTAGCGTTGGTCCTCTGTGAGCTGGGACCTGGAGGCAGCTCTGACAGGTACCTTGCTACATTTAAAGATTTTCAGAGACTTTGAGACTAAAGATTTCATTTTGTACTTGTTATGGTTTGAAGGAATTCTATAAAGATTGCCTATTGCGTATGTACATTGTCCTGACTTTAGGCAGGCTCTCAGGAGTCAGGGCTCCAGGGGAGTTGGCTGACACTGGGCTCGGGGGCAGGTGGGTGGTCCAACAGAGTCAGAAGCCAAGTTCCAGAGCAAAGGGGGTATCAGACAATCCCCCAATATCAGCTATCTGGGACCCTGGGATTGGCAGGAGAGGCCTTGGTGATGTTGCTGGCACTGGCTGCTGCCCGGTTGGTGCTGTCCCACGGCAGGGCCTTCTTGGTGGTGGTCACCCATTTGTGGAATGCCCTCCCTGATGAGGTGCATCTGTTGGCCTCTTTATTGGCCTGAAGGAGGAGGAGATTAAAAACATTTCTGCTCACCCAGGCCTTTGGTGGCTAAAATACATTGCTACTGGAAACCTTGAAACGTTTGGCTTCAAGTTACAAGAAAGGAGATTCTGACAAAACATCGGGAAGAACGCCCTCCAATCTCAGCTTAAAAACCTCCAAGGAAGGAGAGCCCACCACCTCCTGAGGGAGACTGTTCCACTGTTGAATAGCTCTTACTGTCAGAAAGTTCCTCCTGATGTTTAGCTGGAATCGCTTTTCTTATAAAGAAAGGAGAGGAGGAATGTTTTTGCCTGGTGCCTCAATATGCAATGAAGGCACCAGGCAAGCCTCCCTGGGGAGGACGACTCAACTCAACACTGCCTCCCAAAATATAGATCTATAGTAAATAAATAAGCCGGCTTGAAGAAACCTCAGAGGCAGACATGAAGGGAGCTTTGGGGTGAGAGCCAGCGACACGAGTTAAGAGGGTGAAGCCTCTTCTACGAGGAAGAACCCGCAGCCGGATGGTTCAGTCAGTCTTCGGTGAGATTAAGCAGAAGCTGAAGAATTCGTGAAGGAACCCCCTCCTCAATTCCCAGGGAATGAAATGGCCCGGCAAGACTCCCAAAAAAGTACCTGCTGCCGACATCTCCTCTTCCTTGGAGTCCCAGAGAAAGGGGTTCTCTCCGCCTTCCAGCCGGGAGATGAGGTCTGGTTTAGGAAATCCTTTCAAGGGAACTGAAAGACATGTTGTTTTGGGGTAGAAAATACTTTGGCATTCCAAGCCCACCCATTCCTAGGTCCTCCCAAAGCAGGGAAAGGCAGGTTCTTATATATGCTGGCGACAAATAGGAGGGCGAATCTGAACTCCATGGAATTCATCTGATACTTGGTTTTAGTTTGGGGATTTTTCTGCGTATGGGACACCTCAACCTGATGGTGATTTCGCCTCCCCATGAGAACCTAAGAACCACCCTCTTGAATCACAGAAAAGGTCTATCAGATCTAGTATAGTCTCTGGTCAAATAATCACACACACCCATCTGTTGTCTGATGGAACAAGGAGTAGAGCTATGAAGGCCTGGGGGAAAGACAGAAAAACTGGGGAATTTCCAAGGGTTTTTTCTGAATTTGTTTCCAAAAAATTGGGGGAGGAGGGAAAATTTGGGGAGAAAACTGCCCCACGTTTTCCCATGCCTTCATATTTCCCACAAACAGGAGGAGGAAAATGGATGTTGTGTTCAAGTTAGGGAAAAGTGAAACCCCATTAAGCTTCACATCCCCACAAACTGTGTTTTGGCAGTTTTAAATATGGCATTAGTCAGGTCCGGGAAATTATGGCCCAGGAGATGCATTGTGGGCCCACAGCCTTGCCATATGTTTCCACACTGGCATCTCTGCAGTACAGTGACAAATTCCAAGAATAGGAATCTACCCCTTTAGCGTCAGTCCACCAAGGGACGATTGTCCTTACCCAAAGAGTTGAAAGCCTCATAATTCTCCAGCATGACTTCCTTGTAGAGAGCTCTTTGGCCCAGATCCAGGAGATCCCACTCCCCTTTCGTGAAAGACACGACCACCTCCTCAAAGGACACCAGACACTGAAAGAAACACATATTCCCTACTCAGAAATAAGCTTCCTTACATACACCATTGCTCCCTGTTTGAAATTAGGGGCGGTTAAGCTACTAAGTTGGGGGGGGTGTTTATTCATTTATAATATTTATGTGTTGTTTTTTAAAAAAACTATGTTTGTGTGTTATTGTGTGTTTTGCAAATCTGTTGTATTCCAATGTTGTATCTTGATGTATTTTTCTTCTGAGATACGGTTTTGTTTGAGGTATGTATTTTATTTGTTTTTCCCAGTAGAATAATAAACATAAACAAAATGATGTGGGTTTTTTTTGTAATTTTTCTGTGCACTGTTTTGAACGATGCATTGTTATACTGAGTTGCTTGAAAGTTGTATTTATTATATAAGTTTTATTTTTAACTTATACACACACACACACACACACACGGTTGCATTTAACATAGTGATAAGGCATTCATTCCATCAGTGCAGGGATTTCTATTGGTGCAATGGAATACCCCCCATCTCCCCCCACGCCGAAAAAATCTGTGCTAGGGGGTCTCCCAACTCTCTGGAGCACATATGGGGAGTGGGCAGCACATGAGCAGGGTGGAATCCTGCCACACTAGCAGTAATCCCTGAGCTGACAGAATGAGATAATTGAAAACCACCCATTGGTATCTACTGTGTAAACGGCTTAAAGATTTCTCAACATACAAAGGCGGCATACAAATTAAACAAATCAGCTTTGCTATCGCCTAACTATTTTTTTTCCTTTTTGCTAGATTCAAGACTCTCAAGAAAAGTCATTTCCACAGCCTTCTCGCTAGATCATCTTCATATCTTTGGGCATCAAGAAGAAAGGGGAATGTTTTTCAGTACCCGCCTCCCGCAGCATAGTGAGACAGAACGGAGGTGTCCAGGCTGCCCCCTGCATCTCTCCCAGGTGGTACCTAACTTACCTGAGATGGCTGCACACCTGTTCTTTCTGCTCCACCCCAAAGGAGGGAGGATCCTGGTAGGGCCTTCGATGCCATTGTGCTGCCTGGGGAGGAGACGGAGAAGATGTAAACAAGAGGCTTCAAGTTACAAGAAAGAAAATTCCAACCAGACATATGGAAAAAAATTCTGACAGTAAGAGATGTTCAACAGTGGAAATGTCTCCCTCAGGAGGGGGTGGACTCTCCTTCCTTGGAGACCTCGAAAGAGGCTGGAGGACCACCTGCCATGGATGCTTTAGCAGAGATCCCTGCATTGCAGGGGTGCTGGATTAGAGAATCCCGGGGGTTCCTTCCAATTGTATGATTGGCGCTGCCTGTTGAGCTCCCCATGCCTTGCCCCCCTGTCCCGTCCAACTCTACAATAGTATGATTCGATGATGATGATGGGACGCGGGTGGCGCTGTGGGTTAAACCACAGAGCCTAGGACTTGCCGATCAGAAGGTCGGCGGTTCGAATCCCCGCAACGGGGTGAGCTCCCGTTGCTCAGTCCCTGCTCCTGCCCACCTAGCAGTTGGAAAGCACGTCAAAGTGCAAGTGGATAAATAGGTACCGCTCCAGCGGGAAGGTAAACGGCGTTTCCGTGCGCTGCTCTGGTTCGCCAGAATCGGCTTAATCAGGCTGGCCACATGACCCGGAAGCTGTACACCAGCTCCCTCGGCCAGTAAAGCAAGATGAGCGCCGCAACCCCAGTGTCGGCCATGACTGGACCTAATGGTGAGGGGTCCCTTTACCTTTATGATGATCAAAACAAAATAAAAAAATTCCTTCCAGTAGCACCTTAAAGACCAACTAAGTTAGTTCTTGGTATGAGCTTTCGTGTGCATGCACACTTGTATCTGAAGAAGTGTGCATGCACACGAAAGCTCATACCTAGAACTAACTTAGTTGGTCTTTAAGGTGCTACTGGAAGGAATTTTTTTATTTTGTTTTGACTATGGCAGACCAACACGGCTACCTATCTGTAACTGGAACTTTATGATGATGATACTAATACGACTAATAATAACCCCCATATACAACAATACTACTAATAACCCCCATATGCAATGAATAATACTAATAATAACTCCATATATGATGAATTAAATAACAACAGCAACAGCAACAACCCCCATATACAATTAATAACAACAACTAGTGTTTTTTTTCTGGGGGAATGCAAGGGTACGCATACCTCTAAACATTTTGTGAATCTTTGTACTTTTCTCCATTTACTGTATTTATTTTCCCCAATTTGATCTATCAAATGGTGATTTTCTTGAGTCAAATGAGAGTATCCCTAAACATTTTTTTAAAACAAAAAAAAGCACTGATACTGTAATAATAACCCCCGTATACGATGGCCTTGCAGCGCCCGCTATAAAGCGGGCGGGTCCCTTTTCGCAGCCATGTTGCAAGCCCCAGCCCCACAACCTGTGGATTTCGAGAGGGAAGTGGAGGGGGGGGGGTTCTCCCCCCCCCCACCCCACCATTGCCCCCGCTCCGCCCCGAGGGGCTGCGCCTTCACCTCCTCGGCCCGGCCCTTTTCTTCGAAGCTTCAGACCTCTGCCCGGAACGTCACCCCTCCGGAAGCCATGCCGGACCTGTGCGCCCGCCGTCGCCTTCCCCCACCGACGCAACGTTCCAACTTCCTGCCCCTCTAGGAAGCGGGGCTCAGTGCGTTTAACCCTTGAGGGGCGCAGCGGCAGAAGCCGCCTGGTCCTCGCCCATCGCGCCCGGATACTTCCTGGGCGCTGATTTTTCCGGGGAAGCCGGGAGCGATCCTCCTCTGGTTCCCTCTTTGCTCAAAGGCAACGAAAGACAAGTTGCTTGCACTTTGTCTCGCGCCCAGAAACATTTCCAGAGAATCATAGAAAGGGATACCTGGGGGTCATCTAGCCCAACCCGCTTGCAATGCAGGAATAAACTCAGTTAAAGCATTCCTGACAGATGGCCATCCAACCTCTGCTTCAAAACCCCCAAGGAAGTGAGGCATCTAATCATAGCCTGCATTTTTATTAAGGCTTGATCAGGGCCTGTATTTTAAAATGAGCTTAAAGATTTTCAAATGTTCATGCCAGGCAGAAGACCAGTTGCCTAAGAACCTTGGCAAGATGTTTATTCTCCTGGACAAGGGGGCCCCCTGATTTATAGCAGAAAACAATTCTCAAAGTCGTAAAAAGGGAATTACAGGCTGACAGCCAAGGTTACACTGACCCTACATATTACAGAAGATAAAAATTTAAGATTAACCATCTGTTTTGGAGGGCAATAGGGCGAGGTGAGCTGGTAATTAAGGTTCCTTGTTGAGACACATGTAAGATATATTACTACTTATTTGTCATTTATAGATAGAAGAATATATAGCTTTTTGTTTCCCATAAAAGGACAGAAGGAAATGGGTGTATCTTTTGTGATTGGTTCTAGCAAACAGCCAATAGGAATTTCAACCAGGCTGATTGGACAGAGGCAGCCACAGGAGGAGCAAGGGGGCTGGATTAAGGAAATATAAGTGCTGGCCAGAATGGCAAGAGGCCAGGCCAGAGCTTGGTAACCATATACCACTGTGCCTCATATTTATTTGTCTGACAAATAAATTATTATTTTAATTTCTCTATTGCTGCGTTGAATATTTCATTCCAGCTAAGCGTTAACCACAAGCAGGGTGCTACATAAGGAAAGTGCACCACACGGAGAAGGAGGGTGGATATTTTTCTGAGCAACTCAGCAAAGTTTTTAGTCATGCTCTTTTGTCCTTGTCCAGCAACAGGCTTTCAAAATAAAATGGTGTGTTTGTCTCATTTGGAGGGATTGGGTTGGCTGGTCCAAAGTGAGAATGCCCAGATATTGAACATAACAGGCAGCTTACTTATTTCTGTCCCATAATGATCCCAAAATCAAGTTCTGGCAGCTGGGCTTTTATGCCTGGGGCCACCAGCTCTTGAGGCCATGATCCCAAATCTCCAGCTAGCATAATCCCAGAAGACTTTTTTTTTAAAGTCCACCTAGTTGGACATAAGGAGAAAAACCTGCTGGATCAGAGCTATAGGATCCATTTCAGATTAAAATTTTACAGTCGCATCCAACTTACAACACAGAAACAAGATTCCAAAAAATCTCCTGGACTTCCCTCCTTCCCTTTGTGGGTCTTACTGTTAATCATTTCCTCCTGCATCTTTTATGATAATCCAAATCTTTTACCTCTCCATTGTGTCCAAAATTCACCATTAAACTAAAAGTGTTATTCCAATCCTACTAACGATTTTAACTGTTTACAATGGTTTTTAAGATAAATTATAAATTTTCCCCATTCCTTATTAAAATTTTGGTGTTCCTGATTTCTGATTCTTCTGGTCATTTTAGCCATTTCGGCATAATCCATCAACTTGACCTGGTAGGCCATCTCTTGGCCATCTCATCTAAGCATCCTGAGCGTATTGATGATTTTTAAAAAACTAAAATGTGATTTTTTTTTCCTTACCTGCACTGATGATAGTCATTGTTTGGATGGGGGGCTGGGGTCCTCCACTGCCGCCTACACCACTACCACCTGGTTCAGACTCCCTGGATCTTTTCCTTACAAAATTTTTTTCAATTGAGACTTGCTTTTGCCGTTGTTTTAAGGTTTTTATAAAGTGAGACATAGCGATATCATTGTAGATGTTAGTGGCATGACTTAGAGCATCTTTATCAGGGTGATATTTTTCGGCAACAGCTTGCACTTCAGCCCATTTTGCAAGCATTTCTTTGATTGTTGCTGTAGGTGCACTTTCTCTGCTCTCCTGCTCCTCCTCCTCCAATGAAATTATTTCCTCAGTTGCCGGCTTTTGCTGCTCCGTCAGAATGTTTTGAAGTTCTTCTGTGGTGAGCTCAGTCCTGGGCTCCTGCACTAACTCCTCCACATCAGCACCACTCACTTCCAAGCCCATGGAATTTGCCAGAGACACAATATCCTCAACAATAGGAGCATCCTCTTCAACAACCTCCGTTCCATGTTCCTGGACAGCATCTGGCCACAATTCCTTCCATGCTGCCTTCAGTGTTCTCTGAGTCACATCCCTCCATGATTTGTCTATCATATGTAAGCAATGGAGGATATTAAAATGATTCTTCCAGAACTCTCTGAGGGTTAGCTCTGGGTCCAAGGTCACCTCAGAGCACATTTGGAACAGTGCTTTGGTGTAAAGCTTCTTAAAATTTGATATGACCTGCTGGTTCATGGGCTGGATGAGAGGAGTCGTGTTGGGGGGCAAAAACTTTACACTGATAAAACCGAACTCTTCTATCAACTCATCCTTCAAGCCTGGAGGGTGACCTGGAGCATTATCCATAACAAGCAGGCACTTCAGTGGAAGATTTTTGTCTTGGAGGTATTTTTTTACACTTGGCCCAAACACTTCATGAACCCACTCAATAAAAAATTGCCTGGTTACCCGAGCTCTGCTGTTCACCCTCCACATCACATGCAATTTGCTTTTTATGACCTTGTTTTTCTTAAATATCCTGGGGTTCTCGGAATGGTAGACTAACAAAGGCTTCAGCTTAAAATCTCCGCTTGCATTTGCACAAAATAAAAGGGTTAGCCTGTCTTTCATGGGCTTGTGTCCTGGCAATGCCTTTTCCTCCTTTGTTATGTAAGTCCTCTTTGGCATTTTCTTCCAAAAGAGACCTGTCTCATCACAGTTGAAAACTTGCTGGGGAACGAAGCCCTGCGACTCAACATAATCTTTAAATTCCAAAACAAATTGGTCAGCCTCTAATTGGTTGGCCCTGGCAGCTTCACCATGTCTCACAACACTGTGGATGCCAGTTCTCCTCTTAAATCTTTCAAACCACCCATGGCTTGCCTTGAAACTCTCAGTCTCAGCACTTGGTCCAGGGGCATTTGCGATGAGGTCAGCATGCAGCTGTAAAGCTTTTTCACAAATTATGCTTTCAGAAATGCTGCCGCCGGCCTCCTGTTTCCCAGTTATCCATATTAAAAGCATCTTTTCCATTTCTTCCATTGTCTGTGTTCGTTGCTTGAGCGTTTTAACACCCTTTGCAACATTGGCCCCTTTAATGGCATCCTTCTTTTTTATGATGGTACTAATTGTAGATTTGGGCATCCCAAACTGCGTTGCCAGATCACCTACACGGACCCCACTTTCATGTATGGAAATAATTTCCTTCTTTACCTCAACAGTTATCACGGTTCTCTTGGCTTTGCTGCTTTTCTTCATGTCAGCAGTCCCAGGAAGCTGAACTGGGTTCCACACAATCCCAAAAACAAGAAGGCAGAGTCCCCCAAAAGAACGAGCAAAGCAGAGACAAAGGCACATGCGGCAGACACACATAAACAAATCCCAAAATCCTTTGCAGAATCCCAGCATTTTCCACTCCCCCCTCCCACAGGGTGGGTGGGCTTCCTTGGTAGGTGCCACCCACCTTGCTACCAGCTGGGGGCGGGCAAGGGCTGGTGCTTTTCGGCTGAGGCTCACTTTGTTTACTTTCCAGGTTCACCACTGGACTTGGCTCTTAGTCTTTATTAGGGAAGTGTTCCTTACCTAACGTTTGGGGCTAGGATGCAACCTGCTGCACCTAGATGCTGCCGGGGCCTAGCTCCAGGCCTCTGAAGGACACTGACAAACAAGAAGGACACTGACACTGACAAACTGGAACGTGTCCAGAGGAGGGCAACCAAAATGGTCAAAGGCCTGGAAACGATGCCTTATGAGGAACGGCTAAGAGAGCTGGGCATGTTTAGCCTGGAGAAGAGGAGGTTAAGGGGTGATATGATAGCCATGTTCAAATATATAAAAGGATGTCACATAGAGGAGGGAGAAAGGTTGTTTTCTGCTGCTCCAGAGAAGCGGACACGGAGCAATGGTTCCAAACTACAAGAAAAAAGATTCCACCTAAACATTAGGAAGAACTTCCTGACAGTAAGAGCTGTTTGACAGTGGAATTTGCTGCCCAGGAGTGTGGTGGAGTCTCCTTCTTTGGAGGTCTTTAAGCAGAGGCTTGACAACCATATGTCAGGAGTGCTCTGATGGTGTTTCCTGCTTGGCAGGGGGTTGGACTCCATGGCCCTTGTGGTCTCTTCCAACTCTAGGATTCTATGATTCTATGAGAGCTCCTTTGCATCCCAAAATAATTTCGCAAGCCGGAACACCCAGTTCCTGGTTAAAAATGTGCATAACCTGGGGTGTTCTTAACCTGAGGTACTGTTAACAGGACGCCCACCTGCCACAACGTGGAACAAGATGGAAGCCCCGAACAAAAGAGCACCCAAACTTTTATTAGCTGCTAATCCCCATGTTAGGTAAAGGTAAAGGGACCCCTGACCATTAGGTCCAGTCGTGGCTGACTCTGGGGTTGCGACGCTCATCTCGCTTTATTGGCCGAGGGATCCGGTGTACAGCTTCCAGATCATGTGGCCAGCATGACGAAGCCGCTTCTGGCGAACCAGAGCAGCACACAGAAACGCTGTTTACCTTCCCGCAGGAGCGGTACCTATTTATCTACTTGAATTTTGATATGCTTTCGAACTGCTAGGTTGGCAGGAGCAGGGACCGAGCAACAGGAGCTCACCCCATCTCGGGGATTCAAACCACCAACCTTCTGATTGGCAAGTCCTAGGCTCTGTGGTTTAACCCACAGCGCCACCCATGTCCCTAATCCCCATGTTACACACCCCCAAACTACATCTCTCATACATCATGGTTACATCATGAAAGGGGAGGTCTCATGGCAGTAATCTGAGCATCCTGGACCCTGCCCCATGGTTCCCCTTGCCCTCCACCAAACACCCATCAAGTTTAACAAGAGATATTTACATTTCCCTGTTTCCCAGCCAAGTTAATGACACCCTTTTGTCTTCATCTGGGTTTGTTATTTCTGGAATAGCTACCTGTCTGGCACTCAGGTATCAAGATGCCAGGAATTATCACTCAGGCAGAGGGGCTGCTGAGTAGCTGAGCTCACATGTCTATATGAAATTCTGAAGTTTTCCCCGTGAGCCAGTACATAAATACATTTATCAGTGAATTCTTACATTTGGTATCGTGCAGCAGAGGCCCTTTGAATAGATAGGAAGAAACTGTGATGAAGTGTTTTGTGGGGACAAATCACAAAAGTCACAAAAGTGATTGTGCTGATTTTGGTAGTGGGCTGCGTGTGTATGATATCTGCTGGAGGGGCAACTTCCCCCCAACCTATACATAAATTCCTGCAACAGTACCACTGTAAGGTAAAGGTAAAGGTAAAGGTACTCCTGACCATTAGGTCCAGTCGTGAACGACTCTGGGGTTGCAGCGCTCATCTCGCTCTATAGACCGAGGGAGCCAGCGTTTGTCCACAGACAGCTTCCAGGTCATGTGGCCAGCATGACTAAGCTGCTTCTGGTGAACCAGAGCAGCGCACAGAAACGCCGTTTACCTTCCCACTGGAGCGGTACCTATTTATCTACTTGCACTTTGACATGCTTTTGAACTGCTAGGTGAGCAGGAGCAGGGACCGAGCAACGGGAGCTCACCCCATTGCGGGGATTCGAACCACTGACCTTCCGACCGGCAAGCCCTAGGCTCTGTGGTTTAAACCACAGCGCCACCCGCGTCCCGCTGCAGTAGATTAGAAACAAATATAAACACACATCATAAAAACAGAAGAAACAACCTGCATAACTGAAGCAAGTTCATGCAGGAAGGCTATAAATGGCTATAAATTTTGTGAGAATCACAAGTGGGGAGAGCAGCTGTTGCATTCAGGTCTTGCTTTTTGGGCTCCCCACTGAAGCACCAGGTTGGCCATTGTGAGAACAAATTCCTGGGCCAGGTGAGCCTTGAGACAGATCCAGCAGAGATCTTCCTACGTCCTTTAAAGCAGGTGAGAAATCTTACAAATGAAATAAGCCACTTCCCTTTTCAAACAAGAAGCAATTAATAAAGAAGCTGCTTTGTGGAGGAAGCTCAAAAAGCAGGGGCTGCATTGCTAAATAAATAGAGGCGTCTCCAGAACGTAGACAGGGTGCACATTCAAAACTTTGAAAGCTAGGATTTCTAATAAAGGGTGGGCGATTTCTTCTTTATCAGTGATCAGACGCGCCATGGAAGCAAGTTCAGTTTTTATTTCAACAGCTGCAGTTGCATGAATCTCAAGCACTAAAAGGGTTGTAGCAAAAACCTATTGTTCATCAAGTTTGCCCTCTCCTTTCTTCTCATGGTCACAATCATCTTAATCTTTGATACTTTGAAATGGTTCTTTGATCGACCTTCAAGCAATGCATTGACTCTGGCTGATGCTTTTTCCATACTCCATAACATGGGTAGGCTGTTACGACAAAGATTACAACATAGGCAAACTATGTTGGATCCGGCCCAATTGCCTTCTAAATCCAGCCCGCAGACGGTCCAGAAATCAGCGTGTTTTTACATGAGTATTTGTGGGGCATAGGAATTCGTCCACCCCCCCCCCCATATACAGTTTGGCCCCCCACAAGGTCTGAGGGACAGTGGACTGGCCCCCTGCTGAAAAAGTTTGCTGACCCCCTGCTCCATACATTTCCATAGCGCCCCCCATGTGCTTTTTCGGGTACAGTAAGGTGTTGACTAAAACTCTTTCCACACACTGAAAATATTTCAACCTGTTGTGAGTTTTTTTTGTGTTTTTTATATATGTAGGAAGTGTTCCTTTTATCACCAAAGCACTTTCCACCCTCCACAATGAAAGAAAGTTCCTCCACGCTGCCATACGGTCACAATCTGAACGACTGGCATCATAGTTGTGAAACTTTATTAACAATACTGAGAAGACTAGACACTAGAGTATACACCGAAACCATCACTCCCCGCTGTAGATTATCTTACATGAACAGCTCCCCACTACACGTTAAGAGTTCCAAAACAAAGCAAGAAAGTCATACGAGGGTTTTTTCAGTGTTCTCCAAAATTGTTCTAGTTTTAAAATTGCTTTAGCCTCCCTTCAGAGGACAGCCTGCTCAGAGCCTCATCAGAATCCTCTTAAAACAAGATACATAGAGAACGGCCACCACTTTGCCGCACCTTTGCCTCCAACGTTTGACAACAACAAGGCAAGAGGCAGATTTTGTTACTAGCAAACACAGGAAGCCGCAAACCCGTGGGACTAAACAGCACCCAACCAAGAGTCAAATAGTTGCATTGTTCGTCTTTTAAATGAAACATAGGAGCTTGTCATCAAAATCTGTCTCCTTGCCAGATGGACAGAATATAGGCAATACACCATCGTCTTGGTTTTGAAGCAAAGGGCCATATATCCAAAGTTGTCCTGTGTGGCTTCCTTGATACGAAGAAACATCTGAGCTCTTCTTGAAGCTTTTTCCATACGGAAGACATTCGTACGGTTTCTTCCCTGTGTGAATTCTCTGATGTGTGCTAAGGCTCGTGCTCTGGCTGAAGCTTTTCCCACACTGCAGACACTGGTAAGGTTTCTCCCCTGTGTGAATTCTCTGATGGGCACAAAGGTGGGCTTTCTGACTGAAGCCCTTCCCACACTCCGCACATTTGAAGGGCTTCTCCCCGGTGTGAGTTCTCTGATGTGAAGTAAGGCTTGAGCTGACGCTGAAGTTCTTCCCACACTCACCGCATCTGTATGGCTTCTCCCCCGTGTGGATTCTCTGATGAGTAGTGAGCGTCTTGCTGTCGCTGAAGCTCTTTCCGCACTCCAGGCAAGTATATGGTTTCACGCCACTGTGGACTCTTTGATGGGCAGTGAGACTTATGCTCTGGCTGAAGCTCTTTCCGCACTCCATGCACCTAAATGGCTTTTCCCCTGTGTGCGTTCTCTGGTGTGAGGTAAGATTTGAGCTGTGATTGAAGCTCTTTCCACACTCAGGGCATTTATACGGTTTCTCCCCTGTGTGAGTTCTCTCATGTAAAGTAAGGCTTGAGCTAGCACTGAAGCTCTTTCCACACGCCATACATTTATATGGTTTCACTCCCGTGTGGGTTCTCTGATGACAACTAAGGTTTGAGCTAACACTGAAGCTCTTCCCACACTCCAGGCATTTATACGGTTTCTCCCCTGTATGAGTTCTCTGATGGGCAGAAAGGTGGGTGCTCCGACTGAAGCTCTTTCCACACTCCAGGCACTGAAATGGCTTTTCCCCTGTGTGCGTTCTTCGGTGTGTATTCAGGATGCTACTGTAGCTGAAGCTCTTTCCACACTCCAGGCATTTATATGGTTTCTCTCCTGTGTGTGTTCTTTGATGATTATTCAATGTTTTGCTGTCGCTGAAGCTCTTTCCACACTCAAGGCATTGGTAAGGTTTTTCCCCTGTGTGGATTCTCTGATGTCTAATAAGTGTCCCTCTCTCACTGAAGCTCTTTCCACATTCAGGGCACTGATACGGTTTCTCCCCTGTGTGGCTTCTTTTATGTCTAGTAAGTTTTCCGCTACCACTGAAGCTCTTTCCGCACTCCAGGCATTGATATGGTTTCTCTCCTGTGTGGGTTCTGCAATGTTTATTCAAGCTTGATTCATCTTTGAAAGTCTTCCCACACACTGGGCACTTCTTCCCCATGTGAGGTAGATATACGCTCAGGATTTCATGAAAATCATCATGCAAAGAAGGAGAAGCTTCATTTCTCTCAAGATACGTAGGTTCCCTTCGCGTCCCAAAGGCCTCTGTTGCTGCTTCCTGCTTAGCTGTTTCCAACGACGCCACAGATTGCTCCTTATAATTCTCAAAGCCAAGTCCATCCTCTGTTTGGGAAAAGGAAACAAAAAGAAAACAAGATTGGGCTTCAAGGCAGAAACTGAGGACTGGCTGCTTTTGTTATTTCACAATCTCCAAAATCCTTCCCTTTTCTCTCTACACACCCTGCTAGGTTATCTTTTGCATTTGCCAATATCTGAGAGAATCGCACAAATTCATTTCTGGATGATTCCTTCACTCAATTTCACCGGGCACAGATCTCTCTTTCTCTGATTGGTATTTTTCATCTGAGGACCTACCAGTCAATTTTTCCTGGAAAAACCACTCTTCCTTCTTTGCAGGCTCCTCCCAGGCCAGCAGTTCTTCCTTTCCTTCCAGCCAGGAGACAAGGTCAGATTTGGGCATCAGAGGACCTTCTTCATGGGATTAAGAAAAGAGAGAGAAAACAAATATTTATGGCACTTGTGACCTGCACGTCCAGAAATCCCAGGCCACGTGGCCTGTTTTGTACCTCCATCCCACCCCAAAGGGCAAATGGAATGAAGACAATGGATTTTAAAAAGGAAGAAACAAGTGGACCGGGTATCAGAAGGGGAAGGAGCACAGCTATGTGGTAGGGCAATCTGCCTTGCTGTCAAAGAGCGAGCCAGCAGTAAATCACACTGTTCCAGGTAAGAGTTAACACTTTCTTAGCAAAAACACAGTCTCCACAGATTTGGCTGAGTGTCAGGCCTAATGAGCAGAGCAGCTCCTTCCTGGTGGTCCTCCTCCATGGAAATCAGTTGCCGAGACTAAAGTCCATGCCTCTCCACAGCCATCTATGTCTCCTCCTCTCTAGGGCTTTCCCCAAGCAATCAGAGACTGAACCTGTGTGCAGCCTGGGAGTCATTTTGGACTCACAGCTGTCCATGGAGGCGCAGGTCAATTCTGTGTCCAGGGCAGCTGTCTACCAGCTCCATCTGGTACGTAGGCTGAGACCCTACCTGCCCGTGGACTGTCTCACCAGAGTGGTGCATGCTCTGGTTATCTCCCGCTTGGACTACTGCAATGCGCTCTATGTGGGGCTACCTTTGAAGGTGACCCGGAAACTACAACTAATCCAGAATGCGGCAGCTAGACTGGTGACTGGGAGCGGCCGCCGAGACCATATAACACCGGTCCTGAAAGACCTACATTGCCTTCCAGTGCATTTCTGAGCACAATTCAAAGTGTTGGTGCTGACCTTTGAAGCCCTAAACGGCCTCAGCCCAGTATACCTGAAGGAGCGTCTCCTCCCCCATCGTTCTGCCCGGACACTGAGGTCCAGCGCCAAGGGCCTTCTGGTGGTTCCCTCGCTGCGAGAAGTGAAGCTACAGGGAACCAGGCAGAGGGCTTTTTGGTAGTGGCTCCCGCCCTGTGGAATGCCCTCCCAGCAGATGTCAAGGAAATAAACAACTATGTGGCTTTTAGAAGACATCTGAAGGGCCTTCTCGGTAATGGCACCCACCCTGTGGAATGCCCTCCTACCAGATGTCAAAGAGAAAAATAACTACCAAACTTTTAGAAGACATCTGAAGGCAGCCCTGTTTAGGGAAGCTTTTAATGTTTAATAAGTTATTGTATTTTAGTGTTTTGTTGGAAGCCGCCCAGAGTGGCTGAGGAAACCCAGCCAGATGGGCGGGGTATAAATAATAAAATTATTATTATTATTATTATACACTCTGCTAATAGCGTGCCCTGGCTTCTCAAGTCCGGGTCGCACAGCTGGGGCTTATCAGCTGGCCTCCCGGCCCTCTGCATGTCCACACCTTCCAACTCCATGTTTCCCCTTACAATCCTCACCCAGAGAGGCCACATTTCCGTAGTTCTCCAACATGACTTCTTTATACAGCGCCCTTTGGTCTGGATCCAGCAGAGCCCACTCCTCTGCGGCGAAGGAGACGCTCACTTCCTCAAAGGAGACCAAACCCTGGGAAAAGAAGAATGCGTTTTCTCAACAGCAACAAACAGATGGACGATCCCGTCGTGTCTTTAGCAAAAAGAAATAACCCAACTGAAACAAGAACCCATGCAGAGGCAGGAAGAAGAAATTGATTTGAGGACCCATCCGCCCTACAGATCTGCCACACAGGATGCTGGCATCTCCTTGCCAGGATTTGTGCCAAGGGGCTACTGCCCTTCTCTTTGTGGCCTGCTCTGATTGGTTGGGCCACTCGCATAGCCCCGCCTCAGGAGCAAATGGGAGGAGCAACCAGGGTGGATTTGATTTAAATCAAATTGTTTAAAATCACGAATTAAATCACGATTTAAATCACTAGCCAGTAAGACTTGATTTAAATCATTTTTTTACAGAAAGCCTCATTCTTGCTGGTATAATCTTAATATTTACAACCAGATGAAGGTTTCACTTTTGGAGTAATAAATTTGCAGAGTAGTTATTGCAGTTATATCAAAAATTACTGATTTGGTTATACTATTATACATAGATGATTATGAAATTATTGTGAGGTTTAATAAGTTAACTGTTCATATTTGGACAACTTTTCTGCTGTATTTTATTGGAAGGAGAAAAATAATCATTTCCTAATAATCATTTCCTTAATAACTATTTAACTAAAACAATAACATTATAGCATGTTTGTTAACTGATATGGTTAAACATTTTTTATTAAAAAGCAGACTGAGTTTTAGCACACAAGAGAAATTTAAAACAAATCCTTATTTCCTAAAGAATAGCCTTTGGACTATAATGCAACTTAAATAGAAAACTATATTTAGAAAGACTTTTCCTCCAATAGCATTTTATTTTAAAAATCCAATTTAAATAAAAAAAATCTGATTTAAATTTTAAAAATCTGATTTTTTAAAAAAGTCATTTATTTTTACCCTCGGAGCAGCCTTTTCCTGGATCGCCTCTGCCACGGATAGGAGGAGCTTTGCTTACCTGAGATAAGGGCAGAACAGCTCTTTCCACCCGGTGACAAAGAGGTGAGAGCCTTGAGCACGTCATGGAAGTTTCCCCTCCACCTGCACAGGCGACAAGAGAAAAAAGATGGCAGGGTAATATTTTCCATGCCGTTTCCTTGCATGGCAACCACGTCATCCTGCTTGACTTCGGAGATGCAAGCCACGATTCTGGGTTCAATTCGCAGTTCATGGAATCGTAGCCTTGTGGAGATGGAAGGGACTCAAATGGGCATCTAGGTCCAGCCCCCTGCAATGCTGCCCCCTTGATTTTGTGAGGAATCAAAGTGGGTGAAGACCAATCACAATGGGTGTCAAGGCATCTAAAGGTAAAGGTACCCCTGACCATTAGGTCCAGTTGTGGCGGACTGTGGGGTTGCGGCGCTCTTCTCGCTTTACTGGCTGAGGGAGCCGGCGTGCAGCTTCCAGGTCATGTGGCCAGCATGACTAAGCTGCTTCTGGAGAACCAGAGCAGTGCATGGAAATGCCCTATACCTTCCCGCTGGAGCGGTACCTATTTATCTACTTGCACTTGACGAGCTTTCGAACTGCTAGGTTGGCAGGAGTAGGGACCGAGCAACGGGAGCTCACTCCGTTGCAGGGATTCGAACCGCCGACCTTCTGATCGGCAAGTCCTAGGCTCTGTGGTTTAGACCACAGTGCCACCCGCATCCCGTGTCAAGGCATCTAGCCTCAGGCTATTCTGAGCAGTGTTTTTTTTTGGGGGGGTACAGGGGTACGCACACCACTAAACATTTTGTGAATCTAATGGGAGAAGAAACAAAAAAAATTTTTTTTAATGGTTTCTTCTCTAGCACAGCGAATCATCAGGTCTGTTGCTATCCCAGATGGCGGCCTTATTTCCTGTCACAGTGTTTCCTGAGTCTCAGGTGGAAGCGAGAGTTTAATGTGTGAAGCAGTGTGGAATGCGGATGTATTGTGGTGTTTCACTGATGAAAATTTGGCCTCATTGAAGGGCGGTATTTCAATATGACTAGGAAAAGCAGCAAGCAGAGGAATCGGGAAGATGTTATTGCACACAACCTCATGCCAATGTGGATGTGTTACTGTGCGCTGTCAGCTGTGTAATATGAGGTAATGCATGTTCTTTGTGCTTTTGTCCACTTACTGTATTTATTTCCCTCAATTTGAACTATAAAATGGTGATTTTCTTGAGTCAAAATGAGAGTACCCCCTAAACATTTTTTAAAGAAAAAACAACACAATTTCTGGGTAACACAAAACAAGACTACAGAGACCTGGCAAAGTAGCAACCCTTTCCTAGATCATCCTTGCACCTACCTGCCAGTCGCTCCGGGTCAAATTGCTCTCCCTCTCCTTCCAACCAGCTGATGAGAAGAGGTTGAAGAATCAGAGGCCCATCTTGAATGGAAGAAGAAGAAGAAAATATTTTTTCCTTCTAGAATTTCAGACTAGAATTTAGAATTTCAGACTAGACTGGTTCTGTTACCGCCCCCCTAAGACAGAGGTAGTGCCATCATTGGATACAGGGAAATGATGGGAAACACCAGTCGGTTAACCCCCTAAGGGAAGAAGACTTAGAGCCCAGGGACTGGTGGTGGGACGACAATGGGTGATCAGACGGAGAAGACTGGGACGAGGTGGTGTCGGAAGATGGAGAGGTGACAGGGCTTAGTGAGCAGGAGGAGGCTGTGGCAGAGAGCAGCCCAGAAGCAGAAGATGGAGCAGGAACGGAGGGGATTATAGGGACAGGAGTACCTAAATTGTATAGAAATTTATTTATGTATGCTGCTACAGCAGCAAGAATGTTACTTGCCCCAAAGTGGAAAGAAGCGAAAGTCCCAGTAAAGGAAGAATGGATACAAAAAGGGAATATGCAGAAATGGTGAAACTTACCGGAAGAATAAGAAATCAAGATAACAAACTATTTATAAAAGAATGGAAATGGTTTACTGAATATTTACAAATAAATTGTAAACAGATAAAAACATTAGAGGGATTAATGTAATAACCAATAAATCCAATTCCCTTTGACTTCTCTCCCCTCCTTTCTGCAGTTAGTTGTTTTATATCTTTTTATTACTGCATATCCAATTCAAATCTATTTTCTAATTTCCCCTTATGCTCTCCCTAGTTATCTCTTACTGCACGTGTTTACATCAATCTGGACTGCATGAAGATCAAACCTCTCCATTCTGAAGGAAATCAGCCCTGAGTGCTCACTGGAAGGACAGATCCTGAAGCCGAGACTCCTTCATGAGAGTCCACCTCATGAGAAGAGAAGACTCCCTGGAAAAGACCCTGATGTCGGGAAAGATGGAGGGCACAAGGAGAAGGGGACGACAGAGGACGAGATGGTTGGACAGTGTTCTCGAAGCTACAAACATGAGTCTGACCAAACTGTGGGAGGCAGTGGAAGACAGGAGGGCCTGGCGTGCTCTGGTCCAGGGGGTCACGAAGAGTCGAACACGACTAAACAACAACAACAATGGTGGGAATCATTGGATTCAGCCTGGCTGACTCCCTCCTGTGCACAGAATGAGTGTTAAGGGGTCTGAAAGAGTATTCCCCTTTCCTTCTAGGGCTCAAATATACCAATATGATTGACTGGGAAGAAAACCTGTGCAATGTATTCTGGCATTTGTTATTGCAATGTGTTTGATGGGGGAAGTCTTCTCTCTGGTCAGGTGCAAGTCCGTTTAACTGCCACTGTGGGAACTTTGACGGACAGCTGAGGAGGGGCTGGAGCGATGTGTATTCTGATTGGCGGTTGCTGGTTTAGAATTCTCAGTGAGACGCTGTGATTGGCTGGGGCTGGACCAGAGGACTTTAAACGGAGGAGGAGTTGGAGATAGAACCCTCAGTATGCAAAAGAGGGCTAGAGGCAGTGCGCATTCTGATTGGAGGATGCAGGTTTAGAATTCTTAGTGAAACGCTGTGATTGGCTGGGTTTGCCCAAGGAAGTGTATATATAGCCAGGTGCTATTTAGCAGAGTTAGTTGGAGCTGTTGATGCTCCTGGAGTCAGACAGAAAAATGCAGAGGAAGAGGACGGGGAAAGAAGATCCAGAAGGAAGGGCAGAAGGGCTTGTGGCCAAAGGCTTTTTGGGCTGGCCATATAACTTGGCTCAGCCTAAGGAGTCTACAGCTCTGAAGGAGAAGAAATGAGAGGCGGTTTGCAATGCTGGGCTCTGGTGCCTGGTAGGGGAGCCAGAGGAAGACTCCAGAACAGCAAAAACAGGCCTGGAGTTTCCTTTGTGCGAGTTAAAATCTAGTCCCCATTTACAGAATTATGCCAAAGAGAGCCTGGGTCTTTTGACCCTTTAATTAGTTCCCTTTTCGCTCCTATAAAAACTATGCAAGACCACCTCTGCTTAGAGTTTAAATAACAAATAACTTTTACTCAGTGTCCTAGATTTACAGAAGCCGTCCCAGTTTCTGATTTGATCCCGGCATTTTCGTTAGGACATCCCTATTTTCATTGGAGAAATGTTGGAGGGTATGGAGTTGTCTGACTCTCGAACCATCTGAAAGTAGTCCTGTATAGGGAAGTTCTTTTAAAGTTTAATGTTTTGGTTTTTTATATATGTTGGAAGCCACCAAAAGTGGCTGGGACAATCCAGTCAGGTGGGTGGGGTATAAACAGTAAAATAATAATAATAATAATAATGGAATAGGATGTCCCTATTTTCGTTGGAAGGTATGTCAGTGTGCTTGTGAGATTAATTATACAATGCAGGTAGGTGTTATGTACAGTGGTGCCCCGCAAGACGAACGCCTCGCAAGACGGAAAACCCGCTAGACGAAAGGGTTTTCCGTTTTGGAGGCGCTTCGCAAAACGAATTTCCCTATGGGCTTGCTTCACAAGACGAAAATGTCTTGTGAGCTCCTGTGGGTTTTTTCCCCTCCCCCCCTTTTTCTAAGCCGCTAAGCCGCTTATCAGCTGATCTGCTAAGCCGCTAAGCCGCTAAAAGCCGCTAAGCCGCTAATAGCGCTAAGCTAATCCACTAAGCCGTCAATGGGCTTGCTTCGCAAGACGAAAAAACCGCTAGACGAAGAGACTCGCGGAACGGATTAATTTCGTCTTGCGAGGCACCACTGTATGCTGATAATACAGTCAAACCTCGTTTTTTGATTGTCTCCATTGCCAAACGTTTCGGCTCCTGACCGCCGAAAACCCAGAAGTGTCCCGGTTTTCGAACGTTTTTCAGAGGCCGGATGTCCAACGCAGCCAACAAGCGGCTTCCAATTGGCTTTTCCGATTGCAAGAGCCAATCAGAAGCCATGCCTCGGAAATCGAACATTTTGGAAGTCAAACGTCCTTCCGGAACAGATTACGTTTGACTTCCGAGGTACCACTGTACATCTTACATAGATTTGTATCTAAGATAAATATTGTTATAGGCTGAGACTGGATAGTGACACTTCAAAAAAGTGTTTCAGTTAAACGCATTGTAAACTTTGTATGAGAAATCAGGTAGGCAAAAACGGGACTCCACAGCGCCATCTGGTGTCACAGTGTTACAATGCATATACAACACATATAAAGCACTTTTTCTTTACCAATCTAGCTGAGTCCAGACTAGCCCAGAGGCAGACAGCAACACAACAGAACAGACCTGCTGCTCTTAACTGTTCATAACTGACATAACTGAACTGACTGACATCACTGCCTCAGGGCATATTACATCACAGAGTTTTACAGCCCTTGTGAGCATCAACCCTGTTATTTAGCATTTTGTGTGCTTTCATGCAACATCGTAGAGGTTCAGTAGCAGCTGAAAGAGAAAGCCATCAATTTATAGTACTGGGGAGCTGGGCTTTTTTTTCCCCACAGCCGGAAATCACTGGAACTTGAACTACCTAAATTGTATAGAAATCTATTTATGTATGCTACTACAGCAGCAAGAATGTTGCTTGCCCAAAAGTGGAAAGAAGCAGAAGTCCCAGCACAAGGAAAATGGATACAAAAACTCAGGGAATATTCAGAAATGGCAAAACTTACCGGAAGAATAAGAAATCAAGATAACAAACTTGTTATAAAAGAATGGAAAAGGTTTGTTGAATATTTATAGCTAAATTGTAAACAGATAAAAACACTGGCGGGATTATTGTAATAAGAGTATATATTTACAGTGGATAAATAAATGAGCAAGTTAAATGAATTTGGATATGCAGAGGATAGAAAAAGTAAATTTAAGGAATGGCAGAAAGAGGGGAGGGAAGTCAAATTTTGAAATGTTAAATTGATTGTAAAACTAATGAAATGTATAAATTTGAAAACATATGTAAAAAAACTAAATAAAAAAAAGGAAAGGAGGGAGACTGAGATAGAGATGGGTCAGGCTGGTGAAGAAGGCAGGGTGTCTCCCACTTCTGCCATTATAAGCTCCCTTCCCCACTGGACTCCCATGACAAGAAGAGGTATGAAGAGGGAGGAGTAGAGACAGGCGCGTCAGCGTAGTTTCATATTGCTTGGGAAGAACCTGGGGCAAAAGGAGATTCAGGCAGCTGTGGGAAGGCGGGAACATTCAGTCTCCTCAACTGCCTCATAGGGGCAAGACCTACTGAAAATAGTTGCTCAAATCACTAGGCCTGCACAGACTTTTTTTCTTCTAATCAAGAGCTAACTTCCGTGTTGTCATGGGCCAGCAGTTGGCTTCACCTGCTGAGCAGCAGCCTGAAGGCAAAGTGACTCCACCTGATGTTCATCAGCCTTCTTGCTCCTGGTGTGAACCAACTGGCTCCAGATTTCTTAAGCAGGGTTTCTGGCCTCAGTCAGTTGCTGGAAACCACATTCATTGTTCCTGGCCAGACCTTGCTACTTCTTGCGACCTTGGACTCTTGGCTGTCTTGACCCCCAGATCGTCTGACTACATGAACTGAGATACTGGACCTAAGGACTCTGCCTCCAGGCAAGTATTTCCTGAGACTCGGCTGGTCGGCTGGCTTCTCCCTCTACTGAGTTCTGCTGCGGCTGTTAGCACAGGACTATGACAAGTGTGATTTATTGCTGGCTCGCTCCTGACATTGTCCCACTAACCTCTGCCTGCCTTCAGCCAGCCCCCTTTAACTTGCCTTCTTAATGGCAACCAGCCCAGGGGTAGGCATTGCCTGCCAGCCTCCTCTTCCTGCTTTGGTAAAACTATGCAGGGAGAAGTTTTGGGGCAAAAGCAGTACGAGTCGGCTCTGGTGCCACCTACTGTCAGGCCTCCCTGCCTTCGGGTGAAGCAGATAAACTGAGAAAGCAACAGGAGTTCTCCGTGTCTAATAATAATAATAAATTTTTATTTATACCCCGCCCTTCCCTGGCCAGAGTCGGGCTCAGGGCGGCTAACACCAGTAAAATTACAATAAAAACATAAGGGGGGGGACATTTAAAATACAGGTTAAAAATACAATTCAAAATGCAGCCTCGTTTTAATAATAGCCCATAGATCAAAACGATAAGGGGAGGGAAACATAAGGGTCAGACTGAGTCCAAACCAAAGGCCAGGCGGAACAGCTCTGTTTTGCAGGCCCTGCGGAAAGATGTCAAGTCCCGCAGGGCCCTAGTCTCTTGTGACAGAGCGTTCCACCAAGTCAGGGGCACTACTGAAAAGGCCCTGGCCCTAGTTGAGACCAAACTAACCACCTTGTGACTTGGAACCTCCAAAGTATTGTCATTTGTGGACCTTAAGTTCCTCTGCGGGGCATACCAGGAGAGGCGGTCCCATAGGTACGTGGGTCCTAGGCCACAAGAAAGGCAACGGAGAGGGGGGTGCTTACCCAAAGAGGCCACCTCCCCATAATTCTCCAGCATGACTTCCTTGTACAGAGCCCTCTGGGCTGGATCCAGCAGAGTCCACTCGTCCTTGGAGAAATGCACAGCGACCTCCTCAAAGGTCGCAGGAGCCTAAAGTGGAAAATAAGGTATGTCTCGTCACACACACAAACACAGGCAGTCGGGCAGGTGAGCAGACGTGACCTGGCCAAAGGCCCGTCTAGTCCAGCATCCTGTTCTCTCAGTGGCCAACCAGATGTGTGTAGGAAGAAGACCTGAATGCAGATTCACTTGGATTCCTGGGAACTGGGATTCAGGAGCAGATTGAAAGCGCTGTTGCACTTGGGTCCCGATTCTGGGCTTTCCCTCGAGACATTTGGTTGGCCACTGTAGGAGCGATATATTGGACTAGAGGGGCCTGATCCAGCAGGTCCCTTAAGTTATTCATAGAATCATAGAATCTTTGGACTGGAAGGGACCCCGAGGGTCATCTAGTCCAACCCCCTGAAATGCACGAATCTCAGCTAAAGCATCCAGGACAAGATAGCTATCCAACCTCTGCTTAAAAACCTCCAGGGAAGGAGAGTCGGAAGAGAGGGGAAGCAATGCAGGCAACTCAAAAGATACTACAGTGGTACCTTGGTTCTCAAATGCCTTGGTACTCAAACAACTTGGAACCCAAACACGGAAGTAAGTGTTTCGGTTTGCGAACTTTTTTCGGAGGCCGAAGATGCTCCGTTTTGAGTGTTACGCTTCTGATTTGAGTGCCACACTTCCGTTTTGAGTTTTATGCTTCCGTTTTGAGTGTTATGCTGAGGTCAGCCTGTTTTTGCTGCTCTTTTTTCTTTGTTTTTATGACTGTGTGGAACCCAGTTCAGCTACTGATTGATTGATTGACTGTGTGACTGCAGCACATTGTTTATTGCTTTCATTTTATGGATCAATGGTCTCGTTAGATAGTAAAATTCATGTTAAATTGCTGTTTTAGAGGTTGTATTTAAAAGTCTGGAACGGTTTAATCCATTTTGCATTACTTTCTATGGGAAAGCGCGCCTTGGTTTTGGAACACTCTGGTTTTGGAACGGACTTCCGGAATGGATTCAGTTTGAGAACCAAGGTACCACTGTAC
Source organism: Podarcis cretensis (assembly GCF_951804945.1). Taxonomy (NCBI): domain Eukaryota; kingdom Metazoa; phylum Chordata; class Lepidosauria; order Squamata; family Lacertidae; genus Podarcis; species Podarcis cretensis. The sequence continues at coordinate 121,423,845 of NC_137171.1, forward strand.
ACACTGTGCGATTAAGCTGCAACTGGTTCAAATTAGCGATCTGTTTATCTACCCTTGTTTGAACTGATCCTTCTAACTAGTCCTAGGTACGATTTCATCCCAGCTTCTTTCACTCTACGCCTGGGGAGGTCTTGCCTCACTTATCCATGTAGAGGCAGAAACCATTTATTGCGCAAAAGGAGCTGATGGGAGCCCTATCCGTCACTGTGTCTGAAATGCAATCGTTTTTAATTGTTCAATAGGAAATTCTCCAGAAATCGTTTCTGTTGGATGTTTTTACTGTGAAATCGCATCATTTCTTTAGACTGTTTGCATACCATTTTATCAGTCGTCCGATGCAACAAGACTAAAACATGAATGAAAACTATACAATCAGGAGTTCAATTTTTTAAAAAACCTGCCGGAATAAAAAAAAAAGTATTCAGTTAAGTGCCAAAAACTCAACAGGGAAGGAGTTCTACTCTGTCCTCAACTGCAAGGGATTTCCACAAGATTGGGCCCGTAATTCTCATGGATCTGAGCCACAGGGGGAGTGCCTCAGTGACTCCCCTGAAGACTTCAGTGGTCAAGCAGAGATATAAGGGATGAAGCAGCCTTTGGACCCAAGGGCCTGTAAATTAATGACAAGAACCTTGTGAGTGGCCTGGCAACAGATGGGCCGTTTTTGAGCAAAACGGCCCAGGATTTACATTGGGCAGCCTTGACATCTTACTGCCACAGAAGGCAAGGGGAGGAGAGGGAGGTTTTGATGAAAATAAGAATAACAATAATGATTCGGGTTTCTTTTGGTTTTTTTTGTTTTGTTTAAAGGTAAAAGGGTAAAGGGACCCCTGACCATCAGGTCCAGTCGTGGCCGACTCTGGGGTTGCGGCGCTCATCTCTCTTTATTAGCCAAGGGAGCCGGCGTACAGCTTCCGGGTCATGTGGCCAGCATGACTAAGCCGCTTCTGGCAAACCAGAGCAGTGCACGGAAACGCCATTTACCTTCCCGCTGGAGCGGTACCTATTTATCTACTTGCACTTTGATGTGCTTTTGAACTGCTAGGTGGGCAGGAGCTGGGACTGAACAACGGGAGCTCACCCCGTCGTGGGGATTCGAACCGCCGACCTTCTGATCAGCAAGTCCTAGGCTCTGTGGTTTAACCCACAGCGCCACCCGCATCCCCCTTTTTTTTTTTGCTGTGGTTCAAAAGGACCAGGTGAGCAAACTAGTGGAATTGACTAGTGCTTTCCAACTGGGGCAACCCAGTCAGATGGGCAGGGTACTACTACTACTACAGTGGTACCTCAGGTTAAGTACTTAATTCGTTCCGGAGGTCTGTTCTTAACCTGAAACTGCTATTAAACTGAAGCACCACTGTAGCTAATGGGGCCTCCTGCTGCTGCCACGCCGTCGGAGCACGATTTCTGTTCTCATCCTGAAGCAAAGTTCTTAACCCGAGGTACTATTTCTGGGTTAGCGGAGTCTGTAACCTGAAGCGTCTGTAGCCTGGAAGCGTATGTAACCTGAGGTACCACTGTACTACTATTAGTAGTAATAATGAGGAGAAGGCCAGGACATTCAGCAACCATAGAACTCAAGGGAAGGGCATGTGCTTTAAATGCATGGCAAGGGTCTTCAGAGATGCATCCCATAAAAATAAGCCCACAAAGCCCCCCCCCCAGTCTTTTACTTGAGCTGGCTGCGTAGAGTCTCTTCCCATTTCACTGGAAGACCCAGAAGGTGTCACTGGGGCCTTTTCTGCCGCCTGGACGGCAGACAAAGAAGGATGAAGAGGATAGTTGTTGTTTTTTATCCTATCCGTTGGAAGTCCCTGGTGTGAAAAAACAGCTTCTCCCTCCAAGAGGCACTTTCCTCTGCAGCACCTACAGAGATTGGACAGAGCTCAGAGAGAGAGAGAGAGAAGAATACAGTGGTGCCTCGCAAGACGAAAAGAATCCGTTCCGCGATTATCTTCGTATGGTGGTTTTTTCGTCTTGCGAAGCAAGCCCATTGATGGCTTAGCGGATTAGCGCTATTAGCGGCTTTTAGCAGCTTATCGGCTTAGCGGATAAGCGGCTTAGAAAAAGGGGGGGAAAGGAAAAAAACCCCGCAGGAACTCGCAAGACATTTTCGTCTTGCGAAGCAAGCCCATAGGAAATTCGTTTTGCGAAGCACCTCCAAAACGGAAAACTCTTTCGTCTAGCGAGTTTTCCGTCTTGCGAGGCATTCGTCTTGCGGGGCACCACTGTATCTTGCAATGCAATCAATGCATTTTGGGGCGGAAAGGGGGCTCTTTGCAGCTGGATAAATCCTATACTATTATTATTTTGCGAGGCGGGGACGTCCTTTCTCTCCCTGCCCCCTCCGCCCATGCTGCTTCCTCTGCAAACAGAGGGTCTCCCCATCTCCCAGGGGAGATGAAGTTGCTGGATTGGTGGTTGTGGGAGAAAAGCGGGTCACAGAATCGTAGGGCTGGAAGGGGTCCGCAGGGTCATCTAGCCCAACCCCCTTGCAATGCAGGAAACTGCAGCTGCCCCCAAAAGGGATCGAACCTGCAGTCTGCCAGCTCCATGCTCTAGCCGGCTGAGCTACCCTAACAACAACAACAGAAGCATTGCAAAGGCATCCCATTTTTGCAGCTGGGTTGCAGAGGTCAGACCTCCCACCCTCCCATTTTTTTAAAAAAATAAAATTGGGTGTATTTGTGTGATTTCAATAGGAAGGAAATCTTATGTCCCCCCCCCCCAATAAAAAAAGGCCAATTCTTGCCCTCCCCATGCAGGATACCTGCCCGCACCATGTCTTCCTCCTGGCCAAGGAATGTCACCAGGCCTCTTCCTTCCCTGCCTGGAAAGACCAGGGAAGGGGGGGGGCTCCCTATTGTCTTCCCCCACCTCCACCTCACTTTCAGAACTTCCTGCCTCTCTAGGAAGCCTCTGGAGGACCAGGCTGCCTCTCTCTCTCTCCCCCTCCCTCCCTCCCTGCCCTGCCTGCCTGCCAACTGCTTTGCAATTAATGTACCTGAAGCATCATTTAGATGCTGGGTCCGCCTCGGTTTTCCCCCCTGAGAAAACGGTGAGAGAGGCCTCTTGGAAGCCCTCCTCCCCCCACCTTCCCTAGCAACCAGAGATATATTTTTTTTAATCTATTTATTTGATTTTCCAAATTAATATTTACACTCACATAACAATATTATTGGGGACGCAGGTGGCGCTGTGGGTTAAAGCCTCAGCGCCTAGGACTTGCCGATCGAAAGGTCGGCAGTTCGAATCCCTGCGACGGGGTGCGCTCCCGCTGCTCGGTCCCAGCGCCTGCCAACCTAGCAGTTCGAAAGCACCTCCGGGTGCAAGTAGATAAATAGGGACCGCTTACCAGCGGGAAGGTAAACAGCGTTTCCGTGTGCGGCTCTGGCTCTGGCTCTGGCTCTGGCCAGAGCAGCGATGTCACGCTGGCCACGTGACCCGGAAGTGTCTCCGGACAGCGCTGGCCCCTGGCCTCTTAAGTGAGGTGGGCGCACAACCCCAGAGTCTGTCAAGACTGGCCCGTACGGGCAGGGGTACCTTTACCTTTACCTTTAACAATATTATTATTATTATTATTATTATTATTATTATTATTATTATTATTATTTTATTTATACCCCGCTCTCCCCCGCCGGCCAGAGCTGGGCTTATGGCGGCTAACACCAATAAAATCACAGTAAAAACATAATAATGGGGGGGAAACCAATTTAAAATGCAGGTTAAAATGCAATTTAAAATGCAGCCTCATTTTAAAAGTAGACGATAGATCCAAACCATAAGGGGAGGGAAACATAAGGGTCAGACTGAGTCCAAGCCAAAGGCCAGGCAGAACGGCTCTGTCTTGCAGGCCCTGCGGAAAGATGTCAAGTCCCGCAGGGCCCTTGTCTCTTGTGGCAGAGCGTTCCACCAGATCGGGGCCACAGACGAAAAAGCCCTGGCTCTGGTTGAGGCCAGCCTAACCTCCCTGTGGCCTGGGACCTCCAAGATGTTTTTGTTTGAAGACTGGAAGGTCCTCCATGGGACATACCAGGAGAGGTGGGCCCGTAGGTACGAGGGTCCTAGGCCATATAGGGCTTTAAAGGTCAAAACCAGCACCTTAAACCTGACCCTGTACTCCACCGGGAGCCAGTGCAGTTGGTAAAGCTCTGGATGAATGTGATCCCGCGGCAAGGACCCTGTAAGGAGTCTCGCCGCGGCATTCTGCATAATATATAAGAACAAGATTCGAAAGAGTCCCTTGGACATCCCTCCTCCCCTTTGTGGGTCTTATTGTTAATCCGTTCCTTCTGCATACAGTGGTGCCCCGCAAGACGAATGCCTCGCAAGACGAAAAACTCGCTAGACAAGTTTTCCGTCTTTTGAGGTGCTTCACAAGACGAATTTCCCTATGGGCTTGCTTCGCAAGACGAAACGTCTTGTGAGTTCTTGCGAGTTTTTTCCCTCCCCCCCTTCTTCTAAGCTGCTAAGCCGCTAATAGCCGCTAAGCCGCTAAACCACTAATAGCACTAATCCGCTAATAGCCGTGCTTCGCAAGACGAAAAAACTGCAAGATGAAGAGACTCGCGGAGCGGATTAATTTCGTCTTGCGAGGGACCACTGTATTTTATATTAACCCACATCTTATATCTCCATTATGTCCATAGTTCATCCCTTTACCTTTACTTTATAGCCTTATACACGGAAAAATACAGTATTTCAGGCACAAAAGTTGTTGAGCTCCCCCTCCCCAAGTTGCTTCTTTGTGTTTCTGAGGTATTTTAAAGAAATTTCACCAAAATCTACACTTCCGACATTGGTTGCTGGATTTCTGCCGGGACACTGTTTCCGACGGCTGAATTCTGGCTGCATCTGGGAAATTCTGGACGTATGACAACCCTAAACCAAGTCCCCCTCTCTCTGATATGGCCCAAAGGAAAGCGGAACAATATGTTTGGCACCAGGTTGGCTGCAGAAGTTTCCGGAAGGAGGTGCTCAAGTCGCTATCCAACTGCCTTGGGGAATTCACTCCAAATTTGCGTATGATTTACTCCGTAGCTTTTCTTCTCCCAAATATATCCCACAAGGCAGCGGAGGTTTAGGATCAGTGTTTTCCTTCTCCTAGATGGGCTCCCTTCCCAGGTGGAGGAGCCCCATCTGCCCCGCACTTCCCTATACAGTCATATCTCTTGTTACGTTTGCTTCAGGTTGCGACCCTGAAATATACTCAGAGTTGCAAAGTGATTTCATGCTCTTTATTCAGCTCATAGTGGTGTGGAGGAATGAATGAAAGTCCCCTCAAAGTATCTGCTTTATATACATTATTTACACAATGGGCTGCACATGATTGGCTAATTCTAGAATTCTACTGTAAGCCAATCAGGTTGTGGATTCACTTCTATCTGGAGCATGATTGGGTGGTTCCTGCCAACCAATCATACTGCTGCATTGTTCTAGGACTAATCAGACTGCTGCATTCTGAATCCTATTGTTCTAGGACCAATCAGACTGCTGCAATTTGGATCCTATTGTTCTAGGACCAATCAGACTGCTGCAGTTTGGATCCTATTCAACTCAGTACATAACAGACCCGGAAGTACCGGAAAGGGTTACTTCCAGGTTCCACCGCTCGTGCATGCGCGCAAAATGACATCACGCACACGCGCAGAAGCGGCAAATCGCAACCCGCTCAGATGTGGGTTGCGTTCTGCTCATGTTGCGAACAGGGCTCCGGAACGGATCGTCTTCGCAACCAGAGGTACCACTGTACAGCACGCAGGGCCATCTTAAGCATATGTGGCGCCAGGGTGCAAAGATCCGCCCCTCCAGGTTGACCAAAGTGGTTGACCTTTTTATAGGGCGGGCTGGTGAGGCACACACGGCACAGCTGGCCTGACCGGCCACCTCAGCAGCAACAGAGGAGCCCGAGGCGGCAGCGGTGGCAGCAGAGCAAGGCTGGGGGGCAAGCCCAGCCCAGCGCAACAACAGTCGAGCCTGAGGCAGTGGTGACTGAGTGAAGCCGGGCGCCTCGTGTGAGCAGCGTGCGCTGGGCGGCTTCTCTCGACGGCCCGCCAATCCCAGGCGCACAGGAGGGCAGAGCCAGCTGGCTGCCTCAGCGCCTCGCTCACCTGCAGCAGAAGAGCTGTGGCACTCCAAGGGGTTTCTGCTCCGCTCAGCAGCGGCTGTCGGCTCTTCCCAATCCCCGGACTCCAAATCTCGGCCCCAGACTCTCGGCCTGGCACCCCTGGGAGCCCGGCGCCCGGGTGCCCCACACCCCTAACACCTATGGGTAAGGCGGCCCTAACAACACCTGCAGAAACCACATTCTTGACCGTTGGAACCTCTCTTGGTCTCTTGGTTTTGAATAAACATTCACAAACTTTTTATTGGTAATACAGTGGTACCTCGGGTTACATATGCTTCAGGTTACATACGCTTCAGGTTACAGACTTTGCTAACCCAGAAGTAGTACCTCGGGTTAAGAACTTTGCTTCAGGATGAGAACAGAAATCACGCGGCGGCAATGGGAGGCCCCATTAGCTAAAGTGGTGCTTCAGGTTAAGAACAGTTTCAGGTTAAGAACGGACCTCCGGAACGAATTAAGTACTTAACCTGAGGTACCACTGTATATAGATAGATAAATTAAGGATCTTTACAATTTTATAATATGCAGAAAATAACATGTGCTGAAAAACCAGAGAGAGGAGCTGAGGGAAGTCTGGGGTGGGTGGGTTTCTTTATGGGGGAGGGGGAAAATTGGGGGGTATGAGTATGATGTGGTTTTGATAAATTGCTATGTTGAAATTCCTAATAAAAAAAAATATTATTTTTTTTAAAAAGGAACCACTCTTGGTCTCATCCGCTCAACCCACCTGTCTTCGCATGCAGGGGGCGTCCGTAACTCACCGAAGTTTTGAGACCCATCAGCTGCCCTCGCCTGGTTTAGCCAGCCAGTTGAAGCCGTATTCTGGGATTGTGGCCGCTGTTGCATGCTGAAAGCTTCTAGGAGCCACAGGTGAGATCTGAGTGCAGGTTGGGGACCAAAGGTGGACAAACCACCCCAGAAGGAGCATGGTGTGTGTATCCCTCTCTCTCCCCCCCCCCAAATACCACCTCTCCCTTAATATTCCTTTGTTAAATCATTTTTATTAATTTTCCAATAAAAAATATCCAATTAACATATCAAATCATAATCCAATAAAAAAATAAAATAAAATAAAGGTTGAATTATCTTCCAAATTATAATTTTTAATTTTTCTGTCTTCCCATAGTCTGGACCTTGAAGCATAACTCCAAATCTCAATCCTGCCTCTCGTCGTCGTTTCCATATTTCCACATCTCGATTTTAACACTCTGACTTCTCGTCTCTGACTCTACGATTCTCAGTCATGTCAGAAATCATAGTATCCTTTCGTCCGTCAAATACAGCTTTGTTTGTGTAAAATATTTTTTTCCGACTGTCTTTTTGCCAGCACAGCTTCATCTGGCTCCATTCCAATCTGGGCTGTTATCCAACTCTCTGAATCCCCAAACATTTCCATAATTAAAATATCAGTGGATTCTACACAATGAAACCTGATCCCACAATGCATTTGTTGCTCTTTCAGGTGCTGTGGAGCTTATTCCCCGCCCCCCATTGTCCCACTGTTATTTAAAAAATAAGGTAGGCAAGTTGCTGCACCCTTTTGCTGTTGTCCCAGTTCATCCCTTGAATGCCCTCAGAAAGAAAGATGGATTAAATGGCAACATTGAAAGAAGAATGGGGGAAACAGGTGACAGTTATTAATGGAATTTTCAGAAACAACTGAACCAAGATTAACTCTTTTTAAAAGTCATTTTATTTTTGTGGGGGCAAAAATCCTTTCCTCTTCCATATGCCCCCTCCCCCACCTCAAATCTTTTCTGGGTTCCCCCCCCCACAACCCTCCAGAGCTGATTTGGGGACAACTCCTGAAAATATTGAGCTGAATGTCACCCATAATATGTAAAACAGCAAGACAGGGAACTGCTACATCACCACCAAATTTCCAAGTTTTTGCAAAGGAAATAGAGAAGAATAGGCGGTAAGGAAAGAAAATGGAAGATAACCCCTCACATGTTCTCCGTCTAAAATTTCCACATTGACCCTTTTTAAACGTATTGACTTTAGTCCTCCTTGTATTAAATTGATGCCAGTTATCCTTCTCAGGATCCTTCACCGGGAAACTATTTCCCTTAGCTGCTACCAAAAATATATACAGACATTCATACAATAGCCGTAAAGGTAAAGGTAAAGGGACCCCAGAGCGTTAGGTCCAGTCGTGACAGACTCTGGGGTTGCGGCGCTCATCTCTTTTTATTGGCTGAGGGAGCCAGCATGACTAAGCCACTTCTGGCGAACCAGAGCAGCGCATGGAAACGCCGTTTACCTTCCCGCCGGAGTGGTACCTATTTATCTACTTGCACTTTGACATGCTTCCAAACTGCTAGGTTGGCAGGAGCACGGGATTCGAACCGCCGACCTTCTGATCGGCAAGTCCTAGGCTCTGTGGTTTAACCCACAGCGCCACCCGCGTCTCTACAATAGCTTTACAAAACTGTTAATATAAAACCGGGGAGGTTATAGGGGCTTGGGGGATATTAACAAACATTTCAAATCATCTGGTTGTTCCAAAGTTGTTTAAACTTTCTTCCAGCCTTGTTCAAACCTGGGGGGAGTGGGGAATAAATACACCTTCCCTGATGAGCCCAGATTAATTTTCTCCAATTTTCTCCCAGTCGTTCCCAACCTGGTGCCCTCCAGAGCTTTTGGACTAGAATTCCCATGTAGTCTGGTGCTGGTGGGAGTTTTAGTACAACTGGAGGGTGCCAAATTCATGATGTCTGTCATATCCCAGCTTCCAAGTCTGGGTACCAGGTTTGCGTTGCACATTCAGATCTAGCTGCCATCAACTTATTTTTTTAAAAGTGCCACCTCATCCTTTGCTACCTGCCCGTTTTAGAAATGTTAAGAAAATGAAATGGGGGGGGGGTTATTATTATTCACCCACCCTTCACCCAAAGACCCCAGGGCGGGTTGCAACAATTAAAACACAAGCTTAGTTTTTAACAGGTCGGGGTTGAGTTGGATTGGCTCGTACGTCTTTTAGCTTGCATTCTTGCTTTTATACTTTCTTCGTAAGTTGTTTTCAGTTCTCTCTGCTGGAAAAAAGGGCCTGGAAGAACAGGATTTCTGTCTCGCCTGTCTAGCAATGTGGCAAAGATGGGCGGGAAAGGGAACAGGCAAGCACGATCTTTGCATCGCCGGGGGTTGGACTAGATGACCCATGGATCCCTTTTAACCCTATAATTCTATGACCAATAAGCAGCCCGAGGCACATTCCCATGGGAATGACAATTCCCAAGACTCGCAACCCAGGGAAGTGAGACCCATGGGCAGGATAGAGAACACTTTTTGGGGTGGGGGCTAATCTGATTTACGCACTCAAGAGCTGTGAGGCACCAAGAGAATTAAGAAGCCCTTCCCACTGAGGGGAATATTTAGTGCCTCACCACCCCCACCCCAAAGCAGGGTGATTCCCGCCCACCCCCACCCTCACCCCCGTTATAAAGATTTCAGAAAAGGAAAAAGAAATCTTGAAATATTCAGTACAACACTGTAACACCGTTCCAACACAACATTCTGGCAAAGAGTTTCTCCCCTGTGAGAGTTCTCTGATATGAAGTAAGATTCCTCCTGAACCCCTTTCCACAGTCTGTTCACTTTTAGGGCATCTCCCTCGTCCTGCTCCGTCTTCCGCTGCAATATTCAGCTCCCCCTTCCCAACATCTATGTGGTTTCTCCGGCGCTGACTCTCGCCTCAAGCCCGTTCCACCCTCCATAACTTAACATGGTCGCTCCCGTGCTCCCCTGTGTAGATTATCTGATGAGCAGTAAGGAGCTGCCTGGGACTCAGGCCCTTCCCACACTCCACGCATTTTGGGCTCAGCCCCTGTTCGCACTCCACGCATTCCGGCGCTTCTGCCTGAGCGTGTTTCTTTTTATGCCTGTTGAGACTGATGCTGCGACTGAAGCTTTTCCCGCACTCAAGGCATTTGTAGGGCTTCTCGCCGGTGTGAGTTCTTTCGTGCGCCGTGAGGATGGAATTGCGTCCGAAGCTTTTCCCGCACTCGAGGCATTTGTAGGGTTTCTCCCCGGCGTGGCTTCTCTGATGTCTCTTAAGGGTCCCGCTCCTGTTGAAGCGCTTCCCGCATTCCACACACTCGTAGGGTTTCTCCCCCGTGTGGATTCTCTGATGTGCGGTAAGAGTCCCGCTGTCGCTGTAGCTCTTTCCGCACTCCACGCACTGATACGGTTTTTCCCCTGTGTGGGTGACGCGGTGCCGATTGTAGTCTGACCTGCATTTGAAGATCTTCGCGCACACGGGACACTGGATCCCTCGCTTGCCTTTGGGATCTTGTTTAGGGATCAGGAATTCACAACCTTCAGCCACCTTGGAAAGGGAGGATTTGATTTTCTCGTTCTTCGACTGCTTCGCTTTCTGCCTTTTTGATGCCTTTGGATCCTTAAACGTTTCCTGTCCTGCTTTTTGCTTCATTGCTTCTTCCTTCTCACTTTCGCTCTCCCGCCAATCACCCGCTGGGGGCAGAGGGAAGGAAAAAAAATAAAACCCCACAGTTAAACATGGGAAAAAGGAACAGCGCACCAAAGAAACTTGAATTAATTCGGAACAATTAGAAATCATTTATTTATTACGTTTGCGTACAACCTTTTCCTCCAAGGAATTTAACGTGGCAAACATGATTCCCCCCCTTCCCATTTTACACTGGTGTAAATGAGATGCGGTGTCCTTGCTAGGACACCACTGTTGTCTCAAAGCTGCTGGAAACTGTAGCTCTGTGAGAAGCAAACTACAGATCCCAGCATTCTTTGGGGGATATAATGCAGCTCTGCGCTAGGAATCCATCCCTTCAGTAGCCCTCAGCCACGGAAAAAGTGCCCTTACCTGCACAGACCGCATTACCAAAATCCTCCATCACAACTTCCTTGTAGAGAGTTATTTGGCCTGGATCCAGGAAATCTCACTCCTCTTTGGGGAAGTGCACACCCGCCGCCTCCAACGTCGCCAGTTACTGAAAGAAAGAAAAAAGGGCTTTCAGTTTTAAATGGTTGTGGGAAATTGCCGTCAAATATAGCAAGGGATGCGGGTGGCGCTGTGAGTTAAACCACAGAGCCTAGGACTTGCTGATCAGAAGGTCGGTGGTTCGAATCCCCGCGACGGGGTGAGCTCCCGTTGCTCGGTCCCTGCTCTTGCCAACCTAGCAGTTCAAAAGCATGTCAAAGTGCAAGTAGATAAATAGGTACTACTCCGGCGGGAAGGTAAACGGCGTTTCCGTGCGCTGCTCTGGTTCGCCAGCAGCGGCTTAGTCATGCTGGCCACATGACCTGGAAGCTGTACGCCGGCTCCCTCGGCCAATAAAGCGAAATGAGCGCTGCAACCCCAGAGTCGTCCGTGACTGGACCTAATGGTCAGGGGTCCCTTTACCTTTATAACTAGCAAGCATAGGGCTAGTTAATGCATGAAGGGGTTAAGACCACCGAAGTTTATTCTAGACTCAGGTCATGTTCCTGGAAGAAAGTTAATTTTCCTAGTTTGTTCGTTTTCTTTCATCTTGTGAACCCACCTTGCTCACTACAAACTCAGACCGTTATTTCACTATATTTTATATCCCAAGATTTCTGCTTGTGTTTATTTGTTGCTGCATGGATAAATGCACGAACCTAACTTTAGTTTGTAAGTAAAGTATGCCACCTGCGTATTCCTGTATTGCAAGGGTCGGAGTAGATGACATCTGGGGTCCCTTATAACTCCCAGGTGACAAGTCTGCAAAAGGAGTCGGATCCACCAGATAAGCTTTTATTTACCCCTCCAGAGCAAAGGAGTCCAGCCAAACTCTCAAGAGGGGGTCTGGAGAAGAGCCTTCGCCACTTTGAACAGCAGCAACCTCAGAGGGAAGGAGGGGGATAATTTATTTATTGCCACTGCCTTGATGGCAGAAAGTGAGGAGGAATTAAAGAACCTTTTAATGAGGGTGAAAGAGGAGAGCGCAAAATATGGTCTGAAGCTCAAAATTAAAAAACCCCGAAGATCATGGCCACTGGTCCCATCACCTCCTGGCAAATAGAAGGGGAAGAAATGGAGGCAGTGAGAGATTTTACTTTCTTGGGCTCCATGATCGCTGCAGATGGTGACAGCAGTCACAAAATTAAAAGGCGCCTGCTTCTTGGGAGAAAAGCAATGACAAACCTAGACAGCATCTTAAAAAGCAGAGACACCACCTGGTTAAAGCTATGGTTTTCCCAGTAGTGATGTATGGAAGTGAGAGCTGGACCATAAAGAAGGCTGATCGCCGAAGAATCGATGTTTTTGAATTATGGTGCTGGAGGAGACTCTTGAGAGTCCCATGGACTGCAAGAAGATCAAACCGATCCATTCTGAAGGAAATCAGCCCTGAGTGCTCACTGGAAGGACAGATCGTGAAGCTGAGGCTCCAATACTTTGGCCACCTCATGAGAAGAGAAGACTCCCTGGAAAAGACCCTGATGTTGGGAAAGATGGAGGGCACAAGGAGAAGGGGACAACAGAGGACGAGATGGTTGGATAGTGTTCTCGAAGCTACAAACATGAGTTTGACCAAACTGCGGGAGGCAGTGGAAGACAGGAGTGCCTAGCGTGCTCTGGTCCAGGGGGGTCACGAAGAGTTGGACACGACTAAATGACTAAACAACAACTGCCTTTAGACTAGACCAAACAGGCTCTCTTCAGGTCCAGGAACTCCAAAAGCAGCTCCCCCTCTGGTTCTGTAGAATGAAAGCCGCTCCACCTCTTTCTGTGTGGCTGGTGGTCTCTCCTTCCCTGGAGGTTTTTAAGCAGAGGTTGGATGGCCATCTGTCTGTCCTGAATGCTTTAACTGAGATTCCTGGATTGCAAGGGGGTTAGACTAGATCAGTGTTTCCCAACCTTGTGCCTCCAGCTGTTTTGAACTACAACTCCCATCATCTCTGACTAGCAAGACCAGTGGCAAGGGATGATGGGAAGTGTAGTCCAAAAACAGCTGGAGGCACAAGGTTGGAAAACATTGGACTAGATGAATCTCAGGGTCCCTTCCAACTCTGCAATTCCATGATACACCCCCCCACAGGGACTGGATGGAGCTCTTAGGAAGGAAGATCCTGCAACTGAGAAAAATGCAGTTTTGAAGCCAGTAGACCAGGAGACTCTTAATCCCAGGGTTGTGGGTTCAAATCCCACGTTGGTTAAAAGATTGGCCTCAACTAGGGCCAGGGCCTTTTCAGTACTGGCCCCAACCTGGTGGAACACTCTAGCACAAGAGACTAGGGCCCTGCAGGACTTGACATTTTTTGCAGGACCTGCAAGACAGAGCTGTTCCGCCTGGCCTTTGGTTCGGACTCAGTCTGACCCTTATGTTTCCCTCCCCTTATAGTCTTGATTTATCGGCTACTTTAAAATGAGGCCACATTATAAATTGCATTTTAACCTGTATTTTAAATTGCCCCCGCTCTTTCCCCCTATTATGTTTTTACTGTGATTTTATTGGTGTTTAGCTGCCCTGAGCCCGGCTCTGGCCGGGGAGGGCGGGGTATAAATAAAATTTATTATTATTTTTATTATTATTATTATCCCCACATTGCAGGGGCTTGGAGTGGAATGATCCTCTGTAGATCCCTTCCGACTCTACAATTCTATGGCACTTTGCAGCTGCAAAAACCAAGATTCTTGGGACCGTGGAGTCGCCTTCCTTTATATCCTTAATTTTTTGTGTTTTTTAAGAGCGTCTGCCAGCAAGGCTGCTTCTTCTGTACTGTACCAAATCAGCCCCCCAGCCAAATATCCAAAAGAGCCTTGTGCAAGGGGGGCACCCAGCTGATGGACCCCCATTTTGCAACCTGAGCTCCTGGGTCAAAAGGAAGCTCTGAGCCTCTGAACCCTTTACCTCTTTGGTCCTGCCCTGTGCAGCATCTGCCTCCCGGCCAAGGGACGTCGCCAGGCCTCCTTCCCCTTCCTGGAGGACCAAAGCAAGTGGCTCACTCTGGCCTCCCCTCCCCACAACTTGACAAACTTCCTTCCCCTCTAGGAGCCGCAGCTCAGTGTTTTTAACCATTGGAGGACTGAGCGTCAGAGGCTGCCTTCGCCTGGCCTTTCCCGCGCCTGCCATACGTCCGGTATTTACCGGACAGAGACAGGACGGGGTTTTCGGGAAGCGACAAAAAAAATTATATTTAAAAAAGTAACAAAAATTATGACAAGCGAGTGTCCGGGAAAATCCGGGCGTGTGGCAGCCCCTATCGGAAGTGTTGATTTATTGGCGATTTCCCCCCAAAATAGCTAAAAAGCTTCATTTTTTTTGGGGGGGGGAGATTTTGCAACAGCTTTGCCCCACCCCAAATAATCAACAACTTTGAAATATGGCAGTCTCCCCCTGGTTGCTTCCAAGGTGTCCCTGTCTGTCATTGTTGCATACAGGTAAATTTGGGCTGATTTATCATCCTTTGTCGGATTTGGCATCCGGTACTCTTTTGAATGTTTCCTATAGAATCACAGAATTTTGGAGCTGGAAGGGATCCTAAGGATCATCTAGTGACCCCTTGCAATGCAGCTGTGATCGAACCTGCAACCTTGGCATTGTCAGCACCCTCCAACCCACAGAGCTATCCAGGCTCTGAGGTTTGTGAGAGGGAGGTTGTTGGTTTGTTGTCTTCTTACTTTTATGATGCATTTTGCATTTCTCATACTGTATTGTAATTTTATTTTGTGAACCAGCCTGAGAGCTACGGATGAAGGGCGGAATACAAATTTAACAATTAATAATAATACTGTTTTTAAAATAGGTTGCACAAATAATAGGGAGGTCTTGCACAAGATCGGGTTATATTTTCTGCTACAGTGGTACCTCGGGTTAAGTACTTAATTTGTTCCAGAGGTCCGTTCTTAACCTGAAACTGTTCTTAACCTGAAGCACCACTTTAGCTAATGGGGCCTCCTCCTGCTGCTGGAGCACAAATTCTGTTCTCATCCTGAAGCAAAGTTCTTAACCTGAAGCACTATTTCTGGGTTAGCGGAGTCTGTAACCCGAAGTGTATGTAACCTGAGGTACTGAAGGGGTACAGTTAGGGTTACCCCAGAAAGCCCTAAAAAAACCTGTTTGTGAATCCCCGCCCCCCAGCCAGGCCTCGGCGTATGCATTTTTAAAAAACTGCATTTTCCTCTAATGAAGCGGTACAGTTAGGGTTACCCCAGAAAGCCCAAAAAAACCTGTTTGTGAATTCCCCCCCCCCCAGCCAGGCCTCGGCGTACGCATTTTAAAAAAACTGCATTTTCCTCTAAGACAAAAAAGCACGAGCTAAGCAGTCCTCTGTAACAAAAACGCTGTAACAAACCCAGAGCTGGGAACAGTAAAAGCTTTCGCTTCCCAGATCCCAGATAACCTTGTCCTGTTACATTGATTTGCAACATACTTCCGGGAACAGAGCCAGAGAACGAAAAGCAACATTTCTATGTAAGAATCTGTGAAGGGGGAGAGGAAAAAAGGGGTTTGAAAAAAGGATAAAGCCTGCTTGTAAAATGTTTTCGGCGCGGCCTGTCTTTTGTGAACTGAATCACACAGGTGCCTTCTGCCCCCCCTCCCCCCATGGCAGAATAAAATGCTCTTTCTCTGGATTAACCCCTTGGTGTTGTTTGACTCCTTTCCTCTCTGCTCGGGTGCAACAATTATTCCTACCCATGGATTAAAAAGGCTACAGTACCACTGTACTGGTGTGTTTCAACCAGGTGGCTTCTTTCAGAGAATCTGGGAACTGTAGTTTCCCCATCACCGAGCTACAGTTCCCACCACCCTTAATGAACTACAGTTCCCAGGGTTTCCTGGAGAAAGCCGTGAGCTTTAAACTTGCTTTGAAGAAAGCAAGGCTCCTGACCTGGTCTTCACCGGTGTCTGGTAATCCCAACTAGGCAACAAAGCTCACCTGGTCAAAACATTTTGCCGCCCAGGGGGGCCAACCCAACCCAACTTGAATAAACCCGGGGGGGGGGGGGCAGGCAAGCCCCACCCCACATAATTGATCACATGACACAGCACACACACACCATTTGAATGGCAATGCCCATCCACTTTGGGGGCCCACTTTGAACGCCCGCGCCCCCAGACAGCTCTGCCAGTAGACTCTTCATCTCAGGGTTGTGAGTTCGAGACTCACCATGGGCAAAAAAGATTCCTGCATCGCAGGGGGTTGCATGGCACGTTGAAGGAGCGGGAATATAATTAGCTGCAAATAGAATAGAGCCCTGCAGCGCCTTGGAACCAGGGTGGAGAAACCGAGGGGATCAGGGTTCAAATTCCCATGTATTGAGCCTGGGCCTGGCCTACATCACTAGGTTGTTGTGTGTGTTTTTGTTTTTTTTTAATATGATGATCTTTATTGTTGTTTTTTTTAAATTATATACTATAAATACACATATTACATTACATTTTACATTTGTTCTTGCTCTCAAGAGCTGGCTTCCTTCCTTCTTTTTTGTGTTGTCTTTGACTTTTCGCATTGCCTTTATCCATTTTGTATATAGTTCTTCAGTTTTTGTCCATGAAATGTCTGTAAACAAATAAATCTTTCTATATGTACAATTCTTGTTCTCTATCTATATTCATTTACAAATACTGTTCAACAATGGTCATAATATATATTTTTAATTCATTTTGGTATTATTGTCCAATAAATTTCTTTGTATATTCCCGTTATGATGATTATTTCAATTCTATTGGTTTCCCTATTTCACATCATCTTCTCTATATATAACATAAATTTCCCCCATTCTTCTGGATATGTTTCGAGTTGGGACAAAACTATAATGTATGAAAACACAGTGATAATATTCGACCTGCTTGTGTTGTGTTCAAGCAGAAACTGCTGTCCTTTTTGTACCTTTAATGGTTAAGGGGAAAACAGAGTTCTCCTTTTTCCCCTCACCCTAGAGAGGAAGGAAATGGAAAGCAAGGGGGGCTGCAATGAGCGTTGCACCTTCTCCTTCTAGGAACTGGGTTTTTGTGTTCCATTTTTGGAGAAAATTGGAGGAAGCTTGTGCCTGTGGATGCTGAGTGTTAAAGGTGCATTGATTTTTTGAAAATGGGGGGAATATAGGGGGCTGGTTGGACTTGGGAGAGGGGTGGCTGCAGGAGGAGGAGAGAATGAATGGTAGTGGAAGGGATCACTGTGCAGTGGCAGAACACCTGCTTGGGGTGCAGAAGGTCCATGCAGTGATGCTGCCAGTCAGTGTAGACAATAGGTAAAGGTAAAGGGACCTCTGACCATTAGGTCCATTCGTGGCCGACTCTGGGGTTGCGGTGCTCATCTCATTTTATTGGCTGAGGGAGCCAGCATACAGCTTCCGGGTCATGTGGCCAGCATGACTAAGCCGCTTCTGGCGAACCAGAGCAGTGCACGGAAAGGCTGTTTATCTTCCTGCCGGAGTGGTACCTATTTATCTACTTGCACTTTGACGTGCTTTCGAACTGCTAGGTTGGCAGGAGCAGGGACTGAGAAACGGGAGCTCACCCCGTCGCAGGGATTCGAACTGCCGACCTTCTGGTCAGCAAGTCCTAGGCTCTGTGGTTTAACCCACAGCACCACCCGTGCCCCTAGTGTAGACAATAGTGAGCCTATTTAAAAATCTCTTCCTTTGAACCATGGGGACTAGCACCCAGCTCAAGTGTGGGGTGCCTGCTTGCATGTAGAAGGTCTCAGGTTCAGTCTGCGGCATCCCAAGCAACCTCCCCTACAAAACCCTGGAGAGTTGTCGCTGCCAGTCAGTGCCAGCAGTACTGAACTAGATGTACCAAGGGTTTGGCTCAATAGAAGGCAGCTTCCTTTGTTTCTAAGATTCTCGGAAATTAGGGGGTGACTCACAAGCAACAACATCCAATGCCCTTTTAAAATGTGTTGGGGCGGGTTATTGGGTTGTTTTTGTTTTGTTTTGTGATTTTATATTGTGATTTTATCTCATGAACTGCCCTGAGACCTGCAGGCATAGGGCGGTATACAAATTTAATTCACAACAACAACCACAAGAAACCCTTGGCAGAGGGAGGGACAGCCCCATTAGATGCAAAACAGTAATTTTTCTGCTATTCATAAAATGGAAAGAGCTGGGCAGAATCGGGTCCCTATATAGAATCGTAGAAAGGGATCTCCAGGGTCATCTAGTCCAACCATATATATATATATATATATATATATATATATATATATATTCTAAATGAGTATATATGAGATAGATAGATATATATATATATATATATATATATATATATATTCAGTTTTACAATTTAGAATACTCATTTAAGCATCCTTGTAATATCAATGACTTCCCTTCTTCTCTTTCCATGGTTCATTTTGGATAGCATAAATCCCTGCATATTTTATATAAACTAAACCATTCAATATTCCATTATTGCATCCATCAAAACTTATTTACACTGTTGAAGTTATCATAGAATCATAGAATCCTAGAGTTGGAAGAGACCACAAGGGCCATCGAGTCCAACCCCCTGCCAAGCAGGAAACGCCACCAGAGTACTCATGACCTATGGTCGTCAAGCCTCTGCTTAAAGACCTCCAAAGAAGGAGACTCCACCACACTCCTGGGCAGCAAATTCCACTGTCGAACAGCTCTCACTGTCAGGAAGTTCCTCCTAATGTTTAGGTGGAATCTTTTTTCTTGTAGTTTGGAACCATTGCTCCGTGTCCGCCTCTCCGGAGCAGAATGGGAGCTTAATGCTGCCAGCATTTTCAAGTGTACACAATTCCCCCCCCCCCATATATTCAATAAACATTTTCCAGTCTTCTCTAAACGCATGTTTGTCTTGTTCTCTTATTCTATATGTTAAGTCCGCAAGCTGTGCATATTCCATCAGCTTAAGTTGCCATCCTTCTTTAGTTGGGACCTCGCTTGTTTTCCATAATCCAGCCATTTTCGAACTGTCACAGGTTCCCCATCTGTGGCCCAAAAGACAACCAAGTGCTGCCATATATTGTACCACGACTAAGAATAGCGATGCTGTCCCTTCAGGCTCTGATAGAAACATAGGAGGCGGTTATATTCAGGCAGAGGCTCTCCCAAGATTTCAGGCAGGGGAGGCTCCCATCCATGCCAGGAAAGGTCAAGGATTGAACCAGTGGCCTTCTGCATGCAAAGCAGATGTTCTGCCCATGAGCTATGGCTCTCTAGGTCATTATTAACATTGGAAGCTGATGTCTCAGATCATTTGTCCATTTGGCTCAGTGCTGTAGACACTGGCTGGCAGCAGCTTTCCAGAGTTTCAGTAATAATAATAATAATAATAATAATACACAATTTCTTTCCTTCGTTCATTTGCAGAGCAAAACAAATGGCCTGAGCTGAGAGACAGGCATCCCCAACCCTGTGAGTGAAAATGGCTGCAGAAATCCCAGCAGCCTCTCTGGGTCTCCAGCTCCAGTGGGCAGCAGAGGCCGGTGCGGAGACAGGAATTAAAACGGAGCAGGCGGAATTGGCAAGGCTGGGGCCAGAGATGGCACCGGAAGGGACTGTCTGTCTTGGGGGCACAGAGGGACTGCATCCGAGCCAGACGGACCCACAACGTATCAAAGAGGAGTCGGAAGAGGAGCTGTCGTCCCGGCAATGGGAAGCCCAGTGGCAGGAATTCCTCCGGACTGTGCAGGCCCCACACTCTGGGGGAGAAGGAAGCCCACAGCTCCTGGGGGATGGGGCATGGGGCGAGGCAAAGCCTTCTGGGTCCTCCTTTGAGGGAGCAGCCATTCCCAGCCAGTGGACTGGAGCAGGAGACAGCAAGACCAGCCAGGGAAACATCGGGCAAGTGAAGGAAATCAAGATGGAGGACATCAGCAGCTCTGAGGCTCATCGCCAGCTCTTCAGGCAGCTCTGCTACCGGGACGCCCAGGGCCCTCGCGAGGTCTACGGGCTCCTGAGGGAGCTTTGCCATCAGTGGCTGAGGCCAGAGAAGCACACCAAGGAGCAGATCCTGGACCTGGTGATCCTGG
Source organism: Podarcis cretensis (assembly GCF_951804945.1). Taxonomy (NCBI): domain Eukaryota; kingdom Metazoa; phylum Chordata; class Lepidosauria; order Squamata; family Lacertidae; genus Podarcis; species Podarcis cretensis. The sequence continues at coordinate 121,443,919 of NC_137171.1, forward strand.
AGCAGTTTCTGGCTGTCCTGCCCTCGGAAATGGGGAGCTGGGTGGAGGAGCGAGGCTCAGAGGGCTGCGTTCAGGCCCTGGCCCTGGCAGAGGAGTTTCTCCTGAGGCACCAGGAGGTGGAGAAAGCGGGAGGGCAGGTGAGAGAAGCATTTGGGGGTCCAGAGTTGACAAAGGGGTTAAAAAAGTGGCTTAAGAATATGACTCCCCGATCACCCAATGAATGGTTGTGACTCCCCGGAGATTAATGCCAGGGATAATGCAAGCTGAGAAGTGAACGTGTTCTCTCTTGCTCTGCTGGGGCTGAATAGGAAAAATGTTTTTTCCTCCTCTTTCAGGGACTGAGGACCATTGGAGAGGCGGCTGCTTGTGTCACCGAAGGAGAAAAGCAGGGAAACAGGGTGACTTCAGGTAAAAATTATTTCTTCGCACTTGAATCACCGCTGGAGGGAGAAGTGGGGGGTTTTGTGATCCAAACATCTGTATGTCAGATAGGGCTGGGCAATATCTGGTTTTCAACATTGCGATATGTCACCAGCTACACAATGTGATATACCAATATATCACAATGTTTGAAAGTATTGCAGGAGGCATGGTCACTTGAGAAAAACTTATCTCTGTCCATTTCCTCCGTGCTCAAAATGGCTGGGGAGACCAAGTCAGATAGGTGGAGTGTTCTTCTTCTTATTATTCCATGCATAATTTTATAGACTTCTGTCATGTCACGTCTTACTGGATTCCCCCCCCCCAAAAAAAAACCCTTGTGGGAGAAAATTTGCTTTGGGCTTCAACACAGAAACTCACACCACATTCACAATTAGAGGAAAGGGCCCAGAGAGTCTTTGATTGCTCTCTGTTAGAACTCAAACTATATAGGAAAATGCACATCACCTTGGCTGTTTCTGACAGATTGGATCCTAAAATTCCTAGGCACTCCATGTCCTGATGAATAGCAGAGTCCCAGAAGCATATATTTGGAGTGGATGTGTCATGTAGTAATAAAATATGCAGAGTCAAAGGTCCATCAGTAAAAGAAAAAACTTTTACTTCAAGGCAAAAGGGCTTTGTTACAAAAAAAAAAACACAACCTAAACTTCAGAGAAAAAACTGCAAATGTGTGAGGTACAAACGAAAGTGAGAGAGAGAGCAGCTTGCTGAGCGCACAAATTTATCTCTCCTGGCTCAGCGTGACCTTGAGATAGTCAAAACAATATTTGCAACAGCAGTGAACCTTCTAGAATGAACTAGAATCTTCCAGCATTTTCCAGTTTCTTCCCTCAAAGACTTTAGCCATGACAGTTTCATCCTCTGGCCAAGCAGGTTCTGCCACCTCATTGTCCCAACCTCTATAATCCACCTGCACTCCTTAGAAATACTTACTCAAACCACTTTTTTTGCAGTATGTGCAGAGCCTTTCTCGTACCTTATCTGCAGTTGTCTTTCACTCTAGCCTCATAATGGGTTTAATAGGATTTCTGCCTCACACTGCAACCTTTTCTCATGGAAAGTTGCTCCTGTTCCATTAATTGAGTTTCGTATCTCCCTCTCCTCTTGCAGGTGTTGGCGGAGAAAGCGATCAAGATGGCAAAACGCTGAAAGGGGAAACTGAGGCAAAGCAGGCATGGAGGACAAAATTTGTCGCTCCCGAAGGCGACAATGTGCATGAAGTTCAGATCAAAGAAGAATATTGCGTTGGAAACGACAGGACTGAATTCCCTCTATGTGCAAAAAACTTAGCTAGTAGGTCACACCTTAGAGCAGACAGGAGAATGCACGCTGGGGAGAAACCATTTAAATGCACCGACTGTGGGGAGAGCTTCAGTAGCCAGAAAAGCTACGTTATCCACCAAAGAATCCACACCGGGGAGAAACCTTATAAATGCTCGGACTGTGGAAAGAGCTTCAGGCAAAGGATACAGCTTACCATTCATCAGAGAATACACACAAGCGAGAAACCCTTTACGTGCTCAGAGTGCGGAAGGACTTTCCGATGCAGCTCAAACCTCATTTCCCATTGGCGAATCCACATGGTGGACAAACTCTTCCGATGTTCGGTGTGCGGAAAGAGCTTCAACCGGAGCAAAAGTCTGACGTTGCATCAGAAAATCCACACGGGGGTGAAACCCTTCAAATGCTCAGAGTGTGGGAAGATCTTTAGCAGGAGCAAAAGTCTTAACTCGCATCTAAGGATTCATATGGGGGAGAAGCCATATACGTGTTCGGAGTGTGGGAAGAGCTTCAGTAGGAGGACTAGCCTTACTCTGCATCAGAGAAGCCACACGGGTGAGAAGCCGTACATGTGCACCCTGTGTGGAAAGAGGTTCAGTAGGAGCTCGAACCTTCGGTCTCATAAGAAAATCCACACAGAGGGGAAACCGTATAAATGTCTGCAGTGTGGAAAGAGCTACCGTCACAGCATCACCCTTGGTATTCATCAGAGAAGCCACACAGGAGAGGAACCTTATATGTGCCCAGTGTGTGGGAAGAGATTCGGTCATAAGCATCACCTTACTTCACATCAGAAAATACACACAGGCGAGAAGCCGTTTGCCTGTTCCCTGTGCGGAAGGAGCTTCAGCCACAACATCAGTCTTAAGAGACATCAGAGAATCCACACAGGGGAGAAGCCGTATAAGTGCTCGGAGTGCGGGAAGGACTTCAGTCGGAGCACCAATCTTAGGTCCCACCAGAGAATCCACACGGGGGAGAAACCGTACACGTGCTCCGAGTGCGGGAAAAGCTTCAGTCGGAACACCAGCCTCACTTACCATCAGAGAATCCACACAGGGGAGAAACCCTATAAATGCCCCAAGTGCGGAAAGAGCTTCAGTCGGAAAACGGGTCTTACGTCTCACCAGGAAACCCACAAAGGGAGGAACTGTATCGGTGCTCGGAGCGTGGAAAGAGCTTCGACAGTCACACACCCTTTAACTAACGCGAAAGAAACCGTGGAAGGGAAAATGGAGTGAATCCCAATGAGCACAGAAAGAACTTGTGCTGGCATGCAGATCTTCCAAATGATCCTTCTCCAGAAGGTGGTGTATAAATAATTTAGACTGGATATTTTCCTTAAGAATGGATAGATTTGATCTTCTTGCAGTCCATGGGACTCTCAAGAGTCTCCTCCAGCACCATAGTTCAAAAGCATCAATTCTTCGGCGATCTGCCTTCTTTATGGTCCACCTCTCACTTCCGTACATCACTACTGGTTTTCAAATTTAGAAAAATGCAAAAGAAAAAAAAAAAGCTTACGGTGCGAAACATGCCATAGCACGCTATATAAATAAGTAATACACCATTAACTGGATCAGGCCTAAAATACAATGGGAAATTAAAGAGGAAAAACACAGAAGAAAGGGAAGAGTATGTTTGTGTCTTTGTGTGTTTTGCCTTTGCTGGGGGAATTTCTTGAACTCTGTGGACGCCTCTCGCTTGCCTGGATGAAGGATGGAGGTTGGGTATGAGCCTTCACAGCAGACCTCATGATCAGGCTTTCCCAAACTTGGGTCTCCAGCTGTTTTCAGACTACAATTCCTATCATCCCTGACCACTAGTCCTGCTAGCTAGGGATGGTTGGAGTTCTAGTTCAAAAAACAGCTGGAGACCCAAATTTGGGAAACACTGGGCCCAGATGGTATGGGGAGAGGGCTCCCCCTAGGTAAAGGTAAAGGGACCCCTGACCATTGGGTCCAGTCGTGGCCAACTCTTGGGTTGCGGCGCTCATCTCGCTTTATTGGCCGAGGGAGCTGGCGTACAGCTTCCGGGTCATGTGGCCAGCATGACTAAGCCGCTTCTGGCGAAACAGAGCAGCGCACGGAAACGCCGTTTACCTTCCCGCTGGATTGGGACCGAGCAACGGGAGCTCACCCCGTCACGGGGATTCGAACCGCCGACCTTCTGATTGGCAAACCCTAGGCTCAGTGGTTTAGACCACAGCGCCACCCACGTCCCACGGCAGAACCCACGACCCTTTGAATTGATCTAGGTGGCAGACAGCTACAGCTCTGCCTTTGGGGAAGGATAAATGGAAGAGAAATGCTTAATTGCTATTTCCATTATAAAAACGTTTATGCTATAAAATAAAGGCTTTATAATGGAAAATAAAGTTTATACACTGCCAATCAAGCAGTGATTTTAAAAAACACACCTCAAAGCGGTTTACAAAGAGAACGAAAGAGTGAAATAATCAGTAAAAAAAAAACCCCTCCTATAATATTCGAAAGATAAAATCAACAATAAGCTAAAAACATATGCAGCGGCACTCTACATATCTGGGTTTAATAAAAATAAATGTTTTTAGCAGGTGCTGAAAGAGCACAGTGAAGGCACCTGCTTGATGTCAATAGGCAAGGAGTTCCAATGTGAAGGACCTGCCGCACTAAAAGATTGATTTCGTATCAATGCAGAACGGGGATTATGTGGCGCCTGTCAGTTCCACAGACGGAAGTGGTCGAGTGGGCAAATACATTTTATTTTCTTTTGTAAAATTCAATCTTTATTATTTTTTGAAAATATACATTTATACAACATTTATACAACACTCTGTAACAAAAAATAAAAGGATGGCAACTGAAGCAAAGGTCCTTTGTATACCTCACAATACACATGACATTGCAATTTATGAAAAAAGAAAAGAAAATCAAGAAAAAGTAGTTGAGGTTTTTAAAAAAGACTTCCAAACATTCTCATTCAAAGTGCTGGTGTTGACCTTTAAAGCCCTAAACGGCCTCGGCTCAGTATACCTGAAGGAGCGTCTCCACCCCCATCGTTCTGCCTGGACACTGAGATCCAGCTCCGAGGGCCTTCTGGCGGTTCCCTCATTGCGAGAAGCAAAGCTACAGGGAACCGGGCAGAGGGTCTTCTTGGTGGTGGCGCCCGCCCTGTGGAACACCCTTCCAGCAGATGTCAAAGCGATAAACAACTACCTGACATTCAGAAGACATCTTAAGGCAGCTCTGTTCAGGGAAGTTTTTAACGTGTGATATTTTACTGTATTTTTGGTTTTTATGTAAGCCGCCCAGAGTGGCTGGGGAGGCCCAGCCAGATGGGCGGGGTATAAATAAAATAATAATAATAATAATAATAATAATAATAATAATATTGCACGTTATCTGTTAAATACACTTTTACCGCAGTCTACGGTGGCATGCACTCTATATACATGAAAAGCACGTGGCTTCCCGCAACAGGAACTATAGTTTCCCCCCTTATGGTGCTACAGTTCCCGGCACCCTTAAACTACGGCTCCCAGGATTCCTCTTTTTGGGGGAACAAAATAAAAAAATTCCTTCCAGTAGCACCTTAAAGACCAACTAAGTTAGTTCTTGGTATGAGCTTTCGTGTGCATGCACACTTCTTCAGATACCAAGAACTAACTTAGTTGGTCTTTAAGGTGCTACTGGAAGGAATTTTTTTATTTTGTTTTGACTATGGCAGACCAACACGGCTACCTATCTGTAACTGGAACTCTTTTGGGGGGGGGTTAGTCGTGCTTTAAAAGCACGGCGCGCTTGCAGGCTAAGGGTTAAAGCAAAAGAGTCCCGCTTCCTAGAGAGGCGGCTGGAACGCAGGAAGGGATTTATGAATGGGAAGAGTCGCATCCAGCCCCTCCCCCGCGACTGGGGGAGTCGGAGGCCGCCTTTGATCTCCCTCCCCCGCCCCCCACGCGCGGCAGCCTTCCTTGTCTCCCCTTTCCAAACAAGGGATCTGGTGAGTGCAAACCCCTCGGGGTGAATTGGGGTCCCCGGGGCTGCTGTGGAAGGAGGGTGAGTGGGGAAACTGAGGCAGGCAGGGGGGAGAAGGAGGGCTGGGATTGTTGGAAGGGGCCACGCGGAGAGACCCCAGCCGGCGCTTAAAGGCGAAAGGCAAGGAGGCAGTCTCGGATTGAGGCAGGCTTCAGAAGAGGATGCGTGGAACGGCATGGAAAGGGACCCCGGGGTCATCTAGACCAACCCCCTGCCATGCAAGGAATCCCCGGGTGGGGATTCCCTTGCCTCTGTCGGAGGCAGCAAAACGGATGGATTGCATTGACATCCGTGAGACTGGTTCATATCCAACAACAACAACAACAACAACAACAATAATAATAATTAATAATTATAATTATTATTTATTTATACCCTGCCCATCTGGCTGGGCTTCCCCAGCCACTCTGGGCGGCTTCGCAAAAATACTGTAATACATCAAACATTAAAAGATTCCCTAAACAGGGCTGCCTTCAGATGTCTTCTAAAAGTCTGGTAGTTGTTGTTCTCTTTGACATCTGGTGGGAGGACGTTCCATAGGGTGGGTGCCACTACCGAGAAGGCCCTCTGCCTGGTTCCCTGTAACTTGGCTTCTCGCAGTGAGGGAACTGCCAGAAGGCCCTCGGAGCTGGACCTCAGTGTCCAGGCTGGACGATGGGGATGGAGACGCTCCTTCAGATATACTGGACCAAGGCCGTTAAACATTATTGTTATTGTTGTTGTTATTGTTATTCACTGACAGATTTTCATCTATTATAAAAGTACATAGCAGCCTCTCTGTTTTCTTTCTACAGGCCAATTACATTCCATGTGGGACGCTGCTATCATAGGCAATGTGCAACATTATCTTTTTTTAAATTAAATTTCTATACTGCCCTTCATCTAAAGATCTTGGGGCAGCAAAGAAAAGGCAAGAGGCAGGGAGTCGCCTTCTGTGAGAATAGTCTTGGGCTGGGGTATAGTTTAGGGGTTTTCATACCTTTATTTTAGATCTGGTTACGTAGGACTTGTTCAATCTGATTGTGTATTTTTGGGTGTTTCGTTTATTGTTTATGATTGCTTTTGTTGTGCTGCAATTGTCCATTTTTTCCATGTTGTATGGTCTGAACTGATACCGTGGCTCATTCCGTAGAGCAAGAGACTCTGCATCCCAAGGTTGTGGGTTCAAGCCCCACATTGCGTGGAATTGAACCCGGGATCTTCTGCATGCAGGACAACTGCTTTACCCCTGAGCTATGGCCCTTCCTGGATTCTGCAGCTTTTATTCTGTGCCTCTTTGGTGGATGGATTCCCTCACTCCCACATCATCATTCCCAGCCTCTCATTTCCCTCTTGCTTGCCTTGTTTACAGGAGGAAACCTTCATCCTTAACCAGGTGGATTTCCAGTTTTTCCTGCAAAGTACCTTCTCCGCTTGGCAACATGTGCAGTTGACCTGTTTCCTATGCTGGATTCACCTCCACCCTAAACCCCAGGCTGTCAAAAAGATTCAGCAGCGAGGGAAGGAACCGCTCCAGAACTCTCAGGAGCCAGGGATCGAAGATGGGAGAGCAGGAGCTGGCTGGGTCCCTAGCAAGACAGGACCCTTGCGTCACCCAGACTAGCAGCAGCGGGGGATTCTGGGAAAGAACCACGCAGGAGATCCCGGGCGAGGAGGTCGTCCTCAGCTCAGACGCTCAGCGCCAGCGTTTCAGGCATTCCCGCTACCAGGAGGCCGAGGGACCCAGAGAGGTTTGCAGTCAACTCCACCATCTTTGCCGTCGGTGGCTGGAGCCAGAGAGACACACCAAGGCTCAGATCTTGGATTTAGTGATCCTGGAGCAGTTCCTGGCTGTCCTCCCCCCGGAGATGGAGAACTGGGTGAGGGAATGTGGAGCGGAGACCAGTTCCCAGGCGGTGGCCCTGGCCGAAGGTTTCCTCCTGAGTCAGGCAGAGGAGAAGAAGCAGGAAGAGCTGCAGGTGAGAGATTCATCCAAGTAGAAGCTGATTTTCATGCAGTGTATATCAGCCTGTATTGGCTTGTGGTTTTGTTCTGCCTGCCAGAGGCAGTAGATGTCTGTGAATTGCAGTTTCTGGGACTTACAAGTGGGGAAATTTCTGCTGTGGTGCTCAGGTCCTGTTTGTGGATTTTCCAGAAGAGGGATCTGTTTGTCCACCGTGAGAGCAGGAGGCTGGACTGAATGGGCCACTGGATTCAGCCAACAGGGCTCTTCTTAACCTTCTTGTTTTTGCCCCTAAGCAGAATATTTTTAGGACTCGCCTTATTTTTGAGATTGCAAGTTGTTTTAAACTGTTTTTAATATTGTGTTTTCACTCTGAACAAACGACAGTTCCCAATATTATTTGTGGGTGGGAACCCATGGCTATTCAAAGTGGTCTGATAACTGCTTTAAATGCACAGGGCCGATGGGGCCTTTGTAAGGCAAGGCACATTGTAATTGGTTTTTAGAATGTTTTGACCATTTTACAATGTTTTGGGGTTAAAAATATTTTTTATTTAATAAGCAAAATAAGCCAAAGGTAAAGAGCATGCAGAAATGCCAAAGTATTACAGCAGGTTGGAAGCAGCAGAAAGTGGACATTATCACTGAACTTGTTCTAAAATATTACAAAAATGACCCATGTTTTGGGTGTTGCTTTTAAAAAAAATTAAATTGTGTATCTGTTTGTCGCCTCGGGGGAAGAAGAGTGGGATGCAATAAATAAATAAATTCCATAAAGAGATGATGATTATTTATATCTCATCCTTCCTCTCACAAGAGCCCAGCGCAATGAATGCTTTTTGTGGGGGATGCGGAGGGAAATGCAGCTTTTAAAAAGTTAAAACAAAACCACAGTAGAAAATACAATGCTTAGAAACCCGCTTCCTTCACAAAAACATCATTTGCATTTCCCACTCCACCCACTATGCGGCCCTCAGAATGTTGCCCAGATGGGAATGTGGCCCTCACGCTGGAAAAGCCTCCTTTCATCTGCTCAGAACTCAGAACCTTGCCTTTTGCTTGCATCCTTTTAAAAAATTATTTCTCTCCTGTCCCTCACCTGGGTCCCTTACATCGCTTCCAGCCCCGGACGCTGCCAGCAGAATCAGTCCCCGCTTCTTCCAAAGCCGAGATGCCTCCGTTGGACTCCAGGCGAAGTCGGTCCTCCTGGGGGAACACGCAGGAGAGCGAAGGAAACCCCAGTTGCCTGGGTAAGAAGGAGCAGAGAAGATTTCAGCTTCTGCTGGGTGTGCGTAGGAATCTAATAACAGTACAGTGGTACCTCGGGTTACAGATGCTTCAGGTTACAGACTCCGCTAACTCAGAAATAGTACCTCAGGTTAAGAACTTTGGTTCAGGATGAGAACAGAAATCGTGCGGCAGCAGCGGGAGGCCCCATTAGCTAAAGTGGTACCTCAGGTTAAAAACAGTTTCAGGTTAAGAACAGACCTCCGGAACGAATTAAGTACTTAACCCGAGGTACCACTGTATAAGCTGCCTTATCCTGATTCAGACTATTGGGTCTATCTTAGATTAGTGTGTCAAACTCCGACTGGCATATTTGAATCCTGGCAACTTCCACAGTCCTAGCCCGAGACTCTAACCACTACAACACACTGCTGTGCGTGCTCCCTCCCTCCCTCCCTCCCTCCCTCCCTCCCTCCCTCTCTCTCTCTCTCTCTCTCTCTCACACACACACACACACTCCCTCCTGAAACACTAAAAAAAATGTTTCTAAAGCAATGCAATGCTTCCCACCATTGTTGTTGTTGTTGTTGTTGTTTAGTCATTTAGTCGTGTCCGCCTCTTCGTGACCCCCTGGACCAGAGCACGCCAGGCACTCCTGTCTTCCACTGCCTCCCGCAGTTTGGTCAAACTCATGCTGGTAGCTTCAAGAACACTGTCCAACCATCTCATCCTCTGTCGTCCCCTTCTCCTTGTGCCCTCCATCTTTCCCAACATCAGGGTCTTTTCCAGGGAGTCTTCTCTTCTCATGAGATGGCCAAAGTATTGGAGCCTCAGCTTCAGGATCTGTCCTTCCAGTGAGCACTCAGGGCTGATTTCCTTCAGAATGGAGAGGTTTGATCTCCTTGCAGTCCATGGGACTCTCAAGAGTCTCCTCCAGCACCAGAATTCAAAAGCATCAATTCTTCGGCGATCAGCCTTCTTGATGGTCCAGCTCTCACTTCCATACATTGTGTCATTTCAGGTGGAGACATGCCAGCGGCCATGCAGACTGAGCCTTCTCCTCTTGCTGGTGGAGGGGCACCTGTGGCACCTGACCAGGTAGGTAGCAGTTTGGGGACAGGCTGGGCGCCTCTGTCCCTGGGCTACTTAGAATCATAGAATCATAGAATCCTAGAGTTGGAAGAGACCACAAGGGCCATGGAGTCCAACCCCCTGCCAAGCAGGAAACACCATCAGAGCACTCCTGACATATGGTTGTCAAGCCTCTGCTTAAAGACCTCCAAAGAAGGAGACTCCACCACACTCCTTGGCAGCAAATTCCACTGTCAAACAGCTCTTACTGTCAGGAGGTTCTTCCAAATGTTTAGGTGGAATCTTCTTTCTTGTAGTTTGGAGCCATTGCTCCGTGTCCGCTTCTCTGGAGCAGCAGAAAACAACCTTTCTCCCTCCTCTATGTGACATCCTTTTATATATTTGAACATGGCTATCATATCACCCCTTAACCTCCTCTTCTCCAGGCTAAACATGCCCAGCTCCCTTAGCCGTTCCTCATAAGGCATCGTTTCCAGGCCTTTGACCATTTGGGTTGCCCTCCTCTGGACACGTTCCAGTTTGTCAGTGTCCTTCTTGAACTGTGGTGCCCAGAACTGGACACAGTACTCCAGGTGAGGTCTGACCAGAGCAGAATACAGTGGCACTATTACTTCCCTTGATCTAGATGCTATACTCCTATTGATGCAGCCCAGAATTGCATTGGCTTTTTTAGCTGCCGTGTCACACTGTTGGCTCATGTCAAGTTTGTGGTCAACCAAGACTCCTAGATCCTTTTCACATGTACTGCTCTCAAGCCAGGTGTCACTTGTCAAAGGACAAACGGCGAGAGGCTGCGTGGCACCCTTTGAGGGGCAAAGCTGACCTGCTCCGTGTCGCCCTCCCTGCCTGGGATCCTTAGAAGGAGGAGCAGACTGAACGCAACACCTCTTAACTGCTGCCTTAATTATTATCGGTCAAAATTGGTGGTGGGGGGAGATGAGAACAACATCCTTGAGAGAAAATCCGGGGCATCATATGCCTGGTTACCAATACGGTGGGAAAACAAACCTAATGATTTAGTTTGCAGTCTTGTAGACCGTTTCAGAGCATTTCAGAGTGATGTGCAACACGATTAAAATACCGTATTTTTCGCCCTATAGGACGCACTTTTTCCCCTCCAAAAATGAAGGGGAAATGTGTGTGCATCCTATGGGGCGAATGCAGGCTTTCGCTGAAGCCTGGAGAGCGAGAAGGGTCGGGGCGCACGGACCCCTCTCGCTCTCCAGGCTTCACGGACCTCTCAGCAAGCAGCGGGAGCCAGCGCTGGGCTCCCACGGCTTGCAGAGAGCTGCCTGTTTGGGGGCTGGGGCAGGGAAAGCTCGGGCCTCCCCCGCCCCAGCCCCGCGCCTGGGGGGGGGGAAATAATTTTTTTCCCTTTATTTCCCCCCAAAAAAACTAGGTGCGTCTTATGGGACGGTGCGTCCTATAGGGCAAAAATACGGTAAGTTGAAATGCCAAAAAAACGAAACAAAACACCAAACTAAAAACAATAAAGCCATTCCAACGTAGCATGGACAGTGAGCCCTTTCTGAAGTTGTCACAGGGTGACTGACGTGATTTTATATCTCCTCGCAGACACAGATAAATATGTGACCTGGTTTGTAGCACTCTTTGCAACTGCCGCTAGGAAAATTAGAGCAAATTATATAGCCGAGGTAGCCACCAACTGTAAAGGAGATGAATTTATTTGACCCTATCTACAACAAGCTATATTCTTTCTTTATCACCGAACTCTGAATATGATTGCACATCGTATTAATTTACATTATTTTTAAATATATTAGTAGCCATGAGATAATTTTAGCTTATAAATTTTATTGTTTAATGTCTTAATTTGTATAACGTACTTTTATAGCTCTGTTTAGAGTAGGTAATGTCTTGATAATATAAATGTTTAAAGTTTTTTGTATCAATTCAGTATATTTTCTTTTAATTGTTGAATGAGTCTGTGTACATTGCAGCGGCCTTTGGCTATGTGCAATAAAACTGACTGACTGACTGGTGCTAAGCCCTGCCCACCAGCCAAACTGGCCTGTGGTTGGTAAGAGATGCCAGGATGTGGCTTACAATAATTGATAATAATAATTTATTTAATGATGAGGATCTGTTGTATAGTCTGCAAGGAGAAACTGTTTTCTTCTTCTTCCCCTTCCAGGGTCTGGTGACGTTTGAGGAGGTGGCTGTGTATTTCACAGAGGAGGAGTGGGCTCTGCTGGATCCGGACCAAAGAGCGCTGCAGTGGGAAGTCATGGTGGAGAATTATGGGATTCTGGCTTCCCTGGGTAAGGCTTATTGATTTAACAAAACCTATATACTGCTTGGTTGCTTTTTTTTCTTTAAAGAAGCAAACTTCTAAGCACACAAAAATGATAAAACATTAATATCATCAAGAAATGCAACTAAAAGCAGGTATTTAAACACCTAAACAAAAATGCACTAAGCTGTCAATTGGCAAGGAGTTCCACATTAACATTAAGTGCTGCCACATTAAGATAGATTTCTTGCATTGTTTTGAGTACAGTGGTACCTCGGGTTACAGACGCTTCAGGTTACAGACGCTTCAGGTTACACATTCCACTAAGCCAGAAATAGTTCTTCAGGTTAAGAACTTTGCTTCAGGATAAGAACAGAAATCGGGTTCCGGTGGCACGGCGGCAGCGGGAGGCCCCATTAGCTAAAGTGGTGCTTCAGGTTAAGAACAGTTTCAGGTTAAGTATGGACCTCCAGAAAGAATTAAGTACTTAACCCAAGGTACCACTGTACCGTGTTTCTTCTCAGTACAGTGGTACCTCGGGTTACAGACGATTCAGGTTACAGACGCTTCAAGTTACGCTTCAGACTCCACTAACCCAGAAATAGTACTTCGGGTTAAGAACTTTGCTTCAGGATGAGAACAGAAATCGCGTGGTGGCAGCAGGGGCCCCATTAGCTAAAGTGGTACCTCAGGTTAAGAACAGTTTCAGGTTAAGAACGGACCTCCAGAATGAATTAAGTTCTTAACCCGAGGTACCACTGTAAGATTGTGTAAACGGAGTCCTTATCTAGAGGTTCTGCACAGGAGTCACCTTAAACAGCATCAGAGGCCTGTCACTCCACATTTTCAGTTAATGACAATCAGCAAAATTAATTTAATATTGACCAGATCTGTCTTCCATTCTGGTGTGAGCAGCAGTCGTTCCCTCATTTAGAGGCTCCGTTTTTTCCTTGTGATCTTACTAGTTTTTTCTCTTTCCTCCAGCAGGAGATGGGTGGAAGAACGGGAATGAAGTAACACCGTGCGCGGTCTCCTTGGAAAAAGCCAGACGTTCGGAGGCGGAAGAGCAGAAAAGGGAAACTGAGGCAGAAGAGAAGAGGGGAAATCCCTTCCTCGCTTCCGACTTCCGCAAAATCCACGAAAAGACGGGCGCCGAAAAGAAGCGGATCGTGTGCGCCGTGTGCGGGAAAAGCTTCAGCCGCAAATCGCACCTTAACGAACATCAGAGAATCCACACGGGGGAGAAACCCTACAAATGCGCCGAGTGCGGCAAGAGCTTCCGCCGGAGCACGGACCTCTCTTCTCATCAGAGAACCCACACGGAAGAGCAGCCCTTCAAATGCTCCGAGTGCGGGAAGAGTTTCCGGGGGAGCTCGGACCTCCGGTCTCACAAGCGGATTCACACCGGGGAGAAACCGTACGCCTGCTCTCTGTGCGGGAAGAGCTTCAGCCACAGCATCAGCCTCAACTCTCATCAGAGAATCCACACGGGAGAGCAGCCGTTCAAGTGCTCCGTTTGCGGGAAAAGCTTCACGCGCAACACGGGCCTGACTCTGCACCACAGAATCCACACCGGGGAGAAGCCGTACACTTGCTCCTTGTGCGGGAAGAGCTTCAGTCACAGCAAGAGCCACGCCATCCACCTCAAAGTGCACGCAGGGGAGAAACCCTACACGTGCTCGGAGTGCGGGAAAAGCTTCATCGGGAGCTCGTATCTTAAGTCACATCAGAGAATCCACACAGGGGAGAAGCCCTATACGTGCCCCGTATGTGGGAAAAGCTTCAGGTGGAGCACAAACTTTAACGAACATAAAAAAATCCACACAGGGGAAAACATGGTGAATCCTAGGAATCCCTGGACTGGAGAAAGTCCCCCTGGTGGGGCACAGTTCTTCGTAATGGAGGATTCACTCTAAGGCAGAGCTTTCCAAACTTTTCAACTTGGGGACGCACTTTTGAGACATGCGTCATTTTGCGACACAGCAGTTCAGTTTTACTAGCAAACCGGAGGTTAAACTCGCGAGACACACTGCAGCCGACACACAGTTCAGAAAGCTCTGCTCTAAGGAACAAGGAAGGCCGTAGATCAGGGGTCAGCAACCTTTTTCAGCAGGGGGCCAGTCCACTGTCCCTCAGACCTTGTGGGGGGCCAGACTATATTTTGGGGGGGGGGGAATGAATGAATTCCTATGCCCCACAAATAACCCAGAGATACATTTTAAATAAAAGGACACATGTAAAAACACGCTGATTCCCAGACCGGATTTAGAATGCAATTGGGCTGGATCTGGCCCCTGGGCCTTAGTTTGCCTATCCATGCTGTAGAGACGAAAGCTCTCCCAACTAACAGAAAATCCTAAGATCAAAGCACATCACAAGAGGGAGAACCAGTGAGTGTGAAAAGGAAACTGTGGTGGAAGACAACATTGGGAGTGGCCACTGGGACCATATAACACCGGTCCTAAAATATCTACATTGGCTCCCAGTACATTTCCGAGCACAATTCAAAGTGTTGGTGTTGACTTTTAAAGCCCTAAACGGCCTCGGCCCAGTATACCTGAAGGAGCGTCTCCACCCCCATCGTTCAGCCCAGACACTGAGGTCCAGCTCCAAGGGCCTTCTGGCAGTTCCCTTGCTCCGAGAAGTGAGGTTACAGGGAACCAGGCAGAGGGCCTTCTCGGTGGTGGCGCCCGCCCTGTGGAACGCCCTCCCATCAGAGGTCAAGGAAATTAATAACTATCTGACTTTTAGAAGACATCTGAAGGCAGTCCTGTATCAGGAAGATTTCAATATCTGATGTTTTGCTGTGACAACCCAGGATTTACAGAATGTTGACAGCACATTCTTTGTAAAGAAACCAGAATTTGGGCAGACTGTACAATCTGTCAACTGAGAGAGAAGTAACCATGGTCTGTCAGAAGGCAGATTCCAGTGTATATTTTTATTTATGTATTTTGCTGGACTTTCCGACTCTCGATTACGGGTGCGCTTCATTTTAACTCTCCACCCCGAGAGTTATCTGTCCCATGCCTGATAGCATCGTCTCGCTTGTGGCATTCCATTGTGTGTTGTGTTAATAAAGATTTCCCCTCTAACTTGGATTGCAGCCTGTGTGTCTGTTTCGCAGGCATTTGAAAATTTTAGTGCTGTGATATATTTTATTGCGGCTTTCTTTTTTTCTAAAAAAACATACACCACATTTTTATTGCATTTTAATTATACAGAAATATAAATCAAATAGACGTAAGAGAATACAATCATAAAAACAGCAGAAGAGAGGGCAATATTAAATCTCTAAATTTCCAACTAAGCGTCAGGAAGAACTGCCCGACAGTAAGAGCTGTTGACAGTGGAACGATCTCCCTCAGGAGGCGATAGACTCCCCTTCCCTGTCATGGTTGCTATAGCTGAGATTCCAGCATTACACGGGGTTGGACTAGATGACCCCAGTGCCCCTTCCAACTCTACAACTACAGATTCATATAGCATACAGTGGTACCTCGGTTTTCGAACCTAATCCGTTCTGGAAGACTGTTCGACTTCCGAAACATTTGAAAACCAAGGAACAAAGGGCGGCCTGTAAATTTAACTGAGAAAATTGAAAAACAGCAGAAGCCGTTCGACTTCGGAGGTGCGTTTGAAAATGGAAGCATTTACCATATTTTTCTGTCTATAAGATGCCCTCCTGTATAAGACTATTTTGGAAGACTCCGATTTAAGAAAATGGGGGGAGATGGCCCCCATGTATAAGATGCCTCCAAATTTTGCAGATTTTTTAAAGGAAAAAAACCTAGTCTTATTCACAGTAAAATACATTACTTCTGGGTTTTTAGTGTTCCGAAAACCAAAACGTTTGGCTTCCAAGACGTTCAAAAACCGAGGTGCCACTGTATTAATAAGATCATAAAACAACAGTATCCTGTTAGTATCCTTCCTGACAATAAGATAATGATGATGATGATGATGATAATTCCCAAAAGAATGTTAAAAACATGATAAAACATCAAACATTAAGAGCTGTTCGACAATGAGCGGTCTCCCTCTGGAGGTGGTGAACTCTCCTTCCTTGGAAGTTTTTAAGCCGAGGTTGGCTGGCCGTGTGCCATGGATTTCAGAGGGTTGGACTGGATGACCCCCCGGTGTCCCAACTCTTATGATTCTGTGGAGCTAAGCATAAACACGTAGAGAAGTAGAAACCTGGAGAGCAGGTGAGAAACCAGCCAATTTCATTTCCGTTAGGGGCTGTGCCTCTGCTTGCTTTAGCTTGCAGCTCTTCCAAACTCCAACCCCATCCAAGCCACACAGCTCTTTATTCCTTGCCAAAGCCACTCTCCTTGCCAAAAACCCCTCCGGTTAGACTTTGCCAAACTTTGGAAGGTCACCTGGGTCACCCACTTGCCTCTTCCTCACCCTCGGGTGCTGGTTCCCTCGCCTGGTCTTAGCTTGCATGTACACTCCTGTCTGCCTGATGTCGGATAACTACAAATAAAATAGGGAGAGAAAAGCAGAGAGGTGATACTCCTCTTTCTCCCTGCTTGTTGATTAATCCTAGAATTGTAGAAGGGACCCCGAGGGTCATCTAGTCCAACCCCAGATAAGAGAAGAGAACAACAACAAGAAAGCCTAGCAATTTTTATTATTATTATTAGAACCAAGCAGAACAGCAACAGAGAAAGTTGTCTTTTACTATGTCAGGCGATTGGTCCATTAAGCTTAGTATTGACTCTGCTGACTGGCAGCGGCTGCCCAGTGTTTCAGACAGAAAATATCTCTGGAGATGGTGCTGGAGAATGAACGTGAGGGACCCACTGCATTCAAAGTACTTTCTCTTCCCCCGAACTGTAGTTTCAACTCACTTTAAAGGTAAATTCAGACTCCAGTCTTCCTCATTCTAAACACAGACGCATAAAACGTAAAGGAGCAGTTAGGTCCAGTCAAAGGCGTCTATGGGGTTGCGGCGCTCATCTCGCTTTCAGGCCGAGGGAGCCAGTGTTTGTCCACAAACAGCTTTCTGGGTTATGTGGCCAGCAGGACTGAACCACTTCTGGTGCAACGGAACACCATGATGGAAACCAGAGCGCACAGAAACGCCATTTACCTTCCCGCCATATTGGTACCTATTTATCTACTTGCACCGGTGTGCTTTCGAACTGCTAGATGGGCAGGAACTGGGACAGAGCAACGGGAGCTCACCCTGTCACAGGGATTTGAACTGCTGACCTTCCGATTGGCAAGCCCAAGAGGCTCAGTGGTTTAGACCACAGCGCCACCCACATAGGCATCCATGTTGTCCGTTCTAGTTTTTATTTCTGCTTCTGCTGCACTTTGGATTGGATTTTCCCGCAGTCTGCTGTGCTCTCCAGATAATATGGATTATGACTCCCTTTTCCCCCAACACAGGACAACAACCTCTTCAAGACCCTTTGTGCCCTTGCACAAAGCTTCTAACATGGCTTCTAACATGTCTAAAAACATAATAAAATATTACAACATTTTTTTTAAAAGCTTCACCTCCAGATGTCTAGAAGGCATTTGTACAGTTAATTGTCTCCTTGAGACAAGTTTTGACATACAGAATTTCACTTGTTTTGGTGTGTGTTTTTTGGTTTTTTTTTGCTGCGAAATCACTTTGAGATAAAAGAATGGAAAGGGTTTGTTGAATATTTACAGATAAATTGTAAACAGATAAAAACCTTAGCAGGATGAGTCGCCTTCTGTGAGAATAGTCTTGGGCTGGGGTATAGTTTAGGGGTTTTCATACCTTTATTTTAGATCTGGTTACGTAGGACTTGTTCAATCTGATTGTGTATTTTTGGGTGTTTCGTTTATTGTTTATGATTGCTTTTGTTGTGCTGCAATTGTCCATTTTTTCCATGTTGTATGGTCTGAACTGATACCGTGGCTCATTCCGTAGAGCAAGAGACTCTGAATCCCAAGGTTGTGGGTTCAAGCCCCACATTGCGTGGAATTGAACCCGGGATCTTCTGCATGCAGGACAACTGCTTTACCCCTGAGCTATGGCCCTTCCTGGATTTTGCAGCTTTTATTCTGTGCCTCTTTGGTGGATGGATTCCCTCACTCCCACATCATCATTCCCAGCCTCTCATTTCCCTCTTGCTTGCCTTGTTTACAGAAGGAAACCTTCATCCTTAACCAGGTGGATTTCCAGTTTTTCCTGCAAAGTACCTTCTCCGCTTGGCAACATGTGCAATTGACCTGTTTCCTATGCTGGATTCGCCTCCACCCTAAACCCCAGGCTGTCAAAAAGATTCAGCAGCGAGGGAAGGAGCTGCTCCAGAACTCTCGGGAGCCAGGGATCGAAGATGGGAGAGCGGGAGCTGGCTGGGTCCCTAGCAAGACAGGATCCTTGCTTCACCCAGACTAGCAGCAGCGGGGGATTCTGGGAAAGAACCACACAGGAGATCCCGGGCGAGGAGGTCGTCCTCAGCTCAGACGCTCAGCGCCAGCGTTTCAGGCATTCCCGCTACCAGGAGGCCGAGGGACCCAGAGAGGTTTGCAGTCAACTCCACCATCTTTGCCGTCGGTGGCTGGAGCCAGAGAGACACACCAAGGCTCAGATCTTGGATTTAGTGATCCTGGAGCAGTTCCTGGCTGTCCTCCCCCCGGAGATGGAGAACTGGGTGAGGGAATGTGGAGCGGAGACCAGTTCCCAGGCGGTGGCCCTGGCCGAAGGTTTCCTCCTGAGTCAGGCAGAGGAGAAGAAGCAGGAAGAGCTGCAGGTGAGAGATTCATCCAAGTAGAAGCTGATTTTCATGCAGTGTATATCAGCCTGTATTGGCTTGTGGTTTTGTTCTGCCTGCCAGAGGCAGTAGATGTCTGTGAATTGCAGTTTCTGGGACTTACAAGTGGGGAAATTTCTGCTGTGGTGCTCAGGTCCTGTTTGTGGATTTTCCAGAAGAGGGATCTGTTTGTCCACCGTGAGAGCAGGAGGCTGGACTGAATGGGCCACTGGATTCAGCCAACAGGGCTCTTCTTAACCTTCTTGTTTTTGCCCCTAAGCAGAATATTTTTAGGACTCGCCTTATTTTTGAGATTGCAAGTTGTTTTAAACTGTTTTTAATATTGTGTTTTCACTCTGAACAAATGACAGTTCCCAATATTATTTGTGGGTGGGAACCCATGGCTATTCAAAGTGGTCTGATAACTGCTTTAAATGCACAGGGCCGATGGGGCCTTTGTAAGGCAAGGCACATTGTAATTGGTTTTTAGAATGTTTTGACCATTTTACAATGTTTTGGGGTTAAAAATATTTTTTATTTAATAAGCAAAATAAGCCAAAGGTAAAGAGCATGCAGAAATGCCAAAGTATTACAGCAGGTTGGAAGCAGCAGAAAGTGGACATTATCACTGAACTTGTTCTAAAATATTACAAAAATGACCCATGTTTTGGGTGTTGCTTTAAAAAAAATTAAATTGTGTATCTGTTTGTCGCCTCGGGGGAAGAAGAGTGGGATGCAATAAATAAATAAATTCCATAAAGAGATGATGATTATTTATATCTCATCCTTCCTCTCACAAGAGCCCAGTGCAATGAATGCTTTTTGTGGGGGATGCGGAGGGAAATGCAGCTTTTAAAAAGTTAAAACAAAACCACAGTAGAAAATACAATGCTTAGAAACCCGCTTCCTTCACAAAA
Source organism: Podarcis cretensis (assembly GCF_951804945.1). Taxonomy (NCBI): domain Eukaryota; kingdom Metazoa; phylum Chordata; class Lepidosauria; order Squamata; family Lacertidae; genus Podarcis; species Podarcis cretensis. The sequence goes on from NC_137171.1 coordinate 121,463,832, forward strand.
ACATCATTTGCATTTCCCACTCCACCCACTATGCGGCCCTCAGAATGTTGCCCAGATGGGAATGTGGCCCTCACGCTGGAAAAGCCTCCTTTCATCTGCTCAGAACTCAGAACCTTGCCTTTTGCTTGCATCCTTTTAAAAAATTATTTCTCTCCTGTCCCTCACCTGGGTCCCTTACATCGCTTCCAGCCCCGGACGCTGCCAGCAGAATCAGTCCCCGCTTCTTCCAAAGCCGAGATGCCTCCGTTGGACTCCAGGCGAAGTCGGTCCTCCTGGGGGAACACGCAGGAGAGCGAAGGAAACCCCAGCTGCCTGGGTAAGAAGGGGCAGAGAATATTTCAGCTTCTGCTGGGTGTGCGTAGGAATCTAATAACAGTACAGTGGTACCTCGGGTTACAGATGCTTCAGGTTACGGACTCTGCTAACTCAGAAATAGTACCTCAGGTTCAGAACTTTGCTTCAGGATGAGAACAGAAATCGTGCGGCAGCAGCGGGAGGCCCCATTAGCTAAAGTGGTACCTCAGATTAAGAACAGTTTCAGGTTAAGAACAGACCTCCGGAACGAATTAAGTACTTAACCCGAGGTACCACTGTATAAGCTGCCTTATCCTGATTCAGACCATTGGGTCTATCTTAGATTAGTGTGTCAAATGCCGACTGGCATATTTGAATCCTGGCATCTCCCACAGTCCTAGCCCGAGACTCTAACCACTACAACACACTGCTGTGCGTGCTCTCTCCCTCCCTCCCTCCCTCCCTCCCTCTCTCTCTCTCTCTCTCTCTCTCTCTCTCACACACACACATACTCCCTCCTGAAACACTAAAAAAAATGTTCCTAAAGCAATGCAATGCCTCCCACCATTGTTGTTGTTGTTGTTGTTGTTTAGTCATTTAGTCGTGTCCGCCTCTTTGTGACCCCCTGGACCAGAGCACGCCAGGCACTCCTGTCTTCCACTGCCTCCCGCAGTTTGGTCAAACTCATGCTGGTAGCTTCAAGAACACTGTCCAGCCATCTCGTCCTCTGTCGTCCCCTTGTGTCCTCCATCTTTCCCAACATCAGGGTCTTTTCCCAGCAGTCTTCTCTTCTCATGAGGTGGCCAAAGTCTTGGAGCCTCAGCTTCAGGATCTGTCCTTCCAGTGATCACTCAGGGCTGATCTCCTTAAGATTGGATGGGTTTGATCTTCTTGCAGTCCATGGGACTCTCAAGAGTCTCCTCCAGCACCACAATTCAAAAGCATCAATTCTTCAGCGATCAGCCTTCTTTATGGTCCAGCTCTCACTTCTACACATTGTGTCATTTCAGGTGGAGGCATGCCAGCGGCCATGCAGACTGAGCCTTCTCCTGACCAGGTAGGTAGAAGTTTGGGGACAGGCTGGGCGCCTCTGTCCCTGGGCTACTTAGAATCATAGAATCATAGAATCATAGAGTTGGAAGAGACCACAAGGGCCATGGAGTCCAACCCCCTGCCAAGCAGGAAACACCATCAGAGCACTCCTGACATATGGTTGTCAAGCCTCTGCTTAAAGACCTCCAAAGAAGGAGACTCCACCACACTCCTTGGCAGCAAATCCCACTGTCAAACAGCTCTTACTGTCAGGAAGTTCTTCCTAATGTTTAGGTGGAATCTTCTTTCTTGTAGTTTGGATCCATTGCTCCGTGTCCGCTTCTCTGGAGCAGCAGAAAACAACCTTTCTCCCTCCTCTATGTGACATCCTTTTATATATTTGAACATGGCTATCATATCACCCCTTAACCTCCTCTTCTCCAGGCTAAACATGCCCAGCTCCCTTAGCCGTTCCTCATAAGGCATCGTTTCCAGGCCTTTGACCATTTTGGTTGCCCTCCTCTGGACACGTTCCAGTTTGTCAGTGTCCTTCTTGAACTGTGGTGCCCAGAACTGGACACAGTACTCCAGGTGAGGTCTGACCAGAGCAGAATACAGTGGCACTATTACTTCCCTTGATCTAGATGCTATACTCCTATTGATGCAGCCCAGAATTGCATTGGCTTTTTTAGCTGCCGTGTCACACTGTTGGCTCATGTCAAGTTTGTGGTCAACCAAGACTCCTAGATCCTTTTCACATGTACTGCTCTCAAGCCAGGTGTCACTTGTCAAAGGACAAACGGCGAGAGGCTGCGTGGCACCCTTTGAGGGGCAAAGCTGACCTGCTCCGTGTCGCCCTCCCTGCCTGGGATCCTTAGAAGGAGGAGCAGACTGAACGCAACACCTCTTAACTGCTGCCTTAATTATTATCGGTCAAAATTGGTGGTGGGGGGCGATGAGAACAACATCCTTGAGGGAAAATCCGGGGCATCATATGCCTGGTTACCAATACGGTGGGAAAACAAACCTAATGATTTAGTTTGCAGTCTTGTAGACCGTTTCAGAGCATTTCAGAGTGATGTGCAACACGATTAAAATACCGTATTTTTCGCCCTATAGGACGCACTTTTTCCCCTCCAAAAATGAAGGGGAAATGTGTGTGCATCCTATGGGGCGAATGCAGGCTTTCGCTGAAGCCTGGAGAGCGAGAAGGGTCGGGGCGCACCGACCCCTCTCGCTCTGCAGGCTTCGCGGACCTCTCCGCAAGTAGCGGGAGCGCTCCTGCTGCTTGCGGAGAGTTGCTTGCATGCCGAAGCCTGCGCACGCTGAGCTCAGCGTGTCCAGGCTTCGCGGACCTCTCAGCAAGCAGCAGGAGCCAGTGCTGGGCTCCCACAGCTTGCAGAGAGCTGCCTGTTTGGGGGCTGGGGCAGGGAAAGCTCGGGCCTCCCCCGCCCCAGCCCCGCACCTGGGGGGGGGAAAATATTTTTTTTCCCTTTATTTCCCCCCCAAAAAACTAGGTGCGTCTTATGGGACGGTGCGTCCTATAGGGCAAAAATACGGTAAGTTGAAATGCCAAAAAACGAAACAAAACACCAAATTAAAAACAATAAAGCCATTCCAACGTAGCATGGACAGTGAGCCCTTTCTGAAGTTGTCACAGGGTGACTGACGTGATTTTATATCTCCTCGCAGACACAGATAAATATGTGACCTGGTGTGTAGCACTCTTTGCAACTGCCGCTAGGAAAATTAGAGCAAATTATATAGCCGAGGTAGCCACCAACTGTAAAGGAGATGAATTTATTTGACCCTATCTACAACAAGCTATATTCTTTCTTTATCACCGAACTCTGAATATAATTGCACATCGTATTAATTTACATTATTTTTAAATATATTAGTAGCCATGAGATAATTTTAGCTTATAAATTTTATTGTTTAATGTCTTAATTTGTATAACGTACTTTTATAGCTCTGTTTAGAGTAGGTAATGTCTTGATAATATAAATGTTTAAAGTTTTTTGTATCAATTCAGTATATTTTCTTTTAATTGTTGAATGAGTCTGTGTACATTGCAGCGGCCTTTGGCTATGTGCAATAAAACTGACTGACTGACTGGTGCTAAGCCCCGCCCACCAGCCAAACTGGCCTGTGGTTGGTGAGAGATGCCAGGATGTGGCTTACAATAATTGATAATAATAATTTATTTATTTAATGATGAGGATCTGTTGTATAGTCTGCAAGGAGAAACTGTTTTCTTCTTCTTCCCCTTCCAGGGTCTGGTGACGTTTGAGGAGGTGGCTGTGTATTTCACAGAGGAGGAGTGGGCTCTGCTGGATCCGGACCAAAGAGCGCTGCAGTGGGAAGTCATGGTGGAGAATTATGGGATTCTGGCTTCCCTGGGTAAGGCTTATTGATTTAACAAAACCTATATACTGCTTGGTTGCTTTTTTTTCTTTAAAGAAGCAAACTTCTAAGCACACAAAAATGATAAAACATTAATATCATCAAGAAAAGCAACTAAAAGCAGGTATTTAAACACCTAAACAAAAATGCACTAAGCTGTCAATTGGCAAGGAGTTCCACATTAACATTAAGTGCTGCCACATTAAGATAGATTTCTTGCATTGTTTTGAGTACAGTGGTACCTCGGGTTACAGACGCTTCAGGTTACAGACGCTTCAGGTTACACATTCCACTAAGCCAGAAATAGTGCTTCAGGTTAAGAACTTTGCTTCAGGATAAGAACAGAAATCGGGTTCCGGTGGCACGGCGGCAGCGGGAGGCCCCATTAGCTAAAGTGGTGCTTCAGGTTAAGAACAGTTTCAGGTTAAGTACGGACCTCCAGAAAGAATTAAGTACTTAACCCAAGGTACCACTGTACCGTGTTTCTTCTCAGTACAGTGGTACCTCGGGTTACAGACGATTCAGGTTACAGACGCTTCAAGTTACGCTTCAGACTCCACTAACCCAGAAATAGTACTTCGGGTTAAGAACTTTGCTTCAGGATGAGAACAGAAATCGCGTGGTGGCAGCAGGGGCCCCATTAGCTAAAGTGGTACCTCAGGTTAAGAACAGTTTCAGGTTAAGAACGGACCTCCAGAACGAATTAAGTTCTTAACCCGAGGTACCACTGTAAGATTGTGTAAACGGAGTCCTTATCTAGAGGTTCTGCACAGGAGTCACCTTAAACAGCATCAGAGGCCTGTCACTCCACATTTTCAGTTAATGACAATCAGCAAAATTAATTTAATATTGACCAGATCTGTCTTCCATTCTGGTGTGAGCAGCAGTCGTTCCCTCATTTAGAGGCTCCGTTTTTTCCTTGTGATCTTACTAGTTTTTTCTCTTTCCTCCAGCAGGAGATGGGTGGAAGAACGGGAATGAAGTAACACCGTGCGCGGTCTCCTTGGAAAAAGCCAGACGTTCGGAGGCGGAAGAGCAGAAAAGGGAAACTGAGGCAGAAGAGAAGAGGGGAAATCCCTTCCTCGCTTCCGACTTCCGCAAAATCCACGAAAAGACGGGCGCCGAAAAGAAGCGGATCGTGTGCGCCGTGTGCGGGAAAAGCTTCAGCCGCAAATCGCACCTTAACGAACATCAGAGAATCCACACGGGGGAGAAACCCTACAAATGCGCCGAGTGCGGCAAGAGCTTCCGCCGGAGCACGGACCTCTCTTCTCATCAGAGAACCCACACGGAAGAGCAGCCCTTCAAATGCTCCGAGTGCGGGAAGTGTTTCCGGGGGAGCTCGGATCTCCGGTCTCACAAGCGGATTCACACCGGGGAGAAGCCGTACACCTGCTCTCTGTGCGGGAAGAGCTTCAGCCACAGCATCAGCCTCAACTCTCATCAGAGAATCCACACGGGAGAGCAGCCGTTCAAGTGCTCCGTTTGCGGGAAAAGCTTCACGCGCAACACGGGCCTGACTCTGCACCACAGAATCCACACCGGGGAGAAGCCGTACACTTGCTCCTTGTGCGGGAAGAGCTTTAGCCACAGCAAGAGCCACGCCATCCACCTCAAAGTGCACGCAGGGGAGAAACCCTACACGTGCTCGGAGTGCGGGAAAAGCTTCATCGGGAGCTCGTATCTTAAGTCACATCAGAGAATCCACACAGGGGAGAAGCCCTATACGTGCCCCGTATGTGGGAAAAGCTTCAGGTGGAGCACAAACTTTAACGAACATAAAAAAATCCACACAGGGGACAATGTGGTGAATCCTAGGAATCCCTGGATTGGAGAAAGTCCCCCTGGTGGGGCACAGTTCTTCGTAATGGAGGATTCACTCTAAGGCAGAGCTTTCCAGACTTTTCAACTTGGGGACGCACTTTTGAGACATGCGTCATTTTGCGACACAGCAGTTCAGTTTTACTAGCAAACCGGAGGTTAAACTCGCGAGACACACTGCAGCCGACACACAGTTCAGAAAGCTCTGCTCTAAGGAGCAAGGAAGGCCGTAGATCAGGGGTCAGCAACCTTTTTCAGCAGGGGGCCGGTCCACTGTCCCTCAGACCTTGTGGGGGGCCAGACTATATTTTTTTTTTGGGGGGGGGGATGAATGAATTCCTATGCCCCACAAATAACCCAGAGATACATTTTAAATAAAAGGACACATGTAAAAACACGCTGATTCCCGGACCGGATTTAGAATGCAATTGGGCTGGATCTGGCCCCTGGGCCTTAGTTTGCCTATCCATGCTGTAGAGACGAAAGCTCTCCCAACTAACAGAAAATCCTAAGATCAAAGCATATCACAAGAGGGAGAACCAGTGAGTGTGAAAAGGAAACTGTGGTGGAAGACAACATTGGGAGTGGCCACTGGGACCATATAACACCGGTCCTAAAATATCTACATTTGCTCCCAGTACATTTCCGAGCACAATTCAAAGTGTTGGTGTTGACTTTTAAAGCCCTAAACGACCTCGAAAGGCCCAGTATACCTGAAGGAGCATTTCCACCCCAACCGATCAGCCTGGACACTGAGGTCCAGCTCCAAGGGCCTTCTGGCGGTTCCCTCCCTGCAAGAAGTGAGGTTACAGGGAACCAGGCAGAGGGCCTTCTTGGTGGTGGCGCCCGCCCTGTGGAACGCCCTCCCATCAGAGATCAAGGAAATTAATAACTATCTGACTTTTAGAAGACATCTGAAGGCAGTCCTGTAACGGGAAGATTTCAATATCTGATGTTTTGTTGTGACAACCCAGGATTTACAGAATGTTGACAGCACATTCTTCGTAAAGAAACCAGAATTTGGGCAGACTGTACAATCTGTCAACTGAGAGAGAAGTAACCATGGTCTGTCAGAAGGCAGATGCCGGTCTATATTTTTATTTATTTATTTTGCTGGACTTTCCGACTCTCGATTACGGGTGCGCTTCATTTTAACTCTCCACCCCGAGAGTTATCTGTCCCATGCCTGATAGCATCGTCTCGCTTGTGGCATTCCATTGTGTGTTGTGTTAATAAAGATTTCCCCTCTAACTTGGATTGCAGCCTGTGTGTCTGTTTCGCAGGCATTTGAAAATTTTAGCGCTGTGATATATTTTATTGCGGCTTTCTTTTTTTCTAAAAAAACATACACCACATTTTTATTGCATTTTAATTATACAGAAATATAAATCAAATAGACGTAAGAGAATACAATCATAAAAACAGCAGAAGAGAGGGCAATATTAAATCTCTAAATTTCCAACTAAGCGTCAGGAAGAACTGCCCGACAGTAAGAGCTGTTGACAGTGGAACGATCTCCCTCAGGAGGTGATAGACTCCCCTTCCCTGTCATGGTTGCTATAGCTGAGATTCCAGCATTACACGGGGTTGGACTAGATGACCCCAGTGCCCCTTCCAACTCTACAACTACAGATTCATATAGCATACAGTGGTACCTCGGTTTTCGAACCTAATCCGTTCTGGAAGACTGTTCGACTTCCGAAACATTTGAAAACCAAGGAACAAAGGGCGGCCTGTAAATTTAACTGAGAAAATTGAAAAACAGCAGAAGCCGTTCGACTTCGGAGGTGCGTTTGAAAATGGAAGCATTTACCATATTTTTCTGTCTATAAGATGCCCTCCTGTATAAGACTATTTTGGAAGACTCCGATTTAAGAAAATGGGGGGAGATGGCCCCCATGTATAAGATGCCTCCAAATTTTGCAGATTTTTTAAAGGAAAAAAACCTAGTCTTATTCACAGAAAAATACATTACTTCTGGGTTTTTAGTGTTCCGAAAACCAAAACGTTCGGCTTCCAAGACGTTCAAAAACCGAGGTGCCACTGTATTAATAAGATCATAAAACAACAGTATCCTGTCAGTATCATTCCTGACAGTAAGATAATGATGATGATGATAATAGTAATAATAATTCCTAAAAGAATGTTAAAAACATGGTAAAACATCAAACATTAAGAGCTGTTCGACAATGAGCGGTCTCCCTCTGGAGGTGGTGAACTCTCCTTCCTTGGAGGTCTTTAAGCAGAGGTTGGCTGGCCGTGTGCCATGGATGCTTTGGCTGAGATTCCTGCATTTCGGAGGGTTGGACTGGATGACCCCCCGGTGTCCCAACTCTTATGATTCTGTGGAGCTAAGCATAAACACGTAGAGAAGTAGAAACCTGGAGAGCAGGTGAGAAACCAGCCAATTTCATTTCCGTTAGGGGCTGTGCCTCTGCTTGCTTTAGCTTGCAGCTCTTCCAAACTCCAACCCCATCCAAGCCACACAGCTCTTTATTCCTTGCCAAAGCCACTCTCCTTGCCAAAAACCCCTCCGGTTAGACTTTGCCAAACCTTGGCAGGTCACCTGGGTCACCCACTTGCCTCTTCCTCACCCTCGGGTGCTGGTTCCCTCGCCTGGCCTTAGCTTGCATGTACACTCCTGTCTGCCTGATGTCGGATAACTACAAATAAAATAGGGAGAGAAAAGCAGAGAGGTGATACTCCTCTTTCTCCCTGCTTGTTGATTAATCCTAGAATTGTAGAAGGGACCCCAAGGGTCATCTAGTCCAACCCCAGATAAGAGAAGAGAACAACAACAAGAAAGCCTAGCAATTTTTATTATTATTATTAGAACCAAGCAGAACAGCAACAGAGAAAGTTGTCTTTTACTATGTCAGGCGATTGGTCCATTAAGCTTAGTATTGACTCTGCTGACTGGCAGCGGCTGCCCAGTGTTTCAGACAGAAAATATCTCTGGAGATGGTGCTGGAGAATGAACGTGAGGGACCCACTGCATTCAAAGTACTTTCCCTTCCCCCGAACTGTAGTTTCAACTCACTTTAAAGGTAAATTCAGACTCCAGTCTTCCTCATTCTAAACACAGACGCATAAAACGTAAAGGAGCAGTTAGGTCCAGTCAAAGGCGTCTATGGGGTTGCGGCGCTCATCTCGCTTTCAGGCCGAGGGAGCCAGTGTTTGTCCACAAACAGCTTTCTGGATTATGTGGCCAGCAGGACTGAACCACTTCTGGTGCAACGGAACACCATGATGGAAACCAGAGCGCACAGAAACGCCATTTACCTTCCCGCCATATTGGTACCTATTTATCTACTTGCACTGGTGTGCTTTCGAACTGCTAGATGGGCAGGAACTGGGACAGAGCAACGGGAGCTCACCCTGTCACAGGGATTTGAACTGCTGACCTTCCGATTGGCAAGCCCAAGAGGCTCAGTGGTTTAGACCACAGCGCCACCCACATAGGCATCCATGTTGTCCGTTCTAGTTTTTGTTTCTGCTTCTGCTGCACTTTGGATTGGATTTTCCCGCAGTCTGCTGTGCTCTCCAGATAATATGGATTATGACTCCCTTTTCCCCCAACACAGGACAACAACCTCTTCAAGACCCTTTGTGCCCTTGCACAAAGCTTCTAACATGGCTTCTAACATGTCTAAAAACATAATAAAATATTAAAACATTTTTTTTAAAAGCTTCACCTCCAGATGTCTAGAAGGCATTTGTACAGTTACTTCTGTCCTTGAGACAAGTTTTGACATACAGAATTTCACTTGTTTTGGTGTGTGTTTTTTGGGTTTTTTTGCTGCAAAATCACTTTGAGATAAAAGAATGGAAAGGGTTTGTTGAATATTTACAGATAAATTGTAAACAGATAAAAACCTTAGCAGGATGAGTGTAATAACCTGCAGTTTCCTAAGAGTATATATTTACAGTAGATCATTAAATGAGGAAATTAAATGAACTTGGATATGCGGAAGATATTAAGAAACAAATTTAGGGAACCGCAGAAGGAGGGAGGAGGAAGTCAAATTTTGAAATGTCGAATGGATTGTAAAACTAATGAAATGTATACATTTGGAAAGTAGCCTTTAAAAAAAAAAAAAACTTTTTTTGGAGTGGAAGCAATTCATAAATGAGATTAAACTGATTGCTCAAAGAGAGGGATCCAGCCTAAGGGTTAAGGGGAAGAGTGTCTGGGTTCCTAGAGAGCCCTGGAAGGAGGCTCTGGAAGGGTCACATCCTGCCCCGCCTCCTTCTAAAGATGCTTTGATGATTATTATTTTTGCAGGTCCCCCCCAGATGCTGCCCAGATGGTCTCCACCTCCTGCCCTCTCCATCCAGGGATCCGGTGAGTCCAAAGTGCATTTGGGGGGAGGGATGCACTGGGGCGTTGATGGAGGAGAAGCCCAAGGCAGAAAAAAATTGGGAAGCTGGCATTGGAAGAAGAGCCAGAGAGGGCAATGGAGACAAAAGGCAGGCAGGTTGGAAATGGAAGTGCCTTAGCTGGGTTGGTCGAGCAGAAAGTCCCGGGGTTCAGCCCCCAACATCTCCAGGTAGGGCTGTCTGAAACTCTGGAGGGCAGCTGCTGCCAGTCCGTGTGGGCAATACCAAGCTGGGTGGATCAGTGGTCTGCCTCCGATGCAGGGCAGGTGGCCAGGCTCCCCCGAATAAAGCATTTTCCTGTGGAAAAGCATTTAAGTGGAGGGCTGTAGTAAACTGCGGTGGTAAACCCTTAAAAAAAAAATCTTTACTGAGACTTCAAAAAATACATAATTATATGTGCACTAAACACATAGAATCCTAGAGTTGGAAGAGACCACAAGGGCCATCGAGTCCAACCCCCTGCCAAGCAGGAAACACCATCAGAGCACTCCTGACATATGGTTGTCAAGCCTCTGCTTAAAGACCTCCAAAGAAGGAGACTCCACCACACTCCTGGGCAGCAAATTCCACTGTCAAACAGCTCTTACTGTCAGGAAGTTCTTCCTAATGTTTAGGTGGAATCTTCTTTCTTGTAGTTTGGATCCATTGCTCCGTGTCCGCTTCTCTGGAGCAGCAGAAAACAACCTTTCTCCCTCCTCTATGTGACATCCTTTTATATATTTGAACATGGCTATCATATCACCCCTTAACCTCCTCTTCTCCAGGCTAAACATGCCCAGCTCCCTTAGCCGTTCCTCATAAGGCATCGTTTCCAGGCCTTTGACCATTTTGGTTGCCCTCCTCTGGACACGTTCCAGTTTGTCAGTGTCCTTCTTGAACTGTGGTGCCCAGAACTGGACACAGTACTCCAGGTGAGGTCTGACCAGAGCAGAATACAGTGGCACTATTACTTCCCTTGATCTAGATGCTATACTCCTATTGATGCAGCCCAGAATTGCATTGGCTTTTTTAGCTGCCGCGTCACACTGTTGGCTCATGTTAAGTTTGTGGTCAACCAAGACTCCTAGATCCTTTTCACATGTACTGCTCTCAAGCCAGGTGTCACCCATCTTGTATTTGTGCCTCTCATTTTTTTTGCCCAAGTGCAATACTTTACATTTCTCCCTGTTAAAATTCATCTTGTTTGTTTTGGCCCAGTTCTCTAATCTGTCAAGGTCATTTTGAAGTGTGATCCTGTCCTCTGGGGTGTGAGCCACCCCTCCCAGTTTGGTGTCATCTGCAAATTTGATCAGGGTGCCCTTGAGTCCATCATCCAAGTCGTTGATAAAGATGTTGAATAAGACCGGGCCCAAGACAGAACCCTGTGGCACCCCACACGGTGAGACGTAAATAAAAGAGAGAGAAAAGAAGAAGAGAAACAGAAGGGGAAACAAAGGGGGGAGAAGGAAAACCCCCAAAACTGTATACTTTGCAAAGTTATTATTGTACTTTACCAGATCTTAACCTATGACAGCATTTGTAAGAATAGATTCCAAACGTCATTGCATTTGCCCATGGCAAGTCTATGTTTGTATGCAAATTGTTCGTGTGCTGCGAGTTTGTATAAGTCTTCAATCTAATCGTAGAAGGAAGCCACATTTTTATTTTTCCAATTCATCAGTATCAGTCTTTTTGCTGTGGTCAGGGCACGGAGAGTCCACTTGTATTGTCCTTTCGTAAGGTTCCATTGTGCTGGGTATGTAATTCAAGAAGGTGTGTCCGCCCTTATATAGACATTTTAAATTGGCCGCCTTGGAGTCCAAGAGCACCCCAGACACATCATACCTACATCACAGAAGGGGTGTAGCTCAAGAGAAAACTAAGCGCGTTGTTTATCTCCTGTCATTGTTTTTCTCCTGTCTGGCAGGTTACCTGTTAATGCTTACTTGATTGGATACGCTGGGGAGCCTGGCCAGTCTTTTGTAATGACAAATAGTTCCTGAGCCAGGTCACAGGCTCACCCTATTCATACACAGACATACCCTTAAGACAGGATTTGTGAATGAAAAGACAATGGGGAGGCTTTTCCATTTTCCTTTGACCTTGCAGAGAAAACATTTGGTCAGTTTGGGAGCCAAAATGGTTCCAGGACTGGTTCAGATATGTAGTTTATATATTGATGTATGTGTTTGCTTGGTACATTTATGAACATTTATTATATATACAGTGGAACCTCTGGTTACGTACTTAATTCGTTTCGTAGGTCCGTTCTTAACCTGAAACTGTTCTTAAGCTGAAGCACCACTTTAGCTAATGGGGCCTCCCGCTGCCGCCGGAGCACGATTTCTGTTCTCATCCTGAAGCAAAGTTCTTAACCTGAGGTACTATTCCTGGGTTAGCGTAGTCTGTAACCTGAAGCATATGTAACCTGAAGCGTATGTAACCCAAGGTACCACTGTATAAGACCTTAATTTATTTATTTCAGTTGTTTGCAGGAAGAAGCCTCATTCTCAGTGCTGACCGGCTGATGCTTTCTGACTGTTGTGCTGCAAAAAGTCTGGCCTATCTTTGCTCAATTTGTCCCGCTTCCCCCCTAATCCTTTTGGTTAGGAGGAAGATGGTGACCGGTCGATGAGGCTTTTCGAGCCCTGCTGGGGGTCTGAGGAGAAGCGCAGCCTGAAGATGGAAGGGAGAGACACGGATGCCCCCAAAACAGGAAGAACCCCCCAAAATCTCAAGACTGTGAGCAGCAGGGGTTTCTGGGAAAGGGTGGTGCAGAAGGAGCTGGCCGGGGGCACCCACAGGCCACACACTGAGTGTGAACGCTTCAGGGGGGTCGGCTACTGGGATGACCAGGGACCCAGAGAGGTTTGCAGCCGACTCCACCGTCTCTGCCGTCAGTGGCTGAAGCCAGAACTTCACACAAAATCTCAGATCCTGGACCTGGTGATCCTGGAGCAGTTCCTGGCTGTCCTCCCTCCGGAGATGGGGAACTGGGTGAGGGAATGTGGAGCAGAGACCAGTTCCCAGGCGGTGGCCCTGGCCGAAGGTTTCCTCCTGAGTCGGGCAGAGGACCAGAAGCAGACAGAGCTGCAGGTGAGAGAGAGTTTTGTCCTGGTGCTTCCAAGATGCTCAGAGCATCAAGTTTTAGTATGGGGCAAGATTAGACACAAAGCATTTTCAAATCAAAATAAAAAATCAAGACACCTTGTGCTCTGCTCCGCTCCCCCTTTCTTCCTGCCCAGGGCAGCCTCTGCCCTCTGCCTACCCCTCAGAGCCATGAGAAAACCCCCTGTGTTACAACACGAAACAATCTGATCAGCAGAAGGCAACATGTGGGCTGATAATATACAGTGGTAAAGGTAAAGGTAAAGGTACCCCTGCCCGTACGGGCCAGTCTTGACAGACTCTGGGGTTGTGCGCCCATCTCACTTAAGAGGCCAGGGGCCAGCGCTGTCCGGAGACACTTCCGGGTCACGTGTCCAGCGTGACATCGCTGCTCTGGCGAGCCAGAGCCGCACACGGAAACGCCGTTTACCTTCCCGCTGGTAAGCGGTCCCTATTTATCTACTTGCACCCGGAGGTGCTTTCGAACTGCTAGGTTGGCAGGCGCTGGGACCGAGCAGCGGGAGCGCACCCCGCCGCAGGGATTCGAACCGCCGACCTTTCGATCGGCAAGCCCTAGGCGCTGAGGCTTTAACCCACAGCGCCACCTGCGTCCCATAATATACAGTGGTACCTCGGGTTAAGTACTTAAGTAGCGAATGGGGCCTCCTGCTGCTGCTGCGCCACCAGAGCACGATTTCTGTTCTCATCCTGAAGCAAAGTTCTTAACCTGAAGCACTATTTCTGGGTTAGTGGAGTCTGTAACCTGAAGCGTATGTCACCCGAGGTACCACTGTATTGGCAATTCCGGGATAATGAACTGCTTCGACGATATTTCTTCAACAGCAAGTTAATAGTCCCCAATTGATAGTGTTTCATAAATATTGCCAATACAGTGGTACCTCGGGTTACAACTGCTCCGAGGAGGATGGTAGCAGAGGCCACGGAGAGGGGATGGGATGCTCGCTTCTCGGGACAAGCATCCGCTCATTCTCCCTGAGCTTGGAGGCAGCAGCACTGGTGGGGGAAATAGGGGCGTTCCAAGTTTAAATCCGGGCATAGGATGGATTTCATAATCCCGGGACTGTCCCTGTAAAATCAGGGCACTTGGAGGGTATGAGAAAGCACCCAAGGAGGGAGCGTGGCCTGGGGAGAAGGTTGGGAGGGGTGTGGTCTGGAGAGAATGTGGGGAGGGGCGGGGCGTGGCCTGGAGAGAATGTGGGGAGGGGCGTGGCCTGGAGAGAATGTGGGGAGGGGCCTGGAGAGAATGTGGGGAGGGGGAGGGGCCTGGGGAGAAGGTTAGGGAGGGGGCATGGCCTGGGGAGAAGGTTGGGAGGGGTGTGGTCTGGAGAGAATGTGGGGAAGGGCGTGGCCTGGAAAGAATGTGGGGAGGGGCCTGGAGAGAATGTTGGGGGCGTGGCCTGGAGAGAATGTGGGGGTGGGGCGTGGCCTGGGGAGAAGGTTGGGAGGGGTGTGGTCTGGAGAGAATATGGGGAAGGGCGTGGCCTGGAAAGAATGTGGGGAGGGGCCTGGAGAGAATGTTGGGGGCGTGGCCTGGAGAGAATGTGGGGGTGGGGCGTGGCCTGGGGAGAAGGTTGGGGAGGGGGCGTGGCCTTTGGAAGAGTCTCACTGGGATTCACGGGATTCATGCCAGTTCCCTCACCTTTAGATTCTCCCTCACCCTTATATTACGGGTTTCTCACTGCTGTTTTACGCAAAGGGCCTGTTAGGAGAAGTCGCTGCTGAGGTCCCCAAGGCAGAGGAGACATTGCCAGAGGATGCCACACGGAGGCTGTTGTTCAGGTGGATCGTGCAGGAGGGCGATGGAGGGACCGCCATGCCAGGTGAGGGCGAGACCAGATATTTTGCCACTTGGCCTCCCTCTGCTGGCTGGGCTCCAAATCCCCCCAGGGCTGGCCTTACGTTGCCCTGCAACACTACTTGAGAGATGCTTTTCTCCAGACTCTCCCCTAAGAAACGTGTTAATGGCTAGGAAAGCACCGAGAAGCGGTGGTGGTGGATTCGAATCCTGCCAGGAAGCCCATCTCCATGGCAGGCTTTGCCAACCTGGGGCTCTCTGGATGTCGTTGGACAACTCCCATCATCTGTATTGCTGTAAGGAGTAGAATCATAAAAGCCAACTCTTAGGGGTCGAGATCCCTTTGCCCACTCCCACCCCCCTAAAAAAATATTTGAGGAGGCTGGGCCCCCCTCAAGTAGCCAGACATTGCCGTTCAAATGGTGTGTGATCTCTGCTTCTTGTGATTGATTATGAGGGGCAGAGCTTACCTTCCTCCGCCCCAATATTTTATTAAAGTTGGCACACCTGAGTGGAATTTGCATGCTTCCTCCTAGTGGAAACTTAAAAAGCAGTTGCACTGTAAATCTGCTTCAACAGCCAGTGGCGTAGCTAGCTGCTTGGGTGCAGCACGGAGCTTGCAGGCCGTCTGCCCACTGCCACCCCTTCAGGAAAGACGCGTGGCTCAGGCACGCTGCAGGCCCTGCACTGTGGCACCCAGTATTCCCTGCCTCACCTAGCTACCAGTGGCGTAGGAAGGGGGGTGCGGTGAGTGCAGGAGTTATTTTTTTTAAAAAAAGTGTCGTGAGCCCAATTTTTATTTATTTATTTTAAAAACACATATTTTTGCCATTTTGTCACCCGCCTCAGTGATGACACCTGGGGTGGCCCACACCCAAACGCACCCCCCTTCCTTCGTCACTGTCCACAGCAGTGTAATCTGTCAAAACCAAATTGTGCCCAAGAAACAAAAAGTGTCAGCCAGCTAGTCCTGGGGATTAAAAGGTAAAGGTAAAGGTACCCCTGCCCGTACGGGCCAGTCTTGACAGACTCTGGGGTTGTGCGCCCATCTCACTTAAGAGGCCAGGGGCCAGCGCTGTCCGGAGACACTTCCGGGTCACGTGGCCAGCGTGACATCGCTGCTCTGGCCAGAGCCAGAGCCAGAGCCGCACACGGAAACGCCGTTTACCTTCCCGCTGGTAAGCGGTCCCTATTTATCTACTTGCACCCGGAGGTGCTTTCGAACTGCTAGGTTGGCAGGCGCTGGGACCGAGCAGCGGGAGCGCACCCCGCCGCAGGGATTCGAACCGCCGACCTTTCGATCGGCAAGCCCTAGGCGCTGAGGCTTTAACCCACAGCGCCACCTGCGTCCTGGGGATTATCTAATGCTTATTTCCCCTAAACTGATTTTTGAATTTATTGTTATTCATGTTTTTATACTGTATTTTATGTTGCTTTTATAATTAAATGTTTTAAATTTGTTGGTAGCCACCCTGAGCCTGGTTTTTGAACCGGGAAGGGTGGGGTATAAATTTAAAAATATTATTATTGTTGTTTTGCAAGTCAATGAGATGCATAAACGCTTAGCAAGGGTTTCAACCACATTTGTGTGAATTGCAGGTGGTGGAATGTCGCCGGGAACGGCTACGGAATCGTCTCCTCTCTGTGGTGGATCAGAAGCAGCCTCTTTGCAGCCGGATCCGGTAAAGGACAGATCTCTGGACAGATCAGATTGACTGGCTCCATCCCCTCCCCCTCCCCTTCCCCCTCCCCTGCAGGCTGAAGAGAATCTGCCTCTTCCCCTTTGCTTGTGTCAAAGTGCCACATGGGGGAAATCCTCTGTAGGCCCCTCCGTGGAGGTGGGATGACAGAATCATAGAGTCGGAAGAGATCATCTAACACAACCCCCTGAAGAGGAGCTGTTTTTTATTGTCTCCTTTCCCTTCCAGGTTCCGGTGACGTTTGAGGAGGTGGCTGTGTTTTTCACGGAGGAGGAGTGGGCGCTACTGGATGCGGGCCAAAGAGCCCTGCAATGGGAAGTCATGGTGGAGAATTATGGGAATCTGGCCTCTCTGGGTAAGGCTCTTTCTTTCCCTTTGGTTGATAAAGTCAGTTTCGAAAGCCTTGATAGATACAGTGGTGCCTCGCAAGACGAAAAGAATCCGTTCCGCGAGTCTCTTCGTCTAGCGGTTTTTTCGTCTTGCGAAGCAACCCTATTAGCAGATTAGTGCTATTAGCAGCAAAGCGACAATTAGCGGCTTAGCGGCTTAGAAAAAGGGGGGGGGGAGCGAAAAAAAATCGCAAAGCTCGCAAGACGTTTTCGTCTTGCGAAGCAAGCCCATAGGGAAATTCGTCTTGCGAAGCGCCTCGAAAACGGAAAACCCTTTCGTCTAGCGGGTTTTTCGTCTTGCGAGGCATTCGTCTTGCGGGGCACCACTGTAGATAGCATCCTTGGACGCAACCCTAGGTCCTTTGCGAACCTGCCAGGAGAAATCCCATCGTGGAGCACTTTTGTGTATGGAACGGATGGAGAATCTGAAGCTCAGGGGCCAAATCTGGTCCTCCAAGCCTCTCTATGTGGCCCTCTCTTTCACGAGGCCTTCTCCCACAAAACACCTGAGCCCTCCCCTTCCCTCGCTTGGTCCTTTGGTGCTAAAAGCAGGTCCCCTTTTCTTCTCTGAAAAGCACATTCAACTGGAAGAGGAAGTCAGAAGAACGACGCTTTGCCCCACTTCCTTTCGGAGCTCTATGTGCTTTTCGAGGCTCAGGTCAATTTAATTGGATCCGAGTTTTACCACATCATTTGGGAAGGTGAAACAAGTGCGCCCACACTTTCTTGGTTTCTCCCTCTCCTGGGGGAGGTAGGAGAAAAGTGGCCGGAGGGATTGGAGCCCAGAGCACTCATTCAGAAATCCAAATGGGCCTCAAAAGATTGGCAGATAATTGGGTTTGGCTCCTAGTTTGATGATCTGTTTCTCCATCAGGAGAAGTGTACTTTTTAGTATGTTTCCGAGCACAATTCAAAGTGTTGGTGCTGACCTTTAAAGCCCTAAATGGCCAGTATACCTGAAGGAGCGTCTCCACCCCCATCGTTCTACCTGGACACTGAGGTCCAGCACCGAGGGCCTTCTGGCGGTTCCCATGCTGTGAGAAATGAGGTTACAGGGAACCAGGCAGAGGGCCTTCTCGGTAGTGGCGCCCACCCTGTGGAACACCCTCCCACCAGATGTCAAAGAGAAAAACAACCACCTGACTTTTAGAAGACATCTGAAGGCAGCCCTGTTTAGAGAAGTTTTTAATGTTTGATGTTTTAATTGTATTTTTAATATTCTGTTGGGTGCTGGGGAAACTCAGCCAGATAGGCAGGGTATAAATAATAAATTATTATTATTACCTTACCAGTGTTCTCCCTCTAATCCAGCAGATGACGCCTGGGTGAGCCGGAACGAGGAAAAGCCTCATGGAGCATGCTTTAAAAGGGCCCTATGTACAGAGGGGGAGGTACATAGAAGGACAATGGAGAGCAAAGCAAAAGAGATAAAGAGGAACAAATCTGCTTTTGAAGGGACGTTTTCCCCTGAAATAACAATTCAAGGGGAAATGAGCTATGCGAAAACATCATTTCCAGAGGCTGACTTTGACGAGGCAGAAACCCAAGAAGAAAGGAGTGAAGGCAAGAAAAAGATTGAGTGTGAGGTGTGTGGGAAAAGCATTAGTAAATCGCACCTTAATGAACACAAACGAACCCACACGGGGGAGAAACCGTTTCAATGCTCAGAGTGTGGGAAGGGCTTCAGTCGGCGGGAACACCTTACTTCTCATCAGAGAACCCACACAGAGGAGAAGCCTTACACTTGCTTGCAGTGTGGGAAAAATTTCAAACACAGGAAAAACATGACATCCCATCAAATTATACACAGTAGGGGGCTAACCTGCAACTCCTCTGAGTGTGGAAATTGCCTCAGTCCCAGCCTTACTTTGCAGCCTCACGCTCTGGAGAAACCATTTAGATGTTCAGAGTGTGGCAAGAGCTTCAGTCGGAGCACAGACCTGAGGTCACATCAGAGAATCCACACAGGGGAGAAACCGTACTCGTGTTCACTGTGTGGAAAGAGCTTCACCCACAGCCGAAGCCTGAGCTCCCATAAAGTCACACACACAGAGGAAAGACCGTTCGAGTGCTCAGAGTGTGGCAAGAGCTTCAGTCGGAACACCAGCCTTACTATTCATCAGAGAATCCACACAGGGGAGAAACCGTATACGTGTTCCCTGTGCGGGAAGAGTTTCAGTCACCGAAGAAGCCATGCTATTCACCTAAAAGTGCATGCAGGGGAGAAACCTTTTACATGCTCAGACTGTGGGAAAAGTTTCATAGGGATTTCGTACCTCAAGACACATCAGAGAATCCACACTGGGGAGAAGCCGTATACGTGCCCCGTGTGTGGGAAGAGCTTCCGGTGGAGCACACACTTCAAAGAGCACAAAAAAATCCACGTGGAGGAGACTCTGGCGAATCCTAGAAATGCCTGGATTATGGAGAAAACTCCCAAGAGAGCACAGATGGTCGTGTCAGGGGATTCACTCCCAGGAGAAAAGAGATATACATAGACTAGTGCTTTTCTGCCCAACTAAGCTATATTGTCTGACAGACAATTCACAATAGGAGAAAGGGTGGGGAGTGAGAAAATAGATGCTCAAACTGTGGCTGAAACTCCATCAGTGTGCAAGCTATAGAGAGAACATGAGCAAGAAATATAAGATACAGTGGTAACTCGGTTGTTGAACGCTTTGGAAGCCAAATGTTTCGGTTTTTGAAAGCCGAATACCCGGAAGTGAATGCTTCCGTTTTTGAAGCACTTCAGAAGTCGAACGGCTTCCGAGGTGCATTTTTTCGTTTTCTCAATGAAATTTGCCGACTGCCCATTGTGCTTCGGTTGTCAAACGTTTTGGAAGTCAAATGGTCTTCCGGAATGGATTACGTTCGACAACCGAGGTACCACTGTATATTGTAAGATGATACCTTACAAATAGGGCTGGGCGATACCCGGTTTTCAACACTGCGATAGATCACTGGCTAAACATTGCGATATACTGCTATATCACAATGTCTGAAATAAGTATGGGGCTCGGTAGATGCATTGGCTGGCTTCACGGTTTTATCCATGTTGTGATTTTTGTATAGCGTACAAACACACATCATGATTCGCGATATACAGGTGAAACTCAAAAAATTAGAATATTGTGGAAAAGTTCATTTATTTCAGTAATTCAACTTAAAAGGTGAAACTAATATACAAGATAGACTCATGACATGCAAAGCAAGATATGTCAAGCCTTTATTTGTTATAATTGTGATGTTTATGGCATACAGCTGATGAAAACCCCAAATTAACAATCTCAGAAAATTAGAATATTAAATGAAATTAGCAAAACAAGGACTGCAAATAGAACAATATTGGACCTCTGAGAAGTAGAAGCATGCATATGTACTCAGTACTTGGTTTGGGCCCCTTTTGCATCAATTACTGCCTCAATGCGGCGTGGCATGGATGCTATCAGCCTGTGGCACTGCTGAGGTGTTATGGAAGACCAGGAAGCTTCAATAGCAGCCTTCAGCTCTTCTATATTGCTCGGTCTCATGTCTCTCATCTTTCTCTTGGCAATGCCCCGTAGATTCTCTATGGGGTTCAGGTCAGGCGGGTTTGCTGGCCAATCAAACACAGTAATCCCATGTCCATTGAACCAGGTTTTGGTACTTTGGGCAGTGTGGGCAGGTGCCAAAGTCCTGCTGGAAAATGAAGTCAGCATCCCCATAAAGCTCGTCTGCGGAAGGAAGCATGAAGTGCTCCAAAATCTCCTGGTAGACGGCTACGTTGACCCTGGACTTAATGAAGCACAGTGGACCAACACCAGCTGATGACATGGCTCCCCAAATCTCTTTTCTGATGAGAGCAGCTTTTGCATCTCATTTGGAAACCAAGGACCCAGAGTCTGGAGGAAGAATGGGGAGGCACACAATGCCAGATGCTTGAAGTCCAATGTGAAGTTTCCACAGTCTGTGTTGATTTGGGGAGCCATGTCATCAGCTGGTGTTGGTCCACTGTGCTTCATTAAGTCCAGGGTCAACTCAGCTGTCTACCAGGAGATTTTGGAGCACTTCATGCTTCCTTCCACAGACGAGCTTTATGGGGATGCTGATTTCATTTTCCAGTAGGACTTTGTCACCTGCCCACACTGCTAAAAGTACCAAAACCTGGTTCAATGCCCATAGGATTACTGTGCTTGATTGGCCAGCAAACTCGCCTGACCTGAACCCCATAGAAAATCTACGGGGCATTGCCAAGAGAAAGATGAGAGACATGAGACCGAGCAATGCAGAAGAGCTGAAGGCTGCTATTGAAGCTTCCTGGTCTTCCATAACACCTCAGCAGTGCCACAAGCTAAGAGTATCCATGCCACGCCGCATTGAGGCAGTAATTGATGCAAAAGGGGCCCAAACCAAGTACTGAGTACGTGTGCATGCTTCTACTTCTCAGAGGTCCAATTTTGTTCTATTTGCAGTCCTTGTTTTGTTGATTTCATTTAATATTCTAATTTTCTGAGATTGTTAATTTGGGGTTTTCATCAGCTGTACGCCATAAACATCACGATTATAACAAATAAAGGCTTGACACATCTCGCTTTGCATGTCATGAGTCTATCTCGTATATTAGTTTCACCTTTTAAGTTGAATTACTGAAATAAATGAACTTTCCCACAATATTCTAATTTTTTGAGTTTCACCTGTGTTGCCAGGTCAAAACTTAATGAAACCGATAGCACGATATGGGCTTCAAACCAGTTTTGGGTGATACATAGATATATTGCCCAGCCCTACTTACAAGAAAGAAATATCTTACAAGGACCGTGTAGTCCTGAGATTGTAGAGAGGACATACAAAGGAGACCTTCAATAAATGTTACAGTGCGGAGTCCTGTTTAGGGCACTGAATTCCAGTCCAGGTTTTCCAGGTTTTTTCTCCACCTGCTGGTCAGTATTCTGTGACAGCTAAGCATGCTCAGTCTTCAGTGAGATGGAGGGCAGATTCCTCTTGTTTTCTAACCTTTTTATACTTCTGGAAATCTTGGGGTCCTCCGATACTTCCTTGAGGGTGAGTGGTATGGTTTTTGGTTACTTCTCAGGTTCCCTAGAGAGACTGTGTTTCCCAGTGCCTGCATAAGTCTGTGCTACTGAAGGGTCGTAGCTCATCTGCTTTGTGTTCAGAAGGTCCCAGCTTCTCCAGGGAGGGCTGTTGGTGAGATCCTGGAACCGTGGAGAGCTGCTACTCAGTCCCTGAGCTAGATAGTCAGTATAAGGCATTTTATGAACTTCTATAACTAGCTTCTGGATTGGAATAACTCAAGATGCTTCCATGATTTAACCAGCACTGGAGGTAAGGGAGCATATGCTCCAAATTTAATCTCCTTAATGGCACAGCTACCGAATCATAGTTGGAAGGGATCCCGAGGATCATTTAGTCCAACCCCCTGCAGGAATAAACTGTACTGTTTTCAGGGGCCACCAACATTTTAGGCCTCTGGGCTGTCATGAGTGTTGTTGGCGTCATCTCTGCTCCTCCCTTCCCAGGATCAGCCTCCTGCCCCAAAGAAACAGGAAGAGAGCATGTGTGGACACAAACGTCACTTTTGCCTGGGATCGGCGCCAAAACAAAACAAAACCGATCCGGTAGAATGAATCTGAGCCTTGAGAATCATAAGAGAGTCTGGACAGGACGTGGGAAAGAGTTTCACACTTCCAAATTCCTCTTTTAAAAAAGATAACCACCTTCATCACTTTATGACTAAGGGGCCTGCGAAAGGACGCTCAGATTTGTGGGTGCCATGGTGCCCACAAGTGTTACGTTGGCGACCCCAGGCTCAGTCCATCCCCCCCCCCCCAATTTTAAACTTCTTAGTGCATCAGTTTGCCTCTTTGCCAGGAGTGTTTTTTGAGGCTGGTGAAAATGTTAGAATTTGGCTGGGGAGCCATGTGACATGCTCAGAGGTGTAATTATTGCTTAGAAGTTTATTACGATGCCAGTACTTAGTATTCTATTAGCTAATCTTTTGGGGTCCTGTCTATACACCCCAAAGGGACAAGCTTTGCTTGTTAACCTGAGAGACTCTCCGCAGGGGGACTCTATACCTCTTATCTGTCACGCTGATCTGCGCTGGATGTTTATGACGTACTTTCATTCCTTTTTTCCTTCCCCTTTAGCTTGGCAGACGTGTACCATTTTTTTAAAAAAAGAAACCCTGGATTGTCTGTCCGCTCTGATTCTTTTGTGTCCTTCATTTAAGTAGGTAATATTAAGTGTTGTGTTGTGCCTCTATCTCCTTCCTGTTGTTTGCAGTGTTCTGTTATAGTATTGTTGGTTGTATCAATAAAGCCATTTTAAATAGATTTCATGTTGTCATCACTGGTGACCCAAATGAATGACATTCTTATTCTTATATCCTGTTTTTTCTTGGACTGGAACTCAAGGCGGCCTACACACATTAAAACAACACAGATAAAATACAGAATGTTCAAAGCATATACAATAGTTAAAAAGGAAATCAGTAGAACTGAAACAACATAAAACTTCCATGCATGACCATGGGGGAATGCTGGGACTGGGAGTCCAGCCATATATTTGAAGGACTGAGAAGTTTTGTGCTAAAAGCAGAGGAAGGGAGGATCTGGCCCTTATTCATACAACCATTGAATAGTCATCTTCTTTGGCAATCCCTCGTAGCCGAGTAAGATTTGTCTTCCATGAACATGGTATTAACAGTGAGTCCGTACGTGACTGTGGAGGCCAATTCTGGATCCACACATCCTTCCACAGTGGGGACATTGGTTTCTGGGTGCTGATCACAGTGTGGATTTGCCAAACGTGCCTTCCTCTTAGCTCGTTTCTCCCTTTCATCCTGAGTTTGAGCGTCTTCAAAGCCCATGACACCTTTGGTAAAGGCTGTTCTCCAACTGGAGCACTCGCAGGCAAGTGTTTCCCAGTTGTCAGTGTTTATACTACATTTTTTTACATTTGCCTTGAGAGAGTATTTGAACCTCTTTTGTTGACCACCAGCATGACACTTTCCATTTTTAAGTTTGGAATAGAGTAGTTGCTTTGGAAGATGATAATCAGACATCCGCGCAACATGACCAGTTCAACAAAGTGCTTCGACACGGGTGCACTGACATTATTTTGCCTGTCTTCCCAAGTGGTATGTAAAAAAATTTTGGAAACACAGTTGATGAAATCTTTCAAGGAGGTGGAGATTGTAAGTAGTCCATGTTTCACAAGTGTACCGTAAAGTTGGTAGTACAATAGTAAACAAGCATGCAAATGTCCCAGTCCTCAAACCCTCTGCATTTTAATCGGGAGAAAGCTGCACTGGCAGAGCTAGAGTTAAAACAAAAAAATTCCTTCCAGTAGCACCTTAAAGACCAACTAAGTTAGTTCTAGGTATGAGCTTTCGTGTGCATGCACACTTCTTCAGATACACTGAAACAGAAGCCACCAGACCCTTCTATATAGTGAGAAGGTGGGGAGGGGTATTACTCAGAAGGGTGGTGGAAATGGGTGATTGGCAGATAGCTGTGATGAGCCTGTTGACGACTCTTAACGACTGCATTAGGTCTTACAGGAAAAAGCAAGGGGTGAGAAGGTGAAAAATGGCTTTGTCATGTATAATGAGATAAGAATCCAATGTCTTTGTTCAGACCAGGTCTCTCCATGGTTTTAAGTTTGGTTGTTGTTGTTGTTTAGTCGTTTAGTCGTGTCCGACTCTTCGTGACCCCATGGACCAGAGAACGCCAGGCACTCCTGTCCTCCACTGCCGCCTGCAGCTTGGTCAGACTCATGCTGGTAACCTCGAAAACACTATCCAACCATCTCGTCCTCTGTCGCCCCCTTCTCCTTGTGCCCTCCATCTTTCCCAACATCAGGGTCTTCTCCAGGGAGTCTTCTCTTCTCATGAGGTGGCCAAAGTACTGGAGCCTCAGCTTCACAATCTGTCCTTCCAGTGAGCACTCAGGGCTGATTTCCTTCAGAATGGAGAGGTTTGATCTTCTTGCAGTCCATGGGACTCTCAAGAGTCTCCTCTAGCACCAGAATTCAAAAGCATCAATTCTTCGGCGATCAGCCTTCTTTATGGTCCAGCTCTCACTTCCATACATCACTACTGCTTTAAGTTTGGTAATAAGTTGCAATTCAGCAGCTTCTCTTTCCAGTCTATTTCTGAAATTCCTTTGTAATAGAACAGCTACTTTGAGCTAGAGTTGTAAGGGATCCCTGAGGGTCATCCAGTCCAACCCCCTGCAATGCACGAATCTTAGCTAAAGCATCCCCGACAGGTGGGCCACCTGACCTGAGCTTAAAAACCTCCAAGGAAGGAGAGTCATTCGCTCCTCTTTCAGTGAACCCGAAAGAAAGCAAGAAAGAAGAGAGCGCATCTTCCTCGCTCTTGCAACCAAAGGGTTACAGCGAGTGAGTCCCGGTTTCTAGAGGGGCTTCCCGGAAGGGGCGCGCCGACGAGGGGAACGTCCACTTCCGGTGCCCCTCCTCTCCCCCTCCCGTGGGAAAGCGGACTTTGATTTTCCCACGCGGCGGCCTCCGGAGGGTCCGGCGGGAGTGCGGGGCGCCTGGCGGGTGCGCGGCCGAGCAGGGGCCGCCCTGGGCGGGAGGCGCAAGGGAAGGAAGCGAGGCTGGAGCACCGGCTCGGAGGTGCCCAGTCAGCGGAGAGAACAAAAGGCAGGGGAGGCCCCTGATTTTGGGGTGCGGTTGCTGACTAGCCCCCCAATGCACCTCCTGCTTTGCAGGAATGTTCACATGCTGCGCTCAACGATTTTGCAGTTTGGTGCACCCAGGTATGCAAAAGGCTCGTCCGCACGTTACGCTGAACACGGGTCCAGGCTGCGCACGCGAGCAAGCGTTTGTGTGAACGACCGTACCCGTGTCGGATTGGCCCTCATTGCGGCTGCAAGCACGGATGATGTGCTCGTTGAACGCAGTGTGGTGTTGCCTCTCTGTAGATGTGTTGCCCGTCTCTGCAAACCTCTCTGGGTCTCTTAGTCTCCTGGTAGCAGAAATGCGCGAGAGCTGCACAAATCGACAAGTGTAACGTGTGAATGCACTTCTCTTTGCTATTCCAGGAAAAGGAGGCAGCGTATTCCTGGAGATAGAGTTTGGGACTATTGTTTCATTTGAATGTGGATGCAAGGCTAGAGCCTGGGAGAGTACCTGTAAACCAGTTATACTAGATATAGTAATTATGTTAGATATAAGAGCTGTTCAACAGTGGAACAGTCTCCCTTGGGAGGTTCTAGACTCTCCTTCCTTGGAGGTTTTCAAGCAGAGGTTGGTTGGCCGTCTGCCATGGATGCTTCAGCTGAGATCCCTGCATTGCAGGGGGTTAGACTAGATGACCGTGGTCCTTCCAACTCTACAATTCTAGGGTTGTATGATTAGGAACATCTAGAAGCAGCCAAGCCTGATTTAATTAGCAGCTATGTTAAAGAAAAACAAAATCGCAAAGAACTATATAAATGGAGTGTCTTAACGTGCTCTGTAAAAAGAAAATCAGGAATAGCTGGAGTTAGAGAGGATCGTTCGCTTTTTTAATGTGTAGAAGCAGCTGCGTGTGGAGAGTGTTGAAAAGTATAGCTCTGTGGGTGTGAGCCATTTTTGAATATATATATAATCAAAAGGTACAGTAAATATGTTTATTGTTGTATATCTGTTTTTTATGGCCAATAAAGTATTTTTTTCTATTAAAAACCCTGTTAAAATCTGAAAACCGCAATTAAACACACAAATTGTTAGGGATGGGGCACTGCTAGAGCTGCTGTGTTTGACATTGTACATAGCTGTGAATGAGATAAAAAGTTTTGATCTGTGCCTTTTAAGCGTAGGAAGAGCTCCTGCTTCCCCTTCTCCGCACTAACCCATATATTGTGACCCTCTGAAATTTTACCTGTCTGTTTTTGCAGAAGAAGAAATCCGAGTTGCTAGCTGCAATTCCCTTTTGCTGGAAATACCTTCCCATTGGGTGGATGTCCTGGTTACTCTCAGACGGACCTTGCTCACCTTTGCTGGACTTGAACCCTAATCTGAAAATTCATACAGAGAGAAAGTGACAACAGAGCAAAGAAGATCCTTCTGTTCTCGCTGGGTGCTGTGCTAGATCGCGGATGGAAGAACAGGACGCTGCCAGCCCTGGTCCGGAATTAAGCTGCCTTGCCACCCAGTCTGGGACCAGAGGGGAATTCTGGGAAAGGAGCCTGCAGAAGATGCTGGACCAAAAAGCCCTTTCTTTGGATGTATGTTGCTGGAGGTTCAGACATTTCTGCTACCAGGAGGCTGAGGGACCAAGAGAGGTTTGCCGCCGACTCCGCCACCTTTGCCATCAGTGGCTGAAGCCAGAGAGACACAGCAAGACCCAGATCTTGGACCTGGTGATCCTGGAGCAGTTCCTGGCTGTCCTCCCCCCGGAGATGGAGAGCTGGGTCAGAGATTGTGGGCCGGAGACCAGTGCTGAGGCAGTGGGCCTGGCAGAAGGTTTTCTCCAGGGCCAGGCAGAAGACGACAGGCAGGGAGAGAAAGAGGTAAGAGGGTATCATCCTGGAGGTTCCTAAGGGTTGAGTCATTCCTAAAGCAAGTGTTGGGGACTTAGCTAGGACCAGTAGGCCTCCCCATGTAGCCTGCTGCGGCCTCGGCCCAGTATACCTGAAGGAGCGTCTCCACCCCCCGTCCTTCAACCCGGGTACTGAGGTCCAGTTACGAGGGCCTTCTGGCGGTTCCCTCACTGCGAGAAGTGAAGCTACAGGGAACCAGGCAGAGGGTCTTTGTGGTGGTGGCTCCCGCCCTGTGGAATGCCCTCCCATCAGATGTCAAGGAAATAAACAACTATCTGGTTTTTAGAAGACATCTGAAGGCAGCCCTGTTTAGGGAAGTTTTTAATGTTTGATGTTTTGTTGTGCTTTTAATTCTGTTGGGAGCCGCCCAGAGTGGCTGGAGAAACCCAGCCAGATGGGCGGGGTATAAATAAATTGTTCTTCTTCTTCTTGGCACCCACCTTCTCAACACCTGATGCAGGTAAGGAGGCAGGTGGACCAAAGGGACCAGCACACACCCTCACAATCAGCTGGTGGATGGCACAGACAGAGATGGGTTATGTCCCGTCATGTGATTGACAAGTGGATGGCTCCACCCACCTGTCAAACGCAGTGCTGGATCCTGACCCCCACTCCCCTCCTCTTGCTGCATTCCTTCCAGACACAAGTCCGTCCTCTTTTAAGGGAAGTCACCCGGACAACATTTTTCCAGCCTCCTTGGGGGAGAATGTGTTGGCAAGGGCATCGGGGGGGGGGGGGGAGTTTTTCTTGCAGTCTAGGGCCAGGGTTGCATTCCAGCTCCCATCAGACCCTGCCATCATGACAAACAAGGAGGCAGAGGGGGAATTGGCATCCAGAACCTCTGGAGGGCAAACAAGCTCTGGAAAGCTGGATTATTATCATTATCATTAATATTATTTAATTAAATTTGTACACCATCCTTTATCTGAAGAGCACAAGGTGGCTCACAACATAAAAATACAAAATGAAAGCATGAAATACGTAATAAAACAAAAGCAAGGGGAGTTACATGTGTAAGAGGCTCGCTTAGAATTATATTTTGAGAATGATTCCTGTTCTTATGTAGCTGCATTTTTCTATACTTTCCGAATGTCCCATCATCATAAAGTATTTGTGCTCCGTGTTGTAAAAGAAGCACTGCTAGGAGCTGTTTTTCTTTGCTTTCCTGTGTATTTCCTATCAATAAGACAATCGGTGTGGTGCAAGCAAATTTTTATTCTGAACGTGTGGCCTGGAGAAAAAAAAGTTTGAGAACCAATAATGGAAAATGTTGGGGGTGATCACTTCCATCTTTTGGTGAAAGATGTTTCTGCTCCTTAAAAAAATAAAAGATGCCCATCACTTTCCCAAGATACTCTCTCAGTATCCTTAAATGCTTCTGGAAATCACAGCTGGGGAGACTGTTGTGCTTGCACCATGCTTTGGACTTACTGGGAATAATAATAATAATCATTTTATTATTTGTATCCCGCCCATCTGGCTGGATTTCCCCAGCCACTCTGGGCGGCTTCCAACAGGATATTAAAAGCACAGTAAAAGGTCAAACATTGAAAACTTCCCTAAACATTGGGTTGGCCACTGTGAGAGGCTGGGTTAGATTGGCCTTGGGCCTGATCCGGCAGTCAGGCTTTTCTTACATTCTTGCCTGCTGGCATTTCAGGTGTCGGGGCGGCTCCTGGAGGCGGCAGTGACTTTCCCCAGGAAAGAGGCACCTTCGTTCCGAAATTCCCAGCGGCAGCTCGATGGGGAGTTTTATCCAGAGAAGAAAGAGGAAACCAGTCTGATGGGTAAGGTTTTTCCTGAACTCTTTGGGTTTGTATTATTTTGCTGAGCTTTTATCTTTTATCGTCGACTGGCTGCTACACATAGGAAGCTGCCCTATATCTTTTGCATGCAAAGCAGACTCTCTATCCCTGCCTGAGCTTCCTTTAAAGGTTCTAGTCCACATTGTTCTATGTAACAGAATGCTCAAATAAGAGCCTAGGAAGCTTACCAGGTGGTCCATTTTTCTCAGTACTGAGAAAAGTGGCAGTCTCTCTCCAAGGTTTCAGGCATGGATCTGCCTCAAGTCCACCTAGAGATGATTTACAAGGTGAATTACAAGATCTAATCAGTCTGCAAGAGATCCCCTTCGGAACAGTGTCCGTCAGTGATAAATTGGTGTAAATAAAATAAATAAAAGTGATAGCAACTTCCTGTTTTGAGCTAGCCACTCCCAGTCTGTACTGAATCTCAGTTCAGTCAAATCTTCTGAATCTCAGTGATGTCAAAATTGCTAATTGATTCCCGCTTAATGGCTTTGAGAACTTTTTTTTTTTTTGGGGGGGGGGGTTCCAGCATGACTTTAAGAGTGTATGTGTAATTTTTTATCTGTTTTACAATTTAAAATACTCATTTAAACATCCTTATAATTCAATGACTTCCCTTCTTCTTTTTCCATGGTTCATATCGCATATCATAAATCCCTGCATATTTTACAACAACTAAACCATTCACTATTCCATTATTGCATCCATCAAAACACTGCTGAATTTATCTTAAAGCTGCCAATGTTTTCAGGTGTACACAACGTTTTCCAATCTTCTCTAAACGTATGTTCTTCTTGTTCTCCTATTCTATATGTTAAGTCTGCAAGCTGCACATATTCCATCAGCTTAAGTTGTCATTCATCTTTAGTTGGGACCTCACTCGTTTTCCATTTTTGGACAAACAAAACATGGACCGCAGTAGTAGCATACACAAATAACTTTTTTATTAATTTTTTAAATAAAATTTTCCATTTTAACAATCCAATCAAATCACATTAAATATTCCAAATTATCCAAATACATATCATATAGTCCAAATATTCCACCAAATTATAAATTTTTATTGGGACTTCCCATGCTTCAAGTTCGGTGGGGCTCTGATCATCTTATATCTCTACTGCCTTGAGTTTCCTATAGTTCCTTTAAATCTTCCTGTTGTTACCCTTCCTTCTTAAAATAATTTTTAAGATAACTTCTTTAAAAAAAAAGTAAATAACTTTTTTTGACACCTGGGAATTTCAGTCTGAATTATCCCCAACAAAAAGGAGTCTGTGTGGTTGGGTTCTTTTTGAAAAGTACTTTAAACATTTTTTTCAATTCATTGTGGATTATTTCCCAAATCTCTTTTATCTTTTACAAGCCCACCACATATAAAAGAACATTCCCTCAACCTTTTTGCCTCTCCAGCACTTATCTGATAAATTCTTCTACACCTTAGCAAGCCTAATTAGAGTTAAATACCATCTGTAAATCATTTTCAAGTAGTTCTCCTTCAAAGAATAACATAATTTTATTATTATATGCCGCCCATCTGACTGGGTTGCCCTGGACTGGTTGGCTTCCAGCAAAATATAAAAACACAGAAATCCTCAACCTTTAAAAACTTCCCTGTACAGGGCGGCCTTCTGATGTCTTCTAAAAGTCAAATAGTTGTTCGATATCTGATAGGAGGGTGCTTCACAGGGATAATGCCCTGCAGAATGCCCTCCAGTCAGATATCAAGGAAATAAAGCAGCCCTGTATAGGGAAGTTTTTAATCTTTGATTTGAGAAATTATAAAATCTGCTGGGGAACCCAGTCAGGTGGGCAGCATTGAAATAATTTTTTACTACTATTACTACTGGGACGCGGGTGGCGCTGTGGGTTAAACCACAGAGCCGAGGACTTGCCGATCAGAAGGTCGGCGGTTCGAATCCCCGCAACAAGGTGAGCTCCCGTTGCTCAGTCCCTGCTCCTGCCAACCTAGCAGTTCAAAAGCATGTCAAAGTGCAAGTAGATAAATAGGTACCGCTCCGGCGGGAAGGTAAACGGCGTTTCCGTGCACTGCTCTGGTTCGCCAGAAGCGGCTTAGTCATGCTGGCCACATGACCTGGAAGCTGTACGCCGGCTCCCTCAGCCAGTAAAGCGAGATGAGCGCCGCAACCCCAGAGTCAGTCACGACTGGACCTAATGGTCAGGGGTCCCTTTACCTTTACCTTACCACTATTACTACTACTACTATTATTATTATTACTATTACTGTGGAGCCCCTCTGTCTGGTTCCCTGTAGCTTCCCTTCTCACAATGAGGGAACCGCCAGAAGACCCTCGGAGCTGGAGCTTAGTGTCCATGTTGAATGACAGGGATGGAGACGCCCATTCAGGTATACTGGGCCGAGACCATTTAAAGGTCAGCAACAACACTTTGAATTGTGCTCGGAAACATACTGGGTGCCAATGTTAATCACCCTGAGAAGACGATGCTGGACTAGATGGGCCTTTGGCCTGATCCCAGACTATTCTTATGTCCTTCTGGTTGGAGAAAGAGCCATTACAGTGGTACCTCGGGTTAAGAACTTCATTCGTTCCGGAGGTCCGTTCTTAACCTGAAACTGTTCTTAACCTGAAGCACCACTTTAGCTAATGGGGCCTCCTGCTGCCGCCACACGATTTCTGTTCTCATCCTGAGGTAAAGTTCTTAATCCAAGGTACTACTTCCGGGTTAGCGGAGTCTGTAACCTGAAGTGTTTGTAACCTGAAGTGTCTGTAACCCGAGGTACCACTGTAGAACCAATTAGAACCAATTTTCAGACATTCACTTCAGCAGTGCATTTTTGTTCCTTGACCTGAAGGTTCCATCACTCACTTAAATTCACTTTTCCTTCCCTTGTTTATCGCAGGCGACGAGAGGCAGGAGAGTGAGGATGAGGTGGAACCTCGGGAAGTATTGGCAAAAAGAGACGAGCGTCTGGAGATGCCCAAGAAAGCTGGCGCTCAAGTTTCCATGGCGACAGAGGAGGGAAATGCAGTGGAGAATTGGTGGGGTGATCATGATGGGGTTTCCTCTATGATCCCAGTTCAAAATGAGAAAAACAGTGGGAAGAGAGAGTATAAGTGCCCTAAATGTGAGAGCACCTTCAGTAGTGAATTAAACCTGGAGGGGCACCAGCGAACTCACACCGGGGAGAAGCCATATACCTGTCTGGAGTGTGGAAAGAGCTTCAACTGGAGCACGAATCTGATTAGACATCAGATAATACACAGAGGGGAGAAACCTTACAAATGCACAGAGTGTCGGAAGAGCTTCAACTGGAGCACACACCTTATAAGACACCAGAGAATCCACACCGGGGAGAAGCCGTACATATGCCTGGAGTGCGGGAAGAGCTTCAGTTCGAGCACGAGCCTCGCGTACCACCAGAAAACCCACACGGGGGAGAAGCCGTACAAGTGCTCAGACTGCAGCATGAGCTTCTGCGTCAAGTCCAGCCTTATGAGACATCAGAGAATCCACACGGGGGAGAAGCCGTACGGTTGCTTCGACTGCGGGATGAACTTCACGGCCAAGTCGGACCTCACTCTGCACCAGAGGGTCCACACGGGGGAGAAGCCGTACAGATGCTCTGAGTGCGGGAAGAAATTTGGCCGGAGGATAAACCTCACTTCCCATCAGAGAACTCACACGGGGGAGAGACCGTACAAATGCTCAGATTGCGGGAAAAGCTTTCGCAACACGTCGCACCTCCTTCGGCACAGACGGATCCATACGGGGGAGAAGCCTTATAAATGCCCGGCATGCGGGAAGCAGTTTGGTCGGTGCGAGCAACTCGCTTCCCATCAAAGAATTCACATTGGGGAGAATCCCTGAAAGCGCATGGAAAGCATTTCAGTAAAAATGCTGCCCTCACTTCACATCAGAGAAGTGCGCTCACATAAAACAGTATAAATGGACTCCCTGAGGAGGAGCTGTGTGGGTCTTAATTCTTTCAGTATTATTATTATTATTTATTGAATTTATATACCGCCCTATACCCAGAGATCTTAGGATGGTTCACATAAAAGATCACAATATAGAAAATCAAAGTAAAACCAGTAACATGCATACACACACAACGCAAAAAAGACCCGCATTTTAAATGGGTAGATGATGTCGATCAGGTCATCAGGTGTATAATGAAGGCGCCAGGTACACTTCCCTGGGGAGAGCATTCCACAGATGGGGAGCCACTGCAGAGAAGGCCCTGTTCATGTGTTGCCACCTCCAAAACTCTCAAGGTGGTGGCACACGAAGGAGGGCCTCAGAAGATGATCTCAGGGTCCGGTTAGGTTCATAGGGAAAGAGGCAGTCCTTGAGGTATTGCGGTCCTGAGCCGTTTAAGGCTTTATAGGTCAAAACTAGTACTTGGAATTAGGCCCGGAAACTAATTGGTAGCCAGTGCAGTCAGACCAGGATCAGTGTAATATGCTCAAAGCGTCTTGCTCCAGTGAGCAACCTGGCCGCTGAGTTCTGCACTAGCTGAAGTTTTCAGATGCAACCCTACGTATAAGACATTGCAGTAATCTAACCCTGAGGTTACCAGAGCATAGACAACGGTAGATAGGCTATCCCTGTCCAGATAGGGGTGTAGCTGGGCACCAGCCGAAGCTGATGGAAGGCACTCCAGGCCATCTGAGCCTTGAGGGACAGCAAAGGATCCAGGATTGCCCCCAAGCTATGAACCAGCTCCTTCAGAGGAACCCCATCAAGAGCAGGCGACCTCCCAGGCATCTCGTCTAGGGAACCACACACCAACAGAGCCTCAGTTTTAACTGGATTGAATAGGTGTGGTTAGGGTTGTGAAGCAGCCTGCTGGGCCGTCAGAGTCTTAGCAAAACGGACCGGATGTCCCTTGATAGGATCAGCTTTGGAATGTGACCCCCTTTGGAATTTTTTTTGGAGGAAGGACAAGACACGAGGTGGGCGTTTTTGCAAAATCACCAGGGACTGAAAGCACTTAGCTGGAGTTGGTCAAAACAGCGTAGGATTCGGGAATTTGACGCAGGATTTGTTGCTCTGCTCCCTGTTTTCAGAAGCCGCCTTGTTGCGAGTATGGTCTCCTTGTATTTCTGTAAATAAACAATGTCTAGAGGAGGGGTAGGGACGCGGGTGGCGCTGTGGGTAAAACCTCAGCACCTAGGGCTTGCCGATCGCATGGTCGGCGGTTCGAATCCCCACGGCGGGGTGAGCTCCCGTCTTCGGTCCCAGCTCCTGCCCACCTAGCAGTTCGATAGCACCCTAAAAAGTACAAGTAGATAAATAGGTACCGCTTTATAGTGGGAAGGTAAACGGCGTTTCTGTGCGCTGCTCTGGTGCCAGCTCGCCAGTACAGCTTTGTCACGCTGGCCACGTGACCCAGAAGTGTCTCCGGACAGCACTGGCCCCCGGCCTCTTAAGTGAGATGGGCACACAACCCTAGAGTCGGACACGACTGGCCTGTATGGGCAGGGGTACCTTTACCTTTACCATTTAGAGCAGGGGTCAGCAAACTTTTTCGGCAGGGGGGTTGGTTCACTGTCCCTCAGACCTTGTGGGGGCAGGACCGTATTTTGAAAAAATAAATAATGAACGAATTCCTATGCCCCACAGATAACCCAGAGGTGTATCTTAAATAAAAGCAAACATTCTACTCATGTAAAAACACCAGGCAGGCCCCACAAATAACCCAGAGATGCATTTTAAATAAAAGGACACATTCTACTCATGTAAAAACACGCTCGTAACCCACAGCGTGCGTAACCAGAAGCGTTTGTAACCAGAGGTACCACTCTACTGGACTAAATTTAGCAGCCAGGCTAAATTTTTGCCCTCTTTCCACAAACAGTGATTTTTCTTTTAGATAATAGTTACTGGGTTTCGTTCATGATGAACTGCTTTTTATTTTATTTTACGGTGTTTCCACTTCTTTTCTCACATTGCACTGTGATTTCTTAATTTCTTTGATGTAGATAAATGTGGTAACTTCTCAATGCATAAATAAAAATCTCCAAAAGTCCGATTGTCACCTTAAGTTATAAGAGGAAGGGTCGTGGCTCAGCAACAAAGCACCTGCATGGCATTCAGAGGGTTCTAGGTTCAATCCTGGCATCTCTAGGTAGGACTGCAGTAAGTGCCCTGACTAAAACCCTGAAGACCCACCCCTGGCCAGTGTAGCTAAAGGCCCAGCATCTGTGAGGATGGCAGAGCTTCTCGGAACTCCCAACCCCCCCCCCCGGCCCTCAGAGCTGGACCTCAGTGTCCAGGCTGAACGATGGGGGTGGAGACGCTCCTTCAGGTATACTGGGCCTTTGGGGCCGTTTAGGGCTTTAGAGGTCAGCACCAACAAACGGGACGCAGGTGGCGCTGTGGGTTAAAGCCTCAGCGCCTAGGGCTTGCCGATCGAAAGGTCGGCGGTTCGAATCCCTGCGGCGGGGTGCGCTCCCGCTGCTCGGTCCCAGCGCCTGCCAACCTAGCAGTTCGAAAGCACCTCTGGGTGCAAGTAGATAAATAGGGACCGCTTACCAGCGGGAAGGTAAACGGCGTTTCCGTGTGCGGCTCTGGCTCGCCACAGCAGCGATGTCACGCTGGCCACGTGACCCGGAAGTGTCTCCGGACAGCGCTGGCCCCTGGCCTCTTGAGTGAGATGGGCGCACAACCCCAGAGTCTGTCAAGACTGGCCCATACGGGCAGGGGTACCTTTACCTTTACCAACACTTTGAATTGTGCTCGGAAACATACTGGGAGCCAATGTAGATCTTTCAGGACTGGTGTTATATGGTCTCACTGCAAGGTTGCTAGGAGGATAAAATTGGGGGTGGGGTGCAGACCGTGTATGCTACTCTAGCTTCTTGCAGGAAAGGCAGGAGATAAATTTAATAATAATAATAATAATAATAATAATAATAATAAAGGAAGTTGCACTGCTCCAATGTCTGGGATCACTAATTGAGTGCACGATTGGAAAAGGCTAAATAATTGGGAATTGGAGCCGCAGTGTTTCAGAGATATAGGTTTTAAAATTATTATTATTATTATTATTATTAGAAAACCAACAATACAATAATAAAAGAAACCTCATGATAATAATGGAATAATAAAGGGGATTTTATTAACAGCCGAACTTAAAACATTTTTTAAAAAATCATACTTCCCACACAAAGTAAGACTTGAATTGAAAGGGCATGAAATTTATTTCTTGGGTCACAGGTTTCTAAAAACTCATCAATTCCTAATAAGGTGTCCGATGAGCAGCTGTCAAAAAAAGGGCGAGGAGAGAAGTAGTCTAGAAGTAGCCCGGAAGTCCTTTCTCCGGGCAAGAGATGTACTGCTCTGCAGTTTTTTTAAAGTCTATGAGTCAGTTATGAAAGAGCCATTTCTGGGAAATCAGCTGAGTGTAAAGAAAGGAAAGTTTCGACTTCGCGGCCTGGGCGCTAGAGGGCGCTGCGAGACCAAAATACAGTGGTACCTCTGGTTAAGTACTTAATTCGTTCCGGAGGTCCGTTCTTAACCTGAAGCACCACTTTAGCTAATGGGGCCTCCCGCCGCCGGAGCACGATTTCTGTTCTCATCCTGAAGCAAAGTTCTTAAACTGAAGCACTATTTCTGGGTTAGAGGAGTCTGTAACCTGAAGCGTATGTAACCTGAAGCGTATGTAACCCAAGGTACCACTGTAGTTGAGATTTAGTAGAGTAGGAGGAGAAGCAACTTGAGAGAGGCGAATAAGCCTCTCCATATATAAATATGGAGGAAATATATAGGGAGAAGTTTCTCTCTCCCTCCCTTGCTCATATTATCGGGAGGTTTTTAATGCTTGATGTTTTAATTATGTATTTACATATCTTGTAAGCTGCACAGAGTGGCTGGGGAAACCCAGCCAGAGGGATGGGGTATTATTATTATTATTATTATTAATAATAATAGCAATTAATAATTAATATTATTAATATATTAATATAAAATAATAATAATAATAATAATAATAATAATAATAACGCTGCTTAGGTGCCCAAAGCATAGGGCTGTATTGCTATTCACTATATTATAGCCCCTCTTCTACAATAAATACCCAAATCAGCTTACAGAATAAGAAAGAACCTGAATTTATGAGTATGAGCAGCAAAACAACATGTTCTTGACTTAATATTTCTATTCCACTTTTCCAGCAACAAATGCTGAGATCAAATTGGCTCACAATATTTAAACGCAGCAAGCATTGCAATCCTTATACATACCATCAAACACAAGAACATATAAATAACGCAGCCAATTTGTCAAAACGATTGATTCAATTCAATAAAGTCATCGTAATTCAATATATCAGCAGATATTCGAAATCATTCATCAAAATGATCGACACAATTCAATAAAGTCATTGTAATTCAAAATACCAGACGATATCAGAAATCATCAAAATGATTAATACAATTAAACAAAGATCATAATTCAAAATAGCAGACGCCAGAAATCATTCATGAAATATGACCAATACAATTGTGATTCAAGATACCATCAGACGATATCAGAAATCATCCAAATGATCAATATAATTGAATAAAGTCATTGTAATTCAAAATATCAGAATGAGCTGCTGAGCACCAGTCCAGTGGCAGAGGACATCTTCTGTCTGCCTTAATCTCAGATTATCCTCAGGTTTAGAGTGATGTACGTCCGTTCTGGATTCAGCAAAACTCCCACAAATACCCCCCAAACTTTGGATGGCCCAAATCCTCATCCGCAAAGGCATGCCAGGTGGTTACCAGGGCGGTGTAGTGGTTAGAGTTGAGGATTTGTATCCAAGAGACTTGGGTTCGAATCCTCACTAGGCCGTGAAGCGTCTCAGCCTGACCTACCTCACAGGGTTATTG
Organism: Podarcis cretensis; assembly: GCF_951804945.1. Taxonomy (NCBI): domain Eukaryota; kingdom Metazoa; phylum Chordata; class Lepidosauria; order Squamata; family Lacertidae; genus Podarcis; species Podarcis cretensis. Next base: position 121,501,973 of record NC_137171.1, read on the forward strand.
TGGGAATTAAATGATGGGACAAGCAGCCAAGTTGCTGTCTCGCAATCAAAGCAAGAGCTGTTTGACAGGGCGAGGGTCTCCCTGGGGAGGTGGTCTGGGGCGCTTGAGCTGAGATTCCTGCATGGGGGGGGGGTTGGACTAGATGACCCAGGGGTCCCTTCCAACTCTGCGATCCTAGGATTCTGCGTTCTGCTTTGCTGCAGCTTCACCCCTTCCCTCCTCCCTTCCTCCGCCCTCCCTGCAGGGCAGGACAGGCAGAGCTGGGGGGGGGGGAGGCAGTGGCGTAGCGTGGGTTGTCAGCACCGGGGCAAGGCAAGTAATTTGTGCCCCCTAGCCCGTGGATTTGCGCCCCCTAACCCGTGGATTTGCGCCCCCTAACCCGTGGATTTGCGCCCCCTAACCCGTGGATTTGCGCCCCCTAACACGTGGATTTGCGCCCCCTAACCCGTGGATTTGCGCCCCCTAACCCGTGGATTTGCGCCCCCTAACCCGTGGATTTGCGCCCCCTAACCCGTGGATTTGCGCCCCCTTACCCGTGGATTTGTGCCCCCTAACTCGTGGATTTGCGCCCCCTAACCCGTGGATTTGCGCCCCCTAACCCGTGGATTTGCGCCCCCTAACCTCTGGATTTGCGCCCCCTAACCCGTGGATTTGTGCCCCCTTACCCGTGGATTTGCGCCCCCTAACCCGTGGATTTGCGCCCCCTAACCCGTGGATTTGCGCCCCCTTACCCGTGGATTTGCACCCCCTAACCCGTGGATTTGCGCCCCCTTACCCGTGGATTTGCACCCCCTAACCCGTGGATTTGCACCCCCTAACCCGTGGATTTGCGCCCCCTTACCCGTGGATTTGCACCCCCTAACCCGTGGATTTGCGCCCCCTTACCTGTGGATTTGCACCCCCTAACCCGTGGATTTGCGCCCCCTAACCCGTGGATTTGCGCCCCCTAACCTGTGGATTTGCGCCCCCTTACCCGTGGATTTGCGCCCCCTAACCCGTGGATTTGCGCCCCCTAACCCGTGGATTTGCGCCCCCTAGTCCGTGGATTTGCGCCCCCTACCCGTGGATTTGCGCCCCCTAACCCGTGGATTTGCGCCCCCTTACCCGTGGATTTGCGCCCCCTAGCCCGTGGATTTGCGCCCCCTAACCCGTGGATTTGCGCCCCCTTGCCCGTGGATTTGCGCCCCCTAGCCCGTGGATTTGCGCCCCCTTGCCCGTGGATTTGCGCCCCCTAACCTGTGGATTTGCGCCCCCTAACCAGTGGATTTGTGCCCCCTAACCTGTGGATTTGCGCCCCCTAACCCGTGGATTTGCGCCCCCTTACCCGTGGATTTGCGCCCCCTAACCCGTGGATTTGCGCCCCCTAACCCGTGGATTTGCGCCCCCTAGCCCGTGGATTTGCGCCCCCTAACCCGTGGATTTGCGCCCCCTTGCCCGTGGATTTGCGCCCCCTAACCCGTGGATTTGCGCCCCCTTGCCTGTGGATTTGCGCCCCCTTGCCTGTGGATTTGCACCCCCTAACCCGTGGATTTGCGCCCCCTAACCCGTGGATTTGCGCCCCCTTGCCCGTGGATTTGCGCCCCCTTGCCTGTGGATTTGCGCCCCCTAACCCGTGGATTTGCGCCCCCTTGCCCGTGGATTTGCGCCCCCTAACCCGTGGATTTGCGCCCCCTTGCCCGTGGATTTGCGCCCCCTTGCCTGTGGATTTGCGCCCCCTAACCCGTGGATTTGCGCCCCCTTGCCCGTGGATTTGCGCCCCCTAACCCGTGGATTTGCACCCCCTAGCCCGTGGATTTGCGCCCCCTAACCCGTGAATTTGCGCCCCCTTGCCCGTGGATTTGCGCCCCCTTGCCTGTGGATTTGCGCCCCCTAACCCGTGGATTTGCGCCCCCTTGCCCGTGGATTTGCGCCCCCTAACCCGTGGATTTGCGCCCCCTAGCCCGTGGATTTGCGCCCCCTAACCCGTGGATTTGCGCCCCCTTGCCTGTGGATTTGCGCCCCTTGCCTGTGGATTTGCGCCCCCTAACCCGTGGATTTGCGCCCCCTTACCCGTGGATTTGCACCCCCTAACCCGTGGATTTGCGCCCCCTAACCCGTGGATTTGCGCCCCCTAACCCGTGGATTTGCGCCCCCTTGCCTGTGGATTTGCGCCCCCTTGCCTGTGGATTTGCGCCCCCTAACCCGTGGATTTGCGCCCCCTTGCCTGTGGATTTGCGCCCCCTTGCCCGTGGATTTGCACCCCCTAACCCGTGGATTTGCACCCCCTAACCCGTGGATTTGCGCCCCCTTGCCCGTGGATTTGCGCCCCCTTGCCCGTGGATTTGCTCCCCCTTGCCCGTGGATTTGCGCCCCCTTGCCCGTGGATTTGCTCCCCCTTGCCCGTGGATTTGCGCCCCCTTGCCTGTGGATTTGCGCCCCCTAGCCCGTGGATTTGCGCCCCCTAGCCCGTGGATTTGCGCCCCCTAACCCGTGGATTTGCGCCCCCTAGCCCGTGGATTTGCGCCCCCTAACCCGTGGATTTGCGCCCCCTAACCCGTGGATTTGCGCCCCCTAACCCGTGGATTTGCGCCCCCTTGCCTGTGGATTTGCGCCCCCTAACCCGTGGATTTGCGCCCCCTAACCCGTGGATTTGCGCCCCCTAGCCTGTGGATTTGCGCCCCCTAACCCGTGGATTTGCGCCCCCTAACCCGTGGATTTGCGCCCCCTAGCCCGTGGATTTGCGCCCCCTAGCCCGTGGATTTGCGCCCCCTAACCCGTGGATTTGCGCCCCCTAACCCGTGGATTTGCGCCCCCTAACCTGTGGATTTGCGCCCCCTAATCCGTGGATTTGCGCCCCCTAACCCGTGGATTTGCGCCCCCTAACCCGTGGATTTGCGCCCCCTTGCCTGTGGATTTGCGCCCCCTAACCCGTGGATTTGCGCCCCCTAACCCGTGGATTTGCGCCCCCTAGCCTGTGGATTTGCGCCCCCTAACCCGTGGATTTGCGCCCCCTAACCCGTGGATTTGCGCCCCCTAGCCCGTGGATTTGCGCCCCCTAACCCGTGGATTTGCGCCCCCTAACCCGTGGATTTGCGCCCCCTAACCCGTGGATTTGCGCCCCCTAACCCGTGGATTTGCGCCCCCTAACCCGTGGATTTGCGCCCCCTAATCCGTGGATTTGCGCCCCCTAACCCGTGGATTTGCGCCCCCTAACCCGTGGATTTGCGCCCCCTTGCCTGTGGATTTGCGCCCCCTAACCCGTGGATTTGCGCCCCCTAACCCGTGGATTTGCGCCCCCTTGCCTGTGGATTTGCGCCCCCTAACCCGTGGATTTGCGCCCCCTAGCCCGTGGATTTGCGCCCCCTAACCCGTGGATTTGCGCCCCCTAACCCGTGGATTTGCGCCCCCTAACCCGTGGATTTGCGCCCCCTAACCTGTGGATTTGCGCCCCCTTACCCGTGGATTTGCGCCCCCTAACCCGTGGATTTGCGCCCCCTAACCCGTGGATTTGCGCCCCCTTGCCTGTGGATTTGCGCCCCCTAACCCGTGGATTTGCGCCCCCTAACCCGTGCATTTGCGCCCCCTAGCCTGTGGATTTGCGCCCCCTAACCCGTGGATTTGCGCCCCCTAACCCGTGGATTTGCGCCCCCTAACCCGTGGATTTGCGCCCCCTAACCCGTGGATTTGCGCCCCCTAACCCGTGGATTTGCGCCCCCTAACCCGTGGATTTGCGCCCCCTAACCCGTGGATTTGCGCCCCCTAACCCGTGGATTTGCGCCCCCTAGCCCGTGGATTTGCGCCCCCTAACCCGTGGATTTGCGCCCCCTAACCCGTGGATTTGCGCCCCCTAGCCCGTGGATTTGCGCCCCCTAACCCGTGGATTTGCGCCCCCTAACCCGTGGATTTGCGCCCCCTAACCCGTGGATTTGCGCCCCCTAACCCGTGGATTTGCGCCCCCTAACCCGTGGATTTGCGCCCCCTAACCCGTGGATTTGCGCCCCCTAATCCGTGGATTTGCGCCCCCTAACCCGTGGATTTGCGCCCCCTAACCCGTGGATTTGCGCCCCCTAACCCGTGGATTTGCGCCCCCTAACCCGTGGATTTGCGCCCCCTAACCCTAACCCCCAGATGTTGCGCCCGGTGCGGCCGGCCCCCCCTGCACCCCCCCCACGCTACGCCACTGGGGGGAGGGAGGGAGGGAGGGAGGCGGCGATTCCCAGCGAGGAGCTTCAGATACAGTGGTACCTCGGGTTAAGTTCTGAATTCCTTCCGGAAGTCCGTTCTTAAGCTGAAACTGTTCTTAACCTGAAGCACCACTTTAGCTAATGGGGCCTCCAGCTGCTGCCACGCCACCGGAGCACCATTTCTGTTCTCATCCTGAAGCAAAGTTCTGAACCTGAAGCACGATTTCTGGGTTAGCGGAGTCTGTAACCTGAAGCGTCTGTAACCTGAAGCGTATGTAACCCGAGGTACCACTGTGCAGTCACTTTCTCTTTCCCTCCCCAGCCTCGCTCCCAAACTTGCGCCTGGAGTTCTGCCTGGCGACCGGTGCCGCAATCAGCGCGCGGATTTCCGATTGGCGGAATATTTTCCCCTCGCCCAATCCCGGCTCGCTCTGCTGCTGGTTCCGCGGGCGGGGCGGAGAGCGGGTCTCGGAGAGTCGGAGGGAGAAGGACGTCGCTGGAGTAAGAGGAGAAAAAGGAGCATCGTTTTGGGGGGGAGATGGGGGTCCTCCTTCTCCGCTGGCCCCCCCTGATCCTGGGGGCGGCTGCCCCCCTGCTGCTGCTGCTTCTCCTGGACTGCGCAGGTCAGTACCTCGGGGGTCAAACTGCGGGGCTGAGGACCTTTGCCAGGGGCGGGCGGGGCGGGAGTTCCCTGTCCGGACTGGATCCGGAGTCCGGATCTCTTCCTTCCCGGCCCCCTGGGGACTTGGTGCGCTTTGTATGCCGCCCGGGGCAGAGAGCGCAGCCTTGCTCGGCTCGCAGAAAGAAGCCAGCCCTGCGAGGGCGGCGGGATCAACGGCGTGGGAAGCGCCTCGCCCCTCGCGCGTGGAGGACACGTGAGAATCATAGCACGGAAGAAGGGATGGAAGCAGTGGCCTAGCCTGGGGGGTGCAGGGGGGGCCGGCTGCACCGGGCGCAACATCTGGGGGTTAGGGTTAGGGGGCGCAAATCCACGGGTTAGGGGGCGCAAATCCACGGGTTAGGGGGCGCAAATCCACGGGTTAGGGGGCGCAAATCCACGGTTAGGGGGCGCAAATCCACGGGTTAGGGGGCGCAAATCCACGGGTTAGGGGGCGCAAATCCACGGGTAAGGGGGCGCAAATCCACTTGTAAGGGGGTGCAAATCCACGGGTTAGGGGGTGCAAATCCACGGGTTAGGGGGCGCAAATCCAAGGATTAGGGGGCGCAAATCCACGGGTTAGGGGGCGCAAATCCACGGGTTAGGGGGCGCAAATCCAAGGGTTAGGGGGCGCAAATCCACTTGTAAGGGGGCGCAAATCCACGGGTAAGGGGGCGCAAATCCACGGGTTAGGGGGCGCAAATCCACGGGTTAGGGGGCGCAAATCCACGGGTTAGGGGGCGCAAATCCACTTGTAAGGGGGCGCAAATCCACGGGTAAGGGGGTGCAAATCCAAGGGTTAGGGGGCGCAAATTACTTGCCTTGCCCCTGGTGCTGACAACCCACGCTACGCCACTGGATAGAAGGGACCCTGAGGGTCATCCAGTCCAACCCCCGTGACGGAGGGATCCCCTGGCCCGCAACTGCCAAATACTCTGCTGGTCGGTTGTTTCTTTTCTCTGGCGCGATCGTCACCCGTTTGTGCCGCTTTCCCCCTCAAATTCCGCTTGCGCTGCCTGCCCCCAAAATGCAGAATTTGAAAGTGGAGTTGCCTTTAGAAAAGCTTTTGCATATCCAGTGTTATTATTATTATTCTTTACTAAATTGTGTACTGAATTTCTGTACTGCCCTCCACCCGATGATTACGGGGCAGTTTACAATATAAAAACATAAGGCATAACAAAATAGCAAACAAAATTATCACACACACACACAAACTGCCATAGTTTAATCAGTCTAAGGCCTAGTTGAAGACTACCTTTCCCCCTCTGGTGTCTCCCTGGGGGGAGCATTCCACAAATGGGGAGTCACCACAGAAAAGGGAATAATAATGATTTATTATTATTATTATTATTATTATTATTATTATTATGCCACTCAGCCAGAGTTGTGCCAGCCACTGTGGGCAGCTTCCAGCAAATGATAAAGCCGTAGTAAACTAGGGTTGCCATATTTCAAAAAGTGAACATCTGTTGAGGTTTTTTTTTGGGGGGTGGGGAGCATTGACCAAAGTTGTTTAGCTTCTTTTGAACGATTTTAAATTAAATTCACCAAAATCTACACCTCTGACAGGCTGTCATACGTCCAGGATATTTCAGCATTTTCCGCCTGGATGCTGAATACCTAAAATTCTGGACATATGGCAACCCTGGTAAAACATTACACATTAAAAGGCTTCCCTATACAGGGCTGCCTTCAAATGTCTTCTAAAGGTTATATGGTTATAATGATGTCCTTGACATCTGATGGGAGGGTGTTCCACAAGGAGGGCATAGCTGTCAACGTTTCTCTTTTTTTTAAGGGAAATTCCCTTATTCCGAATCAGATTCCTTGCAAGAAAAGGGAAAAGTTGTCAGCTTTGCAGGGCGGGTGCCACCACCGAAAAGGCCTGGTTCCCTGTAACCTTACAGTGAGGGAACCACCAGAAGGCCTTCGGAGCTGGACCTCAGCGTGCAGAACAATGGGGGTGGAGACGCTCCTTCAGGTATAATAATAATAATAATAATAATAATAATAATAAATTTTATTTATATCCCGCCCTCCCCAGCCGAAGCCGGGCTCAGGGCGGCTAACAATAATCAAATAATCAAACAATCCAATAATCACACATTCTAAAAATATTTCATTATAAAAATTAATTAAAATCAAATTAATGGCAACCGATTAAGCAAAATTCTGTGCAGGTTGCCAGAGGAGGGAGTCAGGCTGCGCCCTGCCCAAAGGCCTGGTGGAACAGCTCTGTCTTGCAGGCCCTGCGGAAAGATGTCAGGTCCCGCAGGGCCCTAGTCTCTTGGGACAGAGCATTCCACCAGGTTGGAGCCGCAGCCGAGAAGGCCCTGGCTCTAGTTGAGGCCAGCCTAACCTCTCAGAGGCCTGGGACCTTGAGGATGTTATTATTTGCAGACCGTAGGCCGTTTAGGGCTTTAAAGGTCAGCACCAACACTTTGAATTGTGCTTGGAAACGTACTGGGAGCCAATGTGGGTCTTTCAAGACCGGTGTTATGTGGTCTCAGCAGCTGCTCCCAGTCACCAGTCTAACTGCTGCACCTTCAGCATCTAGATATGTAGACAGCAGCACCTTCAGGGCATGTAGGTATCCCTTGCTGATTCTAGTATCCATCCGGTCAAGACCAGACCCGGAGGCAGGGGTAGTCCTTAAGCTTTTAATGTTTGATGGATTACTGTATTTTAATATTTTGTTGGAAGCTGCCCAGAGTGGGTGGGGTATAAATAATAAAGTATTATTATTATTATTATTATTATTATTAACAACGACTGAACCTGCCTCCTCGGTAATGACGTGGTCTGATCTCCTCCTACCCATGATCACTGAGATTGGTTGTCGCAGTGCATCCCCTCCTGTGGAACCTGCCCCAGACATTTAGTTGGCTGGGACCCACTCCCAAGCAGCCCTGCACCCCCACCGTTCTACCCGGACACTGAGGTCCAGTGCTGAGGGCCTTCTGGTGCTTCCCACACTGTGAGAAGCCAAGTTACAGGGAACCAGGCAGAGGGCCTTCTCGGTGGTGGCACCCGCCCTGTGGAACGCCCTCCCACCAGATGTCAAAGAGAACAACAACTACCATACTTTTAGAAGACATCTGAAGGCAGCCCTCTTTAGGGAAGCTTTTAATGTTTGTATTTTAATATTTTGTCAGAAGCCACCCAGAGTGGCTGGGGAAGCCCAGCTAGATGAGTGGGGTATAAATAATAAATTATTATTATTATTATTATTATTATTATTATTAATCCCATGATGGGGCCTGAATCCTGATAGGAAGAGGTCCAAATAGTCCACATCCTCCAGGCGGGAAGAGAGAGAGGTTTTGAGGTTAGGTACGATTCACCTGCCCTTCACAGCTTTGCAGAAGAATATTACCTACAGTGGTACCTCGGGTTAAGAACTTAGTTTGTTCTGGAGGTCCGTTCTTACCCTGAAACTGTTCTTAACCTGAGGTACTACTTTAGCTAATGGGGCCTTCCGCTGCCGCCGTGCAATTTCTGTTCTCATCCTGAGGTAAAGTTCTTAACCCGAGGTACTATTTCAGGGTTAGTCTGTAACCTGAAGCGTCTGTAACCTGAAGCGTCTGCAACCCGAGGTACCACTGTACTTGTGTTTGGTCCTTTTTTAAAATGGTTGTGACTCCACCCCCCCCCCCCAAATGTCGTTTGCTTTTATTGCAAATAGTTTTGGAAATCGTTTAATGGAAAACTGGTATAAATACCGTATTTTGCGCTCTATAAGACGCACCAGACAAGACGCACCTAGTTTTTGGAGGAGGAAAACAAGAAAAAAAAAATCTGAATCTCAGATCAGCAAGAGGGATCGCTGCGCAGTGAAAGCAGCAATCCCTCTTGCTGTTCTGGCTTCTGGGATAGCTGCGCAGCCTGCATTCGTTCCATAAGATGCACACACATTTCCCCTTACTATTTAGGAGGGAAAAAGGGAGTCTTATAGAGCAAAAAATACGGTATTTTACTATTATTATTATTATTCAGCTTATTTGCTGCTTGTTACACATCAAAGTCTGTAAGTGACCCAGAAAGCTTAAAAAAACCTAAAGGCATAAAATTGGTTAATTCTCTGTCTTGTTAAGGTCACTCAATATCTGCCGTGGGGTGCAGCCCCCTTCCTGTCAGTTGCATGGGAGAGATGGGGAGGGGAGCAACTGGCCTTAGGTTCCTCCTCTTGGGGGACGTGGGACTGGCTTTGTGGCTTTTTGAGACCCACACGCAACTCCCAGCTTTCCTCTGAGCTCTTGTGATTTGAACTGGGAGAAAGTTCTCCAGGAGGTTCAGGCATCAGAACTGGGTCTCACTTGATCTTTCGTGAAAGGAAACTGAGCTGGAGGGAAATAGCGGAAGGAAATGTTTGTCTTGTGGGTTTCCGACTCCACCCACGCAAACCATCCAGCCTCTGTATTTCAACTCCTTAGATGTTTTGAGAAGAGTCATACAGTGGTACCTCGGGTTACAGACGCTTCAGGTTACAGACTCCGCTAACCCAGAAATAGTACCTCAGGTTCAGAACTTTGCTTCAGGATGAGAACAGAAATCGTGCGGCAGCAGCGGGAGGCCCCATTAGCTAAAGTGGTACCTCAGGTTAAGAACAGTTTCAGGTGAAGAAACATCGTCCGAAACGGGTTTGAAGCCCATATCATGATACCGGTTTCATAATTCTAGACCTGTCACGAATCATGGAGTGGGTGGGTGCTGTGCAAAAATCACAATGCAGGGGAAACCGTGAAGGCAGCTGCTGCCTCTCCTTAGCTCCATCCTTATTTAAGACATCACAATATATTGGTATATTGTGACGTTTAGCGGGTGATGTGTCGCAATGTTGAAAGCCAGATGTCATCCGGTCCTAATGTCTGCAACTCATCATCGCAGTCCCCACAGGGGTGGGGATGCGAGAAGCCTTTGCTAAGGCCCCCTTGCCCCCGAATCTCTCGCCAGGCCTTTGCCAGACATTGCTGTGGAGCTCGGATAATCTCGTGGGGTGGGGTCTAGGCAGAGACCATAATGGGTGTCAGAAGGAAGGTCCTAACTTGGTGCCCCCAAATGTGAGGCCATTGTTGGTATAAAATACTGAGATAGTCTGAGTCTTATATCCTGTCCTTCATCCCAGGTGAGAATTGAGGGGTGTCAGTTTTTTCTTGGGGGTGTGGAGTAGCCGTGGGGCTGATCGTGTATTCTGTAGGGCTGTGCCACTTGAGAATTTGCTGTAGCTATCCACCACGGAGCCTTGTTCTCTTCCCTAAGGCACAAAGGGGCACATGTCCCTTCCCCGCTCAGTGTGCATTCACGGCAAGGTGTGGAGAGGGAGAAGGAGAGCAGGATGGTTGTGAACAAGACAAAAGTTAACCCATCTTCCTTGATGGGGATGATCTGTGTTGGCTCCTTCCACCATCTAATGGCTAGTGTTTGTATAGCCTATGGGAAAGGGAGCTGCGCTGGAGAGTAATATACCATATTTTTCACTCTATAACACGCACCTGACCATAACACGCACATCGTTTTTAGAGGAGGAAAACAAGGGGAAAAAACATTCTGAATGAAACAGTGGATGTATCATTTTTGGGCTTCATGCTATGGCCACAGACATGTGATCTGATGGTGAATTTGGGGTGACCCAATGCAAAGATCCTGAGGATCCATGTGGATCCATGCTTTTTAACCACGTTTTTGCACCATTGCGGCCCCAGGCAACAGTGGGTGCGTGATTTTGGGGGGGCAGGCTGTAGCCATGGACATGCTATGTGATCTGATGGTGAATTTGGGGTGACCCAATGCAAAGATCCTGAGGATCCATGTGGATCTATGCTTTGTAACCACATTTTAAGTGGGGAGCGAAGGAAAAACAAAGAAGGGACATGAGAGGGGTGTGCAGAGAAGCAGCTGGCTAAGAATGCAGGAGAGGGATTTAACGGGAGGGAGGAAAGAAAGGCAAAAGTTTCCCCCCACCCAAGCCAGCTATCTCTCCCTCCCTCCCTCCCTCCCTCCCCCTCTCTCTATCCCTCCCCCCTCTCTCCCTTCCCCCCTCTCTCTCCCTCTCCCCCAGCAGCACCTGAGCACAGAGAGGAATTCCCCTCTGCTTGCCTGGAGGGGAGGGGCTTTCCCTGCTCTTTGTTCCATTTCAGCAAACACAGCAACGAAACAGAGGTGGGTGGGCAGTAAGACCCTGAGGCAGATGCAGGAAAGCAGCCGCTTCCTCTTTTCAGTTTTCCCTTCTCCATGAAGCACCGCGATTTGATTTTTGCCTGATTTTTCGGCTCCAGGGACCACACATTCGCTCTATAACACGCACAGACATTTCCCCTTCCTTTTTAGGAGAAAAAATCTGCGTGTTATAGAGGGAAAAATACGGTAATTAATGGTACAGTGGTATCTCGGCTTTCAAACTTAATCCGTTGCAGAGGTCTGTTCTTAAACCACAACTGTTCTTAAACTGAGGCGCGCTTTCCCTAATAATGCCTCCCACCGCCGGTGCCCTTAGACCATTCAGCTTCCATTCGTAGACCGAGGTAAAGTTCTCCAACCAAGACACTATTTCTGGTTTTGCGGAGTTTGTAAACCAAATCGTTCTTAAACAGGACTGTTCTTAAAGCGAGGTACCACTGTATTTATTCCCTAGAATACTGTATTTATTCCACTGTATTTATTCCACAGAATCGTAGAGTGGGAAGGGACCATGAGGGTCATCAGCAATGCAGGAATATTTTGCCCACCGTGGGGCTCGAACCCATAACACTCTGGTTCAAAGCCCATCTCTGCCGTGAACTCCCCAGGGGAAGGGAATGAATTATAGGCGTTTGGGAGCACAACTTCCTGTCCTCCCCAGTTCTGTCCACGATGAGGAATGACTGGGCCATTGCTGCAGGGTGTCAAGGAAATAAACAACTATCTGACTTTTAGAAGACATCAGAAGGCAGTCCTGTATAGAGAAGTTTTTAATGTTTGATGTTTTACTGTGGTTTTACAAGCCACCAAAAGTGTCTGGAGCAACCCAGTCAGATGGGCAGCATGTCAATTTACTATTGTTGTTGTTGTTCTTGCTGCCTCAGCCTCACCTGCTTCATTTATAGAGCTGTCCCAAGGCAGAAGGACTCTAGGAAGCCATTGTGGTTAGAGTGTTGGGACAAGGACCTTGGAGATTGAGATTCAAATCCCCACTCCGCCATGAAGCTCATTGGGTGACCTTGGAGTCAGTCACAGCCTCTTCACCTACCTCACAGGGTTGTGGTAGGGATTAACTGAGGAGGGGGGTGAAAAAGGTGGGATCTAAATGCAGTGAATAAGCTCCTCTGCTGAGCCGCTTAAGAAGTCTGGAGGGGCCAGCCAGATGGAGATGTCAGTCGCCAGCTTAGTATCCAGAGATCTCCATGTGTGGTCGCAGTTGGACCCGTGCCGGTTGCAAAACATGCCTGGCGGATTTCAAACACTGATTGATGGGTATGTTGTGTCCTGGAATTAAAAACACGAGGCTTGGTGCAGATTCAACTTCTGCCCTTTCCCCCTTTCTTCCCAATCCCTTTGGGGCAGAAACTTGACAGTGCAGAGCCTTCTCGACGGTTGCCCCTCAAAGGGAAACAGAGATGGATTGTGGGGTCTGGCCAGGTGTGTGTGTGTGTTGTTGTTGTTTCCAGGTGTATCTACAGAGCACCTTTGCCTGCCCCCTCTTTTTTTTCCCCTTTGAGGCAGCCTCTGGGAGCTGCAAAGATTTATCCCCCTTCCCCTCCTTATGCCACAACACTCGAACTTTCTGTTCCCATGGCTCCTGATTCCCCCCAAATTTTGTTTTTTTACACTCTATCCCTCAATTCTCTCCCAGTTTATTTGCAATTTTTCCATGAAAATGGAATATACCTCAAATAGGGGAATGGCAGTGGGGAAGCTATGAAATGTTTTGTTTTGATTCTACAGAGCATAGGTGCTGGGAAGGGGCATTGCTACAAACCCATTGCCATATACACCTCAGATCTTCCGTTTGGGGGCTGCTGGATTGTCAGAGAGCCCTCAGCTGCAGGACCCCTAACGCTGCCCCCTTTTCTCTTCCTTTCCAGGCTCCCTCTGCTCTGCTTCCTTAAACATAAAGGGCAGGTCTACAAACTCCCCCAAACCCTGCTGAACTTTGGATCTCCTAATTTAGGGCTGCTTCCTGTAATACAGCAGGATTAGGCTGCTGCCTTCATCTGCAGGACCCCTAACTCTCTGCCCCCTTTTCTCTTCCTTTCCAGGCTCCACTTCTCACTCCCTGCGCTACTTCTACACAGCCGTGTCTGAGCCTGACCAGGGGCTGCCCCAGTTCATTGCTGTGGGGTACGTGGATGACCAGCCATTTGTTCAGTACGACAGTGACACCAAGGAGGCGCTGCCTCAGGTCCCCTGGATAAGGAAGGCGGAAAAGGAGGATCCTCGGTACTGGGAGATGAGCACGCAACTCTTTCAGGGCGCTGAGAGAGTGCTGTGGCGGAACCTAGTAACCCTGCAGACTCGCTTCAACCAGAGCGGAGGTGAGTGGAAGGCAGGAGAGACAGAGACTCTCTCTGGCGCTCAGGAGGCAAAGGGAGATGCCTGCTGATACGAAAGGGGCGAGGTGAAGATATATTTTTACTCTGCAAAAAGGCACTTGGGAATGAGCTGCAGGTCGGTTATATGATAATGGTCATCATCCTGATTTGTGAAATTGACCGATTGGGCCAGTCACTGTGCAAACCCCTGGCAAAGAGAAAAGGAGAATTGCTTTTTCCTTGAGAACCCATGCTGGGGCAGGGATCTTGTTTTTTGGGGGAACTGAGAAGGCGCTGTCCAGAGTGCTGGTCAATGAGGCCCAGCTGCTTTCTGATTACAGTTGTACCTTGGAATCCGTTCCAGAAGTCCGTTTGACTTCCAAAACGTTCGGAAACCAAAGCCAATTGGAAGCTGCAGAAGCCTCATCGGACATTCGGCTTCCAAAACAACGTTTGAAAACCAGAACATTCACTTCTGGGTTTCGATCGTTTGGGATCTGGAACATTCTACTCCCATGGCATTCGGGAGCTGAGGTACAAATGTACTGAGTTTACCAGGGATTGCCAACATTTGTTCAAGCAAGATAAAACTTTGCTTCCCCTGAGGGGAAAAAACAAAAACAAAACCCCTAACATTCTCAGGGTGCTAAATTTTGTGTCATATTCTGGAAAACAAACACAATTCTGGAACTGTTGTGTGGTGGTTCAAAGTGAAAAGCAATGTATATTTGCCATTTAGAAACTGCAACAAAGATTTAACATAGTGGGGGGCAAAGTGGGAAAGATGGTGACTGTGATACAGCAGCGGTGAGAAAGCATCCTTAAAATCTTAAATTGCTACCTACATAAGCTAAATAAGCGAATTAGTTGAAATGAAGACATTAGCTGCAGGATCATTCAGAGCGAGGGGTTTATATTCAGCCTATACTCAGACTTACAGTTGTCCAAATTGTCTGGCCTTGGCAGTCGAAGTGAAATTATTCAGCGTAGTAATAATAATAATAATAATAATAATAATAATAATAATAATAAATTTTATTATTTAAACTCCACTCATCTGGTTGGGTTTCCCCAGCCACTCTGGGTGGCTCCCAACAGAATATTAAAAACTCGATAAAACATCAAACATGAAAAAATTCCCTAAACAAGTTTTTACTCTGCTAACTATACGTCGGAATATGTTTTGGATCAATATGAGTAGAATTTGTGACAGGATAAGAGGCATGAAGCAGTCTGGTGGACAGCTTTATTGGAAAAACTAACATGGAAACCGTGGGTAGCAACAGGCCAAAAGGAAGACAATAACCTCTATGCAGTATGGGGCGATTTTATTGAACACACGGGTAGTGAGGCTCATGGGGGGGGGTAGTGTTTGGGGTGGGTAACACAGTTTGGGATTCATGAAGTATACATTTTAACCTTTCAGATTGTTGCAGACATTATGTACTCCTTCCCTTTAATGAGATTAGAGTACATGATGTGTTGTTTTATGATTTTTAAGGTTATGAGAATGTTTGAAATATATGCTGTGACAAATAAACTATTTTTAATTGGGAGGGGGAAGAAAAAAAAAGAAACTGCAAAAAAAACCCCGGCCCCAAACAAACTCCAAGACCATAATCCAACACAGGAGTAAGTAAAAGAAGACTCATATATTTCAGTGAAATCAGGACTGCAATTCTATACACGGATATACCTGGAGTAAGTCTCACTGAACTCAGTGCTTCTTACTTCTGGTTAGCACACATATAATTGCACTGTAAACTACTCAGTTTTGTGTTGGATTATGGTTAAAAACTAGAGGGACGCAGGTGGCGCTGTGGGTCAAAGCCTCAGCGCCTAGGGCTTGCCGATCGAAAGGTCGGCGGTTCGAATCCCTGCGGCGGGGTGCGCTCCCGCTGCTCGGTCCCAGCGCCTGCCAACCTAGCAGTTCGAAAGCACCTCCGGGTGCAAGTAGATAAATAGGGACCGCTTACCAGCGGGAAGGTAAACGGCGTTTCCGTGTGCGGCTCTGGCTCGCCAGAGCAGCGATGTCACGCTGGCCACGTGACCCGGAAGTGTCTCCGGACAGCGCTGGCCCCTGGCCTCTTAAGTGAGATGGGCGCACAACCCCAGAGTCTGTCAAGACTGGCCCGTACGGGCAGGGGTACCTTTACCTTTACCTATGGTTAAAAACTGTGTGTGGGGGGGGAAAGAGATATAACATCCATTTCTTTCCATTTCCTCCTCATGGTTCACATGCTGCCTCTGACTCTTCCCTGAACCTGAGGTTGTTTCCCTGAAACTGAGAGTGTTTGTGTGTGTTTTTGTGTGTGTGTGTGTGTGTGTGTGTGTGTGTGTGTGTGTATATATATATATATATATATATATATCCTGTTCTGAACTTCTCTTTGCATTCCTGGTCTGGTTTTGTCTCTTGCCTGGCATCACATGACTCTAGGCGCCAAGCGAAAACATCCCTATTCTCCGAGGCCTTTGGCTAATTCAACAATCTATGTTCTTTTAAACTGGAAGGGGCTGTGTGCTATTATTATTATTATTTATTTGTCTGCCTCTATGGTATATATTTTGGTGGTGTTCTCTTGTAAACCATCCTGTGGTCTTTGGATGAAGGCCGGTATAGAACTTGAATAAAGGAATAATAATCTCTCTCTTGTGCACACACAACTCTTGACATCTCGGGTGTTTCCTTCCACTCCCACCCCCAGGTTTTCCCTCCCTGCAGGAGATGCATGGTTGTGAGCTGAGGTCAGACGGGCGCAAAGAAGGGTATTGGCAGTTTGGCTACAACGGGAGGGACTTCATCGCCTTTGACAAGGAGACCCTCACCTGGACGGCAGCCGATACAGAGGCCCAAGTGACCAAGGGGAAGTGGGATGCTGAATCGGCCGGGAACCAGTACTATAAAGCCTACCTGGAGAAGATTTGCATTGAGTGGCTGCAGAGACACCTGGACTATGGGAAGGAGACTCTGCTGAGGACAGGTGAGGGGGGTGCAGAGGGGAGGGGAGGGGGGCTCAGTGGGGCAGTTTTCCTTTAAGCTACCCCCCCTTAACAGTCTTCCTTTTGGACCAAACAGCAAACACTTTTCCTGGTGGTGGTGGCAGAGGTTTGGGAGGAGAAAGGGGGTCATTTTAGACTATGATTGGGGGGGAGATGCTTAAAAACAGTCCCCCCATGCCCCTTTGGCTAGAATAAGGGGTGGCAAAAGACAAATGGGGGGAGGGGGCACAAAGAAACAGCAGGGAAGGGGCCAGTAAAGCAAAATGCAATTTAAATTAAATAAAAAAAGAAAATTGAAATGGACAGATTTGAGGGGAGATACAGAAAACCTCTTGCCTTTAAAGTCTTTAAAACTAGATAAAAAAATAGAAAATGTGTGGGGAGCCCATAAAATATGTCTTAGAGGGCAGGATGCAGCCCCCTCACTAAAACTGTAGGTTAGCAGAAAACCTGCACATGGTGAGAGAGTATGGGAGTTCCCACTTCTACCTTATTATATACAGTGGTGCCCCGCAAGACGAATGCCTCGCAAGACGAAAACCCCGCTAGACGAAAGGGTTTTCCGTTTTGGAGGCGCTTCGCAAGATGAATTTCCCTGTGGGCTTGCTTCGCAAGACGAAAATGTCTTGCGAGTTTTTCCGCCTTTTTCCCCCTTCCCCCCCCCTTTTTCTAAGCCACTTATCGCTAAGCCGCTGAAAGCCACTAAGCCGCTAATAGCGCTAATCCGCTAAGCCGCTAATGGGCTTGCTTCGCAAGACGAAAAAACCGCTAGACGAAGAGACTCACGGAACGGATTCTTTTCGTCTTGCGAGGCACCACTGTATTTTATTTGTGAGGAATTTTACTTTTTTCCATGGGGAACATTCAGAAGTGTCATCTTCCCCAACCCCGTGCCTTGAAATGGTACAGTCCACTCTTCTGCCTTCAGGAATCTGGCACAGGGGCCAATCACGATCCAGTGTTTTGACTGGAATGGACCATTGCACAATGGGGGTGGGGCTGGGAATCCTGCCCTATAGATAGCTGTCAACGTTTTCCTTTTTTTAAGGGAAATTCCCTTATTCCAAACACGATTCCTCGCAAGAAAAGGGAAAAGTTGACAACTATGGCCCTATATTGAGAGCGAAATCCGTCATGCTATGTAGGAAGCAGGGCCTGACCAAGGACCTCCGTCTGTCTCCCCCAGGACTGGGGAGTTAAGGTCCAGCGGAGGCTGAGGGCACCTAGACCAGGTGGGGCTCCTGGGAGGTCACATGACCAACCCCCAGGCCCCCATCTCCTTCCTTGAAAAGGAAACAGTGGACACTTGAGCAGAACAGTTGTCCAAGTCCATAGCACCTTCAGAAGGTGTCCCTGCTTACTCCCTTGTAAGGGGACAGAGGATGGCATCCTACAAAAGATTTAGAAATTCCGAGTGTATCTATCTATGTTCCAGGCGGAGGAGTTTAGTTGGTATCCCAGAAGTTGCTTCCTGTCGTGATGGATCTGCTGCAGATGGGGAGGGAAAGTCAGACCAGCCAAGAGAAGCATGAGGGGTCCTGTCTCTCTCTTACTAAGATTTGTTAAAATGAAAATTAATTAAAAATGAAATAATTCTAGCCCACCCCTTTTTGAGGACTGACACACACGTATTAGCCATTCTTTTTTTTAATAAAATATTTATTAAGATTTTGCATAATAAAACAAATATCACAATCAGACAAAACAAAAGAGAAAGACAGTCAAAAACAACACAATCCAAAAACAAACAAAAAATAAAAGTGATCAGAAAGAACAAAAAACAGAGAAAAAATAAAAATCTAGATTTTTACTTGCTATCTTTATAACCCTCTTTCCTGACTTCCTCACATCTCCCTTTTCTGTGTTCCCCTTTACACAATCAAGTTCAGCAATTCCTACCCTCTTTCCAATCTTATTCAATATTATACATTTCAACCTATTATGTCTTCGGTTTTCCTTTCTTTTTAAATCCATTTATCACATGTTCTTTATAACTTAATCCCTTATATCATTTGTTTAGTTTTGACATAATTTTACTCTGGTCATGCCCTTTTTTCTTAAAACATTTTTGCATATTTCTTTTTACTATGTCACTGATGCCATATAATCTTTATATCCAACATCATTTTAACATTCAAACATTTTACAATGTTTTTGGAGATATTCTTTGAACTTCTTCCAGTCCTCTTCCACCGACTCTTCTCCCAGGTCTCGGATTCTGCCAGTCATTTCTGCTAATTCCATGTAGTCCATCACCTTCATCTGCCATTCTTCCCGGGTGGGTAAATCTTGTGTCTTCCAATACTTTGCGATGAGTATCCTTGCTGCGGTCGTTGAATACATAAAAAATGTTCTATCTTTCTTTAACACCAATTGGCCGACAGTGCCCAGAAGGAAGGCCTCTGGTTTCTTAGGAAAGGTATGTTTGAATACCTTTTTTAGTTCATTATAGATCATTTCCCAGAAAGCCTTAACCTTTGGGCATGCCCACCAAAGGTGAAAGAATGTTCCCTCAGTTTCTTTACATTTTCAGCATTTGTTATCAGGCAGGTGATAAATTTTTGTAAGCTTAGCCATTCTTAGAGAGATCTGAGCAAATTCATCTATGGGGGCCTGGTGATAATTCACCCCAGAGACACTGAGCATATTTATTGAGGTTGAGGGTTTCGCCCCAAAAGCCACAATGAAGCGTTTTCAAGGGTGACAACGTGCAAAGGAGGCTGGGAATCATCCTCTTTGGGGCAGAGGTTCTGCTGAGGTCAGAGATTTCAGTTGAGTAAGGGCTTGGACTTCCTTCCTTCCTGCTCTCCTCAGCACAGTCACATCCCCTCCTAGACCGAGTTTCCAGTCCAGGCACTGCAAAGTGGGTGGGATCCTGGAACAGCCCCTTCAGACAACAGCTACCCAGGGAGCCAGTTTTTGAAAAAGGGTTACATTCTGCAAATCGTGCCTAAAGCCAAAATTGTGTATATTGGATTCAAGGGCGATTGGGTTGCCAAAGTCCTTCTCCAGACGCCTGCCTCCTCTTTTTGTTTTTTAGAATATTTTTGGCAGGTGCGTAAATCTGTATTTGCACAAGTTAAATGTGCGTAAGTTGCTGGCTTACTGGGCCTCCTGGTCTGCCATTTCTATTCCAGGGGAGGCAGCCGTGGAGAAGGGAGATGGGCTCTTTCCAACCTCAAGGGACCCTTTCAGGGCAGGCGGGAGAACCAGAAAGGAGCTCTGTCTTTCCCAGGGCTCTTGGCTTTGTTCACTAACTATGGAGCGGAAAAGTCACGGAGAACAGAGAGCAGCCAGTCCAGCATTTCTTCCCCCTCAAGAGAGGAACCAGGATCAGTTCATGACTTGCAACTTTGAAGGATCTGAACGAATCCCGCCATTGGGGACCTGGTGAAATTTGCCCCTCAGCCTAGAGACAGCTCCCTGGGACAATCTTGGAACCACAAATTGACGTATTTGAGTAGCGTTAGAGCTTTGCAAGATGACAAATTAATTTAATTTTTACCCAGCCCTCCATCCCAAAGGAGTCTGCTTTGGCAAACAGAGGATAAAACATCTACAAACAGTTCCACCATAGACACTGACTGGGGAAGATGCCAAGGGAGGTTGAGGAATCCCATTGATTCACAGTTATTTTAATTTCTGGAGATGTGAGATTCTGACTAGCTTGCCCCTTGGGTCCCTGCTCCTCTGCTCTTAAAAAATACAGGATTCCTTCTGTTGTGGATGTCTCTCTGTTAACCCCAATGCGGCCCTTTTTGCAGAGGCTCCGGTGGTGAAGGTGACCAGGAAGGCAGACTATGACGGCCTGGAGACCCTTGTTTGCCAAGTCCACGGCTTCTACCCCAAGGAGATTGATGCCAACTGGGTGAAGGACGGGAAGGTCTGGCAGGAGGGCACCCTCCGAGGATTGGTCGCCCCCAACTCGGACGGGACCTACTATCTCTTGCTCAGTGTCCAGATCGACCCCGAGGAGAGGGAGCGCTTCCGGTGCCGCGTGGAGCACGACAGCCTGGAGAAGCCTCTGGACGTGGCCTGGGAGAAGGAGCCTGGTGAGAGACAGACAGACAGACAGACAGGAGGGGAAGGGGTGGGCTCTGGGAGGGGGATTTCCACCCAACTCCTCAGATGGGGAACCCCAGTTGGATTCTGTCTGTGTCTCTGGAGGGAAGTAGCTGAATCAGAATCTGTAGATTTTAGCAGAGATGCAGCCTTTTCTGGCAAGTGTCTCATAGGCCTTGAACTCAAATTGGATGTTGTAGGTAAAAACTGGCTGTCACCTTTTTGCCTTTAAGCAAAAGTAGTTGTGATGTCACAGAATGTGGGCAGATATTTTACTTCTTCAAAATCAAATGTGTCAGCACAGTGTGTGGAATAAAAATTTGTTATGGCATCCCTCTGTGGACAAGAGCCCCCCTTTCCAATTTCATTTCTGTAGGTACTTGTGGGGACCTTGGGAGGAGTTGAGGGTTGTTTGGGGGGCATTTCTGGTTATCCTCCCTCCTTGGGATCTCCTTGCATTTCACAAGCTCTGGTGTTAGGGTTGCCATATTTTGAAGAGCAAAAAAGAGAACACATTTGCCGACTTCTACTTTTAACTTCGAGTTTGTATGATGACTCTCATTTTAAATACCTCTATAATTTGTAGGCTATAGAGGCTGTGATATATTGCTAGTAGCAATGTTCTTAACTTTTAAAACCAAAATAACAATATTGTTATTTATTTATTTATTTATTTGCTTTAATTAATTATCCTCTATTTAAAACCTAGACATTTTCCTTTATTCTAAAAATCTGTCTGGACAGACATTTTAAGTCTGAAAAAGAGGACGTGTCCAGGAAAAACCGGACGTATGGCAACCCTACACAAGATGCTTTTTTCTAAGGCTTTGTGCCTTCCCTGAAGGCCTGTAATGCTGGGCTCTGGGGGGTCTCAGGGGGGAGGGAATCCCTTCCTCTCAGGGTCAGGACAGAGAAGGCTGAAGCGCCTGAGCAGGAGGAGACTGTGATGAAACAGGTGTGCCTGTCAACTGTCTTCCTTAAATAAATTGGTTATTTTGAAGACCTCCAATGCTGGACTCTCCCTTGTGTCGGGGCCACTACAGAGAAGACCTTGGCCTGTCAGGAGAGAGAAAGAGGGCCTGCTTTGCACACGTAAAATCCTCCCGGGCTCATAGCTCAGCACCTCCACTCAAATCTCCTGCTTGAGGCCTTGGGGAGCTGCTGCCCCCAGTCTGAATAAAAATGTCTCTTGTCCCCTTTCAGTCAACCTGGGGTTCATTGTGGGAGTCATTCTGAGTGTCATGGCTGCCATCCTGCTGGTCTCTGGGATCATCTTCTTCTTCATCCGCAGTAAGTAAACCCTGGATGCGTTTGCTGCCTCTCCTGTGTCCTTCTGTCTTGGCCTCCAACTGGGAATGTGCTGGTGGGGCCTTCTTGGAAACTGCCCCTTGTATCCCTACAGAGACCCCTCCCCACAAAACACCCTTTAAACCAAAAGTAATGCTGGCCACTCTGCTCAGGAAGGAATTTTTTGTTTTGACTATGGCAGACCAACACGGCTACCTATCTGTATCTGCTCAGGAAATTCACTTTCCACCTGATGTTTTTATTTTATTATGTATTTTGTGCACTCATTTTGTATTTTTTCTGCTTTTGACTCTACAGGGAAACAGAGCGAGAAATCAGCCTACAAAGCAGCCTCAAGTGAGTGACTCCTCCCTTCTCTCTGCCTGACATATTCCCCCCCCCCCCCAATATGGAGCAGGAACACGTTACAAACAGACAAAACTAAACCTGGTGGTGGCCTAGTCCTGCAGCCCAAGACCCTGATGGAAAGCTTCAGCCTGTCTGCTCAGCCTGTCTGGGGACAGCAAGGGGTCCCTCAGGGCCAGGAAAAGGCTGCAGAGAGACTGTCGGCTGAGGGAGGGGCTCCAGGAAGGAGCAGGAGGAAGAGCTGAGGGTGGGGGGAGAGAGGGGTCTCTGGTGGTTTAATTTACTGGAACCTGAAGCTAAAGATTTGGTTCATTGGCTCAAGTATGTGGGTGTTAGGAATCCTCCGCTCTGCATTTGGCACCACTGCTCTCCCTCCCCAGCTTCTACCTTTCTGCCCCCTTCCTGCCTAGATCACACCCACCCCCGCTCTGGTCTCCCGCTGCCTCCATGCCAAGCTGTGCCCATCTCTCTTTGCCCTCCAACATCTGCTTATCCCCCCACTGCTGTCCTTGAGCCCCCTTGCCTCTGGGCTGCCTGTCCCTGGACTCTTCTTAGGCCCCTCCCCAGATTGAGACTGATTTGTGATGGGGGTGGAAGGAGGGAGGAGAAGGGCTGGGGGGATGGGATCTCGCTCCCTGGGATCCTGACTCCTGTGTTTCCTCCCTTTTGCAGCAAGCGACCAGGGGTCCGACAGCTCCGCCAGGGGTAAGTGGGGGTGCAGGTGGGGGCAAAGTGGGGCTCTTGCAGAAGACTCCGTGGGGAACATCCTCAAATGGGGAAAAGCTTCTCCTGTTACCCCCCTTGGGATTTCCAAGAGTGACATAATCTGGAGTGTTCATTGAGCTGAAAAAAGCTCTTGTGACTCATTCCGTGTGTCCATCTCAGCTTCATGGAAAATTCTCTCCATTTGAGAAATGGTTTCTACCCACTATCTGAATGACAGATAGTCACATTTTGGGTTCTGGAAAAGGATTTCTCCTTCCGGTATGACCACTTTGTGTCCTTCTGGTATTCCCCCAAAGTGTGCAGCTTGGCTCACTTGCTTGAGCTGCCCTCTGCAGGCATTTGCTCTGCGAGCCCATTAAGGTGGTGTTCCTAGCATATCTTAGGTCTGATTTGACATGATGAAGGATGGTGAGGCTGGACTAGCTGTTCTTTGGGTTCCCACTAGCTTTGTAATGCTGATGCCCCCACACCTTGATGTTGGCTTAACTTTGAAACTCTCCTGTTCTTTATTTCTGCAGTTTCATACCAGCCCAGTGTGTGAGATGAGACCACAAGGAGCCTGCCCAAGTTTTGCTGTGAATTGCAGAGGCTCAGATCGCCTCCCGTCCTTCAATGCTGTTTATGATGTTCCTTAATCCTGGCTCTCACCCATCCATTGTGACTCCAGCTGTAACTAGAATTTGAGGATAATCATGCTTTTCTGATGGATTTTGGCTAATTTTGCTTTGTAGCTGATTTTCAGAAATGTGTTTGTATTCATCAGAAATGTGCCGGATATACGCAACTAAAAGCTTTAAAAAGTGGTGGGGAGATTGAGCAGTGATTTTGATGGTTTCTCTTGGTTTTTTGTCCTCAATCTTGTGTCACTCACTTTCCATCCAAATTGAAGGAAAGGCAACATCTGAGAACTGCTTTAGGTGTATTATGCATGAAATAGGCTAAATTGATACTGCCTACCTGCTTCTTGGGCCGCCCAGCCTTTGGCTAAACGGATGTAATGTCATGGAATGGGTAAAAGCAGCCTAACTGCTCTGGCTGAGTGTTTTCAACCCACCTTGTGCGTGAGGAAGTGAAGAAACTGGCAGGGAGGGATGGTTGGCAAGGAGGAGGGATGCTTAGATGCTCAGGTGTTGAAGCTGAAAGAGAGAAGGAACAGAGTGGCTGAAGAGAGAGGCGACTTTCCTACAGGAGATGAGAGGGATTCTTGCTTCGGATTCTGCTGACAGCCAAGGATGAAGCCAGCAAGGAGAAGAGGCAGATCAGGAGCTTCATGGCCAGAGTTTGAACTGAAATAAGCAGCCCCTTCTTTTGGGCTGCAGGCCTCCAGTTCATGAGACTTGTTGCCTGGTCCCCACAGCCTTCTAGGAAGGGTGACCCACTGGGAGTGGGGCCACATGAACTCTTCCAAGTAAACTACTTTTGTTGCCTTCAATTTGCCTAATTTTTATCTCATACATTCTTGCTTTTCCACCTGTGGCCCTTGAGGAACATACTCCGTCCATCTGTGGTTCCCACCATACGATTCCCTCCATCTTCCTTCCCTTCTCATAGGCCGGCATTACTTAAGGAGACTCTTTCATAGAAAGAAGAATGCAATAACCCTCTTAAACCTCCAGGGGCTGCAGGACTCTTCTTGCCTAACCCAATGGATTTGCTGCAGCTTATTTTGAAGACACTGGATGTACCGTATTTTTCACCCCATAGGGCGCACCTAGTTTTTTTTTTGGGGGGGGATAAAGAAAAAAAATTGTTTCCCCCCCAGGAGCGGGGTCTCCCCAGACTTGCGGATATCTGCCCGATATCTGTTTGGCGCGCCCCAGGCTTCGGGATGCAGGCAGCTCTCCGCAAGTCGTAGGAGCTTGGCGCGACTTCCCGCCGGGCTCCCACAGCTTGCAGAGAGCTGCCCGAAGCCCGGGGCGCGCTCCACTGCGCTCCCCGGGTTTTGGGCTGCAGGCTGCTGTCTGCAAGCCTTGGGAGCCCGGCGCAACTTCCCACTGGGCTCCTACGGCTTGCGGAGAGCTGCCCGAAGCCCGGAGAGAGAGAGGGATCGGTGCGCACCGACCCCTCTCGCTCTCCAGGCTTCAGCGAAAGCCTGCATTCGCCCCATAGGACGCACACACATTTCCCCTTCATTTTTGGAGGGGGAAAAGTGCATCCTATAGGGCGAAAAATACGGTAATTGTTATTATTTTTTCCAGAAGGTAGCCCTGTTTAAGGAAATTTTTAATGTTTGAAGTTTTATTCTGTTATTAATGGAAACCCAGCCAGATGGGCAGGATATAAATAATAAAATTATAATTATTATTTTTAATATCCATTTTAATGAAACAAATAAGTGTGCACCCCCTTCGTCTTTAGTGGTTCTTCTTATCACAGGAGTTCCAGAGATCAACATCTCCTGAGGATATTCACAGACTCTGGCCGGGAGGGGCCAATAATTGGTCTTCTGTTGCAAAGTGAGTGAAGAACTAGAGTCCAAAGTGAGATGGGGACAGAATCTGTGGTTTTGCTGGGGTGGGATTAAGTTACATGAGGCCAAGCGGGTCTGAAGTCTGGTCAGTGCCTGGGTGGGGGACCACCTGGATGCTGCTTTTGGTTCCAGGTTGGAAGAAAGGATGGTTGGGGCGAATATAATAAAAGAAATATATAGATACCTGATCTGGGGCAGAGTGTGGTGGGAGATGACCAAGGCAGGGTTCCCCCAAAAGTCCACAATCCCAGGAGGAAGTTCTCCCACTGAAATGAAAAGATGATGCCCAAAATATTTAATTTGTTTTACGTTTTTATCCCACTCTTCCTCCCAAGGAGCTCATGGCATCAAACACCAAAATGTTAAAACAATACCATTTAAAATGAGCTAATCTTTCTCCCTCCACCCTGGATGTAAATCTTCCCTCGCTGCTTCTTCCCTGGTGGGGGGAGAGATGCCATTTGGGGGCCGGCCTCAGGTGTCAAAATGTGTTGGGCTGGCCTTGGTGTGTGAGTTATGCTACGTACAATGGGACTTCACGGAAAACACAACTTAAGGCAGTAGTGGAGCACTGCAAAATCATTTGTGTGTGAACATCTAGGAAACACATGGAGAACTGCAAAACACTCCTAATTATTATTCCTGTACCATTATAATTTTATTGTATAATATTAGAAGGTTGTAGACTGAGACGTATGTTAACATTTAAGCAGCTCCTCCATCGGTGTGGGGGTGGGTGCCCACCTTAAAAATGCCTCTGTGGAGAGGGGATCAATTTTTTAAAAAAATTATTTGCATTTTCAAAATCAAGAACAGAGCATATTTAACCCCTCTCTCCTTCCCTCGCCCCACTTACAACTTCATACCAAATACAGCATGTATACATATACCATATGACTTTCCTGCCACACTTTTCCTGGTTCCTTTGCTTTTCTACTATACGTAATCCACATCTTTTTAATCATCCAATTTGTTATCAAATATTCTCATCTATTTCAACTGCTGGATTTATACGAGCCGTGCTAAGCTACGTCTTTCTTTATACTGGTTCATGAAATATGCAATAAGCATTATCCATTCTTCCTTATATTCCTTATATCTGTTTTCTCTTACACTGTTTGTCGGACCAGCCAGTTCAGTACATTCAAACATTTTACACTGCCATTTTTCCTGTGCCAATAAGGTTCTAACTGCGGCAGTGGCACATAGTAATAAACTCTTTTGTTTTTGGGGGACCTCTGTGGTTACCATCCCCAAAAGGAAACACTCAGGTGTATCATTTTAAATTCTTTTTATATCATTTCCCAATATCCCTTAATAATTTTGAACGACCAACACATGTGAATAAAAGATCCCTCAATTTAATTACACTTCCAACATACACCTTTTTCTTCTTTAGACATTTTTGCCATTCTGGTGGGTGTTAAATACCATCTGTGGGCCATTTTCATCATACAATTTTTTATCGCATAACTTGCCGTAAAATTCATATTTATTTTCCACAACTTTCCCCATAATTCATGATCGATATTGTGTCCCACATCCTGTGCCCACTTAATCCTGCTAAATTTCACAAATTCCTCTTTCGTTTCCCACTCCAACAGCAGTTTGTACATATTTGATAATACTGTTATATTTGTATCTAAAAGGTCTTTGGTAAACTGAGACTTTGGTTCTGCAAAGCCATTTTCCCTATCTATCTTAAACAATTCCTTAATGTGATGTACCTGTAGCTAATTGGTAACCAGATTTCTTAATTCCTTGAGATTTCTCAGTTTTGGTTCCTGTCCTGTAAGAGATAATATTTCACTGTAAGTTAACCACTGCTTATCCATATTTATTCTTTACCTGGTTGTAGCTTCCACTGGGGATATCCACAGTGGTGCTTTTCTTTCTAATAAGTTTTTATACTTGCCCCATACTCTAAATAGGTTTTTTCTGATTACGTGATTTGTAAAAGTTTTATATATTTCCGCTTTTCCACACGATAGGTAGGCATACACCCACTTGCACTGATTCCAAAGCAGTGACGTAAGTGGGAACCTTGACCATTTTTTTGCAACCCGTGACTTGCTTCAACTGGTCCCTTGAAGGATTTCCTAGAAATCCCTTGATTTCCACTTCAGCTGGGGAAGAAAGCAGCCGGCAGGGGGCAGCAGAGGATAGAGAAAATGAGAAAATACAAATGGGACAATACAAAGTGGAGAAACAGATGAGGGTGTCTTGTGGCAGAGAGCGAGAGGGAGGGCAGGAAACAAACACACACAAACACCAGTGTTAATGGAGGATGAGGACTTTCTCAGCAAAATCGGCCTCCGTTCTTCAATTCCTGTGAGAAATGTCAGTCAAGCAGCCTGAGATGCAGTCACTTGATATTCCTTTCCTAGCTTGGCATGCAAACGAAATTTAGATTATTGGAACTCGTCAAAGACTGTGTCCTGCACCCTCAGCCATTCATCTTATAAGTAAAAATGAAAACAAACATTAAAAATAAAAAGGCCTTGTTGTGGGAACTGGCCTGGGACTTTCCAACCTGACTCAGAGGTTGCTGAGGGAGGCAGAAGGGGACAAAGTCTCCTGGGAAACAATCCAGCTTGGAACAGAGAACCACACCAAGGACGCTTTTATGCCCTCATCTATTTGTTAGACTCCATATTCTGTTTCCACACAATACCAAGAAGGGGACAAAAATAATGTCAGGAGAGATGTCCCTGCAGGCCTGGTCTTGAGAGGTGGAGAAGCCTACAAGGATCCAGTCTGGGGCTGTGGTTTGACTGGGATCTGGGAGCCTGGGAGTCCTGGGTTCAAATCCCCACACAGCCATGAAGCTCCCCCAGGGACCTTGGGCCTGTCAGGGCCGTTATGAGGAGAACATGAATGCCACCTGGATAGAAATACTCATTTTTGAAGGTAGAGTCAGCTAGAGAGGAATATGCTTTTTGCCTGCCAGAAAGGGGACCCAGGAGTCCTGGCTCCTGCCGAGTCTCATCCCAGAGGGGACCCAGGAGTCCTGGCTCCTGCCGAGTCTCATCCCAAAGGGGACCCAGGAGTCCTGGCCGCTTGGCCTTGAGACAGAGAGCTGTGGAGGCTCAGGGTTTTGTTCTGCATGCTGAGGGAGACTGCTCTTTCCGAGGCTGGAGGGGGCCCAGGCCAGGCCAAGAGGGACAAATGCCAAAGGTCTCCCCATCTGGGCGCTGAGGGACATTGTGGGGAGAAAGGAAACGTCTTCCCCTGAGCGACATTTCTGCCTGCCGATCTCCCAGTCAGGCAACATTATCTGTGGGCTGCTGTGGCTTTCGGTTTCTGCCTTGCTTGGCTGCTCTCCCTTGCACCAAAGGTCTCCTCCGCAGGGAGGGAAGCGGGAGGCTGAGGCAGCCCCACCCGGCCTGCTTGTCGGGGACGGAAGCCATTTTGTGGAGGGCTGGCAGTGAAGCAGAAAGGAAGGGAAATGGCTGCCTCCTTCCTGGAAGGGCTGCCTCAAGCAGCTGCTTTGTTATTTGTTCATCATCATGCCACCTACTCCCTAACTCGATTCAAGGGTGGTTTAAAGCCACATAACAAAGCTATCCAGCAATGTCTAAAGTCCTGAAAAATTCTTTAAAGTCTGTGAAGAAAAAAATATTTTCCTCCTGGCCGTTAATTGTTGTCGCCCACTGCACCTCCATAAATAAGAGAAAGGAGAGAGAGAAAAGTCTCCACAGAGGAGACCAGGGGAGGAGAAGGAGCCTCAAGCCACCAAGGACTTTCTAAAACAAGACTAGCCCTTTGAATTGAACTCAGAACCAGACAAACAGGCAGAGGGTCTTTTGGCCCTGGTGAGATTTGGCCCTAAATGAGCTGTGGCAGTGAAAATCCTGTCAGGTTTATCTTGTAGCAGCTGAAGCCTCCCTACTGTATTGGGGGAAACAACACATGTTACAATAATCCTGTCAGGAGGTGAGCAGAACATGGATCCTTGTGGGCAGACTATCCCTGTCCAGGAAAAACTAGATGGAGCAGGTGAAAAGTGAAGCCTAAGACGTCCCTGAGGTGACTGAGCCCATTGAGTCCCCAAAGTGGGTCCTGGAGAGCCCCCCTCAAAACAGCCAGCCTCCTTCTTCACAGGGGCTCATCTTGCAACCCCAAATTGTTGCTGTGAATAATGGCCAAGAAGAGAACGGACTCTGAGAGAGTCACTTTGACTGGGGAAACAAGAAGAAGAGCCTGGGTGCTGGATCCGGCCAAAGGCCCCTCAAGTCCATCCTTCGGTCCTCACAATGGCCGACTGGATGATGCCTCCTCTTCTGGGAAGCCCCAAAACAGGCCCTGGGCGCCAGAGCCACACTCTGCCCTCCTCCTGGGGCTTCCAGAAAGGGGGATCCGGAAGCATGTCTGCCTCCAAAGGGGGAGCAAGAGCGGAGCCATCTTGGCTGGGGGGCATCCATAGCCCTCTCCTCCTCCTCCATGAATTAGACTCAACCTCTTTTAAAGCCACCCAAGAGATATTCTGCAGCAACAGAACAAAAAGTGAACTATTTCACACGTTTAATATTAATAATAATAATTTATTATTTGTACCCCACCCATCTGGCTGGGTTTCCCCAGCCACTCTGGGCGGCTTCCACAAAGACCAAAAATACACTAATATGTCATACATTAAAAACTTCCCGGAGCAGGGCTGCCTTAAGATGTCTTCTGAATGTCAGGTAGTTGTTTATCTCTTTGACATCTGCTGGAAGGGCGTTCCACAGGGCGGGCGCCACTACCGAGAAGGCCCTCTGCCTGGTTCCCTGTAGCTTTGCTTCTTGCAATGAGGGAACCGCCAAAAGGCCTTTGGCGCTGGATCTCAGTGTCCAGGCAGAACGATGGGGGTGGAGATGCTCCTTCAGGTATACTGGGCCTTTGAGGCCGTTTAGGGCTTTAAAGGTCAACACCAACACTTTGAATTGTGCTTGGAAACGTACTGGGAACCAATGTAGGTCTTTCAAGACTGGTGTTATGTGGTCTCGATGGCCACTCCCAGTCACCTGTCTAGCTGCCGCATTTTGGATTAGTTGCAGTTTCCAGGTCACCTTCAAAGGTAGCCCCACGTAGAGCACATTGCAGTAGTCCAAGCGGGAGATAACTAGAGCATGCACCACTCTGGCGAGACAGTCTGCAGGCAGGTAGGGTCTCAGCCTGCGTACCAGATGGAGCTGGTAAACAGCTGCCCTGGACACAGAATTGACCTGCACCTCCATGGACAGCTGTGAGTCCAAAATGACTCCCAGGCTGCACACCTGGTCCTTCAGGGACACAGTTACCCCATTCAGGACCAGGCAGTCCTCCACACCAGCCCGCCCCTGTCCCCCAGAAACAGTACTTCTGTCTTGTCAGGATTCAACCTCAATCCATTAGCTGCCATCCATCCCCAACCACACTCCAGGCACTTTGTCGATGTTTAGGAAAGGGTGAATGACATCTCCCTGAACAGCATTTGCACCTTGTTTGGGGAGGGAGGTTCAGTTTCTTGACCCTCATCCAGCCCATCTCTGACTCTAGATGCTGGTCTAACTGCCCCCCCCCGTCTTTCCCTTTCTACAAATGATTATGGGGGCTATTTTCTCCATATATGCTTTGAATATACTGTCACATGGCACCCCAGTCTCCGAGAGGGTTTCCTTAGAAGGAGGGACGGAAGAGACAGCGGTATCTTTAGGGTGTGGGGTTTATTTACACCTATAGACCACCTGAGCCTTCGATGGAGGGACTCACAGCATTCAACCCGCAGGAGATCTTGCTTCTCCCAGAGTCACCATCTTGGCATCCAATAGAAATCAAGCCTGGCACTGAAAACAGCTTCTCCACATGCAGCCTTCTCTCAGCCCAGCTCACTCACAACGGCCAAAGTTTTTGACTTTCTAACGACAGTGGTACCTTGGTTTACAACCATAATCCGTTACGCAGGTCCGTTTGTAAACCAAAACAGGTTGTAACCCAAGGTGCGCTTTCGCCAATGGGGCCTCCAAAAAATGTTTGCTTATAATCCAAAAAAGGGTTGTAATCCAAAAAAAGTTTGCAAACCAGGACACACACTTCCGGGTTTGACGTGTTTGTAATCCAAAATGTATCCAAACCGAGGTACCACTGTACCAGGCAGTTTGGGGGTGAGAGCAGGTTCTTTGGTTATACTAGTGAGGGTACTTTGGTAACATCTATGGCCATTATCTCACAGAGGTAGTTCAACAATGGATCCCTCCATTAGATTTCAACCTTGGCTGGATCCAGGACCCCAGGAACTAGAAGGGACTCAGGCATCCTGCAGACTAACCCCCCCCCCCAAACTCACAATAATACTTTGGCATCAGACAAGGGGAAATAGGGATGATAGAGATCATGCAGCTTGAGAAAAAGAGAACTCCCAAATAATTATTCCCCTTCCGACTTCACAGCCCCCCCCCCCCTAAAATCAAAGCTTCCTTGTACCTGGGCAAGGAGCGGCCACTACTTGTCTATTTCCCGATTCCTTGGAAAAGGCAGCAGCTTCTGTGTGTGTCCTATGCTTAGCTCAGGTTTCAAGCGTTCAGGCTTCTGGCAGTGGGATGTGGGCCAAGCACTCTCTGGGCCAAGCACCCAGCCTTGGCTCAGGGCCTTCCAGAAGAGGCTGGGCAGCCCCTGGGTCTTGCTGGCTGGGCAAAGGGGGCCTCCCTGACCCCCAACTCCCCTGGGCCTGTGGACTTAGAGGGTCCCAGGCAGGGGGAGAGAAACTCATGTTGGGGCCAGTATGCCGAGAGAAGGAAGCAGAGATATGTGGAGATATAAAATGCCCCTTTAAAAAGCACATGGGGAAAGGAAATAATGGCAAGCTGGTGGGCTCTGGCCTGACCATGTGCTGATAGCAAACGTGTTTGTCAGTCTCCCAGCACCTGCTGCGCTTCTCTGTGTGGTCATACCCTCTCTGTTTTGACTTCAACCCTGAGGTTCAGGCCAAGTTGCAACACTGAGCATTTCTTTACAAGGCACACAGTGAACCGTTGGAACCCCCTGCCACTAGATAGAGGGACGCAGGAGAAGAGCCGGGCTGCTGGATCACCCCAAAGGGGCCCATCGAGTCCAGCATGGTGGTCTCCCAGTGGCCACCCAGATGCCCCAGTAAGGAAGCATGCAAGGAGGAAGGGAGGGACACCCAGCGAGTGGGATGCTCATGCATTTACTGTCTCTGAGAGTGGAGGAAGAAGGGAGCCATCTTTGAAGCCATGCAAGGGCTTCTTAAAAACAGGACCCAGGAGGCTGTTCTGCACTGACTTGGGCCACGAGTCCCCCTCGCTCCGGATCTCACAGCCCCTCCCCCCAGTTTAGAGAGGGGGACATTCCCAGACCCCCCTGGAGATGCGGGGACTGAACCTGCGGTCCCCCCCCCTGGCCCCCCCTCCGCCCTCCCTGCAGGGCAGGACAGGAAGAGCTGCCGGGGGGGGAGGGGGAGGGAGGGGGGAGGGGGCGATTCCCAGCGAGGAGCTGCAGTCACTTTCTCTTTCCCTCTCCAGCCTCGCTCCCAAACTTGCGCCTGGAGTTCTGCCTGGCGACCGGTGCCGCAATCAGCGCGCAGATTTCCGATTGGCGGAATATTTTCCCCTCGCCCAATCCCGGCTCGCTCTGCCGCTGGTTCCGCGGGCGGGGCGGAGAGCGGGTCTCGGAGTCGGAGGGAGAAGGACGTCGCTGGAGTAAGAGGAGAAAAAGGAGCTTCGTTTTGGGGGGAGATGGGGGTCTTCCTCCTCCTCCGCTGGCCCCCCCTGATCCTGGGGGCGGCTGCCCACCTGCTGCTGCTGCTCCTGGACTGCGCAGGTGAGGACTCTGCTCTGGGCGGGGGAAGAAAATCATTTGCACTAAGCTCGGGGGGGGGGGGGGGACGACAGGACACATGAGACTTTGAGAATTGCATTTCGTGGGCACTGAAAGGGCGATCGCGGAGTTTCTTGTCCGAAGTGGAGTCGGATCCCTTCCCAAAGATCTGTTTCCCAGACTTGGGGCTTTGGGGCAGGGGCCGCTTCCCTCCTGGGCTCGGGGCTCAAGCAAAGAACAAGGCAAAGCTGGAAGGTGTTGGCAGGATTCATGGGGGGGAAAGGGACTCGCCTGTCCGCCCCCCGCAGCTTCGGGTTGACTCTGGTTTGTGAGTGTGTGAGAGAGAGAGAAAGAGAGAGAGAGAGACAGACAGACAGACAGACAGACAGACAGAGAGTACAGGTCTTTCCTTTTCTATTTTTTACCTTCCCTCCTCTAACCCTCAGCCGCTCTGAAAACTCAGCTAAACACTCAGGAGACCAGCCTGGGGGTGGGAGCTGGACGCGTGTAGAGCTGACTTCATTGCGGGGGGGGGGGGGAACGTCTGAATAAGGGGTCCCCACCCGCAATTCCCAGTGTTGTTTTGTTCAGGAAATCCCTTTCACAGCCACATTCATAATCAGGTTCGCCTGCTTTACAGTTCTGACTCCCCCCCCCCCCAAAAAAAAACCCCTTCCTGTTGCCTGTCAAAAATGTAGATTTTGCAAATTATGCAGGGGCTCCTCTGTTCCGTTTCTGTACAGCCCCTTTCACTACGTTTTGAACACTGTGTATCTGAAGAAGTGTGCATGCACACGAAAACTTATACCCAGAACAAACTTAGTTGGTCACTAAGGTGCTACTAGACAATTTTTTAATTTCGACTGCGTCAGACCAACATGGCTACCTACCTGAATCTTTATTGTAAATGTTTCTCTAATGGAAAATGGTATGAATATATTACTATCTTTAGTTTAAAAGTTGCTTGTTGCATAAAAATTCTCAATGTAACTTAAAAGCTTTAAGAAGTAAAGAGCAAGACCTGTTATTTCTCTCTTGAACCCTCTCGATTTGGGGGTCAGCCCCCTCACTGTACTACAGGGCTGGGCAGAGGGTGGTGGAGACCCCTGGTTCCTTCAGATTCCTCCTCACTTTGGGGTCTCACGTGTGACTCATTTTGTGGCTCTTTGTCTCCCAACCACTGAGCAGAACTGCCTGTGTTGTTTATCCAGATGCCACAACCAGAGGCAGCCTTGCTCTGAGCTCTTGTGGTTTGAACTGGGGGGAGCCCCTGCCCTGGGAGGGGAGGGTCTTAGAAGTGGGTCCCATTTGATCTGGCCTGAAAGGAAACCGAGCCAGAGGAGGTAGCAGAGTCGACACACCATCAAGGCGTATGTAATTCAAGCAAACTCATCTTGCAGGTTTACGCTTCCTTGAACTTTGTTTTCCACAGTGGATCTCCCTCAGCAGGTGGTAGATTCTCCTTCCTCGGAGATTTGTTAGCAGAGGTTGTATGGCCATCTGCCATGGATGCTGCAGTCGAGAGGCCAGCATCGCAGGGGGGCTGGACCCTCAGAGTCCTGTCTATGGTTTTTATTTCCTAGTTGTTTTGAGATGAGTCACTGGCCAAACTCAAGCGGGCTTCTTCCTCCTTAAGGGTAAAGTTGTCCAAAGTGCATTCAACACAATTTTCACAGGGTCCTCAAGGACCACCTCTTTCTATATGAACCTACCCGGACCCTGAGATGATCTTCTGAGGCCCTCCTTCCTGTGCCGCCTCCTCTAGAGCAATGCGAGAACAGGGCCTTCTCTGCAGTGGCTCCCCGTCTGGAAGGCTCTCCCCTGGGAAGTGTGCCTGGCACCTTCATTATACACCTTTTGAATAAGTCAGGCACAAACATTCCTTTTTAACCAGACCTTTGGTTGATTTGATTGACATCCTTTTAAAAGTGTGGGGTTTGGGGGAGGGGACATGTTGGCTTTTTTATTATTGAATATTTTGTGGTTTTGTATTTTGATTTTGTTCTGTGAACCGCCCTGAGACCTCCGGGTATAGGGAGGTATATAAATTCAATATATAATAATAATTATACGTCCCATTTCTGCTACCTGAGGCAAAACAGGAATAGCCTCCTCTTCCCCTTTTAGCACTGTGCCCCTCTACCTTCCGCCAGGGAAATGCCCCACACAGATTTTATGATCAGCTCCCTCCCTCCCCAAGTCTTTGTGAGCTGTTTCTGTGGGTCTCGGATAATCTCTAGGCAGAGAATGGGACAGGTGTTGGAAGGAAGGCCTCATCTTTACGCCCAAATCTGTGAGGCCTTTCTTGGTACTGACAGTCATCTTTTAAAATGGAGTTTATATCCTCACCTTCCTCCCAAAGGAGCCCAGGGTGGGAATTAAGGGGCTGCAGCTGTCTTGGGGGGCCCTCTCTGTGGGGCTCATCCTGTACCCTGTACAGCGGTGGCCCTAGAGAAGTTAAGAGAGTTTGTGTACTGGTCCAGTAAACGCTTCCGCTGCGCAACCAGCAACAGTTCTCTTTGCAGAGCATTGATTAAGTCCAGTGCAGAGATTCTTGTTGCAGTACAAGCTTCAGAGTCTCAGCAGCAAAGAAATAACGACACAGGGAAGCCTGTCTTTCCACAGACAGGTTTATTGCCGAAAGATAACAGAAACACCTCCGGAGCTTTCAGACATTTTTGCTTCACGCCCCCCCAGGCAGAGAAAACAAACACTCTTTATATAATGAGCAACTTAACAACTTAACGAGCTTGACTACTTAAAGTCACATGACATTGCTAACTTGCCAGCGTCTTAGGTTTCACACCCTAACACCCCCTCTCGCTGGCAATACAAAAACAAAATTACTTCAGACCCATTTCTTCACAAAAGTTTTCATGCCGCTGAAACCCAAGCGGTTTTGTAAAACCATCAGCTTGATTTTCATGACTGGGACAGTAATTTAATTTAACAATTCCTGCTTTTACCGTTTGACAAACATTTTGAAAGCGGATATCCAAATGTTTTGTACGACCTTTAAACTGCCCATTTTGTGCTAACTTAAGACACGGTTGATTATCACCCCATACAGTGATTGGAGTGATGGCCTTTTCATACATCTCTTGTGCCAAGCATTTGTAAAATTCTAAATCTCTACATAACTCAGATAAGGCACAGAACTCAGCTTCTGTTGACGACAAAGCAATCAGGTTCTGTTTCTTGGATCTCCACCCAATCAGAGAGTTACCAAATTTTATTACACAGCCAGACACTGATTTTCTATCCTTTAAATTTGCCCAATCACTATCTGCCCAACAAGTAATCTGTGCTTGTCCTTCAGAAGATAATTCAAGGCAAAAATCTTTGGTGTATTGTAAATATCTTAACACTCTTTGAATTCCTTTCCATGCATTTACACTAGGTTTTGAAACTTCTCTGCTGAGTAAGTTAACAGCGTAAGCAATGTCTGGTCTACTCCATTGCGAAAGATGAAGTAAGCTTCCCAGTGCTGACTGAAAGATTTCAGCACGCTTGAATTCAGCACTATCCTTGAACTCATTGTCTTTTATAAAACCCATTTCCATTGGTGTTCTAACACCTGCACACTCCGTCATGCCAAACTTTTTCAACATTTGCAATATCTTGCCTTTTTGATTCAGTAGAAAACTGCCATTTTTGGTCCTATCTATCTGAACACCAAGATAGACCTTTACATCTCCAAGATTCTTAACTTTGAAGTGTTTATTTAACTCTTTGGCTAGTTTTTTTACTTGTTCTTGTGTCTTTGAAGTATAGATCAGGTCATCTACATAAACAAGCAAAGATTCTTGGGCATCTCCTGAACCTCTGAAATATAAGCAGTTGTCAGCCTTGCTCCTGCTAAAACCAATGCCTACCAAAACGTCATTCAAACACTCATTCCAATTATGAGCAGCTTGAGTCCATAAATAGATTTATGTAGTTTCCATACCTGATTTGATTTACCAATTTTCAATCCTGGCGGTAGCTCCATATAGAGCTCTTCTGCCAAGTCTGAATGAAGATAAGCTGTAGAGACATCAAATTGATTCACTTTGAACCCTTTCTGAGCAGCAACTGCTAATAGTGCCCGAAGGGTTTCACTCCTTGAAGTGGGTGCATAGACTTCGGAATAATGTAACCCCTCTCTTTGCGTAAAACCTCGAGCTACAAGCCTTGCTTTGTACTCTGGTTTCCCCATCGCTGTTGTCTTTATCCTGTACACCCACCTACAACTTACTGCCTTGGTACCTTCTGGCAGTTTGGTGATGGAAAACACACCCAGTTCTTTCATAGAATTCAACTCTTTTTGCATGGCCTCACGCCACCAACTGGCCTCCTCCTGGGGTAATTGCTCAACCTCCTCAAAACTCTCAGGTTCTCAATTTGCCAAACCAGCCCAAACACTAATAGCTTGGTACCTTTCAGGAGGTATACCTTTGTTGGCATGCTTGGAATGCCTTAACAGTTCCTGCGATGTTCCTTCAGTTTCCCCCTCTGACCCAGAATCACTAGTCGTCACCTGTTTGTCACTAGTAGTTGAAGAACTTTCTGATTCTGACTTTACACGTCTCTCTTGCTGTACGGGTGAACTTTTAGAGCTAGAAGATTCTGACTTTACAGACTTGGGTGAACTAGACGATTTCTCACCCTCATCCTCAGACTCAAATTCCTCAGCCTGTTCTGGAACTAATACCTGCCCTGGGGCCTGAGTTTCATTGTTACTGTTCACCACATCAAATAGTATGTCAGGATTTCCATGAATTTTATTCCAACCATCCTGTTCACAAAATTCCGCACTTCTGCTGATTGTGATTTTTGTTTGATTGCCTTCTACATTCACAAATCTCCAACCTTTTGTGTTTGCTTGATAACCACAGAAAAGCATTTCTTTAGATCTAGGATCGCCTTTCCTACGTTGTGCCCTAGGCACCAGCACATAAGCACAACATCCAAAAACTCTTAGATGATCAATTTTTGGTTTTTTTTCCAAATAGCATGAAGTAAGGAGTGTTGCCTACTGTGCTATTGTACACTCTGTTAAAAGTATAATTCGCATACAGTGCAGCCTCAGCCCAAAACCGCTGTGGAAGTCCAGAATCAAACAGCAAAGCAGCAATGGCTTCCTGTAATGTTCGAAATTTTCTTTCGGCAACTGCATTCTCCTGTGGTGAATAGGGATTGGTAAGTCTATGAACTATACCTTTCCCTTTTAACCACGTCTCCAGCGTGTGGTTCACATATTCCCCACCACGATCTGATTGTATTTTACGCACCCTGGTGCCAAATTTACATTCGACTTCTTCAATCCAATCCATCAGGATGGAAGCTGCTTGTGATTTTTCTTTCAGAAAGAAAACCCAACTAGCCCTTGAAAAATCATCCACCAAAATTTGCATAAATCTCGCACCTCCAAGTGATTTGACTGGCATAGGGCCACACACGTCTGTGTGCACAAGTTCAAAGGGTTTCTTGCTTACTCTATCAGATCTGGGATAGTTACATGTCTTAACCTTAGCATGTTTACAAGCACAACAATCCAGAAAATTTGGACAGGGTTTAATGTTACACTCCTCAGCTAAATCTGGCATCTTGCTTACATACTTAAAGCATATATGAGCTAACCTTCTGTGTAGTAGATGTGCACAACCTGTATGAGGAGCCTTATTTACACACTTAGCTTGCGCTTCACCTGTTGAACATCTACCTGCTGCTAACTGCTCTTCATCCAAAACAAAAAGCCCATCCTCACAGGGAATTTTAACTAGCTCCTTCCCCTGTTTCGAAATGGTGCACACATCATTTTCAAACTCAACCTTAAAACCACTTTTTACCAGGCATGACACACTCAAAAGTCCATTCTTCATTCCTGGAAGAACGAAAACAGGAAGGTTAGTTTGCAAACAATTAACATAAATTGTGCCTTTAAGGTTCATTTCTCGTTTACTATTGTCTGCTATAGTCACAGTTTTTGCAACTGGATGTCTTGCAGTTCATCAAGCTGCCACTAGATGTCGCTGGAACTAAACTGTGACTTGCTCCACTGTCAATTATCCACTTCAAGGTTTGTTGGCTCCTTTTAGGACTCTGTTGTGCTGCCATTGCAGATAGTCCCTTATCAGCACCTGCTCCCCCTCTGGATCGTTGATTCTTGTAGTTCTCACTTCGTCTTCCCCTGTAGCTCCGGAAACTGACCTTGGACTGTTGAAATTCCTGTTGCTTTTCCGGACACTTTGCTATCAAATGAAACCTGCTGCCACATCGAAAACATGACTTGCTGGCCATAGCAAACACTTGTGAGGCTTCCTTACAGCTCTGCCTGCTAGTTCTCCCACGCTGGGAATTATCTGAACATCCAACCCTTGGGGTATTTGAATTATCAATACGTTTTCGATGATGTTGATATTCTTGCTCACACAATCTACCAGTCACATAATTCATATTCAGCTGGTCCTCTGGCAAAACTTGTAAAGTTAGTACTAAGTTTTCAAACCCTGCATGCAGACTACTAAGCAGAGTATAAACTTTAATATTTTCAGGAAAATTCACACTTGGAGATGACAGTCGGTTGAAATACTCAGTTATCTGTGACGTGTGTTCAACCACACTATCCCCTGGCTTCAGTTTCAACTCATACAAAGCACGTATAATGTTCACCTTCTCTCCGGGCGTGGCTCTATGGTGAATTCGCCTAAGAGCTTCCCAAATTTCAAATGCAGACCTTAAATTTTCCACATGAGGTAATTGGGAATCGTCTATTGATACCATCAACATGCATCTAGCTTTAGTGTCCATTTTATCATGTTCCCTGTTCTGAGCATGTGCAGCAGCCTGTTGCTCTGCTGTGGCATCTGCTGCAACAGCCACAAACGGCTTTCGCCTCTGGACATAGTCAGCCCACACTTCTTTGGCTTCCAACCAGACTTGAGCCCTCTTAGACCACTGCACGTAATTAGCAGAGTTCAACTTTGTAAAGGGAACCTGGAAATTTTCCACTGCCATTCTTGGGGTCGGCTGCTACTCCCTCTGTGTGCCCTTGCTTCTCTTTCCCCTTGGGATTTGTTTTACTCACTTTTCAGACGCCTCCAGCCTCCTCTGAAGCCTTTTAAACTTTTTTCCCCCCTCCGTCTCTTCACTAGCAACCTACCACCGTCCTCTGTTTTTATTAACAAAACAAAAACACAACGGGAGGTCAAGCTAGCCTTTTGCAGCTAATGAAGCTGTAAATCTTCACTTATGCAGCTCTCTCAACTTTCTGCAGCCTCTCAGTTCCTTTAAGAGCTGGATTTACGACCAAGCCGGTCTTCTCTCATCCGAAAGCTGCTTTCACTTTCGCTGCATGCAATACAGCTGTAGAAACGTAGAAGGATCCATAACCTAAGAGAGTCTGTGTACTGGTCCAGTAAACGCTTCCACTGCGTAACCAGCAACAGTTCTCTTTGCAGAGCATTGATTAAGTCCAGTGCAGAGATTCTTGTTGCAGTACAAGCTCCAGAGTCTCAGCAGCAAAGAAATAACGACACAGGGAAGCCTGTCTTTCCAAAGACAGGTTTATTGCAGAAAGATAACAGAAACACCTCCGGAGCTTTCAGACATTTTTGCTTCACGCCCCCCAGGCAGAGAAAACAAACACTCTATATAATGAGCAACTTAACAACTTAACGAGCTTGACTATTTAAAGTCACATGACATTGCTAACTTGCCAGCGTCTTAGGTTTCACACCCTAACAGAAGTACCATGGAGCCTTGGCTCTTTCCTCATGCCTAAAGGAGGCACACAGCCCCCTTGGTACACATTCACTGTGACTTGGGAAGAGGGTTAAGGAGTGTGGGGAGTGAGCAGAAACAGCAAAATATGCTGATAAACATCAACAAAAGTTACTGTATTTTTTGCTCTATAAGACGTAATTTTTACCTCCTAAAAAGTAAGGGGAAATGTGTTGTGTGTGCATCTTATGGAATGAATGCAGACTGCGCAGCTATCCCATAAGCCAGAACAGCAAGAGGGATTACTGCTTTCACTGTGCAGCGATCCATCTTGCTGTTCTGGCTTCTGGGATTCAGAATATTTTTTTTCTTGTTTTCCTCCTCCAAAAACTACATGCGTCTTATGGTCTGGTGCGTCTTATAGAGCGAAAAATACTGTGATTGCTTCTGATGGGGATCTGCTGTGGAGACTCATTAGGCCCCCTGGTGGCCAGAGCTCTGTCCCCCTTCCTGTGTTCGATCTCGTGAAGGGGCAAGTGTGGGGAAAGGGGATGTGGGGCCACATGTTGAGACCTGACCCCAAAGTTGCATTTGCCCTCCTGCCCCTGCTATCCCTGTGGGGTCTTCTTTCTCAAGTGGGGAACCCGCTCTGTGGGTGGCAGCTCAGACCATTGAAAGATTGCAACATTGAACCATTTAAGTATCAATTATCAAAAGGGGATCCAGAAGGATCTCAGATATTACATGTCAATTAACTTTACATCTCCCTGGAAAACTGGTGGAAATTGCAGAAAACTGGAATGCATTTAACTTGAAGGATTTCAACTGTATGCTGGAATCACACCAATTATATATGCAGAAGGCAGAGAGCTCTTTTTGTGCAAGGTTTTCCCAGTACCGAAAGAGCCTTGAAGCTCTCTGCCTTGCATAACAGATTCTGGCAGGTTCTCACAGGATCTTGTGGGGCTCTCCTGAGTTCC
This sequence comes from Podarcis cretensis, assembly GCF_951804945.1. Lineage (NCBI taxonomy): Eukaryota > Metazoa > Chordata > Lepidosauria > Squamata > Lacertidae > Podarcis > Podarcis cretensis. The sequence continues at coordinate 121,543,699 of NC_137171.1, forward strand.
CAGGAGATCTTTCCAAAGCCTCCCAGAGCCCAGGAAGCAAGACCCAGGTCAGACCTGTTCAGTGCATGGCTCCAGAAGGCCAGATGGTGGGGCGGCTCTAAGGGAGTTGCTTCGCTAGGCCCGTTTCTGCATATATGAGCCATCCCAGTCAGGGCAGACAACTCTGAGCTACCTGGACCAGTGTTCTGACCCAGGAGGAGGCAGCTTCCTCTTCTCCCAGTATATAATAATAATAATAATAATAATAATAATAATAATAATAATTTTTTATTTGTACCCCGCCCATCTGGCTGGGTTTCCCCAGCCACTCTGGGCGGCTTCCAACAAAGATGAAAAATACACTAAAATGTCACCTATTAAAAGCTTCCCTGAAGGGCTGCCTTCAGATGTCTTCTGAATGTCAGGTAGTTGTTTATCGCTTTGACATCTGATGGGAGGGCGTTCCACAGGGCGGGCGCCACTACCGAGAAGGCCCTCTGCCTGGTTCCCTGCAACTTGGCCTCTCGCAGTGAGGGAACCGCCAGAACGCCCTCGGAGCTGGACCTCAGTGTCCGGGCAGACCGATGGGGGAGGAGACGCTCCTTCAGATATACTGGACCGAGGCCATTTAGGGCTTTAAAGGTCAGCACCAACACTTTGAATTGTGCTCGGAAACGTACTGGGAGCCAATGTAGGTCTTTCAAGACCGGTGTTATATGGTCTCGGCGGCCGCTCCCAGTCACCAGTCTAGCTGCCGCATTCTGGATTAGTTGTAGTTTCCGGGTCACCTTCAAAGGTAGCCCCACGTAGAGCGCATTGCAGTAGTCCAAGCGGGAGATAACCAGAGCATGCACCACTCTGGCGAGACAGTCCGCAGGCAGATAGGGTCTCAGTCTGCGTACCAGATGGAGCTGGTAAACAGCTGCCCTGGATACAGATTTGACCTGTGCCTCCATGGACAGCTGTGAGTCCAAAATGACTCCCAGGCTGCGCACCTGGTCCTTCAGGGGCACAGTTACCCCATTCAGGACCAGGGAATCCTCCACACCTGCCCGCCTCCTGTCCCCCAAAAACAGTACTTCTGTCTTGTCAGGATTCAACCTCAATCTGTTAGCCGCCATCCATCCTCCAACCGCTTCCAGACACTCACACAGGACCTTCACCGCCTTCACTGGTTCTGATTTAAAAGAGAGGTAGAGCTGGGTATCATCTGCATACTGATGAACACCCAGCCCAAACCTCCTGATGATCTCTCCCAGTGGCTGCATGTAAATGTTGAAAAGCATGGGGGAGAGGACAGAACCCTGAGGCACCCCACAAGTGAGAGCCCAGGGGTCTGAACACTCATCCCCCACCACAACTTTCTGAACACGGCCCAGGAGGAAGGAGCGGAACCACTGTATGACAGTGCCCCCAGCTCCCAGCCCCTCAAGACAGTCCAGAAGGATGTTATGGTCGATGGTATCAAACGCCGCTGAGAGATCCAGCAGAACTAGGAAACAGCTCTCACCTTTGTCCCTAGCCCGCCGGAGATCATCAACCAGTGCGACCAAGGCAGTTTCAGTCCCATGATGAGGCCTGAATCCCGACTGGAAGGGATCCAAATGGTCCGCTTCTTCCAGGCGTGCCTGGAGTTGTTCAGCAACCACTCGCTCAATCACCTTGCCCAAGAATGGAAGGTTTGAGACTGGGCGATAATTGGCCATCGTGGCCGCATCTAAAGATGGTTTTTTAAGAAGCGGTTTAAGAAGCGGGTCTGGAAAGGCTCCCTCACGGAGGGAAGCATTCACCACCTCACGAAGCCCATCGCCCAGTCCTTCCCGGCTAGCTTTTATAAGCCAGGATGGGCAAGGATCCAGGAGACAGGTGGTTGGCTTCACTCGTCCAAGCATCCTGTCCACATCCTCGGAGGTAACAGATTGGAATTGATCCCACACAACTTGACCAGACAGGACTCTAGCACTCTCCCGCCCCGGCCCTGCTCCCACGGTGGAGTCTACTTCTTCCCGAATCTGAGCGATTTTATCTGCAAAAAAATTTGCAAAATCATTGGAGGAGAACATGTGGCCCGTACTGGGCCCCGATGTTACAGGTGGTTCCGCTAAATTGTGAACCACCTGAAGAAGTCTCCTGCTGCTGTTTTCTGCAGATGCAATAGAGGCGGTGAAGAAAGTCTTCTTCGCCGTCGCTATCGCCACTTGGTAGGCTCGACGTTGAGCTCTAACCTGTGTCCGGTCAGATTCGGAATGAGTTATCCGCCACCGGCGCTCTAGCCGTCTCAACGATTGTTTCATTGCCCTCAGATCTGTGGAAAACCACGGGGCTCTCCGGGCTCCATGCAATCGGAGAGGGCGCTTCGGAGCCAAACAGTCAATAGCCCTGGTTAACTCTGCATTCCAGCGGGCCACCAGGGAATCGGCTGAAAGGCCATCAACATGGGATAAAGCATCCCCTACCACTCTCTGGAAACCATTTGGATCCATTAAGTGGCGGGGGCGGACCATCCGAATCGGTCCCACCTCCCTGCAGAGGGGATGGGTCGCAGAGAAGTCCAGTTGCACCAGGAAGTGATCTGACCATGGCACTTCTTTCGTTTCACTTTTACTTAGTGTCAGATCACCAACATCCATAGAGGTAAACACCAGGTCCAAGGCATGTCCGCGGCTATGGGTTGGGCCAGACTTATTCAAGGACAGCCCCATGGAGGCCATGCTTTCCACGAAGTCCCGAGCGGCCCCTTGTAAGGTCGTGTCGGCATGGATGTTAAAATCCCCTAGGACAACCAAGCTAGGTGTCTCCAGGAGAACATCCGCCACGACCTGAAGCAGCTCGGGCAGGGAATCCTTGGTGCAGCGGGGAGGTCGGTACACCAAAAGGAATCCTGTACTGCCCCTATTGCCCAACTTCCAGAACATGCACTCAGAAAACTGGGTCTTCCCAATAGGACGCCTGGTGCAAACTAATGACTTCCTAAAAATCACTGCAACCCCCCCTCCCCGCCCACATGACCTGGGTTGCTGTGCGTAAGAGAAACCTGGTGGACAAGCAGCGGCAAGGACAGGCCCATCTACTTCATCCAACCAAGTCTCTGTTACACATGCCAGGTCAAGTCCTCCATCCATGATCAAGTCATGGATGGCAGTGGTCTTATGAATCATTGACCTGGCATTGCACAGCAACACTTTCAGGTCATGTGGGTATCCCTTGCTGATTCTAGTATCCATCCTGAAGCCTCACAGGGACTGCTGGACTCTGCTGCCCAGGAGGACTCTCCTGTATGTGAGTGTCTGAGGGCCCTGCTCCTTCCTGCCACTCACCATCTGGCCTGGGGCGGGGCCTGAAGCCTCACAGGGACTGCTGGACTCTGCTGCCCAGGAGGACTATATGGATTTTGCTTCATCTGGTCTCCCCTCCATCCACTTCCAGTCCTGAGCCTGCTTAGCTTCCGTTCGATGCCTGCATCCTGAGCCTTCAGACCATGTTGTGGGAGCTCTCATCAGCTTGGCGCTTGCAAGTGGGGGGCAATTCCTGCCCCCTTGGCAAAAAGGGGAGGGGCTGGCCTCTCTCTCCCTCACACGGAGCCTCAGCAGAGACATGCAGAGATTTAGTGCTGCCTGGCAGAGCTTTTTCTCGCCCTCTGCTCCATGGGCTATTGTTGTTGTTACTTGTATTTATATCCTCTCCCCTTTTCAACTCTGATTCTTAGGTTCCCTCTGCTCTGCCGCCTCTATGTTTAAGGGCAGGTCTACAAACTCCCCCAAACCCTGCTGAACTTTGGATCTCCTGATTTGGGGCTGCTGCCTGTAATACAGCAGGATTAGGCTGCTGCCTTCATCTGCAGGACCCCTAACTCTCTGCCCCCTTTTCTCTTCCTTTCCAGGCTCCACTTCTCACTCCCTGCGCTACTTCTACACAGCCGTGTCTGAGCCTGGCCAGGGGCTGCCCCAGTTCATCGCTGTGGGGTACGTGGATGACCAGCAAATTGATCAGTATGACAGTGACACCAAGGAGGCGCTGCCTCGCGTCCCCTGGATGAGGAAGGTGGAAAAGGAGGATCCTCAGTACTGGAACACGAACACTCAGATATCTCAGGGCACTGAGCTGGTGTTCAGGGAGAACCTGGAAATTGCAAGGAATCGCTACAACCAGAGCGGAGGTGAGTAGAAGGCAGGAGAGTAACAGAGTCACACCTCCCCCCCCCCCATAACATTTCCTCCAAGGGCCAGAATTGCAGGGAAGGGGCTGCTGGGAGGAAAGGAGATGGAGGGTGGGGGTCTCCACCAGGGCAGAGGCATCTCCCCCTCCCTTAATGAAGGTCTTAATGGGGGCAGGGATGGGGTGGGGGTGGGGGACAGAGAGGGAGACTTGGAGGGCAGAGATCCCCCCCCAGTATGACCCTCTCTGGACCTGCACATCCTACCCAGGAAATGTCTCCCTTGCCTGTGCTTCCTTCCATGCTAGGCTTAGCTTAGGCCTTCTGAGGTGGGAATCTGTCTAGTTCATTTTCCTCTGGGAGGGGAAGAGAAGGGTGGGATCCTGAGGCTGAGACAAGCAAGCCTTGAGTTCTGGTCCTGCTTAAGGAGAAGCCAGCTGCCCAGACAGAGGTGCTGATTGGCTGACCCTTCTGATCATCACCAGGCCCCTCCCTCTCCCTGGCACAGTGTTGAAAGAGAAGCCTTGAATGGACTGGGTTTTTTTGGGGGGGTCATAGTGCCAAATACATGAAGTGGGGGGTGGACCAGAGCCCCCAAGGCTCCCACACCTCCAGCAAGCATTATACATCTGTACTTACTTTGATCTCTTAATGGTCTACACTTACGGAAGAGTAGCAGGACCCTTTAGAAAGGTCTTTCACCCCTTTTGTCCAGTTATGACAATTTCTGCCACACTCCTCCCCCACCCCCTGCCCCATCCAGCCTTGAAACTGTGAAGACAGGAATCATTTAAACTTAGTAAAAGCTGGTAGACATCCAGCAAAAGCCTCTTGGCACACATTTTTGTTTTTATTTTTTATTTTTGTTAAAGAAATATTTATTAAGGTTTTTCAGAACAACTCCAAATCAAAACAATACATCAAAATTAACAATCAAAAACAACACAACAAAACAACAAAAACAAAAAAGAAAAAATTATTGCTTACTTGCTAGTTTTATAACCCTCTTTCCTGACTTCCTCACATCTCCTTTTTCTGCGTTCCCCTTTACACAAATCAATTTTAGCAATTTCTTACCTTCTTTCCAATCTTATTCAATATTGTACATTCCAACCTATTATGCATTTATTTTCCTTCTCTTTTAAGAAAAAAAGAAAAGAAAGTTTTATCACATGTTCTTTGTAATTTAGCTTAGTCCTTTATATCATTTGTTGAAACACAACATAATAGTACTCTGGTCTTGCCCCTTCCTTTCCACATCATTTTTGCATATTTCTTTTTACCAAACCCCTAGTGCCCTATTATTTTTGTATCTCACATCATTTTAACATTCAAACATTTTACAATGTTTTTGAAGATATTCTTTAAATTTCTTCCATTCCTCTTCCACCGATTCTTCTCCCCGGTCTCGGATTCTGCCAGTCATTTCTGCTAATTCCATGTAATCAATCACTTGCATCTGCCATTCTTCCCGGGTGGGCAAATCTTGTGTCTTCCAGTACTTTGCGATGAGTATCCTTGCTGCGGTCGTTGCATACATAAAAAATGTTCTATCTTTCTTTAACACCAATTGGCCGACCATGCCCAAGAGAAAGGCCTCTGGTTTCTTAAGGAAGGTATATTTAAATACCTTTTTCAGTTCATTATAGATCATTTCCCAGAAAGCCTTAATCTTTGGGCATGCCCACCAAAGGTGAAAGAATGTTCCCTCAGCTTCTTTGCATTTCCAACATTTATTGTCAGGCAGGTGATAAATTTTTGCAAGCTTGACTGGGGTCATGTACCACCTATAGATCATTTTCATAATATTTTCTCTTAAGGCATTACATGCCGTAAATTTCATATCAGTGGTCCACAACCTCTCCCAGTCAGCGAACATAATGTTATGACCAATGTCCTGTGCCCATTTAATCATGGCTGATTTAACTGTTTCATCCTGAGTATTCCATTTTAACAGCAAGTTGTACATTCTCGAAAGTGTCTTGGTTTTAGGTTCTAACAGTTCTGTTTCTAATTTTGATTTTTCCACCTGGAAGCCTATTTTTTTATCCAAATTGAAGGCTTCTCTTATTTGGTGATAATGTAGCCAATCTCGCACTTTATCTTTTAGTTTCTCAAAACTCTGCAATTTCAATGTATCTCGGTCTTGTTCTAGTATCTCCCAATATTTTGGCCATTTGGCCTCCATATTGAGTTTTTTCAAAGCCTTGGCCTCCATGGGTGATAGCCACCTTGGAGTCTTGTTTCCCAATAAATCTTTATATCTTGTCCAGACATTAAACAAGGTTTTTCTGACAATATGGTTTTTAAATGCTCTGTTAACTTTTACCTTGTCGTACCACAAATATGCATGCCACCCAAAAGCATTATTGAACCCTTCCAAATCCAAAATGTCAGTGTTCTCAAGAAGTAGCCAGTCTTTCAACCAGCAGAATGCTGCTGATTCATAATAAAGCTTCATGTCTGGCAGGGCAAACCCCCCTCTTTCCTTAACATCTGTCAATATTTTAAATTTTATTCTGGGCTTTTTGCCCTGCCAGACAAATTTAGAGGTATCTCTTTGCCACCTCTTGAAACAATCCATCTTGTCCACAATCTGTAAAGTTTGAAACAAAAACAACAACAACGAGGATAGAATAAATTTTTATAAATCCACACAAGAAGAGGGAAAGCCAAATTCTTCCTCTTCCACCTTAAAATAAGGTGAAATTCTGTATCTGATGTTCAGATAACTATCTTTTAAAGCATAGTTCAGAGCAAAAGTATGTTACACGTCCTTGCTTTAGATCTTTAAGCAGAGCCGGGAGACGGACTTCCTGGTTGCGTCTCCCGCTTCAGTGTCCAAATTACTTATTTTTTTTTTAACAGTCCGAATTTCTTAAGCTTCACCTACTCACGGTAGTTGTTTCTTAGCCGAATTGTCCCAAGAAAAAGGTCAGCGCTCACCGACAGCAGCTTCGCGGCTTCACTCCGCGGAAAGAGCGATCGACCCTCAGCACCACGCCAACCCCGTCACTTTCCAGAGCCCCTTACGGGGTTCCTTTCCAGTTTCGGGGGACGTTTAAGGTGCCCGCTGGGTCCCACGGCCACAGGCTTCCGCTGCCTGTGGTTTTCCAAAAGGGGTCTCCGCTTCGCCGTAGCGGACGACCCTTTTCCACGGAGCTCCCTCTTCGCAGTTAGAAGAGGGCAGCCATTGCCGTTCACGCCGCCTCCGGAAGTCCACATTTTTGTTTTTAAAACTTCCTTCTGAAATGAGTCAGAAGATGTTAGTCCTTTTGAGACGTTAGTTGTGTGAAAGGAGCCAGCATGCTGGAAGGGTGGGGGGAGGTAGTTGTGTTTAGCCCCAAAGTTGAGTGACTCCCCCCTCTAATTGCAATTTTGGAGCAGAACTTCAGAAGTGGGAGCCTCTGCTGGGTCTGGAGGGAGATCTCTCTATGATTTTGCACCTTTACCTTCCAGGCTTCTATACTTCCTCACTTCCTAAGCAGGCTCCCTGCTTCAGGACTTTAGCCCTGCCCCTAACGGCATCAAAAGGTGTCCCAGCACTTCAAACAATAACTGAAGGGGAGGGGTAGAAAGGTGGGTGAGATTGACAGATGTCAGATTCACCCTCCTGCCCCTTTTGGCCCATGGGGGCAATCCAGGATCTGGCCCTGAAGCCAAAGAGATTCCCCACCGGTGAGACAGAATAATGGAGGTGGAAGGAGCCTTGCCAAATGGGTCAGCCTGAGTGTGTCCAGAGCCCTTGTAGGGCTTGCAAGGAAGAAACCCAGGGGGTCAGCTGAGACCAAGCCAGCGCTGCAATGGGCAGGTCTGCTTTTCTTGCAGTGGGATCAGGCCTGGCCTTGCCTTGCAGGCTTCCTCTTGGGCTCCTGCGAATTCTGCTTCTCCCCCTTTTAAAAATGGGGATTGGGTCCCTCCTGAGCCCCTGCACCTATCCATGGAAAATGCCCCATAAATGTCACCAAGGGGCGCCTCTCGATTCCTGATCATTTCTTGCAATTGCCACTTTAAAGGTGCCACGGACAGCCCTGGAAATGTCATCTGATTCTGTTTAAAGACAATGTTGAAGGTACAGGTGTATCGTGATTGATCCCACTTAACAGCTTGAGGAAACGGGAGGGGAATGAGCTTCATTTATAAAATGAGGGAGAAAGCAATTTATGCTGAAGAAGCAATGAGACAGAGCAACTTCCCTCCAAGCCAAAGCTCCATATCCAGACCAGCTGGTGGGGTTTGTGGTTTGGTTTGTTGTTTTCATAGGTCAACCACAAATCATTGTTTGAGTGCATAAAAAGAACTCTATCACCTTGGGACATGGTCTTGGAAAAAAGACTTCTTCATGTTGAGTAGTTCTAGAGGGAGGACTTAAAAGTAGCACTGTTACAATCCTTCTACATCCGAGAGGGAGCAATTTCCCTTCTCCTCCCCCTGCACACCTTTATGGGGCTTCTCCTGACCCCCCCCCCAAGCTGATTTGTGGGGAACAGACGGGAAAGAGATGGGGAGAAAGCCCCAGTTGTGTGAGTGGGACTTGTTCCTTCTGGCTCCCGCTAGACTAACTGTGTTATGCTGAATCCAGCCCAGAAAAGCAGGATTTCCTTTGAGAGAGGCTGCTCTAATCTAAGGCTTTATATTCTCCAACTCAATTCAGCTGTAAGCCAAAGGCCCATGAGGTGAAAGAGGAAGCCAGAATTACAAGTGAGAGCAACCTGGTGTCCTCTGGGACAGCCTCTCCTCCATTGCTGAGCTCCCTCAGGCTACACAAAGAGCAGCAGAACTCTGTACATGGCCAGGAGCAACCATTGCCATTTCCCATCCTGTCTTGGGGTGCCTGACGTAGCTTCTCTCCATGGTTTTGGTGTGGGAAATCAAAATGGCTGTCTGCTGACCCTGCTGGCTGGCCTAGAGAAGACCGGGCTGGGGTCCTCAGCACCCGTGGGCCCTGCCAGGGGTCTGGGGTCTCAGCGGGTGCCGGGTGATGCCACCTGCCAAGTGAAAACACCAGATCAGTGCTTCAGATACTGAAATTGAAGAGCAGATTTAAAAGTCACGAGCATTAGCATATATACATCTCACAGTTATGTGGTCTGAATGAGAGCAGAAAAATCTATATTTCCATTTCAACCAGTTGTGACTGAAGTAACAGAGGTCAAAATTTATCCATGGCACCTCTTTCCACAGCAATAAATGGGATGTACTGAATCTTTGAGCTGCCTTCCAATAAAGTCAGTTGATTCGATTCCCATTTGACTCCCGGATTTGACTCCCGGAACCGTTTGAAAACCAAGGCCCGTCTTCCTGCACTCAATCGGAGGTTTGGCTTCCAAAGAACGTTCGCAAATCGGAACATTTACTTCTGGGTTTGCGGTGTTCGGGAGCCAAGCCGTTTGACATCCAAGGAACCACTGTATAAGGATCATGTGTTCACTGATGAAGAATTTATTTGGTGGACGTTGATTGGCTAGTGAAAACCAGCTCTTCTTTTATTATCGATCGACTGAAGGTTTTATTAAAGTATTTATAATATGTAGTTTCCATAAAAGTGTAACAAGATAGTATGCAACCTAGAAAGTTAAAATAAAATCAGGAAAAATCCATAAAATGTACATAAAACATCAGCAAACACTATTTATTTATTTATTTATTTAAATGTTATTGTTGTTGTTTTGAAGATTTGGTGGTAGCCCCCTGGGGTGCGCCGGAGGGTGCAGGGACCCGCCATCTTTGGCAAGGGCAGCCTGGCTTCTGCTGAGAAGGGGGGGCCATTTTGAAGTGGGGCAAACCCCCCTTTCGGCTTCCCTTTCCCTTTCCCTTCCAGGCTATGAGGAAACTTCTTTTTCCAAAGGCCCTTCCATGACTTCCCTCCTTTTAGGGAAAAGGTCCTTGATATGGAGAAGCTGGGGGGAGAGAGATGGAGGGGAAGAGGAGACCCTCTCTCTTGAAAGGGCCCCCAATGTGTGGGTGTCCCCCTTCGATGCTGCCCCTTTTCTCTTTCTGGGGGGAGGACAGGGGGAGGCAGCTGAGGCGTCCCTCCAAAAGGGGCAAGATCCAGAGGAGCAGAGCTGGGGGAAAGGGGGACAGTCTGTGACCTCCGACCTGCAAGGGATGCTCCTGTTGGGCAGGAAGGGAAACCCCACCCCTCCCCCGCCTCCAGGGAGTTGGGAGAATCCACTAGGAATTGGGGGGGGGGAGAAAGTGTGAGGCGATGAGAGGGAGGGGGCAGTTAAAGGGGGGCTTTACAGGCTCAGGATTGTAGTGTTTTCCCTCAGTGAAGGTGTTCTGCGGATGAGCCTTCAGAAAGATACAGTGCTGGTTGATTCTTCTCCCCTCTGACTGCTGCCTCTTCCCTGAGTCTGAGGCAAATAAATCCTTTTTCCTGGTCTCTTTTGCTGATGGGGGAGGGGCTGCTCTGACCCCCCTTGACCTCCTGGGCCTCTTCTGGTCCTTCCAGGGATCCACATCATTCAGAACATGTACGGCTGTGAGCTGAGGTCAGACGGGCGCAAAGGAGGGTATTACCAGGACAGCTACGATGGGAGGGACTTCATCGCCTTTGACAAGGAGACCCTCACCTGGACGGCAGCTGATACGGGGGCCCAAGTGACCAAGAGGAAGTGGGATGCTGAATTGGCCAGGAACCAGTACTGGAAAGCGTACCTGGAGGAGGAGTGCATTGCGTGGCTGCAGAGATACCTGGACTACGGGAAGGAGACTCTGCTGAGGACAGGTGAGGGGGGGCAGGGGGAGGGGAGGGGGGCTCAGTGGGGCAGTTTCCGTACAGATTCCCCTCCCCCCCTTAACAGCCTTCCTTTCTGGACCAAACAGCAAACACTTTTCTTGGTGGGGGAGGCAGAAATAAGTTTGGGACTCTGGGAGGAGAAAAGGGGTCACTTCAGAGCATGATTTGCGGGGCAGGGATGCTTAAAACAACCCCCATGCCCCTTTGGCTAGAATAAGGGATGGCAAAAGACAAATGGGGGGAGGGGGCACAAAGAAACAGCAGGGAAGGGGCCAGGAAAGCAAAATGCATTTTAAATTCAGTAAAAATGGACAGATTTGAGGGGAGATACATGAAAACCTTTTGCCTTTACACTTGGGTAGGGGAAAGTGGGGCAGATTGATGCCGAAAAATCCACTCTCATATTTTATGTACCAAAATGAGTCAAATGATAAAAAAATTGCTTTATGCATGGCATAACTAATCAATATTGTAATAGCAATCAAAAGAACCATTAAAGTTAGAAGATAATGAGAATATAATGACTTGAGTAAAAAATGGGTTTTGTTTCATTCTGCTCCACCTACAGGGCACTTCAATACAAAGTGTAAATTGTATGAGAATGGTAATTATTTACAAAATTTTAATGAAAAAGAAATTTTTATTGTGAGAGATCATAATCAGCCCTACAATTTGTTACTTAAAGATCTAAATGACATATCAAAACTAAGTGTTTCACACATATCATAGACTTTATGAGCAGGTTTTCTTAACAAAACTTCAAAACTTATACTACCGTAATCTTTCCTCAAACACATATCCATTAAAAAAAAAAACTTTGGAAAAACTTTAAAAAGAATAAGAACTCACATTAGGTAGTCCAAAAATAGAAATTTAAACAAAATGCTTATAAAAAATAAGATATTTCCTTAACATTTAGCTTCTATTGCACATTATATCCACGGAAGTCAAAAGAAAAAGTATAGAGATGATGTTGCTCGGTCCCTGCCCCTGCCATCCTAGCAGTTCGAAAGCACGTCAAAAGTGCAAGTAGATAAATAGGTACCGCTCCAGCGGGAAGGTAAACTGCGTTTCTGTGCGCTGCTCTGGTTCGCCAGATGCGGCTTAGTCATGCTGGCCACATGACCCAGAAGCTGTACGCCAGCTCCCTCGGCCAATAAAGCGAGATGAGCGCTGCAACCCCAGAGTCGGTCACGACTGGACCTAATGGTCAGGGGTCCCTTTACCTTTACCTAACAATTCATAATACCACTGAACTTACTTAAAAATCACATGTAATCCTGATTACTGATTATTTACCTTAGGTATTATTAAATCTTAACTAAACAACGAAAAACAGCATTGGAACACTTTTACATTTCACGTAATTTTTTAGTTGGTCGCGTTAAAAACACACCTCCTCTCGTCAAATGCCAATGGGGAACTGGCGGGCAGCGCAGTCACAACTGTCATACTCACACATGTATAGACACGTTTTAGTGATGTCACAACACGAATAACGTTTCTCGATATTGAAATATTGTTGGTGTATCAATGTGCCCCTTGCATCAATGTCCCCCGCCTCCCCCTACATACTTAGGGGGAAAGTCTTTGAAACTAAATTAATTAACCTTTTTTAAAATAGAAAATGTGTGGGGAGCCCATAAAATATGGATGCAGCCCCCTCACTAAGTCTGTAGGTTAGCCACTCATGGCCTAAAAGCAGAAAACCTGCACATAGTGAGAGAGTATGAGAATTCCCTCTTCTACCTTCTTCTATTTTTTATTTGTGAGGAATTTTACTTTTTTCCATGGGGAACATTCAGAAGTGTCATCTTCGCCAACCCCGTGCCTTGAAATGATACAGTCCACTCTTCCGCCTTCAGGAATCTGGCACAGGGGCCAATCTAATGATCAAGTGTTTGGACTGGCTTTCTTCCTGTCTCTATTAGCTTTGCTAATATGAATATTAATTCAAAATGAAATAATTCTAGCATCCTCCCTTTTTGAGGACTGACACATACATATTAGCCGTGCTTAGAGAGATCTGAGCAATTTCATCTATGGGGCCTGGTGATAATCCACCCCAGAGACACTGAGCATATTTCTTGAGGTTGAGGGTTTCACCCCAAAATCCACATTGAAGCGTTTTCAAGGGTGACAACAAGGGCAGGCGGGAGAACCAGAAAGGAGCTCTGTCTATTCCTGGGCTCTTGGCTTTGTTCACTAACTATTGGGCTAAAAAGTCCCAGAGAATAGAGAGCAGCGAGTCCAGCATTTCTTCCCCCTCAAGAGAGGAACCAGGATCAGCCTGAGCTGCCCTCAGTTCATGACTTGCAACTTGGAAGGATCTGAATGAATCCCACCATTGGGGACCGGGTGAAATTTTCCCCTCAGCCTGGAGGCAGCTCCCTGGGACAATCTTGGAACCACAAGTTGTCATGGTTGAGTAGTGTTGGAGCTTTGCAAGATGACAATTCAATTTTTTTTCAACTCTGGCTCCGGCTTGGTGGAACGCTCTGTCTCATGAGACCAGGGCCCTGCAGGATCTGATTTCTTTCCGCAGGGCCTGTAAGACAGAGTTGTTCCGCCTGGCCTTTGGCTTGGAGCCAATTTGATTCCCTCCCTCTCTTTCTTTTTTCTTTTCCTTCTCCTCCTGCGATGAGGCTACTTTTTGATATTTTAATGTTTCAATATTTTAATGTATTTTAATTTTTTTTTAAGTTGTATTCATTCAACTTGTTTTTATTATTGCTTGTAAGCCGCTCTTAGCCCGTCCTTGGCTGGGGAGGGCGGGGTATAAATAAAAATTATTATTATTATTATTATTATTATTATTATTATTATTTGTACCCTGTCCTCCCTTCCAAAGGAGTCTGCTTTGGCAAACAAAGGATAAAACATCTAAAAACTGTTCCACCATAGACACTGACTGGGGAAGATGCCAAGGCAGGTTGAGGAATCCCATTTATTTGCAGTTCTTTTTAATTTCTGGAGATGCGAGATTCTGACTAGGTTGCCCCTTGGGTCCCTGCTCCTCTGCTCTTAAAAAATGCAGGATTCCTCCAGGCTCCCGTTGTGGATGTCTCTCTCTTAACCCCAATTAATGATTGCCCTTTTTGCAGAGGCTCCGGTGGTGAAGGTGACCAGGAAGGCAGACTATGACGGCCTGGAGACCCTCGTTTGCCAAGTCCACGGCTTCTACCCCAAGGAGATTGAGGCCAACTGGGTGAAGGACGGGAAGGTCTGGCAGGAGGGCACCCTCCGAGGATTGGTCGCCCCCAACTCGGACGGGACCTACTATCTCTTGCTCAGTGTCCAGATCGACCCCGAGGAGAGGGAGCGCTTCCGGTGCCGCGTGGAGCATGACAGCCTGGAGAAGCCTCTGGACGTGGCCTGGGAGAAGGAGCCTGGTGAGAGACAGACAGACAGACAGACAGACAGACAGACAGACAGGAGGGGAAGGGGTGGGCTCTGGGAGGGGGATTTCCACCCAACTCCTCAGATGGGGAACCCCAGCTGGATCCTGTCTGTGTCTCTGGAGGGAAGCAGCTGAATCGGAATCTGTAGATTTCAGCAGAGATGCAGCCTTTTCTGGCATGTGTCTCAATTTGGATGTTGTAGGTAAAAACGGTGTCATCTTTTTGCCTTTAAGCCCAAGCAGTTGTGATATCACAGAATGTGGGCAGATGTGTTATTTCTTCAAAATCAAATTATCTCCTCCACATGGCTGATTTACTCACACACACTCTCTGTGACTGAAAAGGGGGCAGTGAACTTAAAAGAGGGAGCCCTGGACTGAGTGCACTTCACAGTGAAAAAGATTCTAACTTGCTCCTCCTCACACTCAGGCCCAGCTAGAAATACTGATATTCATCCCCACTCAGCCCAAACACCCGCACACCGCTGGGAAGAGGAAGAAGGGTCTTTTAATAACAACGTTCGTCTCTCACACACCACCAGGAAAGCTGCGCTTGCAGGAACCAAAGCAGAATGTCTAAGAGCAAGACTCCCTTTTCCCCAGCAGGAGCCCCTGAACGCACATCCCCACCCACACCCCAGACTCCCCTTCTCGCAGGCAGGCAAGCGAGAATTATGGAAGCGGCCCTTGAGCCAAAGACTCACCCAGGCAGGGCAGAGGGGACCAGGGCTCACTCACTAGCGCTAACAACTTCAGAGATTCCACCCAAACAAAAAAACCTGGACATTTTGCCTCATTTTAAGAATCTGTCTGGACAGACATTTTAAGTCTGAAAAAGAGGACGTGTCCAGGAAAAACCGGACGTATGGCAACCCTACACAAGATGCTTTTTTCTAAGGGTTTGTGCCTTCCTTGAAGGCCTGTAATGCTGGGCTCTCAGAGGGGGGTCTCAGAGGGGAGGGAATCCCTTCCTCTCAGGGTCAGGACAGAGAAGGCTGAAGCACCTGAGCAGGAGGAGACCTGCTGTTAAGTCTTGAGTCTGTGATGAAACAGGTGTGCCTGTCAACTGTCTTCCTAAAATATATTGGGGGTTTTAAAGACCTCTAATGCTGAAAACATAAACTCCCTTGTATCGGGGCCACTACAGAGAAGACCTTGGCCTGTAAGGAGAGAGAGAGGGCCTGCTTTTCACACATAAAATCCTCCCGGGCTCATAGCTCAGCACCTCCACTCAAATCTCCTGCTTGAGGCCTTGGGGAGCTGCTGCCGCCAGTCTGAATAAAAATGTCTCTTGTCCCCTTTTAGTCAACCTGGGGCTCATTGTGGGAGCCATTCTGGGTGTCATGGCTGCCATCCTGCTGGTCTCTGGAATCATCTTCTTCATCCGCAGTAAGTAAATCCTGGATGCGTTTGCTGCCTCTCCTGTGTCTCCTTTTTTAAGCCTCCGACTGGGAATGTGCTGGTGGAGCTTCCTGGAAACTGCCCCTTGTATCCCTACAGAGACCCCTCCCCATAAAACACTCTCGAACATGAACCAAAAGTCATAGTGGTCATTGCTTTGTACTCACTCTGTGCTTAGGAAATTCACTTTCCACCTGACATTTTAATCCATCCTAAGCCTTCAATCCTGTGAACAATTAGCAGGGAGCCTTACTTACAAATCTTTAGGCGCCAGGCAAAAACATTTCTCTCAAACCAGGCCTTGAGCTTTTTAAGTGTGAGTTACTGGTTTGTTTTTGTTTTATCATGTATTTTGTGCTCTCATTTTGTATTTTTATGTGGAGAATCACCGAAATAATACTCCGAAAATGAATGAAGGGACTGGATAATGTTTCCTTCCAGCCTCTTGGAATTTGTCCACTGCCTAGTTTCCCCATGTTGATTTTCTGATTTAATTTCCTCAGTTTTTTCTACTTCTTTATAAAATGAGTTCTTTGAAAAGCTCCCCTTCCTTGGAGGTGTTTGGAAGAGACAGGAGAAGCATCTGCTGGGAAGGTTTCAACATCTGAGAGCCAAATTGTCGAAATGGATTTGAGTGGCCTCTGGATGTCCCTTCCAGCTCTGACCTTCTGCTTTTGTCTCTGCAGGGAAACAGAGCGAGAAATTAGTCTACAAAGCAGCCTCAAGTGAGTGACTCCTCCCCTCTCTCTGTCTGACATATTTCCCCCCCAATATGGAGCAGGAACAGGTTGCAAACAGACCAAACCAAACCTGGTGGTGGCCTAGTCTTGAAGCCCAAGACCCTGATGGGAAGCTTCAGCCTGTCTGCTCAGCCTGTCTGGACAGCAAGGGGTCCCTCAGGGCCAGGAAAAGGCTGCAGAGAGACTGTCGGCTGAGGGAGGGGCTCCAAGAAGGAGCAGGAGGAAGAGCCAAGGGGGGGGGAGAGAGGGGTCTCTGGGGGTTTAATTTACTGGAACCTGAAGCTAAAGATTTGGTTCATTGGCTCAAGTATGTGGGTGTTAGGAATCCTCCGTTCTGGATTTGGCACCACTGCTCTCCCTCCCCAGCTTCTGCCTTTCTGCCCCCTTCCTGCCTAGATCACACCCACCCCCGCTCTGGTCCCCCGCTGCCTCCATGCCAAGCTGTGCCCATCTCTCTTTGCCCTCCAACATCTGCTTATCCCCCCACTGCTGTCCTTGAGCCCCCTTGCCTCTGGGCTGCCTGTCCCTGAACTCTTCTTAGGCCCCTCCCCATATTGAGACCTATTTGGGATGGGGTTGGAGAAGGGCTGGGGGGGGATCTCCCTCCCCGGGATCCTAACTCCTGTGTTTCCTCCCTGTGTTTCAGCAAGTGACCAGGGGTCTGACAGCTCTGCCAGGGGTAAGTGGGGGTGCAGGTGGGGGCAAAGTGGGGCTCTTGCAGAAGACTCTGTGGGGAACATCCCCAAATGGGGAAAAGCTTCTGCTTTCCTGTTACCCACATTGGGAGTCATAGTTTGGGTTCTGAATGCGAGTCACATTTTGGGTGCTGTAAGGGATTTCTCCTTCTACTTAATAGTAGGACTGCTGTGTGTCCTTCTGGTATTCCCCCAGAGTGTGCAGCTTGGCTCACTTGCTTGAGCTGCCCTCTGCAGGCATTTGCTCTACAGGTCCATTTTGGTGACGCTCCCAGCATATCTGATTTGACATGATGAGGGATGGTGGCTTTCCTTGGGAGGCTGGACTAGACGCCCTTTGGGTTCCCACTAGCTCTGTAATGCTGATGCCCCCACACCATGATGTTGGCTTAACTTTGAAACACCCCTGCTCTTTATTTTTGCAGTTTCATACCAGCCCAGTGTGTGAGATGAGACCAGAAGGAGCCTGCCCAAGTGTTGCTGTGAATTGCAGAGACTCAGAGCCCCTCTTCTCCTTTAATGCTGTTTCTGATGTTTCTTAATCCTGGCTCTCACTCACCCATTGTGACTCCAGCTGTAACTAGAATTTGAGGATAATCATGTTTTTCTGATGAATTTTGGCTAATTTTGCTTTGTAGCTGATTTTCAGAAATGTGTTTGTATTCATGAGAAATGTGCTGGATATACACAACTAAAAGCTTTAAAAAGGGGTGGGGAGATTGAGCAGTGATTTTGATGGTTTCTCTTGGTTTTTTGTTGCTGTGGATCCCACCACAAGCCTTTCCCCAATCTTGTGTCACGCACTTTCCATCCAAATTGAAGGAAAGGCAACATCTGAGAACTGCTTTAGGTGTATTATGCATGAAATAGGCTAAGCTGTTACTGCCTACCTGCCTCTTGGGCCGCCCAGCCTTTGGCTAAACAGATGTACTGTCTGATCCTGCTGGCAGCCAAGGAGGAAGCCAGCAAGGAGAAGAGGCAGATCAGGAGCTTCATGGACACAGTTTGATCTGAAATAAGCAGCCCCTTCTTTTGGGCTTCAGGCCTTCAGTTCATGAGACTTATAGCCTGGTCCCCACAGCCTTCTAGGAGGGGTGACCCACTGGGAGTGGGACCACATGAACTCCTCCAAGTAAACTAGTTTTGCTGCCTTCAAATTGCCTAATATTTATCTCGCCCATTCTTGCTTTTCCACCTGTGGCCCTTGAGGAACATACTCCTCCCACCTGCAGTTCCCTCCATCTTCCTTCCCTTCTCATAGGCTGGCATTCCTTAAGGAGAGTTTTTCCTAGAAATAAGAATGCACTAACACCTGGGACGCAGGTGGCGCTGTGGGTTAAAGCCTCAGCGCCTAGGGCTTGCCGATCGAAAGGTCGGCGGTTCGAATCCCTGCGGCGGGGTGCGCTCCCGCTGCTCGGTCCCAGCGCCTGCCAACCTAGCAGTTCGAAAGCACCTCCGGGTGCAAGTAGATAAATAGGGACCGCTTACCAGCGGGAAGGTAAACGGCGTTTCCGTGTGCGGCTCTGGCTCTGGCTCTGGCCAGAGCCGCTTCGTCACGCTGGCCACGTGACCCGGAAGTGTCTCCGGACAGCGCTGGCCCCTGGCCTCTTAAGTGAGATGGGCGCACAACCCCAAAGGGGTACCTTTACCTTTTTACCTTTAACTCTCTTAGGCCTCAATGGATTTGCTGCACCTTGCTTTGAAGACACTGGATGTAATTAATACTATTCTTCCTTTTGTAATATCCATTGGACTGAAATAAACAAGGGTGCCCTCCCTTTGTCTTTAGTGGTTCTTTCCTTCTTATCACAGAAGTTCCAGAGATTTTGAAGTCCTGGCAGGGAGGAGCCAATAATTGGTCTTCCCTGTGCAGCGCGACTGAAGAACTAGAGTCCAAAGTGAGATGGGGACAAAATCTGTGGTTTTGCAGGGGTGGGATTAAGTTACATGACGCCAAGAGGGTCTGAAGTCTGCTCAGTGCCTGGATTGGGGACCACCTGGATGCTGCCTTTGGTTCCAGGATGGAAGAAAGGAGGGTTGGGAATACAGTCATACCTCGGGTTAAATACGCTTCAAGTTGAGCCAATGTGTCCCTCAAGCACGCAGATCTTGTGTAGATCCAGCCCTGGACTAGTGGGGCTCCCTTTGGCGTAATCTAGCAGCCTCTTGTGTTCCCATACCCTAGAAGAAGCACCATTCTGCAGCCCCCCAGAGACACAAAATTTCAAACTTCAAAGAGTTATGTGCACACATTTTATTCTACAAAACGCCGCTTTCATGCCATCATAGTCCTGGACAATCAACAGCAAGAGACCAAAAGTGCCTTAAGATATTTTTGCAACATACTCAGAAACACTAAGACATACGGGACCAAGAGACAGGATTGGGAAAGAAGCCAGACCCCATATTTTAAGCAACTCGAGATGAAATTCTCCATCCGCTTACCTGGGAGTAAGCCCTATTGAACTCAGTAGGGCTTACTTCTGAGTAGAAGGCTGCACTCGGAAAGGATCAGCCAGTTAGGTGAGTCTCCTAGTAGCCCCATCATGGCAGGAATTCAGGGCTGTGGGCCAAGGTCCCACTCAGCAGAAGGCACAGAGACCCCCCTTCTAAACGCAGTTATGCCACACACATGACCACCTCGAGAGGGGGATCCCAAAAGACCAGTCAGCCTGTGCGGAAGTCACTCAGCCTGGCTCCTTTGCACCAGGCGGTAATAGGGGCCCCTCCGGCTCATCAGCTCAGAGTGCGTCCCCTCCTCCACAACCTCCCCACCCTCCAGGACGACGATCCTGTTCGCGTTTTCCACCGTCTGCATCCGGTGAGCGATCACCAGCACCGCCCTGGCCTGGCCGCTCATCAGTGACTGCTGGATCTAGGAGAAGAAGCCAGAAACCCCCTCTTAGATTTATTTTATTTATTTATTAGGTTTATATCCCAGCCCTCCTCCAAGCTCAAGGTGACGTATATGGGGCTCTTCCTCACAACCCTGCGAGGTAGCCTAGGCTGAGAGGCAGGGATGGGCTCAAGGTCACCCAGTGAGCTTCAAGGCTGAGTGGGGATTTGAACCCAGGGCCCAGTCTAACACACTAACCACTGGCTGTGTGTGTGTAAGAGAGAGACTGAGAGAGGTTTGTAAGCATTATGAATCCTGCTGTTTTCCCACACAAGGATATAGAGCATGGAGTGCTCCATATTTATTATTATTATTATTATTATTATTATTATTACCCTGCCCATGTTAGGTAGCCCAGCATTTGGGTGGCAGAATAGCATGTGGCCCAGGATAGATATAATTTTGTCATCCTAAGGTTGGCCAAACTGGAAAAATAATGATGGGAAAAACTGAAAGGATAAGGTCTAAAAGTTGACTAGCACTGGAAAATGCAAGTCCATTTATTAATATTATAATTATCAATAACAGGTAAAGGCAAAGAACCCCTGGATGGTTAAGTCCTGTCAACGGTGACTTGGGGGTTGTGGCGCTCATCTCGCTTCAGGCCGAGGGAGCCAGCGTTTGTCCACAGACAGCTTCCTGGGTCGTGGCCAGCAGGACTAAACCGCTTCTGGGGCAGCAGACCACCGTGATGGAAACCAGAGCACATGGAAACGCTGTTTACCTTCCCGCCGGAGCGGTACCTATTTATCTACTTGCACTTGTGTGCTTTCGAACTGCTGGATCGGCAGGCACTGGGACAGAGCAAAGGGAGCATTTGGGTGTCAGAATAGCATGCAGTCCAGGATACACACTAATCATCATAATCATAATAATTTATTCTTTATACCCTGCCCATCCAGCTGGGTTTCCTCAGCCACTCTGGGCGGCTCCCAACAGAATATTAAAACCACAATAAAACATCAAACTTTAAAAAGTTCCCTGACAATATAATTTTCTCATCCTAAGGTTGGCCAAACTGGGGGGAAATGATGGAAAAAACTGAAAAGGCAAGTTGATCTGGTCCCCAGTGAACATTTTACTAAAAGCTGCCTGGCACTGGAAAATGCAAGTCCTCTTATTAATATTATAAATAACAATAATATAAAACCGCCGCACCCACTCATGGCTAATGCTTCTCATGTCAACCAAGTCCCACAATTCCTCCCCCCCCCCCCGACACTCACGGCAGCTTCGCTCTCCACATCCAGAGCACTTGTGGCCTCATCCAGCACCAAGACCTTGGGGTTCCGGATCAGGGCGCGGGCGATGGCCAGGCGCTGCTTCTGCCCTGCGGACAGCTGGCCTCCCTTCTCCCCGACATCTGCAGGAAGGCAAGAACGAGAGAGAAGGGGTGGGAAGAGGGGAAAAGAAAGCCTGGTTGCCAGAGGAGTGGGAGTGGTGGCAGGGGTGCAAAAGGCGAGTTGCAGGTAAAGGAGGATTCCGAACTCCTGGGTTCATTTGATGGGATGGAGTGAGCCGTTGGGTGGAGGGTCGGGCACAGTGACAAGAGGAGCTGAGGCTCAGAGTCTGGAATTCTCACTCGTCACAAGGGACTGGAGCCCCACCAATTTTCCTGGAGGAATTCAGTGGGCCACAGAAATTCATGTTATCTCAGAGAGGGTAAGAATCAGGCCAGCAGAGACAAAAGACGTGAGGAAAGAGGTTTCACCCACCTGCGGTGAACCCTCCTTCCAGCTCATTGATGAAGCCTAAGGCGTTGGCTTCTCTTGCCGCAGCCGCCACCTTTTCTTGGCTGCAATCCTGCACCCCATAGGCGATATTGTCCCATATGGACCCAGAGAAGAGGACCGGCTCCTGTCCCACCAGCGCCACCTGCAGGCAGAATGAAGTGCGACGACTAGAGAGAAATTGGGATTCATTTTGCATTTGAAGCACGTTCCACAATATTTGCATATTCTCAAACAATAAGAGAACTGAAACACAGGTGAACCTTCAACATTCACAGTTCTCTGAATTTTGCAACCGTTTTCAAGCCCAAAACATTTCAAAAATGTGCATAAGAAATGAAGATGTTAGTGAAAACAGCCTACAAATATGCTTTTTTATTGGGAGAAATTGCTTGCAAAAATGTGTGCATTAGTCAAATCTGCAGACAATAACATGTTCATTAGGAGAGATTTGCACTGAAATATTGAAAAATTTTCATGCAGATTTTTAAAAGCAAAAGCCACAAATTGCTGCATTACTGTACAGAACTAAATTAAAGTTGGAAAGATGAGAAACTGAGTGAACAGGAAGGGGCAGGTCCTTGCATCCTTTCAAATATCTGAAGGAGGCTCTCGTATCCCCTCTGAACCATCCCTTCTCAAGGCTCAACAGCCACAATTATTCCTTGCAAGCATCTCCTTATGGGAACTCGTCTCTGGTCACCCTCCCCTGGAAAAAAACCACAGTTTACAGCTTAAGTACCAGGCTGGGATGTGTTTGTGTATCACGAAATCTTGGTGGGCACGGCCTTTTGCAACCCACATTTCCTCTCCAGTGCTCAGCCACACCTTGTTGTTTCCTCTTTTGCAAAATATGCTTCCTGTTTTGTGAAAAACAGAACCGCCTTCCCCTTGGCACTGACAACTCTCTAGCATCCCCAAAATCCTTTGGAACTCCCTGCCAATTGACATCAGGCAGGCGCTTTTGCCGTATTCTTTTCAGCGGCTGCTAAAACATGTATGTTCAGGCAACCCTATCAAAATTTGGGGAACACTAACAAGTGTCTCAACCTGGGTTTTGTTTGTTTGTTTAGCTTATGGTTGATTTTAATTATTTTTCAATGCTGTAAATAGTTGTTTTCAACTTTTTCAACTTTTTAAATTGTATCTTCTTGCTAACTGCTTTGAGGTTTTATTACAAATAAGTGGTATATAAATCTTGTGAGAAATGAATAATTTGGGAGCCTATGTCCTTTTAAAATGTAGGGTTTTTGGGGGGGTTTATTGGGCTGTTGTTTTTATTTGGATTATGGATTTTTAAAAAATCATTTATACTTTTCAGATATATACATTTCACTGATTTTACAATCATTATGACATTTTAAAACTTGACTTTCTTCCCCCTCTTTAATCCTGCCACTGTTTTTATCTGTTTACAATTTATCTGTAAATATTTAATAAACCATTTCCATTCTTTTATTTAAAAAACTTGTTATCTTGATTTCTTATTCTTCCAGTAGAGTTTCGCCATTTCTGCATATTCCATAAGAAAGAATGGATTATGGATTTTGTGTTTTTTATATTATGATTTTACAGTGGACGCTCGGGTTGCAAACATGATCTGCGTGGGTTGCAATTCAGCGCTTCTGTTGATGTGCGACCGCATCCCTAACCCAAAAAAACACAACCTCAAGCGTCTGTAACCCGAGGTATGACTGTATTCTGTAAACCACCCTGAGACCTGAGGGCACACGGCGGTATATAAATTCAATAAATAAAATGAATAATAAATAATGAAGGGGAAACAGGAGTTTGATGTCAGCCCCACTTCGTGGGCTCCCTGCTCACCTTGCTGTGCAGGTACTTGTGCTCATAATCCCGGATCGGGACCCCGTCCAGCAGGATCTCCCCAGACTGGGGCTCATAGAACCGCTCCAGCAGTGCCACGCAGGTGCTCTTCCCACTGCCGTTGAGACCCACAAGCGCCACCACCTCCCTGGGACGGAGCTCAAAGGAGACGTTCTGCACAGGAGGAGTGAGGAAAGGAGAAAAAACCAGGGCTGTGATTCACCTATGGAACTCACAGCCACCAGACAGCTATAAACCTAGATGGGGTTTGAAAGACCGTTCTACAATTCCCAGCGTGGTTTCAACAAGCCACCTCTCTCCACGGGGAACTCTGGGAAATGTAGCTCCCTGAGGGGAATAAGGGGTCTCTCAACCACCCTCAGAACCCTTAGCAAACTACAGTTCCCAGGATGCTTTGGGGTAAGCCAGGACTGTTTAAAGTGGCATGATGCTGCTTTGAACCTTTGGCCCAAATGGGGTTTAAGGAGGGCTGGCCCACCGCATTGGGCGGTCGGTCTATGGGGTCCCCATTCTCACTTAAAGAGACAGGCCTCCCCATAAGGCCGTGAAGTCCAGAATCTCAAACTGCCTCCCAGCACCACTGAGCCAAGATTCTCTGCTCCAACATCCTCAGGGGACCGGACTCTTGGCCATGTACCTTTAAGACCTGAAGATCAGGGCGGGAAGGATAGCAGAAGGAGACGTTCCTGAAGGAGACGTGACCTCGGAGGAAGTCCGGGGCCAGCGTCCCCTCAGTGCAAACGGACGGTTCCCGGTGCAGGTAGTCAAACACTTTTTCTGCAGCTCCCACATTGCTGAGCGCATCTCCGTATATGTACATCAGGGTCTGTGAGGGGTGAAAGAAGAGCAAGGCGAGGAGCTTTGTCAATATGCTAAACTTATTTCACAATCCCACAATTAGGGGAGCATTCGCTTTATCCTTCTCTTAAATCCAGGGAGTGTCTCCTCTGCGGAGGGAAAAAGGGATTTATTTATTTTTGGTGATGATATGGACTCTTTAAGAGGCAGAAAATAAATGTCCAAGTTACTCTGCTTGAGAATTAAAGACCGTGAATCTCTATCCGTATCGGGACACCTGGGTCTTTTTGCTCTTCTCATTTCTGGAATTCAGCATGTATCAGGAATATACTGATAAATAAGTATACTTTTCAGATCAATTGGTGGAGACCCAAATCCACAGTCTCATCCAGTCCAGATTTATCTACAGCTACTTTGTGGACAGGGAGGTAATAGAGAGGAGGGTAAAAAGATAAAAACCAAATGGGACGTTCTTTCAATGTAGTCTCTTTGGCAACAGCAATTTCCCCTCTCTTTCAGTTTGTTTAAAATATAGGGGGTCAAAGGAATTAAAAAGAATTTAAAGAGATTCAGAGGTTTTGAAGGTTAAAAGTCCTTAAAATAAGTTTTAAAATCAGTTTTCAAAATGTGGAGATATAGCCAACAGGAAATCAGGGCAAGGGCTGCAAGGCTTTGTTAAAACAAATTTATGACGCTGGCTTCACGAAGTTCTACGGTGCAAATTCCTGGAGTTGCCAGAACACATAAAACAACCTTGCCTTCAATAAGAGGAATTTTAAAAAGAAAAAAAGAGGGGAGAGAAGCCAGCAAAGCAAAGCCCTGTCGTATAATTAAAAGGGAATATGCAGAGCTCTGATAAGGTTTAAGGACGCTCTCAAGGTAAATTTCAAAAAATGAAGTATAAACACCGACAAATGGTAAACTCTGGCCTGCAAACACGCCAATTGGAGAACAGCCTTTACCAAAGGTGTCATGGATTTTGAAGATGCTCAAATTCAGGACGAAAGGGAGAAACTGTTATAAAAGCTTAATTGGTTTACGACCCCAATTAGCTGTTTACAGCGGTCCAGCACACTTCTTAGCCAAGCTGCGCCGATCTGCTTCTCTCCGGTTTCGCCTTGCAGAGTAAAAACACAGCGAAAAACTGTTGCTTCAGATCCAAACACACCAAGCTCTTGTGTGCATATTTATCAGTTCTTTATTGCAGCAAAATATTTACAGCTCAGCATTTCTCAGATTCTCCTGGACTGCTAGCATTCATGGCGTCCTTCTCTTTCAGAGACAAAGAGAGAACAGAGAGTAAAGCTCCTCCCTCCTTCCAAACGTCAGAATGTGAGGCATTACTCAGAACATCTTAACCCTGTAAGTTCTGAATCCCAACACCTCCTCTTGCCTTGCATTCTGACGAGACCTGTGAATGTACCTTTGCAAACCTCTGTGAGATCAATCCCTTCCCCAATGCCTTGCGCCCTCTCCTGGCGTTCCTGTCAGGCATCTGTGGAACATCCTCACAACTCTCAGATTCGCACTGTGCGAAACTTACCCACGCACCTGTGGCCTGATACCTCTCAGGTGGAATACCCTTCGTTGTGCGACTGGACCGCCTGGGCACAAACTCAGGCACTTCCTCTGACTTACTGTGGTCAGCAGGTGTGTCCTCTGCATCCCGGGATTCCCCCTCTGACTTAAAGCGTCTTCGAATCTTCTGCATTACGCTAACAGGAGAACTAGGCTCACTCTTGGGCTCTCTTTTTACAACTTGTGGAGATGCCCCATCCTGCTCCTGACTTTGGTCAGTGAGCTGATCGTCATCAGCAGACTCAGCCTCTCCTTCCTCCTCATCAGAACCTTCCTGCTCTGAATCAGAAAGACATTCTGAAAGAACATCACGCCTGGCAGGAGTCTTTGACCTTTCATCCTGCTCATAGAACTCAGCGTGTTTACTGATCAGCAGCTTACTCTGATCACCTGACGGGTACGCAAACCTCCATGCACGAGCCGCTGGCTCATACCCACAGAAGATCATTTTCTGGAACTTGGGTCCATCTGGCCCTTGCAAAGCTTTAGGCACTGGCACCGAGGCCATTGATCCAAACGCACGGAGGAAATGAACCTGAGGTTTCCTCCCGTGAAGCATGAAAAACGGGGTGTCTCCTACCACTGAATTGTAGGACCGATTCCAGGTGAAGCTCACATATTTAATTGATTCCATCCAAAACCTTGGAGGTAACCCAGAATCTGACAGCATCACCTGTGCAGCTTTAACCAGAGCCTCACTTCTGAGCTCTGCCACCCCCCTCTGTTGAGGAGAAGTCACTGTGTGACGTATCCCTTTCTTGTGAAAGAACTTCTGCAAAGCAGACCCAGTAAACCGTGCACCTCTGTCACTAGCGACTGCTCGCACTCTGGTGGAGAACCTTAGTTCCACCTCCTCAATCCAACTTCTAATCAGCTGTGCTGCATCTTCCTTGGATTTGAGACCATGTGTCCAGGTGTTCTGCGAAAAATCATCCTGCAGCGTCAGCAGAAACCTGGCTTCTCCCAGACTTGGTTCCTTCATGGGACCCAACAGATCTATGTGCACAAGATCAAAAGGTTTTGTGGTTACCCTGTCCACCCTGGGGTAACTGCACCCTTTTACCTTTGCCTG
Organism: Podarcis cretensis; assembly: GCF_951804945.1. Classification (NCBI taxonomy): domain Eukaryota; kingdom Metazoa; phylum Chordata; class Lepidosauria; order Squamata; family Lacertidae; genus Podarcis; species Podarcis cretensis. Next base: position 121,570,731 of record NC_137171.1, read on the forward strand.
TCTGCAAGCCTGGCAATCTAGGACTCTTGCACATTCCTCAATTCTACAGCCTTTGCTAACCTCAGGTAGCACCTGTAGTTCTTCAAGAGAACCATGAGCTGTCTTCTTATGCCAAACACAAGGACATGAAACATGAGTGGGAACTGTAGCACGCAGGGCTTGTGCTTTCTCAACCTTCCCCTCACCCTTCAGAGACGTTTTAAGAATGAAGAGATCATTCTGCCCCTTTGCAACTCTAACCAGTTGCTTCCCTCCTTTGGAGATTGTACAAAAATCGTGTTCAAAGCAAACCTTAAACCCCTTTTTCAACAAATAAGGCACAGATAAAAGACAGTGTTGCATTCCTGGCACAATGCAAACTTCCATCTGCTCCTGCAAAACAGAAAAAAAGACATTTGCAACGTTAGTTACATTTTTCTTTTCTCCACTAGCAAACTGAACAGTTTTTCCAGCCGGAATTGCTGTGCAATTCCACATCTCGACTGCAGGGGTCTCTGGAATCAGGTTGCGGTTAGCATAAGTCATTGTCTCTCTCAGAGCTGTTCTCAAACAATGCCATAGCAACAAACGTCTCGCTGCCCCCTCTCTTTGGGCTTCTGCAGCTGTTCTCTCTGGTTGTCTCAGCAACCAACTCCCCCTTGCTTAGGACCTTGGCAGCTTCTGTAGAAGCAGCCTCCTCCGTTGCCTTGGAGACCGGACTGGCCTCTGCGTTCCCACGCGACTCTTTAGGCCTTATCTTCATTTTGTCCAGGTGGCCGACCTTGAAGCGTCTAGCTCTCCGCAGCTTTCCAGACTTTGGCTGACGACGATCACCAGTGGAAAAACACTGCCCAGGGCTCCTTTCAGCTGGCCTGGCCCCCCTTCTTCCGGAAGAGCACACTGTGCCAGCCCTGCCCTCGCTGAAACTGCGTTTCACTTCAGCACTCACAGTGGAAAACTTTTGAAACTTGCCTTTGGAATTCTCAGCCCCCCCGACTTGCACCTCAGGGACTGGGGCTACAGCCATTTCTAGGCTCTTCATGACTTCTCCAGGGCCCTGGCCTCCTGCTGAAGTTTCACACAAACTTCTCAGCACCTCCCAGGCAGCCCTTGCTGACTTTACGCCCTCCAAACTAGGCAAGAGCGATGCGTGTACGCATGCTTTCAGCATAGCAAGCTCTCTTTGCATTCTCTGCTGGCCATCTTCAGGCAACGCAGCCTCAAAGCCTGCAACGTCTGTCCCTTCCGCTCCTCGGCTGAGGGGTAGTGGCTCTTTCTGGCTTACATCCCAAAGCCCAGTAACCAGAAACCAACCCCTTACTCTTCTGGACCAGGTTGCCCAACTTCTTAAAGTGAGCTTTTCAAGCGGAATGTCCTCAAGGACCTGGCTGTCTGCCATTCTCTCCTCTTCCCCGGGGCCCCAGCTGCTACTCACGTAAAACCAGTCAGCTCTCCGGCACCCGATTTTTCAGCTGCTCTCAGCTCTCAGCTCTCAGCATCAGGCAAAAATCAGCGTCCCAGCCAGCTGCTTTGCCGCAGAATGCAGACCTCCGCTTTCAGTAGCGTCTTCCCAGCTGACCAAGCTGACTTCAAAGCATTCCGGCAGACTTTCAGCAACAGTTTTACAAGCGGTAATTAGTCCATAACCTGTTATAAAAGCTTAATTGGTTTACGACCCCAATTAGCTGTTTACAGCGGTCCGGCACACTTCTTAGCCAAGCTGCGCCGATCTGCTTCTCTCCGGTTTCGCCTTGCAGAGTAAAAACATAGCGAAAAACTGTTGCTTCAGATCCAAACACACCAAGCTCTTGTGTGCATATTTATCAGTTCTTTATTGCAGCAAAATATTTACAGCTCAGCATTTCTCAGATTCTCCTGGACTGCTAGCATTCATGGCGTCCTTCTCTTTCAGAGACAAAGAGAACAGAGAGTAAAGCTCCTCCCTCCTTCCAAACGTCAGAATGTGAGGCATTACTCAGAATATCTTAACCCCGTAAGTTCTGAATCGCAACAGAAACTAGCTAAAAGGAAGGCACATTTGGCAAACCCTCACCGTGATCAACTCCCGCCCAGAAACCTACAAACTCACTGTTAAGACCAGGGTTATGGAAGACAATCTTACTCGGCTGTGAGGGATCGCCAGCGAAGAAGACCTCGGCACCATCTTGGCCCTAGCCCTTCAAGGCCAAAATGGGAGTTGCCAGCAGCTCAAGACATTTTGCCACCTGAGGCAGCAAACCTACAGAGCTGCCACTGGTTAATGCTGAACCCAATGGACCAGTGGTCTGACTCAATATAAGGCAGTTCCTTGAAGGATGTAGAAGCAGAAGATGGACACAGTATGTGGAGAATGAAGGGAAGGGCAGGAGCATCACACCCATTTAAAAAGCTGAAAGCGTGACTCCAGTTGCGGAATAGCCGGAATGCCATTCAAGGCTGGAATGCCAGCCCTGTTGCAGCCTCCCGTTGCGGATTTTCACCCACCTGTATGTAGTCCCCGAAGTCCATCTGGTAGAGGATGAAGGAGAACAGGTTCCCTTGGGTCATGAGGCCAGAACGGATCTGCTGGTACCCAGAGTGAAGCATGATCAGTTTCAGACCCAGCTGTAGGAGCTAGAGAGAGAAATTCGGGGGAAGATCTTGAGGACCAGCAGCCACCCTCGTAGCCACGTTTGACGGCTTGGCTGTTCTGCTCACCCCTTTCCCCTCCAAGGATGAAATTCAATTCAGTTGGTCTCTGAATCTATCAAATCTGCACTTTCCCAAAACGAGACACAAACCTAAAGACAGGCAGACTTTGAAATTTAGACTTCTCCAAATTTGGCAATGCACTGCTCCAGCCAAGTAATGTGTATTAAGAGGAAATGCTTGCAGAAATGTGCCCATTACTTGAAACAGCATATGTTTATTAGGAGAAAGCCACTCTGAAATGAAATGCTCATGTGTGTTTCTAAAAAAGAAAACTCACAAATCGCTGCAGAAATGTGAAGAACAGAATTTAAGATTGCAAAAAGAGAGAAACCGGGAGAATGGATGTTGACAGATTTTCCCCTCCTTCCCAGGTTCTCCAAGAGTCAAAGATGCACCCAGTTTAAATCAGAATTAAATAGGCCTGTATCCTTTTGGAAAGTTCTTCGTGATTTCCCCCGTCCTCTTGTTTCTATTTTGGAGCTTCCGGCTGGGCTATGACAGAGGACCGCTCTGCCCAACCCACTGAAGGCCTTTTGGCAAGCAATGCTCAGTTTTAAAAGTTTTTAAAGGAAAAACACCACAGAGCAGGGAGGTCTTCAGAGTGCACTTAAAGGTCTGGAAGAAAGGGGGCCATGTGCCCCCCACCTAGAAGAGCATCCCACGTCTGTGGGGTCACCAGTACAAAGACCCTTTCACCGACCAGCCTGATTTATCCCACTGGTAGGTATATGAGAAGGGGCGCGGGTGGCGCTGTGGTCTAAACCACTGAGACCAAGGCTTGCCGATCAGAAGGTCAGCGGTTCGAATCCCTGCGACGGGGTGAGCTCCCGTTCCTCGGTCCCTGCTCCTGCCAACCTAGCAGTTGGAAAGCACGTCAAAGTGCAAGTTGATAAATAGGTACCGCTCCGGCGGGAAGGTAAACGGCGTTTCCGTGCGCTGCTCTGTTTCGCCAGAAGCGGCTTAGTCCTGCTGGCCACATGACCCAGAAGCTGTACGCCGGCTCCCTTGGCCAATAAAGCGAGATGAGCGCCACAACCCCAGAGTCGGCCACGACTGGACCTAATGGTCAGGGGTCCCTTTACCTTTTTAGGTATATGAGAGGGGATTGTAGGATGTTGAATTCCCCATGCCTGCCTGTGGGCCTAATTCTGCCCCCTGCCATACCTCCTCACCCTGTACATCCATAAACAAACTGGCCAGTATGAAGACACTACAGTGGTACCTCAGGTTAAGTACTTAATTCGTTCCGGAGGTCCGTTCTTAACCTGAAACTGTTCTTAACCTGAAGCACCACTTTAGCTAATGGTGCCTCCTGCTGCTGCTGCGCCGCCAGAGCACGATTTCTGTTCTCATCCTGAAGCAAAGTTCTTAAACTGAAGCACTATTTCTGGGTTAACAGAGTGTGTAACTGAAGCGTATGTAACCCGAGGTACCACTGTACAAGCGACCTGAAGTATAGGTGGATTCCTATGAGGCAAGACACTGTGATAACAGCAAGAACCTTTATTACACTAACAGAACTGGACCACAGGGGCAAAACAACTGCTTATATACATTTCTGAAGGCCTGGCCCACTCCCACCATGATTGGCTGTCTATACTTCTAAGCTGCAAATCATGACTCAGAGTTTAAGGCCCAATGGCAGAGGCCCAAATCCTGAAACGTTCTGTGATTGGATATCATGTATCGAATCCGAACACAGGAGCTCAGAATCCTTAGTCCAGACCCAAGCTCAGGCAAACACAGACCACTGAATACATAACACCACCAACGCTCGATATTCCCACGTGAACAGTGACCTTGAAAAAGCTGCCTGGGATGCCAAGCTGATTGGACAATGGAAGAACGAAAGAAAGGGGTGCCGTTTCCAGAAAGCTCTCCTGCCACTGCTCTCCTTGGGAGAATGCTTGTCCCCTTTCTGACCCCCCCAAGCCTCTCCCCTACACAAGACCCCAAGGACTCACCCGTCTGAGGAGCAAGTAGACGGCCCTCTCCCAATCTCTCCGGTCCTTCAGCCGGTGGGTCTCGGCCAAGGCCGCATCGTAGCGCTCAGACTCCTCCTCCTCGGTGGCGAAACTGCGCACCGTCTCCACGGAGGAGACCGTCTCCCGCACCACCTCCCCAGAACGTGCCAGGGAGTCCTGGATCGCCTGCAGAAGAACCTGCAGAAAGCAAAAGAGAGGGCAAAGGGGAGAGTTTAGGAGTCTGCGCTAAATGCCAGAGGGGGGCAGACCACTGGGTCTGGCTGCAAGATCCAATTGCTTCAGGCTACGAGCGCACCATTCCTTTAAAGAATGTTCAAAGCCCATTTCCCCCCTCCCAAATGAACACTGGGAACTGTAGTTTATCCCTCACCCCTAACAAACTACACTTCCCAGGATTCCTTTAGGGGTGTGTGCTTTAGCTTACCTTAACATGACTGATTGACAGCAGGGTTCAACAGACTACAGCTCCCAGCATCCCTGACCATTGGCCTGCTGGTTGGGGCTGATGGGAGTTGTAGTCCAACAGTCTCTAGAAGGCACCAAGCTCCTTATCTCTGGTCCACAACATTACCAAATCCAAAGAGACCAGCAAATCGGCAATAACTCCGTTCCATCCCGTTTATTTTAAAATATTTATATACTCCCTGTCACGTAAAAAAAAAAAAATCCAGGCAGCATAGAAAAATAAAAACCAAGCAGCAGTGGAAATATTCAATGTGCTAAACACAGACAAACGTAACAAAAGTTTAAAAATCATAACAGCTGGCCTCACAAGCAGAGTCAAACACAAAGGCTCCTTGGGTAAGATCACTTCTCTTTTTTTAACAATAATTTTTATTAGTTTTCAATTACCATAATCCAGTGGTAGCCTCATTATAACATTGCCAAATTATAATACAAGTTGTTGTTGTTGTTTAGTCGTTTAGTCGTGTCCGACTCTTCGTGACCCCTTGGACTAGAGCACACCAGGCACTCCTGTCTTCCACTGCCTCCCGCAGTTTGGTCAAGCTCATGTTGAGAACACTATCCAACCATCTTGTCCTCTGTCGTCCCCTTCTCCTTGTGCCCTCCATCTTTCCCAACATCAGGGTCTTTTCCAAGGAGTCTTCTCTTCTTATGAGGTGGCCAAAGTCTTGGAGCCTCAGCTTCAGGATCTGTCCTTCCAGTGAGCACTCAGGGCTGATTTCCTTCAGAATGGAGAGGTTTGATCTTCTTGCAGTCCATGGGACTCTCAAGGGTCTCCTCCAGCACCATAATTCAAAAGCATCCATTCTTCGGCGATCGGCCTTCTTGATGGTCCAGCTCTCACTTCCATACATCACTACTGGGAAAACCATAGCTTGAACTATACGGACCTTTGTTGGCAAGGTGATGTCTCTGCTTTTTAAGATGCTGTCTAGGTTTGTCATTGCTTTTCTCCCAAGGAGAAGGCGTCTTTTAATACAATACAAGTACTAATCCCAATCATTCAGGTGCCAAATTATATGATTCGGGTGGCCTCCCGCGTGCTAGAACTGATGGGTTTGATGATTTGCTTTGTTTCTGCATTCCAAAATCTCATCCATCTAAATTACACTCTAGTCAAAATAACAATCCCTTATTCAACAACTGCAATATTAACGACATCCACTCGTCTTGACACATTAAATGATTTATAAACCCATAGGTGAAGCATTCAAACTATATATCCCTCTTCCTCCTGCTTGTGTCAGTTATTCTGTTTGTGGTATTCCTTCCTGTCCTTGTAGAATGTTATGTCTATCTATTCCCACTTCTCACATCCACACCATATATTTATAAAGCACCCTTACAGCAGTCATGGCTTCCCCAAAAGAATTCTGGGAATTGCCTTTAATATTTCTCTCAAAGGTTTGGAAAACAGGGAACAGCAATCCCTGGCAAGAAGCTCCCCTTTCGTTTCTTGAACTCGCAGCTCCCAGTCTCCCCCCGCCTGCTCCCAAGGGCTCCCTCACCTTGTAGCGGGCATCGTAGACCTTCTGGGCCGCCAGCATGACTGGCACCTCAAAGAGGGTGAGCAACGTCAGGCGCCACGAGAGGCCAAGCATGAAGGCGCAGAGCCCACAGACCTTGATCAGGCTGCGGAGGAAGATGTTGGCGTTGAGAGGCACCCAGTCGCTCATCATGGTGGTGTCTCTGGAGAGGCGGGAGGTCAGGTCTCCTGTGGGGCGAAAAAAGAGGTCGCTCAGAGCCGGGAGACTGGAGGGATCAAAAGCGCATTCTAATAAAAAATATTTTTTTAAAAATAAAAAAGCTCTGCCCGAGGCAAGACGGATAACAGCAACAACTGGGGGAAAGAAAGACAGAACATCTTGTAAGGACAGGAAGAAACTCCTCTTTCTCTCTATTGTTGATTGTTGTGACTATTGCTTTCTGTGCATGAGAAAGTGAAAAGAAAAACACTTTTAAAAGAAAAGGATGGAAAGGAGAAATAGTTGGTGGATTAGCAGATGGAGGGATGGAGAGAACGACCGATAGATGAATCAAGTCCTTTGATGAACAGATGAAGGAAAGAAGACGCTCTTGATGAACTAGAACTCCCATTATCCCTGCCCACTGGGCATGCTGGCTGGGGCTGATGGGAGTTGGGGTCCCATAATATCCGGAGGGCACCAGGATATTCCTTACCTCTGAACTCGGCAGCAAAAACAAACATGAAAAGAGTTGCCCACTTGAATGGCTGAAGCAGGATCTTGGGAGACCCAAGTTCATATCCTGGAAAGCCTCACATCTTGGCGTTCCTCATGGAGCCTCAGTTATGCAACCCATAAAATGGGAATATTTAAGGCCCGGTCATAACAGAGGTGTTGCAAGGAGGAACCACCACAAGTGCTCTGTACGTGCACTTAGACGCATAGCTGCCAACTTTTCCCTTTTATTGCGAGGAATCCTATTTGGAATATGGGAATTTCTCTTTAAAAAAGGGAAAAGTTGGCAGCTATGACTAGAAGACACTCAGGGATCTGGAGTGAAAGGCAGGCCTGGGTTTGGAGCTAGGGGCTCTCACCTGTTTTCACCTCCTGGAAGAACGCCAGGTCTTGCCGGACGAGAGAAGAGAAGAGGCAGCTTCGGATCCGGATGATGGCCTGGGAAGAGGACATCGTGAAGAGTCCCCCCCGTGCGCCGGCAGACAGCGAGCTGGAACAGAAATGGAGACTGCTCTACAAAAGGAAACCGTGAATGTCTGAGTCCCACTCTGGAGGGTAGGAATCAAAATGGCAAAATCGGAGTTTCTGGGGCACCCCCCAAGATGTGATCACCTTTTTGAGTCACATTCTGGAAACATGGGGGCTTTCCTTTGCAGTAGAAAGCAGTTCTCCAAGCACCCCCTTCCCCCCCGAACTGCTTTCTGAATTCAATTTAATTCCAAAGAAATAATTTAACTCCCCAGATTATGAGAAAATTGCACACACCCCAGCCGAGCCAGGGCTCCTTTGTTTTTTGGGCAGGGGGTGTTGTCAGGAAGAAACCCACCTTCCGAGCGACACCAGGCACATGAGGAAGATGGCGGACGAGAAGGCATCCGAGTCGTACTTCTTGCCCAAGATGTCAATCAAGCTTCCCGTGTAGTAAGGGATGAAGGTTTCACCTGCAGAGAGTTTGCGCTTTGAAAACAGGGAGGGGGGACTCTTTGGAAACAGGAGGAGCCCATTCACCCCGTTGACACCTCCCTGCACAGACAGGCAGACCTTCTCCAAGATTTCAGGTGGGGGGCATGGCTCCATCTGAAATTGAGCTAATTAATTTTTATTTGTTTTCAAACTTATAACACATCAAAACCAAAGTACAGTGGTACCTCAGGTTAACTACTTAATTCGTTCCGGAGGTCCGTTCTTAACCTGAAACTGTTCTTAACCTGAGGTACCACTTTAGCTAATGGGGCCTCCTGCTGCTGCCACACCGCTGGAGCCCGATTTCTGTTCTCATCCTGAAGCAAAGTTCTTAACCTGAAGCACTATTTCTGGGTTAGCGGAGTGTGTAACCTGAAGCATATGTAACCTGAAGTTTATGTAACCCAAGGTACCACTATAAACTTAATTTAATACATTCTTTTTTCTAAAAATGGGTTTCCCACACTCTTAGATATATTCCATTTCTTCCCCTTCTACATGTTATTTATTTTACAGATTTATCTCTAATTTAGGGTTCCCATATTGCAAAAATTGTTTAGCAAAATCACACACAAAAAACTATTTTTAAGGAAATTTGCCAAAATCTATACTTCCTAAATTGGCCAAATCCCGGCTGTGTCCTGGAAATTCCAGACGCATGGCAGCCCTGCTCTAATTAACATCAATTTTCCGGCAAACTCCTCATTCCTCAGCTGTCCCTTTACCAACTCATGCATGTAGATAAAACAAAATGATATCAAATAACGACGAGTGAGGTCATAGTAATTTAAATCTTTCATTCTTCTTTCCACCCTGAATTATCCCTCAGTTTCCAGCCTCTGCCTGTTTGTGCGAACCTTTTGAGCGGAGAGTCTTCCTTTCCGTACACAAACCAGATTATTTCCTTTCCCTGTTCAGTCATTGTTATTGAGTTATAACCTCTCAAGGCCATTATTTACATTTCACTGGCAATAAAGCTTTTACAGCCTGTGTGGAAAGGAGGTGTACCAAACATACGGTCTTCTATTTCCAAATAATATGTACTGTGGTACCTTGGGTTAAGTACTTAATTTGTTCCGGAGGTCCATTCTGAACCTGAAACTGTTCTTAACCTGAAACACCACTTTAGCTAATGGGGCCTCCCGCTGCCACTGTGCTGCCGGAGCGTGATTTCTGTTCCCATCCTGAAGCAAAGTTCTTAACCCGAGGTACTATTTCTGGATTAGCGGAGTCTGTAACATGAAGCGCATGTAACCCGAGGTACCACTGTATGTATCTCTCTCACTTCCCACTTCTCTCTCACACACGCATGCAAACCAACCCTACTCACAAAGCACAGCCGTGGTAAGGAAGAAAAACGCCCCTGCGAGGTAGGACACATCTGGGCGGAAGAGCTTCACCAGCTTCCAGAGGGTGGCCTTGTCTTCTCCTCCCTTGTTCTCCTCCTCCTCCCTTTGCCCCAGGACGTCCCAGATGAAGTGGGCCAGAACCACTGCCCCATAGCCCAGCAGGAGCCAGGACCGAGGGGCTGACGACAGCAGGAACGGAGGGTCTCCAAAGCAGCGCCCCACGGCGAGATAGAGGGGCTGCAGCAGGCTCACAGCAGCCAGGCCTGCGAGGGGCATCTGGGAGGGCCAGGCCAGGGAGAGGAGCCCCCGAGCCCCACAGAGAACCAGCAGGCGCAGAGCCGCCTCCAGCCAGGCCGCAGGGACCCCCAGGGAGGCCAAGGCGGAGCGCTGGAGATCTAGCAAGGGGAGGAGGACCAAGTCGCACAGGATGAGAGGGACGGCCAGCTTCAAGGGGGCAGGCAGCATCATGGCGGCCGAGTCTGGGGAGAGAAGGAATGGCCAGGTGTAATTAACAGTCTGAAGTGTGAGAGAGAGTTTGTGCAGGGAGAATCTCAGCAGCCTAACCCACACTTTACTGCCACCGCGAGTGCTGGAAGGGAGACCTGCTCCCTGCTGCAAGGCCCACTTCCACCTGGCCTAAAAGAGGCTCCTGGGAGGCCACTGGGACATTGCTGGGTTGGGGCAACTGGCTAAAATGTTTTAAAAGGTACCAATTTTGGTTCCTCTGTTTTAGTTTTGTTAGGTTGGTGTTGGTTAAATTTTTACTTGGGGTTGGCATTTATTTTGAGTATAACTGTAAACTATTGTTGTTGTTGTTGTTGTTATTGGTTTTTATTGATTTATTGGTTTGTTTGTTGCTTGTATAGAATATATATATATATATTAATGTTTGAGGTTTCATTGTGTTTTTAAATATGTTGCAAGCTGCCCAGAGTGGCTTGGGAAACCCAGCCAGATGAGTGAGATATGAATTGAACACCACCACCAACAATAATAATAATAATACAGTTGTTGTACTACAACAACAACAACAACAACAACACAGTTGTACCTAGGATCACAAATGCCTTGGCAGTTGAACGTTTTGGCTCCCAAATGCCGCAAACCTGGAAGTGAGTATTTTGGTTGCAAACGTTCTTTGGAACCTGAACGGCTGGCACGGCTTCCGATTGGCTGCAGGAAGCTCCTGCAGCCAATCGGAAGCTGCGCTTTGGTTGTCGAACAGTTTCGGAAGTCGAACGGACTTCCGGAACGGATTCTGTTTGAGTTCTGAGGTACGACTATAATACGACGTCAAGGAAATAAACAACTACAATGGTACCTCAAGTTACATACGCTTCAGGTTACAGTCGCTTCAGATTACAGTCTCCACTAACCCAGAAATAGTACCTCGGGTTAAGAACTTTGCTTCAGGATGAGAACAGAAATTGTGCTTCGGCAGCGCGGCAGCAGCGGGAGGCCCCATTAGCTAAAGTGGTGCTTCAGGTTAAGAACAGTTTCAGGTTAAGAACGGACCTCCAGAACGAATTAAATACTTAACCCAAGGTACCACTGTATCTGACTTTTAGAAGACATCTGAAGGCAGCCCTGTTTAGAGAAGTTTTTAATGTTTGATGTTTTATTGTGTTTTTAATATTCTGTTGGGAGCCGCCCAGAGTGGCTGGGGAGAGCTGGCTAGATGGGCGGGGTATAAATAAATTATTATCATCATTATCACCATCATGATAAAATCTGAGTTCCACCTCCCCATGCAACACTGGAGGGACCGCAACACCCATCAGTGCCAGCCAACATGGACAATGGCTGAGGATACTGGGAGTTGTAATTCAGGGTACCAGGTTGAGGTTCCTCATACCTGGCCTAAAGGGACACCAGGCACAAATCCCACCCTCTGGATGCTTTCTGTCAGTCTCAGTTCCCCATCTGTAAAATGGGCATGGCAGTGACCTCACCAGCAAGTAGCACAATCCTATTTATGTTCACCCAGAAACAACTCCCAGTGTGTTCAATGGAGCCTACTGGGGCTCTGGTGGGTTCTCGCAAGAGCAGCTACTGGATAGCTCAGTTGGTAGAGAATGAAACTCTTAATCTCAGGGTTGTGGGTTCGAGTCCCATGCTGGGCAAAAGATTCCTGCATTGCAAGGGGCTGGACTAATGACCCTCATGGTTCCTTCCAGCCCTACGATCCTATGACTGTTAAGCATTTAGCAAAATAAAAATTTCATTGTGCTTAAGAAGGAGCCAGAGGTAAGCTATCCTCTGGCACTTAGAGAACAATCCTAACATTTAAAACGGCATGAACTTCACAGAACTTCAGCTCCCTGGGAAAAGGGACTGACTGCTAACCTCTTCTGGGAACCGAAGTCTCCTAACAACTCTCTGCAGCCTGAAACTACAGTTCCCAGGAGGCTTTGGGAGAGCACATGACCGTTTAAAGCCGTGGTCAGCAATCTTTTTCAGCTGTGGGCCAGTCCATATTCTACTCATGTAAAACCATTCTACCCACAGTCTACATTCTCCTCATGTAAAAACACCAGGTAGGCCCCACAAATAACCCAGAGATGCATTTTAAATAAAAGGACACATTCTACTCATGTAAAACCATGCTGATTCCTGGACCGTCTCTGGGCCAGATTGAGAAGGCAATTGGGTCGCATCCAGCCCACGGGCCTTAGGTTGCCTACCCCTGGTTTAAAGCAATATTATACAGTACTGCTTAAATGAATAGTGCACATGAGGCCCAAACTGCGGGAGGCAGTGGAAGACAGGAGTGCCTGGCGTGCTCTGGTCCAGGGGGTCACGAAGAGTCGGACACCACTAAACGACTAAACAACAACAAGAAGTTCTTACTGAAATCAAGGGCGCTTCCCCTCCAATAGAGACCTCTGAGTTAGACTGACCAAGACTGCGCAGAAAGTGAAACTATAGTTCCCAGGAGGCTTGGGGAGAGGACATGACCGTTTAAGGCAACAGAATACAGTATTGCTTAAATGAATAGTGCACATGAGGCCCGTTACTCAGAAGTAAGTCCCTACTGAAATCAAGGGCGCTTATTCTCCAATAGAGACCTACCTCTGAGTTAGACTGACCAAGACTGCGCAGAAAGTGATAAAAAAACTTTCAAGACCCAAAAGAAGCCACTTTTCTAACTTGGAGGGGCTTTTCTAGTTTGGGGCATTTTGCTCCGAAGAGACTGGCGGGGCTGCACTTTCTGGAACCGGGTTCTTTCTTGTCACAGTTTTTATTTTCATCTCGGATCAGAAAATAAAACTGAAACGGAATGGTTTTAAAAGGTGGGGAAATATTTATTGTGGGGCGAATTTTTATTGTGTGTTTGTGTGCGTCCCAGCCCTCCTAAAATGGAAAGACACGGATCCGATCCGATCTCAGGGACTACCAGTTATTCTACATCAAGTAAAGCCGCCGCCCCCCCAAAGAAGAAATCAAACATTGCGCGAGAGCCTCTTTTGCAGCATCTCCCCGATTTGCATTGAAAAAACCCCGCACTTGATGCACCACCCCCAGCCCCCCCCTTGATGCCCTTATCCTGGGTCTCCCACCCCACAGCCCTCTGGCCTTCCTCTCCCCTGCCCGCCTTACCTGCCCTCCGGTCTCCCAGGGAGGAACTCAGCTCTTCTGCGCTCGCGGGGGCTCGAACCCGCGCCCACTTTCGCTTTCGAAAGGGGAAATCCAGCCGCTTCCCTTCCCCCGCTTCCGCCGCCAGGGGGAGCCCGCCGCCTGCGCTTTAGACAACCTCCATCGCAAGCTGTTCTCGAACTCTTGGCTGACATTTTCAGGAAAAATGTTTGCTCGCGCCGCTCCCAGTTTTTTTATTGATGCGAAGTACATTGGAGAACGGGACGCAGGTGGCGCTGTGGGTTAAAGCCTCAGCGCCTAGGGCTTGCCGATCTAAAGGTCGGCGGTTCGAATCCCTGCGGCGGGGTGCGCTCCCGCTGCTCGGTCCCAGCGCCTGCCAACCTAGCAGTTCGAAAGCACCTCCGGGTGCAAGTAGATAAATAGGGACCGCTTACCAGCGGGAAGGTAAACGGCGTTTCCGTGTGCGGCTCTGGCTCGCCAGAGCAGCGATGTGACGCTGGCCACGTGACCCGGAAGTGTCTCCGGACAGCGCTGGCCCCTGGCCTCTTAAGTGAGATGGGCGCACAACCCCAGAGTCTGTCAAGACTGGCCCGTACGGGCAGGGGTACCTTTACCTTTACATTGGAGAACAACTCGCAACAGTGCTTGATTTATAGCACAGGACGCAAATACTTTGTAATATGAGTGTGGGGCATCCATAAAGTCTAAAACGGGTAGGCAAACTAAGGCCCGGGGGGGGGGGGGGACTGGATCAGGCCCAATCACCTTCTAATTCCGGCCCGCGGATGGTATGGGAATCAGCATGCTTTTACATGAGTAGAATACATAGCTGTCAACTTTCAGATTTGAAAAAAAGGGACCAGCCTCACCTGTTCCGGGGAGCCTCGAAAATAAGGGATCAGCAGCCTCACCTGTCCCGGGGACAGACAACAGGATATCTAACAATCCGGGATAACAGCGGGAAGCAGCACTGGAGTAAAGGAATTTCCCGCCAAAAAAGGGAAGGTTGACAGCTATGGTAGAATGTGTGCTTTTATTTAAAATGCATCTCTGGGTTATTTGTGGGGCCTGCCTGGTGTTTTTACATGAGTAGAATGTGTCCTTTTATTTAAAATGCATCTCTGAGTTATTTGTGGGGCATAGGATTCATCCTCCCCCCCAAAAAATATAGTCTGGACCCCCACAAGGTCTGAGGGTCAGTAGACTGGCCCCCTGCTGATAAAGTTTGCTGACCCCTGGTCTAAAACAATGCAGCTACAGAAGAAAAGGAATCATTCCCAAAATATAATTATAAACAAATCTCATACCTATCACGTACATTAAGCAGGTATACAGACTGGACAGAAATGTGATCTTGCAGTATCACTTTATGCTCTTGCTCTCATTTGGAAATGATATCTATACTGAACAACTCCCTGCTAGATTTTATCAGCCCCAATGGGCGGGGATCAAAGTCAGACCCTCCAGGTGTCCCTCTTGGGTCACCTCCTGCATCCCCAGAACCACACTGCCCCTGACGAGATCCAGAGTGGTCCAGAGGTGACCTCTGAGGTGTCTTCTCAAACATCCTCAGGCTGGGCAGAGAATGAGGAGCTCCAGCGGGCATTCGGACCCTCCTCGTGGCAATGGCAGTTTCCTCCAGACCCTCTTTCTGTCTCGATACCTTCAAGGTTCCAGTTCTCCAGCCTGGTTCATGGAGCTTCAGGTCCAGGACAACCAGCTGCTGTTCTCTGGGGCTCCACCCTGGGCCTCCCATGATGCCCTGGGGCAGTGAGTTGAGAAACAGGCTGGAGGGGGAGGAAGAAGGAGCTGAAGGGGGAAACGGAGAAAGTGGGGAACTGAGAAAGAGGTAGAGAGGCTGAGGGGATGGGGTGTAGCGACTCTTCTACAGGAGATGAGAGGGACTGATCCTGCTGACAGAGTGTGGTTGGGGGTGACCAAGGCAGGGTTGCCCTGAAAGTCCACAATCCCAGGAGGAAGTTCTCCCACTGAGAACTGCACTGGCTCCCGGTGGAGTACAGGGTCAGGTTTAAGGTGCTGGTTTTGACCTTTAAAGTCCTATGCAGCCTAGGACCCACGTACCTAAGGGACCGCCTCTCCTGGTATGCCCCGTGGAGGACCTTAAGGTCCACAAATAACAACACTTTGGGGGTTCCAAGCCTCAAGGAGGTTAGATTGGTTTCAACTAGGGCCAGGGCCTTTTCAGCTCTGGCCCCAACATGGTGGAACGCTCTGTCACAAATGACTAGGGCTCTGCGGGACTTGACATATTTCCTCAGGGCCTGCAAGACAGAGCTGTTCCACCTGGCCTTTGGTTTGGACTCAGTCTGACCCTTATGTCTCCCTCCCCTTATGGTCTTGATATATCGACTACTTTAAAATGAGGCTGCATTTTAAATTGCATTTTAACCTGTATTTTAAATTTGTTTTGTTCCCCCCTCTCTTTCCCCCCTATTATGTTTTTAATGTGATTTTATTGGTGTTAGCCACCCTGAGCCCGGCCCTGGCCGGGGAGGGTGGGGTATAAATAAATATTATTATTATTATTATTATTATTATTATTATTATTATGGGATGTGGTGGGAAGTTTAAAAAGTCAATGTCGCCCCTTTCTCGAGGTTCATTCCGTTGTTTGAACCAGTTGCGCAATAAACTTTGATCTAAGTCTAGATCAAAGTTTTGCTCCGGTTTGTGGCTTGGACCCCTACCTTTGCTGACCGAGAGAACCCACGGACTCTGCCCGACCAGCTGGGACTGTCGAGTATCCTCACTTCCAGAATTTCCCTAACAGCCTGTAGCCAGTCCATAACCAGATTTACTGATTCCTCGATATTTCTCAGTTTTGGTTCCTGTCCTGTAAGATCTAAAATTTCACTGTAAGTTAACCACTGCTTATCCATATTTATTATTTTACTGGTTGTAGCTTCCACTGGGGATATCTGCAGTGGTGTTTTTCTTTCTAATAAGTTTTTTTACTTTCCTCAAACTCTAAATAGTTTTGTTTTTGTTTTTTTGTTTTTTGATTACGTGATTTGCAAAAGTTTTATATATTTCCGCTTTTCCATACCATAGGTAGGCATACACCCACTTGCACCGATTCCAAAGCTGTAACATATGTGGGAACCGTGACCATTTTTTTGCAATCCGTGACTTGCTTCAACTGGTCCCTTGAAGGATTTCCTAGAAATCCCTTGATTTCCACTTCAGCTGGGGAAGAAAGCAGCCGGCAGGGGGCAGCAGAGGATTGCAAAAAGGGGAAAGCGAGAAAATCCAACTAGGGACTGTGGAGAAATGGAGGAGGATGACTTGTGGCAGAGAGAGAGTGTGAGGGCAGGAATCCACCCTGGAAACAAACACACACCAGTGTTAATGAAGGATGAGTACTTTCTCAGCGAAATCTGCCTCCATTCTTCAACTCCTGTGAAAAATGTCAGTCAAACTTCCGGGTTGGCGCCTCCGGAGAATGGCGGAATTCCTCTGATCGGGAGGAATTCGCTCCGTGGAAATTAGGGTCTGGCCGCCACAGCGAAGGTGGAGACCCACTAAAATCACAGGCGGGAGAAGCCTGTGAACGTGGGATTCGGCTGGCACCTTTTGCACCTCCCCTACTCGCGGGGAGACCCGGTTTCGGGGATCCGGAGCGACGTGGGTTGAGCGGTGCGGTGCTTCGAATTGATTGCTTTTTTCATGGAGTGAAGCCGCATTGCTGTTGCCGGAGAGCGCTGACTTTTTCCTGTGGACAATTTGAGTCTAAACAACTACCCGTGAGTAGAACGGAAAATTGGATTTTTAAACGTCTTAATTTGGCATTGAAACGGGGAGGCTCTAAACAGGAAGTCTGCCTTCCCCTTTTGTAAATAGATTGAAGCAAAGAGCTTGTAAGCTAAAGTCTTGGAAAGTCCTCTGTAAAGGATTAAACTTCCGTCGGCTAAAATTATTAAACCACCTTTGGAAGCAGGAGAAGAGGGGGGAAATTTTGGATCGCGTAAGCCTGCAGGAGAGAGGGAAGAAAGTTAAATTACCACGCTCTGAACCTGGAAACGGGCTGCTAGCAAGACCGACGTTTTGGGAAAGTTAATTGTTGTTGACAGCTAGTTAAATAAGAGAAATACATTGTTTCCATTGTCTCCTTCTGCGTTTAAAAAGGAGTAAAAGTAACTAAAAATTGAAACTAATTTTATTGCTTGAACTGTGCCTAAAAGGATTGATACAAATAGAAATTGTTTCCCTCTAGAGGGAGCCTTTGAAGCTGTTACAGGAGTTGAGCTGGGGGGATCTCCAGCTGCAAGATAAAATATCATGAGAACCAGGGATTGACCTTGGATTGTTTAAGAATGTCGACAGAAGAAGCCTTAGTGACTGCATTTTGTAAGATAAGTGATTCATTGGAACAGCTTCCCAAGAAGATGGACGTGATGACTATTAAAATTGATAATTTGGGTCAAAAAGTGACTAATTTTGGACAAAAAGTGAATATTTATACAGAAACTATTCAGGAATCGACACAGGAATCTATTTTGATATGGCAAACTGTGGAGAACGCGAGGGAGAAAGTTGTTGTTGTTGAACCTAAAGTAATACAAGTGGAGAGGGAGAGAGCCCCAGTCTTACAGAGGCAATTTGATGACTATAAGTTGTTGCCTTCTATGAGTGAATTCAGAGAAAGTCAGATTTTGAGGATTGGAGCCCTGCTTGGACTGGAGAAGGAAAGTTGGATAGATCCCCTCATGCAGGGATTTACTGACCTTTGGGACCTGGACCTGGGTCAGGAGGAGATTGGAGTTGTGGGGACCTTCAGATTTGGAGGAATTTTGAAACACGTCCTGAAACATCTGTTGGATTTTAGTTTTAACTACGGAGATTTGGCTGACCTGTCGAGAAGAAATAAAAACATTGCTAGGTCGGAGCTTCCCCGAGATCTACTCTTCAGCATCAAAGGAAGGAAATTAAGAATAAGATCAGCAGAAGACAAAGTAAAGTGCATGTATAAATATGAAGAAGACATGCAGAAGGGACTTGGAAAAGAGTTAAGAGCCTCGGACAGAAGATCACCAGGTTGATGGACTATATGGAATTGACGGAAATGACTGGCAGAATCCGAGACCAGGGAGAATATTGGGAAAAGTTTAAAGTCTGTTTATAGAAAGATTGTAAAATTAATGAGTGTTAGAAAAATGTTGGAATGAAATTATATGGCTTTAGTAGAAATGTTATAAGGAGTCAAGTATAAATTATTATAGTATTAATGGAAAACAAGGTTAAAATAATTATTATAATAATAAAATAATAATTATAAGACAGAAAATAGAGAAAGATGGAAAGGAGTTGCTGAAACAATTAATAGAATTGGAATACAAAAAGGGAGGTGAGAGGAGGTTGAGGAAACAAGGGAATGAAGGATAAGACATTGAAATGGTATGATGTATGTTTTTAAATTGTTTTTGTTCTATTTTGCTTAGTTTAATGTGTTAATGTTGCATTGTGTATATTGTAATGTATTGTTTTTTCTTTCTTTTTCTTTTTCTTTTTTTTCTTTTGTTGGTAAGGTTTAAAAGAAATAAATATTATTTTTTTAAAAAATGAAAAATGTCAGTCAAGCAGCCTGAGATGCAGTCACTTGAGATTCCTTTGCTAGCTTGGCATGCAAATGAAATTTAGATTATTGTAACTCGCCAAACCCCTTCATGGATCACCTGCCTTGCTGTGGCAAATGGGCTTGAATAACTCAGAGAAGCTGTGAACTATGCTGAGCAGGGCCACCCAAGATGGACAGGTCATAGTGGAGAGTTTTGACCAAATGTGATCCACCTGGAGGAGGAACCGGCAAGCCACTCCAGTATCCCTGCCAAGAAAACTCCATGGACAAAGACAACAGGCATATAAAAGTTACGATGCTGGAAGATGAGCCCCTCAGGTTGGAAGGTGTCCAACATGCTACTGAGGAAGAGTGGAGGACAAGTCAAAGTAGATTCAGAGCTGATGAAGCGGCTGGGCCAAAGCCGAAAGGACGCTCAGTTGCGGATATGCCTGGAAGCGAAAGGAAAGTCCAATGCTGTAAAGAAAAAGATTGCATAGGAACCTGGAATGTAAGAACCATGAACCTGGGTAAGTTGGATGTGGTCAAAAATGAGATGGCAAGAATAAATATTGACATCCTGGGCATCAGTGAACTAAAATGGACGGGAATGGGCGAATTCAGTTCGGATGACCATCATATCTACTACTGT
Organism: Podarcis cretensis; assembly: GCF_951804945.1. Taxonomy (NCBI): domain Eukaryota; kingdom Metazoa; phylum Chordata; class Lepidosauria; order Squamata; family Lacertidae; genus Podarcis; species Podarcis cretensis. The sequence goes on from NC_137171.1 coordinate 121,590,188, forward strand.
GGGCAAGAAACCCGTAAAAGAAATGGAGTGCCCTCATAGTCAACAAAAGAGTGGCGAAAGCTGTACTGGGATGCAATCCCAAAAATGATAGAATGATCTCGATATGAATCCAAGGCAGACCTTTTAACATCACAGTAATCCAAGTTTATGCACCAACTACTGGTGCTGAAGAAACTGAAATTGACAAATTCTATGAAGACTTACAAGACTTTATAGAAGTGACACTAAAGAAGGATGTTCTTCTCATTATAGGGGATTGGAATGCTAAAGTAGGGAATCAAGAGATAAAAGGAACAACTGGCAAGTTTGGCCTTGGAGATCAAAACGAAGCAGGGCAAAGGCTAATAGAGTTCTGTCAAGAGAACAAGCTGGTCATCACAAACACGCTTTTCCAGCAACACAAGAGACGACTCTACACGTGGACAACACCAGATGGGCAGCATCGTAATCAGATTGATTATATTCTCTGCAGCCAAAGATGGAGAAGCTCTATACAGTCAGCAAAAACAAGACCTGGAGCTGACTGTGGCTCAGATCATCAGCTTCTTATAGCAAAATTCAAGCTTAAAATGAAGAAAGTAGGAAAAACCACTGGGCCGGTAAGGTACAATCTAAGTCAAATCCCTTATGAATACACAGTGGAAGTGAGGAACAGGTTTAAGGATTTAGATTTGCTGGACAGAGTGCCTGAAGAACTATGGGTGGAGGCTCGTAACATTATACAGGAGGCAGGAACGAAAACCATCCCAATGAAAAGGAAATGCAAGAAAGCAAAGTGGCTGTCCAATGAGGCCTTACAAATAGCGGGGGAGAGAAGGCAAGCAAAATGCAAGGGAGATCGTGAAACATACAGGAAATTGAATGCAGATTTCCAAAGAATAGCAAGGAGAGACAAGAAGACCTTCTTAAACAAGCAATGCAAAGAAATAGAGGAAAGCAATAGAATGGGAAGAACCAGAGATCTGTTCAAGAAAATTGGAGATATGAAAGGAACATTTCGTACAAAGATTTCCATAATAAAGGACAAAAGTGGAAAGGACCTAACAGAAGCAGAAGACATCAAGAAGAGGTGGCAAGAATACACAGAGGAATTATACCAGAAAGATATGGATGACTCGTACACCCCAGGTAGTGTGGTTGCTGACCTTGAGCCAGACATCCTGGAGAGTGAAGTCAAATGGGCCTTAGAAAGCACTGCAAATAACAAGGCCAGTGGAAGTGATGATATTCCAGCTGAACTATTTAAAATTTTAAAAGATGATGCTGTTAAGGTGCTACACTCAATATGCCAGCAAGTTTGGAAAACTCAGCAGTGGCCAGCGAATTGGAGAAGATCAGTCTACATCCCAATCCCAAAGAAGGGCAGTGCCAAAGAATGCTCCAACTACCGCACAATTTCACTCATTTCACATGCTAGCAAGGTTATGCTTAAAATTCTACAAGGCAGGCTTAAGCAGTATGTGGACCGAGAACTCCCAGAAGTGCAAGCTGGATTTCGAAGGGGCAGAGGAACCAGAGACCAAATTGCAAACATGTGCTGGATTATGGAGAAAGCTAAAGAGTTCCAGAAAGACATCTACTTCTGCTTCATTGACAATGCAAAAGCCTTTGACTGTGTCGACCACAGCAAACTATGGCAAGTTCTTAAAGAAATGGGAGTGCCTGATCACCTCATCTGTCTCCTGAGAAATCTCTATGTGGGACAAGAAGCTACAGTTAGAACTGGATATGGAACAACTGATTGGTTCAAAATTGGGAAAGGAGTACGGCAAGGCTGCATATTGTCTCCCTGCTTATTTAATTTATATGCAGAATTCATCATGCGAAAGGCTGGGCTGGATGAATCCCAAACCGGAATTAAGATTGCCGGAATAAATATCAACAACCTCAGATATGCAGATGACACAACCTTGATGGCAGAAAGTGAGGAGGAATTAAAGAACCTTTTAATGAGGGTGAAAGAGGAGAGTGCAAAATATGGTCTGAAGCTCAACATCAAAAAAACGAAGATCATGGCCACTGGGCCCATCACCTCCTGGCAAATAGAAGGGGAAGAAATTGAGGCAGTGAGAGATTTTACTTTCTTGGGCTCCATGATCACTGCAGATGGTGACAGCAGTCACGAAATTAAAACACGCCTGCTCCTTGGGAGAAAGGCGATGGCAAACCTAGACAGCGTCTTAAAAAGCAGAGACATCACCTTGCCAACAAAGGTCCGTTATAGTTAAAGCCATGGTTTTCCCAGTAGTGATGTATGGAAGTGAGAGCTGGACCATCAAGAAGGCTGATCGCCGAAGAATTGATGCTTTTGAATTATGGTGCTGGAGGAGACTCTTGAGAGTCCCATGGACTGCAAGAAGAACAAACCTCTCCATTCTTAAGGAAATCAACCCTGGAAGGACAGATTGTGAAGCTGAGGCTCCAATACTTTGGCCACCTCATGAGAAGAGAAGACGCCCTGGAAAAGACCCTGATGTTGGGAAAGATGGAGGGCACAAGGAGAAGGGGACGACAGAGGATGAGATGGTTGGACAGTGTTCTCGAAGCTACAATCATGAGTCTGACCAAACTGCGGGGGGCAGTGGAAGACAGGAGTGCCTGGCGTGCTCTGGTCCATGGGGTCACGAAGAGTCGGACACGACTAAATGACTAAACAACAACAACAACATGAAATAGGCTAAGTTGTTACTGCCTGCCTGTGCCTTTGGCCAAGCGGATGCTATGTCATGGAATGTATAAAAGCAGTCTAACTGCTCTGGCTGAGTGTTTTCCACCCACCTTCTCTGTGAGGTGGTAAAGAAATTGGCAGGGAGGGATGGTTGGCAAGGAGGAGGGATGCTTAGATGCTCAGGTGTTGAAGCTGAAAGAGAGAAGGAACGGAGAGGCTGAAGAGAGAGGCGACTTTCCTACAGGAGATGAGAGGGATTCTTGCTTCAGATTCTGCTGGCAGCCAAGGAGGAAGCCAGCAAGGAGAAGAGGCAGATCAGGAGCTTCATGGCCAGAGTTTGATCCGAAATAAGCAGCCCCTTCTTTTGGGCTGCAGGCCTCCAGTTCATGAGACTTGTTGCCTGGTCCCCACAGCCTTCTAGGAGGGGAGACCCACTGGGAGTGGGGCCACATGAACTCCTCCAAGTAAACTAGTTTCGTTGCCTTCAATTTGCCTAATTTTTATCTCACACATTCTTGCTTTTTCACCTGTGGCCCTTGAGGAATATATTTTTCCTCTCTGTAGTTTCCCCCATAGGGGACATTTTTGCCAATCTGGCTGGTGTTAAATACCATCTGTGGGCCATTTTCATCATACAATTTTTTATCGCATAACTTGCCGGAAAATTCATATTGATTTTCCACAAATTTCCCCATAAATCATGATTGATATTGTGACCCACATCCTGTGCCCACTTAATCCTGCTAAATTTCACAAATTCCTCTTTCGTTTCCCACTCCAACAGAAGTTTGTACATATTTGATAATACTTTTACATTTGTATCTAAAAGATCTTCGGTAAACTGAGACTTTTGTTCTGCAAAGCCATTTTTACTATCTATCTTAAACAATTCATTAATGTAATGTACCTGTAGTAACTGGTAACCAGATTTCTTAATTCCTCGAGATTTCTCAGTTTTCGTTCCTGTCCTGTAAGAGATAAAATTTCACTGTAAGTTAACCACTGCTTATCCATATTTATTCTTTTCCTGGTTGTAGCTTCCACTGGGGATATCCACAGTGGTGTTTTCCTTTCTAATAAGTATTTATACTTTCCCCATACTCTAAATAGGTTTTTTCTGATTACGTGATTTGTAAAAGTTTTATATATTTCCGCTTTTCCACACGATAGGTAGGCATACACCCACTTGCACCGATTCCAAAGCTGTGACGTAAGTGGGAACCTTGACCATTTTTTTGCAACCCGTGACTTGCTTCAACTGGTCCCTTGAAGGATTTCCTAGAAATCACCTGATTTCCACTTCAGCTGGGGAAGAAAGCAGCCGGCAGGGGGCAGCGGAGGATCACAAAAAGGGGGAAGCGAGAAAAGACAACTAGGGACTGTGGAGAAACGGATGAGGGTGTCTTGTGGCAGAGAGAGAGAGAGGGCAGGAAACAAACACACACAAACACCAGTGTTAATGGAGGATGAGGACTTTCTCAGCAAAATCTGCCTCCGTTCTTCAATTCCTGTGAGAAATGTCAGTCAAGCAGCCTGAGATGCAGTCACTTGAGATTCCTTTGCTAGCTTGGCATGCAAACGAAATTTAGATTATTGGAACTCGCCAAAGACTGTTTCCTGCACCCTCAGCCATTCATCTTATAAGTAAAAATGAAAACAAACATTAAAAATAAAAAGGCCTTGTTCTGGGAACTGCCCTGGGAATTTCCAACCTGACTCAGAGGTTGCTGAGGGAGCAGAAGGGGACAAAGTTCCCTGGGAAACAATCCAGCTTGGAACAGAGAAACACACCAAGGACGCTTTTATGCCCTCATCTATTTGTTAGACTCCATATTCTGTTTCCACACAATACCAAGAAGGGGACAAAAATAATGTCAGGAGAGATGTCCCTGCAGGGCCTGGTCTTGAGAGGTGGAGAAGCCTACAAAGAACCAGTGTGGGGCTGTGGTTTGACTGGGATCTGGGAGCCTGGGAGTCCTGGGTTCAAATCCCCACACAGCCATGAAGCTCCCTCAGAGACCTTGGGCCTGTCAGGGCCGTTATGAGGAGAACATGAATGCCACCTGGATAGAAATACTCATTTTTGAAGGTAGAGTCAGCTAGAGAGGAAGATGCCTTTTGCCTGCCAGAAAGGGGACCCAGGAGTCCTGGCTCCTGCCGGGTCTCCTCCCAAAGGGGACCCAGGAGTCCTGGCTCCTGCCGAGTCTCCTCCCAAAGGGGACCCAGGAGTCCTGGCTCCTGCCGAGTCTCCTCCCAAAGGGGACCCAGGAGTCCTGGCTCCTGCCGAGTCTCCTCCCAAAGGGGACCCAGGAGTCCTGGCTCCTGCCGAGTCTCCTCCCAAAGGGGACCCAGGAGTCCTGGCTCCTGCCGAGTCTCCTCCCAAAGGGGACCCAGGAGTCCTGGCTCCTGCCGAGTCTCCTCCCAAAGGGGACCCAGGAGTCCTGGCTCCTGCCGAGTCTCCTCCCAAAGGGGACCCAGGAGTCCTGGCTCCTGCCGAGTCTCCTCCCAGAGGGGACCCAGGAGTCCTGGCTCCTGCCGAGTCTCCTCCCAGAGGGGACCCAGGAGTCCTGGCTCCTGCCGAGTCTCCTCCCAGAGGGGACCCAGGAGTCCTGGCTCCTGCCGAGTCTCCTCTCAAAGGGGACCCAGGAGTCCTGGCTCCTGCCGAGTCTCCTCTCAAAGGGGACCCAGGAGTCCTGGCTCCTGCCGAGTCTCCTGCCAAAGGGGACCCAGGAGTCCTGGCTCCTGCTGAGTCTCCTCCCAAAGGGGACCCAGGAGTCCTGGCTCCTGCCGAGTCTCCTCCCAAAGGGGACCCAGGAGTGCTGGCTCCTGCCGAGTCTCCTCTCAAAGGGGACCCAGGCGTCCTGGCTCCTGCCGAGTCTCCTCCCAAAGGGGACCCAGGAGTGCTGGCTCCTGCCGAGTCTCCTCCCAAAGGGGACCCAGGAGTCCTGGCCGCTTGGCCTTGAGGCAGAGAGCTGTGGAGGCTCAGGGTTTTGTCCTGCATGCTCAGGGAGACGGGTCTTTCCAAGGCTGAAGAGGGCCCAGGCCAGGCCAAGAGGGACAAATGCCAAAGGTCTCCCCATCTGGGCGCTGAGGGACATTGTGGGGAGAAAGGAAACGTCTTCCCCTGAGCGACATTTCTGCCTGCCGATCTCCCAGCCAGGCAACATTATCTGTGGGCTTTTGTGGCTTTCGGTTTCTCCCTTGCTTGGCTGCTCTCCCTTGCACCAAAGGTCTCCTCCGCATGGGGGGAAGCGGGAGGCTGAGGCAGCCCCACCCGGCCTGCTTGTCGGGGACGGAAGCCATTTTGTGGAGGGCTGGCAGTGAAGCAGAAACAGAGGCAAAATGGCTGCCTCCTTCCCGAAGGGGCTGCCTCAAGCAGCTGCTTTGTTATTTGTTCATCTTCATGCCACCTACTCCCTAACTCGATTCAAGGGTGGTTTAAAGCCACATAAAAAAGCTATCCAGCAATGTCTAAAGTCCTGTAAACTTTTTAAAAAGTCTGTGAAGAGCAAAATATTTTCCTCCTGGCTTTTAGTTGTTGTCGCCCACTCCACCTCCATAAATAAGAGAAAGGAGAGGGAGAAAAGTCTCCACAGAGGAGAGCAGGGGAGCAGAAGGAGCCTCAAGCCACCGAGGACTTTCTAAAACAAGACTAGCCCTTTGAATTGAACTCAGAACCAGACAAAGAGGCAGAGGGTCTTTTGGCCCTGGTGAGACTTGGCCCTAAATGAGCTGTGGCAGTGAAAATCCTGTCAGGTTTATCTTGTAGCAGCTGAAGCCTCCCTACTGTATTGGGGAAAACAACATATATTGCAATAATCCTGTCAGGAGGTGAGCAGAACATGGATCCTTGTGGGCAGACTATCCCTGTCCAGGAAAAACTAGATGGAGCAGGTGAAAAGTGAAGCCTAAGACGTCCCTGAGGTGACTGAGCCCATTGAGTCCCAAAAGTGGGTCCTGGAGAGCCCCCCTCAAAACAGCCAGCCTCCTTCTTCACAGGGGCTCATCTTGCAACCCCAAATTGTTGCTGTGAATAATGGCCAAGAAGAGAACGGACTCTGAGAGAGTCACTTTAATGGGAAACAAGAAGAAGAGCCTGGCTGGATCCGGCCAAAGGCCCCTCGAGTCCAGCCTCCCATCCTCACAATGGCCGACTGGATGATGCCTCCTCTTCTGGGAAGCCCCAAAACAGGCCCTGGGCGCCAGAGCCACACTCTGCCCTCCTCCTGGGGCTTCCAGAAAGGGGGATCCGGAAGCATGGCTGCCTCCAAAGGGGGAGCAAGAGCGGAGCCATCTTGGCTGGGGGGCATCCATAGCCCTCTCCTCCTCCTCCTCCTCCTCCTCCTCCATGAATTAGACTCAACCTCTTTTAAAGCCACCCAAGAGATATTCTGCAGCAACAGAACAAAATGTGAACTATCTGTCACGTTTGTCAATGTTTAGGACGGGGTGAATGGCATCTCCCTGAGCAGCATTTGCGCCTTGTTCCAGCCCATCACTGACTCTAGACGCTGGTCCATCTGTCCCCCAGTCTCCCCCTTTCTGCAAATGATTATGGGGGCTGTTTTCTTCATATATGCTTTGAATATACTGTCACACAGCACCCCAGTCTCCGAGAGGGGCAAGATTTCAGGGGATCCAGGCATTTACACAGAGAGTTGGGTTTCTTTAGAAGGAGGGACGGAAGAGATGGTGGTGTCTTTAGGGTGTGGGGTTTATTTGCACCTATAGACCACATGTGCCTTCGATGGAGGGGCTCACAGCATTCACCCCGCAGGAGATCTTGCTTCTCCCAGAGTCACCGCCTTGGCATCCAACAGAAATCAAGCCTGGCACTGAAACAGCTTCTCCACCTGCAGCCTCTTCTCAGTTCAGCTCACTCACAACGGTGAAACTTTTTGACTTTCTAACTACCAGGCAGTTTGGGGGTGAGAGCAACTTCTTTTGTTGTACTTCACAGTCCCCCGCCCCCCTAAAATCAAAATCTTCCTTTTAGCTGGGCAAGGAGCGGCCACTACTTGTCTCTTTCCTGATTTCTTGGAAAAGGCAGCAGCTTCTGTGTGTGTCCCATGCTTAGCTCAGGTTTCAAGCGTTCAGGCTTCTGGCAGTGGGATGTGGGCCAAGCACTCTCTGGGCCAAGCACCCAGCCTTGGCTCAGGGCCTTCCAGAAGAGGCTGGGCAGCCCCTGGGTCTTGCTGGCTGGGCAAAGGGGGCCTCCCTGACCCCCAACACCCTGGGCCTGCAGACTTAAGAGGGTCCCAGGCAGGGGGAGAGAAGGAAGCAGAGATACGTGGAGATATAAAATGCCCCTTTAAAAAGCAGAGAAAGGAAATTGTGGCATGTTAGTGGGCTCTGGCCTGTTTGTCAGTCTCCCAGCACCTGCAGCACTTCTTTGTGTGGTCATTTCTCTCTCTCTCTCTCTCTCTCTGTGTGTGTGTGTGTTGACCTCAACCCTGAGGTTCAGCTCTTGTTGCAACACTGAGCATCTCTTTACAAGGCAGAAAGTTAAACGCTGGAACCCCCTGCCACTAGATAGAGGACGCAGGAGAATAGCCGGGCTGCTGGATCACCCCAAAGGGGCCCATCGAGTCCAGCATGGCGGTCTCCCAGTGGCCACCCAGATGTCCCAGTAAGGAATCATGCAGGGAGGACGGGAGGGACACCCAGCGAGTGGGATGCGAATGCATTTACTGCCTCTGACAGCGGAGGAAGAAGGGAGCCATCTTTGAAGCCATGCAAGGGCTTCTTAAAAACAGGACCCAGGAGGCTGCCCTGCACTGTCTTGGGCCACGAGTCCGCCTCGCTCAGGATCTCACAGCCCCTCTCCCCAGTTTAGAGAGGGGGGCGATTCCCAGACCCCCCTGGAGATGCGGGGACTGAACCTGCGGTCCCCCCCCCCTGGCAACCCCCCCTCCGCCCTCCCTGCAGGGCAGGACAGGAAGAGCTGAGAGGGGGAAGGGGAGGGAGGGGGGGAGGGGGCGATTCCCAGCGAGGAGCTGCAGTCACTTTCTCTTTCCCTCTCCAGCCTCGCTCCCAAACTTGCGCCTCGAGGTCTGCCTGGCGACTGATGCCGCAATCTGCGTGCAGATTTCCGATTGGTGGAATATTACCCCCTCGCCCAATCCCGGCTCGCTCTGCTGCTGGTTCCGCGGGCGGGGCAGAAAACGGGTCTCGGAGTCGGAGGGAGAAGGACGTCGCTGGAGTAAGAGGAGGAAAAGGGAGCTTCGTTTTTGGGGGGAGATGGGGGTCCTCCTCCTCCGCTGGCCCCCCCTGATCCTGGGGGCGGCTGCCCACCTGCTGCTGCTGCTCCTGGACTGCGCAGGTGAGGACTCTGCTCTGGGGCGGGCGGAGAAAATGATCCCTCCCCAGACATCTCTTTCCCCGGCTTGGGGCTTGTTTTGTATGCCGCCCGGGGCAGGGGCCGCTTCCCTCCTGGGCTCGGGGCTCAAGCAAAGAACAAGACAAAGCTGGAAGGTGTTGGCAGGATTCATGGGGGGGGGGGAAGGGACTCGCCTGTCCCGCCCCCCGCAGCTTCGGGGTGACTCTGGTTTGTGTGTTTGTTTGTGTGTGTGTGTGAGAGAGAAAGAGACAGACAGACAGATAGATACAGTACAGGTCTTTTCTTTTCTTTTCTATTTTTTACCTTCCCTCTTCTAACCCTCAGCCGCTCTGAAAACTCCGCTAAAAACTCAGGAGCCCAGCCTGGGGGTGGGAGCTGGACCCGTGTAGAGCTGACTTCATTGCGGGGGGAACGTCTGAATAAGGGGTCCCCACCCGCAATTCCCAATGTTGTTTTGCTCAGGAGTTCCCTTTCACAGCCACATTCATAATCAGGTTCTCCTGCTTTACAGTTCTGACTCCCCCCCCAAAAAAAAATCCCCTTCCTGTTGCCTGTCAAAAATGTAGATTTTGTAAATTATGCAGGGGGCTCCTCTGTGCCGTTTCTGTACAGCCCCTTTCACTACGTTTTGTACGCTGTGTATCTGAAGAAGTGTGCATGCACACGAAAGCTTCTACCCAGAACAAACTTGGTTGGTCTCTAAGGTGCTACTGGACAATTTTGTTATTTCGACTGCGTCAGACCAACACGGCTACCTACTTGAATCTTTATTGTAAATAATTCTTGTGGTTCTCTAATGGAAAATGGCATGAATATAATACTATCTTTAGTTTAAAAGTTGCTTGTGCATACAAATTCTCAAAGTAACTGAAAAGCTTTAAGAACTAAAGAGTAAGACCTGTTATTTCTCTCTTAAGGGCAGGTCTACAAACTCCCCGAAACCCTGCTGAGCTTTGGATCTCCTAATTTGGGGCTGCTGCCTGTAATACAGCAGGATTAGGCTGCTGCCTTCATCTGCAGGACCCCTAACTCTCTGCCCCCTTTTCTCTTCCTTTCCAGGCTCCACTTCTCACTCCCTGCGCTACTTCTACACAGCCATATCTGAGCCTGGCCAGGGGCTGCCCCAGTTCATTGATGTGGGGTATGTGGATGACCAGCCATTTGTTCAGTATGACAGTGACACCAAGGAGTATCTGCCTCGTGTCCCCTGGATAAGGAAGGTGGAAAAGGAGGATCCTCAGTACTGGAACATGAACACTCAGATACTTCAGGGCATTGAGCTGGTGTTCAGGGCGGATCTTCAGAATCTGCAGAATCGCTACAACCAGAGCGGAGGTGAGTGGAAGGCAGGAGAGGAACAGAGTCACACCTCTCCCCCCCCCCAATAATGTTTCCTCCAAGGGCCAGAATTGCAGGGAGGGGGCTGCTGGGAGGAAAGGAAATGGAGGGTGGGGGTCTCCACCAGGGCAGAGGCATCTCCCCCTCCCTTAATGAAGGTCTGAATGGGGGCAAGGATGGGGTGGGGTGGGGGACAGAGAGGGAGACTTGGAGGGCAGAGACCCCCCCCCCAGTATGACCCTCTCTGGGCCTGCACATTCTACCCAGGAAATGTCTCCATTGCCTGCGCTTCCTTCCATGCTAGACTTGGTTTTCCCAAGCCTAGAAATCTGTCTAGTTCATTTTCCTCTGGGAGGGGAAGAGAAGGGTGGGATCCTGAGGCTGAGACAAGCAAGCCTTGAGTTCTGGTCCTGCTTAAGGAGAAGCCAGCTGCCCAGACAGAGGTGCTGATTGGCTGACCCTTCTGACCATCACCAAGCCCCTCCCTCTCCCTGGCACAGTGTTGGAATAGAAGCCTTTTTAAGGAACACAAATGGACTGGGTTTTGGGGGGGTCAGAGTGGCAAATACATGAAGTGGGGGGTGGACCAGAGCCCCCAAGGCTCCCACACCTCCAGCAAGCATTATACATCTGTACTTACTTTGATCTCTTAATGGTCTACACTTACGGAAGAGTAGCAGGACCCTTTAGAAAGGTCTTTCACCCCCTTTGTCCAGTTATGACAATTTCTGCCACACTCCTCCCCCACCCCCTGCCCCATCCAGCCTTGGAACTGTGAAGACAGGAATCATTTAAACTTAGTAAAAGCTGGTAGACATCCAGCAAAAGCCTCTTGGCACACATTTTTGTTTTTATTTTTTATTTTTGTTAAAGAAATATTGATTAAGGTTTTTCAGAACAAATCCAAATCAAAACAATACATCAAAATTAACAATCAAAAACAACACAACAAAACAACAAAAACAAAAAAGGAAAAAATTATTGCTTACTTGCTAGTTTTATAACCCTCTTTCCTGACTTCCTCACATCTCCTTTTTCTACGTTCCCCTTTACACAAATCAATTTTAGCAATTTCTTACCTTCTTTCCAATCTTATTCAATATTGTACATTTCAACCTATTATGCATTTATTTTCCTTCTCTTTTAAGAAAAAAAGAAAAGAAAGTTTTATCACATGTTCTTTGTAATTTAGCTTAGTCCTTTATATCATTTGTTTAAACACAACATAATAGTACTCTGGTCTTGCCCCTTCCTTTCCACATCATTTTTGCATATTTCTTTTTACCAAACCCCTAGTGCCCTATTATTTTTGTATCTCACATCATTTTAACATTCAAACATTTTACAATGTTTTTGAAGATATTCTTTAAATTTCTTCCATTCCTCTTCCACCGATTCTTCTCCCCGGTCTCGGATTCTGCCAGTCATTTCTGCTAATTCCATGTAATCAATCACTTGCATCTGCCATTCTTCCCGGGTGGGCAAATCTTGTGTCTTCCAGTACTTTGCGATGAATATCCTTGCTGCGGTCGTTGCATACATAAAAAATGTTCTATCTTTCTTTAACACCAATTGGCCGACCATGCCCAAGAGAAAGGCCTCTGGTTTCTTAAGGAAGGTATATTTAAATACCTTTTTCAGTTCATTATAGATCATTTCCCAGAAAGCCTTAATCCTTGGGCACGTCCACCAAAGGTGAAAGAATGTCCCTTCAGTTTCTTTACATTTCCAACATTTATTGTCAGGCAGGTGATAAATTTTTGCAAGCTTGACTGGGGTCATGTACCACCTACAGATCATTTTCATAATATTTTCTCTTAAGGCATTACATGCCGTAAATTTCATATCAGTGGTCCACAACCTCTCCCAGTCAGCGAACATAATGTTATGACCAATGTCCTGTGCCCATTTAATCATGGCTTATTTAACTGTTTCATCCTGAGTATTCCATTTTAACAGCAAGTTGTACATTCTCGAAAGTGTCTTGGTTTTAGGTTCTAACAGTTCTGTTTCTAATTTTGATTTTTCCACCTGGAAGCCTATTTTTTTATCCAAATTGAAGGCTTCTCTTATTTGGTGATAATGTAGCCAATCTCGCACTTTATCTTTTAGTTTCTCAAAACTCTGCAATTTCAATGTATCTCGGTCTTGTTCTAGTATCTCCCAATATTTTGGCCATTTGGCCTCCATATTGAGTTTTTTCAAAGCCTTGGCCTCCATGGGTGATAGCCACCTTGGAGTCTTGTTTTCCAATAAATCTTTATATCTTGTCCAGACATTAAACAAGGTTTTTCTGACAATATGGTTTTTAAATGCTCTGTTAACTTTTACCTTGTCGTACCACAAATATGCATGCCACCCAAAAGCATTATTGAACCCTTCCAAATCCAAAATGTCAGTGTTCTCAAGAAGTAGCCAGTCTTTCAACCAGCAGAATGCTGCTGATTCATAATAAAGCTTCATGTCTGGCAGGGCAACCCCCCCTCTTTCCTTAACATCTGTCAATATTTTAAATTTTATTCTGGGCTTTTGCCCTGCCAGACAAATTTAGAGATATCTCTTTGCCACCTCTTGAAACAATCCATCTTGTCCACAATCTGTAAAGTTTGAAACAAAAACAACATTTTTGGCAATACATTCATCTTTATAGCAGCAATCCGACCCAACAAGGAAAGCTTCAATTTTGACCAAATTTCTAGATCTTTTTTGACTTCTGACCAACATTTCTCATAATTATCTTTAAATAAATTCAAGTTTTTAGCAGTCATATTGATCGCTAGGTACTTCACTTTCTTAACCACAATTAAGTCTGTCTCCTTCTGAAACCTTTCTTTTTCCCTTGTTGTCAGATTCTTCTCTAAAACCTTAGTTTTTTGTTTGTTCAATTTGAATCCTGCCACATGACCAAATTCTTGAATCAATTCTAACACCCTTTTCGTACTAGATTCTGGCTCCTGTAATGTAAGAACCAGGTCATCTGCGAAGGCCTTAAGTTTATATTGTTTAGCTCCGACCCTAATTCCCTGGATGACCGGTCCCTTCTGACCATGTTCAGAAGCACCTCCAGGACCGATATAAATAACAATGGAGAGATAGGGCAGCCCTATCGTGTTCCTTTTTCAATCCTAAAGTCTTCTGACACCACATTATTAACTATCAATTTTGCCTTTTGTTCTGAATAGATTGCTTCTATCCCATTTTCAAACCCCCGTCCCACTCCCATTCCCTTAAGATTTTTCTTCATAAAGTTCCAAGAAATGTTGTCAAAGGCCTTCTCCGCATCAATAAAAATTAAAACTGCTTTTGTATTAATATTCTCTTGTAATAACTCCAAAATGTCAATGATATTCCTTGTATTATCAGACAGATGTCTGCCTGGAAGAAAGCCTGCCTGATCTTTGTGAATTACTTCATTTAAGACTCTTTTTAATCTATTAGCTAAAATATCTGCAAAAATTTTGTAATCCACATTTAGAAGGGATATGGGACGGTAGTTCTTAAATTGTGTCTTTTCAGATTCAGATTTCGGTATAAGTGTGATGAAAGCTTCTTTCCTCGACTCCGGAGCCTTCTTTCCCTCCAAAATCTCATTACATACCTCCTTTAATGGTTGAATTAAGTAGTCTTTCAAAGTCTTGTAATACTTGGAGGTTAGTCCGTCAGGTCCTGGAGACTTGCCTAGTTGCATGTTCTGAATGGCACCTTCAATCTCCTGTTCTGATATTTTATAATTCAATGTTATCTCATTTTCTTGAGATATCTTTTGTAATCCATTTGTTCTTAAGAATTCGTCTATCTCAGTCTCGTTCTGTGGCCCCTGGGTATAGAGTTGTTTAAAGTTTCTCTGGAAGCACTTTCTAATCTCCACAGGATTCTGAATGTTTTTTCCTTCAACCTCAAGATTTGTAACCGTATTCAGCTTCTGTCTTTTTTTCAACTGCCACGCTAGATTGATTGATTGATTGATTGGTTTATTACGGCCATTGGCCCATATCTAAAAACAATACATCAAAATTTATCCATAAACAATACAATTTAAACAGTTCCAAGTTAAAACACCCCTATAAAACCAATTTTACTTCAATTAAGTAAACTATACACAATAAGCTCCCTCTATGTCAACCGCAATTCAAATCCCTCAGATTTTGGGGGATATGCGTCTTAGTTCTGGCACTTATTGATGGTTCTTAAGTTTGGCTAAGCTGTCCGAGTCATACAGTGATCCATTTCTCCTCTTATGAAATAAGACATTAATCAGGTATCTAGCGACTGCAAGGGATCTACTTGAGTCTTTGTCGTTTAATAAGTATATTATTTGGGCTTCCTGAGGTCTGTCAGCTATTCTCGATAGATATGGGGCCAGAAACTTGGACCGTGAAGCCGAATGTATAGGACAACAGAAGAATATGATATAACGATTCTATAGATCCACTTTTACAGTCACAGAGGAGTGAGATCTGTCCGTTGGAGAGTCTGTTACCCAACACATTTGATGGGAAAACATTGAATCTAGCCTTTATAAAGGCATACCTGTGCATCACCACAGATAAGGTAGTTAAATAAGATGGAAGCTTCGTTGGTGGTGTTAAGCCAAGGTTTATTGGCGAACAGGTGCCACCACCTGTCGCAATATTAAATTGTAAATCCATCTCCTCTAATTTGTGAGTTATAATTCTCTTGGCAGAAATTAAATCCAATTTTAGTAGTTCAGATGGAGATAGTCCTAAGGACACAAGTTTCCCATGTATTATTTTTGCCCAAGGGCTAGGGAAGTCGTCTCTCCAGAGACACTGTATCAAGTGGAGATTTGGAAGTTTATGCCATAATGCCAACCAATAACAGAGGATGCATTTCCATAATGTGGTTTCTAGAGCTGTAACATTTAGTTCGAGACGTATAGCAGTATTGCTTACACACCTGGGTAATTTTAGCAACCTTCTTAGCAGCTGGTTTTGGATTACCTCCAATTGGGTTAGATTAACAAAGGACCCCCATATTGGGATTGCATATGCTATTGTTGCAATCACCTTTGCCTTGAAAACTTTTAACACTGATGGAATATGGAAAGCCCCATCTGAAAAGAAAAAACGCAGTAGCGCAAAGGAAAGGGCTTTAGCTCTATTTAATACTTATGCCAGATGGACCTTCCAGCCCATGTTGTATTGGAGAAGGACTCCCAAGTATTGAAATTTAAAGACTTGGTCAATGGCTTTTTCGTCTATTCTCCAATTATAGGTTTTTCGACTCTTGGTGAAAATTAGAACTTTGGACTTGGCATGATTAATTGTAAGAAAATTTGATTTGCAGTAAGCATCAAAAATTTTCAGTGCCCTCCTAAGGCCTACTCTTGAGAAAGATAGGATCACTGCGTCGTCTGCGTAGAGTAGAAGGGGGCAACGATATTGGGCAATTCTGAATGTTTTTTCCTTCAACCTCAAGATTTGTAACCGTATTCAGCTTCTGTCTTTTTTTCAACTGCCACGCTAGCAGTTTCCCACATTTATTTGCTGATTCAAAAGTCTTTTGTCTCATTTGTTTAATTTTCCACTCAACTTCCTGATTTATCAATTTCAAATATTGTACTTGATATAATTTAATTTCTCTCAGAATCTCCTGTGACTTTGGTTTCGATCTTAGTTTTTTCTCTCCTTTTATTTTCTCCAATTTTTTTTTCCTTTTTCTCATTTTGGGTTCTCTTTTTTATGGCATTCTGTTGTATCAGAAACCCCCTCATGACCGCTTTACTTGCGTCCCAGATTACTCTTTTTTCAACTGTAGTTTTCAGGTTTACTTCAAAGTAGTCTCTCAGAGTCTTTTGGGCCTTCTTAACAATCTCTTGATCTTCCATCTGAAGGAACCAGTTAATGTTAGTTTCATTTCCATCTTCACGGCGTTATGGTCGGAGCAGGTTTTGGGGCAGATCTCCACCTTTCTAGTCTTTGGTGCCAGTCCTCTAGTTATCCATATTTGGTCAATTCTAGTCCAGGTCATTTGGGATTTTTAGTTCTCCAAATGTCAATCAGATCCATATTGTCAGTTAGTTCAAAAAAAGTTTTAGGTAGCCTGCCATCCTTTGTTATGTTTTGTCTTTGAGCTTTATCCATATTTGTAGATACCACCCCATTCATATCTCCCATCATAATAATGTTGTTATAGTCCATGTAGTCCAGCATTGTCTCATGCAACTTCTTATAAAATTCTGACTTCCCCTCATTTGGTGCATAAATTCCTAAAATTTCAATTGCCACAATTCTCCCTTGTTCATCTTTAAAAAGCAATTTTGGTGATAGGCTTTCTTTTGCATAGATAACAACTCCTCTCTTCTTCACTCTGTCCGATGAGATAAATTCTTGGCCTAATCTTTTGTTAATTAGAACTTTCCTGTGTAGCCTAATCACATGCGTTTCCTGTAGGCAAATTAGGTCTAATTGTTCCTTTTTTAATATATGAAAAATCCTCTTCCTCTTGTGAGGAGAGTTACAACCATGAATATTCCAGCTTAAAAGTTGCAGAGACATGTTGAGATATGTCTATTTTCCTCCCACTGCTCCCCGAAGTTCTTCTCCCTTTGACGGTGGTATCACTTTCTCCGGTTCGTCAAGACCCAAGGGTGTAAGTAGAGAACTCAGTGGTCCAGGTCCTAAGGCTTCTAGTTCTTTTTCAGTCTCTTTCTGGAGGCCTTCTCCGTAATCACTCAAAATTTTTTCCTTATCTTCAACTGTTCTGATTTTAACTTTTTTCCCTCTAAAATTAAAAGATAGTCCCTGGGGGAACTCCCATCTAAAAATGATTCTGTTACTTCTCAGTAGTTTCACCAAATCTCCATAGTTTGATCTGAGGTCCAGAAGATGTTTCGGAATGTCCTTGTAAATTTCCACTCTAAAATCGTGAATCTCAAGAGTCTTTTGAAAGTGCGCACCCAGTATCTTGTCTCTTTCTTCCTTTGATCTGTGGGAGATCAGGCAGTCCCTTGACCTGACCTTCCTCCCTCCCTTTCCAAGTCTGAATGCACTTGTAATTTTAAAGTCTTTATCCTTTTCCAAAGGCCAAAATTCTGCAAACTCTTTTGTCAAAAACTCAATTAAATCCTCCTTCTCAAGTTCTGGAACTGACCTCAATCTCAGATTATTTTCCCTAGTTTTCATTTCTAACATAGACAGATATGCCTGGTGTTCACCAGTCTGTTTACGCATGGGTTTGATTTCCTCTTGCACAGCCTCTACTTTCTGTCTGTTCTCCTCAGATATTTTGCTATTTGCTGTGGTGGCCTCAAATAATTTCCCAATAGATTCTGCATTTGACTTAACTTGCTCTGCATTTGACTTAACTTGCTCAGTCAGGTTGTTAACACTGGCTGTATTTTGGTCAAGTTTAGCTGATTGCTCAGTCACCTGCTTGCTCAGGCCATCTAGTTTTTCAAAAATTTTATCTCATACTGTGGTGAAGTCTCCTCCTGTGGCCATTCCTTCAGGCCCTATTTGCTCTAAATCTTCCTCTTGCGCCACAGGAATAGTGGGAACAGATGATCTACGCAGCTGTGAGATTATGCTAGGCTGCTGTGTTTTGGTTTTACTTGATCTTGTCCTTCCTCTCATTCCACTGCTGTCTATGCGTCAAGGTCAGTCTCACGATTTGTAATTCCCATGGAAATCCCCAAGTCCAGAGATGGAAAAATACCCCCAGTAGTTAGACAGCTTCAGTCTTCCACTAGAGGGACACAATGTTTATCTCAAAAGTCACAACTTATAAAGTCTTTTTCCAAGTCTTTTCAAGTTACAAAATGTCCCTTCAAATATATAACAGTTTCAAATGTCCAGAGAGCTTCAAATCCTTTAACTTGCAGAGTTAATCACAAAAAGTTACAATGTCTCCAAAAGGTGCGAGTTGCAAAATGACAGTTCTTGCAGCCTGACAGCTCAAATAGTCTGGCAGCCCGGTCTCCGAGGATAGAATAAATTTTTATAAATCCACGCAAGAAGAGGGAAAGCCAAATTCTTCCTCTTCCACCTTAAAATAAGGTGAAATTCTGTATCTGATGTTCAGATAACTATCTTTTAAAGCATAGTTCAGAGCAAAAGTATGTTACACGTCCTTGCTTTAGATCTTTAAGCAGAGCCGGGAGACGGACTTCCTGGTTGCGTCTCCCGCTTCAGTGTCCAAATTACTTATTTTTTTTTTAACAGTCCGAATTTCTTAAGCTTCACCTACTCACGGTAGTTGTTTCTTAGCCGAATTGTCCCAAGAAAAAGGTCAGCACTCCCCGACAGCAGCTTCGCGGCTTCACTCCGCGGAAAAGGCGATCGACCCTCAGCACCACACCAACCCCGTCACTTTCCAGAGCCCCTTACGGGGTTCCTTTCCAGTTTCGGGGGACGTTTAAGGTGCCCGCTGGGTCCCACGGCCACAGGCTTCCGCTGCCTGTGGTTTTCCAAAAGGGGTCTCCGCTTCGCCGTAGCGGACGACCCTTTTCCACGGAGCTCCCTCTTCGCAGTTAGAAGAGGGCAGCCATTGCCGTTCACGCCGCCTCCGGAAGTCCACATTTTTGTTTTTAAAACTTCCTTCTGAAATGAGTCAGAAGATGTTAGTCCTTTTGAGACGTTAGTTGTGTGAAAGGAGTCAGCATGCTGGAAGGGTGGGGGGTGGTAGTTGTGTTTAGCCCCAAAGTTGAGTGACTCCCCCGTCTAATTGCAATTTTGGAGCAGAACTTCAGAAGTGGGAGCCTCTGCTGGGTCTGGAGGGAGATCTCTCTATGATTTTGCACCTTTACCTTCCAGGCTTCTATACTTCCTCACTTCCTAAGCAGGCTCCCTGCTTCAGGACTTTAGCCCTGCCCCTAACGGCATCAAAAGGTGTCCCAGCACTTCAAACAATAACTGAAGGGGAGGGGTAGAAAGGTGGGTGAGATTGACAGATGTCAGATTCACCCTCCTGCCCCTTTTGGCCCATGGGGGCAATCCAGGATCTGGGCCTGAAGCCAAAGAGATTCCCCCACCTGTGAGACAGAATAATGGAGGTGGAAGGAGCCTTGCCAGCCTGAGTGTGTCCAGAGCCCTCTGGGGCCTTCGTTGGCCTTGTAGGGCTTGCAAGGAAGAAACCCAGGGGGTCAGCTGAGACCAAGCCAGCGCTGCAATGGGCAGGTCTGCTTTTCTTGCAGTGGGATCAGGCCTGGCCTGGCCTTGCAGGCTTCCTCTTGGGCTCCTGCGAATTCTGCTTCTCCCCCTTTTAAAAACGGGGATTGGGTCCCTCCTGAGCCCCTGCACCTATCCATGGAAAATGCCCCATAAATGTCACCAAGGGGCGCCTCTCGATTCCTGATCATTTCTTGCAATTGCCACTTTAAAGGTGCCACGGACAGCCCTGGAAATGTCATCTGATTCTGTTTAAAGACAATGTTGAAGGTACAGGTGTATCGTGATTAAACCCACTTAACAGCTTGAGGAAACGGGAGGGGAATGAGCTTCATTTATAAAATGAGGGAGAAAGCAATTTATGCTGAAGAAGCAATGAGACAGAGCAACTTCCCTCCAAGCCAAAGCTCCATATCCAGACCAGCTGGTGGGATTTGTGGTTTGGTTTGTTGTTTGCATAGGCCAACTACAAACCATTGTTTGAGTGCATAAAAAGAACTATATCACCTTGGGACATGGTCTTGTAGAAGATACTATTTATTTATTATTATTATTAAATACGTTGAGTAGTTCTAGAGGGAGGACTCCAGAGCAGTAGCACTGTTACAATCATTTATCTTGCCAGAGTGAGCAATCTCCCTTCTCTCCCCCACACACCTTTCTGGGGCCTCTCCTGACCCCCCCCCAGCTGATTTGTGGGGAAGGAGATGGGGTGAAAGCCCCAGTTTTGTGAGTGAGACTTGTTCCTTCTGGCTCCCGCGAGAATGTGTTAGCTGAATCCAGCCCAGAAAAGCAGGATTTCCTTCGAGAGAGGCTTCTGTAATGCAAGACATTCTGTACCCAAACTCAATTCAGCTGTAAGCCAAGGGCTCCTGAGATGAAAGGAGAAGCCTAAATCAGAAGTGAGAGCCACCTGGTGTCCTCTGGGACAGCCTCTCCTCCATTGCTGAGCTCCCTCAGGCTCCCTGGAAACACAAAGAGCAACAGAACTCTGTACATGGCCAGGAGCAACCATTGCCAATTCCCATCCTGCCTTGGGGTGCCTGAGGTAGCTTCTCTCCATGGTTTTGGTGTGGGAAATCAAAATGGCTGTCTGCTGACCCTGCTGGCTGGCCTAGAGGAGACCGGGCTGGGATCCTCAGCACCCGTGGGCCCTGCCAGCGGTCTGGGGTCTCAGCGGGTGCCGGGTGATGCCACCTGCCAAGTGAAAACACCAGATCAGTGCTTCAGATACTGGAATTGAAGAGCAGATTTAAAAGTCATGATCATTAGCATATATAAGAACATCCTCCAGTTATGTGTTCTGAATGAGAGCAGAATAATCTATATTTCCATTCAAACCAGGTGTAACTGAAGTAACAGAGGTCAAAATTTATCCATGGCACCTCTTTCCACAGCAATAAACTGGATGTACCACTGTATATCACAACCTTTCATTTAGAAACTGCAATAATAATAATAATAATAATAATAATAATAATAATGATAAATAGCATGATGGGGGAAAAGATGGTGATTGTGATACAACACTGGTGAGAAAACCACATTAAAATCTTAAAATGCTACCTACAAGAGCGAAATAAGTGAATTAGTTGATCTGAAGACGTTAACTGCAGGAAAATCCAGAGAGTTTACATTCCGCCTATACAGTACAATCATGACCCCAGAATAGGCACAGCTATGAGTTCTCCCTATTCTATGAAACGTCTTCCCTCTGCTGCCTCCTCCTCCTCCTCCCCACTGCCCTGGTGAACTGGGGGTGGGGGGCGGCCGGGGTCTGCAGTGCTGGAGACGACAGGAAGGAAGGATGGTGTCCCTATTCCACATTCCATAGGGAGATGGGGGCTCCCACAGGGATGCTGGCTATCAGCTCCCCTTTCTCCTTGCAGCCTTTCAGAATCCATCAGGTTGTCTGGACTTTGCTCACTCCACCTGCTGATAGAGAACGGGGCCCCACACCTGGCGGTTGCTCTTCTTTAAAACCTGCCTTACCCCATGGAACTGACCTCCAGGAAAGAGTCCCTCAAGAAGAGAGTTCAGAAATGGGCTAGTCCCATTCTTCCCAGCTGGTTTTAGGTGTCCGGTGTGTGTGCTGCCAGGATCCCAAACATTTTTTACTTTATTTTATTTCACGATTGTAACTGCTCGATCCTCTGCATGTTTACTTGGAAGTAAGTCCAACCCCACTCAGTGTGACTTACCTTTAAGTAAATATGCAAAAAGAAATTTATGTAATATGTAGTGGGAGAATCAAAATGATCTGTCCCATTTAAGGATTATGGGACCACAAAACGATTCATTCAGAAGGCAACACAACTAAAATGAAATTTGAGGGGGGGATAATGGGGGACAACTTTTTTAAATGCTGTTGTTGCTTTGAAGATTTGGTGGTAGCCCCCTGGGGTGGGCAGGAGGGTGCAGGGACCCGCCATCTTTGACAAGGGCAGCCTGGCTTCTGCTGAGAAGGGGGGCCATTTTGAAGTGGGGCAACCCCCCCCCTGTGGCTTCCCTTTCCCTCTCAGGCTATGAGGAAACTTCTTTTTCCAAAGGCCCTTCCATGACTTTCCTCCTTTTAGGGAAAAGGTCCTTGATATGGAGAAGCTGGGGGGAGAGAGATGGAGGGGAAGAGGAGACCTCCTCTCTTGAAAGGCCCCCAATGAGAATCCACTAGGAATGGGGGGGAGAAAGTGTGAGGCGATGAGAGAGGGGGGGGCAATTAAAGGGGGGCTTGTAGTGTTTCCCTCAGTGAACGTGTTATGGGGATGAGCCTTCAGAAAGATACAATGCTGGTTGATTCTTCTCCCCTCTGACGGCTGCCTCTTCCCTGAGTCTCAGGCAAATAAATCCTTTTTCCTGGGCTCTTTTGCTGATGGGGGAGGGGCTGCTCTGACCCCCCTTGACCTCCTGGGCCTCTTCTGGTCCTTCCAGGGATCCACACCCTTCAGCAGATGTACGGCTGTGAGCTGAGTTCAGACGGGCACAAAGGAGGGCATATCCAGGACAGCTACGACGGGAGAGACTTCATTGCCTTTGACAAGGAGACCCTCACCTGGACGGCAGCTGATACAGGGGCCCAAGTGACCAAGAGGAAGTGGGATCCTGACTTGGCCGGGAACCAGTATGATAAGCACTACCTGGAGGAGATTTGCATTGAGTGGCTGCAGAAATACCTGGAGTACGGGAAGGAGACTCTGCTGAGGACAGGTGAGGGGGGGCAGAGTGGAGCGGAGGGGGGCTCAGTGGGGCAGTTTCCCTTCAAGCTCCCCTCCCCCCCTTAACAGTCTTCCTTTCTGGACCAAACAGCAAACACTTCTCTTGGTGGGGAAGGCAGAAATAAGTTTGGGGCTCTGGGAGGAGAAAGGGGGTCACTTCAGAGTATGATTGGGAGATGCTTAAAACAACCCCCATGCACCTTTGGCTACAATAAGGGATGGCAAAAGACAAACAGGAGGAGGGGACAAAGAAACAGCAGGGAAGGGGCCAGGAAAGCAAAATGCATTTTAAATTAACTAAAAAAATAAAATGGAAATGGACAGATTTGAGGCGGGATACAGAAAAACTTTTTGCCTTTACACTTCGGTAGGGGAAAGTGGGGCAGATTGATGCAGAAAAATTCAATCTCATATTTTATGTACCAAAATGAGTCAGATAATTTAAAAATATTGCTTTATGCATGGCATAACTAATCAATATTATAATAGCAATCAAAAGAACCATTAAGGTTAGAAGATAATGAGAATATAATGACTTGGGGAAAAAATGGGATTTGTATGATTGTGCCCCACCTACGGGGCACTTTGATACATAGCGCAAATTGTATGAGAATGGTAATTATTTACAAAAAATTAATTAAAAAAGCAATTTTTATTGTGAGATAAACCAGCCCTACAATTTGTAACTTAAAAATCTAAATTATGTATCAGAACTAACAGTGTTTCACAGATATCATAGACTTTATGGCAGGTTTTCTTAACAAAATATCAAAACTTGTATTAATCTTTCCTCAAACACCTATCCATTTAAAAAAAAAAACTTTGGAAAAACTTTAAAAAGTAAAAGAACTCACATTAGGTAGTCCAAAAATATGCTTAGAAAAAATAATATATTCCCTTAACGTTTAGCTTCTTTTGCCCATTATATCCACTGAAGTCAAAAGAAAAAGTATAAAGAGATGATATTCGAATGCGCCCTTTGAGAAATTTGGCAACTGCAAAACAGCATCCTTGAACTCAATGCTTGCCTTATCTTCTACAATAGGGAAGACAAACTTTCAAGACCCTGGATATTTCCTGAGATATGACACTTTATAATCTGTCATTTTATGTTTAGAAATGACTTTGGCCACATAGTAAACAACAGTTTTTATTCTTTTCGAATTTCATGAGTAG
Organism: Podarcis cretensis; assembly: GCF_951804945.1. NCBI lineage: Eukaryota > Metazoa > Chordata > Lepidosauria > Squamata > Lacertidae > Podarcis > Podarcis cretensis. The sequence goes on from NC_137171.1 coordinate 121,614,050, forward strand.
GAAATCAGTTTAGAGATTTCATGCAAACTTGTATAAAAGGTAAAGGTACCCCTGCCCGTACGGGCCAGTCGTGACCGACTCTAGGGTTGTGCGCTCATCTCACTTAAGAGGCCAGGGGCCAGCGCCGTCCGAAGACACTTCCGGGTCACGTGGCCAGCGTGACGAAGCTGCACTGGTGAGCTAGCACCAGTGCCGCACACGAAAACGCTGTTTACCTTCCCGCTATAAAGCGGTACCTATTTATCTACTTGCACTTAGGGGTGCTTTCAAACTGCTAGGTGGGCAGGAGCTGGGACCGAAACTTGTATATTGGGGCACTATTGTACATTAGTGGGTCACTTTTATACGTATCAATGTGCCCCAACGGACATTTTCAGAAAACTAACAATTATTAATAAAACCACTGAACTTATTTAAAAATCATGTGTAATACTGATTACTGAGTGGGATAATTTACCTTTGGTATTTTTAAATCTTAACTAAATGACGAAAAACAACATTGGAACACTTTTACATTTCACGTAATATTTTTAGTTGGCCGCACTAAAAACACACATACTCTCGTCAAACGCCAATGGCGAATTGGCGGGCAGCGCGGTCGCAACTGTCATACTCACACATGTAAAGACACGTTTTAGTGATGTCACGACACAAACATTTATCGATATTGAAATATTGTTGATGTGTCAATGTGCCCCGCCTCCCCCTACATACCTATGGGGAAAGTCTTTAAAACTAAATTAATTAACCTTTTTTTAAAATAGAAAATGTGTAGGGAGCCCGTGAAATACGGATGCAGCCCCCTCACTAAGTCTGTAGGTTAGCCACTCTTGGCCTAGAAGCAGAAAACCTGCACATAGTGAGAGAGTATGGGAATTCCCTCTTCTACCTTCTGTTACGAAAAAGGAGCAATGCTCCGGCGAGCTGCAGCTGGCTGGAATGCCAAACAGGATGTTGATGTTTGTGACTGTACCGTGGGAGCGAAAGGACAGTCTGTTCACTGTACTGAGCACTGGATGTTAGCTCAGTGTGTCACCTGACATGTACTGGAAGTACAGGGGTAGAGTCTCTCTCTCTGCTGTTGGTGTTTGGAGAGTGCAGACATGTTTCTCTGTACTGCTGCATAGACAGAAATAAAGGCATGTAAATACATTTCTGTCTGTCTCTTTCCCCCCCTCCTGGGGAATGCAGGGAGGAGGGAAGAGTGGTGTGTTCTTCTCACGTTTGAGGAGAATCGCCGATAGAGACCCCACCTGTCTCCTGCCGGGAGTCGCAGACAGGGAGGTCAACAGTAATCTAAGCCGGGTGCCTGGAGAAAGGCAGATTCCTCTGACATGGCTCAAGATTACAACACCTTCTTCTATTTTTTATTTGTGAGGAATTTTACTTTTTTCCTATGGGGAACATTCAGAAGTGTCATCTTCCCCAACCCCTTGCCTTGAAATGCTACAGTCCCCTCTTCTGCCTTCAGGAATCTGGCACAGGAGCCAATCAAATGATCAAGTGTTTGGACTGGCTTTCTTCCTGTCTCTCTTTATTAGCTTTGCTTATATGAACATTAATTAAACATAAAATAATTCTAGCACCCTCCCTTTTTGCGGACTGACACATATGTATTAGCCATGCTTAGAGAGATCTGAGCAAATTCATCTATGGGGCCTGGTGATAATTCACCCCAGAGACACTGAGCATATTTCTTGAGGTTGAGGATTTCATCTCAAAAGCCACATTGAAGTGTTTTCAAGGGTGACAACGTGCAAAATAGGCTGGGAATCATCCTCTTTGGGACGGAGGTTCTGTTGAGGACAGGTGAGGGGGTTGGGTGGGGAGGTTTTGTTTTGGGCTTCTGTGGGGAAAGGGCTTGACCTTCCTTCCTTCCTGCTCCCCCCAGCAGAGTCACATCCCCTCCTAGACCCAAGTTAACCAGTCCAGGCACTGCAAAGTGGGTGGGATCCTGGAACAGCCCTTTCAGACAACAGCTACCCAGGGAGCCAGTTTTTGAACAAGGGTTACATTCTGTGAATTGTGCCTAAAGCCAAAATTGTGTATAGTCAAAACACATTGGACTCAAGGGCGATTGGGTTGCCAAAGTCCTTCTTCCCCAGACGCCTGCCTCCTCTTTTTGGTTTTTAGAATATTTTTGGCAAGTGCATAAATCTGTATGTGCACAAGTTCAATGTGCGCAAGTTGCTGGCTTACTGGGCCTCCTGGTCTGCCCTTTCCACTCCAGGGGAGAAGGGAGATGGGCCCTTTCCAACCTCAAGGGACCCTTTCAGGGCAGGCGGGAGAACCAGAAAGGAGCTCTGTCTTTCCCAGGGCTCTTGGCTTTGCTCACTAACTATGGAGCTGAAAAGTCCCGGAGAACAGAGAGCAGTGAGTCCAGCATTTCTTCCCCCTCAAGAGAGGAACCAGGATCAGCCTGAGCTGCCCTCAGTTCATGACTTGCAACTTGGAAGGATCTGAATGAATCCGGCCATTGGGGACCGGTGGAAATTTGCCCCTCAGCCTAGAGGCAGCTCCCTGGGACAATCTTGGAACCACAAGTTGTCATATTTAAATAGTGTTAGAGCTTTATAAAGATGATAAATTATGTTAATTTGTATGCTGTCCTTCCTCCCAAAGGAGTCTGTTTTGTCAAACAAAGGATAAAATATCTGAAAACAGTTCCGCCATAGACACTGACTGGGGAAGATGCCAAGGGAGGTTGAGGAAATCCCATTTATTCGCAGTTCTTTTTAATTTCTGCAGATGTGATATTGCGACTAGGTTACCCCTTGGGTCCCTGCTCCTCTGCTCTTAAAAAATGCAGGATTTCTCCAGGCTCCCGTTGTGGATGTCTCTCTGTTAACCCCAATGCGGCCCTTTTTGCAGAGGCTCCGGTGGTGAAGGTGACCAGGAAGGCAGACTATGAGGGCCTGGAGACCCTCGTTTGCCAAGTCCACGGCTTCTACCCCAAGGAGATTGAGGCCAAGTGGGTGAAGGACGGGGAGGTCTGGCAGGAGGGCACCCTCCGAGGATTGGTCGCCCCCAACTCGGACGGGACCTACTATCTCTTCCTCAGTGTCCACATCGACCCCGAGGAGAGGGAGCGCTTCCGGTGCCGCGTGGAGCATGACAGCCTGGAGAAGCCTCTGGACGTGGCCTGGGAGAAGGAGCCGGGTGAGAGACAGACAGACAGACAGACGGGAGGGGAAGGGGTGGGCTCTGGGAGGGGAGTTTCCACCCAACTCCTCCCTTCATCAGCAGCACAGCTCACATGGGGAATCCCAGTTGGATCCTGTCTACGTCTCTGGAGGCAAGCGACTGAATCGGAATCGGAATCAGCCTTTTCTGGCAAGTGTCTCATAGGCCTTAAACTCAAATTGGATGTCGTAGGTAAAAACTGGCCATCACCTTCTTGCCTTTAAGCCTAAGTAGTAATGTCAAAGAATGTGGGCACATATTTTACTTCTTCAAAATCAAATTTACCCACAGTCACTGCGACTGAAAAAGGGGCAATGAACTTAAAAGGAGTAGTCCCAAACTGTACTTCACAGTGAAAAAGATGCTCGCTCACTCTTCCTCTCAACCGTGCCCAGCTACAAAAAGGTGATATTCATCCCTACTCAGGCCAAACAGCCTCACACCGCTGGGAAGAGCAAGCAGGAATTTTAATAACAACTCTTGTCTCTCACACACCGGCAGGGAAGCTGTGCCTGCAGGAACCAAAGCAGAATGTCTAAGAGCAAGACTCCCTTTTCCCCAGCAGGAGCCCCTGAACGCACATCCCCACCCACACCCCAGACTCCCCTTCTCACAGGCAGGCAAGCGAGAATTATGGAAGCGGCCCTTGAGCCAAAGACTCACCCAGGCAGGGCAGAGGGGACCAGGGCTCGCTCACTAGCGCTACCGAATTCAGAGATTCCACCCAAACAAAAAAACCTGGACATTTTGCCTCATTTTAAGAATCTGTCTGGACAGACATTTTAAGTCTGAAAAAGAGGGCGTGTCCAGCAAAAACCGGACGTATGGCAACCCTACACAAGATGCTTTTTCCTAAGGGTTTGTGCCTTCCCTGAAGGCCTGTAATGCTGGGCTCTCAGAGGGGGGTCTCAGAGGGGAGGGAATCCCTTCCTCTCAGGGTCAGGACAGAGAAGGCTGAAGCGCCTGAGCAGGAGGAAACCTGCTTTTAAGTCTTGAGTCTGTGATGAAACAGGTGCGCCTGTCAACTGTCTTCCTAAAATATATTGGGGGTTTTAAAGACCTCTAATGCTGAAAACATAAACTCCCTTGTATCGGGGCCACTACAGAGAAGACCTTGGCCTGTAAGGAGAGAGAGAGGGCCTGCTTTTCACACATAAAATCCTCCCGGGCTCATAGCTCAGCACCTCCACTCAAATCTCCTGCTTGAGGCCTTGGGGAGCTGCTGCCGCCAGTCTGAATAAAAATGTCTCTTGTCCCCTTTTAGTCAACCTGGGGCTCATTGTGGGAGCCATTCTAGGTGTCATGGCTGCCATCCTGCTGGTCTCTGGAATCATCTTCTTCATCCGCAGTAAGTAAATCCTGGATGCGTTTGCTGCCTCTCCTGTGTCTCCTTTTTTAAGCCTCCGACTGGGAATGTGCTGGTGGAGCTTCCTGGAAACTGCCCCTTGTATCCCTACAGAGACCCCTCCCCATAAAACACTCTCGAACATGAACCAAAAGTCATAGTGGTCATTGCTTTGTACTCACTCTGTGCTTAGGAAATTCACTTTCCACCTGACATTTTAATCAATCCTAAGCCTTCAATCCTGTGAACAATTAGCAGGGAGCCTTACTTACAAATCTTTAGGCGCCAGGCAAAAACATTTCTCTCAAACCAGGCCTTGAGCTTTTTAAGTGTGAGTTACTGGTTTGTTTTTGTTTTATCATGTATTTTGTGCTCTCATTTTGTATTTTTATTTGGAGAATCACCGAAATAATACTCCAAAAATGAATGAAGGGACTGGATAATGTTTCCTTCCAGCCTCTTGGAATTTGTCCACTGCCTAGTTTCCCCATGTTGATTTTCTGATTTAATTTCCTCAGTTTTTTCTACTTCTTTATAAAATGAGTTCTTTGAAAAGCTCCCCTTCCTTGGAGGTGTTTGGAAGAGACAGGAGAAGCATCTGCTGGGAAGGTTTCAACATCTGAGAGCCAAATTGTCGAAATGGATTTGAGTGGCCTCTGGATGTCCCTTCCAGCTCTGACCTTCTGCTTTTGTCTCTGCAGGGAAACAGAGCGAGAAATCAGCCTACAAAGCAGCCTCAAGTGAGTGACTCCTCCCCTCTCTCTGTCTGACATATTTCCCCCCAATATGGAGCAGGAACACGTTGCAAACAGACCAAAGCAAACCTGGTGGTGGCCTAGTCCTGCAGCCCAAGACCCTGATGGGAAGCTTCAGCCTGTCTGCTCAGCCTGTCTGGGGACAGCAAGGGGTCCCTCAGGGCCTGGAAAAGGCTGCAGAGAGACTGTCGGCTGAGGGAGGGGCTCCAGGAAGGAGCAGGAGGAAGAGCCGAGGGGGGGGGAGAGAGGGGTCTCTGGTGGTTTAATTTACTGGAACCTGAAGCTAAATATTTGGTTCATTGGCTTAAGTATGTGGGTGTTAGGAATCCTCCGTTCTGGATTTGACACCACTGCTCTCCCTCCCCAGCTTCTGCCTTTCTGCCCCCTTCCTGCCTAGATCACACCCACCCCTGCTCTAGTCCCCCGCTGCCTCCATGCCAGGCTGTGCCCATCTCTCTGCCCTCCAGCATCTGCTTATCCCCCCACTGCTGTCCTTGAGCCCCCTTGCCTCTGGGCTGCCTGTCCCTGAACTCTTCTTAGGCCTCTCCCCATATTGAGACCTATTTGGGATGGGGTTGGAGAAGGGCTGGGGGGGTGGGATCTCCCTCCCCGGGATCCTAACTCCTGTGTTTCCTCCCTGTGTTTCAGCAAGTGACCAGGGGTCTGCCATCTCCACCAAGGGTAAGTGGGGGTGCAGGTGGGGGCAAAGTGGGGCTCTTGCAGAAGACTCTGTGGGGAACATCCCCAAATGGGGAAAAGCTCCTGCTTTCCTGTTACCCACATTGGGAGTCATAGTTTGGGTTCTGAATGCGAGTCACATTTTGGGTGCTGTAAGGGATTTCTCCTTCTACTTAATAGTAGGACTGCTGTGTGTCCTTCTGGTATTCCCCCAGAGTGTGCAGCTTGGCTCACTTGCTTGAGCTGCCCTCTGTTGGGATTCAGAACTTACAGGGTTAAGATGTTCTGAGTCACGCCTCACATTCTGACGTCAGGTTTCCAAGGTTTGGAAGGTGGGAGGAGTTTTTTCCTCACTGTTGTGTGTCTGCTGCCTGAGAGAGACGGACGCAGAGGCAGCCATGAATGCTAGCAGTCCAGGAGAATCTGAGAAATGCTGAGCTGTAAATATTCTGCTGCAATAAAGAACTGATAATTTGGACACACAAGTGCTTGGTGTGTTTGGATCTGAAGCAACAGTTTTTTCCGCTGTGTTTTTACTCTGCAAGGCGAAACCGGAGAGAAGAAGATCGGCGCAGCTTGGCTAAGAAGTGTGCCGGACCGCTGTAAACAGCTAATTGGGGTCGTAAACCAATTAAGCTTTTATAACAGGTTATGGACTAATTACCGCTTGTAAAACTGTTGCTGAAAGTCTGCCGGAATGCTTTGAAGTCAGCTGCGTCAGCTGGAAGACGCTACCGAAGCCGAGGTCTGCGTTCTGTGTTTTTTGCCTGATGCTGAGAGGCAGAGAGCTGGGAAAGCAGCTGAAAAATCGGGTGCCGGAGAGCTGACTGGTTTTACGTGAGTAGCAGCTGGGGCCCCGGGGAATAGGAGAGAATGGCAGACAGCCAGGTCCTTGAGGACATTCCGCTTGAAAAGCTCACTTTAAGAAGTTGGGCAACCTGGTCCAGAAGAGTAAGGGGTTGGTTTCTGGTTACTGGGCTTTGGGATGTAAGCCAGAAAGAGCCACTACCCCTAAATCCAGGTCTTGATGGGACAGACGTTGCAGGCTTTGAGGCTGCGTTGCCTGAAGATAGCCAGCTGAGAATGCAAAGAGAGCTTGCTATGCTGAAAGCATGCGTACACGCATCGCTCTTACCTAGTTTGGAGGGCGTAAAGTCAGCAAGGGCTGCCTGGGAGGTGCTGAGAAGTTTGTGTGAAACTTCAGCAGGAGGCCAGGGCCCTGGAGAAGTCATGAAGAGCCTAGAAATGGCTGTAGCCCCAGTCCCTGAGGTGCAAGTCGGGGGGGCTGAGAATTCCAAAGGCAAGTTTCAAAAGTTTTCCACTGTGAGTGCTGAAGTGAAACGCAGTTTCAGCGAGGGCAGGGCTGGCACAGTGTGCTCTTCCGGAAGAAGGGGGGCCAGGCCAGCTGAAAGGAGCCCTGGGCAGTGTTTTTCCACTGGTGATCGTCGTCAGCCAAAGTCTGGAAAGCTGCGGAGAGCTAGACGCTTCAAGGCCGGCCACCTGTACAAAGTGAAGATAAGGCCTAAAGAGTTGCGTGGGAACGCAGAGGCCAGTCCGGTCTCCAAGGCAACGGAGGAGGCTACTTCTACGGAAGCTGCCAAGGTCCTAAGCAAGGGGGAGTTGGTTGCCGAGACAACCAGAGAGAACAGCTGCAGAAGCCCAAAGAGAGGGGGCGGCGAGACGTTTGTTGCTATGGCGTTGTCTGAGGACAGCTCTGAGAGAGACAATGACTTATGCTTTGTAATCGACTCAGGAGCTAACCGAAATCTGATTCCAGAGACCCCTGCAGTCGAGACGTGGAATTGCACGGCAATTCCGGCTGGAAAAACTGTTCAGTTCGCTAGTGGAGAAAAGAAAAATGTGACTAACGTTGCAAATGTCTTTTTTTCTGTTTTGCAGGAGCAGATGGAAGTTTGCATTGTGCCAGGAATTCTACACTGTATTTTATCTGTGCCTTATTTGTTAAAAAAGGGGTTTAAGGTTTCTTTTGAGAATGCTTTCTGCACAATCTCCAAGGGGGGAAAGCAGCTTGTCAAAGTTAAAAAGGGACAGAATGATCTCTTCATTCTTAAAACGTCTCTGGAGGGTGAGGGGAAGGTTGAGAAAGCACAAGCCCTGCGTGCTACAGTTCCCACTCATGTTTCATGTGTTTGTGTTTGGCATAAGTGTTATTCTAAAGCAGCAATGCTGCAGCAAGCAAAGGCTCTAGCAGCTCAGTCAGCTGCTTGTGGCTGCAAAGCCAGACAGGATGTATGTGACTGTTGCCATGGAAACAAAGGGGCAGTCCATTCTCCTTATTGAGCACAGGATGTGAGCTCAGTGTGTGTCATATGACCTGTACAGGATGTACATAGGTGGAGTTTAGAGTTTCTCTCTGTTTGTTGAAGAGAGCAGACACTGTATGACTGCTGAAGACAGAAATAAAAGCAATGTAGATACATTTCTGTCTGAGTCTGATTCCCCTCCCTGGGGATATGCAGGGAGCAGGGAGGAGGAGAAGCAGTTGGTGTGTTTTTCTCACAGCCTGAGGAAAATCGCCGGAACGGACCTCGTGTGTTTTTCCTGCCGGGAGTCGCCGGAGGGAGGTCAAAAGAATTCAGCCGGTGCCTGGAGAGATAGGCACATACCTCTGACCGAGCCTGAATTCTAACAGCTCATGGTTCTCTTGAAGAACTACAGGTGCTACCTGAGGTTAGCAAAGGCTGTAGAATTGAGGAATGTGCAAGAGTCCTAGATTGCCAGGCTTGCAGACAGGCCAAGGTAAAAGGGTGCAGTTACCCCAGGGTGGACAGGGTAACCACAAAACCTTTTGATCTTGTGCACATAGATCTGTTGGGTCCCATGAAAAAGTCAAGTTTGGGAGGGGCCAGGTTTCTGCTGACGCTGCAGGATGATTTTTCGCAGAACACCTGGACTCATGGTCTCAAATCCAAGGAAGATGCAGCACAGCTGATTAGAAGTTGGATTGAGGAGGTGGAACTAAGGTTCTCCACCAGAGTGCGAGCAGTCGCTAGTGACAGAGGTACACGGTTTACTGGGTCTGCTTTGCAGAAGTTCTTTCACAAGAAAGGGATACGTCACACAGTGACTTCTCCTCAACAGAGGGGGGTGGCAGAGCTCAGAAGTGAGGCTTTGGTTAAAGCTGCACAGGTGATGCTGTCAGATTCTGGGTTACCTCCAAGGTTTTGGATGGAATCAATTAAATATGTGAGCTTCACCTGGAATCGGTCCTACAATTCAGTGGTAGGAGACACCCCGTTTTTCATGCTTCACGGGAGGAAACCTCAGGTTCACTTCCTCCGTGCGTTTGGATCAATGGCCTCGGTGCCGGTGCCTAAGGCTTTGCAAGGGCCAGATGGACCCAAGTTCCAGAAAATGATCTTCTGTGGGTATGAGCCAGCGGCTCGTGCATGGAGGTTTGCGTACCCGTCAGGTGATCAGAGTAAGCTGCTGATCAGTAAACACGCTGAGTTCTATGAGCAGGATGAAAGGTCAAAGACTCCTGCCAGGCGTGATGTTCTTTCAGAATGTCTTTCTGATTCAGAGCAGGAAGGTTCTGATGAGGAGGAAGGAGAGCCAGGGGCTGAGTCTGCTGATGACGATCAGCTCACTAACCAAAGTCAGGAGCAGGATGGGGCATCTCCACAAGTTGTAAAAAGAGAGCCCAAGAGTGAGCCTAGTTCTCCTGTGAGGGTAATGCAAAGGATTCGAAGACGCTTTAAGTCAGAGGGGGAATCCTGGGATGCAGAGGACACACCTGCTGACCACAGTAAGTCAGAGGAAGTGCCTGAGTTTGTGCCCAGGCGGTCCAGTCGCACAACGAAGGGTATTCCACCTGAGAGGTATCAGGCCACAGGTGCGTGGGTAAGTTTCACACAATGCGAATCTGAGAGTTGTGAGGATGTTCCACAGATGCCTGACAGGAACGCCAGGAGAGGGTGCAAGGCATTGGGGAAGGGATTGATCTCACAGAGGTCTGCAAAGGTACATCCACAGGTCTCGTCAGAATGCTCGGCGAGAGGGGGTGTTGGGATTCAGAACTTACAGGGTTAAGATGTTCTGAGTCACGCCTCACATTCTGACGTCAGGTTTCCAAGGTTTGGAAGGTGGGAGGAGTTTTTTCCTCACTGTTGTGTGTCTGCTGCCTGAGAGAGACGGACGCAGAGGCAGCCATGAATGCTAGCAGTCCAGGAGAATCTGAGAAATGCTGAGCTGTAAATATTCTGCTGCAATAAAGAACTGATAACTTGGACACACAAGTGCTTGGTGTGTTTGGATCTGAAGCAACAGTTTTTTCCGCTGTGTTTTTACTCTGCAAGGCGAAACCGGAGAGAAGAAGATCGGCGCAGCTTGGCTAAGAAGTGTGCCGGACCGCTGTAAACAGCTAATTGGGGTCGTAAACCAATTAAGCTTTTATAACACCCTCTGCAAGCATTTGCTCTACAGGTCCATTTTGGTGACGCTCCCAGCATATCTCAGGTCTGATTTGACATGATGAGGGATGGTGGCTTTCCTTGGGAGGCTGGACTAGACGCCCTTTGGGTTCCCACTAGCTCTGTAATGCTGATGCCCCCACACCATGATGTTGGCTTAACTTTGAAACACCCCTGCTCTTTATTTTTGCAGTTTCATACCAGCCCAGTGTGTGAGATGAGACCAGAAGGAGCCTGCCCAAGTGTTGCTGTGAATTGCAGAGACTCAGAGCCCCTCTTGTCCTTTAATGCTGTTTCTGATGTTTCTTAATCCTGGCTCTCACTCACCCATTGTGACTCCAGCTGTAACTAGAATTTGAGGATAATCATGTTTTTCTGATGAATTTTGGCTAATTTTGCTTTGTAGCTGATTTTCAGAAATGTGTTTGTATTCATGAGAAATGTGCTGGATATACACAACTAAAAGCTTTAAAAAGGGGTGGGGAGATTGAGCAGTGATTTTGATGGTTTCTCTTGGATTTTTGTTGCTGTGGATCCCACCACAAGCCTTTCCCCAATCTTGTGTCACTCACTTTCCATCCAAATTGAAGGAAAGGCAACATCTGAGAACTGCTTTAGGTGTATTATGCATGAAATAGGCTAAGCTGTTACTGCCTACCTGCCTCTTGGGCCGCCCAGCCTTTGGCTAAACAGATGTACTGTCTGATCCTGCTGGCAGCCAAGGAGGAAGCCAGCAAGGAGAAGAGGCAGATCAGGAGCTTCATGGACACAGTTTGATCTGAAATAAGCAGCCCCTTCTTTTGGGCTTCAGGCCTTCAGTTCATGAGACTTATAGCCTGGTCCCCACAGCCTTCTAGGAGGGGTGACCCACTGGGAGTGGGACCACATGAACTCCTCCAAGTAAACTAGTTTTGCTGCCTTCAAATTGCCTAATATTTATCTCGCCCATTCACCTGTGGCCCTTGAGGAACATACTCCTCCCACCTGCAGTTCCCTCCATCTTCCTTCCCTTCTCATAGGCTGGCATTCCTTAAGGAGAGTCTTTCCTAGAAATAAGAATGCACTAACACCTGGGACGCAGGTGGCGCTGTGGGTTAAAGCCTCAGCGCCTAGGGCTTGCCGATCGAAAGGTCGGCGGTTCGAATCCCTGCGGCGGGGTGCGCTCCCGCTGCTCGGTCCCAGCGCCTGCCAACCTAGCAGTTCGAAAGCACCTCCGGGTGCAAGTAGATAAATAGGGACCGCTTACCAGCGGGAAGGTAAACGGCGTTTCCGTGTGCGGCTCTGGCTCTGGCTCTGGCCAGAGCCGCTTCGTCACGCTGGCCACGTGACCCGGAAGTGTCTCCAGACAGCGCTGGCCCCTGGCCTCTTAAGTGAGATGGGCGCACAACCCCAGAGTCTGTCAAGACTGGCCCGTACGGGCAGGGGTACCTTTACCTTTTTACCTTTAACTCTCTTAGGCCTCAATGGATTTGCTGCACCTTGCTTTGAAGACACTGGATGTAATTAATACTATTCTTCCTTTTGTAATATCCATTGGACTGAAATAAACAAGGGTGCCCTCCCTTTGTCTTTAGTGGTTCTTTCCTTCTTATCACAGAAGTTCCAGAGATTTTGAAGTCCTGGCAGGGAGGAGCCAATAATTGGTCTTCCCTGTGCAGCGCGACTGAAGAACTAGAGTCCAAAGTGAGATGGGGACAAAATCTGTGGTTTTGCAGGGGTGGGATTAAGTTACATGACGCCAAGAGGGTCTGAAGTCTGCTCAGTGCCTGGATTGGGGACCACCTGGATGCTGCCTTTGGTTCCAGGATGGAAGAAAGGAGGGTTGGGAATACAGTCATACCTCGGGTTAAATACGCTTCAAGTTGAGCCAATGTGTCCCTCAAGCACGCAGATCTTGTGTAGATCCAGCCCTGGACTAGTGGGGCTCCCTTTGGCCTAATCTAGCAGCCTCTTGTGTTCCCATACCCTAGAAGAAGCACCATTCTGCAGCCCCCCAGAGACACAAAATTTCAAACTTCAAAGAGTTATGTGCACACATTTTATTCTACAAAACGCCGCTTTCATGCCATCGTAGTCCTGGACAATCAACAGCAAGAGACCAAAAGTGCCTTAAGATATTTTTGCAACATACTCAGAAACACTAAGACATACGGGACCAAGAGACAGGATTGGGAAAGAAGCCAGACCCCATATTTTAAGCAACTCGAGATGAAATTCTCCATCCGCTTACCTGGGAGTAAGCCCTATTGAACTCAGTAGGGCTTACTTCTGAGTAGAAGGCTGCACTCGGAAAGGATCAGCCAATTAGGTGAGTCTCCTAGTAGCCCCATCATGGCAGGAATTCAGGGCTGTGGCCCAAGGTCCCGCTCAGCAGAAGGCACAGAGACCCCCTTCTAAATGCAGTTATGCCACACACATGACCACCTCGAGAGGGGGATCCCAAAAGACCACTCAGCCCAGAGTTACTGCGTCCTCCTGTGCGGAAGTCACTCAGCCTGGCTCCTTTGCACCAGGCGGTAATAGGGGCCCCTCCGGCTCATCAGCTCAGAGTGCGTCCCCTCCTCCACAACCTCCCCACCCTCCAGGACGACGATCCTGTTCGCGTTTTCCACCGTCTGCATCTGGTGAGCGATCACCAGCACCGCCCTGGCCTGGCCGCTCATCAGTGACTGCTGGATCTAGGAGAAGCAGCCAGAAACCCCCTCTTAGATTTATTTTATTTATTTATTAGGTTTATATCCCAGCCCTCCTCCAAGCCCAAGGTGACGTATATGGGGCTCTTCCTCACAACCCTGCGAGGTAGCCTAGGCTGAGAGGCATGGATGGGCTCAAGGTCACCCAGTGAGCTTCAAGGCTGAGTGGGGATTTGAACCCAGGGCCCAGTCTAACACACTAACCACTGGCTGTGTGTGTGTAAGAGAGAGACTGAGAGAGGTTTGTAAGCATTATGAATCCTGCTGTTTTCCCACACAAGGATATAGAGCATGGAGTGCTCCATATTTTTTATTATTATTATTATTATTATTATTATTATTACCCTGCCCATGTTAGGTAGCCCAGCATTTGGGTGGCAGAATAGCATGTGGCCCAGGATAGATATAATTTTGTCATCCTAAGGTTGGCCAAACTGGAAAAATAATGATGGGAAAAACTGAAAGGATAAGGTCTAAAAGTTGACTAGCACTGGAAAATGCAAGTCCATTTATTAATATTATAATTATCAATAACATAGGTAAAGGCAAAGAACCCCTGGATGGTTAAGTCCAGTCAACGGTGACTCGGGGGGTTGTGGCGCTCATCTCGCTTCAGGCCGAGGGAGCCAGCGTTTGTCCACAGACAGCTTCCTGGGTCATGTGGCCAGCAGGACTAAACCGCTTCTGGGGCAGCAGACCACCGTGATGGAAACCAGAGCACATGGAAACGCTGTTTACCTTCCCGCCGGAGCGGTACCTATTTATCTACTTGCACTTGTGTGCTTTCGAACTGCTGGATCGGCAGGCGCTGGGACAGAGCAAAGGGAGCATTTGGGTGTCAGAATAGCATGCAGTCCAGGATACACACTAATCATCATAATCATAATAATTTATTCTTTATACCCTGCCCATCCAGCTGGGTTTCCTCAGCCACTCTGGGCGGCTCCCAACAGAATATTAAAACCACAATAAAACATCAAACTTTAAAAAGTTCCCTGTCAATATAATTTTCTCATCCTAAGGTTGGCCAGACTGGGGGGAAATGATGGAAAAAACTGAAAAGGCAAGTTGATCTGGTCCCCAGTGAACATTTTACTAAAAGCTGCCGGGCACTGGAAAATGCAAGTCCGCTTATTAATATTATAAATAACAATAATATAAAACCGCCGCACCCACTCATGGCTAATGCTTCTCATGTCAACCAAGTCCCACAATTCCTCCCCTGCCCTGACACTCACGGCAGCTTCGCTCTCCACATCCAAAGCACTTGTGGCCTCATCCAGCACCAAGACCTTGGGGTTCCGGATCAGGGCGCGGGCGATGGCCAGGCGCTGCTTCTGCCCTGCGGACAGCTGGCCTCCCTTCTCCCCGACATCTGCAGGAAGGCAAGAACGAGAGAGAAGGGGTGGGAAGAGGGGAAAAGAAAGCCTGGTTGCCAGAGGAGTGGGAGTGGTGGCAGGGGTGCAAAAGGTGAGTCGCAGGTAAAGGAGGGTCCCGAACTCCTGGGTTCATTTGATGGGATGGAGTGAGCCGTTGGGTGGAGGGTCGGGCACAGTGACAAGAGGAGCTGAGGCTCAGAGTCTGGAATTCTCACTCGTCACAAGAGACTGGAGCCCCACCAATTTTCCTGGAGGAATTCAGTGGGCCACAGAAATTCATGTTATCTCAGAGAGGGTAAGAATCAGGCCAGAAGAGACAAAAGAAGAAGGGAGGAAAGAAGTTTCACCCACCTGCGGCGAACCCTCCTTCCAGCTCATTGATGAAGCCTAAGGCGTTGGCTTCTCTTGCCGCAGCCGCCACCTCTTCCTGGCTGCAATCCTGCACCCCATAGGCGATATTGTCCCATATGGACCCAGAAAAGAGGACCGGCTCCTGTCCCACCAGCGCCACCTGCAGGCAGAATGAGGTGCGACGACTAGAGAGAAATTGGATTCATTTTGCATTTAAAGCACACTCCACCATATTTGCACCTTCTCAAACAATATAAGAACCGAAACACAGGCGAACCTTCAACATTAACAATTCTCTGAATTTTGCAACCCTGTTTCCCAACTCAAAGCGTTACAAAAATGTGCATAAGAAATGAAGATTTTAGTGAAAACAGCCTACAAAAATGCTTTTTCATTGGGAGAAATTGCTTGCAAAAATGTGTGCATTAGTCAAATCTGCAGACAATAGCATGTTCATTAGGAGAGATTTGCACTGAAATATTGAAAAATTTTCATGCAGATTTTTAAAAGCAAAAGCCACAAATTGCTGCATTACTGTACAGAACTAAATTAAAGTTGGAAAGATGAGAAACTGAGTGAACAGGAAGGGGCAGGTCCTTGCATCCTTTCAAATATCTGAAGGAGGCTCTCGTATCCCCTCTGAACCATCCCTTCTCAAGGCTCAACAGCCACAATTATTCCTTGCAAGCATCTCCTTATGGGAACTCGTCTCTGGTCACCCTCCCCTGGAAAAAAACCACAGTTTACAGCTTAAGTACCAGGCTGGGATGTGTTTGTGTATCACGAAATCTTGGTGGGCACGGCCTTTTGCAACCCACATTTCCTCTCCATTGCTCAGCCACACCTTGTTGTTTCCTGTTTTGCAAAAGATGCTTCCTGTTTTGTGAAAAACAGAACCGCCTTCCCCTTGGCACTGACAACTCTCTAACATCCCAAAAATCCTTTGGAACTCCCTGCCAATTGACATCAGGCAGACGTTTTTCTTTTCCATGCCTGCTAAAACATACATGTTCAGGCAACCCTATCAAAATTTGGGGAACACTAACAAGCGTTTCAATCTGGGTTTTGTTTGTTTGTTTAGCTTATGGTTGATTTTAATTATATTTCAATGCTGTAAATAGTTGTTTTCAACTTTTTCAACTTTTTAAATTGTTTCTTCTTGCTAACTGCTTTGAGGTTTTATTACAAATAAGTGGTATATAAATCTTGTGAGAAATGAATAATTTGGGAGCCTATGTCCTTTTAAAATGTAGGGTTTTTTTGGGGGGGGGGTTATTGGGCTGTTGTTTTTATTTGGATTATGGATTTTAAAAAAATCATTTATACTTTTCAGATATATACATTTCACTGATTTTACAACCGTTATGACATTTTAAAACTTGACTTTCTTCCCCCTCTTTAATCCTGCCACTGTTTTTATCTGTTTACAATTTATCTGTAAATATTTAATAAACCATTTCCATTCTTTTATTTAAAAAACTTGTTATCTTGATTTCTTATTCTTCCAGTAGAGTTTCGCCATTTCTGCATATTCCATAAGAAAGAATGGATTATGGATTTTGTGTTTTTTATATTCTGATTTTACAGTGGACGCTCGGGTTGCAAACATGATCTGCGTGGGTTGCAATTCAGCGCTTCTGTTGATGTGCGACCGCATCCCTAACCCAAAAAAACGCAACCTCAAGCGTCTGTAACCCGAGGTATGACTGTATTCTGTAAACCACCCTGAGACCTGAGGGCACACGGCGGTATATAAATTCAATAAATAAAATGAATAATAAAGAAGGGGAAACAGGAGTTTGATGTCAGCCCCACTTCGTGGCCCCCCTGGCTCACCTTGCTGTGCAGGTACTTGTGCTCATAATCCCGGATCGGGACCCCGTCCAGCAGGATCTCCCCAGACTGGGGCTCATAGAACCGCTCCAGCAGTGCCACGCAGGTGCTCTTCCCACTGCCGTTGAGACCCACCAGCGCCACCACCTCCCTGGGACGGAGCTCAAAGGAGACGTTCTGCACAGGAGGAGCGAGGAAAGGAGAAAAAACCAGGGCTGTGATTCACCTATGGAACTCACAGCCACCAGACAGCTATAAACCTAGATGGGGTTTGAAAGACCGTTCTACAATTCCCAGCGTGGTTTCAACAAGCCATCCCTCACCACGGGGAACTCTGGGAAATGTAGCTCCGTGAGGGGAATAAGGGGTCTCTCAACCACCCTCAGAACCCTTAGCAAACTACAGTTCCCAGGATGCTTTGGGGTAAGCCAGGACTGTTTAAAGTGGTATGATGCTGCTTTGAACCTTTGGCCCAAATGGGGTTTAAGGAGGGCTGGCCCACCGCATTGGGAGGTCGGTCTATGGGGTCCCCGTTCTCACTTAAAGAGACAGGCCTCCCCATAAGGCCGTGAAGTCCAGAATCTCAAACTGCCTCCCAGCACCACTGAGCCAAGATTCTCTGCTCCAACATCCTCAGGGGACCGGACTCTTGGCCATGTACCTTTAAGACCTGAAGATCAGGGCGGGAAGGATAGCAGAAGGAGACGTTCCTGAAGGAGACGTGACCTCGGAGGAAGTCCGGGGCCAGCGTCCCCTCAGTGCGAACGGACGGTTCCCGGTGCAGGTAGGCAAACACTTTTTCTGCAGCTCCCACATTGCTGAGCGCATCTCCGTATATGTACATCAGGGTCTGTGAGGGGTGAAAGAAGAGCAAGGCGAGGAGGTTTGTCAATATGCTAAACTTATTTCACAATCCCACAATTAGGGGAGCATTCGCTTTATCCTTCTCTTAAATCCAGGGAGTGTCTCCTCTGCAGAGGGAAAAAGGGATTTATTTATTTTTGGTGATGATATGGACTCTTTAAGAGGCAGAAAATAAATGTCCAAGTTACTCTGCTTGAGAATTAAAGACCGCGAATCTCTATCCGTATCGGGACACCTGGGTCTTTTTGCTCTTCTCATTTCTGGAATTCAGCATGTATCAGGAATATACTGATAAATAAGTATACTTTTCAGATCAATTGGTGGAGACCCAAATCCACAGTCTCATCCAGTCCAGATTTATCTACAGCTACTTTGTGGACAGGGAGGTAATAGAGAGGAGGGTAAAAAGATAAAAACCAAACGGGACGTTCTTTCAATGTAGTCTCTTTGGCAACAGCAATTTCCCCTCTCTTTCAGTTTGTTTAAAATATAGGGGGTCAAAGGAATTAAAAAGGATTGTAAGAGATTCAGAGGTTTTGAAGGTTAAAAGTCCTTAAAATAAGTTTTAAAATCAGTTTTCAAAATGTGGAGATATAGCCAACAGGAAATCAGGGCGAGGGCTGCAAGGCTTTGTTAAAACAAATTTATGACGCTGGCTTCACGAAGTTCTACGGTGCAAATTCCTGGAGTTGCCAGAACACATAAAACAACCTTGCCTTCAATAAGAGGAATTTTAAAAAGAAAAAAAGAGGGGAGAGAAGCCAGCAAAGCAAAGCCCTGTCGTATAATTGAAAGGGAATATGCAGAGCTCTGATAAGGTTTAAGGACGCTCTCAAGGTAAATTTCAAAAAATGAAGTATAAACACCGACAAATGGGAAACTCTGGCCTGCGAACACGCCAATTGGAGAACAGCCTTTACCAAAGGTGTCATGGATTTTGAAGATGCTCAAACTCAGGACGAAAGGGAGAAACTAGCTAAGAGGGAGCCATGTTTGGCAAACCCTCACCGTGATCAGCTCCCGCCCAGAAACCTACGAACTCACTGTTAAGACCATGTTTATCTTACTCGGCTGTGAGGGATCACCAGCGAAGAAGACCTCAGCACCATCTTGGCCCTGGCCCTTCAAGGCCAAAATGGGAGTTGCCGGCAGCTCAAGACATTTTGCCACCTGAGGCAGCAAACCTACAGAGCTGCCACTGGTTAATGCTGAACCCAATGGACCAGTGGTCTGACTCAATATAAGGCAGTTCCTTGAAGGATGTAGAAGCAGCAGATGGACACAGTATGTGGAGAACGAAGGGAAGGGCAGGAGTGTCACACCCAGTTAAAAAGCTGAAAGCGTGACTCCAGAATGCCATTCAAGGCTGGAATGCCAGCACTGTTGCAGCCTCCCGTTGCGGATTTTCACCCACCTGTATGTAGTCCCCGAAGTCCATCTGGTAGAGGATGAAGGAGAACAGGTTCCCTTGGGTCATGAGGCCAGAACGGATCTGCTGGTACCCAGAGTGAAGCATGATCAGTTTCAGACCCAGCTGTAGGAGCTAGAGAGAGAAATTCGGGGGAAGATCTTGAGGACCGGCAGCCACCCTCGTAGCCACGTTTGACGGCTTGGCTGTTCTGCTCACCCCTTTCCCCTCCAAGGTGGAATTTCAATTCAGTTGGTCTCTGAATCTATCAAATCTGCACTTTCCCGAAACGAGACAAAAAACCTAAAGACAGGCAGACTTTGAAATTTAGACTTCTCCAAATTTGGCAATGCACTGCTCCAGCCAAGTAATGTGTATTAAGAGGAAATGCTTGCAGAAATGTGCCCATTACTTGAAGCTGCATATGTTTATTAGGAGAAAGCCACTCTGAAATGAAATGCTCATGTGTGTTTCTAAAAAAGAAAACTCACAAATCGCTGCAGAAATGTGAAGAACAGAATTTAAGATTGCAAAAAGAGAGAAACCGGGAGAACGGATGTTGACAGATTTTCCCCTCCTTCCCAGGTTCTCCAAGAGTCAAAGATGCACCCAGTTTAAATCAGAATTAAATAGGCCTGTATCCTTTTGGAAAGTTCTTCGTGATTTCCCCCGTCCTCTTGTTTCTATTTTGGAGCTTCCGGCTGGGCTATGACAGAGGACCGCTCTGCCCAACCCACTGAAGGCCTTTTGGCAAGCAATGCTCAGTTTTAAAAGTTTTTAAAGGAAAAACACCACAGAGCAGGGAGGTCTTCAGAGTGCACTTAAAGGTCTGGAAGAAAGGGGGCCATGTGCCCCCCACCTAGAAGAGCATCCCACATCTGTGGGGTCACCAGTACAAAGAGCCTTTCACCTACCAGCCTGATTTATCCCACTGGTAGGTATATGAGAAGGGACGCGGGTGGCGCTGTGGTCTAAACCACTGAGCCTAGGGCTTGCCGATCAGAAGGTCAGCGGTTCAAATCCCCGCGACGGGGTGAGCTCCCGTTCCTCGGTCCCTGCTCCTGCCAACCTAGCAGTTGGAAAGCACGTCAAAGTGCAAGTTGATAAATAGGTACCGCTCCGGTGGGAAGGTAAACGGCGTTTCCGTGCGCTGCTCTGGTTTGCCAGAAGCGGCTTCGTCATGCTGGCCACATGACCCAGAAGCTGTACGCTGGCTCCCTTGGCCAATAAAGCGAGATGAGCGCCGCAACCCCCGAGTCGGCCACGACTGGACCTAATGGTCAGGGGTCCCTTTACCTTTTTAGGTATATGAGAGGGGATTGTAGGATGTTGAATTCCCCATGCCTGCCTGTGGGCCTGATTCTGCCCCCTGCCATACCTCCTCACCCTGTACATCCATAAACAAACTGGCCAGTATGAAGACACTACAGTGGTACCTCAGGTTAAGTACTTAATTCGTTCCGGAGGTCCGTTCTTAACCTGAAACTGTTCTTAACCTGAAGCACCACTTTAGCTAATGGTGCCTCCTGCTGCTGCCGCGCCGCCAGAGCACGATTTCTGTTCTCATCCTGAAGCAAAGTTCTTAAACTGAAGCACTATTTCTGGGTTAACAGAGTGTGTAACTGAAGCGTATGTAACCCGAGGTACCACTGTACAAGCGACCTGAAGTATAGGTGGATTCCTATGAGGCAAGACACTGTGATAACAGCAAGAACCTTTATTACACTAACAGAACTGGACCACAGGGGCAAAACAACTGCTTATATACATTTCTGAAGGCCTGGCCCACTCCCACCATGATTGGCTGTCTATACTTCTAAGCTGCAAATCATGACTCAGAGTTTAAGGCCCAATGGCAGAGGCCCAAATCCTGAAACGTTCTGTGATTGGATATCATGTATCGAATCCGAACACAGGAGCTCAGAATCCTTAGTCCAGACCCAAGCTCAGGCAAACACAGACCACTGAATACATAACACCACCAACGCTCGATATTCCCACGTGAACAGTGACCTTGAAAAAGCTGCCTGGGATGCCAAGCTGATTGGACAATGGAAGAACGAAAGAAAGGGGTGCCGTTTCCAGAAAGCTCTCCTGCCACAGCTGTCCTTGGGAGAATGCTTGTCCCCTTTCTGACCCCCCCAAGCCTCTCCCCTACACAAGACCCCAAGGACTCACCCGTCTGAGGAGCAAGTAGACGGCGCTCTCCCAATCTCTCCGGTCCTTCAGCCAGTGGGTCTCGGCCAAGGCCGCATCGTAGCGCTCAGACTCCTCCTCCTCGGTGGCGAAACTGCGCACCGTCTCCACGGAGGAGACCGTCTCCCGCACCACCTCCCCAGAACGTGCCAGGGAGTCCTGGATCGCCTGCAGAAGAACCTGCAGAAAGCAAAAGAGAGGGCAAAGGGGAGAGTTTAGGAGCCTGCGCTAAATGCCAGAGGGGGGCAGACCACTGGGTCTGGCTGCAAGATCCCATTGCTTCAGGCCAAGAGCGCACCATTCCTTTAAAGAATGTTCAAAGCCCATTTCCCCCCTCCCAAATGAACATTGGGAACTGTAGTTTATCCCTCACCCCTAACAAACTACACTTCCCAGGATTCCTTTAGGGGTGTGTGCTTTAGCTTACCTTAACATGACTGATTGACAGCAGGGTTCAACAGACTACAACTCCCAGCATCCTTGACCATTGGCCCTGCTGGTTGGGGCTGATGGGAGTTGTAGTCCAACAGTCTCTAGAAGGCACCAGGCACCTTATCTCTGGTCCACAACATTACCAAATCCAAAGAGACCAGCAAATCGACCATAACTCCGTTCCATTCCGTTTATTTTAAAATACTGATATACTCCCTGTCACGTAAAAAACAACAACCAGGCAGCATAGAAAAATAAAAACCAAGCAGCAGTGGAAATATTCAATGTGCTAAAAACAGACAAACGTAACAAAAGTTTAAAAATCATAACAGCTGGCCTCACAAGCAGAGTCAAACACAAAGGCTCCTTGGGTAAGATCACTTCTCTTTTTTTAACAATAATTGTTATTAGTTTTCAATTACCATAATCCAGTGGTAGCCTCATTATAACATTGCCAAATTATAATACAAGTTGTTGTTGTTGTTTAGTCGTTTAGTCGTGTCCGACTCTTCGTGACCCCCTGGACTAGAGCACACCAGGCACTCCTGTCTTCCACTGCCTCCCGCAGTTTGGTCAGACTCATGTTGGTAGCTTTGAGAACACTGTCCAACCATCTCGTCCTCTGTCGCCCCCTTCTCCTTGTGCCCTCCATCTTTCCCAACATCAGGGTCTTTTCCAAGGAGTCTTCTCTTCTTATGAGGTGGCCAAAGTCTTGGAGCCTCAGCTTCAGGATCTGTCCTTCCAGTGAGCACTCAGGGCTGATTTCCTTCAGAATGGAGAGGTTTGATCTTCTTGCAGTCCATGGGACTCTCAAGGGTCTCCTCCAGCACCATAATTCAAAAGCATCCATTCTTCGGCGATCGGCCTTCTTGATGGTCCAGCTCTCACTTCCATACATCACTACTGGGAAAACCATAGCTTGAACTATACGGACCTTTGTTGGCAAGGTGATGTCTCTGCTTTTTAAGATGCTGTCTAGGTTTGTCATTGCTTTTCTCCCAAGGAGAAGGCGTCTTTTAATACAATACAAGTACTAATCCCAATCATTCAGGTGCCAAATTATATGATTCGGGTGGCCTCCCGCGTGCTAGAATTGATGGGTTTGATGATTTGCTTTGTTTCTGCATTCCAAAATCTTATCCATCTCAATTACACTCTAGTCAAAATAACAATCCCTTATTCAACAACTGCAATATTAACGACATCCACTCGTCTTGACACATTAAATGATTTATAAACCCATAGGTGAAGCATTCAAACTATATATCCCTCTTCCTCCTGCTTGTGTCAGTTATTCGGTTTGTGGTATTCCTTCCTGTCCTTGTAGAATGTTATGTCTATCTATTCCCACTTCTCACATCCACACCATATATTTATAAAGCACCCTTACAGCAGTCATGGCTTCCCCAAAAGAATTCTGGGAATTGCCTTTAATATTTCTCTCAAAGGTTTGGAAAACAGGGAACAGCAATCCCTGGCAAGAAGCTCCCCTTTCGTTTCTTGAACTCGCAGCTCCCAGTCTCCCCCCGCCTGCTCCCAAGGGCTCCCTCACCTTGTAGCGGGCATCGTAGACCTTCTGGGCCGCCAGCATGACTGGCACCTCAACGAGGGTGAGCAACGTCAGGCGCCACGAGAGGCCAAGCATGAAGGCGCAGAGCCCACAGACCTTGATGAGGCTGCGGAGGAAGATGTTGGCGTTGAGAGGCACCCAGTCGCTCATCATGGTGGTGTCTCTGGAGAGGCGGGAGGTCAGGTCTCCTGTGGGGCGAAAAAAGAGGCCGCTCAGAGCCGGGAGACCGGAGGGATCAAAAGCGCATTCTAATAAAAAATATTTTTTAAAAAATAAAAAAGCTCTGCCCGAGGCAAGACGGATAACAGCAACAACTGGGGGAAAGAAAGACAGAACATCTTGTAAGGACAGGAAGAAACTCCTCTTTCTCTCTACTGTTGATTGTTGTGACTATTGCTTTCTGTGCATGAGAAAGTGAAAAGAAAAACACTTTTAAAAGAAAAGGATGGAAAGGAGAAATAGTTGGTGGATTAGCAGATGGAGGGATGGAGAGAACGACCGATAGATGAATCAAGTCCTTTGATGAACAGATGAAGGAAAGAAGACGCTCTTGATGAACTAGAACTCCCATCATCCCTGCCCACTGGGCATGCTGGCTAGGGATGATGGGAGTTGGGGTCCCATAATATCCGGAGGGCACCAGGATATTCCTTGCCTCTGAACTCGGCAGCAAAAACAAACATGAAAAGAGTTGCCCACTTGAGTGGCTGAAGCAGGATCTTGGGAGACCCAAGTTCATATCCTGGAAAGCCTCACATCTTGGCGTTCCTCATGGAGCCTCAGTTATGCAACCCATAAAATGGGAATATTTAAGGCCCGGTCATAACAGAGGTGTTGCAAGGAGGAACCACCACAAGCGCTCTGTACGTGCACTTAGACGCAAAGCTGCCAACTTTTCCCTTTTATTGCGAGGAATCCTATTTGGAATATGGGAATTTCTCTTTAAAAAAGGGAAAAGTTGGCAGCTATGACTAGAAGACACTCAGGGAGCTGGAGTGAAAGGCAGGCCTGGGTTTGGAGCTAGGGGCTCTCACCTGTTTTCACCTCCTGGAAGAACGCCAGGTCTTGCCGGACGAGAGAAGAGAAGAGGCAGCTTCGGATCTGGATGATGGCCCGGGAAGAGGACATCGTGAAGAGTCCCCCCCGGGCGCCGGCAGACAGCGAGCTGGAACAGAAATGGAGACTGCTCTACAAAAGGAAACTGTGAATGTCTGAGTCCCACTCTGGAGGGTAGGAATCAAAATGGCAAAATCGGAGTTTCTGGGGCACCCCCCAAGATGTGATCACCTTTTTGAGTCACATTCTGGAAACATGGGGGCTTTCCTTTGCAGTAGAAAGCAGTTCTCCAAGCACCCCCTTTCCCCCCCGAACTGCTTTCTGAATTCAGTTTAATTCCAAAGAAATAATTTAACTCCCCAGATTATGAGAAAATTGCACACACCCCAGCCGAGCCGAGCCAGGGCTCCTTTGTTTTTTGGGCAGGGGGTGTTGTCAGGAAGAAACCCACCTTCCGAGCGACACCAGGCACATGAGGAAGATGGCGGACGAGAAGGCATCTGAGTCGTACTTCTTGCCCAAGATGTCAATCAAGCTTCCCGTGTAGTAAGGGATGAAGGTTTCACCTGCAGAGAGTTTGCGCTTTGAAAACAGGGAGGGGGGACTCTTTGGAAACAGGAAGAGCCCATTCACCCCGTTGACACCTCCCTGCACAGACAGGCAGAGCTTCTCCAAGATTTCAGGTGGGGGGCATGGCTCCATCTGAAATTGAGCTAATTAATTTTTATTTGTTTTCAAACTTATAACACATCAAAACCAAAGTACAGTGGTACCTCAGGTTAACTACTTAATTCGTTCTGGAGGTCCGTTCTTAACCTGAATCTGTTCTTAACCTGAGGTACCACTTTAGCTAATGGGGCCTCCTGCTGCTGCCACACCGCTGGAGCCCGATTTCTGTTCTTATCCTGAAGCAAAGTTCTTAACCTGAAGCACTATTTCTGGGTTAGCGGAGTGTGTAACCTGAAGCATATGTAACCTGAAGTGTATGTAACCCAAGGTACCACTATAAACTTAATTTAATACATTCTTTTTTCTAAAAATGGGTTTCCCACACTCTTAGATATATTCCATTTCTTCCCCTTCTACATGTTATTTATTTTACAGATTTATCTCTAATTTAGGGTTCCCATATTGCAAAAAATGTTTAGCAAAATCACACACAAAAAAACTATTTTTAAGGAAATTTGCCAAAATCTATACTTCCTAAATTGGCCAAATCCCGGCTGTGTCCTGGAAATTCCAGACGCATGGCAGCCCTGCTCTAATTAACATCAATTTTCCGGCAAACGCCTCATTCCTCAGCTGTCCCTTTACCAACTCATGCATGTAGATAAAACAAAATGATATCAAATAACGACGAGTGAGGTCATAGTAATTTAAATCTTTCATTCTTCTTTCCACCCTGAATTATCCCTCAGTTTCCAGCCTCTGCCTGTTTGTGCGAACCTTTTGAGCGGAGAGTCTTCCTTTCCGTACACAAACCAGATTATTTCCTTTCCCTATTCAGTCATTGTTACTGAGTTATAACCTCTCAAGGCCATTATTTACATTTCACTGGCAATAAAGCTTTTACAGCCTGTGTGGAAAGGAGGTGTACCAAACATACGGTCTTCTATTTCCAAATAATATGTACTGTGGTACCTTGGGTTAAGTACTTAATTTGTTCCGGAGGTCCATTCTGAACCTGAAACTGTTCTTAACCTGAAACACCACTTTAGCTAATGGGGCCTCCCGCTGCCACTGTGCTGCCGGAGCGTGATTTCTGTTCCCATCCTGAAGCAAAGTTCTTAACCCGAGGTACTATTTCTGGATTAGCGGAGTCTGTAACATGAAGCGCATGTAACCCGAGGTACCACTGTATGTATCTCTCTCTCTCACTTCCCACTTCTCTCTCACACACGCATGCAAACCAACCCTACTCACAAAGCACAGCCGTGGTAAGGAAGAAAAAC
Organism: Podarcis cretensis; assembly: GCF_951804945.1. Lineage (NCBI taxonomy): Eukaryota > Metazoa > Chordata > Lepidosauria > Squamata > Lacertidae > Podarcis > Podarcis cretensis. Next base: position 121,640,178 of record NC_137171.1, read on the forward strand.
GCCCCTGCGAGGTAGGACACATCTGGGCGGAAGAGCTTCACCAGCTTCCAGAGGGTGGCCTTGTCTTCTCCTCCCTTGTTCTCCTCCTCCTCCCTTTGCCCCAGGACGTCCCAGATGAAGTGGGCCAGAACCACTGCTCCATAGCCCAGCAGGAGCCAGGACCGAGGGGCTGACGACAGCAGGAACGGAGGGTCTCCAAAGCAGCGCCCCACGGCGAGATAGAGGGGCTGCAGCAGGCTCACAGCAGCCAGGCCTGCGAGGGGCATCTGGGAGGGCCAGGCCAGGGAGAGGAGCCCCCGGGCCCCACAGAGAACCAGCAGGCGCAGAGCCGCCTCCAGCCAGGCCGCAGGGACCCCCAGGGAGGCCAAGGCGGAGCGCTGGAGATCTAGCAAGGGGAGGAGGACCAAGTCGCACAGGATGAGAGGGACGGCCAGCTTCAAGGGGGCAGGCAGCATCATGGCGGCCGAGTCTGGGGAGAGAAGGAATGGCCAGGTGTAATTAACAGTCTGAAATGTGAGAGAGAGTTTGTGCAGGGAGAATCTCAGCAACCTAGCCCACACTTTGCTGCCACCGCAAGTGCTGGAAGGGAGATCTGCTCCCTGCTGCAAGGCCCATTCCACCTGGCCTAGGGGGTGGAGCCCAGACTCACCTTGAACAGCCAAAAGAGGCTCTTGGGAGGCCACTGGGACACTGCTGGGTTGGGGCAACTGGCTAAAATGTTTTAAAAGGTACCAATTTTGGTTCCTCTGTTTTAGTTTTGTTAGGTTGGTGTTGGTTAAATTTTTACTTGGGGTTGGCATTTATTTTGAGTATAACTGTAAACTATTGTTGTTGTTGTTGTTGTTATTGGTTTTTATTGATTTATTGGTCTGTTTGTTGCTTGTATAGGATATATATATATATATATATATATATATATATATATATATTAATGTTTGAGGTTTCATTGTGTTTTTAAATATGTTGCAAGCTGCCCAGAGTGGCTTGGGAAACCCAGCCAGATGAGTGGGATATGAATTGAACACCACCACCAACAATAATAATAATACAGTTGTTGTTGTTGTACTACTACTACTACAACAACAACAACCACACAGTTGTACCTAGGATCACAAATGCCTTGGCCGCAATGCCTTGGCCCAAATGCCGCAAACCTGGAAGTGAGTATTTTGGTTGCAAACGTTCTTTGGAACCCGAACGGCTGGCACGGCTTCCGATTGGCTGCAGGAAGCTCCTGCAGCCAATCAGAAGCTGCGCTTTGGTTGTCGAACAGTTTCGGAAGTCGAACGGACTTCCGGAACGGATTCCGTTTGAGTTCTGAGATACGACTATAATAAGACGTCCTCCCATAAGACGTCAAGGAAACAAACAACTACAATGGTACCTCAAGTTACATACACTTCAGGTTACAGTCGCTTCAGATTACAGTCTCCACTAACCCAGAAATAGTACCTCGGGTTAAGAACTTTGCTTCAGGATGAGAACAGAAATTGTGCTTCGGCAGCGCGGCAGCAGCAGGAGGCCCTATTAGCTAAAGTGGTGCTTCAGGTTAAGAACAGTTTCAGGTTAAGAACGGACCTCCAGAACGAATTAAATACTTAACCCAAGGTACCACTGTATCTGACTTTTAGAAGACATCTGAAGGCAGCCCTGTTTAGAGAAGTTTTTAATGTTTGATGTTTTATTGTGTTTTTAATATTCTGTTGGGAGCCGCCCAGAGTGGCTGGGGAGAGCTGGCTAGATGGGCGGGGTATAAATAAATTATCATCATTATCACCATCATGATAAAATCTGAGTTCCACCTCCCCATGCAACACTGGAGGGACCGCAACACCCATCAGTGCCATCCAACATGGACAATGGCTGAGGATACTGGGAGTTGTAATTCAGGGTACCAGGTTGAGGTTCCTCATCCCTGGCCTAAAGGGACACCAGGCACAAATCCCACCCTCTGGATGCTTTCTGTCAGTCTCAGTTCCCCATCTGTAAAATGGGCATGGCAGTGACCTCACCAGCAAGTAGCACAATCCTATTTATGTTCACCCAGAAACAACTCCCAGTGTGTTCAATGGAGCCTACTGGGGCTCTGGTGGGTTCTCGCAAGAGCAGCTACTGGATAGCTCAGTTGGTAGAGAATGAAACTCTTAATCTCAGGGTTGTGGGTTCGAGTCCCATGCTGGGCAAAAGATTCCTGCATTGCAAGGGGCTGGACTAATGACCCTCATGGTTCCTTCCAGCCCTATGATCCTATGACTGTTAAGCATTTAGCAAAATAAAAATTTCATTGTGCTTAAGAAGGAGCCAGAGGTAAGCTATCCTCTGGCACTTAGAGAACAATCCTAACATTTAAAACGGCATGAACTTCACAGAACTTCAGCTCCCTGGGAAAAGGGACTGACTGCTAACCTCTTCTGGGAACCGAAGTCTCCTAACAACTCTCTGCAGCCTGAAACTACAGTTCCCAGGAGGCTTTGGGAGAGCACATGACTGTTTAAAGCCGTGGTCAGCAATCTTTTTCAGCTGTGGGCCAGTCCATATTCTACTCATGTAAAACCATTCTACCCACAGTCTACATTCTACTCATGTAAAAACACCAGGTAGGCCCCACAAATAACCCAGAGATGCATTTTAAATAAAAGGACACATTCTACTCATGTAAAACCATGCTGATTCCTGGACCGTCTCTGGGTCTGTGTACTGGTCCAGTAAACGCTTCCGCTGCGCAACCAGCAACAGTTCTCTTTGCAGAGCATTAATTAAGTCCAGTGCAGAGATTCTTGTTGCAGTACATGCTTCAGAGTCTCAGCAGCAAGGAAATAACGACACAGGGAAGCCTGTCTTTCCAAAGACAGGTTTATTGCAGAAAGATAACAGAAACACCTCCGGAGCTTTCAGACATTTTGCTTCACGCCCCCACAGGCAGAGAAAACAAACACTCTTTATATACTGAGCAACTTAACAACTTAACGAGCTTGACTACTTAAAGTCACATGACATTGCTAACTTGCCAGCGTCTTAGGTTTCACACCCTAACACCCCCTCTCGCTGGCAATACAAAAACAAAATTACTTCAGACCCATTTCTTCACAAAAGTTTTCATGCCGCTGAAACCCAAGCGGTTTTGTAAAACCATCAGCTTGATTTTCATGACTGGGACAGTAATTTAATTTAACAATTCCTGCTTTTACCGTTTGACAAACATTTTGAAAGCGGATATCCAAATGTTTTGTACGACCTTTAAACTGCCCATTTTGTGCTAACTTAAGACACGGTTGATTATCACCCCATACAGTGATTGGAGTGATGGCCTTTTCATACATCTCTTGTGCCAAGCATTTGTAAAATTCTAGATCTCTACATAACTCAGATAAGGCACAGAACTCCGCTTCTGTTGATGACAAAGCAATCAGGTTCTGTTTCTTGGATCTCCACCCAATCAGAGAGTTACCAAATTTTATTACACAGCCAGACACTGATTTTCTATCCTTTAAATTTGCCCAATCACTATCTGCCCAACAAGTAATCTGTGCTTGTCCTTCAGAAGATAATTAAAGGCAAAAATCTTTGGTGTATTGTAAATATCTTAACACTCTTTGAATTCCTTTCCATGCATTTACACTAGGTTTTGAAGCTTCTCTGCTGAGTAAGTTAACAGCGTAAGCAATGTCTGGTCTACTCCATTGCGAAAGATGAAGTAAGCTTCCCAGTGCTGACTGAAAGATTTCAGCACGCTTGAATTCAGCACTATCCTTGAACTCATTGTCTTTTACAAAACCCATTTCCATTGGTGTTCTAACACCTGCACACTCCGTCATGCCAAACTTTTTCAACATTTGCAATATCTTGCCTTTTTGATTCAGTAGAAAACTGCCATTTTTGGTCCTATCTATCTGAACACCAAGATAGACCTTTACATCACCAAGATTCTTAACTTTGAAGTGTTTATTTAACTCTTTGGCTAGTTTTTTTACTTGTTCTTGTGTCTTTGAAGTATAAATCAGGTCATCTACATAAACAAGCAAAGATTCTTGAGCATCTCCTGAACCTCTGAAATATAAGCAATTGTCAGCCTTGCTCCTGCTAAAACCAATGCCTACCAAAACGTCATTCAAACACTCATTCCAATTATGAGCAGATTGCTTGAGTCCATAAATAGATTTATGTAGTTTCCATACCTGATTTGATTTACCAACTTTCAGTCCTGGCGGTAGCTCCATATAGAGCTCTTCAGCCAAGTCTGAATGAAGATAAGCTGTAGAGACATCAAATTGATTCACTTTGAACCCTTTCTGAGCAGCAACTGCTAATAGTGCCCGAAGGGTTTCACTCCTTGAAGTGGGTGCATAGACTTCGGAATAATGTAACCCCTCTCTTTGCGTAAAACCTCAAGCTACAAGCCTTGCTTTGTACTCTGGTTTCCCCATCGCTGTTGTCTTTATCCTGTACACCCACCTACAACTTACTGCCTTGGTACCTTCTGGCAGTTTGGTGATGGAAAACACACCCAGTTCTTTCATAGAATTCAACTCTTTTTGCATGGCCTCACGCCACCTACTGGCCTCCTCCTGGGGTAATTGCTCAACCTCTTCAAAACTTTCAGGTTCGCAATTTGCCAAACCAGCCCAAACACTAATAGCTTGGTATCTTTCAGGAGGTATCCCTTTGTTGGCACGCTTGGAACGCCTTAACGGTTCCTGTGATGTTCCTTCAGTTTCCCCCTCTGACCCAGAATCACTAGTCGTCACCTGTTTGTCACTAGTAGTTGAAGAACTTTCTGATTCTGACTTTACACGTCTCTCTTGCTGTACGGGTGAACTTTTTGGGCTAGAAGATTCTGACTTTACAGACTTGGGTGAACTAGACGATTTCTCACCCTCGTCCTCAGACTCAAATTCCTCAGCCTGTTCTGGAGCTAATACCTGCCCTGGGGCCTGAGTTTCATTGTTACTGTTCACCACATCAAATAGTATGTCAGGATTTCCATGAATTTTATTCCAACCATCCTGTTCACAAAATTCCGCACTTCTGCTGATTGTGATTTTTGTTTGATTGCCTTCTACATTCACAAATCTCCAACCTTTTGTGTTTGCTTGATAACCACAGAAAAGCATTTCTTTAGATCTAGGATCGCCTTTCCTACGTTGTGCCCTAGGCACCAGCACATAAGCACGACATCCAAAAACTCTTAGATGATCAATTTTTGGTTTTTTCCCAAATAGCATGAAGTAAGGAGTGTTGCCTACTGTGCTATTGTACACTCTGTTAAAAGTATAATTCGCATACAGTGCAGCCTCAGCCCAAAACCGCTGTGGAAGTCCAGAATCAAACAGCAAAGCAGCAATGGCTTCCTGTAATGTTCGAAATTTTCTTTCGGCAACTGCATTCTCCTGTGGTGAATAGGGATTGGTAAGTCTATGAACTATACCTTTCCTTTTAAACCACGTCTCCAGCGTGTGGTTCACATATTCCCCACCACGATCTGATTGTATTTTACGCACCCTGGTGTCAAATTTACATTCGACTTCTTCAATCCAATCCATCAGGATGGAAGCTGCTTGTGATTTTTCTTTCAGAAAGAAAACCCAACTAGCCCTTGAAAAATCATCCACCAAAATTTGCATAAATCTCGCACCTCCAAGCGATTTGACTGGCATAGGGCCACACACGTCTGTGTGCACAAGTTCAAAGGGTTTCTTGCTTACTCTATCAGATCTAGGATAGTTACATGTCTTAACCTTAGCATGTTTACAAGCACAACAATCCAGAAAATTTGGACAGGGTTTAATGTTACACTCCTCAGCTAAATCTGGCATCTTGCTTACATACTTAAAGCATATATGAGCTAACCTTCTGTGTAGTAGATGTGCACAACCTGTATGAGGAGCCTTATTTACACACTTAGCTTGCGCTTCACCTGTTGAACATCTACCTGCTGCTAACTGCTCTTCATCCAAAACAAAAAGCCCATCCTCACAGGGAATTTTAACTAGCTTCTTCCCCTGTTTCGAAATGGTGCACACATCATTTTCAAACTCAACCTTAAAACCACTTTTTACCAGGCATGACACACTCAAAAGTCCATTCTTCATTCCTGGAAGAACGAAAACAGGAAGGTTAGTTTGCAAACAATTAACATAAATTGTGCCTTTAAGGTTCATTTCTCGTTTACTATTGTCTGCTATAGTCACAGTTTTTGCAACTGGCAATGTCTTGCAGTTCATCAAGCTGCCACTAGATGTCGCTGGAACTAAACTGTGACTTGCTCCACTGTCAATAATCCACTTCAAGGTTTGTTGGCTCCTTTTAGGACTCTGTTGTGCTGCCATTGCAGATAGTCCCTTATCAGCACCTGCTCCCCCTCTGGATCGTTGATTCTTGTAGTTCTCACTTCGTCTTCCCCTGTAGCTCCAGAAACTGACCTTGGACTGTTGAAATTCCTGTTGCTTTTCTGGACACTTTGCTATCAAATGAAACCTGCTGCCACATCGAAAACATGACTTGCTGGCCATAGCAGACACTTGTGAGGCTTTCTTACAGCTCTGCCTGCTAGTTCCCCCACGCTCTATGGTGGCTCTAAGGTGAATTCGCCTAAGAGCTTCCCAAATTTCAAATGCAGACCTTAAATTTTCCACATGAGGTAATTGGGAATCGTCTATCGATACCATCAACATGCATCTAGCTTTAGTGTCCATTTTATCATGTTCCCTGTTCTGAGCACGTGCAGCAGCCTGTTGCTCTGCTGTGGCATCTGCTGCAACAGCCACAAACGGCTTTTGCCTCTGGACATAGTCAGCCCACACTTCTTTGGCTTCTAACCAGACTTGAGCCCTCTTAGACCACTGCACGTAATTAGCAGAGTTCAACTTTGTAAAGGGAACCTGGAAATTTTCCACTGCCATTCTTGGGGTCGGCTGCTACTCCCTCTGTGTGCCCTTGCTTCTCTTTCCCCTTGGGATTTGTTTTACTCACTTTTCAGACGCCTCCAGCCTCCTCTGAAGCCTTTTAAACTTTTTTTTTCTCCGTCTCTTCACTAGCAACCTACCACCGTCCTCTGTTTTTATTAACAAAACAAAAACAACGGGAGGTCAAGCTAGCCTTTTGCAGCTAATGAAGCTGTAAATCTTCACTTACGCAGCTCTCTCAACTTTCTGCAGCCTCTCAGTTCCTTTAAGAGCTGGATTTACGACTAAGCCGGTCTTCTCTCATCCGAAAGCTGCTTTCACTTTCTCTGCACACAATACAGCTGTAGAAACGTAGAAAACCCATAACCTAAGAGAGTCTGTGTACTGGTCCAGTAAACGCTTCCGCTGCGCAACCAGCAACAGTTCTCTTTGCAGAGCATTAATTAAGTCCAGTGCAGAGATTCTTGTTGCAGTACATGCTTCAGAGTCTCAGTAGCAAGGAAATAACGACACAGGGAAGCCTGTCTTTCCAAAGACAGGTTTATTGCAGAAAGATAACAGAAACACCTCCGGAGCTTTCAGACATTTTGCTTCACGCCCCCACAGGCAGAGAAAACAAATACTCTTTATATACTGAGCAACTTAACAACTTAACGAGCTTGACTACTTAAAGTCACATGACATTGCTAACTTGCCAGCGTCTTAGGTTTCACACCCTAACAAGATTGAGAAGGCAATTGGGTCGCATCCAGCCCACGGGCCTTAGGTTGCCTACCCCTGGTTTAAAGCAATATTATACAGTACTGCTTAAATGAATAGTGCACATGAGGCCCAAACTGCGGGAGGCAGTGGAAGACAGGAGTGCCTGGCGTGCTCTGGTCCAGGGGGTCACGAAGAGTCGGACACCACTAAACGACTAAACAACAACAAGAAGTTCTTACTGAAATCAAGGGCGCTTACCCTCCAATAGAGACCTCTGAGTTAGACTGACCAAGACTGTGCAGAAAGTGAAACTATAGTTCCCAGGAGGCTTTGGGAGAGGACATGACCGTTTAAGGCAACAGAATACAGTATTGCTTAAATGAATAGTGCACATGAGGCCCGTTACTCAGAAGTAAGTCCCTACAGAAATCAAGGGGGCTTATTCTCCAATAGAGACCTACCTCTGAGTTAGACTGACCAAGACTGCGCAGAAAGTGATAAAAAAACTTTCAAGACCCCAAAGAAGCCACTTTTCTAACTTGGAGGGGCTTTTCTAGTTTGGGGCATTTTGCTCCGAAGAGACTGAAAGGGCTGCCCTTTCTGGAACCGGGTTCTTTCTTGTAACAGTTATTATTATTTTTTTCCATCTCCGATCAGAAAATAAAACTGAAACGGGATGGTTTTAAAAGGTGGGGGAATATTTATTGTGGGGCGAATTTCTATTGTGTGTTTGTGTGTGCCCCAGCCCTGCTAAAATGCAGATCCGATCTCAGGGACTACAAATTATTTTACATTAAGTAAACCCCGCCCCCCCAAAGAAGAAATCAAACATTGCGCGAGAGCCTCTTTTGCAGCATCTCCCCTATTTGCATTGAAAAAAGCCCGCACTTGATGTACCACCCCCAGCCCCCCCTTGATGCCCTTATCCTGGGTCTCCCACCCCACAGCCCCCTGGCTTTCCTCTCCCCTGCCCACCTTACCTGCCCTCCGGTCTCCCAGGGAGGAACTCAGCTCTTCTGCGCTCGCAGGGGCTCGAACCCGCGCCCACTTTCGCTTTCGAAAGGGGAAATCCAGCCACTTCCCTTCTATACTGAACAACTCCCTGCTAGATTTTATCAGCCCCAATGGGCAGGGATCAAAGTCAGACCCTCCAGGTGTCCCTCTTGGGTCACATCCTGCATCCCCAAAACCACACTGCCCCTGACGAGATCCAGAGTGGTCCAGAGGTGACCTCTGAGGTGACCTCTGAGGTGTCTTCTCAAACATCCTCAGGCTGGGCAGAGAATGAGGAGCTCCAGCGGGCATTCGGACCCTCCCCGTGGCAATGGCAGTTTCCTCCAGACCCTCTTTCTGTCTCGATACCTTCAAGGTTCCAGTTCTCCAGCCTGGTTCATGGAGCTTCAGGGCCAGGACAACCAGCTGCTGTTCTCTGGGGCTCCACCCTGGAGCTCCCATGATGCCCTGGGGCAGTGAGTTGAGAAACAGGCTGGAGGGGGAGGAAGAAGGAGCTGAAGGGGGAAACGGAGAAAGTGGGGAACTGAGAAAGAGGTAGAGAGGCTGAGGGGATGGGGTGTAGCGACTCTTCTACAGGAGATGAGAGGGACTGATCCTGCTGACAGAGTGTGGTTGGGGGTGACCAAGGCAGGGTTGCCCTGAAAGTCCACAATCCCAGGAGGAAGTTCTCCCACTGAGAACTGCACTGGCTCCCGGTGGAATCCAGGGTCAGGTTTAAGGTGCTGGTTTTGACCTTTAAAGTCCTATGCGGCCTAGGACCCACGTACCTAAGGGACCGCCTCTCCTGGTATGCCCCGTGGAGGACCTTAAGGTCCACAAATAACAACACTTTGGGGGTTCCGAGCCTCAAGGAGGTTAGATTGGTTTCAACTAGGGCCAGGGCCTTTTCAGCACTGGCCCTGACATGGTGGAACGCTCTGTCACAAGAGACTAGGGCTCTGCGGGACTTGACATATTTCCTCAGGGCCTGCAAGACAGAGCTGTTCCACCTGGCCTTTGGTTTGGACTCAGTCTGACCCTTATGTCTCCCTCCCCTTATGGTCTTGATTTATCGACTACTTTAAAATGAGGCTGCATTTTAAATTGCATTTTAACCTGTATTTTAAATTTGTTTTGTTCCCCCCTCTCTTTCCCCCCTATTATGTTTTTAATGTGATTTTATTGGTGTTAGCCACCCTGAGCCCGGCCCTGGCCGGGGAGGGTGGGGTATAAATAAATATTATTATTATTATTATTATTATTATTATTATTATTATGGGATGTGGTGGGAAGTTTAAAAAGTCAATGTCGCCCCTTTCTCGAGGTTCATTCCGTTGTTTGAACCTGTTGCGCAATAAACTTTGATCTAAGTCTAGATCAAAGTTTTGCTCCGGTTTGTGGCTTGGACCCCTACCTTTGCTGACCGAGAGAACCCACGGACTCTGCCCGACCAGCTGGGACTGTCGAGTATCCTCACTTCCAGAATTTCCCTAACAGCCTGTAGCCAGTCCATAACCAGATTTACTGATTCCTCGATATTTCTCAGTTTTGGTTCCTGTCCTGTAAGATCTAAAATTTCACTGTAAGTTAACCACTGCTTATCCATATTTATTATTTTACTGGTTGTAGCTTCCACTGGGGATATCTGCAGTGGTGTTTTTCTTTCTAATAAGTTTTTTTACTTTCCTCAAACTCTAAATAGTTTTGTTTTTGTTTTTTTGTTTTTTGATTACGTGATTTGCAAAAGTTTTATATATTTCCGCTTTTCCATACCATAGGTAGGCATACACCCACTTGCACCGATTCCAAAGCTGTAACATATGTGGGAACCGTGACCATTTTTTTGCAATCCGTGACTTGCTTCAACTGGTCCCTTGAAGGATTTCCTAGAAATCCCTTGATTTCCACTTCAGCTGGGGAAGAAAGCAGCCGGCAGGTGGCAGCAGAGGATTGCAAAAAGGGGAAAGCGAGAAAATACAACTAGGGACTGTGGAGAAATGGAGGAGGGTGACTTGTGGCAGAGAGAGAGTGTGAGGGCAGGAATCCACCCTGGAAACAAACACACACCAGTGTTAATGAAGGATGAGTACTTTCTCAGCGAAATCTGCCTCCATTCTTCAACTCCTGTGAAAAATGTCAGTCAAACTTCCGGGTTGGCGCCTCCGGAGAATGGCAGAATTCCTCTGATCGGGAGGAATTCGCTCCGTGGAAATTAGGGTCTGGCCGCCACAGCGAAGGTGGAGACCCACTAAAATCACAGGCGGGAGAAGCCTGTGAACGTGGGATTCGGCTGGCACCTTTTGCACCTCCCCTACTCGCGGGGAGACCCGGTTTCGGGGATCCAGAGCGACGTGGGTTGAGCGGTGCGGTGCTTCGAATTGATTGCTTTTTTCATGGAGTGAAGCCGCATTGCTGTTGCCGGAGAGCGCTGACTTTTTCCTGTGGACAATTTGAGTCTAAACAACTACCCGTGAGTAGAACGGGTAAATAGATTGAAGTAAAGAGCTTGTAAGCTAAAGTCTTGGAAAGTCCTCTGTAAAGGATTAAACTTCCGTCGGCTAAAATTATTAAACCCCCTTTGGAAGCAGGAGAAGAGGGGGGAAATTTTGGATCGCGTAAGCCTGCAGGAGAGAGGGAAGAAAGTTAAATTACCACCGCTCTGAACCTGGAAACGGGCTGCTAGCAAGACCGACGTTTTGGGAAAGTTAATTGTTGTTGACAGCTAGTTAAATAAGAGAAATACATTGTTTCCATTGTCTCCTTCTGCGTTTAAAAAGGAGTAAAAGTAACTAAAAATTGAAACTAATTTTATTGCTTGAACTGTGCCTAAAAGGATTGATACAAATAGAAATTGTTTCCCTCTAGAGGGAGCCTTTGAAGCTGTTACAGGAGTTGAGCTGGGGGAATCTCCAGCTGCAAGATAAAATATCATGAGAACCAGGGATTGACCTTGGATTGTTTAAGAATATCGACAGAAGAAGCCTTAGTGACTGCATTTTGTAAGATAAGTGATTCATTGGAACAGCTTCACAAGAAGATGGACGTGATGACTATCAAAATTGATAATTTGGGTCAAAAAGTGACTAATTGTGAACAAAAAGTGAATATTTATACAGAAACTATTCAGGAATCGACACAGGAATCTATTTTGATATGGCAAACTGTGGAGAACGCGAGGGAGAAAGTTGTTGTTGTTGAACCTAAAGTAATACCTACGCGAGGGAGAAAGTTGTTGTTGTTGAACCTGAAGTAAAACGAGCAATGCAAAGAAATAGAGGAAAACAACAGAATGGGAAGAACCAGAGATCTGTTCAAGAAAATTGGAGATATGAAAGGAACATTTTGTACAAAGATTACCATAATAAAGGACAAAAGTGGTAAGGACCTAACAGAAGCAGAAGACATCAAGAAGAGGTGTCAAGAATACACAGAGGAATTATACCAGAAAGATATGGATGACTCGTACACCCCAGGTAGTGTGGTTGCTGCCTTGAGCCAGACATCCTGGAGAGTGAAGTCAAATGGGCCTTAGAAAGCACTGCAAATAACAAGGCCAGTGGAAGTGATGATATTCCAGCTGAACTATTTAAAATTTTAAAAGATGATGCTGTTAAGGTGCTACACTCAATATGCCAGCAAATTTGGAAAACTCAGCAGTGGCCAGAGAATTGGAGAAGATCAGTCTACATCCCAATCCCAAAGAAGGGCAGTGCCAAAGAATGCTCCAACTACCGCACAATTTCACTCATTTCACATGCTAGCAAGGTTATGCTTAAAATTCTACAAGGCAGGCTTAAGCAGTATGTGGACCGAGAACTCCCAGAAGTGCAAGCTGGATTTCGAAGGGGCAGAGGAACCAGAGACCAAATTGCAAACATGTGCTGGATTATGGAGAAAGCTAAAGAGTTCCAGAAAGACATCTACTTCTGCTTCATTGACAATGCAAAAGCCTTTGACTGTGTCGACCACAGCAAACTATGGCAAGTTCTTAAAGAAATGGGAGTGCCTGATCACCTCATCTGTCTCCTGAGAAATCTCTATGTGGGACAAGAAGCTACAGTTAGAACTGGATATGGAACAACTGATTGGTTCAAAATTGGGAAAGGAGTACGGCAAGGCTGCATATTGTCTCCCTGCTTATTTAATTTATATGCAGAATTCATCATGCGAAAGGCTGGGCTGGATGAATCCCAAACCGGAATTAAGATTGCGGGAATAAATATCAACAACCTCAGATATGCAGATGACACAACCTTGATGGCAGAAAGTGAGGAGGAATTAAAGAACCTTTTAATGAGGGTGAAAGAGGAGAGTGCAAAATATGGTCTGAAGCTCAACATCAAAAAAACGAAGATCATGGCTACTGGTCCCATCACCTCCTGGCAAATAGAAGGGGAAGAAATGGAGGCAGTGAGAGATTTTACTTTCTTGGGCTCCATGATCACTGCAGATGGTGACAGCAGTCACAAAATTAAAAGACGCCTGCTCCTTGGGAGAAAGGCGATGGCAAACCTAGACAGCGTCTTAAAAAGCAGAGACATCACCTTGCCAACAAAGGTCCGTTATAGTTAAAGCCATGGTTTTCCTAGTAGTGATGTATGGAAGTGAGAGCTGGACCATCAAGAAGGCTGATCACCGAAGAATTGATGCTTTTGAATTATGGTGCTGGAGGAGACTCTTGAGAGTCCCATGGACTGCAAGAAGAACAAACCTCTCCATTCTGAAGGAAATCAGCCCTGAGTGCTCACTGGAAGGACAGATTGTGAAGCTGAGGCTCCAATACTTTGGCCACCTCATGAGAAGAGAAGACGCCCTGGAAAAGACCCTGATGTTGGGAAAGATGGAGGGCACAAGGAGAAGGGGACGACAGAGGATGAGATGGTTGGACAGTGTTCTCGAAGCTACAATCATGAGTCTGACCAAACTGCGGGAGGCAGTGGAAGACAGGAGTGCCTGGCGTGCTCTGGTCCAGGGGGTCACGAAGAGTCTACTAAATGACTAAACAACAACAACAACAACATGAAATAGGCTAAGTTGTTACTGCCTGCCTGTGCCTTTGGCCAAGCGGATGCTATGTCATGGAATGTATAAAAGCAGTCTAACTGCTCTGGCTGAGTGTTTTCCACCCACCTTCTCTGTGAGGTGGTAAAGAAATTGGCAGGGAGGGATGGTTGGCAGGGAGGAGGGATACTTAGATTCTCAGGAGTTGAAACTGAAAGAGAAAAGGAACAGAGTGGCTGAAGAGAGAGGCGACTTTCCTGCAGGAGATGAGAGGGATTCTTGCTTCAGATTCTGCTGGCAGCCAAGGAGGAAGCCAGCAAAGAAAAGAGGCAGATCAGGAGCTTCATGGCCAGAGTTTGATCCGAAATAAGCAGCCCCTTCTTTTGGGCTGCAGGCCTCCAGTTCATGAGACTTGTTGCCTGGTCCCCACAGCCTTCTAGGAGGGGAGACCCACTGGGAGTGGGGCCACATGAACTCCTCCAAGTAAACTAGTTTCGTTGCCTTCAATTTGCCTAATTTTTATCTCACACATTCTTGCTTTTTCACCTGTGGCCCTTGAGGAATATATTTTTCCTCTCTGTGGTTTCCCCCATAGGGGACATTTTTGCCAATCTGGTGGGTGTTAAATACCATCTGTGGGCCATTTTCATCATACAATTTTTTATCGCATAACTTGCTGGAAAATTCATATTTATTTTCCACAACTTTCCCCATAAATCATGATCGATATTGTGGCCCACATCCTGTGCCCACTTAATCCTGCTAAATTTCACAAATTCCTCTTTCGTTTCCCACTCCAACAGAAGTTTGTACATATTTGATAATACTTTTACATTTGTATCTAAAAGATCTTCGGTAAACTGAGACTTTTGTTCTGCAAAGCCATTTTTACTATCTATCTTAAACAATTCATTAATGTAATGTACCTGTAGTAACTGGTAACCAGATTTCTTAATTCCTCGAGATTTCTCAGTTTTCGTTCCTGTCCTGTAAGATCTAAAATTTCACTGTAAGGTAACCACTGCTTATCCATATTTATTCTTTTCCTGGTTGTAGCTTCCACTGGGGATATCCACAGTGGTGTTTTCCTTTCTAATAAGTATTTATACTTTCCCCATACTCTAAATAGGTTTTTTCTGATTACGTGATTTGTAAAAGTTTTATATATTTCCGCTTTTCCATACCATAGGTAGGCATGCACCCACTTGCACCGATTCCAAAGCTGTGACGTAAGTGGGAACCTTGACCATTTTTTTGCAACCCGTGACTTGCTTCAACTGGTCCCTTGAAGGATTTCCTAGAAATCACCTGATTTCCACTTCAGCTGGGGAAGAAATCAGCCGGCAGAGGGCAGCGGAGGATCGCAAAAAGGGGAAAGCGAGGAAATACAACTAGGGACTGTGGAGAAATGGATGAGGGTGTCTTGTGGCAGAGAGAGAGGGAGGGAAGGAAACAAACACACACAAACACCAGTGTTAATGGAGGATGAGGACTTTCTCAGCAAAATCTGCCTCCGTTCTTCAATTCCTGTGAGAAATGTCAGTCAAGCAGCCTGAGATGCAGTCACTTGAGATTCCTTTGCTAGCTTGGCATGCAAACCAAATTTAGATTATTGGAACTCGCCAAAGACTGTGTCCTGCACCCTCAGCCATTCATCTTATAAGTAAAAATGAAAACAAACATTAAAAATAAAAAGGCCTTGTTGTGGGAACTGCCCTGGGAATTTCCAACCTGACTCAGAGGTTGCTGAGGGAGGCAGAAGGGGGCAAAGTTCCCTGGGAAACAATCCAGGTTGGAACAGAGAACCACACCAAGGACGCTTTTATGCCCTCATCTATTTGTTAGACTCCATATTCTGTTTCCACACAATACCAAGAAGGGGACAAAAATAATGTCAGGAGAGATGTCCCTGCAGGGCCTGGTCTTGAGAGGTGGAGAAGCCTACAAAGAACCAGTGTGGGGCTGTGGTTTGACTGGGATATGGGAGCCTGGGAGTCCTGGGTTCGAATCCCCACACAGCCATGAAGCTCCCTCAGGGACCTTGGTCCTCCCAGGGCCATTATGAGGAGAACATGAATGCCACCTGGATAGAAATATTCATTTTTTGAAGGAAGAGTCAGTTAGAGAGGAAGATGCCTTTTGCCTGCCAGAAAGGGGACCCAGGAGTCCTGGCTCCTGCCGAGTCTCCTCCCAAAGGGGACCCAGGAGTCCTGGCTCCTGCCCAGTCTCCTCCCAGAGGGGACCCAGGAGTCCTGGCTCCTGCCGAGTCTCCTCCCAAAGGGGACCCAGTAGTCCTGGCTCCTGCTGGGTCTCCTCCCAAAGGGGACCCAGGAGTCCTGGCTCCTGCCGGGTCTCCTCCCAAAGGGGACCCAGGAGTCCTGGCTCCTGCCGAGTCTCCTCCCAGAGGGGACCCAGGAGTCCTGGCTCCTGCCGAGTCTCCTCCCAGAGGGGACCCAGGAGTCCTGGCTCCTGCCGGGTCTCCTCCCAAAGGGGACCCAGGAGTCCTGGCTCCTGCCGAGTCTCCTCCCAGAGGGGACCCAGGAGTCCTGGCTCCTGCCGAGTCTCCTCCCAGAGGGGACCCAGGAGTCCTGGCTCCTGCCGAGTCTCCTCCCAGAGGGGACCCAGGAGTCCTGGCTCCTGCCGGGTCTCCTCCCAAAGGGGACCCAGGAGTCCTGGCTCCTGCTGAGTCTCCTCCCAAAGGGGACCCAGGAGTCCTGGCTCCTGCCGAGTCTCCTCCCAAAGGGGACCCAGGAGTCCTGGCTCCTGCCGAGTCTCCTCTCAAAGGGGACCCAGGCGTCCTGGCTCCTGCCGAGTCTCCTCCCAAAGGGGACCCAGGAGTCCTGGCCACTTGGCCTTGAGGAAGAGGGCTATGGAGGCTCAGGGTTTTGTCCTGCATGCTGAGGGAGACGGCTCTTTCCGAGGCTGGAGGGGGCCCAGGCCAGGGCAAGAGGGACAAATGGCAAAGGTCTCCCCATCTGGGCGCTGAGGGACATTGTGGGGAGAAAGGAAACTTCTTCCCCTGAGCGACATTTCTGCCTGCCAATCTCCCAGTCAGGCAACATTATCTGTGGGCTTTTGTGGCTTTCGGTTTCTGCCTTGCTTGGCTGCTCTCCCTTGCACCAAAGGTCTCCTCTGCAGGGAGGGAAGAGGGAGGCTGAGGCAGCCCCACCCGGCCTGCTTGTAGGGAAGGAAGCCATTTTGTGGAGGGCTGGCAGTGAAGCAGAAAGGAAGGGAAATGGCTGCCTCCTTCCTGGAAGGGCTGCCTCAAGCAGCTGCTTTGTTATTTGTTCATCTTCATGCCACCTACTCCCTAACTTGATTCAAGGGTGGTTTAAAGCCACATAAAAAAGCTATCCAGCAATGTCTAAAGTCCTGAAAAATTCTTTAAAGTCTGTGAAGAAAAAAATATTTTCCTCCTGGCCATTAATTGTTGTCGCCCACTGCACCTCCATAAATAAGAGAAAGGAGAGAGAGAAAAGTCTCCACAGAGGAGAGCAGGGGAGCAGAAGGAGCCTCAAGCCACTGAGGACTTTCTAAAACAAGACCAGCCCTTTGAATTGAACTCAGAACCAGACAAAGAGGCAGAGGGTCTTTTGGCCCTGGTGAGATTTGGCCCTAAATGAGCTGTGACAGTGAAAATCCTGTCAGGTTTATCTTGTAGCAGCTGAAGCATCCCTACTGTATTGGGAAAAACAGCATATATTGCAATAATCCTGTCAGGAGGTGAGCAGAACATGGATCCTTGTGGGCAGACTATCCCTGTCCAGGAAAAACTAGATGGAGCAGGTGAAAAGTGAAGCCTAAGACGTCCCTGAGGTGACTGAGCCCATTGAGTCCCCAAAGTGGGTCCTGGAGAGCCCCCCTCAAAACAGCCAGCCTCCTTCTTCAGAGGGGCTCATCTTGCAACCACAAATTGTTGCTGTGAATAATGGCCAAGAAGAGAACGGACTCTGAGAGAGTCACTTTTACAGGGGAAACAAGAAGAAGAGCCTGGCTGGATCCGGCCAAAGGCCCCTTGAGTGTAGCCTCTCGTCCCCACAATGGCCGACTGGATGATGCCTCTTCTGGGAAGCCGCAAAACAGGCCCTGAGCACCAGAGCCACACTCTGCCCTCCTCCTGGGGCTTCCAGAAAGGGGGATCCGGAAGCATGGCTGCCTCCAAAGGGGGAGCAAGAGCGGAGCCATCTTGGCTGGGGGACATCCATAGCCCTCTCCTCCTCCTCCATGAATTAGACTCAACCTCTTTTAAAGGCATCCAAGAGATATTCTGCAGCAACAGAACAAAATGTGAACTATCTGTCACGTTTGTCAATGTTTAGGATGGGGTGAATGGCATCTCCCTGAGCAGCATTTGCGCCTTGTTTGGGGAGGGAGGCTCAGTTTGTTGACCCTCATCCAGCCCATCACTGACTCTAGACGCTGGTCCATCTGTCCCCCAGTCTCCCCCTTTCTGCAAATGATTATGGGGGCTGTTTTCATCATATATGCTTTGAATATACTGTCACACAGCACCCCAGTCTCCGAGAGGCGCAAGATTTCAGGGGATCCAGGCATTTACACAGAGAGTTGGGTTTCTTTAGAAGGAGGGACGGAAGAGATGGTGGTGTCTTTTGGGTGTGGGGTTTATTTGCACCTATAGACCACATGTGCCTTCGATGGAGGGGCTCACAGCATTCACCCCGCAGGAGATCTTGCTTCTCCCAGAGTCACCGCCTTGGCATCCAACAGAAATCAAGCCTGGCACTGAAACAGCTTCTCCACCTGCAGCCTCTTCTCAGCTCAGCTCACTCACAACGGTGAAACTTTTTGACTTTCTAACTACCAGGCAGTTTGGGGGTGAGAGCAACTTCTTTTGTTATACTTCACAGTCCCCCGCCCCCCTTAAATCAAAAGCTTCCTTGTAGCTGGGCAAGGAGCGGCCACTACTTGTCTCTTTCCTGATTTCTTGGAAAAGGCAGCAGCTTCTGCGTGTGTCCCATGCTTAGCTCAGGTTTCAACGTTCAGGCTTCTGGCAGTGGGATGTGGGCCAAGCACTCTCTGGGCCAAGCACCCAGCCTTGGCTCAGGGCCTTCCAGAAGAGGCTGGGCAGCCCCTGGGTCTTGCTGGCTGGGCAAAGGGGGCCTCCCTGACCCCCAACACCCTGGGCCTGCGGACTTAAGAGGGTCCCAGGCAGGGGGAGAGAAGGAAGCAGAGATACGTGGAGATATAAAATGCCCCTTTAAAAAGCAGAGAAAGGAAATTGTGGCATGTTAGTGGGCTCTGGCCTGTTTGTCAGTCTCCCAGCACCTGCAGCACTTCTTTGTGTGGTCATTTCTCCCTCTCTCTCTCTCTCTCTCTCTCTCTCTCTCTCTGTGTGTGTGTGTGTGTTGACCTCAACCCTGAGGTTCAGCTCTTGTTGCAACACTGAGCATCTCTTTACAAGGCAGAAAGTTAAACGCTGGAACCCCCTGCCACTAGATAGAGGACGCAGGAGAATAGCCGGGCTGCTGGATTACCCCAAAGGGGCCCATCGAGTCCAGCATGGCGGTCTCCCAGTGGCCACCCAGATGTCCCAGTAAGGAATCATGCAGGGAGGACGGGAGGGACACCCAGCGAGTGGGATGCGAATGCATTTACTGCCTCTGACAGCGGAGGAAGAAGGGAGCCATCTTTGAAGCCATGCAAGGGCTTCTTAAAAACAGGACCCAGGAGGCTGCCCTGCACTGTCTTGGGCCACGAGTCCCCCTCGCTCAGGATCTCACAGCCCCTCTCCCCAGTTTAGAGAGGGGGGCGATTCCCAGACCCCCCTGGAGATGCGGGGACTGAACCTGGGTTCCCCCCTGGCAACCCCCCCCCCCCTCCGCCCTCCCTGCAGGGCAGGACAGGAAGAGCTGAGAGGGGGAAGGGGAGGGAGGGGGGGAGGGGGCGATTCCCAGCGAGGAGCTGCAGTCACTTTCTCTTTCCCTCTCCAGCCTCGCTCCCAAACTTGCGCCTCGAGGTCTGCCTGGCGACCGGTGCCGCAAGATTTCCGATTGGCCGAATATTTTCCCCTCGCCCAATCCCGGCTCGCTCTGCTGCTGGTTCCGCGGGCGGGGCGGAGAGCGGGTCTCAGACAGTCGGAGGGAGAAGGACGTCGCTGGAGTAAGAGGAGGAAAAGGAGCTTCGTTTTGGGGGGGAGATGGGGGTCCTCCTCCTCCTCCTCCGCTGGCCCCCCCTGATCCTGGGGGCGGCTGCCCCCCTGCTGCTGCTGCTCCTGGACTGCGCAGGTGAGGACTCTGCTCTGGGGCGGGCGGAGAAAATGATCCCTTCCCCGACTTGGGTCTTGTTTTGTATGCCGCCCGGGGCAGGGGCCGCTTCCCTCCTTGGCTCGGGGCTCAAGGGAAGAGCAAGACAAAGCTGGAAGGTGTTGGCAGGATTCATGGGGGGGGGGAAGTGACTCGCCTGTCCCGCCCCCCGCAGCTTCGGGGTGACTCTGGTGTGTGTGTGTGTGTGTGTGTGAGAGAGAGAGAGAGAGAGAGAGAGACAGACAGACAGACAGAGTACAGGTCTTTCCTTTTCTATTTTTTACCTTCCCTCTTCTCTTCTAACCCTCAGCCGCTCTGAAAACTCAGCTAAAAACTCAGGAGACCAGCCTGGGGGTGGGAGCTGGACGCGTGTAGAGCTGACTTCATGGGGGGCGGCGTCTGAATAAGGGGTCCCCACCCGCAATTCCCAATGTTGTTTTGTTCAGGAGTTCCCTTTCACAGCCACATTCATAATCAGGTTCGCCTGCTTTACAGTTCTGACTCCCCCCCCCCCCCCAAAAAAAATCCCCTTCCTGTTGCCTGTCAGAAATGTAGATTTTGTAAATTATGCAGGGGGCTCCTCTGTTCCGTTTCTGTACAGCCCCTTTCACTACGTTTTGTACGCTGTGTATCTGAAGAAGTGTGCATGCACACGAAAGCTTGTACCCAGAACAAACTTGGTTGGTCTCTAAGGTGCTACTGGACAATTTTTTTATTTCGACTGCGTCAGACCAACATGGCTAGCTACCTGAATCTTTATTGTAAATAATTCTTGTGGTTCTCTAATGGAAAATGGTGTGAATATAATACTATCTTTAGTTTAAAAGTTGCTTGTGCATACAAATTCTCAAAGTAACTGAAAAGCTTTAAGAACTAAAGAGTAAGACCTGTTATTTCTCTCTTAAGGGCAGGTCTACAAACTCCCCCAAACCCTGCTGAGCTTTGGGTCTCCTGATTTGGGGCTGCTGCCTGTAACACAGCAGGATTAGGCTGCTGCCTTCATCTGCAGGACCCCTAACTCTCTGCCCCCTTTTCTCTTCCTTTCCAGGCTCCACTTCTCACTCCCTGCGCTACTTTATCACAGCTGTGTCTGAGCCTGGCCAGGGGCTGCCCCAGTTCATTGATGTGGGGTATGTGGATGACGAGCAATTTGTTCAGTATGACAGTGACACTAAGGAGTATCTGCCTCGTGTCCCCTGGATAAGGAAGGTGGAAAAGGAGGATCCTCAGTACTGGCACAGGGAGACTCAGATATCTCAGGGCGCTGAGCTGGTGTTCAGGGCGGATCTTCAGACTCTGCAGAATCGCTACAACCAGAGCGGAGGTGAGTGGAAGGCAGGAGAGGAACAGAGTCACACCTCTCCCCCCCCCATAACATTTCCTCCAAGGGCCAGAATTGCAGGGAAGGGGATGCTGGGAGGAAAGGAAATGGAGGGTGGGGGTCTCCACCAGGGCAGAGGCATCTCCCCCTCCCTTAATGAAGGTCTTAATGGTGGCAGGGATGGGGTGGGGTGGGGGTGGGGGACAGAGAGGGAGACTTGGAGGGCAGAGACCCCCCCCCCAGTATGACCCTCTCTGGACCTGCACATTCTACCCAGGAAACGTCTCCATTGCCTGCGCTTCCTTCCATGCTGGGCTTGGCTCAGGCCTTCTGAGGTGGGAATCTGTCTAGTTCATTTTCCTCTGAGAGGGGAAGAGAAGGGTGGGATCCTGAGGCTGAGACAAGCAAGCCTTGAGTTCTGGTCCTGCTTAAGGAGAAGCCAGCTGCCCAGACAGAGGTGCTGATTGGCTGACCCTTCTGACCATCACCAAGCCCCTCCCTCTCCCTGGCACAGTGTTGAAAGAGAAGCCTTTTTAAGGAACACAAATGGACTGGGTTTTGGGGGGTCAGAGTGGCAACTACATGAAGTGGAGGGTGGACCAGAGCCCCCAAAGCTCCCACACCTCCAGCAAGCATTATACATCTGTACTTACTTTGATCTCTTAATGGTCTACACTTACGGAAGAGTAGCAGGACCCTTTAGAAAGGTCTTTCACCCCCTTTGTCCAGTTATGACAATTTCTGCCACACTCCTCCCCCACCCCCTGCCCCATCCAGCCTTGGAACTGTGAAGACAGGAATCAATTAAACTTAGTAAAAGCTGGTAGACATCCAGCAAAAGCCTCTTGGCACACATTTTTGTTTTTATTTTTTATTTTTGTTAAAGAAATATTTATTAAGGTTTTTCAGAACAAATCCAAATCAAAACAATACATCAAAATTAACAATCAAAAACAACACAACAAAACAACAAAAACAAAAAAGAAAAAATTATTGCTTACTTGCTCGTTTTATAACCCTCTTTCCTGACTTCCTCACATCTCCTTTTTCTGCGTTCCCCTTTACACAAATCAATTTTAGCAATTTCTTACCTTCTTTCCAATCATATTCAATATTGTACATTTCAACCTATTATGCATTTATTTTCCTTCTCTTTTAAGAAAAAAAGAAAAGAAAGTTTTATCACATGTTCTTTGTAATTTAGCTTAGTCCTTTATATCATTTGTTTAAACAGAACATAATAGTACTCTGGTCTTGCCCCTTCCTTTCCACATCATTTTTGCATATTTCTTTTTACCAAACCCCTAGTGCCCTATTATTTTTGTATCTCACATCATTTTAACATTCAAACATTTTACAATGTTTTTGAAGATATTCTTTAAATTTCTTCCATTCCTCTTCCACCGATTCTTCTCCCCGGTCTCGGATTCTGCCAGTCATTTCTGCTAATTCCATGTAATCAATTACTTGCATCTGCCATTCTTCCCGGGTGGGCAAATCTTGTGTCTTCCAGTACTTTGCGATGAGTATCCTTGCTGCGGTCGTTGCATACATAAAAAATGTTCTATCTTTCTTTAACACCAATTGGCCGACCATGCCCAAGAGAAAGGCCTCTGGTTTCTTAAGGAAGGTATATTTAAATACCTTTTTCAGTTCATTATAGATCATTTCCCAGAAAGCCTTAATCCTTGGGCACGTCCACCAAAGGTGAAAGAATGTCCCTTCAGTTTCTTTACATTTCCAACATTTATTGTCAGGCAGGTGATAAATTTTTGCAAGCTTGACTGGGGTCATGTACCACCTATAGATCATTTTCATAATATTTTCTCTTAAGGCATTACATGCCGTAAATTTCATATCAGTGGTCCACAACCTCTCCCAGTCAGCGAACATAATGTTATGACCAATGTCCTGTGCCCATTTAATCATGGCTGATTTAACTGTTTCATCCTGAGTATTCCATTTTAACAGCAAGTTGTACATTCTCGAAAGTGTCTTGGTTTTAGGTTCTAACAGTTCTGTTTCTAATTTTGATTTTTCCACCTGGAAGCCTATTTTTTTATCCAAATTGAAGGCTTCTCTTATTTGGTGATAATGTAGCCAATCTCGCACTTTATCTTTTAGTTTCTCAAAACTCTGCAATTTCAATGTATCTCAGTCTTGTTCTAGTATCTCCCAATATTTTGGCCATTTGGCCTCCATATTGAGTTTTTTCAAAGCCTTGGCCTCCATGGGTGATAGCCACCTTGGAGTCTTGTTTTCCAATAAATCTTTATATCTTGTCCAGACATTAAACAAGGTTTTTCTGACAATATGGTTTTTAAATGCTCTGTTAACTTTTACCTTGTCGTACCACAAATATGCATGCCACCCAAAAACATTGTTGAAACCTTCCAAATCCAAAATGTCAGTGTTCTCAAGAAGTAGCCAGTCTTTCAACCAGCAGAATGCTGCTGATTCATAATAAAGCTTCATGTCTGGCAGGGCAAACCCCCCTCTTTCCTTAACATCTGTCAATATTTTAAATTTTATTCTGGGCTTTTTGCCCTGCCAGACAAATTTAGAGATATCTCTTTGCCACCTCTTGAAACAATCCATCTTGTCCACAATCTGTAAAGTTTGAAACAAAAACAACATTTTTGGCAATACATTCATCTTTATAGCAGCAATCCGACCCAACAAGGAAAGGTTCAATTTTGACCAAATTTCTGGATCTTTTTTGACTTCTGACCAACATTTCTCATAATTATCTTTAAATAAATTCAAGTTTTTAGCCGTCATATTGATCCCTAGGTACTTCACTTTCTTAACCACAATTAAGTCTGTCTCCTTCTGAAACCTTTCTTTTTCCCTTGTTGTCAGATTCTTCTCTAAAACCTTAGTTTTTTGTTTGTTCAATTTGAATCCTGCCACATGACCAAATTCTTGAATCAATTCTAACACCCTTTTTGTACTAGATTCTGGCTCCTGTAATGTAAGAACCAGGTCATCTGCGAAGGCCTTAAGTTTATATTGTTTAGCTCCGACCCTAATTCCCTGGATGACCGGTCCCTTCTGACCATGTTCAAAAGCACCTCCATGGCCGATATAAATAACAATGGAGAGAAAGGGCAGCCCTGTCGTGTTCCTTTTTCAATCCTAAACTCTTCTGACACCACATTATTAACTATCAATTTTGCCTTTTGTTCTGAATAGATAAAATGCTTCTATCCCGTTTTCAAACCCCCGTCCCACTCCCATTCCCTTAAGATTTTTCTTCATAAAGTTCCAAGAAATGTTGTCAAAGGCCTTCTCCGCATCAATAAAAATTAAAACTGCTTTTGTATTAATATTCTCTTGTAATAACTCCAAAATGTCAATGATATTCCTTGTATTATCAGACAGATGTCTGCCTGGAAGAAAGCCTGCCTGATCTTTGTGAATTACTTCATTTAAGACTCTTTTTAATCTATTAGCTAAAATATCTGCAAAAATTTTGTAATCCACATTTAGAAGGGATATGGGACGGTAGTTCTTAAATTGTGTCTTTTCAGATTCAGATTTCGGTATAAGTGTGATGAAAGCTTCTTTCCACGACTCCGGAGCCTTCTTTCCCTCCAAAATCTCATTACATACCTCCTTTAATGGTTGAATTAAGTAGTCTTTCAAAGTCTTGTAATACTTGGAGGTTAGTCCGTCAGGTCCTGGAGACTTGCCTAGTTGCATGTTCTGAATGGCACCTTCAATCTCCTGTTCTGATATTTTATAATTCAATGTTATCTCATTTTCTTGAGATATCTTTTGTAATCCATTTGTTCTTAAGAATTCGTCTATCTCAGTCTCGTTCTGTGGCCCCTGGGTATAGAGTTGTTTAAAGTATCTCTGGAAGCACTTTCTAATCTCCACAGGATTCTGAATGTTTTTTCCTTCAACCTCAAGATTTGTAACCGTATTCAGCTTCTGTCTTTTTTTCAACTGCCACGCTAGCAGTTTCCCACATTTATTTGCTGATTCAAAAGTCTTTTGTCTCATTTGTTTAATTTTCCACTCAACTTCCTGATTTATCAATTTCAAATATTGTACTTGATATAATTTAATTTCTCTCAGAATCTCCTGTGACTTTGGTTTCGATCTTAGTTTTTTCTCTCCTTTTATTTTCTCCAAATTTTTTTCCTTTTTCTCATTTTGGGTTCTCTTTTTTTATGGCATTCTGTTGTATCAGAAACCCCCTCATGACCGCTTTACTTGCGTCCCAGATTACTCTTTTTTCAACTGTAGTTTTCAGGTTTACTTCAAAGTAGTCTCTCAGAGTCTTTTGGGCCTTCTTAACAATCTCTTGATCTCTTAATAAGGTGTTATTCATCTTCCATCTGAAGGAACCAGTTAATGTTAGTTTCATTTCCATCTTCACGCCATTATGGTCGGAGCAGGTTTTGGGGCAGATCTCCACCTTTCTAGTCTTTGGTGCCAGTCCTCTAGTTATCCATATTTGGTCAATTCTAGTCCAGGTCATTTGGGCTTCAGAGAAGAAAGTCCCTTCTCTCCCTAAGGGATTTTTAGTTCTCTAAATGTCAATCAGATCCATATTGTCAGTTAGTTCAAAGTTTTAGGTAGCCTGCCATCCTTTGTTATGTTTTGTCTTTGAGCTTTATCCATATTTGTAGATACCACCCCATTCATATCTCCCATCATAATAATGTTGTTATAGTCCATGTAGTCCAGCATTGTCTCATGCAACTTCTTATAAAATTCTGACTTCCCCTCATTTGGTGCATAAATTCCTAAAATCAAAATTTTTTCTCCTTGTTTTTGAATTTCAATTGCCACAATTCTCCCTTGTTCATCTTTAAAAAGCAATTTTGGTGATAGGCTTTCTTTTGCATAGATAACAACTCCTCTCTTCTTCACTCTGTCCGATGAGATAAATTCTTGGCCTAATCTTTTGTTAATTAGAACTTTCCTGTGTAGCCTAATCACATGTGTTTCCTGTAGGCAAATTAGGTCTAATTGTTCCTTTTTTAATATATGAAAAATCCTCTTCCTCTTGTGAGGAGAGTTACAACCATGAATATTCCAGCTTAAAAGTTGCAGAGACATGTTGAGATATGTCTATTTTCCTCCCACTGCTCCCCGAAGTTCTTCTCCCTTTGACGGTGGTATCACTTTCTCCGGTTCGTCAAGACCCAAGGGTGTAAGTAGAGAACTCAGTGGTCCAGGTCCTAAGGCTTCTAGTTCTTTTTCAGTCTCTTTCTGGAGGCCTTCTCCGTAATCACTCAAAATTTTTTCCTTATCTTCAACTGTTCTGATTTTAACTTTTTTCCCTCTAAAATTAAAAGATAGTCCCTGGGGGAACTCCCATCTAAAAATGATTCTGTTACTTCTCAGTAGTTTCACCAAATCTCCATAGTTTGATCTGAGGTCCAGAAGATGTTTCGGAATGTCCTTGTAAATTTCCACTCTAAAATCGTGAATCTCAAGAGTCTTTTGAAAGTGCGCACCCAGTATCTTGTCTCTTTCTTCCTTTGATCTGTGGGAGATCAGGCAGTCCCTTGACCTGACCTTCCTCCCTCCCTTTCCAAGTCTGAATGCACTTGTAATTTTAAAGTCTTTATCCTTTTCCAAAGGCCAAAATTCTGCAAACTCTTTTTTCAAAAACTCAATTAAATCCTCCTTCTCAAGTTCTGGAACTGACCTCAATCTCAGATTATTTTCCCTAGTTTTCATTTCTAACATAGACAGATATGCCTGGTGTTCACCAATCTGTTTACGCATGGGTTTGATTTCCTCTTGCACAGCCTCTACTTTCTGTCTGTTCTCCTCAGATATTTTGCTATTTGCTGTGGTGGCCTCAAATAATTTCCCAATAGATTCTGCATTTGACTTAACTTGCTCTGCATTTGACTTAACTTGCTCAGTCAGGTTGTTAACACTGGCTGTATTTTGGTCAAGTTTAGCTGATTGCTCAGTCACCTGCTTGCTCAGGCCATCTAGTTTTTCAAAAATTTTATCTCATACTGTGGTGAAGTCTCCTCCTGTGGCCATTCCTTCAGGCCCTATTTGCTCTAAATCTTCCTCTTGCGCCACAGGAATAGTGGGAACAGATGATCTACGCAGCTGTGAGATTATGCTAGGCTGCTGTGTTTTGCTTTTACTTGATCTTGTCCTCCCTCTCATTCCACTGCTGTCTATGCGTCAAGGTCAGTCTCACGATTTGTAATTCCCATGGAAATCCCCAAGTCCAGAGATGGAAAAATACCCCCAGTAGTTAGACAGCTTCAGTCTTCCACTAGAGGGACACAATGTTTATCTCAAAAGTCACAACTTATAAAGTCTTTTTCCAAGTCTTTTCAAGTTACAAAATGTCCCTTCAAATATATAACAGTTTCAAATGTCCAGAGAGCCTCAAATCCTTTAACTTGCAGAGTTAATCACAAAAAGTTACAATGTCTCCAAAAGGTGCGAGTTGCAAAATGACAGTTCTTGCAGCCTGACAGCTCAAATAGTCTGGCAGCCCGGTCTCCGAGGATAGAATAAATTTTTATAAATCCACGCAAGAAGAGGGAAAGCCAAATTCTTCCTCTTCCACCTTAAAATAAGGTGAAATTCTGTATCTGATGTTCAGATAACTATCTTTTAAAGCATAGTTCAGAGCAAAAGTATGTTACACATCCTTGCTTTAGATCTTTAAGCAGAGCCGGGAGACGGACTTCCTGGTTGCGTCTCCCGCTTCAGTGTCCAAATTACTTATTTTTTTTTTAACAGTCCGAATTTCTTAAGCTTCACCTACTCACGGTAGTTGTTTCTTAGCCAAATTGTCCCAAGAAAAAGGTCAGCGCTCCCCGACAGCAGCTTCGCGGCTTCACTCCGCGGAAAGAGCGATCGACCCTCAGCACCACGCCAACCCCGTCACTTTCCAGAGCCCCTTACGGGGTTCCTTTCCAGTTTCGGGGGACGTTTAAGGTGCCCGCTGGGTCCCACGGCCACAGGCTTCCGCTGCCTGTGGTTTTCCAAAAGGGGTCTCCGCTTCGCCGTAGCGGACGACCCTTTTCCACGGAGCTCCCTCTTCGCAGTTAGAAGAGGGCAGCCATTGCCCTTCACGCTGCCTCCGGAAGTCCACATTTTTGTTTTTAAAACTTCCTTCTGAAATGAGTCAGAAGATGTTAGTCCTTTTGAGACGTTAGTTGTGTGAAAGGAGCCAGCATGCTGGAAGGGTGGGGGGAGGTAGTTGTGTTTAGCCCCAAAGTTGAGTGACTCCCCCGTCTAATTGCAATTTTGGAGCAGAACTTCAGAAGTGGGAGCCTCTGCTGGGTCTGGAGGGAGATCTCTCTATGATTTTGCACCTTTACCTTCCAGGCTTCTATACTTCCTCACTTCCTAAGCAGGCTCCCTGCTTCAGGACTTTAGCCCTGCCCCTAACGGCATCAAAAGGTGTCCCAGCACTTCAAACAATAACTGAAGGGGAGGGGTAGAAAGGTGGGTGAGATTGACAGATGTCAGATTCACCCTCCTGCCCCTTTTGGCCCATGGGGGCAATCCAGGATCTGGGCCTGAAGCCAAAGAGATTCCCCCACCTGTGACACAGAATACTGGAGGTGGAAGGAGCCTTGCCAAAGGGGTCAGCCTGAGTGTGTCCAGAGCCCTTGTCAGGCTTGCAAGGAGAAACCCAGGGGGTCAGCTGAGACCAAGCCAGCGCTGCAATGGGCAGGTCTGCTTTTCTTGCAGTGGGATCAGGCCTGGCCTTGTCTTGCAGGCTTCCTCTTGGGCTCCTGCGAATTTTGCTTCTCCCCCTTTTAAAAATGGGGATTGGGTCCCTCCTGAGCCCCTGCACCTATCCATGGAAAATGCCCCATAAATGTCACCAAGGGGCGCCTCTCGTTTCCTGGTCATTTCTTGCAATTGCTTAGCTCAGAAAATCCCAAACAAATGAGATGGCCGCTTTAAAGGAGCCACGGACAGCCCTGGAAATGTCATCTGATTCTGTTTAAAGACAATGTTGAAGGTACAGGTGTATCGTGATTGATCCCACTTAACAGCTTGAGGAAACGGGAGGGGAATGAGCTTCATTTATAAAATGAGGGAGAAAGCAATTTATGCTGAAGAAGCAATGAGACAGAGCAACTTCCCTCCAAGCCAAAGCTCCATATCCAGACCAGCTGGTGGGATTTGTGGTTTGGTTTGTTGTTTGCATAGGCCAACTACAAACCATTGTTTGAGTGCATAAAAAGAACTATATCACCTTGGGACATGGTCTTGTAGAAGATACTATTTATTTATTATTATTATTAAATACGTTGAGTAGTTCTAGAGGGAGGACTCCAGAGCAGTAGCACTGTTACAATCATTTATCTTGCCAGAGTGAGCAATCTCCCTTCTCTCCCCCACACACCTTTCTGGGGCCTCTCCTGACCCCCCCAGCTGATTTGTGGGGAAGGAGATGGGGTGAAAGCCCCAGTTTTGTGAGTGAGACTTGTTCCTTCTGGCTCCCGCGAGAATGTGTTAGCTGAATCCAGCCCAGAAAAGCAGGATTTCCTTTGAGAGAGGCTTCTGTAATGCAAGACATTCTATACCCAAACTCAATTCAGCTGTAAGCCAAAGGCTCCTGAGATGAAAGGAGAAGCCTAAATCAGAAGTGAGAGCCACCTGGTGTCCTCTGGGACAGCCTTTCCTCCATTGCTGAGCTCCCTCAGGCTCCCTGGAAACACAAAGAGCAACAGAACTCTGTACATGGCCAGGAGCAACCATTGCCATTTCCCATCCTGCCTTGGGGTACCTGAGGTAGCTTCTCTCCATGGTTTTGGTGTGGGAAATCAAAATGGCTGTCTGCTGACCCTGCTGGCTGGCCTAGAGGAGACCGGGCTGGGATCCTCAGCACCCGTGGGCCCTGCCAGCGGTCTGGGGTCTCAGCGGGTGCCGGATGATGCCACCTGCCAAGTGAAAACACCAGATCAGTGCTTCAGATACTGAAATTGAAGAGCAGATTTAAAAGTCATGATCATTAGCATATATAAGAACATCCTCCAGTTATGTGTTCTGAATGAGAGCAGAATAATCTATATTTCCATTCAAACCAGGTGTAACTGAAGTAACAGAGGTCAAAATTTATCCATGGCACCTCTTTCCACAGCAATAAACTGGATGTACCACTGTATATCACAACCTTTCATTTAGAAACTGCAATAATAATAATAATAATAATAATGATAAATAGCATGATGGGGGAAAAGATGGTGATTGTGATACAACACTGGTGAGAAAACCACATTAAAATCTTAAAATGCTACCTACAAGAGCGAAATAAGCGAATTAGTTGATCTGAAGACGTTAACTGCAGGAAAATCCAGAGAGTTTACATTCCGCCTATACAGTACAATCATGACCCCAGAATAGGCACAGCTATGAGTTCTCTCTATTCTAGGAAACGTCTTCCCTCTGCTGCCTCCTCCTCCTCCTCCCCACTGCCCTGGTGAACTGGGGGTGGGGGGCGGCCGGGGTCTGCAGTGCTGGAGACGACAGGAAGGAAGGATGGTGTCCCTATTCCACATTCCATAGGGAGATGGGGGCTCCCACAGGGATGCTGGCTATCAGCCCCCCTTTCTCCTTGCAGCCTTTCAGAATCCATCAGGTTCTCTGGACTTCGCTCACTCCACCTGCTGATAGAGAACGGGGCCCCACACCTGGCAGTTGCTCTTCTTAAAAACCTGCCTTACCCCATGGAACTGACCTCCAGGAAAGAGTCCCTCAACAAGAGAGTTCAGAAATGGGCTAGTCCCATTCTTCCCAGCTGGTTTTAGGTGTCCGGTGTGTGTGCTGCCAGGATCCCAAACATTTTTTACTTTATTTTATTTCACGATTGTAACTGCTCGATCCTCTGCATGTTTACTTGGAAGTAAGTCCAACCCCACTCAGTGTGACTTACCTTCAAGTAAATATGCAAAAAGAAATATATGTAATATGTAGTGGGAGAATCAAAATGATCTGTCCCATTTAAGGATTATGGGACCACAAAACGATTCATTCAGAAGGCAACACAACTAAAATGAAATTTGAGGGGGGGATAATGGGGGACAACTTTTTTTAATGCTGTTGTTGCTTTGAAGATTTGGTGGTAGCCCCCTGGGGTGGGCAGGAGGGTGCAGGGACCCGCCATCTTTGACAAGGGCAGCCTGGCTTCTGCTGAGAAGGGGGGCCATTTTGAAGTGGGGCAACCCCCCCCCTTGTGGCTCCCCTTTCCCTCTCAGGCTATGAGGAAACTTCTTTTTCCAAAGGCCCTTCCATGACTGCCCTCCTTTTAGGGAACAGGTCCTTGATATGGAGAAGCTGGGGGAGAGAGATGGAGGGGAAGAGGAGACCTTCTCTCTTGAAAGGCCCCCAATGAGAATCCACTAGGAATGGGGGGGGGGAGAAATTGTGAGGCGATTAGAGAGAGGGGGGGCAATTAAAGGGGGGCTTGTAGTGTTTCCCTCAGTGAACGTGTTATGGGGATGAGCCTTCAGAAAGATACAGTGCTGGTTGATTCTTCTCCCCTCTGACTGCTGCCTCTTCCCTGAGTCTCAGGCAAATAAATCCTTTTTCCTGGGATCTTTTGCTGATGGGGGAGGGGCTGCTCTGACCCCCCTTGACATCCTGGGCCTCTTCTGGTCCTTCCAGGGATCCACATCATTCAGGAGATGTACGGCTGTGAGCTGAGTTCAGACGGGCACAAAGGAGGGCATATCCAGGACAGCTACGACGGGAGAGACTTCCTCGCCTTTGACAAGGAGACCCTCACCTGGACGGCAGCTGATACAGGGGCCCAAGTGACCAAGAGGAAGTGGGATCCTGACTTGGCCTGGAACCAGTACCAAAAGGCCTACCTGGAGGAGGAATGCATTGAGTGGCTGCAGAAATACCTGGACTACGGGAAGGAGACTCTGCTGAGGACAGGTGGGGAGGGGAGGGGGGCTCAGTGGGGCAGTTTCCCTTCAAGCTCCCCTCCCCCCCTTAACAGTCTTCCTTTCTGGACCAAACAGCAAACACTTCTCTTGGTGGGGAAGGCAGAAATAAGTTTGGGGCTCTGGGAGGAGAAAGGGGGTCACTTCAGAGTATGATTGGGAGATGCTTAAAACAACCCCCATGCACCTTTGGCTAGAATAAAGGTAAAGGTAAAGGTACCCCTGCCCATACGGGCCAGTCTTGACAGACTCTGGGGTTGTGCGCCCATCTCACTTAAGAGGCCAGGGGCCAGCGCTGTCTGGAGACACTTCCGGGTCACGTGGCCAGCGTGACATCGCTGCTCTGGCGAGCCAGAGCCGCACACGGAAACGCCGTTTACCTTTCCGCTGGTAAGCGGTCCCTATTTATCTACTTGCACCCGGAGGTGCTTTCGAACTGCTAGGTTGGCAGGCGCTGGGACCGAGCAGCGGGCCGCACCCCGCTGCAGGGATTCGAACCGCCGACCTTTCGATCGGCAAGCCCTAGGCGCTGAGGCTTTAACCCACAGCGCCACCTGCGTCCTTTGGCTAGAATAAGGGATGGCAAAAGACAAACAGGAGGAGGGGACAAAGAAACAGCAGGGAAGGGGCCAAGAAAGCAAAATGCATTTTAAATTAACTAAAAAAATAAAATGGAAATGGACAGATTTGAGGCGGGATACAGGAAAACCTTTTGCCTTTACACTTCGGTAGGGGAAAGTGGGGCAGATTGATGCAGAAAAATTCAATCTCATATTTTATGTACCAAAATGAGTCAGATAATTTAAAAATATTGCTTTATGCATGGCATAACTAATCAATATTATAATAGCAATCAAAAGAACCATTAAGGTTAGAAGATAATGAGAATATAATGACTTGGGGAAAAAATGGGATTTGTATGATTGTGCCCCACCTACGGGGCACTTTGATACATAGCGCAAATTGTATGAGAATGGTAATTATTTACAAAAAATTAATTAAAAAAGCAATTTTTGTTGTGAGATAAACCAGCCCTACAATTTGTTACTTAAAAATCTAAATTATGTATCAGAACTAACAGTGTTTCACAGATATCATAGACTTTATGGCAGGTTTTCTTAACAAAATATCAAAACTTGTATTAATCTTTCCTCAAACACCTATCCATTTAAAAAAAAACTTTGGAAAAACTTTAAAAAGTAAAAGAACTCACATTAGGTAGTCCAAAAATATGCTTAGAAAAAATAATATATTCCCTTAACGTTTAGCTTCTTTTGCCCATTATATCCACTGAAGTCAAAAGAAAAAGTATAAAGAGATGATATTCGAGATGCGCCCTTTGAGAAATTTGGCAACTGCAAAACAGCATCCTTGAACTCAACACTTGCCTTATCTTCTACAATAGGGAAGACAAACATACAAGACCCTGGATATTTCCTGAGATATGACACTTTATAATCTGTCATTTTATGTTTAGAAATGACTTTGGCCACATAGTAAACAACAGTTTTTATTCTTTTCAAATTTCATGAGTAGGAAATCAGTTTAGAGATTTCATGCAAACTTGTATAAAAGGTAAAGGTACCCCTGCCCGTACGGGCCAGTCGTGACCGACTCTAGGGTTGTGCGCTCATCTCACTTAAGAGGCCAGGGGCCAGCGCCGTCCGAAGACACTTCCGGGTCATGTGGCCAGCGTGACGAAGCTGCACTGGTGAGCCAGCACCAGTGCCGCACACGAAAACGCTGTTTACCTTCCCGCTATAAAGCGGTACCTATTTATCTACTTGCACTTAGGGGTGCTTTCAAACTGCTAGGTGGGCAGGAGCTGGGACCGAAACTTGTATATTGGGGCACTATTGTACATTAGTGGGTCACTTTTATACGTATCAATGTGCCCCAACGGACATTTTCAGAAAACTAACAATTATTAATAAAACCACTGAACTTATTTAAAAATCATGTGTAATACTGATTACTGAGTGGGATAATTTACCTTTGGTATTTTTAAATCTTAACTAAATGACGAAAAACAACATTGGAACACTTTTACATTTCACGTAATATTTTTAGTTGGCCGCACTAAAAACACACATACTCTCGTCAAACGCCAATGGCGAATTGGCGGGCAGCGCGGTCGCAACTGTCATACTCACACATGTAAAGACACGTTTTAGTGATGTCACGACACAAACATTTATCGATATTGAAATATTGTTGATGTGTCAATGTGCCCCGCCTCCCCCTACATACCTATGGGGAAAGTCTTTAAAACTAAATTAATTAACCTTTTTTTAAAATAGAAAATGTGTAGGGAGCCTGTGAAATACGGATGCAGCCCCCTCACTAAGTCTGTAGGTTAGCCACTCTTGGCCTAGAAGCAGAAAACCTGCACATAGTGAGAGAGTATGGGAATTCCCTCTTCTACCTTCTGTTACGAAAAAGGAGCAATGCTCCGGCGAGCTGCAGCTGGCTGGAATGCCAAACAGGATGTTGATGTTTGTGACTGTACCGTGGGAGCGAAAGGACAGTCTGTTCACTGTACTGAGCACCGGATGTTAGCTCAGTGTGTCACCTGACATGTACTGGAAGTACAGGGGTGGAGTCTCTCTCTCTGCTGTTGGTGTTTGGAGAGTGCAGACATGTTTCTCTGTACTGCTGCATAGACAGAAATAAAGGCATGTAAATACATTTCTGTCTGTCTCTTTCCCCCTCCTGGGGAATGCAGGGAGGAGGGAAGAGTGGTGTGTTCTTCTCACGTTTGAGGAGAATCGCCGATAGAGACCCCACCTGTCTCCTGCCGGGAGTCGCAGACAGGGAGGTCAACAGTAATCTAAGCCGGGTGCCTGGAGAAAGGCAAATTCCTCTGACATGGCTCAAGATTACAACACCTTCTTCTATTTTTTATTTGTGAGGAATTTTACTTTTTTCCTATGGGGAACATTCAGAAGTGTCATCTTCCCCAACCCCTTGCCTTGAAATGGTACAGTCCCCTCTTCTGCCTTCAGGAATCTGGCACAGGAGCCAATCAAATGATCAAGTGTTTGGACTGGCTTTCTTCCTGTCTCTCTTTATTAGCTTTGCTTATATGAACATTAATTAAACATAAAATAATTCTAGCACCCTCCCTTTTTGCGGACTGACACATATGTATTAGCCGTGCTTAGAGAGATCTGAGCAATTTCATCTATGGGGCCTGGTGATAATTCACCCCAGAGACACTGAGCATATTTCTTGAGGTTGAGGATTTCATCTCAAAAGCCACATTGAAGTGTTTTCAAGGGTGACAACGTGCAAAAGAGGCTGGGAATCATCCTCTTTGGGACGGAGGTTCTGCTGAGGACAGCTGAGGGGGTGGGGTGGGGTGGGGAGGTTTTGTTTTGGGCTTCTGTGGGTAAAGGGCTTGACCTTCCTTCCTTCCTGCTCCCCCCAGCAGAGTCATATTCCCTCCTAGACCCAAGTTAACCAGTCCAGGCACTGCAAAGTGGGTGGGATCCTGGAACAGCCCCTTCAGACAACAGCTACCCAGGGAGCCAGTTTTTGAACAAGGGTTACATTCTGTGAATTGTGCCTCAAGCCAAAATTGTGTATAGTCAAAACACATTGGACTCAAGGGCGATTGGGTTGCCAAAGTCCTCCTTCCCCAGATGCCTGCCTCCTCTTTTTGGTTTTTAGAATATTTTTGGCAAGTGCGTAAATCTGTATGTGCACAAGTTCAATGTGCGCAAGTTGCTGGCTTACTGGGCCTCCTGGTCTGCCCTTTCCACTCCAGGGGAGAAGGGAGATGGGCCCTTTCCAACCTCCAGCGACCCTTTCAGGGCAGGCGGGAGAACCATAAAGGAGCTCTGTCTTTCCCAGGGCTGTTGGCTTTGCTCACTAACTATGGAGCTGAAAAGTCCCGGAGAACAGAGAGCAGTGAGTCCAGCATTTCTTCCCCCTCAAGAGAGGAACCAGGATCAGCCTGAGCTGCCCTCAGTTCATGACTTGCAACTTGGAAGGATCTGAATGAATCCCGCCATTGGGGACCGGGTGAAATTTGCCCCTCAGCCTAGAGGCAGCTCCCTGGGACAATCTTGGAACCACAAGTTGTCATATTTAAATAGTGTTAGAGCTTTATAAAGATGATAAATTATGTTAATTTGTATGCTGTCCTTCCTCCCAAAGGAGTCTGTTTTGTCAAACAAAGGATAAAATATCTGAAAACAGTTCCACCATAGACACTGACTGGGGAAGATGCCAAGGGAGGTTGAGGAAATCCCATTTATTCGCAGTTCTTTTTAATTTCTGCAGATGTGATATTGCGACTAGGTTACCCCTTGGGTCCCTGCTCCTCTGCTCTTAAAAAATGCAGGATTCCTCCAGGCTCCCGTTGTGGATGTCTCTCTGTTAACCCCTTTTTGCAGAGGCTCCGGTGGTGAAGGTGACCAGGAAGGCAGACTATGACGGCCTGGAGACCCTCGTTTGCCAAGTCCACGGCTTCTACCCCAAGGAGATTGAGGCCAACTGGGTGAAGGACGGGGAGGTCTGGCAGGAGGGCACCCTCCGAGGATTGGTCGCCCCCAACTCGGACGGGACCTACTATCTCTTCCTCAGCATCAAGATCGACCCCGAGGAGAGGGAGTGCTTCCGGTGCCGCGTGGAGCACGACAGCCTGGAGAAGCCTCTGGACGTGGCCTGGGAGAAGGAGCCTGGTGAGAGAGAGACAGACAGACAGACAGACAGACAGGAGGGGAAAGGGGTGGGCTCTGGGAGGGGAGTTTCCACCCAACTCCTCCCTTCAGCAGCAGCACAGCTCAGATGGGGAACCCCAGTTGGGTCCTGTCTACGTCTCTGGAGGGAAGCAGCTGAATCGGAATCTGTAGATGCCATTTCTCACAAGTGTCTCATAGGCCTTAAACTCAAATTGGATGTCGTAGGTAAAAACTGGCCATCACCTTCTTGCCTTTAAGCCTAAGTAGTAATGTCAAAGAATGTGGGCACATATTTTACTTCTTCAAAATCAAATTTACCCACAGTCACTGCGACTGAAAAAGGGGCAATGAACTTAAAAGGAGTCCCAAACTGTACTTCACAGTGAAAAAGATGCTCACTCACTCTTCCTCTCAACCGTGCCCAGCTACAAAAAGGTGATATTCATCCCTACTCAGGCCAAACAGCCTCACACCGCTGGGAAGAGCAAGCAGGAATTTTAATAACAACTCTTGTCTCTCACACACCGGCAGGGAAGCTGTGCCTGCAGGAACCAAAGCAGAATGTCTAAGAGCAAGACTCCCTTTTCCCCAGCAGGAGCCCATGAACGCACATCCCCACCCACACCCCAGACTCCCCTTCTCACAGGCAGGCAAGCGAGAATTATGGAAGCGGCCCTTGAGCCAAAGACTCACCCAGGCAGGGTAGAGGGGACCAGGGCTCACTCACTAGCGCTAACAACTTCAGAGATTCCACCCAAACAAAAAAACCTGGACATTTTGCCTCATTTTAAGAATCTGTCTGGACAGACATTTTAAGTCTGAAAAAGAGGGCGTGTCCAGCAAAAACCGGACGTATGGCAACCCTACACAAGATGCTTTTTCCTAAGGGTTTGTGCCTTCCCTGAAGGCCTGTAATGCTGGGCTCTCAGAGGGGGGTCTCAGAGGGGAGGGAATCCCTTCCTCTCAGGGTCAGGACAGAGAAGGCTGAAGCGCCTGAGCAGGAGGAAACCTGCTTTTAAGTCTTGAGTCTGTGATGAAACAGGTGCGCCTGTCAACTGTCTTCCTAAAATATATTGGGGGTTTTAAAGACCTCTAATGCTGAAAACATAAACTCCCTTGTATCGGGGCCACTACAGAGAAGACCTTGGCCTGTAAGGAGAGAGAGAGGGCCTGCTTTTCACACATAAAATCCTCCCGGGCTCATAGCTCAGCACCTCCACTCAAATCTCCTGCTTGAGGCCTTGGGGAGCTGCTGCCGCCAGTCTGAATAAAAATGTCTCTTGTCCCCTTTTAGTCAACCTGGGGCTCATTGTGGGAGCCATTCTGGGTGTCATGGCTGCCATCCTGCTGGTCTCTGGAATCATCTTCTTCATCCGCAGTAAGTAAATCCTGGATGCGTTTGCTGCCTCTCCTGTGTCTCCTTTTTTAAGCCTCCGACTGGGAATGTGCTGGTGGAGCTTCCTGGAAACTGCCCCTTGTATCCCTACAGAGACCCCTCCCCATAAAACACCCTGTGAACATGAACCAAAAGTCATAGTGGTCATTGCTTTGTACTCACTCTGTGCTTAGGAAATTCACTTTCCACCTGACATTTTAATCCATCCTAAGCCTTCAATCCTGTGAACAATTAGCAGGGAGCCTTACTTACAAATCTTTAGGCGCCAGGCAAAAACATTTCTCTCAAACCAGGCCTTGAGCTTTTTAAGTGTGAGTTACTGGTTTGTTTTTGTTTTATCATGTATTTTGTGCTCTCATTTTGTATTTTTATTTGGAGAATCACCGAAATAATACTCCGAAAATGAATGAAGGGACTGGATAATGTTTCCTTCCGGCCTCTTGGAATTTGTCCACTGCCTAGTTTCCCCATGTTGATTTTCTGATTTAATTTCCTCAGTTTTTTCTACTTCTTTATAAAATGAGTTCTTTGAAAAGCTCCCCTTCCTTGGAGGTGTTTGGAAGAGACAGGAGAAGCATCTGCTGGGAAGGTTTCAACATCTGAGAGCCAAATTGTCGAAATGGATTTGAGTGGCCTCTGGATGTCCCTTCCAGCTCTGACCTTCTGCTTTTGTCTCTGCAGGGAAACAGAGCGAGAAATCAGCCTACAAAGCAGCTTCAAGTGAGTGACTCCTCCCCTCTCTCTGTCTGACATATTTCCCCCCAATATGGAGCAGGAACACATTACAAACAGACCAAACCAAACCTGGTGGTGGCCTAGTCCTGCAGCCCAAGACCCTGATGGGAAGCTTCAGCCTGTCTGCTCAGCCTGTCTGGGGACAGCAAGGGGTCCCTCAGGGCCAGGAAAAGGCTGCAGAGAGACTGTCGGCTGAGGGAGGGGCTCCAAGAAGGAGCAGGAGGAAGAGCCGAGGGGGGGGGAGAGGGGTCTCTGGTGGTTTAATCTACTGGAACCTGAAGCTAAATATTTGGTTCATTGGCTCAAGTATGTGGGTGTTAGGAATCCTCCGTTCTGGATTTGACACCACTGCTCTCCCTCCCCAGCTTCTGCCTTTCTGCCCCCTTCCTGCCTAGATCACACCCACCCCTGCTCTAGTCCCCCGCTGCCTCCATGCCAGGCTGTGCCCATCTCTCTGCCCTCCAGCATCTGCTTCTCCCCCCACTGCTGTCCTTGAGCCCCCTTGCCTCTGGGCTGCCTGTCCCTGAACTCTTCTTAGGCCCCCCCCCATATTGAGACCTATTTGGGATGGGGTTGGAGAAGGGCTGGGGGGTGGGGGTGGGATCTCCCTCCCCGGGATCCTAACTCCTGTGTTTCCTCCCTGTGTTTCAGCAAGTGACCAGGGGTCTGCCATCTCCACCAAGGGTAAGTGGGGGTGCAGGTGGGGGCAAAGTGGGGCTCTTGCAGAAGACTCTGTGGGGAACATCCCCAAATGGGGAAAAGCTCCTGCTTTCCTGTTACCCACATTGGGAGTCATAGTTTGGGTTCTGAATGCGAGTCACATTTTGGGTGCTGTAAGGGATTTCTCCTTCTACTTAATAGTAGGACTGCTGTGTGTCCTTCTGGTATTCCCCCAGAGTGTGCAGCTTGGCTCACTTGCTTGAGCTGCCCTCTGCAGGCATTTGCTCTACAGGTCCATTTTGGTGACGCTCCCAGCATATCTCAGATCTGATTTGACATGATGAGGGATGGTGGCTTTCCTTGGGAGGCTGGACTAGACGCCCTTTGGGTTCCCACTCACTTTGTAATGCTGATGCCCCCACACCATGATGTTGGCTTAACTTTGAAACACCCCTGCTCTTTATTTTTGCAGTTTCATACCAGCCCAGTGTGTGAGATGAGACCAGAAGGAGCCTGCCCAAGTGTTGCTGTGAATTGCAGAGACTCAGAGCCCCTCTTCTCCTTTAATGCTGTTTCTGATGTTTCTTAATCCTGGCTCTCACTCACCCATTGTGACTCCAGCTGTAACTAGAATTTGAGGATAATCATGTTTTTCTGATGAATTTTGGCTAATTTTGCTTTGTAGCTGATTTTCAGAAATGTGTTTGTATTCATGAGAAATGTGCTGGATATACACAACTAAAAGCTTTAAAAAGGGGTGGGGAGATTGAGCAGTGATTTTGATGGTTTCTCTTGGTTTTTTGTTGCTGTGGATCCCACCACAAGCCTTTCCCCAATCTTGTGTCACTCACTTTCCATCCAAATTGAAGGAAAGGCAACATCTGAGAACTGCTTTAGGTGTATTA
This sequence comes from Podarcis cretensis, assembly GCF_951804945.1. Taxonomy (NCBI): domain Eukaryota; kingdom Metazoa; phylum Chordata; class Lepidosauria; order Squamata; family Lacertidae; genus Podarcis; species Podarcis cretensis. The sequence goes on from NC_137171.1 coordinate 121,680,654, forward strand.
TGCATGAAATAGGCTAAGCTGTTACTGCCTACCTGCCTCTTGGGCCGCCCAGCCTTTGGCTAAACAGATGTACTGTCTGATCCTGCTGGCAGCCAAGGAGGAAGCCAGCAAGGAGAAGAGGCAGATCAGGAGCTTCATGGACACAGTTTGATCTGAAATAAGCAGCCCCTTCTTTTGGGCTTCAGGCCTTCAGTTCATGAGACTTATAGCCTGGTCCCCACAGCCTTCTAGGAGGGGTGACCCACTGGGAGTGGGACCACATGAACTCCTCCAAGTAAACTAGTTTTGCTGCCTTCAAATTGCCTAATATTTATCTCGCCCATTCTTGCTTTTCCACCTGTGGCCCTTGAGGAACATACTCCTCCCACCTGCAGTTCCCTCCATCTTCCTTCCCTTCTCATAGGCTGGCATTCCTTAAGGAGAGTCTTTCCTAGAAATAAGAATGCACTAACACCTGGGACGCAGGTGGCGCTGTGGGTTAAAGCCTCAGCGCCTAGGGCTTGCCGATCGAAAGGTCGGCGGTTCGAATCCCTGCGGCGGGGTGCGCTCCCGCTGCTCGGTCCCAGCGCCTGCCAACCTAGCAGTTCGAAAGCACCTCCGGGTGCAAGTAGATAAATAGGGACCGCTTACCAGCGGGCAGGTAAACGGCGTTTCCGTGTGCGGCTCTGGCTCTGGCTCTGGCCAGAGCCGCTTCGTCACGCTGGCCACATGACCCGGAAGTGTCTCCGGACAGCGCTGGCCCCTGGCCTCTTAAGTGAGATGGGCGCACAACCCCAGAGTCTGTCAAGACTGGCCCGTACGGGCAGGGGTACCTTTACCTTTTTACCTTTAACTCTCTTAGGCCTCAATGGATTTGCTGCACCTTGCTTTGAAGACACTGGATGTAATTAATACTATTCTTCCTTTTGTAATATCCATTGGACTGAAATAAACAAGGGTGCCCTCCCTTTGTCTTTAGTGGTTCTTTCCTTCTTATCACAGAAGTTCCAGAGATTTTGAAGTCCTGGCAGGGAGGAGCCAATAATTGGTCTTCCCTGTGCAGCGCGACTGAAGAACTAGAGTCCAAAGTGAGATGGGGACAAAATCTGTGGTTTTGCAGGGGTGGGATTAAGTTACATGACGCCAAGAGGGTCTGAAGTCTGCTCAGTGCCTGGATTGGGGACCACCTGGATGCTGCCTTTGGTTCCAGGATGGAAGAAAGGAGGGTTGGGAATACAGTCATACCTCGGGTTAAATACGCTTCAAGTTGAGCCAATGTGTCCCTCAAGCACGCAGATCTTGTGTAGATCCAGCCCTGGACTAGTGGGGCTCCCTTTGGCCTAATCTAGCAGCCTCTTGTGTTCCCATACCCTAGAAGAAGCACCATTCTGCAGCCCCCCAGAGACACAAAATTTCAAACTTCAAAGAGTTATGTGCACACATTTTATTCTACAAAACGCCGCTTTCATGCCATCGTAGTCCTGGACAATCAACAGCAAGAGACCAAAAGTGCCTTAAGATATTTTTGCAACATACTCAGAAACACTAAGACATACGGGACCAAGAGACAGGATTGGGAAAGAAGCCAGACCCCATATTTTAAGCAACTCGAGATGAAATTCTCCATCCGCTTACCTGGGAGTAAGCCCTATTGAACTCAGTAGGGCTTACTTCTGAGTAGAAGGCTGCACTCGGAAAGGATCAGCCAATTAGGTGAGTCTCCTAGTAGCCCCATCATGGCAGGAATTCAGGGCTGTGGCCCAAGGTCCCGCTCAGCAGAAGGCACAGAGACCCCCTTCTAAACGCAGTTATGCCACACACATGACCACCTCGAGAGGGGGATCCCAAAAGACCACTCAGCCCAGAGTTACTGCGTCCTCCTGTGCGGAAGTCACTCAGCCTGGCTCCTTTGCACCAGGCGGTAATAGGGGCCCCTCCGGCTCATCAGCTCAGAGTGCGTCCCCTCCTCCACAACCTCCCCACCCTCCAGGACGACGATCCTGTTCGCGTTTTCCACCGTCTGCATCCGGTGAGCGATCACCAGCACCGCCCTGGCCTGGCCGCTCATCAGTGACTGCTGGATCTAGGAGAAGCAGCCAGAAACCCCCTCTTAGATTTATTTTATTTATTTATTAGGTTTATATCCCAGCCCTCCTCCAAGCCCAAGGTGACGTATATGGGGCTCTTCCTCACAACCCTGCGAGGTAGCCTAGGCTGAGAGGCAGGGATGGGCTCAAGGTCACCCAGTGAGCTTCAAGGCTGAGTGGGGATTTGAACCCAGGGCCCAGTCTAACACACTAACCACTGGCTGTGTGTGTGTAAGAGAGAGACTGAGAGGTTTGTAAGCATTATGAATCCTGCTGTTTTCCCACACAAGGATATAGAGCATGGAGTGCTCCATATTTTTTATTATTATTATTATTATTATTATTATTACCCTGCCCATGTTAGGTAGCCCAGCATTTGGGTGGCAGAATAGCATGTGGCCCAGGATAGATATAATTTTGTCATCCTAAGGTTGGCCAAACTGGAAAAATAATGATGGGAAAAACTGAAAGGATAAGGTCTAAAAGTTGACTAGCACTGGAAAATGCAAGTCCATTTATTAATATTATAATTATCAATAACATAGGTAAAGGCAAAGAACCCCTGGATGGTTAAGTCCAGTCAACGGTGACTCGGGGGTTGTGGCGCTCATCTCGCTTCAGGCCGAGGGAGCCAGCGTTTGTCCACAGACAGCTTCCTGGGTCATGTGGCCAGCAGGACTAAACCGCTTCTGGGGCAGCAGACCACCGTGATGGAAACCAGAGCACATGGAAACGCTGTTTACCTTCCCGCCGGAGCGGTACCTATTTATCTACTTGCACTTGTGTGCTTTCGAACTGCTGGATCGGCAGGCACTGGGACAGAGCAAAGGGAGCATTTGGGTGTCAGAATAGCATGCAGTCCAGGATACACACTAATCATCATAATCATAATAATTTATTCTTTATACCCTGCCCATCCAGCTGGGTTTCCTCAGCCACTCTGGGCGGCTCCCAACAGAATATTAAAACCACAATAAAACATCAAACTTTAAAAAGTTCCCTGACAATATAATTTTCTCATCCTAAGGTTGGCCAAACTGGGGGGAAATGATGGAAAAAACTGAAAAGGCAAGTTGATCTGGTCCCCAGTGAACATTTTACTAAAAGCTGCCTGGCACTGGAAAATGCAAGTCCGCTTATTAATATTATAAATAACAATAATATAAAACCGCCGCACCCACTCATGGCTAACGCTTCTCATGTCAACCAAGTCCCACAATTCCTCCCCCCCCCCGACACTCACGGCAGCTTCGCTCTCCACATCCAAAGCACTTGTGGCCTCATCCAGCACCAAGACCTTGGGGTTCCGGATCAGGGCGCGGGCGATGGCCAGGCGCTGCTTCTGCCCTGCGGACAGCTGGCCTCCCTTCTCCCCGACATCTGCAGGAAGGCAAGAACGAGAGAGAAGGGGTGGGAAGAGGGGAAAAGAAAGCCTGGTTGCCAGAGGAGTGGGAGTGGTGGCAGGGGTGCAAAAGGTGAGTCGCAGGTAAAGGAGGGTCCCGAACTCCTGGGTTCATTTGATGGGATGGAGTGAGCCGTTGGGTGGGGGGTCGGGCACAGTGACAAGAGGAGCTGAGGCTCAGAGTCTGGAATTCTCACTCGTCACAAGGGCCTGGAGCCCCACCAATTTTCCTGGAGGAATTCAGTGGGCCACAGAAATTCATGTTATCTCAGAGAGGGTAAGAATCAGGCCAGAAGAGACAAAAGAAGACGGGAGGAAAGAAGTTTCACCCACCTGCGGCGAACCCTCCTTCCAGCTCATTGATGAAGCCTAAGGCGTTGGCTTCTCTTGCCGCAGCCGCCACCTCTTCCTGGCTGCAATCCTGCACCCCATAGGCGATATTGTCCCATATGGACCCAGAAAAGAGGACCGGCTCCTGTCCCACCAGCGCCACCTGCAAGCAGAATGAGGTGTGATGACTAGAGAGAAATTGGATTCATTTTGCATTTAAAGCACACTCCACCATATTTGCACCTTCTCAAACAATATAAGAACCGAAACACAGGCGAACCTTCAACATTAACAATTCTCTGAATTTTGCAACCCTGTTTCCCAACTCGAAGCGTTACAAAAATGTGCATAAGAAATGAAGATTTTAGTGAAAACAGCCTACAAAAATGCTTTTTCATTGGGAGAAATTGCTTGCAAAAATGTGTGCATTAGTCAAATCTGCAGACAATAGCATGTTCATTAGGAGAGATTTGCACTGAAATATTGAAAAATTTTCATGCAGATTTTTAAAAGCAAAAGCCACAAATTGCTGCATTACTGTACAGAACTAAATTAAAGTTGGAAAGATGAGAAACTGAGTGAACAGGAAGGGGCAGGTCCTTCCATCCTTTCAAATATCTGAAGGGGGCTCTCGTATCCCCTCTGAACCATCCCTTCTCAAGGCTCAACAGCCACAATTATTCCTTGCAAGCATCTCCTTATGGGAACTCGTCTCTGGTCACCCTCCCCTGGAAAAAAACCACAGTTTACAGCTTAAGTACCAGGCTGGGATGTGTTTGTGTATCACGAAATCTTGGTGGGCACGGCCTTTTGCAACCCACATTTCCTCTCCATTGCTCAGCCACACCTTGTTGTTTCCTGTTTTGCAAAAGATGCTTCCTGTTTTGTGAAAAACAGAACCGCCTTCCCCTTGGCACTGACAACTCTCTAACATCCCAAAAGTCCTTTGGAACTCCCTGCCAATTGACATCAGGCAGACGTTTTTGCTGTATTCTTTTCCGGGCCTGCTAAAACATACATGTTCAGGCAACCCTATCAAAATTTGGGGAACACTAACAAGCGTTTCAATCTGGGTTTTGTTTGTTTGTTTAGCTTATGGTTGATTTTAATTATATTTCAATGCTGTAAATAGTTGTTTTCAACTTTTTCAACTTTTTAAATTGTTTCTTCTTGCTAACTGCTTTGAGGTTTTATTACAAATAAGTGGTATATAAATCTTGTGAGAAATGAATAATTTGGGAGCCTATGTCCTTTTAAAATATAGGGGTTTTTTTTGGGGGGGGGGTTATTGGGCTGTTGTTTTTATTTGGATTATGGATTTTAAAAAAATCATTTATACTTTTCAGATATATACATTTCACTGATTTTACAATCGTTATGACATTTTAAAACTTGACTTTCTTCCCCCTCTTTAATCCTGCCACTGTTTTTATCTGTTTACAATTTATCTGTAAATATTTAATAAACCATTTCCATTCTTTTATTTAAAAAAACTTGTTATCTTGATTTCTTATTCTTCCAGTAGAGTTTCGCCATTTCTGCATATTCCATAAGAAAGAATGGATTATGGATTTTGTGTTTTTTATATTATGATTTTACAGTGGACGCTCGGGTTGCAAACATGATCTGCGTGGGTTGCAATTCAGCGCTTCTGTTGATGTGCGACCGCATCCCTAACCCAAAAAAACGCAACCTCAAGCGTCTGTAACCCGAGGTATGACTGTATTCTGTAAACCACCCTGAGACCTGAGGGCACACGGCGGTATATAAATTCAATAAATAAAATGAATAATAAATAATGAAGGGGAAACAGGAGTTTGATGTCAGACACCCTTTGTGGCCCCCCTGGCTCACCTTGCTGTGCAGGTACTTGTGCTCATAATCCCGGATCGGGACCCCGTCCAGCAGGATCTCCCCAGACTGGGGCTCATAGAACCGCTCCAGCAGTGCCACGCAGGTGCTCTTCCCACTGCCGTTGAGACCCACCAGCGCCACCACCTCCCTGGGACGGAGCTCAAAGGAGACGTTCTGCACAGGAGGAGCGAGGAAAGGAGAAAAAACCAGGGCTGTGATTCACCTATGGAACTCACAGCCACCAGACAGCTATAAACCTAGATGGGGTTTGAAAGACCGTTCTACAATTCCCAGCGTGGTTTCAACAAGCCATCCCTCACCACAGGGAACTCTGGGAAATGTAGCTCCCTGAGGGGAATAAGGGGTCTCTCAACCACCCTCAGAACCCTTAGCAAACTACAGTTCCCAGGATGCTTTGGGGTAAGCCAGGACTGTTTAAAGTGGTATGATGCTGCTTTGAACCTTTGGCCCAAATGGGGTTTAAGGAGGGCTGGCCCACCGCATTGGGAGGTCGGTCTATGGGGTCCCCGTTCTCACTTAAAGAGACAGGCCTCCCCATAAGGCCGTGAAGTCCAGAATCTCAAACTGCCTCCCAGCACCACTGAGCCAAGATTCTCTGCTCCAACATCCTCAGGGGACCGGACTCTTGGCCATGTACCTTTAAGACCTGAAGATCAGGGCGGGAAGGATAGCAGAAGGAGACGTTCCTGAAGGAGACGTGACCTCGGAGGAAGTCCGGGGCCAGCGTCCCCTCAGTGCGAACGGACGGTTCCCGGTGCAGGTAGGCAAACACTTTTTCTGCAGCTCCCACATTGCTGAGCGCATCTCCGTATATGTACATCAGGGTCTGTGAGGGGTGAAAGAAGAGCAAGGCGAGGAGGTTTGTCAATATGCTAAACTTATTTCACAATCCCACAATTAGGGGAGCATTCGCTTTATCCTTCTCTTAAATCCAGGGAGTGTCTCCTCTGCAGAGGGAAAAAGGGATTTATTTATTTTTGGTGATGATATGGACTCTTTAAGAGGCAGAAAATAAATGTCCAAGTTACTCTGCTTGAGAATTAAAGACCGCGAATCTCTATCCGTATCGGGACACCTGGGTCTTTTTGCTCTTCTCATTTCTGGAATTCAGCATGTATCAGGAATATACTGATAAATAAGTATACTTTTCAGATCAATTGGTGGAGACCCAAATCCACAGTCTCATCCAGTCCAGATTTATCTACAGCTACTTTGTGGACAGGGAGGTAATAGAGAGGAGGGTAAAAAGATAAAAACCAAACGGGACGTTCTTTCAATGTAGTCTCTTTGGCAACAGCAATTTCCCCTCTCTTTCAGTTTGTTTAAAATATAGGGGGTCAAAGGAATTAAAAAGGATTTAAAGAGATTCAGAGGTTTTGAAGGTTAAAAGTCCTTAAAATAAGTTTTAAAATCAGTTTTCAAAATGTGGAGATATAGCCAACAGGAAATCAGGGCGAGGGCTGCAAGGCTTTGTTAAAACAAATTTATGACGCTGGCTTCACGAAGTTCTACGGTGCAAATTCCTGGAGTTGCCAGAACACATAAAACAACCTTGCCTTCAATAAGAGGAATTTTAAAAAGAAAAAAAGAGGGGAGAGAAGCCAGCAAAGCAAAGCCCTGTTGTATAATTAAAAGGGAATATGCAGAGCTCTGATAAGGTTTAAGGACGCTCTCAAGGTAAATTTCAAAAAATGAAGTATAAACACCGACAAATGGGAAACTCTGGCCTGCGAACACGCCAATTGGAGAACAGCCTTTACCAAAGGTGTCATGGATTTTGAAGATGCTCAAACTCAGGACGAAAGGGAGAAACTAGCTAAAAGGAAGGCACATTTGGCAAACCCTCACCGTGATCAGCTCCCGCCCAGAAACCTACAAACTCACTGTTAAGACCAGGGTTATGGAAGACAATCTTACTCGGCTGTGAGGGATCGCCAGCGAAGAAGACCTTGGCACCATCTTGGCCCTGGCCCTTCAAGGCCAAAATGGGAGTTGCCAGCAGCTCAAGACATTTTGCCACCTGGGCCAGCTGGTGCCGAGGAAGGATAAAAATTTCTTTTTGTACGCTACTACGGCAGCAAGGATTCTTCTAGGAAAGTATTGGAAGACACAAGAGCTACCCACGCTGGAGGAATGGCAGGCGAAAGTGATCGACTTTATGGGACTGGCAGAAATGACCGGCAGAATCCGCGACCAAGAGAAAGAGACTGTGGAAGAAGACTGGAAGAAGTTCAAAATATATCTTAAGAGCTACTATAAAATAGAGGAGTGCTAAAATGCTAAGGGAAAGGAAGACGTAGAATTATAGCGGTAAATTTTGTTTGATTTAGGGTGAAATTGAAAGGGAGAATGAATTTATATTTAATTGGCTAAAAGGGTTGTTGAATAATTGTTAAAAATAAAAGGATGCAAAAAGGGGAAGGTATGGGGAAGTCCGAGAAAAGAGGCTTATGGAAATAAGGTTAAGAAATTATGATTTTATGTGTTTGTTTCTATGTTGTTTTTGTTGTGTTTGTTAAAAATTGGAAAATTAATAAAATTTTATTTAAAAAAAAAAAAAAAGTCTGTAAACTTTTTCAATACGCAATTACAGAAGCGAGAATACTTCTGGCCCAAAAATGGAAACAGGAAGAGCTACCGACGGTGGAAGAATGGAGACTGAAATTGACTGATTATGCAGAATTGGACAAACTAACAGGGAAGATTCGGTATCAACGAGACCAAAAGTTCATCGAGAACTGGGGAAGATTTACAGATTATCTGAAAAGCATATGTGATGAACAGATAACGTTTGTTGTTTTTCAAGAGACTCTGTGAAAAACAGAGGAATATTGTTAAAAAGAAAATAAGAGGAGGGAAGGAGATATCTAAAGGCAATACTAAGTTAAGAAATGTGTTAATAATATTGATGCAAACGAAAGATCGGCAGAGGAGCTGAGGGAAGTCAAAAAAAGAGATGAATGTGTGATAAAATGTGAAATGATTGTGGAAAATGATTAAAAATATATATATATATATTTTAAAAAAAGACATTTTGCCACCTGAGGCAGCAAACCTACAGAGCTGCCACTGGTTAATGCTGAACCCAATGGACCAGTGGTCTGACTCAATATAAGGCAGTTCCTTGAAGGATGTAGAAGCAGAAGATGGACACAGTATGTGGAGAATGAAGGGAAGGGCAGGAGCATCACACCCATTTAAAAAGCTGAAAGCGTGACTCCAGTTGCGGAATAGCCGGAATGCCATTCAAGGCTGGAATGCCAGCACTGTTGCAGCCTCCCGTTGCGGATTTTCACCCACCTGTATGTAGTCCCCGAAGTCCATCTGGTAGAGGATGAAGGAGAACAGGTTCCCTTGGGTCATGAGGCCAGAACGGATCTGCTGGTACCCAGAGTGAAGCATGATCAGTTTCAGACCCAGCTGTAGGAGCTAGAGAGAGAAATTCGGGGGAAGATGTTGGAGACCGGTAGCCACCCTCGTAGCCACGTTTGACGGCTTGGCTGTTCTGCTCACCCCTTTCCCCTCCAAGGATGAAATTCAATTCAGTTGGTCTCTGAATCTATCAAATCTGCACTTTCCCGAAACGAGACAAAAAACCTAAAGACAGGCAGACTTTGAAATCTAGACTTCTCCAAATTTGGCAATGCACTGCTCCAGCCAAGTAATGTGTATTAAGAGGAAATGCTTGCAGAAATGTGCCCATTACTTGAAACTGCATATGTTTATTAGGAGAAAGCCACTCTGAAATGAAATGCTCATGTGTGTTTCTAAAAAAGAAAAGTCACAAATCGGTGCAGAAATGTGAAGAACAGAATTTAAGATTGCAAAAAGAGAGAAACCGGGAGAATGGATGTTGACAGATTTCCCCCTCCTTCCCAGGTTCTCCAAGAGTCAAAGATGCACCCAGTTTAAATCAGAATTAAATAGGCCTGTATCCTTTTGGAAAGTTCTTCGTGATTTCCCCCGTCCTCTTGTTTCTATTTTGGAGCTTCCGGCTGGGCTATGACAGAGGACCGCTCTGCCCAACCCACTGAAGGCCTTTTGGCAAGCAATGCTCAGTTTTAAAAGTTTTTAAAGGAAAAACAGCACAGAGCAGGGAGGTCTTCAGAGTGCACTTAAAGGTCTGGAAGAAAGGGGGCCATGTGCCCCCCACCTAGAAGAGCATCCCACGTCTGTGGGGTCACCAGTACAAAGACCCTTTCACCGACCAGCCTGATTTATCCCACTGGTAGGTATATGAGAAGGGACGCGGGTGGCGCTGTGGTCTAAACCACTGAGCCTTGGGCTTGCCGATCAGAAGGTCAGCGGTTCGAATCCCCGCGACGGGGTGAGCTCCCGTTCCTCGGTCCCTGCTCCTGCCAACCTAGCAGTTGGAAAGCACGTCAAAGTGCAAGTTGATAAATAGGTACCGCTCTGGCGGGAAGGTAAACGCTGTTTCCGTGCGCTGCTCTGCTTTGCCAGAAGCGGCTTCGTCATGCTGGCCACATGACCCAGAAGCTGTACGCCGGCTCCCTTGGCCAATAAAGTGAGATGAGTGCCGCAACCCCAGAGTCGGCCACGACTGGACCTAATGGTCAGGGGTCCCTTTACCTTTTTAGGCATATGAGAGGGGATTGTAGGATGTTGAATTCCCCATGCCTGCCTGTGGGCCTGATTCTGCCCCCTGCCATACCTCCTCACCCTGTACATCCATAAACAAACTGGCCAGTATGAAGACACTACAGTGGTACCTCAGGTTAAGTACTTAATTCGTTCCGGAGGTCCGTTCTTAACCTGAAACTGTTCTTAACCTGAAGCACCACTTTAGCTAATGGTGCCTCCTGCTGCTGCTGCGCCGCCAGAGCACGATTTCTGTTCTCATCCTGAAGCAAAGTTCTTAAACTGAAGCACTATTTCTGGGTTAACAGAGTGTGTAACTGAAGCGTATGTAACCCGAGGTACCCGAAGACACTGTGATAACAGCAAGAACCTTTATTACACTAACAGAACTGGACCACAGGGGCAAAACAACTGCTTATATACATTTCTGAAGGCCTGGCCCACTCCCACCATGATTGGCTGTCTATACTTCTAAGCTGCAAATCATGACTCAGAGTTTAAGGCCCAATGGCAGAGGCCCAAATCCTGAAACGTTCTGTGATTGGATATCATGTATCGAATCCGAACACAGGAGCTCAGAATCCTTAGTCCAGACCCAAGCTCAGGCAAACACAGACCACTGAATACATAACACCACCAACGCTCGATATTCCCACGTGAACAGTGACCTTGAAAAAGCTGCCTGGGATGCCAAGCTGATTGGACAATGGAAGAACGAAAGAAAGGGGTGCCGTTTCCAGAAAGCTCTCCTGCCACTGCTCTCCTTGGGAGAATGCTTGCCCCCTTTCTGACCCCTCCCAAGCCTCTCCCCTACACAAGACCCCAAGGACTCACCCGTCTGAGGAGCAAGTAGACGGCGCTCTCCCAATCTCTCCGGTCCTTCAGCCGGTGGGTCTCGGCCAAGGCCGCATCGTAGCGCTCAGACTCCTCCTCCTCGGTGGCGAAACTGCGCACCGTCTCCACGGAGGAGACTGTCTCCCGCACCACCTCCCCAGAACGTGCCAGGGAGTCCTGGATCGCCTGCAGAAGAACCTGCAGAAAGCAAAAGAAATGGCAAAGGGGAGAGTTTAGGAGCCTGCGCTAAATGCCAGAGGGGGGCAGACCACTGGGTCTGGCTGCAAGATCCAATTGCTTCAGGCCAAGAGCGCACCATTCCTTTAAAGAATGTTCAAAGCCCATTTCCCCCCTCCCAAATGAACATTGGGAACTGTAGTTTATCCCTCACCCCTAACAAACTACACTTCCCAGGATTCCTTTAGGGGTGTGTGCTTTAGCTTACCTTAACATGACTGATTGACAGCAGGGTTCAACAGACTACAACTCCCAGCATCCTTGACCATTGGCCCTGCTGGTTGGGGCTGATGGGAGTTGTAGTCCAACAGTCTCTAGAAGGCATCAGGCTCCTTATCTCTGGTCCACAACATTACCAAATCCAAAGAGACCAGCAAATCGACCATAACTCCGTTCCATTCCGTTTATTTTAAAATATTGATATACTCCCTGTCACGTAAAAAAAAACACCAGGCAGCATAGAAAAATAAAAACCAAGCAGCAGTGGAAATATTCAATGTGCTAAAAACAGGCAAACGTAACAAAAGTTTAAAAATCAAAACAGCTGGCCTCACAAGCAGAGTCAAACACAAAGGCTCCTTGGGTAAGATCACTTCTCTTTTTTTAACAATAATTGTTATTAGTTTTCAATTACCATAATCCAGTGGTAGCCTCATTATAACATTGCCAAATTATAATACAAGTTGTTGTTGTTGTTTAGTCGTTTAGTCGTGTCCGACTCTTCGTGACCCCCTGGACTAGAGCACACCAGGCACTCCTGTCTTCCACTGCCTCCCGCAGTTTGGTCAAGCTCATGTTTGTAGCTTCGAGAACACTGCCCAACCATCTCGTCCTCTGTCGCCCCCTTCTCCTTGTGCCCTCCATCTTTCCCAACATCAGGGTCTTTTCCAAGGAGTCTTCTCTTCTTATGAGGTGGCCAAAGTCTTGGAGCCTCAGCTTCAGGATCTGTCCTTCCAGTGAGCACTCAGGGCTGATTTCCTTCAGAATGGAGAGGTTTGATCTTCTTGCAGTCCATGGGACTCTCAAGGGTCTCCTCCAGCACCATAATTCAAAAGCATCCATTCTTCGGCGATCGGCCTTCTTGATGGTCCAGCTCTCACTTCCATACATCACTACTGGGAAAACCATAGCTTGAACTATACAGACCTTTGTTGGCAAGGTGATGTCTCTGCTTTTTAAGATGCTGTCTAGGTTTGTCATTGCTTTTCTCCCAAGGAGAAGGCGTCTTTTAATACAATACAAGTACTAATCCCAATCATTCAGGTGCCAAATTATATGATTCGGGTGGCCTCCCGCGTGCTAGAATTGATGGGTTTGATGATTTGCTTTGTTTCTGCATTCCAAAATCTTATCCATCTCAATTACACTCTAGTCAAAATAACAATCCCTTATTCAACAACTGCAATATTAACGACATCCACTCGTCTTGACACATTAAATGATTTATAAACCCATAGGTGAAGCATTCAAACTATATATCCCTCTTCCTCCTGCTTGTGTCAGTTATTCTGTTTGTGGTATTCCTTCCTGTCCTTGTAGAATGTTATGTCTATCTATTCCCACTTCTCACATCCACACCATATATTTATAAAGCACCCTTACAGCAGTCATGGCTTCCCCAAAAGAATTCTGGGAATTGCCTTTAATATTTCTCTCAAAGGTTTGGAAAACAGGGAACAGCAATCCCTGGCAAGAAGCTCCCCTTTCGTTTCTTGAACTCGCAGCTCCCAGTCTCCCCCCGCCTGCTCCCAAGGGCTCCCTCACCTTGTAGTGGGCATCGTAGACCTTCTGGGCCGCCAGCATGACTGGCACCTCAACGAGGGTGAGCAACGTCAGGCGCCACGAGAGGCCAAGCATGAAGGCGCAGAGCCCACAGACCTTGATCAGGCTGCGGAGGAAGATGTTGGCGTTGAGAGGCACCCAGTCGCTCATCATGGTGGTGTCTCTGGAGAGGCGGGAGGTCAGGTCTCCTGTGGGGCGAAAAAAGAGGCCGCTCAGAGCCGGGAGACTGGAGGGATCAAAAGCGCATTCTAATAAAAAATATTTTTTAAAAAATAAAAAAGCTCTGCCCGAGGCAAGACGGATAACAGCAACAACTGGGGGAAAGAAAGACAGAACATCTTGTAAGGACAGGAAGAAACTCCTCTTTCTCTCTATTGCTGATTGTTGTGACTATTGCTTTCTGTGCATGAGAAAGTGAAAAGAAAAACACTTTTAAAAGAAAAGGACGGAAAGGAGAAATAGTTGGTGGATTAGCAGATGGAGGGATGGAGAGAACGACCGATAGATGAATCAAGTCCTTTGATGAACAGATGAAGGAAAGAAGACGCTCTTGATGAACTAGAACTCCCATTATCCCTGCCCACTGGGCATGCTGGCTGGGGCTGATGGGAGTTGGGGGTCCCATAATATCCGGAGGGAACCAGGATATTCCTTACCTCTGAACTCGGCAGCAAAAACAAACATGAAAAGAGTTGCCCACTTGAGTGGCTGAAGCAGGATCTTGGGAGACCCAAGTTCATATCCTGGAAAGCCTCACATCTTGGCGTTCCTCATGGAGCCTCAGTTATGCAACCCATAAAATGGGAATATTTAAGGCCCGGTCATAACAGAGGTGTTGCAAGGAGGAACCACCACAAGTGCTCTGTACGTGCACTTAGACGCATAGCTGCCAACTTTTCCCTTTTATTGCGAGGAATCCTATTTGGAATATGGGAATTTCTCTTTAAAAAAGGGAAAAGTTGGCAGCTATGACTAGAAGACACTCAGGGAGCTGGAGTGAAAGGCAGGCCTGGGTTTGGAGCTAGGGGCTCTCACCTGTTTTCACCTCCTGGAAGAACGCCAGGTCTTGCCGGACGAGAGAAGAGAAGAGGCAGCTTCGGATCCGGATGATGGCCCGGGAAGAGGACATCGTGAAGAGTCCCCCCCGTGCGCCGGCAGACAGTGAGCTGGAACAGAAATGGAGACTGCTCTACAAAAGGAAACTGTGAATGTCTGAGTCCCACTCTGGAGGGTAGGAATCGAAATGGCAAAATCGGAGTTTCTGGGGCACCCCCCAAGATGTGATCACCTTTTTGAGTCACATTCTGGAAACATGGGGGCTTTCCTTTGCAGTAGAAAGCAGTTCTCCAAGCACCCCCTTCCCCCCCGAACTGCTTTCTGAATTCAATTTAATTCCAAAGAAATAATTTAACTCCCCAGATTATGAGAAAATTGCACACACCCCAGCCGAGCCAGGGCTCCTTTGTTTTTTGGGCAGGGGGTGTTGTCAGGAAGAAACCCACCTTCCGAGCGACACCAGGCACATGAGGAAGATGGCGGACGAGAAGGCATCCGAGTCGTACTTCTTGCCCAAGATGTCAATCAAGCTTCCCGTGTAGTAAGGGATGAAGGTTTCACCTGCAGAGAGTTTGCGCTTTGAAAACAGGGAGGGGGGACTCTTTGGAAACAGGAAGAGCCCATTCACCCCGTTGACACCTCCCTGCACAGACAGGCAGAGCTTCTCCAAGATTTCAGGTGGAGGGCATGGCTCCATCTGAAATTGAGCTAATTAATTTTTATTTGTTTTCAAACTTATAACACATCAAAACCAAAGTACAGTGGTACCTCAGGTTAACTACTTAATTCGTTCCAGAGGTCCGTTCTTAACCTGAAACTGTTCTTAACCTGAGGTACCACTTTAGCTAATGGGGCCTCCTGCTGCTGCCACACCGCTGGAGCCCGATTTCTGTTCTCATCCTGAAGCAAAGTTCTTAACCTGAAGCACTATTTCTGGGTTAGCGGAGTGTGTAACCTGAAGCATATGTAACCTGAAGTTTATGTAACCCAAGGTACCACTATAAACTTAATTTAATACATTCTTTTTTCTAAAAATGGGTTTCCCACACTCTTAGATATATTCCATTTCTTCCCCTTCTACATGTTATTTATTTTACAGATTTATCTCTAATTTAGGGTTCCCATATTGCAAAAAATGTTTAGCAAAATCACACACAAAAAAACTATTTTTAAGGAAATTTGCCAAAATCTATACTTCCTAAATTGGCCAAATCCCGGCTGTGTCCTGGAAATTCCAGACGCATGGCAGCCCTGCTCTAATTAACATCAATTTTCCGGCAAACTCCTCATTCCTCAGCTGTCCCTTTACCAACTCATGCATGTAGATAAAACAAAATGATATCAAATAACGACGAGTGAGGTCATAGTAATTTAAATCTTTCATTCTTCTTTCCACCCTGAATTATCCCTCAGTTTCCAGCCTCTGCCTGTTTGTGCGAACCTTTTGAGCGGAGAGTCTTCCTTTCCGTACACAAACCAGATTATTTCCTTTCCCTGTTCAGTCATTGTTACTGAGTTATAACCTCTCAAGGCCATTATTTACATTTCACTGGCAATAAAGCTTTTACAGCCTGTGTGGAAAGGAGGTGTACCAAACATACGGTCTTCTATTTCCAAATAATATGTACTGTGGTACCTTGGGTTAAGTACTTAATTTGTTCCGGAGGTCCATTCTGAACCTGAAACTGTTCTTAACCTGAAACACCACTTTAGCTAATGGGGCCTTCCGCTGCCACTGTGCTGCCGGAGCGTGATTTCTGTTCCCATCCTGAAGCAAAGTTCTTAACCCGAGGTACTATTTCTGGATTAGCGGAGTCTGTAACATGAAGCGCATGTAACCCGAGGCACCACTGTATGTATCTCTCTCACTTCCCACTTCTCTCTCACACACACATGCAAACCAACCCTACTCACAAAGCACAGCCGTGGTAAGGAAGAAAAACGCCCCTGCGAGGTAGGACACATCTGGGCGGAAGAGCTTCACCAGCTTCCAGAGGGTGGCCTTGTCTTCTCCTCCCTTGTTCTCCTCCTCCTCCCTTTGCCCCAGGACGTCCCAGATGAAGTGGGCCAGAACCACTGCTCCATAGCCCAGCAGGAGCCAGGACCGAGGGGCTGACGACAGCAGGAACGGAGGGTCTCCAAAGCAGCGCCCCACGGCGAGATAGAGGGGCTGCAGCAGGCTCACAGCAGCCAGGCCTGCGAGGGGCATCTGGGAGGGCCAGGCCAGGGAGAGGAGCCCCCGGGCCCCACAGAGAACCAGCAGGCGCAGAGCCGCCTCCAGCCAGGCCGCAGGGACCCCCAGGGAGGCCAAGGCGGAGCGCTGGAGATCTAGCAAGGGGAGGAGGACCATGTCGCACAGGATGAGAGGGACGGCCAGCTTCAAGGGGGCAGGCAGCATCATGGCGGCCGAGTCTGGGGAGAGAAGGAATGGCCAGGTGTAATTAACAGTCTGAAGTGTGAGAGAGAGTTTGTGCAGGGAGAATCTCAGCAGCCTAGCCCACACTTTACTGCCACCGCGAGTGCTGGAAGGGAGACCTGCTCCCTGGTGCAAGGCCCATTCCACCTGGCCTAAAAGAGGTTCCTGGGAGGCCACTGGGACACTGCTGGGTTGGGGCAACTGGCTAAAATGTTTTAAAAGGTACCAATTTTGGTTCCTCTGTTTTAGTTTTGTTAGGTTGGTGTTGGTTAAATTTTTACTTGGGGTTGGCATTTATTTTGAGTATAACTGTAAACTATTGTTGTTGTTGTTGTTGTTGTTGGTTTTTATTGATTTATTGGTTTGTTTGTTGCTTGTATAGGGACGCAGGTGGCGCTGTGGGTTAAAGCCTCAGCACCTAGGACTTGCCGATCGAAAGGTCGGCGGTTTGAATCCCTGCGGCGGGGTGCGCTCCCACTGCTCGGTCCCAGCGCCTGCCAACCTAGCAGTTCGAAAGCACCTCCGGGTGCAAGTAGATAAATAGGGACCGCTTACCGGCGGGAAGGTAAACGGCGTTTCCGTGTGCGGCTCTGGCTCGCCAGAGCAGCGATGTCACGCTGGCCACGTGACCCGGAAGTGTCTCCGGACAGCGCTGGCCCCTGGCCTCTTAAGTGAGATGGGTGCACAACCCCAGAGTCTGTCAAGACTGGTCCGTACGGGCAGGGGTACCTTTACCTTTACCTTGTTGCTTGTATAGGATATATATATATATTTTAATGTTTGAGGTTTCATTGTGTTTTTAAATATGTTGCAAGCTGCCCAGAGTGGCTTGGGAAACCCAGCCAGATGAGTGGGATATGAATTGAACACCACCACCAACAATAATAATAATACAGTTGTTGTACTACTACTACAACAACAACAACAACAACAACAACAACAACACAGCTGTACCTAGGATCACAAATGCCTTGGCAGTTGAACGTTTTGGCTCCCGAATGCCGCAAACCTGGAAGTGAGTATTTTGGTTGCAAACGTTCTTTGGAACCCGAACGGCTGGCACGGCTTCCGATTGGCTGCAGGAAGCTCCTGCAGCCAATCGGAAGCTGCGCTTTGGTTGTCGAACAGTTTCGGAAGTCGAACGGACTTCCGGAACGGATTCCGTTTGAGTTCTGAGATACGACTATAATAAGACGTCCTCCCATAAGACGTCAAGGAAATAAACAACTACAATGGTACCTCAAGTTACATACGCTTCAGGTTACAGTCGCTTCAGATTACAGTCTCCACTAACCCAGAAATAGTACCTCGGGTTAAGAACTTTGCTTCAGGATGAGAACAGAAATTGTGCTTCGGCAGCGCGGCAGCAGCGGGAGGCCCCATTAGCTAAAGTGGTGCTTCAGGTTAAGAACAGTTTCAGGTTAAGAACGGACCTCCAGAACGAATTAAATACTTAACCCAAGGTACCACTGTATCTGACTTTTAGAAGACATCTGAAGGCAGCCCTGTTTAGAGAAGTTTTTAATGTTTGATGTTTTATTGTGTTTTTAATATTCTGTTGGGAGCCGCCCAGAGTGGCTGGGGAGAGCTGGCTAGATGGGCGGGGTATAAATAAATTATCATCATTATCACCATCATGATAAAATCTGAGTTCCATGCAACACTGGAGGGACCGCAACACCCATCAGTGCCAGCCAACATGGACAATGGCTGAGGATACTGGGAGTTGTAATTCAGGGTACCAGGTTGAGGTTCCTCATCCCTGGCCTAAAGGGACACCAGGCACAAATCCCACCCTCTGGATGCTTTCTGTCAGTCTCAGTTCCCCATCTGTAAAATGGGCATGGCAGTGACCTCACCAGCAAGTAGCACAATCCTATTTATGTTCACCCAGAAACAACTCCCAGTGTGTTCAATGGAGCCTACTGGGGCTCTGGTGGGTTCTCGCAAGAGCAGCTACTGGATAGCTCAGTTGGTAGAGAATGAAACTCTTAATCTCAGGGTTGTGGGTTCGAGTCCCATGCTGGGCAAAAGATTCCTGCCTTGCAAGGGGCTGGACTAATGACCCTCATGGTTCCTTCCAGCCCTACGATCCTATGACTGTTAAGCATTTAGCAAAATAAAAATTTCATTGTGCTTAAGAAGGAGCCAGAGGTAAGCTATCCTCTGGCACTTAGAGAACAATCCTAACATTTAAAACGGCATGAACTTCACAGAACTTCAGCTCCCTGGGAAAAGGGACTGACTGCTAACCTCTTCTGGGAACCGAAGTCTCCTAACAACTCTCTGCAGCCTGAAACTACAGTTCCCAGGAGGCTTTGGGAGAGGACAGGACTGTTTAAAGCCGTGGTCAGCCATCTTTTTCAGCTGTGGGCCAGTCCATATTCTACTCATGTAAAACCATTCTACCCACAGTCTACATTCTACTCATGTAAAAACACCAGGTAAAAACACCCCACAAATAACCCAGAGGTGCATTTTAAATAAAAGGACACATTCTACTCATGTAAAACCATGCTGATTCCTGGACCGTCTCTGGGCCAGATTGAGAAGGGAATTGGGTCGCATCCAGCCCACGGGCCTTAGGTTGCCTACCCCTGGTTTAAAGCAATATTATACAGTACTGCTTAAATGAATAGTGCACATGAGGCCCAAACTGCGGGAGGCAGTGGAAGACAGGAGTGCCTGGCCTGCTCTGGTCCAGGGGGTCACGAAGAGTCGGACACCACTAAACGACTAAACAACAACAAGAAGTTCTTACTGAAATCAAGGGCGCTTCCCCTCCAATAGAGACCTCTGAGTTAGACTGACCAAGACTGCGCAGAAAGTGAAACTATAGTTCCCAGGAGGCTTTGGGAGAGGACATGACCGTTTAAGGCAACAGAATACAGTATTGCTTAAATGAATAGTGCACATGAGGCCCGTTACTCAGAAGTAAGTCCCTACAGAAATCAAGGGGGCTTATTCTCCAATAGAGACCTACCTCTGAGTTAGACTGACCAAGACTGCGCAGAAAGTGATAAAAAAACTTTCAAGACCCAAAAGAAGCCACTTTTCTAACTTGGAGGGGCTTTTCTAGTTTGGGGCATTTTGCTCCGAAGAGACTGGCGGGGCTGCACTTTCTGGAACCGGGTTCTTTCTTGTCACAGTTTTTATTTTCATCTCGGATCAGAAAATAAAACTGAAACGGGATGGTTTTAAAAGGTGGGGAAATATTTATTGTGGGGCGAATTTTTATTGTGTGTTTGTGTGCGTCCCAGCCCTCCTAAAATGGAAAGACACGGATCCGATCCGATCTCAGGGACTACAAATTATTTTACATTAAGTAAACCCCGCCCCCCCAAAAGAAGAAATCAAACTGCGCAAGAGCCTGCTATCGGTTTAAGGAGACTAACAGAAGAGATCGTAAAGGAAAAAGAGAAATTATATGAACAAGATATGATGTGGCAACACCAAGATAAGACTGGATAGAATTATGAACTTTGTTTGGACTGATTGGGACTGATTTGGACATTAACGCAGTAATAAGAAGATGATCTGAATTCCCCTTTGGATCTTGAAGTATGGGTTGCCCCAACAAAATTTAAAAATTTGGCTTTGTAATTCGGAATTTATATGATGTGATTTAATTTGATGTGATTGGCCAGTTAATAAAAATTATTTAAAAAAACAAACAAACTGCGCAAGAGCCTCTTCTGCAGCATCTCCCCGATTTGCATTGAAAAACGCCCGCACTTGATGCACCACCCCCAGCCCCCCCTTGCACGAGAGCCTCTTTTCCAGCATCTCCCCTATTTGCATTGAACCCCCGCGCTTCATGCTACCCCCCCCAGCCAGCACCCCCCCCCCTGATGCCCTTATCCTGGGTCTCCCACCCCACAGCCCCCTGGCCTTCCTCTCCCCTGCCCGCCTTACCTGCCCTCCGGTCTCCCAGGGAGGAACTCAGCTCTTCTGCGCTCGCGGGGGCTCGAACCCGCGCCCACTTTCGCTTTCGAAAGGGGAAATCCAGCCGCTTCCCTTCCCCCGCCCACGCGGCCGCGCTCCCCCTTCCGCCGCCAGGGGGAGCCCGCCGCCTGCGCTTTAGACAACCTCCATCACGAGCGGTTCTCAAACGCTTGGCTGACATTTTCAGGAAAAAATATTTGCTTGCGCCGCTCCCTGGTTTTTTATTGATACAAAGTACATTGGAGAACAACTCGCAACAGTGCTTGATTTATAGCACAGGACGCAAATACTTTGTAATATGAGTGTGGGGCATCCATAAAGTCTAAAACAGGGGTAGGCAAACTAAGGCCCGGGGGGGGGGGGGACTGGATCAGGCCCAATCACCTTCTAATTCCGGCCCGCGGATGGTATGGGAATCAGCATGTTTTTACATGAGTAGAATGCATAGCTGTCAACTTTCAGATTTGAAAAAAAGGGACCAGCCTCACCTGTTCCGGGGAGCCTCGAAAATAAGGGATCAGCAGCCTCACCTGCCCCGGGGACAGACTACAGGATATCTAACAATCCGGGATAACAGCGGGAAGCAGCACTGGAGTAAAGGAATTTCCCGCAAAAAAAGGGAAGGTTGACAGCTATGGTAGAATGTGTGCTTTTATTTAAAATGCATCTCTGGGTTATTTGTGGGGCCTGCCTGGTGTTTTTACATGAGTAGAATGTGTCCTTTTATTTAAAATACATCTCTGGGTTATTTGTGGGGCATAGGAATATATTCATTCCCCCCCCCAAAAAAAAAAAATAGTCTGGACCCCCACAAGGTCTGAGGGTCAGTAGACTGGCCCCCTGCTGATAAAGTTTGCTGACCCCTGGTCTAAAACAATGCAGCTACAGAAGAAAAGGAATCATTCCCAAAATATAATTATAAACGAGTCTCATACCTATCACGTACCTTAAGCAGGTATAGAGACTGGAAAGAAATGTGATCCTGCAGCATCACTTTATGCTTTTGCTCTCATTTGGAAAAGATATCTATACTGAACAACTCCCTGCTAGATTTTATCAGCCCCAATGGGCGGGGATCAAAGTCAGACCCTCCAGGTGTCCCTCTTGGGTCACATCCTGCATCCCCAGAACCACACTGCCCCTGACGAGATCCAGAGTGGTCCAGAGGTGACCTCTGAGGTGTCTTCTCAAACATCCTCAGGCTGGGCAGAGAATGAGGAGCTCCAGCGGGCATTCGGACCCTCCCCGTGGCAATGGCAGTTTCCTCCAGACCCTCTTTCTGTCTCGATACCTTCAAGGTTCCAGTTCTCCAGCCTGGTTCATGGAGCTTCAGGTCCAGGACAACCAGCTGCTGTTCTCTGGGGCTCCACCCTGGAGCTCCCATGATGCCCTGGGGCAGTGAGTTGAGAAACAGGCTGGAGGGGGAGGAAGAAGGAGCTGAAGGGGGAAACGGAGAAAGTGGGGAACTGAGAAAGAGGTAGAGAGGCTGAGGGGATGGGGTGTAGCGACTCTTCTACAGGAGATGAGAGGGACTGATCCTGCTGACAGAGTGTGGTTGGGGGTGACCAAGGCAGGGTTGCCCTGAAAGTCCACAATCCCAGGAGGAAGTTCTCCCACTGAGAACTGCACTGGCTCCCGGTGGAATCCAGGGTCAGGTTTAAGGTGCTGGTTTTGACCTTTAAAGTCCTATGCGGCCTAGGACCCACGTACCTACGGGACCACCTCTCCTGGTATGCCCCGTGGAGGACCTTAAGGTCCACAAATAACAACACTTTGGGGGTTCCGAGCCTCAAGGAGGTTAGATTGGTTTCAACTAGGGCCAGGGCCTTTTCAGCTCTGGCCCCGACATGGTGGAACGCTCTGTCACAAGAGACTAGGGCTCTGCGGGACTTGACATCTTTCCTCAGGGCCTGCAAGACAGAGCTGTTCCACCTGGCCTTTGGTTTGGACTCAGTCTGACCCTTATGTCTCCTTCCCCTTATGGTCTTGATTTATCGACTACTTTAAAATGAGGCTGCATTTTAAATTGCATTTTAACCTGTATTTTAAATTTGTTTTGTTCCCCCCTCTCTTTCCCCCCTATTATGTTTTTAATGTGATTTTATTGGTGTTAGCCACCCTGAGCCCGGCCCTGGCCGGGGAGGGTGGGGTATAAATAAATATTATTATTATTATTATTATTATTATTATTATTATGGGATGTGGTGGGAAGTTTAAAAAGTCAATGTCGCCCCTTTCTCGAGGGGTTCATTCCGTTGTTTGAACCTGTTGCGCAATAAACTTTGATCTAAGTCTAGATCAAAGTTTTGCTCCGGTTTGTGGCTTGGACCCCTACCTTTGCTGACCGAGAGAACCCACGGACTCTGCCCGACCAGCTGGGACTGTCGAGTATCCTCACTTCCAGAATTTCCCTAACAGCCTGTAGCCAGTCCATAACCAGATTTACTGATTCCTCGATATTTCTCAGTTTTGGTTCCTGTCCTGTAAGATCTAAAATTTCACTGTAAGTTAACCACTGCTTATCCATATTTATTATTTTACTGGTTGTAGCTTCCACTGGGGATATCTGCAGTGGTGTTTTTCTTTCTAATAAGTTTTTTTACTTTCCTCAAACTCTAAATAGTTTTGTTTTTGTTTTTTTGTTTTTTGATTACGTGATTTGCAAAAGTTTTATATATTTCCGCTTTTCCATACCATAGGTAGGCATACACCCACTTGCACCGATTCCAAAGCTGTAACATATGTGGGAACCGTGACCATTTTTTTGCAATTCGTGACTTGCTTCAACTGGTCCCTTGAAGGATTTCCTAGAAATCCCTTGATTTCCACTTCAGCTGGGGAAGAAAGCAGCCGGCAGGGGGCAGCAGAGGATTGCAAAAAGGGGAAAGCGAGAAAATACAACTAGGGACTGTGGAGAAATGGAGGAGGGTGACTTGTGGCAGAGAGAGAGTGTGAGGGCAGGAATCCACCCTGGAAACAAACACACACCAGTGTTAATGAAGGATGAGTACTTTCTCAGCAAAATCTGCCTCCATTCTTCAACTCCTGTGAAAAATGTCAGTCAAACTTCCGGGTTGGTGCCTCCGGAGAATGGCGGAATTCCTCTGATCGGGAGGAATTCGCTCCGTGGAAATTAGGGTCTGGCCGCCACAGCGAAGGTGGAGACCCACTAAAATCACAGGCGGGAGAAGCCTGTGAACGTGGGATTCGGCTGGCACCTTTTGCACCTCCCCTACTCGCGGGGAGACCCGGTTTCGGGGATCCGGAGCGACGTGGGTTGAGCGGTGCGGTGCTTTGAATTGATTGCTTTTTTCATGGAGTGAAGCCGCATTGCTGTTGCCGGAGAGCGCTGACTTTTTCCTGTGGACAATTTGAGTCTAAACAACTACCCGTGAGTAGAACGGAAAATTGGATTTTTAAACGTCTTAATTTGGCATTGAAATGGGGAGGCTCTAAACAGGAAGTCTGCCTTCCCCTTTTGTAAATAGATTGAAGCAAAGAGCTTGTAAGCTAAAGTCTTGGAAAGTCCTCTGTAAAGGATTAAACTTCCGTCGGCTAAAATTATTAAACCCCCTTTGGAAGCAGGAGAAGAGGGGGGAAATTTTGGATCGCGTAAGCCTGCAGGAGAGAGGGAAGAAAGTTAAATTACCACCGCTCTGAACCTGGAAACGGGCTGCTAGCAAGACCGACGTTTTGGGAAAGTTAATTGTTGTTGACAGCTAGTTAAATAAGAGAAATACATTGTTTCCATTGTCTCCTTCTGTGTTTAAAAAGGAGTAAAAGTAACTAAAAATTGAAACTAATTTTATTGCTTGAACTGTGCCTAAAAGGATTGATACAAATAGAAATTGTTTCCCTCTAGAGGGAGCCTTTGAAGCTGTTACAGGAGTTGAGCTGGGGGGATCTCCAGCTGCAAGATAAAATATCGTGAGAACCAGGGATTGACCTTGGATTGTTTAAGAATGTCGACAGAAGAAGCCTTAGTGACTGCATTTTGTAAGATAAGTGATTCATTGGAACAGCTTCACAAGAAGATGGACGTGATGACTATTAAAATTGATAATTTGGGTCAAAAAGTGACTAATTTTGGACAAAAAGTGAATATTTATACAGAAACTATTCAGGAATCGACACAGGAATCTATTTTGATATGGCAAACTGTGGAGAACGCGAGGGAGAAAGTTGTTGTTGTTGAACCTAAAGTAATACAAGTGGAGAGGGAGAGAGCCCCAGTCTTAGAGAGGCAATTTGATGACTATAAGTTGTTGCCTTCTATGAGTGAATTCAGAGAAAGTCAGATTTTGAGGATTGGAGCCCTGCTTGGACTGGAGAAGGAAAGTTGGATAGATCCCCTCATGCAGGGATTTACTGACCTTTGGGACCTGGACCTGGGTCAGGAGGAGATTGGAGTTGTGGGGACCTTCAGATTTGGAGGAATTTTGAAACACGTCCTGAAACATCTGTTGGATTTTAGTTTTAACTACGGAGATTTGGCTGACCTGTCGAGAAGAAATAAAAACATTGCTAGGTCGGAGCTTCCCCGAGATCTACTCTTCAGCATCAAAGGAAGGAAATTAAGAATAAGATCTGCAGAAGACAAAGTAAAGTACATGTATAAATATGAAGAAGACATGCAGAAGGGACTTGGAAAAGAGTTAAGAGCCTCGGACAGAAGATCACCAGGTTGATGGACTATATGGAATTGACAGAAATGACTGGCAGAATCCGAGACCAGGGAGAATATTGGGAAAAGTTTAAAGTCTGTTTATAGAAAGACTGTAAAATTAATGAGTGTTAGAAAAATGTTGGAATGAAATTATATGGCTTTAGTAGAAATGTTATAAGGAGTCAAGTATAAATTATTATAGTATTAATGGAAAACAAGGTTAAAATAATTATTATAATAATAAAATAATAATTATAAGACAGAAAATAGAGAAAGATGGAAAGGAGTTGCTGAAACAATTAATAGAATTGGAATACAAAAAGGGAGGTGAGAGGAGGTCGAGGAAACAAGGGAATGAAGGATAAGACATTGAAATGGTATGATGTATGTTTTTAAATTGTTTTTGTTCTATTTTGTTTAGTTTAATGTGTTAATGTTGCATTGTGTATATTGTAATGTATTGTTTTTTCTTTCTTTTTCTTTTTCTTTTTTTTTCTTTTGTTGGTAAGGTTTAAAAGAAATAAATATTATTTTTTTAAAAAATGAAAAATGTCAGTCAAGCAGCCTGAGATGCAGTCCCTTGAGATTCCTTTGCTAGCTTGGCATGCAAATGAAATTTAGATTATTGTAACTCGCCAAACCCCTTCATGGATCACCTGCCTTGCTGTGGCAAATGGGCTTGAATAACTCAGAGAAGCTGTGAACTATGCTGAGCAGGGCCACCCAAGATGGACAGGTCATAGTGGAGAGTTTTGACCAAATGTGATCCACCTGGAGGAGGAACCGGCAAGCCACTCCAGTATCCCTGCCAAGAAAACTCCATGGACAAAGACAACAGGCATATAAAAGTTACGATGCTGGAAGATGAGCCCCTCAGGTTGGAAGGTGTCCAACATGCTACTGAGGAAGAGTGGAGGACAAGTCAAAGTAGATTCAGAGCTGATGAAGCGGCTGGGCCAAAGCCGAAAGGACGCTCAGTTGCGGATATGCCTGGAAGCGAAAGGAAAGTCCAATGCTGTAAAGAAAAAGATTGCATAGGAACCTGGAATGTAAGAATCATGAACCTGGGTAAGTTGGATGTGGTCAAAAATGAGATGGCAAGAATAAATATTGACATCCTGGGCATCAGTGAACTAAAATGGACGGGAATGGGCGAATTCAGTTCGGATGACCATCATATCTACTACTGTGGGCAAGAAACCTGTAAAAGAAATGGAGTGGCCCTCATAGTCAACAAAAGAGTGGCGAAAGCTGTACTGGGATGCAATCCCAAAAATGATAGAATGATCTCGATATGAATCCAAGGCAGACCTTTTAACATCACAGTAATCCAAGTTTATGCACCAACTACTGGTGCTGAAGAAACTGAAATTGACAAATTCTATGAAGACTTACAAGACCTTATAGAAGTGACACTAAAGAAGGATGTTCTTCTCATTATAGGGGATTGGAATGCTAAAGTAGGGAATCAAGAGATAAAAGGAACAACTGGCAAGTTTGGCTTTGGAGATCAAAACGAAGCAGGGCAAAGGCTAATAGAGTTCTGTCAAGAGAACAAGCTGGTCATCACAAACACGCTTTTCCAGCAACACAAGAGACGACTCTACATGTGGACAACACCAGATGGGCAGCATCGTAATCAGATTGATTATATTCTCTGCAGCCAAAGATGGAGAAGCTCTATACAGTCAGCAAAAACAAGACCTGGAGCTGACTGTGGCTCAGATCATCAGCTTCTTATAGCAAAATTCAAGCTTAAACTGAAGAAAGTAGGAAAAACCACTGGGCCGGTAAGGTACAATCTAAGTCAAATCCCTTATGAATACACAGTGGAAGTGAGGAACAGGTTTAAGGATTTAGATTTGCTGGACAGAGTGCCTGAAGAACTATGGGTGGAGGCTCGTAACATTATACAGGAGGCAGGAACGAAAACCATCCCAATGAAAAGGAAATGCAAGAAAGCAAAGTGGCTGTCCAATGAGGCCTTACAAATAGCGGGGGAGAGAAGGCAAGCAAAATGCAAGGGAGATCGTGAAACATACAGGAAATTGAATGCAGATTTCCAAAGAATAGCAAGGAGAGACAAGAAGACCTTCTTAAACAAGCAATGCAAAGAAATAGAGGGAAGCAATAGAATGGGAAGAACCAGAGATCTGTTCAAGAAAATTGGAGATATGAAAGGAACATTTCGTACAAAGATTTCCATAATAAAGGACAAAAGTGGAAAGGACCTAACAGAAGCAGAAGACATCAAGAAGAGGTGGCAAGAATACACAGAGGAATTATACCAGAAAGATATGGATTACTCGTACACCCCAGGTAGTGTGGTTGCTGACCTTGAGCCAGACATCCTGGAGAGTGAAGTCAAATGGGCCTTAGAAAGCACTGCAAATAACAAGGCCAGTGGAAGTGATGATATTCCAGCTGAACTATTTAAAATTTTAAAAGATGATGCTGTTAAGGCGCTACACTCAATATGCCAGCAAGTTTGGAAAACTCAGCAGTGGCCAGCGAATTGGAGAAGATCAGTCTACATCCCAATCCCAAAGAAGGGCAGTGCCAAAGAATGCTTCAACTATCGCACAATTGCACTCATTTCACATGCTAGCAAGGTTATGCTTAAAATTCTACAAGGCAGGCTTAAGCAGTATGTGGACCGAGAACTCCCAGAAGTGCAAGCTGGATTTCGAAGGGGCAGAGGAACCAGAGACCAAATTGCAAACATGTGCTGGATTATGGAGAAAGCTAAAGAGTTCCAGAAAGACATCTACTTCTGCTTCATTGACAATGCAAAAGCCTTTGACTGTGTCGACCACAGCAAACTATGGCAAGTTCTTAAAGAAATGGGAGTGCCTGATCACCTCATCTGTCTCCTGAGAAATCTCTATGTGGGACAAGAAGCTACAGTTAGAACTGGATATGGAACAACTGATTGGTTCAAAATTGGGAAAGGAGTACGGCAAGGCTGCATATTGTCTCCCTGCTTATTTAATTTATATGCAGAATTCATCATGCGAAAGGCTGGGCTGGATGAATCCCAAACCGGAATTAAGATTGCCGGAATAAATATCAACAACCTCAGATATGCAGATGACACAACCTTGATGGCAGAAAGTGAGGAGGAATTAAAGAACCTTTTAATGAGGGTGAAAGAGGAGAGTGCAAAATATGGTCTGAAGCTCAACATCAAAAAAACGAAGATCATGGCCACTGGGCCCATCACCTCCTGGCAAATAGAAGGGGAAGAAATTGAGGCAGTGAGAGATTTTACTTTCTTGGGCTCCATGATCACTGCAGATGGTGACAGCAGTCACGAAATTAAAACACGCCTGCTCCTTGGGAGAAAGGCGATGGCAAACCTAGACAGCGTCTTAAAAAGCAGAGACATCACCTTGCCAACAAAGGTCCGTTATAGTTAAAGCCATGGTTTTCCCAGTAGTGATGTATGGAAGTGAGAGCTGGACCATCAAGATGGCTGATCGCCGAAGAATTGATGCTTTTGAATTATGGTGCTGGAGGAGACTCTTGAGAGTCCCATGGACTGCAAGAAGATCAAACCTCTCCATTCTTAAGGAAATCAACCCTGAGTGCTCACTGGAAGGACAGATTGTGAAGCTGAGGCTCCAATACTTTGGCCACCTCATGAGAAGAGAAGACGCCCTGGAAAAGACCCTGAAGTTGGGAAAGATGGAGGGCACAAGGAGAAGGGGACGACAGAGGACGAGATGGTTGGACAGTGTTCTCGAAGCTACAATCATGAGTCTGACCAAACTGCGGGAGGCAGTGGAAGACAGGAGTGCCCGGCGTGCTCTGGTCCAGGGGGTCACGAAGAGTCGGACACGACTAAATGACTAAACAACAACAACAACATGAAATAGGCTAAGTTGTTACTGCCTGCCTGTGCCTTTGGCCAAGCGGATGCTATGTCATGGAATGTATAAAAGCAGTCTAACTGCTCTGGCTGAGTGTTTTCCACCCACCTTCTCTGTGAGGTGGTAAAGAAATTGGCAGGGAGGGATGGTTGGCAGGGAGGAGGGATACTTAGATTCTCAGGAGTTGAAACTGAAAGAGAAAAGGAACAGAGTGGCTGAAGAGAGAGGCGACTTTCCTGCAGGAGATGAGAGGGATTCTTGCTTCAGATTCTGCTGGCAGCCAAGGAGGAAGCCAGCAAAGAAAAGAGGCAGATCAGGAGCTTCATGGCCAGAGTTTGATCCGAAATAAGCAGCCCCTTCTTTTGGGCTGCAGGCCTCCAGTTCATAAGACTTGTTGCCTGGTCCCCACAGCCTTCTAGGAGGGGAGACCCACTGGGAGTGGGGCCACATGAACTCCTCCAAGTAAACTAGTTTCGTTGCCTTCAATTTGCCTAATTTTTATCTCACACATTCTTGCTTTTTCACCTGTGGCCCTTGAGGAATATATTTTTCCTCTCTGTAGTTTCCCCCATAGGGGACATTTTTGCCAATCTGGTGGGTGTTAAATACCATCTGTGGGCCATTTTCATCATACAATTTTTTATCGCATAACTTGCCGGAAAATTCATATTTATTTTCCACAACTTTCCCCATAAATCATGATCGATATTGTGACCCACATCCTGTGCCCACTTAATCCTGCTAAATTTCACAAATTCCTCTTTCGTTTCCCACTCCAACAGAAGTTTGTACATATTTGATAATACTTTTACATTTGTATCTAAAAGATCTTCGGTAAACTGAGACTTTTGTTCTGCAAAGCCATTTTTACTATCTATCTTAAACAATTCATTAATGTAATGTACCTGTAGTAACTGGTAACCAGATTTCTTAATTCCTCGAGATTTCTCAGTTTTCGTTCCTGTCCTGTAAGATCTAAAATTTCACTGTAAGGTAACCACTGCTTATCCATATTTATTCTTTTCCTGGTTGTAGCTTCCACTGGGGATATCCACAGTGGTGTTTTCCTTTCTAATAAGTATTTATACTTTCCCCATACTCTAAATAGGTTTTTTTCTGATTACGTGATTTGTAAAAGTTTTATATATTTCCGCTTTTCCACACGATAGGTAGGCATACACCCACTTGCACCAATTCCAAAGCTGTGACATATGTGGGAACCTTGACCATTTTTTTGCAACCCGTGACTTGCTTCAACTGGTCCCTTGAAGGATTTCCTAGAAATCACCTGATTTCCACTTCAGCTGGGGAAGAAAGCAGCCGGCAGGGGGCAGCGGAGGATCGCAAAAAGGGGGAAGCGAGAAAAGACAACTAGGGACTGTGGAGAAATGGATCAGGGTGTTTTGTGGCAGAGAGAGAGGGAGAGCAGGAAACAAACACACACAAACACCAGTGTTAATGAAGGATGAGGACTTTCTCAGCGAAATCGGCCTCCATTCTTCAATTCCTGTGAGAAATGTCAGTCAAGCAGCCTGAGATGCAGTCACTTGAAATTCCTTTGCTAGGTTGGCATACAAACGAAATTTTAGATTATTGTAACTTGCCAAAGACTGTTTCCTGCACCCTCAGCCATTCATCTTATAAGTAAAAATGAAAACAAACATTAAAAATAAAAAGACCTTGTTCTGGGAATTGGCCTGGGACTTTCCAACCTGACTCAGAGGTTGCTGAGGGAGGCAGAAGGGGACAAAGTTCCCTGGGAAACAATCCAGCTTGGAACAGAGAACCACACCAAGGACGTTTTTATGCCCTCATCTATTTGTTAGACTCCATATTCTGTTTCCACACAATACCAAGAAGGGGACAAAAATAATGTCAGGAGAGATGTCCCTGCAGGCCTGGTCTTGAGAGGTGGAGAAGCCTACAAGGATCCAGTGTGGGGCTGTGGTTTGACTGGGCTATGGGAGCCTGGGAGTCCTGGGTTCAAATCCCCACACAGCCATGAAGCTCCCTCAGAGACCTTGGTCCTCCCAGGGCCGTTATGAGGAGAACATGAATACCGCCTGGATAGAAATACTCATTTTTGAAGGTAGAGTCAGCTAGAGAGGAAGATGCCTTTTGCCTGCCAGAAAGGGGACCCAGGAGTCCTGGCTCCTGCCGGGTCTCCTCCCAAAGGGGACCCAGGAGTCCTGGCTCCTGCCGAGTCTCCTCCCAAAGGGGACCCAGGAGTCCTGGCTCCTGCCGGGTCTCCTCCCAAAGGGGACCCAGGAGTCCTGGCTCCTGCCGGGTCTCCTCCCAAAGGGGACCCAGGAGTCCTGGCTCCTGCCCAGTCTCCTCCCAAAGGGGACCCAGGAGTCCTGGCTCCTGCCGGGTCTCCTCCCAAAGGGGACCCAGGAGTCCTGGCTCCTGCCGAGTCTCCTCCCAAAGGGGACCCAGGAGTCCTGGCTCCTGCCGAGTCTCTTCCCAAAGGGGACCCAGGAGTCCTGGCTCCTGCCCAGTCACCTTCCAGAGGGGACCCAGGAGTCCTGGCCGCTTGGCCTTGAGGCAGAGAGCTGTGGAGGCTCAGGGTTTTGTTCTGCATGCTGAGGGAGACGGCTCTTTCCGAGGCTGGAGGGGGCCCAGGCCAGGCCAAGAGGGACAAATGCCAAAGGTCTCCCCATGTGGGCGCTGAGGGACATTGTGGGGAGAAAGGAAACGTCTTCCCCTGAGCGACATTTCTGCCTGCCGATCTCCCAGTCAGGCAACATTATCTGTGGGCTGCTGTGGCTTTCGGTTTCTGCCTTGCTTGGCTGCTCTCCCTTGCACCAAAGGTCTCCTCCGCAGGGAGGGAAGCGGGAGGCTGAGGCAGCCCCACCCGGCCTGCTGGTCGGGGACGGAAGCCATTTTGTGGAGGGCTGGCAGTGAAGCAGAAACGGAGGGAAATGGCTGCCTCCTCCTTCCCGAAGGGGCTGCCTCAAGCAGCTGCTTTGTTATTTGTTCATCTTCATGCCACCTACTCCCTAACTTGATTCAAGGGTGGTTTAAAGCCACATAAAAAAGCTATCCAGCAATGTCTAAAGTCCTGAAAAATTCTTTAAAGTCTGTGAAGAGCAAAATATTTTCCTCCTGGCCGTTAATTGTTGTCGCCCACTCCACCTCCATAAATAAGAGAAAGGAGAGGGAGAAAAGTCTCCACAGAGGAGACCAGGGGAGCAGAAGGAGCCTCAAGCCACCGAGGACTTTCTAAAACAAGACTAGCCCTTTGAACTGAACTCAGAACCAGACAAAGAGGCAGAGGGTCTTTTGGCCCTGGTGAGATTTGGCCCTAAATGAGCTGTGGCAGTGAAAATCCTGTCAGGTTTATCTTGTAGCAGCTGAAGCCTCCCTACTGTATTGGGGAAAACAGCATATATTGCAATAATCCTGTCAGGAGGTGAGCAGAACATGGATCCTTGTGGGCAGACTATCCCTGTCCAGGAAAAACTAGATGGAGCAGGTGAAAAGTGAAGCCTAAGACGTCCCTGAGGTGACTGAGCCCATTGAGTCCCAAAAGTGGGTCCTGGAGAGCCCCCCCCCCTCAAAACAGCCAGCCTCCTTCTTCACAGGGACTCATCTTGCAACCACAAATTGTTGCTGTGAATAATGGCCAAGAAGAGACGGACTCTGAGAGAGTCACTTTAACTGGGGAAACATGAAGAAGAGCCTGGGTGCTGGATCCGGCCAAAGGCCCCTCAAGTGCAGCATCCCATCCTCACAATGGCCGATTGGATGATGCCTCCTCTTCTGGGAAGCCCCAAAACAGGCCCTGGGCGCCAGAGCCCCACTCTGCCCTCCTCCTGGGGCTTCCAGAAATGGGGATACAGAAGCATGGCTGCCTCCAAAGGGGGAGCAAGAGCGGAGCCATCTTGGCTGGGGGGCATCCATAGCCCTCTCCTCCTCCTCCATGAATTAGACTCAACCTCTTTTAAAGCCATCCAAGAGATATTCTGCAGCAACAGAACGAAATGTGAATTGTCACGTTTGTCGATGTTTAGGACGGGGCGAATGGCATCTCCCTGAGCAGCATTTGCGCCTTGTTTGGGGAGGGAGGTTCAGTTTCTTGACCCTCATCCAGCCCATCACTGACTCTAGACGCTGGTCCATCTGTCCCCCAGTCTCTCCCTTTCTGCAAATGATTATGGGGGCTGTTTTCATCATAGATGCTGTTAAGTTGTGGGTTGACATAGCAGACGACACAGCGATTTCTCCAAGTAGCTCTTTATTCTTGTAAGCTGGAATAGAATTGCCTGCAAACAGCTCAGCCGGCCTGCTTTTATAGGCAGCTGGCTGTCAACATTGTAACAACAACAGCCCAGAGTTCCCGCCTAAAATAACTGATGTGGACCTGAGGGAAAACTATCTACAGACCTGAGTGAAAACTATATACAGTATCCCCCTGCTGGCCCAGGGGGAAACTTCACTACATAACAGATGCTTTGAATATATTGTCACACAGCATCCCAGTCTCCGAGAGGGGCAAGATTTCAGGGGATCCAGGCATTTACACAGAGAGTTGGGTTTCTTTAGAAGGAGGGACGGAAGAGATGGCGGTGTCTAAAGGGTGTGGGGTTTATTTGCATCTATAGACCACCTGAGTCTTCGATGGAGGGGCTCACAGCATTCACCCTGCAGAGTCCCAGAGTCACCGCCTTGGCATCCAACAGAAATCAAGCCTGGCACTGAAACAGCTTCTCCACCTGCAGCCTCTTCTCAGCTCAGCTCACTCACAACGGTGAAACTTTTTGACTTTCTAACTACCAGGCAGTTTGGGGGTGAGAGCAACTTCTTTGGTTATACTAGTGAGGGTGCTTAGGTGACATCTATGGCCATCATCTCACCAAGATAGTTCAACAATGGACCCCTCCATTAGATTTCAACCTTGGCTGGATCCAGGAAATAGAAGGGACTCAGGCATCCTGCAGCCTAACCCCACCCCCCAAACTCACAATAATATTTTGGCATCAGGCAAGGGGAAATAGGGATGATAGAGATCATGCAGCTTGGGAAAAAGAGAACTCCCCAATAATTCTTTACCTTCCGACTTCACAGTCCCCCGCCCCCATTAAATCAAATCTTCCTTTTAGCTGGGCAAGGAGCGGCCACTACTTGTCTCTCTCCTGATTTCTTGGAAAAGGCAGCAGCTTCTGCGTGTGTCCCATGCTTAGCTCAGGTTTCAAGCGTTCAGGCTTCTGGCAGTGGGATGTGGGCCAAGCACTCTCTGGGCCAAGCACCCAGCCTTGGCTCAGGGCCTTCCAGAAGAGGCTGGGCAGCCCCTGGGTCTTGCTGGCTGGGCAAAGGGGGCCTCCCTGACCCCCAACTCCCCTGGGCCTGCGGACTTAGAGGGTCCCAGGCAGGGGGAGAGAAACTCATGTTGGGGCCAGTATGCCGAGAGAAGGAAGCAGAGATATGTGGAGATATAAAATGCCCCTTTAAAAAGCACACGGGGAAAGGAAATTCTGGCATGCTGGTGGGCTCTGGCCTGACCATGTGCTGATAGCAAACGTGTTTGTCAGTCTCCCAGCACCTGCTGCGCTTCTCTGTGTGGTCATACTCTCTCTGTTTTGACTTCAACCCTGAGGTTCAGGCCAAGTTGCAACACTGAGCATTTCTTTACAAGGCACACAGTGAACCGTTGGAACCCCCTGCCACTAGATAGAGGGACGCAGGAGAAGAGCCGGGCTGCTGGATCACCCCAAAGGGGCCCATCGAGTCCAGCATGGCGGTCTCCCAGTGGCCACCCAGATGTCCCAGTAAGGAATCATGCAGGGAGGACGGGAGGGACACCCAGCGAGTGGGATGCGAATGCATTTACTGTCTCTGAGAGTGGAGGAAGAAGGGAGCCATCTTTGAAGCCATGCAAGGGCTTCTTAAAAACAGGACCCAGGAGGCTGCCCTGCACTGACTCAGCCACGAGTCCGCCTCGCTCCGGATCTCACAGCCCCTCCCCCCAGTTTAGAGAGGGGGGCGATTCCCAGACCCCCCTGGAGATGCGGGGACTGAACCTGCGGTCCCCCCCCCCGGCCACCCCCCTCCGCCCTCCCTGCAGGGCAGGACAGGAAGAGCTGAGAGGGGGAAGGGGAGGGAGGGGGGGAGGGAGGCGGCGATTCCCAGCGAGGAGCTGCAGTCACTTTCTCTTTCCCTCTCCAGCCTCGCTCCCAAACTTGCGCCTCGAGTTCTGCCTGGCGACCGGTGCCGCAACCTGCGCGCAGATTTCCGATTGGCGGAATCTTTTCCCCTCGGCCAATCCCGGCTCGCTCTGCTGCTGGTTCCGCGGGCGGGGCGGAGAGCGGGTCTCGGAGTCGGAAGGAGAAGGACGTCGCTGGAGTAAGAGGAGGAAAAGGAGCTTAGTTTTGGGGGGAGATGGGGGTCCTCCTCCTCCTCCTCCGCTGGCCCCCCCTGATCCTGGGGGCGGCTGCCCCCCTGCTGCTGCTGCTCCTGGACTGCGCAGGTGAGGACTGGGCTCTGGGGCGGGGGGAGAAAATCATTTGCACTAAGCTCGGGGGGGGGGGGGGGACGGACGACAGGACACATGAGACTTTGAGAATTGCATTTCGTGGGCACTGAAAGGGCGATCGCGGAGTTTCTTGTCCGAAGCGGAGCCGGATCCCTTCCCAGATATCTCTTTCCCCGACTTGGGGCTTGTTTTGTATGCCGCCCGGGGCAGGGGCCGCTTCCCTCCTGGGCTCGGGGCTCAAGGGAAGAACAAGGCAAAGCTGGAAGGTGTTGGCAGGATTCATGGGGGGGAAAGGGACTCGCCTGTCCCGCCCCCGCAGCTTCGGGGTGACTCTGGTTTGTGTGTGTGTGTGTGTGAGAGAGAGAGAGACAGACAGACAGACAGAGAGAGAGAGAGAGTACAGGTCTTTCCTTTTCTATTTTTTACCTTCCCTCTTCTAACCCTCAGCCGCTCTGAAAACTCCGCTAAAAACTCAGGAGACCAGCCTGGGGGTGGGAGGTGGACGCGTGTAGAGCTGACTTCATGGGGGGGGAACGTCTGAATAAGGGGTCCCCACCCGCAATTCCCAGTGTTGTTTTGTTCAGGAAATCCCTTTCACAGCCACATTCATAATCAGGTTCTCCTGCTTTACAGTTCTGACTCCCCCCCCCCCAAAAAAAACCCCTTCCTGTTGCCTGTCAAAAATGTAGATTTTGCAAATTATGCAGGGGCTCCTCTGTTCCGTTTCTGTACAGCCCCTTTCACTGCGTTTTGAACACTGTGTATCTGAAGAAGTGTGCATGCACACGAAAGCTTCTACCCAGAACAAACTTAGTTGGTCACTAAGGTGCTACTAGACAATTTTTTAATTTCGACTGCGTCAGACCAACATGGCTAGCTACCTGAATCTTTATTGTAAGTGTTTCTCTAATGGAAAATGGTATGAATATATTACTATCTTTAGTTTAAAAGTTGCTTGTTGCATAAAAATTCTCAATGTAACTTAAAAGCTTTAAGAACTAAAGAGCAAGACCTGTTATTTCTCTCTTGAACCCTCTCCATATGGGGGAGGCTGCCCCCTCACTGTGCTACAGAGCTGGCCAAAGGGTGGTGGAGACCCCTGGTTCCATCAGATTCCTCCTCATTTTGTGGCTCTTTGTCTCCCAACCACTGAGCAGAACTGCTGTGTTGTTTAGCCAGATGCCACAACCAGAGGCAGCCTTGCTCTGAGCTCTTGTGGTCTGAAGTGGGGGGAGCCCCTGCCCTGGGAGGGGAGGGTCTTAGACGTGGGTCCCATTTGATCTGGCCTGAAAGGAAACCGAGCCAGAGGAGGTAGCAGAGTCGACACACCATCACGGCGTATGTAATTCAAGCAAACTCATCTTGCAGGTTTACGCTTCCTTGAACTTTGTTTTCCACAGTGGATCTCCCTCAGCAGGTGGTAGATTCTCCTTCCTCGGAGATTTGTTAGCAGAGGTTGTATGGCCATCTGCCATGATTCTGCAGTCGAGATGCCAGCATCGCAGGGGGGCTGGACCCTCAGAGTCCTGTCTATGGTTTTTATTTCCTAGTTGTTTTGAGATGAGTCACTGGCCAAACTCAAGCGGGCTTCTTCCTCCTTAAGGGTGAAGTTGTCCAAAGTGCATTCAACACAATTTCCACAGGGTCCTCAAGGACCACCTCTTTCTATATGAACCTACCCGGACCCTGAGATGATCTTCTGAGGCCCTGCTTCCTGTGCCGCCTCCTCTAGAGCAATGCGAGAACAGGGCCTTCTCTGCAGTGGCTCCCCGTCTGGAAGGCTCTCCCCTGGGAAGTGTGCCTGGCACCTTCATTATACACCTTTTGAATAAGTCAGGCACAAACATTCCTTTTTAACCAGACCTCTGGTTGATTTGACTGACATCCTTTTAAAAGTGTGGGGTTTGGGGGAGGGGACATGTTGGCTTTTTTATTATTGAATATTTTGTGGTTTTGTATTTTGATTTTGCTCTGTGAACCGCCCTGAGACCTCCGGGTATAGGGAGGTATATAAATTCAATATATAATAATAATTATACGTCCCATTTCTGCTACCTGAGGCAAAACAGGAATAGCCTCCTCTTCCCCCTTTAGCACTGTGCCCCTCTACCTTCCGCCAGGGAAATGCCCCACACAGATTTTATGATCAGCTCCCTCCCTCCCCAAGTCTTTGTGAGCTGTTTCTGTGGGTCTCGGATAATCTCTAGGCAGAGAATGGGACAGGTGTTGGAAGGAAGGCCTCATCTTTACGCCCAAATCTGTGAGGCCTTTCTTGGTACTGACAGTCATCTTTTAAAATGGAGTTTATATCCTCACCTTCCTCCCAAAGGAGCCCAGGGTGGGAATTAAGGGGCTGCAGCTGTCTTGGGGGGCCCTCTCTGTGGGGCTCATCCTGTACCCTGTACAGCGGTGGCCCTAGAGAAGTTAAGAGAGTTTGTGTACTGGTCCAGTAAACGCTTCCGCTGCGCAACCAGCAACAGTTCTCTTTGCAGAGCATTGATTAAGTCCAGTGCAGAGATTCTTGTTGCAGTACAAGCTTCAGAGTCTCAGCAGCAAAGAAATAACGACACAGGGAAGCCTGTCTTTCCAAAGACAGGTTTATTGCAGAAAGATAACAGAAACACCTCCGGAGCTTTCAGACATTTTTGCTTCACGCCCCCCAGGCAGAGAAAACAAACACTCTTTATATAATGAGCAACTTAACAACTTAACGAGCTTGACTACTTAAAGTCACATGACATTGCTAACTTGCCAGCGTCTTAGGTTTCACACCCTATAACCCCCTCTCGCTGGCAATACAAAAACAAAATTACTTCAGACCCATTTCTTCACAAAAGTTTTCATGCCGCTGAAACCCAAGCGGTTTTGTAAAACCATCAGCTTGATTTTCATGACTGGGACAGTAATTTAATTTAACAATTCCTGCTTTTACCGTTTGACAAACATTTTGAAAGCGGATATCCAAATGTTTTGTACGACCTTTAAACTGCCCATTTTGTGCTAACTTAAGACACGGTTGATTATCACCCCATACAGTGATTGGAGTGATGGCCTTTTCATACATCTCTTGTGCCAAGCATTTGTAAAATTCTAAATCTCTACATAACTCAGATAAGGCACAGAACTCAGCTTCTGTTGACGACAAAGCAATCAGGTTCTGTTTCTTGGATCTCCACCCAGAGAGTTACCAAATTTTATTACACAGCCAGACACTGATTTTCTATCCTTTGAATTTGCCCAATCACTATCTGCGCACAAGTAATCTGTGCTTGTCCTTCAGAAGATAATTCAAGGCAAAAATCTTTGGTGTATTGTAAATATCTTAACACTCTTTGAATTCCTTTCCATGCATTTACACTAGGTTTTGAAGCTTCTCTGCTGAGTAAGTTAACAGCGTAAGCAATGTCTGGTCTACTCCATTGCGAAAGATGAAGTAAGCTTCCCAGTGCTGACTGAAAGATTTCAGCACGCTTGAATTCAGCACTATCCTTGAACTCATTGTCTTTTATAAAACCCATTTCCATTGGTGTTCTAACACCTGCACACTCCGTCATGCCAAACTTTTTCAACATTTGCAATATCTTGCCTTTTTGATTCAGTAGAAAACTGCCATTTTTGGTCCTATCTATCTGAACACCAAGATAGACCTTTACATCTCCAAGATTCTTAACTTTGAAGTGTTTATTTAACTCTTTGGCTAGTTTTTTTACTTGTTCTTGTGTCTTTGAAGTATAGATCAGGTCATCTACATAAACAAGCAAAGATTCTTGGGCATCTCCTGAACCTCTGAAATATAAGCAATTGTCAGCCTTGCTCCTGCTAAAACCAATGCCTACCAAAACGTCATTCAAACACTCATTCCAATTATGAGCAGCTTGAGTCCATAAATAGATTTATGTAGTTTCCATACCTGATTTGATTTACCAACTTTCAATCCTGGC
This sequence comes from Podarcis cretensis, assembly GCF_951804945.1. Lineage (NCBI taxonomy): Eukaryota > Metazoa > Chordata > Lepidosauria > Squamata > Lacertidae > Podarcis > Podarcis cretensis. Next base: position 121,720,147 of record NC_137171.1, read on the forward strand.
GGTAGCTCCATATAGAGCTCTTCTGCCAAGTCTGAATGAAGATAAGCTGTAGAGACATCAAATTGATTCACTTTGAACCCTTTCTGAGCAGCAACTGCTAATAGTGCCCGAAGGGTTTCACTCCTTGAAGTGGGTGCATAGACTTCGGAATAATGTAACCCCTCTCTTTGCGTAAAACCTCGAGCTACAAGCCTTGCTTTGTACTCTGGTTTCCCCATCGCTGTTGTCTTTATCCTGTACACCCACCTACAACTTACTGCCTTGGTACCTTCTGGCAGTTTGGTGATGGAAAACACACCCAGTTCTTTCATAGAATTCAACTCTTTTTGCATGGCCTCACGCCACCAACTGGCCTCCTCCTGGGGTAATTGCTCAACCTCCTCAAAACTCTCAGGTTCGCAATTTGCCAAACCAGCCCAAACACTAATAGCTTGGTACCTTTCAGGAGGTATACCTTTGTTGGCATGCTTGGAATGCCTTAACAGTTCCTGCGATGTTCCTTCAGTTTCCCCCTCTGACCCAGAATCACTAGTCGTCACCTGTTTGTCACTAGTAGTTGAAGAACTTTCTGATTCTGACTTTACACGTCTCTCTTGCTGTACGGGTGAACTTTTAGAGCTAGAAGATTCTGACTTTACAGACTTGGGTGAACTAGACGATTTCTCACCCTCATCCTCAGACTCAAATTCCTCAGCCTGTTCTGGAACTAATACCTGCCCTGGGGCCTGAGTTTCATTGTTACTGTTCACCACATCAAATAGTATGTCAGGATTTCCATGAATTTTATTCCAACCATCCTGTTCACAAAATTCCGCACTTCTGCTGATTGTGATTTTTGTCTGATTGCCTTCTACATTCACAAATCTCCAACCTTTTGTGTTTGCTTGATAACCACAGAAAAGCATTTCTTTAGATCTAGGATCGCCTTTCCTACGTTGTGCCCTAGGCACCAGCACATAAGCACGACATCCAAAAACTCTTAGATGATCAATTTTTGTTTTTTTTTCCAAATAACATGAAGTAAGGAGTGTTGCCTACTGTGCTATTGTACACTCTGTTAAAAGTATAATTCACATACAGTGCAGCCTCAGCCCAAAACCGCTGTGGAAGTCCAGAATCAAACAGCAAAGCAGCAATGGCTTCCTGTACTGTTCGAAATTTTCTTTCGGCAACTGCATTCTCCTGTGGTGAATAGGGATTGGTAAGTCTATGAACTATACCTTTCCTTTTTAACCACGTCTCCAGCGTGTGGTTCACATATTCCCCACCACGATCTGATTGTATTTTACGCACCCTGGTGTCAAATTTACATTCGACTTCTTCAATCCAATCCATCAGGATGGAAGCTGCTTGTGATTTTTCTTTCAGAAAGAAAACCCAACTAGCCCTTGAAAAATCATCCACCAAAATTTGCATAAATCTCGCACCTCCAAGTGATTTGACTGGCATAGGGCCACACACGTCTGTGTGCACAAGTTCAAAGGGTTTCTTGCTTACTCTATCAGATCTAGGATAGTTACATGTCTTAACCTTAGCATGTTTACAAGCACAACAATCCAGAAAATTTGGACAGGGTTTAATGTTACACTCCTCAGCTAATTCTGGCATCTTGCTTACATACTTAAAGCATATATGAGCTAACCTTCTGTGTAGTAGATGTGCACAACCTGTATGAGGAGCCTTATTTACACACTTAGCTTGCGCTTCACCTGTTGAACATCTACCTGCTGCTAACTGCTCTTCATCCAAAACAAAAAGCCCATCCTCACAGGGAATTTTAACTAGCTCCTTCCCCTGTTTCGAAATGGTGCACACATCATTTTCAAACTCAACCTTAAAACCACTTTTTACCAGGCATGACACACTCAAAAGTCCATTCTTCATTCCTGGAAGAACGAAAACAGGAAGGTTAGTTTGCAAACAATTAACATAAATTGTGCCTTTAAGGTTCATTTCTCGTTTACTATTGTCTGCTATAGTCACAGTTTTTGCAACTGGATGTCCTGCAGTTCATCAAGCTGCCACTAGATGTCGGTGGAACTAAACTGACTTGCTCCACTGTCAATTATCCACTTCAAGGTTTGTTGGCTCCTTTTAGGACTCTGTTGTGCTGCCATTGCAGATAGTCCCTTATCAGCACCTGCTCCCCCTCTGGATCGTTGATTCTTGTAGTTCTCACTTCGTCTTCCCCTGTAGCTCCGGAAACTGACCTTGGACTGTTGAAATTCCTGTTGCTTTTCTGGACACTTTGCTATCAAATGAAACCTGCTGCCACATCGAAAACATGACTTGCTGGCCATAGCAAACACTTGTGAGGCTTCCTTACAGCTCTGCCTGCTAGTTCTCCCACGCTGGGAATTATCTGAACATCCAACCCTTGGGGTATTTGAATTATCAATACGTTTTCGATGATGTTGATATTCTTGCTCACACAATCTACCAGTCACATAATTCATATTCAGCTGGTCCTCTGGCAAAACTTGTAAAGTTAGTACTAAGTTTTCAAACCCTGCATGCAGACTACTAAGCAGAGTATAAACTTTAATATTTTCAGGAAAATTCACACTTAGAGATGACAGTCGGTTGAAATACTCAGTCATCTGTGATGTGTGTTCAACCACACTATCCCCTGGCTTCAGTTTCAACTCATACAAAGCACGTATAATGTTCACCTTCTCTCCGGGCGTGGCTCTATGGTGAATTCGCCTAAGAGCTTCCCAAATTTCAAATGCAGACCTTAAATTTTCCACATGAGGTAATTGGGAATCGTCTATTGATACCATCAACATGCATCTAGCTTTAGTGTCCATTTTATCATGTTCCCTGTTCTGAGCATGTGCAGCAGCCTGTTGCTCTGCTGTGGCATCTGCTGCAACAGCCACAAATGGCTTTCGCCTCTGGACATAGTCAGCCCACACTTCTTTGGCTTCCAACCAGACTTGAGCCCTCTTAGACCACTGCACGTAATTAGCAGAGTTCAACTTTGTAAAGGGAACCTGGAAATTTTCCACTGCCATTCTTGGGGTCGGCTGCTACTCCCTCTGTGTGCCCTTGCTTCTCTTTCCCCTTGGGATTTGTTTTACTCACTTTTCAGACGCCTCCAGCCTCCTCTGAAGCCTTTTAAACTTTTTTTCCCCCTCCGTCTCTTCACTAGCAACCTACCACCGTCCTCTGTTTTTATTAACAAAACAAAAACACAACGGGAGGTCAAGCTAGCCTTTTGCAGCTAATGAAGCTGTAAATCTTCACTTACGCAGCTCTCACAACTTTCTGCAGCCTCTCAGTTCCTTTAAGAGCTGGATTTACGACCAAGCCGGTCTTCTCTCATCCGAAAGCTGCTTTCACTTTCTCTGCATGCAATACAGCTGTAGAAACGTAGAAGGATCCATAACCTAAGAGAGTCGGTGTACTGGTCCAGTAAACGCTTCCACTGCGCAACCAGCAACAGTTCTCTTTGCAGAGCATTGATTAAGTCCAGTGCAGAGATTCTTGTTGCAGTACAAGCTCCAGAGTCTCAGCAGCAAAGAAATAACGACACAGGGAAGCCTGTCTTTCCAAAGACAGGTTTATTGCAGAAAGATAACAGAAACACCTCCGGAGCTTTCAGACATTTTTGCTTCACGCCCCCCAGGCAGAGAAAACAAACACTCTTTATATAATGAGCAACTTAACAACTTAACGAGCTTGACTACTTAAAGTCACATGACATTGCTAACTTGCCAGCGTCTTAGGTTTCACACCCTAACAGAAGTACCATGGAGCCTTGGCTCTTTCCTCATGCCTAAAGGAGGCACACAGCCCCCTTGGTACACATTCACTGTGACTTGGGAAGAGGGTTAAGGAGTGTGGGGAGTGAGCAGAAACAGCAAAATATGCTGATAAACGTCAACAAAAGTTACTGTATTTTTTGCTCTATAAGACGTAATTTTTACCTCCTAAAAAGTAATAATAATAATAATTTATTATTTATACCCCGCCCATCTGGCTGAGTTTCCCCAGCCACTCTGGGCGGCTCCCAATCAGTGTTAAAAACAGTACAGCATTACATATTAAAAACTTCCCTGAACAGGGCTGCCTTAAGATGTCTTCTGAATGTCAGGTAATTCTTTATCTCTTTGACATCTGATGGGAGGGCGTTCCACAGGGTGGGCGCCACTACCGAGAAGGCCCTCTGTCTGGTTCCCTGTAGCCTCACTTCTCGCAATGAGGGAACCGCCAGAAGGCCCTCGGCGCTGGATCTCAGTGTCCGGGCTGAACGATGGGGGTGGAGATGCTCCTTCAGGTATACAGGACCGAGGCCGTTTAGGGCTTTAAAGGTCAGCACCAACACTTTGAATCGTGCTTGGAAACGTACTGGGAGCCAGTGCAGATCTCTCAGAACCGGTGTTATGTGGTCCCGGCGGCCACTCCCAGTCACCAGTCTAGCTGCCGCATTCTGGATTAATTGCAGTTTCCGGGTCACCTTCAAAGGTAGCCCCACGTAGAGCGTGTTGCAGTAGTCCAAGCGTGAGATAACCAGAGCATGCACCACTCTGGCAAGACAGTCCGCGGGGAGGTAGGGTCTTAGCCTGCGTACCAGGTGGAGCTGGTAGACAGCTGCCCTGGACACAGAGTTAACCTGCGCCTCCATGGACAGCTGTGAGTCCAAAATGACTCCCAGGCTGCGCACCTGGTCCTTCAGGGGCACAGTTACCCCATTCAGGACCAGGGAATCCTCCACACCTGCCTGCCTCCTGTCCCCCAAAAACAGTACTTCTGTCTTGTCAGGATTCAACCTCAATCTGTTAGCCGCCATCCAACCTCCAACCGCCTCCAGGCACTCACACAGGACCTTCACCGCCTTCACTGGTTCTGATTTAAAGGAGAGGTAGAGCTGGGTGTCATCTGCATACTGATGAACACCCAGTCCAAACCCCCTGATGATCTCTCCCAGCGGCTTCATATAGATGTTAAAAAGCATGGGGGAGAGGACGGAACCCTGAGGTACCCCACAAGTGAGGGCCCAAGGGTCTGAACACTCATCCCCCACCACCACTGTCTGAACACGGCCCAGGAGGAAGGAGCGAAACCACTGTATAACAGTGCCCCCAGCTCCCAGCCCCTCTAGACGGTCCAGAAGGATGTTATGGTCGATGGTGTCAAAGGCCGCTGAGAGATCCAGCAGAACTAGGAAACAGCTCTCACCTTTGTCCCTAGCCCGCCGGAGATCATCAACCAGCGCGACCAAGGCAGTTTCAGTCCCATGGTGAGGCCTGAATCCCGATTGGAGGGGATCCAAATGGTCCGTTTCCTCCAGGCGTGCTTGGAGTTGTTCAGCAACCACCCGCTCAATCACCTTGCCCAAGAATGGCAGATTTGAGACTGGGCGATAGTTGGCCAAATTGGCCGGGTCTAAAGATGTTTTTTTAAGAAGCGGTTTAATGACCGCCTCTTTCAGCGGGTCTGGAAAGGCTCCCTCACAGAGGGAAGCATTCACCACCCCGCAAAGCCCATCGCCCAGCCCTTCCCGGCTCGCTTTTATCAGCGAGGATGGGCAAGGATCAAGGAGACAGGTGGTCGGTTTCACTCGTCCAAGCAGCCTGTCCACATCCTCGGAGGTAACAGATTGGAATTGATCCCATATAACAGGACCAGACAGAACTCTAGCACTCTCCCGCCCTGGCCCTGCTCCCACTGTGGAGTCTACCTCCTTCTGAATCTGAGCGATTTTATCTACAAAAAACTTTGCAAAAGCATTGCAGGAGATCTTGGGGTCCCTACCAGGCCCTGGTGGTACAGGTGGTTCCGATAAACTGCAAACCACCTGAAAAAGTCTCCTGCTGCTGTTTTCTGCAGATGCAATGGAGGCGGCGAAGAAGACCCTCTTCGCCGTCGCCATTGCCACTTGGTAGGCTCGACGTTGAGCTCTAACCCGTGTCCGGTCTGATTCAGAATGAGTTTTCCGCCACCGGCGCTCTAGCCGTCTCAACGATTGTTTCATCACCCTCAGCTCCGGGGAAAACCACGGGGCTGTCCGGGCTTAATGCAATCGGAGAGGGCGCTTCAGAGCCAGACAGTCAATAGCCCTGGTTAACTCCGCATTCCAGCGTGCCACCAGGGAATCAGCTGAAAGGCCATCAACTTGGGATAAAGCATCCCCTACCACTCTCTGGAAGCCAATTGGATCCATTAAGTGGCGGGGGCGGACCATCCGAATCGGTCCCACCTCCCTGCGGAGGGGAAGGGTTGCGGAGAAGTCCAGTTGCACCAGGAAGTGATCTGACCATGGCACTTCTTTTGTTTCGCTTTTAGTTAATGTCAGATCACCAACATCCGTAGAGGTAAACACCAAGTCTAAGGCATGTCCGTGGCTATGAGTTGGGCCAGACTTATTCAGGGACAGCCCCATGGAGGCCATGCTTTCCACGAAGTCCCGAGCGGCCCCTTGTAAGGTCGTGTCGGCATGGATGTTAAAATCCCCTAGGACAACCAAGCTAGGTGTCTCCAGGAGAACATCCGCCACGACCTGAAGCAGCTCGGGCAGGGAATCCTTGGTGCAGCGGGGAGGTCGGTACACCAGTAGGAATCCTGTACTGCCCCTATTGCCCAACTTCCAGAACATGCACTTGGAAAATTGGGTCTTCCCAATAGGACGCCTGGTGCAAACTAATGACTTCCTAAAAATCACTGCAACCCCCCTCCCCGCCCACATGACCTGGGTTGCTGTGCGTAAGAGAAACCTGGTGGACAAGCAGCGGCAAGGACAGGCCCATCTGCCTTATCCAACCAGGTCTCTGTCACACATGCCAGGTCAAATCCTCCATCCACAATCAGGTCGTGGATGGCAGTGGTTTTATTCATCATTGACCTGGCATTGCACAGCAACACTTTCAGGTCATGTGGGTTTCCCTTGCTGATTACTGTATCCTTCCGGTCAGTACCAGACCTGGAGGCAGGGATAGTCCTCAAACAACGACTAACCCTGCCTCCTCGGTAATGACATGGTCTGGTCTTAGCATAACTCCTCCTCCTGCCCGTGATCACTGAGATCGGGTGTCCCAATACATCTCCCCCTGTGGAACCTGCCCCACCCAATCTATTGGCTGAGGCCCACTCCCAGGCAGCCATGACCCTTCCCCTTAAAAGGCAAAATACAAACTATATAATAATTTAACAGAATAATAATAATAATAATAATAAAACAAAACAGAACAAAACAAAACAAAGCAAGGAACAATAGTGCTGACTCTGCTTATCCCACCCCAAGCAAAAATAAAATAATGAAATAATATAATATTATAAAAAACAACAACCACCATTTAAAGTGCTGCAAATTAAAAGCGATTAAAACATTTAAAACCATTTTGTCCATTGCTGCCGGTAGCTGCTCAGGCCTCTTATGCTGTGGCAGTGAGTGCAGGCCCCGCCCCCTAGGCCGGATGGAGTTGGCAGGAGAGGGAGCGGTCCTCCCAACACTCACGCAAGCAGCAGCAGCAGTAAGGGGAAATGTGTTGTGTGTGCATCTTATGGAATGAATACAGACTGCGCAGCTATCCCATAAGCCAGAACAGCAAGAGGGATTACTGCTTTCACTGTGCAGCGATCCATCTTGCTGTTCTGGCTTCTGGGATTCAGAATATTTTTTTTCTTGTTTTCCTCCTCCAAAAACTACATGCGTCTTATGGTCTGGTGCGTCTTATAGAGCGAAAAATACTGTGATTGCTTCTGATGGGGATCTGCTGTGGAGACTCATTAGGCCCCCTGGTGGCCAGAGCTCTGTCCCCCTTCCTGTGTTCGATCTCGTGAAGGGGCAAGTGTGGGGAAAGGGGATGTGGGGCCACATGTTGAGACCTGACCCCAAAGTTGCATTTGCCCTCCTGCCCCTGCTATCCCTGTGGGGCCTTCTTTCTCAAGTGGGGAACCCGCTCTGTGGGTGGCAGCTCAGACCATTGAAAGATTGCAACATTGAACCATTTAAACACCGATTATCAAAAGGGGATCCAGAAGGATCTCGGATATTACATGTCAATTAACTTTACATCTCTCTGGAAAACTGGTGGAAATTGCAGAAAACTGGAATGCATTTAACTTGAAGGATTTCAACTGTATGCTGGAATCACACCAATTATATATGCAGAAGGCAGAGAGCTCTTTTTGTGCAAGGTTTTCCCAGTACCGAAAGAGCCTTGAAGCTCTCTGCCTTGCATAACAGATTCTGGCAGGTTCTCACAGGATCTTGTGGGGCTCTCCTGAGTTCCCAGGAGATCTTTCCAAAGCCTCCCAGAGCCCAGGAAGCAAGACCCAGGTCAGACCTGTTCAGTGCATGGCTCCAGAAGGTCAGATTGTGGGGCGGCTCCAAGGGAGTGGCTTCGCTAGGCCCGTTTCTGCATATATGAGCCATCCCAGTCAGGGCAGACAACTCTGAGCTACCTGGACCAGTGTTCTGACCCAGGAGGAGGCAGCTTCCTCTTCTCCCAGTATATAATAATAATAATAATAATAATAATAATAATAATAATAATAATAATTTATTATTTGTACCCCGCCCATCTGGCTGGGTTTCCCCAGCCACTCTGGGCGGCTTCCAACAAAGATGAAAAATACACTAAAATGTCACCTATTAAAAGCTTCCCTGAGCAGGGCTGCCTTCAGATGTCTTCTGAATGTCAGGTAGTTGCTTATCGCTTTGACATCTGATGGGAGGGCGTTCCACAGGGCGGGCGCCACTACCGAGAAGGCCCTCTGCCTGGTTCCCTGTAACTTGGCCTCTCGCAGTGAGGGAACCGCCAGAAGGCCCTCGGAGCTGGACCTCAGTGTCCGGGCAGAACGATGGGGGAGGAGACGCTCCTTCAGATATACTGGACCGAGGCCGTTTAGGGCTTTAAAGGTCAGCACCAACACTTTGAAATGTGCTCGGAAACGTACTGGGAGCCAATGTAGGTCTTTCAAGACCGGTGTTATATGGTCTTGGCGGCCGCTCCCAGTCACCAGTCTAGCTGCCGCATTCTGGATTAGTTGTAGTTTCCGGGTCACCTTCAAAGGTAGCCCCACGTAGAGTGCATTGCAGTAGTCCAAGCGGGAGATAACCAGAGCATGCACCACTCTGGCGAGACAGTCCGCAGGCAGATAGGGTCTCAGCCTGCGTACCAGATGGAGCTGGTAAACAGCTGCCCTGGATACAGATTTGACCTGTGCCTCCATGGACAGCTGTGAGTCCAAAATGACTCCCAGGCTGCGCACCTGGTCCTTCAGGGGCACAGTTACCCTATTCAGGACCAGGGAATCCTCCACACCTGCCCGCCTCCTGTCCCCCCAAAACAGTACTTCTGTCTTGTCAGGATTCAACCTCAATCTGTTAGCCGCCATCCATCCTCCAACCGCTTCCAGACACTCACACAGGACCTTCACCGCCTTCACTGGTTCTGATTTAAAAGAGAGGTAGAGCTGGGTATCATCTGCATACTGATGAACCCCCAGCCCAAACCTCCTGATGATCTCTCCCAGTGGCTGCATGTAAATGTTGAAAAGCATGGGGGAGAGGACAGAACCCTGAGGCACCCCACAAGTGAGAGCCCAGGGGTCTGAACACTCATCCCCCACCACAGCTTTCTGAACACGGCCCAGGAGGAAGGAGCGGAACCACTGTATGACAGTGCCCCCAGCTCCCAGCCCCTCAAGACGGTCCAGAAGGATGTTATGGTCGATGGTATCAAACGCCGCTGAGAGATCCAGCAGAACTAGGAAACAGCTCTCACCTTTGTCCCTAGCCCGCCGGAGATCCACAACCAGTGCGACCAAGGCAGTTTCAGTCCCATGATGAGGCCTGAATCCCGACTGGAAGGGATCCAAATGGTCCGCTTCTTCCAGGCGTGCCTGGAGTTGTTCAGCAACCACTCGCTCAATCACCTTGCCCAAGAATGGAAGGTTTGAGACTGGGCGATAATTGGCCATCGTGGCCGCATCTAAATATGGTTTTTTAAGAAGCGGTTTAATAACCGCCTCTTTCAGCGGGTCTGGAAAGGCTCCCTCACGGAGGGAAGCATTCACCACCTCACGAAGCCCATCGCCCAGTCCTTCCCGGCTAGCTTTTATAAGCCAGGATGGGCAAGGATCAAGGAGACAGGTGGTTGGCTTCACTCGTCCAAGCAGCCTGTCCACATCCTCGGAGGTAACAGATTGGAATTGATCCCACACAACTTGACCAGACAGGACTCTAGCACTCTCCCGCCCCGGCCCTGCTCCCACGGTGGAGTCTACTTCTTCCCGAATCTGAGCGATTTTATCTGCAAAAAAATTTGCAAAATCATTGCAGGAGAACATGTGGCCCGTACTGGGCCCCGATGTTACAGGTGGTTCCGCTAAATTGTGAACCACCTGAAAAAGTCTCCTGCTGCTGTTTTCTGCAGATGCAATAGAGGCGGTGAAGAAAGTCTTCTTCGCCGTCGCTATCGCCACTTGGTAGGCTCGACGTTGAGCTCTAACCTGTGTCCGGTCAGATTCGGAATGAGTTATCCGCCACCGGCGCTCTAGCCGTCTCAACGATTGTTTCATTGCCCTCAGATCTGTGGAAAACCACGGGGCTCTCCGGGCTCCATGCAATCGGAGAGGGCGCTTCGGAGCCAAACAGTCAATAGCCCTGGTTAACTCCACATTCCAGCGGGCCACCAGGGAATCGGCTGAAAGGCCATCAACATGGGATAAAGCATCCCCTACCACTCTCTGGAAACCATTTGGATCCATTAAGTGGCGGGGGCGGACCATCCGAATCGGTCCCACCTCCCTGCAGAGGGGATGGGTCGCAGAGAAGTCCAGTTGCACCAGGAAGTGGTCTGACCATGGCACTTCTTTCGTTTCACTTTTACTTAGTGTCAGATCACCAACATCCATAGAGGTAAACACCAAGTCTAAGGCATGTCCGTGGCTATGGGTTGGGCCAGACTTATTCAAGGACAGCCCCATGGAGGCCATGCTTTCCACGAAGTCCCGAGCGGTCCCTTGTAAGGTCCTGTCGGCATGGATGTTAAAATCCCCTAGGACAACCAAGCTAGGTGTCTCCAGGAGAACATCCGCCACGACCTGAAGCAGCTCGGGCAGGGAATCCTTGGTGCAGCGGGGAGGTCGGTACACCAAAAGGAATCCTGTACTGCCCCTATTGCCCAACTTCCAGAACATGCACTCGGAAAATTGGGTCTTCCCAATAGGACGCCTGGTGCAAACTAATGACTTCCTAAAAATCACTGCAACCCCCCTCCCCGCCCACATGACCTGGGTTGCTGTGCGTAAGAGAAACCTGGTGGACAAGCAGCGGCAAGGACAGGCCCATCTACTTCATCCAACCAAGTCTCTGTTACACATGCCAGGTCAAGTCCTCCATCCATGATCAAGTCATGGATGGCAGTGGTCTTATGAATCATTGACCTGGCATTGCACAGCAACACTTTCAGGTCATGTGGGTATCCCTTGCTGATTCTAGTATCCATCCTGAAGTCTCTCAGGGACTGCTGGACTCTGCTGCCCAGGAGGACTCTCCTGTATGTGAGTGTCTGAGGGCCCTGCTCCTTCCTGCCACTCACCATCTGGCCTGGGGCGGGGCCTGAAGCCTCACAGGGACTGCTGGACTCTGCTGCCCATGAGGACTATATGGATTTTGCTTCATCTGGTCTCCCCTCCATCCACTTCCAGTCCTGAGCCTGCTTAGCTTCCGTTCGGTGCCTGCATCCTGAGCCTTCAGACCATGTTGTGGGAGCTCTCATCAGCTTGGCGCTTGCAAGTGGGGGGCAATTCCTGCCCCCTTGGGAAAATTGGGGAGGGGGTGGCCTCTCTCTCCCTCACACGGAGCCTCAGCAGAGACATGCAGAGATTTAGTGCTGCCTGGCAGAGCTTTTTCTTGCCCTCTGCTCCATGGGCTATTATTGTTGTTACTTGTATTTATATCCTCTCCCCTTTTCAACTCTGATTCTTAGGTTCCCTCTGCTCTGCCGCCTCTATGTTTAAGGGCAGGTCTACAAACTCCCCCAAACCCTGCTGAACTTTGGATCTCCCGATTTGGGGCTGCTGCCTGTAACACAGCAGGATTAGGCTGCTGCCTTCATCTGCAGGACCCTTAACTCTCTGCCCCCTTTTCTCTTCCTTTCCAGGCTCCACTTCTCACTCCCTGCGCAACTTCTACACAGCCGTGTCTGAGCCTGGCCAGGGGCTGCCCCAGTTCATCGCTGTGGGGTACGTGGATGACCAGCAAATTGTTCAGTACGACAGTGACACCAAGGAGGCGCTGCCTCGCATCCCCTGGATGAGGAAGGTGGAAAAGGAGGATCCTCAGTACTGGCACATGCAGACTCAGATTGCTCAGGGCGCTGAGCTGGTGTTCAGGGTGGACCTGCAGACTCTGCGGAATCGCTACAACCAGAGCGGAGGTGAGTGGAAGGCAGGAGAGGAGCAGAGTCACACCTCTCCCCCCCCCCAATAACGTTTCCTCCAAGGGCCAGAATTGCAGGGAGGGGGCTGCTGGGAGGGAAGGAAATGGAGGGTGGGGGTCTCCACCAGGGCAGAGGCTTCTCCCCTTCCCTTAATGAAGGTCTTAATGGGGGCAGGGATGGTGGGGGGTGGGGGGGACAGAGAACGAGATTTGGAGGGGAGAGACCCCCCCCCCAGTATGACCCTCTCTGGACCTGCACATCCTACCCAGGAAATGTCTCCATTGCCTGCGCTTCCTTCCATGCTAGGCTTGGTTTTCCCAAGCCTAGAAATCTGTCTAGTTCATTTTCCTCTGGAAGAGAAGGGTGGGGATCCTGAGGCTGAGACAAGCAAGCCTTGAGTTCTGGTCCTGCTTAAGGAGAAGCCAGCTGCCCAGACGGAGGTGCTGATTGGCTGACCCTTCTGACCATCACCAAGCCCCTCCCACTCCCTGGCACAGTGTTGAAAGAGAAGCCTTTTTAAAGAACATGAATGGACTGGGTTTTTTTGGGGGGGGTCATAGTGGCAAATACATGAAGTGGGGGGTGGACCAGAGCCCCCAAGGCTCCCACACCTCCAGCAAGCATTATACATCTGTACTTACTTTGATCTCTTAATGGTCTACACTTAGGGAAGAGTAGCAGGACCCTTTAGAAAGGTCTTTCACCCCCTTTGTCCAGTTAGGACGATTTCTGCCACACTCCTCCCCCACCCCCTGCCCCATCCAGCCTTGAAACTGTGAAGACAGGAATCATTTAAACTTAGTAAAAGCTGGTAGACATCCAGCAAAAGCCTCTTGGCACACATTTTTGTTTTTATTTTTTATTTTTTTAAAGAAATATTTATTAAGGTTTTTCAGAACAAATCCAAATCAAAACAATACATCAAAATTAACAATCAAAAACAACACAACAAAACAGCAAAAAGAAAAAAGAAAAAATTATTGCTTACTTGCTAGTTTTATAACCCTCTTTCCTGACTTCCTCACATCTCCTTTTTCTGCGTTCCCCTTTACACAAATCAATTTTAGCAATTTCTTACCTTCTTTCCAATCTTATTCAATATTGTACATTTCAACCTATTATGCATTTATTTTCCTTCTCTTTTAAGAAAAAAAGAAAAGAAAGTTTTATCACATGTTCTTTGTAATTCAGCTTAGTCCTTTATATCATTTGTTTAAACACAACATAATAGTACTCTGGTCTTGCCCCTTCCTTTCCACATCATTTTTGCATATTTCTTTTTACCAAACCCCTAGTGCCCTATTATTTTTGTATCTCACATCATTTTAACATTCAAACATTTTACAATGTTTTTGAAGATATTCTTTAAATTTCTTCCATTCCTCTTCCACCGATTCTTCTCCCCGGTCTCGGATTCTGCCAGTCATTTCTGCTAATTCCATGTAATCAATCACTTGCATCTGCCATTCTTCCCGGGTGGGCAAATCTTGTGTCTTCCAGTACTTTGCGATGAGTATCCTTGCTGCGGTCGTTGCATACATAAAAAATGTTCTATCTTTCTTTAACACCAATTGGCCGACCATGCCCAAGAGAAAGGCCTCTGGTTTCTTAAGGAAGGTATATTTAAATACCTTTTTCAGTTCATTATAGATCATTTCCCAGAAAGCCTTAATCCTTGGGCACGTCCACCAAAGGTGAAAGAATGTCCCTTCAGTTTCTTTACATTTCCAACATTTATTGTCAGGCAGGTGATAAATTTTTGCAAGCTTGACTGGGGTCATGTACCACCTATAGATCATTTTCATAATATTTTCTCTTAAGGCATTACATGCCGTAAATTTCATATCAGTGGTCCACAACCTCTCCCAGTCAGCGAACATAATGTTATGACCAATGTCCTGTGCCCATTTAATCATGGCTGATTTAACTGTTTCATCCTGAGTATTCCATTTTAACAGCAAGTTGTACATTCTCGAAAGTGTCTTGGTTTTAGGTTCTAACAGTTCTGTTTCTAATTTTGATTTTTCCACCTGGAAGCCTATTTTTTTATCCAAATTGAAGGCTTCTCTTATTTGGTGATAATGTAGCCAATTTCGCACTTTATCTTTTAGTTTCTCAAAACTCTGCAATTTCAATGTATCTCGGTCTTGTTCTAGTATCTCCCAATATTTTGGCCATTTGGCCTCCATATTGAGTTTTTTCAAAGCCTTGGCCTCCATGGGTGATAGCCACCTTGGAGTCTTGTTTTCCAATAAATCTTTATATCTTGTCCAGACATTAAACAAGGTTTTTCTGACAGTATGGTTTTTAAATGCTCTGTTAACTTTTACCTTGTCGTACCACAAATATGCATGCCACCCAAAAACATTGTTGAACCCTTCCAAATCCAAAATGTCAGTGTTCTCAAGAAGTAGCCAGTCTTTCAACCAGCAGAATGCTGCTGATTCATAATAAAGCTTCATGTCTGGCAGGGCAAACCCCCCTCTTTCCTTAACATCTGTCAATATTTTAAATTTTATTCTGGGCTTTTTGCCCTGCCAGACAAATTTAGAGATATCTCTTTGCCACCTCTTGAAACAATCCATCTTGTCCACAATCTGTAAAGTTTGAAACAAAAACAACATTTTTGGCAATACATTCATCTTTATAGCAGCAATCCGACCCAACAAGGAAAGCTTCAATTTTGACCAAATTTCTAGATCTTTTTTGACTTCTGACCAACATTTCTCATAATTATCTTTAAATAAATTCAAGTTTTTAGCTGTCATATTGATCCCTAGGTACTTCACTTTCTTAACCACAATTAAGTCTGTCTCCTTCTGAAACCTTTCTTTTTCCCTTGTTGTCAGATTCTTCTCTAAAACCTTAGTTTTTTGTTTGTTCAATTTGAATCCTGCCACATGACCAAATTCTTGAATCAATTCTAACACCCTTTTCGTACTAGATTCTGGCTCCTGTAATGTAAGAACCAGGTCATCTGCGAAGGCCTTAAGTTTATATTGTTTAGCTCCGACCCTAATTCCCTGGATGACCGGTCCCTTCTGACCATGTTCAGAAGCACCTCCAGGACCGATATAAATAACAATGGAGAGATAGGGCAGCCCTGTCGTGTTCCTTTTTCAATCCTAAACTCTTCTGACACCACATTATTAACTATCAATTTTGCCTTTTGTTCTGAATAGATTGCTTCTATCCCATTATCAAACCCCCGTCCCACTCCCATTCCCTTAAGATTTTTCTTCATAAAGTTCCAAGAAATGTTGTCAAAGGCCTTCTCCGCATCAATAAAAATTAAAACTGCTTTTGTATTAATATTCTCTTGTAATAACTCCAAAATGTCAATGATATTCCTTGTATTATCAGACAGATGTCTGCCTGGAAGAAAGCCTGCCTGATCTTTGTGAATTACTTCATTTAAGACTCTTTTTAATCTATTAGCTAAAATATCTGCAAAAATTTTGTAATCCACATTTAGAAGGGATATGGGACGGTAGTTCTTAAATTGTGTCTTTTCAGATTCAGATTTCGGTATAAGTGTGATGAAAGCTTCTTTCCACGACTCCGGAGCCTTCTTTCCCTCCAAAATCTCATTACATACCTCCTTTAATGGTTGAATTAAGTAGTCTTTCAAAGTCTTGTAATACTTGGAGGTTAGTCCGTCAGGTCCTGGAGACTTGCCTAGTTGCATGTTCTGAATGGCACCTTCAATCTCCTGTTCTGATATTTTATAATTCAATGTTATCTCATTTTCTTGAGATATCTTTTGTAATCCATTTGTTCTTAAGAATTGGTCTATCTCAGTCTCGTTCTGTGGCCCCTGGGTATAGAGTTGTTTAAAGTATCTCTGGAAGCACTTTCTAATCTCCACAGGATTCTGAATGTTTTTTCCTTCAACCTCAAGATTTGTAACCGTATTCAGCTTCTGTCTTTTTTTCAACTGCCACGCTAGCAGTTTCCCACATTTATTTGCTGATTCAAAAGTCTTTTGTCTCATTTGTTTAATTTTCCACTCAACTTCCTGATTTATCAATTTCAAATATTGTACTTGATATAATTTAATTTCTCTCAGAATCTCCTGTGACTTTGGTTTCGATCTTAGTTTTTTCTCTCCTTTTATTTTCTCCAAATTTTTTTCCTTTTTCTCATTTTGGGTTCTCTTTTTTATGGCATTCTGTTGTATCAGAAACCCCCTCATGACCGCTTTACTTGCGTCCCAGATTACTCTTTTTTCAACTGTAGTTTTCAGGTTTACTTCAAAGTAGTCTCTCAGAGTCTTTTGGGCCTTCTTAACAATCTCTTGATCTCTTAATAAGGTGTCATTCATCTTCCATCTGAAGGAACCAGTTAATGTTAGTTTCATTTCCATCTTCACGGCGTTATGGTCGGAGCAGGTTTTGGGGCAGATCTCCACCTTTCTAGTCTTTGGTGCCAGTCCTCTAGTTATCCATATTTGGTCAATTCTAGTCCAGGTCATTTGGGCTTCAGAGAAGAAAGTCCCTTCTCTCCCTAAGGGATTTTTAGTTCTCCAAATGTCAATCAGATCCATATTGTCAGTTAGTTCAAAAAAAGTTTTAGGTAGCCTGCCATCCTTTGTTATGTTTTGTCTTTGAGCTTTATCCATATTTGTAGATACCACCCCATTCATATCTCCCATCATAATAATGTTGTTATAGTCCATGTAGTCCAGCATTGTCTCATGCAACTTCTTATAAAATTCTGACTTCCCCTCATTTGGTGCATAAATTCCTAAAATCAATAATTTTTCTCCTTGTTTTTGAATTTCAATTGCCACAATTCTCCCTTGTTCATCTTTAAAAAGCAATTTTGGTGATAGGCTTTCTTTTGCATAGATAACAACTCCTCTCTTCTTCACTCTGTCCGATGAGATAAATTCTTGGCCTAATCTTTTGTTAATTAGAACTTTCCTGTGTAGCCTAATCACATGCGTTTCCTGTAGGCAAATTAGGTCTAATTGTTCCTTTTTTAATATATGAAAAATCCTCTTCCTCTTGTGAGGAGAGTTACAGCCATGAATATTCCAGCTTAAAAGTTGCAGAGACATGTTGAGATATGTCTATTTTCCTCCCACTGCTCCCCGAAGTTCTTCTCCCTTTGACGGTGGTATCACTTTCTCCGGTTCGTCAAGACCCAAGGGTGTAAGTAGAGAACTCAGTGGTCCAGGTCCTAAGGCTTCTAGTTCTTTTTCAGTCTCTTTCTGGAGGCCTTCTCCGTAATCACTCAAAATTTTTTCCTTATCTTCAACTGTTCTGATTTTAACTTTTTTCCCTCTAAAATTAAAAGATAGTCCCTGGGGGAACTCCCATCTAAAAATGATTCTGTTACTTCTCAGTAGTTTCACCAAATCTCCATAGTTTGATCTGAGGTCCAGAAGATGTTTCGGAATGTCCTTGTAAATTTCCACTCTAAAATCGTGAATCTCAAGAGTCTTTTGAAAGTGCACACCCAGTATCTTGTCTCTTTCTTCCTTTGATCTGAGGGAGATCAGGCAGTCCCTTGACCTGCCCTTCCTCCCTCCCTTTCCAAGTCTGAATGCACTTGTAATTTTAAAGTCTTTATCCTTTTCCAAAGGCCAAAATTCTGCAAACTCTTTTGTCAAAAACTCAGTTAAATCCTCCTTCTCAAGTTCTGGAACTGACCTCAATCTCAGATTATTTCCCCTAGATTTCATTTCTAACATAGACAGATATGCCTGGTGTTCACCAATCTGTTTACGCATGGGTTTGATTTCCTCTTGCACAGCCTCTACTTTCTGTCTGTTCTCCTCAGATATTTTGCTATTTGCTGTGGTGGCCTCAAATAATTTCCCAATAGATTCTGCATTTGACTTAACTTGCTCTGCATTTGACTTAACTTGCTCAGTCAGGTTGTTAACACTGGCTGTATTTTGGTCAAGTTTAGCTGATTGCTCAGTCACCTGCTTGCTCAGGCCATCTAGTTTTTCAAAAATTTTATCTCATACTGTGGTGAAGTCTCCTCCTGTGGCCATTCCTTCAGGCCCTATTTGCTCTAAATCTTCCTCTTGCGCCACAGGAATAGTGGGAACAGATGATCTACGCAGCTGTGAGATTATGCTAGGCTGCTGTGTTTTGCTTTTACTTGATCTTGTCCTCCCTCTCATTCCACTGCTGTCTATGCGTCAAGGTCAGTCTCACGATTTGTAATTCCCATGGAAATCCCCAAGTCCAGAGATGGAAAAATACCCCCAGTAGTTAGACAGCTTCAGTCTTCCACTAGAGGGACACAATGTTTATCTCAAAAGTCACAACTTATAAAGTCTTTTTCCAAGTCTTTTCAAGTTACAAAATGTCCCTTCAAATATATAACAGTTTCAAATGTCCAGAGAGCCTCAAATCCTTTAACTTGCAGAGTTAATCACAAAAAGTTACAATGTCTCCAAAAGGTGCGAGTTGCAAAATGACAGTTCTTGCAGCCTGACAGCTCAAATAGTCTGGCAGCCCGGTCTCCGAGGATAGAATAAATTTTTATAAATCCACACAAGAAGAGGGAAAGCCAAATTCTTCCTCTTCCACCTTAAAATAAGGTGAAATTCTGTATCTGATGTTCAGATAACTATCTTTTAAAGCATAGTTCAGAGCAAAAGTATGTTACACGTCCTTGCTTTAGATCTTTAAGCAGAGCCGGGAGACGGACTTCCTGGTTGCATCTCCCGCTTCAGTGTCCAAATTACTTATTTTTTTTTTTAACAGTCCGAATTTCTTAAGCTTCACCTACTCACGGTAGTTGTTTCTTAGCCGAATTGTCCCAAGAAAAAGGTCAGCGCTCACCGACAGCAGCTTCGCGGCTTCACTCCGTGGAAAGAGCGATCGACCCTCAGCACCACGCCAACCCCGTCACTTTCCAGAGCCCCTTATGGGGTTCCTTTCCAGTTTCGGGGGACGTTTAAGGTGCCCGCTGGGTCCCACGGCCACAGGCTTCCGCTGCCTGTGGTTTTCCAAAAGGGGTCTCCGCTTCGCCGTAGCGGACGACCCTTTTCCACGGAGCTCCCTCTTCGCAGTTAGAAGAGGGCAGCCATTGCCGTTCACGCCGCCTCCGGAAGTCCACATTTTTGTTTTTAAAACTTCCTTCTGAAATGAGTCAGAAGATGTTAGTCCTTTTGAGACGTTAGTTGTGTGAAAGGAGCCAGCATGCTGGAAGGGTGGGGGGAGGTAGTTGTGTTTAGCCCCAAAGTTGAGTGACTCCCCCCTCTAATTGCAATTTTGGAGCAGAACTTCAGAAGTGGGAGCCTCTGCTGGGTCTGGAGGGAGATCTCTCTATGATTTTGCACCTTTACCTTCCAGGCTTCTATACTTCCTCACTTCCTAAGCAGGCTCCCTGCTTCAGGACTTTACCCCTGCCCCTAACGGCATCAAAAGGTGTCCCAGCACTTCAAACAATAACTGAAGGGGAGGGGTAGAAAGGTGGGTGAGATTGACAGATGTCAGATTCACCCTCCTGCCCCTTTTGGCCCATGGGGGCAATCCAGGATCTGGGCCTGAAGCCAAAGAGATTCCCCCACCGGTGACACAGAATAATGGAGGTGGAAGGAGCCTTGCCAAAGGGGTCAGCCTGAGTGTGTCCAGAGCCCTTGTCAGGCTTGCAAGGAAGAAACCCAGGGGGTCAGCTGAGACCAAGCCAGCGCTGCAATGGGCAGGTCTGCTTTTCTTGCAGTGGGATCAGGCCTGGCCTGGCCTTGCAGGCTTCCTCTTGGGCTCCTGCGAATTCTGCTTCTCCCCCTTTTAAAAATGGGGATTGGGTCCCTCCTGAGCCCCTGCACCTATCCATGGAAAATGCCCCATAAATGTCACCAAGGGGCGCCTCTCGTTTCCTGGTCATTTCTTGCAATTGCTTAGCTCAGAAAATCCCAAACAAATGAGATGGCCGCTTTAAAGGAGCCACGGACAGCCCTGGAAATGTCATCTGATTCTGTTTAAAGACAATGTTGAAGGTACAGGTGTATCGTGATTGATCACACTTAACATCTTGAGGAAACGGGAGGGGATGAAGGAGAAAGCAATTTATTCTGAAGAAGCAATGAGACAGAGCAACTTCCCTCCAAGCCAAAGCTCCATATCCAGACCAGCTGGTGGGATTTGTGGTTTGGTTTGTTGTTTGCATAGGCCAACTACAAACCATTGTTTGAGTGCATAAAAAGAACTATATCACCTTGGGACATGGTCTTGTAGAAGATACTATTTATTTATTATTATTATTAAATACGTTGAGTAGTTCTAGAGGGAGGACTCCAGAGCAGTAGCACTGTTACAATCATTTATCTTGCCAGAGTGAGCAATCTCCCTTCTCTCCCCCACACACCTTTCTGGGGCCTCTCCTGACCCCCCCAGCTGATTTGTGGGGAAGGAGATGGGGTGAAAGCCCCAGTTTTGTGAGTGAGACTTGTTCCTTCTGGCTCCCGCGAGAATGTGTTAGCTGAATCCAGCCCAGAAAAGCAGGATTTCCTTTGAGAGAGGCTTCTGTAATGCAAGACATTCTATACCCAAACTCAATTCAGCTGTAAGCCAAAGGCTCCTGAGATGAAAGGAGAAGCCTAAATCAGAAGTGAGAGCCACCTGGTGTCCTCTGGGACAGCCTTTCCTCCATTGCTGAGCTCCCTCAGGCTCCCTGGAAACACAAAGAGCAACAGAACTCTGTACATGGCCAGGAGCAACCATTGCCATTTCCCATCCTGCCTTGGGGTACCTGAGGTAGCTTCTCTCCATGGTTTTGGTGTGGGAAATCAAAATGGCTGTCTGCTGACCCTGCTGGCTGGCCTAGAGGAGACCGGGCTGGGATCCTCAGCACCCGTGGGCCCTGCCAGCGGTCTGGGGTCTCAGCGGGTGCCGGATGATGCCACCTGCCAAGTGAAAACACCAGATCAGTGCTTCAGATACTGAAATTGAAGAGCAGATTTAAAAGTCATGATCATTAGCATATATAAGAACATCCTCCAGTTATGTGTTCTGAATGAGAGCAGAATAATCTATATTTCCATTCAAACCAGGTGTAACTGAAGTAACAGAGGTCAAAATTTATCCATGGCACCTCTTTCCACAGCAATAAACTGGATGTACCACTGTATATCACAACCTTTCATTTAGAAACTGCAATAATAATAATAATAATAATAATGATAAATAGCATGATGGGGGAAAAGATGGTGATTGTGATACAACACTGGTGAGAAAACCACATTAAAATCTTAAAATGCTACCTACAAGAGCGAAATAAGTGAATTAGTTGATCTGAAGACGTTAACTGCAGGAAAATCCAGAGAGTTTACATTCCGCCTATACAGTACAATCATGACCCCAGAATAGGCACAGCTATGAGTTCTCTCTATTCTATGAAACGTCTTCCCTCTGCTGCCTCCTCCTCCTCCTCCTCCCCACTGCCCTGGTGAACTGGGGGTGGGGGGCGGCCGGGGTCTGCAGTGCTGGAGATGGCAGGAAGGAAGGATGGTGTCCCTATTCCACATTCCATAGGGAGATGGGGGCTCCCACAGGGATGCTGGCTGTCAGCCCCCCTTTCTTTTGGAGCCTTTCAGAATCCATCAGGTTGTCTGGACTTCGCTCACTCCACCTGCTGATAGAGAACGGGGCCCCACATCTGGCGGTTGCTCTTCTTAAAAACCTGCCTTACCCCATGGAACTGACTGCCAGGAAATAGTTCCTCAAGAAGAGAGTTCAGAAATGGGCTAGTCCCATTCTTCCCAGCTGGTTTTAGGTGTCCGGTGTGTGTGCTGCCAGGATCCCAAACATTTTTTACTTTATTTTATTTCACGATTGTAACTGCTCGATCCTCTGCATGTTTACTTGGAAGTAAGTCCAACCCCCTCAGTGTGACTTAGCTTCAAGCAAATATGCAAAAAGAAATTTATGTAATATGTAGTGGGAGAATCAAAATGATCTGTCCCATTTAAGGATTATGGGACTACAAAACGATTCATTCAGAAGGCAACACAACTAAAATGAAATTTGGAGGGGGATAATGGGGGACAACTTTTTTTAATGCTGTTGTTGCTTTGAAGATTTGGTGGTAGCCCCCTGGGGTGGGCAGGAGGGTGCAGGGACCCGCCATCTTTGACAAGGGCAGCCTGGCTTCTGCTGAGAAGGGGGGCCATTTTGAAGTGGGGCAACCCCCCCCCCCCTTGTGGCTTCCCTTTCCCTCTCAGGCTATGAGGAAACTTCTTTTTCCAAAGGCCCTTCCATGACTTTCCTCCTTTTAGGGAAAAGGTCCTTGATATGGAGAAGCTGGGGGGAGAGAGATGGAGGGGAAGAGGAGACCTCCTCTCTTGAAAGGCCCCCAATGAGAATCCACTAGGAATGGGGGGGAGAAAGTGTGAGGCGATGAGAGAGGGGGGGCAATTAAAGGGGGGCTTTATAGGCTCAGGATTGTAGCATTTCCCTTAGTGAACGTGTTATGGGGATGAGCCTTCAGAAAGATACAATGCTGGTTGATTCTTCTCCCCTCTGACTGCTGCCTCTTCCCTGAGTCTCAGGCAAATAAATCCTTTTCCCTGGGATCTTTTGCTGATGGGGGAAGGGCTTCTGTGACCCCCCTTGACCTCCTGGGCCTCTTCTGGTCCTTCCAGGGATCCACATCATTCAGCAGATGTACGGCTGTGAGCTGAGTTCAGACGGGCGCAAAGGAGGGCATATCCAGGACAGCTACGACGGGAGAGACTTCCTCGCCTTTGACAAGGAGACCCTCACCTGGACGGCGGCTGATACAGGGGCCCAAGTGACCAAGAGGAAGTGGGATCCTGACTTGGCCCTGAACCAGGGCTGGAAGCACTACCTGGAGGAGGAATGCATTGCGTGGCTGCAGAGATACCTGGAGTACGGGAAGGAGACTCTGCTGAGGACAGGTGAGGGGGGCAGGGGGAGGGGAGGGGGCTCAGTGGGGCAGTTTCCCTTCAAGCTCCCCTCCCCCCCTTAACAGTCTTCCTTTCTGGACCAAACAGCAAACACTTCTCTTGGTGGGGGAGGCAGAAATAAGTTTGGGACTCTGAGAGGAGAAAAGGGGTCACTTCAGAGTATGATGGGGGGGGAGATGCTTAAAAACAGCCCCCCATGCCCCTTTGGCTAGAATAAAGGTAAAGGTAAAGGTACCCCTGCCCGTAGGGGCCAGTCTTGACAGACTCTGGGGTTGTGCGCCCATCTCACTTAAGAGGCCAGGGGCCAGCGCTGTCCGGAGACACTTCCGGGTCACGTGGCCAGCGTGACATCGCTGCTCTGGCAAGCCAGAGCTGCACACGAAAACGCCGTTTACCTTCCCGCTGGTAAGCGGTCCCTATTTATCTACTTGCACCCGGAGGTGCTTTCGAACTGCTAGGTTGGCAGGCGCTGGGACCGAGCAGCGGGAGCGCACCCCGCCGCAGGGATTCGAACCGCCGACCTTTCGATCGGCAAGCCCTAGGCGCTGAGGCTTTAACCCACAGCGCCACCTGCGTCCTTTGGCTAGAATAAGGGATGGCAAAAGACAAACAGGAGGAGGGGACAAAGAAACAGCAGGGAAGGGGCCAAGAAAGCAAAATGCATTTTAAATTAACTAAAAAAATAAAATGGAAATGGACAGATTTGAGGCGGGATACAGAAAAACCTTTTGCCTTTACACTTCGGTAGGGGAAAGTGGGGCAGATTGATGCAGAAAAATTCAATCTCATATTTCATGTACCAAAATGAGTCAGATAATCTAAAAATATTGCTTTATGCATGGCATAACTAATCAATATTATAATAGCAATCAAAAGAACCATTTAGGTTAGAAGATAATGAGAATATAATGACTTGGGGAAAAAATGGGATTTGTATGATTGTGCCCCACCTACGGGGCACTTTGATACATAGCGCAAATTGTATGAGAATGGTAATTATTTACAAAAAATTAATTAAAAAAGCAATTTTTATTGTGAGATAAACCAGCTCTACAATTTGTTACTTAAAAATCTAAATTATGTATCAGAACTAACAGTGTTTCACAGATATCATAGACTTTATGGCAGGTTTTCTTAACAAAATATCAAAACTTGTATTAATCTTTCCTCAAACACCTATCCATTTAAAAAAAAACTTTGGAAAAACTTTAAAAAGTATAAGAACTCGCATTAGGTAGTCCAAAAATATGCTTAGAAAAAATAATATATTCCCTTAACGTTTAGCTTCTTTTGCCCATTATATCCACTGAAGTCAAAAGAAAAAGTATAAAGAGATGATATTCGAGATGCGCCCTTTGAGAAATTTGGCAACTGCAAAACAGCATCCTTGAACTCAACGCTTGCCTTATCTTCTACAATAGGGAAGACAAACATACAAGACCCAGAATATTTCCTGAGATATGACACTTTATAATCTGTCATTTTATGTTTAGAAATGACTTTGGCCACATAGTAAACAACAGTTTTTATTCTTTTCAAATTTCATGAGTAGGAAATCAGTTTAGAGATTTCATGCAAACTTGTATAAAAGGTAAAGGTACCCCTGCCCGTACGGGCCAGTCGTGACCGACTCTAGGGTTGTGCGCTCATCTCACTTAAGAGGCCAGGGGCCAGCGCCGTCCGAAGACACTTCCGGGTCACGTGGCCAGCGTGACGAAGCTGCACTGGTGAGCCAGCACCAGTGCCGCACACGAAAACGCTGTTTACCTTCCCGCTATAAAGCAGTACCTATTTATCTACTTGCACTTAGGGGTGCTTTCAAACTGCTAGGTGGGCAGGAGCTGGGACCGAAACTTGTATATTGGGGCACTATTGTACATTAGTGGGTCACTTTTATACGTATCAATGTGCCCCAACGGACATTTTCAGAAAACTAACAATTATTAATAAAACCACTGAACTTATTTAAAAATCATGTGTAATACTGATTACTGAGTGGGATAATTTACCTTTGGTATTTTTAAATCTTAACTAAATGACGAAAAACAACATTGGAACACTTTTACATTTCACGTAATATTTTTAGTTGGCCGCACTAAAAACACACATACTCTCGTCAAACGCCAATGGCGAATTGGCGGGCAGCGCGGTCGCAACTGTCATACTCACACATGTAAAGACACGTTTTAGTGATGTCACGACACAAACATTTATCGATATTGAAATATTGTTGATGTGTCAATGTGCCCCGCCTCCCCCTACATACCTATGGGGAAAGTCTTTAAAACTAAATTAATTAACCTTTTTTTAAAATAGAAAATGTGTAGGGAGCCCGTGAAATACGGATGCAGCCCCCTCACTAAGTCTGTAGGTTAGCCACTCTTGGCCTAGAAGCAGAAAACCTGCACATAGTGAGAGAGTATGGGAATTCCCTCTTCTACCTTCTGTTACGAAAAAGGAGCAATGCTCCGGCGAGCTGCAGCTGGCTGGAATTGCAAACAGGATGTTGACTGTACCGTGGGAGCGAAAGGACAGTCTGTTCACTGTACTGAGCACCGGATGTTAGCTCAGTGTGTCACCTGACATGTACTGGAAGTACAGGGGTGGAGTCTCTCTCTCTGCTGTTGGTGTTTGGAGAGTGCAGACATGTTTCTCTGTACTGCTGCATAGACAGAAATAAAGGCATGTAAATACATTTCTGTCTGGTACAGTCCCCTCTTCTGCCTTCAGGAATCTGGCACAGGAGCCAATCAAATGATCAAGTGTTTGGACTGGCTTTCTTCCTGTCTCTCTTTATTAGCTTTGCTTATATGAACATTAATTAAACATAAAATAATTCTAGCACCCTCCCTTTTTGCGGACTGACACATATGTATTATCCGTGCTTAGAGAGATCTGAGCAATTTCATCTATGGGGCCTGGTGATAATTCACCCCAGAGACACTGAGCATATTTCTTGAGGTTGAGGATTTCATCTCAAAAGCCACATGGAAGTGTTTTCAAGGGTGATGACGTGCAAAGGAGGCTGGGAATCATCCTCTTTGGGACGGAGGTTCTGCTGAGGACAGGTGAGGGGGTGGGGTGGGGTGGGGAGGTTTTGTTTTGGGCTTCTGTGGGGAAAGGGCTTGACCTTCCTTCCTTCCTGCTCCCCCCAGCAGAGTCATATTCCCTCCTAGACCCGAGTTAACCAGTCCAGGCACTGCAATGTGGGTGGGATCCTGGAACAGCCCCTTCAGACAACAGCTACCCAGGGAGCCAGTTTTTGAACAAGGGTTACATTCTGTGAATTGTGCCTCAAGCCAAAATTGTGTATAGTCAAAACACATTGGACTCAAGGGTGATTGGGTTGCCAAAGTCCTTCTTCCCCAGACGCCTGCCTCCTCTTTTTGGTTTTTAGAATATTTTTGGCAAGTGCGTAAATCTGTATGTGCACAAGTTCAATGTGCGCAAGTTGCTGGCTTACTGGGCCTCCTGGTCTGCCCTTTCCACTCCAGGGGAGAAGGGAGATGGGCCCTTTCCAACCTCAAGGGACCCTTTCAGGGCAGGCGGGAGAACCAGAAAGGAGCTCTGTCTTTCCCAGGGCTGTTGGCTTTGCTCACTAACTATGGAGCTGAAAAGTCCCGGAGAACAGAGAGCAGTGAGTCCAGCATTTCTTCCCCCTCAAGAGAGGAACCAGGATCAGCCTGAGCTGCCCTCAGTTCATGACTTGCAACTTGGAAGGATCTGAATGAATCCCGCCATTGGGGACCGGGTGAAATTTGCCCCTCAGCCTAGAGGCAGCTCCCTGGGACAATCTTGGAACCACAAGTTGTCATATTTAAATAGTGTTAGAGCTGTATAAAGATGATAAATTATGTTAATTTGTATGCTGTCCTTCCTCCCAAAGGAGTCTGTTTTGTCAAACAAAGGATAAAATATCTGAAAACAGTTCCGCCATAGACACTGACTGGGGAAGATGCCAAGGGAGGTTGAGGAAATCCCATTTATTCGCAGTTCTTTTTAATTTCTGTAGATGTGATATTGCGACTAGGTTACCCCTTGGGTCCCTGCTCCTCTGCTCTTAAAAAATGCAGGATTCCTCCAGGCTCCCGTTGTGGATGTCTCTCTGTTAACCCCTTTTTGCAGAGGCTCCGGTGGTGAAGGTGACCAGGAAGGCAGACTATGACGGCCTGGAGACCCTCGTTTGCCAAGTCCACGGCTTCTACCCCAAGGAGATTGAGGCCAACTGGGTGAAGGACGGGGAGGTCTGGCAGGAGGGCACCCTCCGAGGATTGGTCGCCCCCAACTCGGACGGGACCTACTATCTCTTCCTCAGCGTCCAGATCGACCCCGAGGAGAGGGAGCGCTTCCGGTGCCGCGTGGAGCATGACAGCCTGGAGAAGCCTCTGGACGTGGCCTGGGAGAAGGAGCCTGGTGAGAGAGAGACAGACAGACAGACAGACAGGAGGGGAAGGGGTGGGCTCTGGGAGGGGGATTTCCACCCAACTCCTCCCTTCAGCAGCAGCACAGCTCAGATGGGGAACCCCAGTTGGATCCTGTCTATGTCTCTGGAGGGAAGCAGCTGAATCGGAATCTGTAGATGCCTTTTCTCACAAGTGTCTCATAGGCCTTAAACTCAAATTGGATGTCGTAGGTAAAAACTGGCCATCACCTTCTTGCCTTTAAGCCTAAGTAGTAATGTCAAAGAATGTGGGCACATATTTTACTTCTTCAAAATCAAATTTACCCACAGTCACTGCGACTGAAAAAGGGGCAATGAACTTAAAAGAAGGAGTCCCAAACTGTACTTCACAGTGAAAAAGATGCTCACTCACTCTTCCTCTCAACCGTGCCCAGCTACAAAAAGGTGATATTCATCCCTACTCAGGCCAAACAGCCTCACACCGCTGGGAAGAGCAAGCAGGAATTTTAATAACAACTCTTGTCTCTCACACACCGGCAGGGAAGCTGTGCCTGCAGGAACCAAAGCAGAATGTCTAAGAGCAAGACTCCCTTTTCCCCAGCAGGAGCCCCTGAACGCACATCCCCACCCACACCCCAGACTCCCCTTCTCACAGGCAGGCAAGCGAGAATTATGGAAGCGGCCCTTGAGCCAAAGACTCACCCAGGCAGGGCAGAGGGGACCAGGGCTCACTCACTAGCGCTACAGACTTCAGAATTTCTGCACAAACAAAAAAACCTGGACATTTTGCCTCATTTTAAGAATCTGTCTGGACAGACATTTTAAGTCTGAAAAAGAGGGCGTGTCCAGCAAAAACCGGACGTATGGCAACCCTACACAAGATGCTTTTTTCTAAGGGTTTGTGCCTTCCCTGAAGGCCTGTAATGCTGGGCTCTGGGGGGTCTCAGGGGGGAGGGAATCCCTTCCTCTCAGGGTCAGGACAGAGAAGGCTGAAGCGCCTGAGCAGGAGGAGATCTGCTTTTAAGTCTTGAGTCTGTGATGAAACAGGTGTGCCTGTCAACTGTCTTCCTAAAATATATTGGGGGTTTTAAAGACCTCTAATGCTGAAAACATAAACTCCCTTGTATCGGGGCCACTACAGAGAAGACCTTGGCCTGTAAGGAGAGAGAGAGGGCCTGCTTTTCACACATAAAATCCTCCCGGGCTCATAGCTCAGCACCTCCACTCAAATCTCCTGCTTGAGGCCTTGGGGAGCTGCTGCCGCCAGTCTGAATAAAAATGTCTCTTGTCCCCTTTTAGTCAACCTGGGGCTCATTGTGGGAGCCATTCTGGGTGTCATGGCTGCCATCCTGCTGGTCTCTGGAATCATCTTCTTCATCCGCAGTAAGTAAATCCTGGATGCGTTTGCTGCCTCTCCTGTGTCTCCTTTTTTAAGCCTCCGACTGGGAATGTGCTGGTGGAGCTTCCTGGAAACTGCCCCTTGTATCCCTACAGAGACCCCTCCCCATAAAACACTCTCGAACATGAACCAAAAGTCATAGTGGTCATTGCTTTGTACTCACTCTGTGCTTAGGAAATTCACTTTCCACCTGACATTTTAATCAATCCTAAGCCTTCAATCCTGTGAACAATTAGCAGGGAGCCTTACTTACAAATCTTTAGGCGCCAGGCAAAAACATTTCTCTCAAACCAGGCCTTGAGCTTTTTAAGTGTGAGTTACTGGTTTGTTTTTGTTTTATCATGTATTTTGTGCTCTCATTTTCTTTTTTTATTTGGAGAATCACCGAAATAATACTCCGAAAATGAATGAAGGGACTGGATAATGTTTCCTTCCAGCCTCTTGGAATTTGTCCACTGCCTAGTTTCCCCATGTTGATTTTCTGATTTAATTTCCTCAGTTTTTTCTACTTCTTTATAAAATGAGTTCTTTGAAAAGCTCCCCTTCCTTGGAGGTGTTTGGAAGAGACAGGAGAAGCATCTGCTGGGAAGGTTTCAACATCTGAGAGCCAAATTGTCGAAATGGATTTGAGTGGCCTCTGGATGTCCCTTCCAGCTCTGACCTTCTGCTTTTGTCTCTACAGGGAAACAGAGCGAGAAATCAGCCTACAAAACAGCTTCAAGTGAGTGACTCCTCCCCTCTCTCTGTCTGACATATTTCCCCCCAATATGGAGCAGGAACACATTACAAATAGACCAAACCTAACCTGGTGGTGGCCTAGTCCTGCAGCCCAAGACCCTGATGGGAAGCTTCAGCCTGTCTGCTCAGCCTGTCTGGGGACAGCTAGGGGTCCCTCGGGGCCAGGAAAAGGCTGCAGAGAGACTGTCGGCTGAGGGAGGGGCTCCAGGAAGGAGCAGGAGGAAGAGCCGAGGGGGGGGGGAGAGAGGGGTCTCTGGTGGTTTAATTTACTGGAACCTGAAGCTAAATATTTGGTTCATTGGCTCAAGTATGTAGGTGTTAGGAATCCTCCATTCTGGATTTGACACCACTGCTCTCCCTCCCCAGCTTCTGCCTTTCTGCCCCCTTCCTGCCTAGATCACACCCACCCCTGCTCTAGTCCCCCGCTGCCTCCATGCCAGGCTGTGCCCATCTCTCTGCCCTCGCATCTGCTTCTCCCCCCACTGCTGTCCTTGAGCCCCCTTGCCTCTGGGCTGCCTGTCCCTGAACTCTTCTTAGGCCCCTCCCCATATTGAGACCTATTTGGGATGGGGTTGGAGAAGGGCTGGGGGGTGGGGGTGGGATCTCCCTCCCCGGGATCCTGACTCCTATGTTTCCTTCCTTTTGCAGCAAGCGACCAGGGGTCCGACAGCTCTGCCAGGGGTAAGTGGGGGTGCAGGTGGGGGCAAAGTGGGGCTCTTGCAGAAGACTCTGTGGGGAACATCCCCAAATGGGGAAAAGCTTCTGCTTTCCTGTTACCCACCTTGGGAGTCATAGTTTGGGTTCTGAATGCGAGTCACATTTTGGATGCTGTAAGGGATTTCTCCTTCTACTTAATAGTAGGACTGCTGTGTGTCCTTCTGGTATTCCCCCAGAGTGTGCAGCTTGGCTCACTTGCTTGAGCTGCCCTCTGCAGGCATTTGCTCTACAGGTCCATTTTGGTGACGCTCCCAGCATATCTCAGGTCTGATTTGACATGATGAGGGATGGTGGCTTTCCTTGGGAGGCTGGACTAGACGCCCTTTGGGTTCCCACTAGCTCTGTAATGCTGATGCCCCCACACCATGATGTTGGCTTAACTTTGAAACACCCCTGCTCTTTATTTTTGCAGTTTCATACCAGCCCAGTGTGTGAGATGAGACCAGAAGGAGCCTGCCCAAGTGTTGCTGTGAATTGCAGAGACTCAGAGCCCCTCTTGTCCTTTAATGCTGTTTCTGATGTTTCTTAATCCTGGCTCTCACTCACCCATTGTGACTCCAGCTGTAACTAGAATTTGAGGATAATCATGCTTTTCTGATGGATTTTGGCTAATTTTGCTTTGTAGCTGATTTTCAGAAATGTGTTTGTATTCATGAGAAATGTGCTGGATATACACAACTAAAAGCTTTAAAAAGGGGTGGGGAGATTGAGCAGTGATTTTGATGGTTTCTCTTGGTTTTTTGTTGCTGTGGATCCCACCACAAGCCTTTCCCCAATCTTGTGTCACGCACTTTCCATCCAAATTGAAGGAAAGGCAACATCTGAGAACTGCTTTAGGTGTATTATGCATGAAATAGGCTAAGCTGTTACTGCCTACCTGCCTCTTGGGCCGCCCAGCCTTTGGCTAAACAGATGTACTGTCTGATCCTGCTGACAGCCAAGGAGGAAGCCAGCAAGGAGAAGAGGCAGATCAGGAGCTTCATGGACACAGTTTGATCTGAAATAAGCAGCCCCTTCTTTTGGGCTTCAGGCCTTCAGTTCATGAGACTTATAGCCTGGTCCCCACAGCCTTCTAGGAGGGGTGACCCACTGGGAGTGGGACCACATGAACTCCTCCAAGTAAACTAGTTTTGCTGCCTTCAAATTGCCTAATATTTATCTCGCCCATTCTTGCTTTTCCACCTGTGGCCCTTGAGGAACATACTCCTCCCACCTGCAGTTCCCTCCATCTTCCTTCCCTTCTCATAGGCTGGCATTCCTTAAGGAGAGTCTTTCCTAGAAATAAGAATGCACTAACACCTGGGACGCAGGTGGCGCTGTGGGTTAAAGCCTCAGCGTCTAGGGCTTGCCGATCGAAAGGTCGGCGGTTCGAATCCCTGCGGCGGGGTGCGCTCCCGCTGCTCGGTCCCAGCGCCTGCCAACCTAGCAGTTCGAAAGCACCTCCGGGTGCAAGTAGATAAATAGGGACCGCTTACCAGCGGGAAGGTAAACGGTGTTTCCGTGTGCGGCTCTGGCTCTGGCTCTGGCCAGAGCCGCTTCGTCACGCTGGCCACGTGACCCGGAAGTGTCTCCGGACAGCGCTGGCCCCTGGCCTCTTAAGTGAGATGGGCGCACAACCCCAGAGTCTGTCAAGACTGGCCCGTACGGGCAGGGGTACCTTTACCTTTTTACCTTTAACTCTCTTAGGCCTCAATGGATTTGCTGCACCTTGCTTTGAAGACACTGGATGTAATTAATACTATTCTTCCTTTTGTAATATCCATTGGACTGAAATAAACAAGGGTGCCCTCCCTTTGTCTTTAGTGGTTCTTTCCTTCTTATCACAGAAGTTCCAGAGATTTTGAAGTCCTGGCAGGGAGGAGCCAATAATTGGTCTTCCCTGTGCAGCACGACTGAAGAACTAGAGTCCAAAGTGAGATGGGGACAAAATCTGTGGTTTTGCAGGTGTGGGATTAAGTTACATGACGCCAAGAGGGTCTGAAGTCTGCTCAGTGCCTGGATTGGGGACCACCTGGATGCTGCCTTTGGTTCCAGGATGGAAGAAAGGAGGGTTGGGAATACAGTCATACCTCGGGTTAAATACGCTTCAAGTTGAGCCAATGTGTCCCTCAAGCACGCAGATCTTGTGTAGATCCAGCCCTGGACTAGTGGGGCTCCCTTTGGCCTAATCTAGCAGCCTCTTGTGTTCCCATACCCTAGAAGAAGCACCATTCTGCAGCCCCCCAGAGACACAAAATTTCAAACTTCAAAGAGTTATGTGCACACATTTTATTCTACAAAACGCCGCTTTCATGCCATCGTAGTCCTGGACAATCAACAGCAAGAGACCAAAAGTGCCTTAAGATATTTTTGCAACATACTCAGAAACACTAAGACATACGGGACCAAGAGACAGGATTGGGAAAGAAGCCAGACCCCATATTTTAAGCAACTCGAGATGAAATTCTCCATCCGCTTACCTGGGAGTAAGCCCTATTGAACTCAGTAGGGCTTACTTCTGAGTAGAAGGCTGCACTCGGAAAGGATCAGCCAATTAGGTGAGTCTCCTAGTAGCCCCGTCATGGCAGGAATTCAGGGCTGTGGCCCAAGGTCCCATTCAGCAGAAGGCACAGAGACCCCCCTTCTAAACGCAGTTATGCCACACACATGACCACCTCGAGAGGGGGATCCCAAAAGACCAGTCAGCCTGTGCGGAAGTCACTCAGCCTGGCTCCTTTGCACCAGGCGGTAATAGGGGCCCCTCCGGCTCATCAGCTCAGAGTGCGTCCCCTCCTCCACAACCTCCCCACCCTCCAGGACGACGATCCTGTTCGCGTTTTCCACTGTCTGCATCCGGTGAGCGATCACCAGCACCGCCCTGGCCTGGCCGCTCATCAGTGACTGCTGGATCTAGGAGAAGAAGCCAGAAACCCCCTCTTAGATTTATTTTATTTATTTATTAGGTTTATATCCCAGCCCTCCTCCAAGCTCAAGGTGACGTATATGGGGCTCTTCCTCACAACCCTGCGAGGTAGCCTAGGCTGAGAGGCAGGGATGGGCTCAAGGTCACCCAGTGAGCTTCAAGGCTGAGTGGGGATTTGAACCCAGGGCCCAGTCTAACACGCTAACCACTGGCTGTGTGTGTGTAAGAGAGAGACTGAGAGAGGTTTGTAAGCATTATGAATCCTGCTGTTTTCCCACACAAGGATATAGAGCATAGAGTGCTCCATATTTATTATTATTATTATTATTATTATTATTATTATTATTATTACCCTGCCCATGTTAGGTAGCCCAGCATTTGGGTGGCAGAATAGCATGTGGCCCAGGATAGATATAATTTTGTCATCCTAAGGTTGGCCAAAATGGAAAAATAATGATGGGAAAAACTGAAAGGATAAGGTCTAAAAGTTGACTAGCACTGGAAAATGCAAGTCCATTTATTAATATTATAATTATCAATAACATAGGTAAAGGCAAAGAACCCCTGGATGGTTAAGTCCAGTCAACGGTGACTCGGGGGTTGTGGCGCTCATCTCGCTTCAGGCCGAGGGAGCCAGCGTTTGTCCACAGACAGCTTCCTGGGTCATGTGGCCAGCAGGACTAAACCGCTTCTGGGGCAGCAGACCACCGTGATGGAAACCAGAGCACATGGAAACGCTGTTTACCTTCCCGCCGGAGCGGTACCTATTTATCTACTTGCACTTGTGTGCTTTCGAACTGCTGGATCGGCAGGCACTGGGACAGAGCAAAGGGAGCATTTGGGTGTCAGAATAGCATGCAGTCCAGGATACACACTAATCATCATAATCATAATAATTTATTCTTTATACCCTGCCCATCCAGCTGGGTTTCCTCAGCCACTCTGGGCGGCTCCCAACAGAATATTAAAACCACAATAAAACATCAAACTTTAAAAAGCTCCCTGACAATATAATTTTCTCATCCTAAGGTTGGCCAAACTGGGGGGAAATGATGGAAAAAACTGAAAAGGCAAGTTGATCTGGTCCCCAGTGAACATTTTACTAAAAGCTGCCTGGCACTGGAAAATGCAAGTCCGCTTATTAATATTATAAATAACAATAATATAAAACCGCCGCACCCACTCATGGCTAATGCTTCTCATGTCAACCAAGTCCCACAATTCCTCCCCCCCCGACACTCACGGCAGCTTCGCTCTCCACATCCAAAGCACTTGTGGCCTCATCCAGCACCAAGACCTTGGGGTTCCGGATCAGGGCGCGGGCGATGGCCAGGCGCTGCTTCTGCCCTGCGGACAGCTGGCCTCCCTTCTCCCCGACATCTGCAGGAAGGCAAGAACAAGAGAGAAGGGGTGGGAAGAGGGGAAAAGAAAGCCTGGTTGCCAGAGGAGTGGGAGTGGTGGCAGGGGTGCAAAAGGTGAGTCGCAGGTAAAGGAGGGTCCCGAACTCCTGGGTTCATTTGATGGGATGGAGTGAGCCGTTGGGTGGAGGGTCGGGCACAGTGACAAGAGGAGCTGAGGCTCAGAGTCTGGAATTCTCACTCGTCACAAGGGACTGGAGCCCCACCAATTTTCCTGGAGGAATTCAGTGGGCCACAGAAATTCATGTTATCTCAGAGAGGGTAAGAATCAGGCCAGAAGAGACAAAAGAAGACGGGAGGAAAGAAGTTTCACCCACCTGCGGCGAACCCTCCTTCCAGCTCATTGATGAAGCCTAAGGCGTTGGCTTCTCTTGCCGCAGCCGCCACCTCTTCCTGGCTGCAATCCTGCACCCCATAAGCGATATTGTCCCATATGGACCCAGAAAGGAGGACCGGCTCCTGTCCCACCAGCGCCACCTGCAGGGAGAATGAAGTGTGACGGCTAGAGAGAAATTGGATTCATTTTGCATTTAAAGCACACTCCACCATATTTGCACCTTCTCAAATAATATAAGAACTGAAACACAGGCAAACCTTCAACATTCACAATTCTCTGAATTTTGCAACCCTGTTTTCAAACCCAAAACATTTCAAAAATGTGCATAAGAAATGAAGATTTTAGTGAAAACAGCCTACAAAAATGCTTTTTCATTGGGAGAAATTGCTTGCAAAAATGTGTGCCTTAGTCAAATCTGCAGACAATAGCATGTTCATTAGGAGAGATTTGCACTGAAATATTGAAAACTTTTCATGCAGATTTTTAAAAGCAAAAGCCACAAATTGCTGCATTACTGTACAGAAGTAAATTAAAGTTGGACAGATGAGAAACTGAGTGAACAGGAAGGGGCAGGTCCTTGCATCCTTTCAAATATCTGAAGGAGGCTCTCGTATCCCCTCTGAACCATCCCTTCTCAAGGCTCAACAGCCACAATTATTCCTTGCAAGCATCTCCTTATGGGAACTCGTCTCTGGTCACCCTCCCCTGGAAAAAAACCACAGTTTACAGCTTAAGTTTATTCTGTAAACCGCCCGAGGGTATACGGTGGAATATAAATTCAATAAATAAAATGAATAATGAATAATAAATAATGAAGGGGAAACAGGAGTTTGATGTCAGCCACCCTTTGTGGCCCCCCTGGCTCACCTTGCTGTGCAGGTACTTGTGCTCATAATCCCGGATCGGGACCCCGTCCAGCAGGATCTCCCCAGACTGGGGCTCATAGAAGCGTTCCAGCAGTGCCACGCAGGTGCTCTTCCCACTGCCGTTGAGACCCACCAGCGCCACCACCTCCCTGGGACGGAGCTCAAAGGAGACGTTCTGCACAGGAGGAGCGAGGAAAGGAGAAAAAACCAGGGCTGTGATTCACCTATGGAACTCACAGCCACCAGACAGCTATAAACCTAGATGGGGTTTGAAAGACCGTTCTACAATTCCCAGCGTGGTTTCAACAAGCCATCCCTCACCACAGGGAACTCTGGGAAATGTAGCTCCCTGAGGGGAATAAGGGGTCTCTCAACCACCCTCAGAACCCTTAGCAAACTACAGTTCCCAGGATGCTTTGGGGTAAGCCAGGACTGTTTAAAGTGGTATGATGCTGCTTTGAACCTTTGGCCCAAATGGGGTTTTAGGAGGGCTGGCCCACCGCATTGGGAGGTCGGTCTATGGGGTCCCCGTTCTCACTTAAAGAGACAGGCCTCCCCATAAGGCCGTGAAGTCCAGAATCTCAAACTGCCTCCCAGCACCACTGAGCCAAGATTCTCTGCTCCAACATCCTCAGGGGACCGGACTCTTGGCCATGTACCTTTAAGACCTGAAGATCAGGGCGGGAAGGATAGCAGAAGGAGACGTTCCTGAAGGAGACATGACCTCGGAGGAAGTCCGGGGCCAGCGTCCCCTCAGTGCGAACGGACGGTTCCCGGTGCAGGTAGTCAAACACTTTTTCTGCAGCTCCCACATTGCTGAGCGCATCTCCGTATATGTACATCAGGGTCTGTGAGGGGTGAAAGAAGAGCAAGGCGAGGAGCTTTGTCAATATGCTAAACTTATTTCACAATCCCACAATTAGGGGAGCATTCGCTTTATCCTTCTCTTAAATCCAGGGAGTGTCTCCTCTGCGGAGGGAAAAAGGGATTTATTTATTTTTGGTGATGATATGGACTCTTTAAGAGGCAGAAAATAATTGTCCAAGTTACTCTGCTTGAGAATTAAAGACCGCGAATCTCTATCCGTATCGGGACACCTGGGTCTTTTTGCTCTTCTCATTTCTGGAATTCAGCATGTATCAGGAATATACTGATAAATAAGTATACTTTTCAGATCAATTGGTGGAGACCCAAATCCACAGTCTCATCCAGTCCAGATTTATCTACAGCTACTTTGTGGACAGGGAGGTAATAGAGAGGAGGGTAAAAAGATAAAAACCAAACGGGACGTTCTTTCAATGTAGTCTCTTTGGCAACAGCAATTTCCCCTCTCTTTCAGTTTGTTTAAAATATAGGGGGTCAAAGGAATTAAAAAGGATTTAAAGAGATTCAGAGGTTTTGAAGGTTAAAAGTCCTTAAAATAAGTTCTAAAATCAGTTTTCAAAATGTGGAGATATAGCCAACAGGAAATCAGGGCGAGGGCTGCAAGGCTTTGTTAAAACAAATTTATGACGCTGGCTTCACGAAGTTCTACGGTGCAAATTCCTGGAGTTGCCAGAACACATAAAACAACCTTGCCTTCAATAAGAGGAATTTAAAAAAGAAAAAAAGAGGGGAGAGAAGCCAGCAAAGCAAAGCCCTGTCGTATAATTGAAAGGGAATATGCAGAGCTCTGATAAGGTTTAAGGACGCTCTCAAGGTAAATTTCAAAAAATGAAGTATAAACACCGACAAATGGGAAACTCTGGCCTGTGAATGCGCCAATTGGAGAACAGCCTTTACCAAAGGTGTCATGGATTTTGAAGATGCTCAAACTCAGGACGAAAGGGAGAAACTAGCTAAAAGGAAGGCACATTTGGCAAACCCTCACCGTGATCAACTCCCGCCCAGAAACCTACAAACTCACTGTGAAGACCAGGGTTATGGAAGACAATCTTACTCGGCTGTGAGGGATCGCCAGCGAAGAAGACCTCGGCACCATCTTGGCCCTGGCCCTTCAAGGCCAAAATGGGAGTTGCCAGCAGCTCAAGACATTTTGCCACCTGAGGCAGCAAACCTACAGAGCTGCCACTGGTTAATGCTGAACCCAATGGACCAGTGGTCTGACTCAATATAAGGCAGTTCCTTGAAGGATGTAGAAGCAGCAGATGGACACAGTATGTGGAGAATGAAGGGAAGGGCAGGAGCATCACACCCATTTAAAAAGCTGAAAGCGTGACTCCAGTTGCGGAATAGCCGGAATGCCATTCAAGGCTGGAATGCCAGCACTGTTGCAGCCTCCCGTTGCAGATTTTCACCCACCTGTATGTAGTCCCCGAAGTCCATCTGGTAGAGGATGAAGGAGAACAGGTTCCCTTGGGTCATGAGGCCAGAACGGATCTGCTGGTACCCAGAGTGAAGCATGATCAGTTTCAGACCCAGCTGTAGGAGCTAGAGAGAGAAATTCGGGGGAAGATCTTGAGGACCGGCAGCCACCCTCGTAGCCACGTTTGACGGCTTGGCTGTTCTGCTCACCCCTTTCCCCTCCAAGGATGAAATTCAATTCAGTTGGTCTCTGAATCTATCAAATCTGCACTTTCCCGAAACGAGACACAAACCTAAAGACAGGCAGACTTTGAAATTTAGACTTCTCCAAATTTGGCAATGCACTGCTCCAGCCAAGTAATGTGTATTAAGAGGAAATGCTTGCAGAAATGTGCCCATTACTTGAAACTGCATATGTTTATTAGGAGAAAGCCACTCTGAAATGAAATGCTCATGTGTGTTTCTAAAAAAGAAAACTCACAAATCGCTGCAGAAATGTGAAGAACAGAATTTAAGATTGCAAAAAGAGAGAAACCGGGAGAATGGATGTTGACAGATTTTCCCCTCCTTCCCAGGTTCTCCAAGAGTCAAAGATGCACCCAGTTTAAATCAGAATTAAATAGGCCTGTATCCTTTTGGAAAGTTCTTCGTGATTTCCCCCGTCCTCTTGTTTCTATTTTGGAGCTTCCGGCTGGGCTATGACAGAGGACCGCTCTGCCCAACCCACTGAAGGCCTTTTGGCAAGCAATGCTCAGTTTTAAAAGTTTTTAAAGGAAAAACACCACAGAGCAGGGAGGTCTTCAGAGTGCACTTAAAGGTCTGGAAGAAAGGGGGCCATGTGCCCCCCACCTAGAAGAGCATCCCACATCTGTGGGGTCACCAGTACAAAGAGCCTTTCACCTACCAGCCTGATTTATCCCACTGGTAGGTATATGAGAAGGGACGCGGGTGGCGCTGTGGTCTAAACCACTGAGCCTTGGGCTTGCCGATCAGAAGGTCAGCGGTTCAAATCCCCGCGACGGGGTGAGCTCCCGTTCCTCGGTCCCTGCTCCTGCCAACCTAGCAGTTGGAAAGCACGTCAAAGTGCAAGTTGATAAATAGGTACCGCTCCGGTGGGAAGGTAAACGGCGTTTCCGTGCGCTGCTCTGGTTTGCCAGAAGCGGCTTCGTCATGCTGGCCACATGACCCAGAAGCTGTACGCCGGCTCCCTCGGCCAGTAAAGCGAGATGAGCGCCGCAACCCCAGAGTCGGCCACGACTGGACCTAATGGTCAGGGGTCCCTTTACCTTTTTAGGTATATGAGAGGGGATTGTAGGATGTTGAAGTCCCCATGCCTGCCTGTGGGCCTGATTCTGCCCCCGCCATACCTCCTCACCCTGTACATCCATAAACAAACTGGCCAGTATGAAGACACTACAGTGGTACCTCAGGTTAAGTACTTAATTCGTTCCGGAGGTCCGTTCTTAACCTGAAACTGTTCTTAACCTGAAGCACCACTTTAGCTAATGGTGCCTCCTGCTGCTGCCGCGCCGCCAGAGCACGATTTCTGTTCTCATCCTGAAGCAAAGTTCTTAACCTGAAGCACTATTTCTGGGTTAACAGAGTGTGTAACTGAAGCGTATGTAACCCGAGGTACCACTGTACAAGCGACCTGAAGTATAGGTGGATTCCTATGAGGCAAGACACTGTGATAACAGCAAGAACCTTTATTACACTAACAGAACTGGACCACAGGGGCAAAACAACTGCTTATATACATTTCTGAAGGCCTGGCCCACTCCCACCATGATTGGCTGTCTATACTTCTAAGCTGCAAATCATGACTCAGAGTTTAAGGCCCAATGGCAGAGGCCCAAATCCTGAAACGTTCTGTGATTGGATATCATGTATCGAATCCGAACACAGGAGCTCAGAATCCTTAGTCCACACCCAAGCTCAGGCAAACACAGACCACTGAATACATAACACCACCAACGCTCGATATTCCCACGTGAACAGTGACCTTGAAAAAGCTGCCCGGGATGCCAAGCTGATTGGACAATGGAAGAACGAAAGAAAGGGGTGCCGTTTCCAGAAAGCTCTCCTGCCACAGCTGTCCTTGGGAGAATGCTTGTCCCCTTTCTGACCCCCCCAAGCCTCTCCCCTACACAAGACCCCAAGGACTCACCCGTCTGAGGAGCAAGTAGACGGCGCTCTCCCAATCTCTCCGGTCCTTCAGCCGGTGGGTCTCGGCCAAGGCCGCATCGTAGCGCTCTGACTCCTCCTCCTCGGTGGCGAAACTGTGCACCGTCTCCACGGAGGAGACCGTCTCCCGCACCACCTCCCCAGAACGTGCCAGGGAGTCCTGGATCGCCTGCAGAAGAACCTGCAGAAAGCAAAAGAAATGGCAAAGGGGAGAGTTTACGAGTCTGCGCTAAATGCCAGAGGGGGGCAGACCACTGGGTTTGGCTGCAAGATCCAATTGCTTCAGGCTACGAGCGCACCATTCCTTTAAAGAATGTTCAAAGCCCATTTCCCCCCTCCCAAATGAACATTGGGAACTGTAGTTTATCCCTCACCCCTAACAAACTACACTTCCCAGGATTCCTTTAGGGGTGTGTGCTTTAGCTTACCTTAACATGACTGATTGACAGCAGGGTTCAACAGACTACAACTCCCAGCATCCTTGACCATTGGCCCTGCTGGTTGGGGCTGATGGGAGTTGTAGTCCAACAGTCTCTAGAAGGCACCAGGCTCCTTATCTCTGGTCCACAACATTATCAAATCCAAAGAGACCAGCAAATCGACCATAACTCCGTTCCATTCCGTTTATTTTAAAATATTGATATACTCCCTGTCACGTAAAAAAAAACACCAGGCAGCATAGAAAAATAAAAACCAAGCAGCAGTGGAAATATTCAATGTGCTAAAAACAGACAAACGTAACAAAAGTTTAAAAATCATAACAGCTGGCCTCACAAGCAGAGTCAAACACAAAGGCTCCTTGGGTAAGATCACTTATCTTTTTTTAACAATAATTTTTATTAGTTTTCAATTACCATAATCCAGTGGTAGCCTCATTATAACATTGCCAAATTATAATACAAGTTGTTGTTGTTGTTTAGTCGTTTAGTCGTGTCCGACTCTTCGTGACCCCCTGGACTAGAGCACACCAGGCACTCCTGTCCTCCACTGCCTCCTGCAGTTTGGTCAAG
Source organism: Podarcis cretensis (assembly GCF_951804945.1). NCBI lineage: Eukaryota > Metazoa > Chordata > Lepidosauria > Squamata > Lacertidae > Podarcis > Podarcis cretensis. Next base: position 121,761,713 of record NC_137171.1, read on the forward strand.
CTCATGTTGGTAGCTTTGAGAACACTGTCCAACCATCTCGTCCTCTGTCGCCCCCTTCTCCTTGTGCCCTCCATCTTTCCCAACATCAGGGTCTTCTCCAGGGAGTCTTCTCTTCTCATGAGGTGGCCAAAGTCTTGGAGCCTCAGCTTCAGGATCTGTCCTTCCAGTGAGCACTCAGGGCTGATTTCCTTCAGAATGGAGAGGTTTGATCTTCTTGCAGTCCATGGGACTCTCAAGAGTCTCCTCCAGCACCATAATTCAAAAGCATCCATTCTTCGGCGATCGGCCTTCTTGATGGTCCAGCTCTCACTTCCATACATCACTACTGGGAAAACCATAGCTTTAACTACACGGACCTTTGTTGGCAAGGTGATGTCTCTGCTTTTTAAGATGCTGTCTAGGTTTGTCATTGCTTTTCTCCCAAGGAGAAGGCGTCTTTTAATACAATACAAGTACTAATCCCAATCATTCAGGTGCCAAATTATATGATTCGGGTGGCCTCCCGCTTGCTAGAATTGATGGGTTTGATGATTTGCTTTGTTTCTGCATTCCAAAATCTTATCTATCTCAATTACACTCTAGTCAAAATAACAATCCCTTATTCAACAACTGCAATATTAACGACATCCACTCGTCTTGCCACATTAAATGATTTATAAACCCATAGGTGAAGCATTCAAACTATATATCCCTCTTCCTCCTGCTTGTGTCAGTTATTCTGTTTGTGGTATTCCTTCCTGTCCTTGTAGAATGTTATGTCTATCTATTCCCACTTCTCACATCCACACCATATATTTATAAAGCACCCTTACAGCAGTCATGGCTTCCCCAAAAGAATTCTGGGAATTGCCTTTAATATTTCTCTCAAAGGTTTGGAAAACAGGGAACAGCAATCCCTGGCAAGAAGCTCCCCTTTCGTTTCTTGAACTCGCAGCTCCCAGTCTCCCCCCGCCTGCTCCCAAGGGCCCCCTCACCTTGTAGTGGGCATCGTAGACCTTCTGGGCCGCCAGCATGACTGGCACCTCAACGAGGGTGAGCAACGTCAGGCGCCACGAGAGGCCAAGCATGAAGGCGCAGAGCCCACAGACCTTGATGAGGCTGCGGAGGAAGATGTTGGCGTTGAGAGGCACCCAGTCGCTCATCATGGTGGTGTCTCTGGAGAGGCGGGAGGTCAGGTCTCCTGTGGGGCGAAAAAAGAGGCCGCTCAGAGCCGGGAGGCTGGAGGGATCAAAAGCGCATTCTAATAAAAAATATTTTTTAAAAAATAAAAAAGCTCTGCCCGAGGCAAGACGGATAACAGCAACAACTGGGGGAAAGAAAGACAGAACATCTTGTAAGGACAGGAAGAAACTCCTCTTTCTCTCTATTGTTGATTGTTGTGACTATTGCTTTCTCTGCATGAGAAAGTGAAAAGAAAAACACTTTTAAAAGAAAAGGATGGAAAGGAGAAATAGTTGGTGGATTAGCAGATGGAGGGATGGAGAGAACGACCGATAGATGAATCAAGTCCTTTGATGAACAGATGAAGGAAAGAAGACGCTCTTGATGAACTAGAACTCCCATCATCCCTGCCCACTGGGCATGCTGGCTGGGGCTGATGGGATTTGGGGTCCCATAATATCCGGAGGGAACCAGGATATTCCTTACCTCTGAACTCGGCAGCAAAAACAAACATGAAAAGAGTTGCCCACTTGAGTGGCTGAAGCAGGATCTTGGGAGACCCAAGTTCATATCCTGGAAAGCCTCACATCTTGGCGTTCCTCATGGAGCCTCAGTTATGCAACCCATAAAATGGGAATATTTAAGGCCCGGTCATAACAGAGGTGTTGCAAGGAGGAACCACCACAAGCGCTCTGTACGTGCACTTAGACGCATAGCTGCCAACTTTTCCCTTTTATTGCGAGGAATCCTATTTGGAATATGGGAATTTCTCTTTAAAAAAGGGAAAAGTTGGCAGCTATGACTAGAAGACACTCAGGGAGCTGGAGTGAAAGGCAGGCCTGGGTTTGGAGCTAGGGGCTCTCACCTGTTTTCACCTCCTGGAAGAACGCCAGGTCTTGCCGGACGAGAGAAGAGAAGAGGCGGCTTCGGATCCGGATGATGGCCCGGGAAGAGGACATCGTGAAGAGTCCCCCCCGTGCGCCGGCAGACAGCGAGCTGGAACAGAAATGGAGACTGCTCTACAAAAGGAAACCGTGAATGTCTGAGTCCCACTCTGGAGGGTAGGAATCAAAATGGCAAAATCGGAGTTTCTGGGGCACCCCCCAAGATGTGATCACCTTTTTGAGTCACATTCTGGAAACATGGGGGCTTTCCTTTGCAGTAGAAAGCAGTTCTCCAAGCACCCCCTTCCCCCCCGAACTGCTTTCTGAATTCAATTTAATTCCAAAGAAATAATTTAACTCCCCAGATTATGAGAAAATTGCACACACCCCAGCCGAGCCGAGCCAGGGCTCCTTTGTTTTTTGGGCAGGGGGTGTTGTCAGGAAGAAACCCACCTTCCGAGCGACACCAGGCACATGAAGAAGATGGCGGACGAGAAGGCATCCGAGTCGTACTTCTTGCCCAAGATGTCAATCAAGCGTCCCGTGTAGTAAGGGATGAAGGTTTCACCTGCAGAGAGTTTGAGCTTTGAAAACAGGGAGGGGGGACTCTTTGGAAACAGGAAGAGCCCATTCACCCCGTTGACACCTCCCTGCACAGACAGGCAGAGCTTCTCCAAGATTTCAGGTGGAGGGCACGGCTCCATCTGAAATTGAGCTAATTAATTTTTATTTGTTTTCAAACTTATAACACATCAAAACCAAAGTACAGTGGTACCTCAGGTTAACTACTTAATTCGTTCCGGAGGTCCGTTCTTAACCTGAAACTGTTCTTAACCTGAGGTACCACTTTAGCTAATGGGGCCTCCTGCTGCTGCCACACCGCTGGAGCCCGATTTCTGTTCTCATCCTGAAGCAAAGTTCTTAACCTGAAGCACTATTTCTGGGTTAGCGGAGTGTGTAACCTGAAGCATATGTAACCTGAAGTTTATGTAACCCAAGGTACCACTATAAACTTAATTTAATACATTCTTTTTTCTAAAAATGGGTTTCCCACACTCTTAGATATATTCCATTTCTTCCCCTTCTACATGTTATTTATTTTACAGATTTATCTCTAATTTAGGGTTCCCATATTGCAAAAATTGTTTAGCAAAATCACACACAAAAAAACTATTTTTAAGGAAATTTGCCAAAATCTATACTTCCTAAATTGGCCAAATCCCGGCTGTGTCCTGGAAATTCCAGACGCATGGCAGCCCTGCTCTAATTAACATCAATTTTCCGGCAAACTCCTCATTCCTCAGCTGTCCCTTTACCAACTCATGCATATAGATAAAACAAAATGGGGTTAAACTTAACATCCAAGAATGTGAACCTATTTAAGGATAATTATGAAAAAAGTTGGGCAGAGGTAAAGAAGGATCTGGAAATATGGTCAAGGTTGAAACTTTCCTTGTTAGGCCGAATTGCTACTATTAAGATGAATGTATTGCCTAGAATGCTGTTTTTATTCCAGACGTTGCAGATTTTGGACAAGATGGATTGTTTCAAGAAGTGGCAGAAAGACATATCAAAATTTGTCTGGCAGGGCAAAAAGCCCAGAATTAAATTTAAGATTTTAACTGATGCAAAGGACAGAGGGGGGTTTGCCCTGCCGGACTTAAGACTTTATTATGAATCGGCAGCTTTCTGCTGGTTGAAACACTGGCTACTTCTTGAGAACACTGACATTTTGGACCTGGAAGGGTACGATAACAGCTTTGGTTGGCATGCATACTTATGGTATGACAAGGTAAAGGTGTATAAAAGTTTTAAAAACCATATTGTAAGGAAAGCATTGTATAATGTTTGGATTAGATATAAAGATCTGTTGGAAAGTAAAACCCCTAGGTGGGTGTCACCAATGGAAGCTAGGGAAGTAAAAAAGCTTAATATGGACTCTAAATGGCCAAAATATCATGAGATTCTAGAATATGATGGTGAAAGGGTGAAACTTCAGAGTTATGAGAAACTAAAGCCTAAGGTTCGAGATTGGTTGCATTACTATCAGATAAATGAGACATTTAAACAGGACAGGAAAATAGGATTTCAGAAAGAGAAGTCAAAACTAGAAACAGAATTGTTGGAATCCAATACTAAGAACTTATCAAAAATGTATAACTTGCTGTTGAAATGGAATACACAGGATGAAACGGTGAAATCAGCAATGATTAAATGGGCACAAGACATTGGTCAGGATATTATGTTTGCTGACTGGGAACAGTTATGGACCACCGGTATCAAATTTACTGCATGTAATGCTTTGAAAGAAAATATTATGAAAATGATTTATCGGTGGTACATGACCCCAGTCAAGCTTGCAAAAATTTACCATTTGCCTAGTAATAAGTGTTGGAAATGTAATGAGACTGAAGGCACTTTCTACCACCTTTGGTGGACCTGCCCAAAGGTTAAAGCTTTCTGGGAAATGATCTATAATGAAATTAAGAAGGTCCTTAGGTGGACTTTTCCTAAGAAACCAGAGGCTTTCCTCTTGGGCATGGTTGGCCAAGTGGTGTTAAGGAAGGATAGGATTTTCTTTATGTATGCCACTACAGCAGCAAGAATTCTACTGGCAAAGTATTGGAAGACGCAAGAACTACCTACTCTGGAAGAATGGCAAACAAAGGTGATGGACTTTATGGGACTGGCTGAGATGACGGGCAGAATCCGGGACCAGGGGAAAGAGACAGTGGAAGAGGACTGGAAGAAATTTAAAATATATCTTAAAAATAATTGTAAAATTGAGGAATGTTAAGATGTCAGGGGGTAAGAGGTAAAGAATTGCAGCAGTAATCAAAAAAACTAAAGGAATCTTTATGAAAGGGAATTAAGATAATGGACTTAAGGGTTGCTAAAGAACCATTAAACAAGGATGCAGGGATGGGGAGGTATGGGGAAGTCAAAGAAAGAAGGGTATGAACTGAGGAGTTTGAAGTTATATTGTTCTATACTGTTTTTACTATCTGTCTGAAAAACGAATAAAAATTATTAAAAAAAAAACAAAACAAAACAAAAAACAAAATGATATCAAATAACGACGAGTGAGGTCATAGTAATTTAAATCTTTCATTCTTCTTTCCACCCTGAATTATCCCTCAGTTTCCAGCCTCTGCCTGTTTGTGCGAACCTTTTGAGCGGAGAGTCTTCCTTTCCGTACACAAACCAGATTATTTCCTTTCCCTGTTCAGTCTTTGTTATTGAGTTATAACCTCTCAAGGCCATTATTTACATTTCACTGGCAATAAAGCTTTTACAGCCTGTGTGGAAAGGAGGTGTACCAAACATACGGTCTTCTATTTCCAAATAATATGTACAGTGGTACCTCAAGTTAAGTACTTAATTTGTTCCGGAGGTCCGTTCTGAACCTGAAACTGTTCTTAACCTGAAGCACCACTTTAGCTAATGGGGCCTCCCGCTGCCACTGCGCTGCTGGAGCACAGTTTCTGTTCTCATCCTGAAGCAAACTTCTTAACCCAAGGTAATATTTCTGGGTTAGCGGAGTCTGTAACATGAAGCGTATGTAACCCGAGGTACCACTGTACAGTGGTGCCCCGCAAGACGAATGCCTCGCAAGACGGAAAACTCGCTAGACGAAAGAGTTTTCCGTTTTGGAGGCGCTTCGCAAAACGAATTTCCTATGGGCTTGCTTCGCAAGATGAAAATGTCTTGCGAGTTCCTGCGGGTTTCCCCCCCCCCCTTTTTCTAAGCCGATAAGCCGCTAAAAGCCGCTAAACTGCTAATAGCGCTAATCCACTAAGCTGTCAATGGGCTTGCTTTGCAAGACGAAAAAACCGCTAGACAAAGAGACTCATGGAACGGATTAATTTCGTCTTGCGAGGCACCACTGTATGTATCTCTCTCACTTCCCACTTCTCTCTCTCACACACATGCAAACCAACCCTACTCACAAAGCACAGCCGTGGTAAGGAAGAAAAACGCCCCTGCGAGGTAGGACACATCTGGGCGGAAGAGCTTCACCAGCTTCCAGAGGGTGGCCTTGTCTTCTCCTCCCTTGTTCTCCTCCTCCTCCCTTTGCCCCAGGACGTCCCAGATGAAGTGGGCCAGAACCACTGCCCCATAGCCCAGCAGGAGCCAGGACCGAGGGGCTGACGACAGCAGGAACGGAGGGTCTCCAAAGCAGCGCCCCACGGCGAGATAGAGGGGCTGCAGCAGGCTCACAGCAGCCAGGCCTGCGAGGGGCATCTGGGAGGGCCAGGCCAGGGAGAGGAGCCCCCGGGCCCCACAGAGAACCAGCAGGCGCAGAGCCGCCTCCAGCCAGGCCGCAGGGACCCCCAGGGAGGCCAAGGCGGAGCGCTGGAGATCTAGCAAGGGGAGAAGGACCATGTCGCACAGGATGAGAGGGACGGCCAGCTTCAAGGGGGCAGGCAGCATCATGGCGGCCGAGTCTGGGGAGAGAAGGAATGGCCAGGTGTAATTAACAGTCTGAAGTGTGAGAGAGAGTTTGTGCAGGGAGAATCTCAGCAGCCTAACCCACACTTTGCTGCCACCGCGAGTGCTGGAAGGGAGACCTGCTCCCTGCTGCAAGGCCCACTTCCACCTGGCCTAAAAGAGGCTTCTGGGAGGCCACTGGGACACTGCTGGGTTGGGGCAACTGGCTAAAATGTTTTAAAAGGTACCAATTTTGGTTCCTCTGCTTTAGTTTTGTTAGGTTGGTGTTGGTTAAATTTTTACTTGGGGTTGGCATTTATTTTGAGTATAACTGTAAACTATTGTTGTTGTTGTTGTTGTTATTGGTTTTTATTGATTTATTGGTTTGTTTGTTGCTTGTATAGGGACGCAGGTGGCGCTGTGGGTTAAAGCCTCAGCGCCTAGGGCTTGCCGATCGAAAGGTCGGCGGTTTGAATCCCTGCGGCGGGGTGCGCTCCCGCTGCTCGGTCCCAGCGCCTGCCAACCTAGCAGTTCGAAAGCACCTCCGGGTGCAAGTAGATAAATAGGGACCGCTTACCAGCGGGAAGGTAAACGGCGTTTCCGTGTGCGACTCTGGCTCGCCAGAGCAGCGATGTCACGCTGGCCACGTGACCCGGAAGTGTCTCCGGACAGCGCTGGCCCCTGGCCTCTTAAGTGAGATGGGCGCACAACCCCAGAGTCTGTCAAGACTGGCCCGTACGGGCAGGGGTACCTTTACCTTTACCTTGTTGCTTGTATAGGATATATATATATATATTAATGTTTGAGGTTTCACTGTGTTTTTAAATATGTTGCAAGCTGCCCAGAGTGGCTTGGGAAACCCAGCCAGATGAGTGGGATATGAATTGAACACCACCACCACCAATAATAATAATACAGTTGTTGTACTACTACTACTACTACAACAACAACAACAACACAGTTGTACCTAGGATCACAAATGCCTTGGCAGTTGAACGTTTTGGCTCCCGAATGCCACAAACCTGGAAGTGAGTATTTTGGTTGCAAATGTTCTTTGGAACCCGAACGGCTGGCACGGCTTCCGATTGGCTGTAGGAAGCTCCTGCAGCCAATCGGAAGCTGCGCTTTGGTTGTCGAACAGTTTCGGAAGTCAAACGGACTTCCGGAACGGATTCCGTTTGAGTTCTGAGATACGACTATAATAAGACGTCCTCCCATAAGACGTCAAGGAAATAAACAACTACAATGGTACCTCAAGTTACATACGCTTCAGGTTACAGTCGCTTCAGATTACAGTCTCCACTAACCCAGAAATAGTACCTCGGGTTAAGAACTTTGCTTCAGGATGAGAACAGAAATTGTGCTTCGGCAGCGCGGCAGCAGCGGGAGGCCCCATTAGCTAAAGTGGTGCTTCAGGTTAAGAACAGTTTCAGGTTAAGAACGGACCTCCAGAACGAATTAAATACTTAACCCAAGGTACCACTGTATCTGACTTTTAGAAGACATCTGAAGGCAGCCCTGTTTAGAGAAGTTTTTAATGTTTGATGTTTTATTGTGTTTTTAATATTCTGTTGGGAGCCGCCCAGAGTGGCTGGGGAGAGCTGGCTAGATGGGCGGGGTATAAATAAATTATCATCATTATCACCATCATGATAAAATCTGAGTTCCACCTCCCCATGCAACACTGGAGGGACCGCAACACCCATCAGTGCCAGCCAACATGGACAATGGCTGAGGATACTGGGAGTTGTAATTCAGGGTACCAGGTTGAGGTTCCTCATACCTGGCCTAAAGGGACACCAGGCACAAATCCCACCCTCTGGATGCTTTCTGTCAGTCTCAGTTCCCCATCTGTAAAATGGGCATGGCAGTGACCTCACCAGCAAGTAGCACAATCCTATTTATGTTCACCCAGAAACAACTCCCAGTGTGTTCAATGGAGCCTACTGGGGCTCTGGTGGGTTCTCGCAAGAGCAGCTACTGGATAGCTCAGTTGGTAGAGAATGAAACTCTTAATCTCAGGGTTGTGGGTTCGAGTCCCATGCTGGGCAAAAGATTCCTGCATTGCAAGGGGCTGGACTAATGACCCTCATGGTTCCTTCCAGCCCTATGATCCTATGACTGTTAAGCATTTAGCAAAATAAAAATTTCATTGTGCTTAAGAAGGAGCCAGAGGTAAGCTATCCTCTGGCACTTAGAGAACAATCCTAACATTTAAAACGGCATGAACTTCACAGAACTTCAGCTCCCTGGGAAAAGGGACTGACTGCTAACCTCTTCTGGGAACCGAAGTCTCCTAACAACTCTCTGCAGCCTGAAACTACAGTTCCCAGGAGGCTTTGGGAGAGGACATGACTGTTTAAAGCCGTGGTCAGCCATCTTTTTCAGCTGTGGGCCAGTCCATATTCTACTCATGTAAAACCATTCTACCCACAGTCTACATTCTACTCATGTAAAAACACCAGGCAGGCCCCACAAATAACCCAGAGGTGCATTTTAAATAAAAGGACACATTCTACTCATGTAAAACCATGCTGATTCCTGGACCGTCTCTGGGCCAGATTGAGAAGGCAATTGGGTCACATCCAGCCCACGGGCCTTAGGTTGCCTACCCCTGGTTTAAAGCAATATTATACAGTACTGCTTAAATGAATAGTGCACATGAGGCCCAAACTGCGGGAGGCAGTGGAAGACAGGAGTGCCTGGCGTGCTCTGGTCCAGGGGGTCACGAAGAGTCGGACACCACTAAACGACTAAACAACAACAAGAAGTTCTTACTGAAATCAAGGGCGCTTACCCTCCAATAGAGACCTCTGAGTTAGACTGACCAAGACTGCGCAGAAAGTGAAACTATAGTTCCCAGAAGGCTTGGGGAGAGGACATGACCGTTTAAGGCAACAGAATACAGTATTGCTTAAATGAATAGTGCACATGAGGCCCGTTACTCAGAAGTAAGTCCCTATTGAAATCAAGGGCGCTTATTCTCCAATAGAGACCCTACCTCTGAGTTAGACTGACCAAGACTGCGCAGAAAGTGATAAAAAATCTTTCAAGACCCAGAAGAAGCCACTTTTCTAACTTGGAGGGGCTTTTCTAGTTTGGGGCATTTTGCTCCGAAGAGACTGACAGGGCTGCACTTTCTGGAACCGGGTTCTTTCTTGTCACAGTTTTTATTTTCATCTCGGATCAGAAAATAAAACTGAAACGGAATGGTTTTAAAAGGTGGGGGAATATTTATTGTGGGGCGAATTTTTATTGTGTGTTTGTGTGCGTCCCAGCCCTCCTAAAATGGAAAGACACGGATCCGATCCGATCTCAGGGACTACCAGTTATTCTACATCAAGTAAACCCGCCGCCCCCTTCAAGAAGAAATCAAACATTGCGCGAGAGCTTCTTTTGCAGCATCTCCCCGATTTGCATTGAAAAAACCCCGCACTTGATGCACCACCCCCAGCCCCCCCCCTTGATGCCCTTATCCTGGGTCTCCCACCCCACAGCCCCCTGGCCTTCCTCTCCCCTGCCCGCCTTACCTGCCCTCCGGTCTCCCAGGGAGGAACTCAGCTCTTCTGCGCTCGCGGGGGCTCGAACCCGCGCCCACTTTCACTTTCGAAAGGGGAAATCCAGCCGCTTCCCTTCCCCCGCCCACGCGGCCGCGTCCCCCGCTTCCGCCGCCAGGGGGAGCCCGCCGCCTGCGCTTTAGACAACCTCCATCGCAAGCTGGTCTCGAACTCTTGGCTGACATTTTCAGGAAAAATGTTTGCTCGCGCCGCTCCCAGTTTTTTTTTATTGATGCAAAGTACATTGGAGAACAACTCGCAACAGTGCTTGATTTATAGCACAGGACGCAAATACTTTGTAATATGAGTGTGGGGCATCCATAAAGTCTAAAACAGGGGTAGGCAAACTAAGGCCCGGGGACTGGATCAGGCCCAATCACCTTCTAATTCCGGCCCGCGGATGGTATGGGAATTAGCATGCTTTTACATGAGTAGAATGCATAGCTGTCAACTTTCAGATTTGAAAAAAAGGGACCAGCCTCACCTGTTCCGGGGAGCCTCGAAAATAAGGGATCAGCAGCCTCACCTGTCCCGGGGACAGACTACAGGATATCTAACAATCCGGGATAACAGCGGGAAGCAGCACTGGAGTAAAGGAATTTCCTGCAAAGAAAGGGAAGGTTGACAGCTATGGTAGAATGTGTGCTTTTATTTAAAATGCATCTCTGGGTTATTTGTGGGACCTGCCTGGTGTTTTTACATGAGTAGAATGTGTCCTTTTATTTAAAATACATCTCTGGGTTATTTGTGGGGCATAGGAATATATTCATTCCCCCCCCCAAAAAAAAATATAGTCTGGACCCCCACAAGGTCTGAGGGTCAGTAGACTGGCCCCCTGCTGATAAAGTTTGCTGACCCCTGGTCTAAAACAATGCAGCTACAGAAGAAAAGGAATCATTCCCAAAATATAATTATAAACGAGTCTCATACTTATCACGTACCTTAAGCAGGTATACAGACTGGACAGAAATGTGATCTTGCAGTATCACTTTATGCTCTTGCTCTCATTTGGAAAAGATATCTATACTGAACAACTCCCTGCTAGATTTTATCAGCCCCAATGGGCGGGGATCAAAGTCAGACCCTCCAGGTGTCCCTCTTGGGTCACCTCCTGCATCCCCAGAACCACACTGCCCCTGACGAGATCCAGAGTGGTCCAGAGGTGACCTCTGAGGTGTCTTCTCAAACACCCTCAGGCTGGGCAGAGAATGAGGAGCTCCAGCGGGCATTCGGACCCTCCCCGTGGCAATGGCAGTTTCCTCCAGACCCTCTTTCTGTCTCGATACCTTCAAGGTTCCAGTTCTCCAGCCTGGTTCATGGAGCTTCAGGTCCAGGACAACCAGCTGCTGTTCTCTGGGGCTCCACCCTGGGCCTCCCATGATGCCCTGGGGCAGTGAGTTGAGAAACAGGCTGGAGGGGGAGGAAGAAGGAGCTGAAGGGGGAAACTGAGAAAGTGGGGAACTGAGAAAGAGGTAGAGAGGCTGAGGGGATGGGGTGTAGCGACTCTTCTACAGGAGATGAGAGGGACTGATCCTGCTGACAGAGTGTGGTTGGGGGTGACCAAGGCAGGGTTGCCCTGAAAGTCCACAATCCCAGGAGGAAGTTCTCCCACTGAGAACTGCACTGGCTCCCGGTGGAATCCAGGGTCAGGTTTAAGGTGCTGGTTTTGACCTTTAAAGTCCTATGCGGCCTAGGACCCACGTACCTACGGGACCGCCTCTCCTGGTATGCCCCGTGGAGGGCCTTAAGGTCCACAAATAACAACACTTTGGGGGTTCCGAGCCTCAAGGAGGTTAGATTGGTTTCAACCAGGGCCAGGGTCTTTTCAGCACTGGCCCCGACATGGTAGAACGCTCTGTCACAAGAGACTAGGGCTCTGCGGGACTTGACATATTTCCTCAGGGCCTGCAAGACAGAGCTGTTCCACCTGGCCTTTGGTTTGGACTCAGTCTGTGTTGATTAGCAGTTTCCAAGTGCACAGCGGAATGATGAGGAATACGTGCTCATACTCTATATTGCTTTATTTACATTTCAAAGCTGGTAGATTACAAAAAAAACCATCTCGCCTCTGCCGGAGCAGAAAAGGCATCCTCTCTCCTCTGAAGCACGGAGAGAATCACACTGTGTGAGAGAACAGTGAAAAACAGGAAACCAGTGTACGTCACATCCAGTCCCCCTTTCCCGTGGGAAACACAACAGCAATGCTGTCTGTGGAATGTAAACATTGTCTTGTGACAAGCCTTTCGCTGCACAGTGAAGAGAGCAGAAACCAACATCCTCCCCCTTTCTGTGAACATCACTGGGCAGCGTGTTCGTACAATATCAGTACAAACCCAACTTCTGCACATAGGTATAGTGTTGATCCCTTGATACAATCTTGGACAAGACATCAGCAGGAATTTCATTACCTGGCATATAGGACACCGTTATGAGTCCCTTCTGAATATGTTCCCTAGCATGTTGCAACTTCAATTGCAAGTGCTTCGTGCTTTGCTTACAACCTTCAGAATTTAGCAAAGCTAAACATGCTTTGTTGTCCTGGTAAACCTGGATTGGACATTTGACAGGAATTTTCATGTCTTTGCACAATTGTAACAACCATTCACAATCTTTGAGTGAATAAGACAGTGCATTCAGTTCAGCTTCACAAGTACTTAAGCTAACTGTTGTTTGCTTCTTGCATGACCAATCAAATAGACCCTGATTGTACATATAGCAAACTCCAGACGTACTTTTCCTGTCTGTAGTGTCACTTCCAAAACTTGCATCTGCAAATATCTCAAGACCACCGGACTTCTGATTGTTAAATCTCAGTCTGTAATGCATAGTGCCTTTCAAATACCGCACTATGCGTTTCAGAGCTTTCCAATCCTTAACAGTAGGATTGTTGACTTGTCTGCTTAGCAAATTACAGCTAACAGCAATGTCTGGTCTTGAACATCTGGCAGTGAAGTTTAGCTTGCCTAGCACACTTCTGTACAGTGTAGTGTCAGAAAATGCTTCTTCAGTGTCATCTACCTGATAACCTGTTGTCATCGGTGTGTCTACAGGGTTAGCATCCATCAGGTTTAGTTTGCTTAACACATCAGCAATTTTCCATGACTGGTGTACTAGAATGTTACCATCTTGATTTCTCTCTATTTCTAGAGATAGGTAGTTGTTTACCTCACCAAGATCTTTCATGTCAAAGTGTTCTTTCAGTTGAGCTAGGGCGTTATTGTACATTGTGACATCATCCCAAAAGAATAAAAGATCATCAACATAAAACAAACAATACAGTTTCTTTTGCCCCTCCTCTTTGACAAATACACATGGATCAGCTTTCCCTTGCTGAAAACCTAGAGAAAACAATACCTCAGTGAGTTTTGTGTGCCAACACCGTGCACTTTGTTTGAGACCATAAAGGGACTTTTTTAGAGCACAAAGAAATCCCTGTTTTACCTGTACGCCATCAGGTGGAAGCATATAAAGTGATTCATCTAGAGATCCGTACAGAAAAGCTGTATTCACATCGTGGTGACTAATGTGTAGATTCTCCTCTGCAGCTAGCTTGAGCATAAGCCTAATGCTCTCATACCTCACTGTGGGTGAGTAGGTCTCGTGATAGTCTTCACCTGGTACCTGTGCAAAACCTCTGGCTACCAATCTGGCTTTGTGTCTGACTATCTTGCCATTTTGATCAGTCTTCGCTTTGAAGACCCATTTGCTTCCAAGCAGTTTCATTCCTGGAACTACTGGAACAAGTTCCCATGTTTTGTTCCTTTCCAAGGAATCAAGCTCAGCCTTCATGGCATTTAACCATGGCTCAGCTTCCTTTGAATCCAAATCCTGGATTTCTTGGAAACTTGAAGGTTCAAATACCTTCTTGGAGCTTTTAACAGCTGTTACTGCTATCTTAGCAAACTCATCAGCAAATCTCTTTGGAGGTCTGCCTTTTGTGGCTATTTGTGACCTGCGGATTAGCCTTAGGTCTTCAACACTTTCCTCTTCCTTCTTAGGAGAAAAGCGACCTATTGTGAACAATGGTTCCTCCAATTCTTGATCAGAGCTTTCAGAGGGTCGCATAGAGGCTTTCGCACTCTTGAAATCCTCTGAATCACCTGATTCAGTTTCAGACTCAGAATCAGAACTTTCATCAGTGCGTGTGGGTTGCTGTGGTTGCTTTTGACTATCCTCAGTCTCATCACTGTCATCAGGGTAACATTGGAAAATTCCCACATTCTCCCCCCACTTGGCATTGTACTCAACACGTCTTGTGAGCTTAATGGTCTTAGAGTCAGTCATCCTTATTCTGTAAGAACCTTTCTCATAACCTAGAAAGATACCATGCAAACCACGCTTGTCTAACTTGGAGTTTTGTGGTGAGTGAACCCACATGTCAGAACCAAAAATTTTCATGTGTTTGATGTATGGCTTTTTGCCAAACATCTTCTCATAGGGGGTACAACCAATCGCTGAAGATAACCTGCGATTATAACTGTAAGTGAAACATGAGAGAGCTTCGGCCCAATAACTCTCTGGAAGATTGGCATCATGTAGCAAGGTTTTTAACCCTTGAAGCAATGTCTGATTTGCTCATTCTGCAAGTCCATTCTGCCATGGCGAGCGAGGACTAGACAAATCGTGTTGAATTCCTTTCTCAGACAGAAAAGCTTCAAACTGCTGAGAAGTGAATTCTCCCCCGCGATCACTGAAAAGAGTCTTTACCTTCTTACCATGCACATTTTCCAACCAAGCACAGAATTCCTTGAACCTAGGAAAAGCCTCTGATTTCTGCTTGAGATTGTACACATGAATATACCTGGAAAATGCATCAATGAGAACCATGAAGTACCTATTTCCACCCAAAGAGGGCGCTAGTGGTCCAACCAAATCAGCATGAACAATTTGGTATGGTTCTGTAGCTTGCCTACTAGACACCTTACCTTTCGCAGCCATTTTCACCTTGTTTGCTGCGCATGCCTTGCACTTCATGTGGTACCTGCAGGGTTTAATAGTCATACCTTCAACCAAGGCAGGCATTTTAGATACTGCCTCAAAATTCAAATGACCAAATTTTCGATGAAAATCATGAATACATTCTGCATGCAAACTTTTGTTAGAACCTGCAATGCAACAAGTGTCATCCTGCACAACATCATCATAATACAAAACATATAAACGATCAACATATTCAGCATACAATACATAGTCATTTTTCTTTGTGATGATGCACCTTTTGTTCTTAAAGGAAACATCAATGTTCCGCTCATTCATCTGTCCAACGCTGAGCAGATTATGTTTGGCATCTGGCACATAAAGTACATTCTGTATCGATAAGTCCAAACTGTGAAGAACAACAGTTCCGTAGCCTTTACTGGGAATTGTGTGGTCATCCGCCTGGTGAATCGCACCTTCCTGCGGTGTAAAAGACACGAACAGTCGCTTATCGTTGCACATGTGATGCGTAGCCACTGAATCAACAACGAAGAAAAATCTAGACGTCTTCTGGACCTCTGCAACTTTTGGAGTGAAGCGTGAGACCATTGCTTTGTGCTGCGTTGTCCTGGACACCGGACCTTTGCCTTTGCTCTGGCCTTTTCCACGCGATGAGCTTCCGCTGCGCTGCTCTGTCTTGGCCCTGGGATATTTGCATTCCCTCTTCATATGGCCTAGACGTCCACAGGAGTAGCATTTCACTGCCTTCAAAGCTTTGGCGCCATCTGGTGGTTCCACTGCACTCTGGGATGACGTCTGTGAAGACTCCCCCTTACCCATGCAGCCAGCACCCCGGCGATCTGCTTCATTCTGAATCACGGCAGTAACATAATCCACTGTCAGCTGAGCGGTAGGCTGTACAGCAATCTGAGTCGCAACAGACTCCCAACCTGAACCCAAAGATTGTAGTATCATGAAGGAATACACAGCCTCTGGAAAGTTGAGTCCTCTCTGTTGCAGCTCATGTCTCAGATTCTGCATCTCCATCAGATGTGTACGCACATCTCCACCTTCAGCAAGAGCCATATTATGCAGCTTGTTAAAATAAAACATGGTAGATCCAGCTTCTGTCCTCAAGTGTGCCTCTCTCAAAGCGTCCCAAATTTCTCTGGCTGAGGTCTTATCACGCAATAGACAGAGCTCATCTGGGGATACCATCAATGTAAGAGTTCCCCTTGCTTTGGAATCTTTAGCCTTCCATGCATCTGTAATTGGAGCTGGGGGGGTGTCTGTAATAACTTCAAACAGACCCTCTTTCCGCAGAATAGCCTCTGCATAGATAACCCAGTCCACATAATTTTTCTTATTGAGCTTGGGAATCCCACAAGCATCCTGAAGGGCCATCATGACTCTGGCATTAGCCTTCTGCGTCATATCTGCTGCTTTAAATCAAGCTGCTTTATACAAGCTGCATCTCTGCTGCTTCAAGCCTCATTCCAAAGGCAAGTTCAAAAGTGCTTTCTCTCTGCTGCCTTAAATCATGCTGCGTCACTGTTATCTGCAGCTGCTTCAGCCCAAAAGCACTTTTAAGAGTTACTTTCGATTTCCCCAGCATAGCCATAGCCGCTGCCTGTTCCCGGCAAACGGACATAAAAGTTCAAAGTCCAGCCATAAAGCCATTAATTAGATGCTGGCAGGCTGCCCGGAGCAGTAGCACATACCTCATCAATCATCTTGACGCGCAGATCAGATAGCGTCCGATCCGTCCTTCTGCATTCCGATCCTTTTGCCGGCATCAGATGACTGCGTCTTTCTTCTGGGCCCATAACCAAAATGTTGATTAGCAGTTTCCAAGTGCACAGCGGAATGATGAGGAATACGTGCTCATACTCTATATTGCTTTATTTACATTTCAAAGCTGGTAGATTACAAAAAAACCATCTCGCCTCTGCCGGAGCAGAAAAGGCATCCTCTCTCCTCTGAAGCACGGAGAGAATCACACTGTGTGAGAGAACAGTGAAAAACAGGAAACCAGTGTACGTCACATCCAGTCCCCCTTTCCCGTGGGAAACACAACAGCAATGCTGTCTGTGGAATGTAAACATTGTCTTGTGACAAGCCTTTCGCTGCACAGTGAAGAGAGCAGAAACCAACAGTCTGACCCTTATGTCTCCCTCCCCTTATGGTCTTGATTTATCGACTACTTTAAAATGAGGCTGCATTTTAAATTGCATTTTAACCTGTATTTTAAATTTGTTTTGTTCCCCCCTCTCTTTCCCCCCTATTATGTTTTTAATGTGATTTTATTGGTGTTAGCCACCCTGAGCCCGGCCCTGGCCGGGGAGGGTGGGGTATAAATAAATATTATTATTATTATTATTATTATTATTATTATTATGGGATGTGGTGGGAAGTTTAAAAAGTCAATGTCGCCCCTTTCTCGAGGTTCATTCCGTTGTTTGAACCTGTTGCACAATAAACTTTGATCTAAGTCTAGATCAAAGTTTTGCTCCGGTTTGTGGCTTGGACCCCTACCTTTGCTGACCGAGAGAACCCACGGACTCTGCCCGACCAGCTGGGACTGTCGAGTATCCTCACTTCCAGAATTTCCCTAACAGCCTGTAGCCAGTCCATAACCAGATTTACTGATTCCTCGATATTTCTCAGTTTTGGTTCCTGTCCTGTAAGATCTAAAATTTCACTGTAAGTTAACCACTGCTTATCCATATTTATTATTTTACTGGTTGTAGCTTCCACTGGGGATAGCTGCAGTGGTGTTTTTCTTTCTAATAAGTTTTTTTACTTTCCTCAAACTCTAAATAGTTTTGTTTTTGTTTTTTTGTTTTTTGATTACGTGATTTGCAAAAGTTTTATATATTTCCGCTTTTCCATACCATAGGTAGGCATACACCCACTTGCACCGATTCCAAAGCTGTAACATAAGTGGGAACCTTGACCATTTTTTTGCAACCCGTGACTTGCTTCAACTGGTCCCTTGAAGGATTTCCTAGAAATCCCTTGATTTCCACTTCAGCTGGGGAAGAAAGCAGCCGGCAGGGGGCAGCAAAGGATTGCAAAAAGGGGAAAGCGAGAAAATACAACTAGGGACTGTGGAGAAATGGAGGAGGGTGACTTGTGGCAGAGAGAGAGTGTGAGGGCAGGAATCCACCCTGGAAACAAACACACACCAGTGTTAATGAAGGATGAGTACTTTCTCAGCGAAATCTGCCTCCATTCTTCAACTCCTGTGAAAAATGTCAGTCAAACTTCCGGGTTGGCGCCTCTGGAGAATGGCGGAATTCCTCTGATCGGGAGGAATTCGCTCCGTGGAAATTAGGGTCTGGCCGCCACGGCGAAGGTGGAGACCCACTAAAATCACAGGCGGGAGAAGCCTGTGAACGTGGGATTCGGCTGGCACCTTTTGCACCTCCCCTACTCGCGGGGAGACCCGGTTTCGGGGATCCGGAGCGACGTGGGTTGAGCGGTGCGGTGCTTCGAACTGATTGCTTTTTTCACGGAGTGAAGCCGCATTGCTGTTGCCGGAGAGCGCTGACTTTTTCCTGTGGACAATTTGAGTCTAAACAACTACCCGTGAGTAGAACGGAAAATTGGATTTTTAAACGTCTTAATTTGGCATTGAAACGGGGAGGCTCTAAACAGGAAGTCTGCCTTCCCCTTTTGTAAATAGATTGAAGCAAAGAGCTTGTAAGCTAAAGTCTTGGAAAGTCCTCTGTAAAGGATTAAACTTCCGTCGGCTAAAATTATTAAACCCCCCTTGGAAGCAGGAGAAGAGGGGGGAAATTTTGGATCGCTGCTAGCAAGACCGACGTTTTGGGTAAGTTAATTGTTGTTGACAGCTAGTTAAATAAGAGAAATACATAGTTTCCATTGTCTCCTTCTGCGTTTAAAAAGGAGTAAAAGTAACTAAAAATTGAAACTAATTTTATTCAACAACGGCAGCAAGGATACTCATCGCTAAATATTGGAAAACCCAAGATCTACCCACACTGGAAGAATGGCAGATGCAACTGATAGACTATATGGAACTGGCTGAGATGACCGGCAGAATCCGAGACCTGGGAGAGGAGAGGGTTGAAGAAGATTGGAAGAAATTCAAGATTTATCTACAAAAATATTGTAATTTGGTTGAATGTTAATAAGGATGCTAGATCACAAACAATTAAGCACCATTAAAATAGTTGGAATTAGGATGATAAGTGAGACTGAGGGAAATATAAACTTTTTGGAGAATTATTAATCATATTTAAATGAGCGGGACATAAGAATGTAAACAAGTTGATAAATTGCTGGCAAAAATTTATAATGATGTAAGTGGGAGTGGGAGACGTGAGGGAGTCCAAAGAAGTTATGAAATTATGTTATGAAACATGTTATATTGTTTACTAACTTTGCATTTGTATTTAAAAATCTCAATAAAATATTTATTAAAAAAAATGAAACTAATTTTATTGCTTGAACTGTGCCTAAAAGGATTGATACAAATAGAAATTGTTTCCCTCTAGAGGGAGCCTTTGAAGCTGTTACAGGAGTTGAGCTGGGGGGATCTCCAGCTGCAAGATAAAATATCGTGAGAACCAGGGATTGACCTTGGATTGTTTAAGAATGTCGACAGAAGAAGCCTTAGTGACTGCATTTTGTAAGATAAGTGATTCATTGGAACAGCTTCACAAGAAGATGGACGTGATGACTATTAAAATTGATAATTTGGGTCAAAAAGTGACTAATTTTGGACAAAAAGTGAATATTTATACAGAAACTATTCAGGAATCGACACAGGAATCTATTTTGATATGGCAAACTGTGGAGAACGCGAGGGAGAAAGTTGTTGTTGTTGAACCTAAAGTAATACAAGTGGAGAGGGAGAGAGCCCCAGTCTTACAGAGGCAATTTGATGACTATAAGTTGTTGCCTTCTATGAGTGAATTCAGAGAAAGTCAGATTTTGAGGATTGGAGCCCTGCTTGGACTGGAGAAGGAAAGTTGGATAGATCCCCTCATGCAGGGATTTACTGACCTTTGGGACCTGGACCTGGGTCAGGAGGAGATTGGAGTTGTGGGGACCTTCAGATTTGGAGGAATTTTGAAACACGTCCTGAAACATCTTTTGGATTTTAGTTTTAACTATGGAGATTTGGCTGACCTGTCGAGAAGAAATAAAAACATTGCTAGGTCGGAGCTTCCCCGAGATCTACTCTTCAGCATCAAAGGAAGGAAATTAAGAATAAGATCAGCAGAAGACAAAGTAAAGTGCATGTATAAATATGAAGAAGACATGCAGAAGGGACTTGGAAAAGAGTTAAGAGCCTCGGACAGAAGATCACCAGGTTGATGGACTATATGGAATTGACGGAAATGACTGGCAGAATCCGAGACCAGGGAGAATATTGGGAAAAGTTTAAAGTCTGTTTATAGAAAGATTGTAAAATTAATGAGTGTTAGAAAAATGTTGGAATGAAATTATATGGCTTTAGTAGAAATGTTATAAGGAGTCAAGTATAAATTATTATAGTATTAATGGAAAACAAGGTTAAAATAATTATTATAATAATAAAATAATAATTATAAGACAGAAAATAGAGAAAGATGGAAAGGAGTTGCTGAAACAATTAATAGAATTGGAATACAAAAAGGGAGGTGAGAGGAGGTCGAGGAAACAAGGGAATGAAGGATAAGACATTGAAATGGTATGATGTATGTTTTTAAATTGTTTTTGTTCTATTTTGTTTAGTTTAATGTGTTAATGTTGCATTGTGTATATTGTAATGTATTGTTTTTTCTTTCTTTTTCTTTTTTTTCTTTTGTTGGTAAGGTTTAAAAGAAATAAATATTATTTTTTTAAAAAATGAAAAATGTCAGTCAAGCAGCCTGAGATGCAGTCACTTGAGATTCCTTTGCTAGCTTGGCATGCAAATGAAATTTAGATTATTGTAACTCGCCAAACCCCTTCATGGATCACCTGCCTTGCTGTGGCAAATGGGCTTGAATAACTCAGAGAAGCTGTGAACTATGCTGAGCAGGGCCACCCAAGATGGACAGGTCATAGTGGAGAGTTTTGACCAAATGTGATCCACCTGGAGGAGGAACCGGCAAGCCACTCCAGTATCCCTGCCAAGAAAACTCCATGGACAAAGACAACAGGCATATAAAAGTTACGATGCTGGAAGATGAGCCCCTCAGGTTGGAAGGTGTCCAACATGCTACTGAGGAAGAGTGGAGGACAAGTCAAAGTAGATTCAGAGCTGATGAAGCGGCTGGGCCAAAGCCGAAAGGACGCTCAGTTGCGGATATGCCTGGAAGCGAAAGGAAAGTCCAATGCTGTAAAGAAAAAGATTGCATAGGAACCTGGAATGTAAGAACCATGAACCTGGGTAAGTTGGGTGTGGTCAAAAATGAGATGGCAAGAATAAATATTGACATCCTGGGCATCAGTGAACTAAAATGGACGGGAATGGGCGAATTCAGTTCGTATGACCATCATATCTACTACTGTGGGCAAGAAACCCGTAAAAGAAATGGAGTGGCCCTCATAGTCAACAAAAGAGTGGCGAAAGCTGTACTGGGATGCAATCCCAAAAATGATAGAATGATCTCGATATGAATCCAAGGCAGACCTTTTAACATCACAGTAATCCAAGTTTATGCACCAACTACTGGTGCTGAAGAAACTGAAATTGACCAATTCTATGAAGACTTACAAGACCTTATAGAAGTGACACTAAAGAAGGATGTTCTTCTCATTATAGGGGATTGGAATGCTAAAGTAGGGAGTCAAGAGATAAAAGGAACAACTGGCAAGTTTGGCCTTGGAGATCAAAACGAAGCAGGGCAAAGGCTAATAGAGTTCTGTCAAGAGAACAAGCTGGTCATCACAAACACGCTTTTCCAGCAACACAAGAGACGACGCTACACGTGGACAACACCAGATGGGCAGCATCGTAATCAGATTGATTATATTCTCTGCAGCCAAAGATGGAGAAGCTCTATACAGTCAGCAAAAACAAGACCTGGAGCTGACTGTGGCTCAGATCATCAGCTTCTTATAGCAAAATTCCAGCTTAAACTGAAGAAAGTAGGAAAAACCACTGGGCCGGTAAGGTACAATCTAAGTCAAATCCCTTATGAATACACAGTGGAAGTGAGGAACAGGTTTAAGGATTTAGATTTGCTGGACAGAGTGCCTGAAGAACTATGGATGGAGGCTCGTAACATTATACAGGAGGCAGCAACGAAAACCATCCCAATGAAAAGGAAATGCAAGAAAGCAAAGTGGCTGTCCAACAAGGCTTACAAATAGCGGAGGAGAGAAGGCAAGCAAAATGCGAGGGAGATAGAGAAAGATACAGGAAATTGAATGCAGATTTCCAAAAAATAGCAAGGAGAGACAAGAAGGTCTTCTTAAACGAGCAATGCAAAGAAATAGAGGAAAACAACAGAATGGGAAGAACCAGAGATCTGTTCAAGAAAATTGGAGATATGAAAGGAACATTTTGTACAAAGATTACCATAATAAAGGACAAAAGTGGAAAGGACCTAACAGAAGCAGAAGACATCAAGAAGAGGTGTCAAGAATACACAGAGGAATTATACCAGAAAGATATGGATGTCTCGTACACCCCAGGTAGTGTGGTTGCTGACCTTGAGCCAGACATCCTGGAGAGTGAAGTCAAATGGGCCTTAGAAAGCACTGCAAATAACAAGGCCAGTGGAAGTGATGATATTCCAGCTGAACTATTTAAAATTTTAAAAGATGATGCTGTTAAGGTGCTACACTCAATATGCCAGCTAATTTGGAAAACTCAGCAGTGGCCAGAGAATTGGAGAAGATCAGTCTACATCCCAATCCCAAAGAAGGGCAGTGCCAAAGAATGCTCCAACTACCGCACAATTTCACTCATTTCACATGCTAGCAAGGTTATGCTTAAAATTCTACAAGGCAGGCTTAAGCAGTATGTGGACCGAGAACTCCCAGAAGTGCAAGCTGGATTTCGAAGGGGCAGAGGAACCAGAGACCAAATTGCAAACATGTGCTGGATTATGGAGAAAGCTAAAGAGTTCCAGAAAGACATCTACTTCTGCTTCATTGACAATGCAAAAGCCTTTGACTGTGTCGACCACAGCAAACTATGGCAAGTTCTTAAAGAAATGGGAGTGCCTGATCACCTCATCTGTCTCCTGAGAAATCTCTATGTGGGACAAGAAGCTACAGTTAGAACTGGATATGGAACAACTGATTGGTTCAAAATTGGGAAAGGAGTACGGCAAGGCTGCATATTGTCTCCCTGCTTATTTAATTTATATGCAGAATTCATCATGCGAAAGGCTGGGCTGGATGAATCCCAAACCGGAATTAAGATTGCCGGAATAAATATCAACAACCTCAGATATGCAGATGACACAACCTTGATGGCAGAAAGTGAGGAGGAATTAAAGAACCTTTTAATGAGGGTGAAAGAGGAGAGTGCAAAATATGGTCTGAAGCTCAACATCAAAAAAACGAAGATCATGGCCACTGGGCCCATCACCTCCTGGCAAATAGAAGGGGAAGAAATTGAGGCAGTGAGAGATTTTACTTTCTTGGGCTCCATGATCACTGCAGATGGTGACAGCAGTCACGAAATTAAAAGACGCCTGCTCCTTGGGAGAAAGGCGATGGCAAACCTAGACAGCGTCTTAAAAAGCAGAGACATCACCTTGCCAACAAAGGTCCGTTATAGTTAAAGCCATGGTTTTCCCAGTAGTGATGTATGGAAGTGAGAGCTGGACCATCAAGAAGGCTGATCGCCGAAGAATTGATGCTTTTGAATTATGGTGCTGGAGGAGACTCTTGAGAGTCCCATGGACTGCAAGAAGAACAAACCTCTCCATTCTTAAGGAAATCAGCCCTGAGTGCTCACTGGAAGGACAGATTGTGAAGCTGAGGCTCCAATACTTTGGCCACCTCATGAGAAGAGAAGACGCCCTGGAAAAGACCCTGATGTTGGGAAAGATGGAGGGCACAAGGAGAAGGGGACGACAGAGGACGAGATGGTTGGATAGTGTCTTCGAAGCTACAAACATGAGTCTGACCAAACTGCGGGAGGCAGTGGAAGACAGGAGGGCCTGGCGTGCTCTGGTCCATGGGGTCACGAAGAGTCGGACACGACTAAATGACTAAACAACAACAACAACATGAAATAGGCTAAGTTGTTACTGCCTGCCTGTGCCTTTGGCCAAGCGGATGCTATGTCATGGAATGTATAAAAGCAGTCTAACTGCTCTGGCTGAGTGTTTTCCACCCACCTTCTCTGTGAGGTGGTAAAGAAATTGGCAGGGAGGGATGGTTGGCAGGGAGGAGGGATACTTAGATTCTCAGGAGTTGAAACTGAAAGAGAAAAGGAAGAGAGTGGCTGAAGAGAGAGGCGACTTTCCTGCAGGAGATGAGAGGGATTCTTGCTTCAGATTCTGCTGGCAGCCAAGGAGGAAGCCAGCAAAGAAAAGAAGCAGATCAGGAGCTTCATGGCCAGAGTTTGATCCGAAATAAGCAGCCCCTTCTTTTGGGCTGCAGGCCTCCAGTTCATGAGACTTGTTGCCTGGTCCCCACAGCCTTCTAGGAGGGGAGACCCACTGGGAGTGGGGCCACATGAACTCCTCCAAGTAAACTAGTTTCGTTGCCTTCAATTTGCCTAATTTTTATCTCACACATTCTTGCTTTTTCACCTGTGGCCCTTGAGGAATATATTTTTCCTCTCTGTAGTTTCCCCCATAGGGGACATTTTTGCCAATCTGGTGGGTGTTAAATACCATCTGTGGGCCATTTTCATCATACAATTTTTTATCGCATAACTTGCCGGAAAATTCATATTTATTTTCCACAACTTTCCCCATAAATCATGATCGATATTGTGACCCACATCCTGTGCCCACTTAATCCTGCTAAATTTCACAAATTCCTCTTTCGTTTCCCACTCCAACAGAAGTTTGTACATATTTGATAATACTTTTACATTTGTATCTAAAAGATCTTCGGTAAACTGAGACTTTTGTTCTGCAAAACCATTTTTACTATCTATCTTAAACAATTCATTAATGTAATGTACCTGTAGCTAATTGGTAACCAGATTTCTTAATTCCTTGAGATTTCTCAGTTTTGGTTCCTGTCCTGTAAGAGATAATATTTCACTGTAAGTTAACCACTGCTTATCCATATTTATTCTTTACCTGGTTGTAGCTTCCACTGGGGATATCCACAGTGGTGCTTTTCTTT
Organism: Podarcis cretensis; assembly: GCF_951804945.1. NCBI lineage: Eukaryota > Metazoa > Chordata > Lepidosauria > Squamata > Lacertidae > Podarcis > Podarcis cretensis. Next base: position 121,786,926 of record NC_137171.1, read on the forward strand.
CTAATAAGTTTTTATACTTGCCCCATACTCTAAATAGGTTTTTTCTGATTACGTGATTTGTAAAAGTTTTATATATTTCCGCTTTTCCATACCATAGGTAGGCATACACCCACTTGCACTGATTCCAAAGCTGTGACATAAGTGGGAACCTTGACCATTTTTTTTCCAACCCGTGACTTGCTTCAACTGGTCCCTTGAAGGATTTCCTAGAAATCACCTGATTTCCACTTCAGCTGGGGAAGAAAGCAGCCGGCAGGGGGCAGCGGAGGATCGCAAAAAGGGGGAAGCGAGGAAATACAACTAGGGACTGTGGAGAAATGGATGAGGGTGTCTTGTGGCAGAGAGAGAGGGAGGACAGGAAACAAACACACACAAACACCAGTGTTAATGGAGGATGAGGACTTTCTCAGCAAAATCTGCCTCCGTTCTTCAATTCCTGTGAGAAATGTCAGTCAAGCAGCCTGAGATGCAGTCACTTGAGATTCCTTTGCTAGCTTGGCATGCAAACGAAATTTAGATTATTGGAACTCGCCAAAGACTGTGTCCTGCACCCTCAGCCATTCATCTTATAAGTAAAAATGAAAACAAACATTAAAAATAAAAAGGCCTTGTTCTGGGAACTGGCCTGGGAATTTCCAACCTGACTCAGAGGTTGCTGAGGGAGGCAGAAGGGGACAAAGTTCCCTGGGAAACAATCCAGGTTGGAACGGAGAAACACACCAAGGACGCTTTTATGCCACAATCTATTTGTTAGACTCCATATTCTGTTTCCACACAATACCAAGAAGGGGACAAAAATAATGTCAGGAGAGATGTCCCTGCAGGGCCTGGTCTTGAGAGGTGGAGAAGCCTACAAAGAACCAGTGTGGGGCTGTGGTTTGACTGGGATCTGGGAGCCTGGGAGTCCTGGGTTCAAATCCCCACACAGCCATGAAGTTCCCTCAGAGACCTTGGGCCTGTCAGGGCCGTTATGAGGAGAACATGAATGCCACCTGGATAGAAATATTCATTTTTTGAAGGCAGAGTCAGTTAGAGAGGAAGATGCTTTTTGCCTGCCAGAAACGGGACCCAGGAGTCCTGGCTCCTGCCCAGTCTCCTGCCAAAGGGGACCCAGGAGTCCTGGCTCCTGCCGAGTCTCCTCCCAGAGGGGACCCAGGAGTCCTGGCTCCTGCCGGGTCTCCTCCCAGAGGGGACCCAGGAGTCCTGGCTCCTGCCCAGGCTCCTGCCAAAGGGGACCCAGGAGTCCTGGCTCCTGCCGAGTCTCTTCCCAAAGGGGACCCAGGAGTCCTGGCTCCTGCCGAGTCTCTTCCCAAAGGGGACCCAGGAGTCCTGGCTCCTGCCGAGTCTCCTCCCAAAGGGGACCCAGGAGTCCTGGCTCCTGCCCAGGCTCCTGCCAAAGGGGACCCAGGAGTCCTGGCTCCTGCCGAGTCTCCTCCCAAAGGGGACCCAGGAGTCCTGGCCACTTGGCCTTCAGGAAGAGGGCTATGGAGGCTCAGGGTTTTGTCCTGCATGCTGAGGGAGACGGCTCTTTCCGAGGCTGGAGGGGGCCCAGGCCAGGCCATGAGGGCAAATGCCAAAGGTCTCCCCATCTGGGCGCTGAGGGACATTGTGGGGAGAAAGGAAACGTCTTCCCCTGAGCGACATTTCTGCCTGCCGATCTCCCAGTCAGGCAGCCTGATCTCTGGGCTTCTGTGGCTTTCGGTTTCTGCCTTGCTTGGCTGCTCTCCCTTGCACCAAAGGTCTCCTCCGCAGGGAGGGAAGCGGGAGGCTGAGGCAGCCCCACCCGGCCTGCTTGTCGGGGACGGAAGCCATTTTGTGGAGGGCTGGCAGTGAAGCAGAAACGGAGGGAAATGGCTGCCTCCTTCCTGGAAGGGCTGCCTCAAGCAGCTGCTTTGCTATTTGTTCATCTTCATGCCACCTACTCCCTAACTCGATTCAAGGGTGGTTTAAAGCCACATAAAAAAGCTATCCAGCAATGTCTAAAGTCCTGAAAAATTCTTTAAAGTCTGTGAAGAAAAAAATATTTTCCTCCTGGCCATTAATTGTTGTCGCCTACTGCACCTCCAGGAAGAAGGGAAGGGAAAGGGAGAAAAGTCTCCACAGAGGAGACCAGGGGAGCAGAACGCGCCTCAAGCCGCCAAGGACTTTCTAAAACAAGACTAGCCCTTTGAATTGAACTCAGAACCAGACAAAGAGGCAGAGGGTCTTTTGGCCCTGGTGAGATTTGGCCCTAAATGAGCTGTGGCAGTGAAAATCCTGTCAGGTTTATCTTGTAGCAGCTGAAGCCTCCCTACTGTATTGGGGAAAACAGCATATATTGCAATAATCCTGTCCGGAGGTGAGCAGAACATGGATCCTTGTGGGCAGACTATCCCTGTCCAGGAAAAACTAGATGGAGCAGGTGAAAAGTGAAGCCTAAGACGTCCCTGAGGTGACTGAGCCCATTGAGTCCCAAAAGTGGGTCCTGGAGAGACCCCCCCTCAAAACAGCCAGCCTCCTTCTTCACAGGGGCTCATCTTGCAACCACAAATTGTTGCTGTGAATAATGGCCAAGAAGAGAACGGACTCTGAGAGAGTCACTTTAACGGGAAACAAGATTTAGAGCCTGAGTGCTGGATCCGGCCAAAGGCCCCTTGAGTCCAGCCTCCCATCCTCACAATGGCCGACTGGATGATGCCTCCTCTTCTGGGAAGCCCCAAAACAGGCCCTGGGCGCCAGAGCCCCACTCTGCCCTCCTCCTGGGGCTTCCAGAAAGGGGGATCCGGAAGCATGGCTGCCTCCAAAGGGGGAGCAAGAGCGGAGCCATCTTGGCTGGGGGGCATCCATAGCCCTCTCCTCCTCCTCCATGAATTAGACTCAACCTCTTTTAAAGCCATCCAAGAGATATTCTGCAGCAACAGAACAAAATGTGAACTATCTGTCACGTTTGTCAATGTTTAGGACGGGGCGAATGGCATCTCCCTGAGCAGCACTTGCGCCTTGTTTGGGGAGGGAGGTTCAGTTTCTTGACCCTCATCCAGCCCATCACTGACTCTAGACGCTGGTCCATCTGTCCCCCAGTCTCCCCCTTTCTGCAAATGATTATGGGGGCTGTTTTCATCATAGATGCTTTGAATATACTGTCACACAGCATCCCAGTTTCCGAGAGGGGCATGTTTTCAGGGGATCCAGGCATTTACACAGAGAGTTGGGTTTCTTTAGAAGGAGGGACGGAAGAGATGGCGGTGTCTAAAGGGTGTGGGGTTTATTTGCATCTATAGACCACCTGAGTCTTCGATGGAGGGGCTCACAGCATTCACCCTGCAGAGTCCCAGAGTCACCGCCTTGGCATCCAACAGAAATCAAGCCTCGCACTGAAACAGCTTCTCCACCTGCAGCTTCTTCTCAGCTCAGCTCACTCACAACGATGAAACTTTTTGACTTTCTAACTACCAGGCAGTTTGGGGGTGAGAGCAACTTCTTTGGTTTATACTAGTGAGGGTGCTTAGGAGACATCTATGGCCATCATCTCACCAAGATAGTTCAACAATGTATCCCTCCATTAGATTTCAACCTTGGCTGGATCCAGGAATTATAAGGGACTCAGGCATCCTGCAGACTAAGACCACCTCCCAAACTCACAATAATATTTTGGCATCAGACAAGGGGAAATAGGGATGATAAAGATCGTGCAGCTTGGGAAAAAGAGAACTCCCAAATAATTCTTTACCTTCCGACTTCACAGTCCCCCCCCCCCTTAAATCAAATCTTCCTTGTAGCTGGGCAAGGAGCGGCCACTACTTGTCTCTCTGCTGATTTCTTAGAAAAGGCAGCAGCTTCTCTGTGTGTGTCCCATGCTTAGCTCAGGTTTCAACGTTCAGGCTTCTGGCAGTGGGATGTGGGCCAAGCACTCTCTGGGCCAAGCACCCAGCCTTGGCTCAGGGCCTTCCAGAAGAGGCTGGGCAGCCCCTGGGTCTTGCTGGCTGGGCAAAGGGGGCCTCCCTGACCCCAACACCCTGGGCCTGTGGACTTAAGAGGGTCCCAGGCAGGGGGAGAGAAGGAAGCAGAGATATGTGGAGATATAAAATGCCCCTTTAAAAAGCACATGGGGAAAGGAAATAATGGCAAGCTGGTGGGCTCTGGCCTGACCATGTGCTGATAGCAAACGTGTTTGTCAGTCTCCCAGCACCTGCTGCGCTTCTCTGTGTGGTCATACTCTCTCTGTTTTGACTTCAACCCTGAGGTTCAGGCCAAGTTGCAACACTGAGCATTTCTTTACAAGGCACACAGTGAACCGCTGGAACCCCCTGCCACTAGATAGAGGGACGCAGGAGAAGAGCCGGGCTGCTGGATCACCCCAAAGGGTAAAGCGTGGCGGTCTCCCAGTGGCCACCCAGATGCCCCAGTAAGGAAGCATGCAAGGAGGAAGGGAGGGACACCCAGCGAGTGGGATGCGAATGCATTTACTGCCTCTGGCAGCGGAGGAAGAAGGGAGCCATCTTGGAAGCCATGCAAGGGCTTCTTAAAAACAGGACCCAGGAGGCTGCCCTGCACTGTCTTGGGCCACGAGCCCCCCTCGCTCAGGATCTCACAGCCCCTCTCCCCAGTTTCAGAGAGGGGGGCATTCCCAGACCCCCCTGGAGATGCGGGGACTGAACCTGGATCCCCCCCCTGGCCACCCCCCTCCGCCCCCCCTGCAGGGCAGGACAGGGAGAGCTGCGGGGGGGGAGGGAGGGAGGGAGGCGGCGATTCCAAGAGAGGAGCTGCAGTCACTTTCTCTTTCCCTCTCCAGCCTCGCTCCCAAACTTGCGCCTCGAGTTCTGCCTGGCGACCGGTGCCGCCATCTGCGCGCCGATTTCCGATTGGCGGAATATTTTCCCCTCGCCCAATCCCGGCTCGCTCTGCTGCTGGTTCCGCGGGCGGGGCGGAGAGCGGGTCTCGGAGTCGGAGGGAGAAGGACGTCGCTGGAGTAAGAGGAGAAAAAGGAGCATCGTTTTGGGGGGGAGATGGGGGTCCTCCTTCTCCGCTGGCCCCCCCTGATCCTGGGGGCGGCTGCCCACCTGCTGCTGCTGCTCCTGGACTGCGCAGGTGAGGACTCTGCTCGGGGGCGGGCGGAGAAAATCATTTGCACTAAGCTGGGGGGGGGGGGACTGGACACATGAGACTTTGAGAATTGCATTTCGTGGGCACTGAAATGACGATCGCGGAGTTTCTTGTCCGAAGTGGAGTCGGATCCCTTCCCAAAGACCCAAAGATCTGTTTCCCAGACTTGGGGCTTGTTTTGTATGCCGCCCGGGGCAGGGGCCGCTTCACTCCTGGGCTCGGGGCTCAAGCAAAGAACAAGACAATGCTTGAAGGTGTTGGCAGGATTCATGGGGGGGAAGGGACTCGCCTGTCCCGCCCCCCGCAGCTTCGGGGTGACTCTGGTCTGTGTGTGTGTGTGTGAGAGAGAGAGAGAGAGAGAGAGTACAGGTCTTTCCGTTTCTATTTTTTACCTTCCCTCTTCTAACCCTCGCCGCTCTGAAAACTCCGCTAAAAACTCAGGAGACCAGCCTGGGGGGCTGGACCCGTGTAGAGCTGATTTCATTGCGGGGGGGGGAACGTCTGAATAAGGGGTCCCCACCCGCAATTCCCAATGTTGTTTTGTTCAGGAAATCCCTTTCACAGCCACATTCATAATCAGGTTCGCCTGCTTTACAGTTCTGACTCCCCCCCCCAAAAAAACCCCTTCCTGTTGCCTGTCAAAAATGTAGATTTTGCAAATTATGCAGGGGCTCCTCTGTTCCGTTTCTGTACAGCCCCTTTCACTACGTTTTGAACCCTGTGTATCTGAAGAAGTGTGCATGCACACGAAAGCTTCTACCCAGAACAAACTTAGTTGGTCACTAAGGTGCTACTAGACAATTTTTTAATTTCGACTGCGTCAGACCAACATGGCTACCTACCTGAATCTTTATTGTAAATGTTTCTCTAATGGAAAATGGTATGAATATATTACTATCTTTAGTTTAAAAGTTGCTTGTTGCATAAAAATTCTCAATGTAACTTAAAAGCTTTAAGAAGTAAAGAGCAAGACCTGTTATTTCTCTCTTGAACCCTCTCCATATGGGGGGGGGTGCCCCCTCACTGTGCTACAGGGCTGGCCAAAGGGTGGTGGAGACCCCTGGTTCCTTCAGATTCCCCCTCACTTTGGGGGTCTCCCGACCACTGAGCAGAACTGCCTGTGTTGTTTAGCCAGATGCCACAACCAGAGGCAGCCTTGCTCTGAGCTCTTGTGGTCTGAAGTGGGGGAGCCCCTGCCCTGGGAGGGGGGGTCTTAGAAGTGGGTCCCATTGGATCTGGCCTGAAAGGAAACCAAGCTGGAGGGAGGTAGCAGAGTCGACACACCATCACGGCATATGCAATTCAAGCAAACTCATCTTGCAGGTTTACGCTTCCTTGAACTTTGTTTTCCAGAGTGGATCTCCCTCAGCAGGTGGTAGATTCTCCTTCCTCGGAGATTTGTTAGCAGAGGTTGTTTGGCCACCTGCCATGATTCTGCAGTCGAGATGCCAGCATCGCAGGGGGGTTGGACCCTCAGAGTCCTGTCTATGATTTTTATTTCCTAGTTGTTTTGAGATGAGTCACTGGCCAAACTCAAGCGGGCTTCTTCCTCCTTGAGGGTGAAGTTGTCCAAAGTGCATTCAACACAATTTTCACAGGGTCCTCAAGGACCACCTCTTTCTACATGAACCTACCCGGACCCTGAGATCATCTTCTGAGGCCCTCCTTCCTGTGCCGCCTCCTCTAGAGGTCTCGAGGGCGAAGGGTGGCAGCAATGCGAGAACAGGGCCTTCTCTGCAGTGGCTCCCTGTCTGTGGAAGGCTCTCCCCAGGGACGTTCACCTGGCACATTCATTATACAGCTTTTGACTAAGTCAGGCAGAAACAATCCCTTTTAACCAGGCCTTTGGTTGATTTGATTGACATCCTTTTAAAAGTGTGAGGGGTTTTTTTGGGGGGGGGGTAATTGGCTTTTTTGCGGGAGGCAGTGGAAGACAGAAGTGCCTGGTGTGCTCTGGTCCATGGGGTCACGAAGAGTCGGAAACGACTAAACAACAACAGTTACAGATAGGTAGCCGTGTTGGTCTGCCATAGTCATAGTCTGGTGACTTCTGTCTCAGTGTATCTGAAGAAGTGTGCATGCACACGAAAGCTCATACTTAGAACTAACTTAGTTGGTCTTTAAACAACAACAGTTGGCTTTTTATTATTGAGTATTTTGTGGTTTTATATTTTGATTTTGTTCTGTGAGCTGCCCTGAGACCTCTGGGTCTAGGGCGGTATTTTCTTTAATGTCTTAATCAGCATCCAGTTTTGGTGTGCTTTAGTAGAAGAAGATAGGGCGGTATATAAATTCAATAAATAATAATAATAATTATACGTCCCATTTCTGCTACCTGAGGCAAAACAGGAATAGCCTCCTCTTCCCCTTTTAGCTCTCTGCCCCTCTACCTTCCGCCAGGGAAATGCCCCATCTCTCGCTGAACTCGACTGAGCTTTTCCGTCAAAGGGGGGTGTTCTGGTGGGTATGATGCTGAATTCTGTGATGAGCTCCCTCCCTCCCCAAGTCTTTGTGAGCTGTTTCTGTGGGTCTCGGATAATCTCTAGGCAGAGAATGGGACAGGTGTTGGAAGGAAGGCCTCATCTTTACGCCCAAATCTGTGAGGTCTTTCTTGGTACTGACAGAGTCATCTTTTAAAATTGAGTTTATATCCCCACCTTCCTCCCAAAGGAGCCCAGGGTGGGAATTAAGGGGCTGCAGCAGTCTTGGGGGGCCCTCTCTGTGGGGCTCATCCTGTACCCTGTACAGCGGTGGCCCTAGAGAGGTACCATGGAGCCTTGGCTCTTTCCTCATGCGCAAAGGAGGCACACAGCCCCCTTAGTACACATTCACTGTGACTTGGGAAGAGGGTGAAGGAGTGTGGGGAGTGAGCAGAAACAGCAAAATCTGCTGATGGACGTCAACAAAGGTTAATTGTTTCTGATGGGGATCTGCTGTGGAGACTCATTAGGCCCCCTGGTGGCCAGAGCTCTGCCCCCCTTCCTGTGTTCGATCTTGTGAAGGGGCAAGTGTGGGGAAAGGGGATGTAGGGCCACATGTTGAGACCTGACCCCAAAGTTGCATTTGCCCTCCTGCCCCTGCTATCCCTGTGGGGCCTTTGAAAGATTTCAACACTGAACCATTTAAGCACCAATTCTCAAAAGGGGATCCAGGAAGGATCTCGGAAATTACAGGCAATTAACTTTACATCTCCCTGGAAAACTGGTGGAAAGTGCAGGAAACTAGCAACTGGAATGCATTTAACTTGAAGGATTTCAACTGTATGCTGGAACCTCCAAATTATATATGCAGAAGGCAGAGAACTCTTTTTGTGCAAGGTTTTCCCAGTACCAAAAGAGCTTTGAAGCTCTCTGTCTTGCATAAGAGACTGTGGCAGGTTCTCACAGGATCTAGTGGGGCTCTGCTGAGTTCCCAGAAGATCTTGCCAAAGCCTGCCAGAGCCCAGGAAGCAAGACCCAGGTCAGACCTGTTCAGTGCATGGCTCCAGAAGGCCAGATGGTGGGGCGGCTCCAAGGGAGTGGCTTCGCTAGGCCCGTTTCTGCATATATGAGCCATCCCAGTCAGGGCAGACAACTCTGAGCTACCTGGACCAGTGTTCTGACCCAGGAGGAGGCAGCTTCCTGTTCTCCCAATATATGGATTTTGCCTCGTCTGATCTCCCCTCCATCCACTTCCCAGACCTGAGCCTGCTTAGCTTCCATTCGGTGCCTGCATCCTGAGCCTTCAGACCATGTTGTGGAAGCTCTTATCAGCTTGGCGCTTGCAAGTGGGGGGCAATTCCTGCCCCCTTGGCAAAAGGGGAGGGGCTGGCCTCTCTCTCCCTCCCACAGAGCCTCAGCAGAGACATGCAGGGATTTAGTGCTGCCTCAAAGAGCTTTTTCTTGTCTTATGCTCCATGGGCTATTGTTGTTGTTACTTGTATTTATATACTTTCCCCTTTTCAACTATGATTCTTAGGCTGCCTCTGCTCTGCCTCCTCTGTGTTTAAGGGCAGGTCTACAAACTCCCCCAAACCCTGCTGAGCTTTGGATCTCCTAATTCAGGGCTGCTGCCTGTAACACAGCAGGATTAGGCTGCTGCCTTCATCTGCAGGACCCCTAACTCTCTGCCCCCTTTTCTCTTCCTTTCCAGGTTCCACTTCTCACTCCATGCGCTACTTCTACACAGCCGTGTCTGAGCCTGGCCAGGGGCTGCCCCAGTTCATTGCTGTGGGGTACGTGGATGACCAGCAATTTGTTCAGTACGACAGTGACAGCAAGAAATATCTGTCCCTGGTTCCCTGGATAAAGAAGGCGGAGAAGGAGGATCCTCAGTACCAGGAATGGAACAACCAGAACTTTCAGGGCTCTGAGCTGTTGTTCAGGGTGAATCTGCAGACTCTGCGGAATCGCTACAACCAGAGCGGAGGTGAGTGGAAGGCAGGAGAGGCACAGAGTCACACCTCTTCCCCCCCCCCCATAATGTTTCCTCCAGGGGCCAGAATTGCAGGGATGGGGCTGCTGGGAGGGAAGGAAATGGAGGGTGGGGGTCTCCACCAGGACAGAGGCATCTCCCCTTCCCTTAATGAAGGTCTGAATGGGGGCAGGGATGGTGTGGGGGGAAAGAGAACGAGGCTTGGAGGACAGAGACACCCCCCCCCCCCCAGTAGGACCCTCTCTGGACCTGCACATCCTACCCAGGAAATGTCTCCATTGCCTGCCCTTCCTTCCATGCTAGGCTTGGCTCAGGCCTTCTGAGGTGGGAATCTGTCTATTTCATTTTCCTCTGGGAGGGGAAGAGAAGGGTGGGGATCCTGAGGCTGAGACAAGCAAGCCTTGAGTTCTGGTCCTGCTTAAGGAGAAGCCAGCTGCCCAGACAGAGGTGCTGATTGGCTGACCCTTCTGACCATCACCAAGCCCCTCCCTCTCCCTGGCACAGTGTTGAAAGAGAAGCCTTTTTAAGGAGCACAAATGGACTGGGTTTTGGGGGTCAGAGTGGCAAATACATGAAGTGTATGCCCCATCCAGCCTTGGAACTGTTATGACAGGAATCACTAAACTCAGTAAAAGCTGGTAGAGATCTGGCAAAAGCCTCTTGGCACACATTTTTGTTTTTAAAACTTTCTTCTGAAATGTCAAAATTATTTTAAGATGTTAGTTGTGAGAAAGGAGCCAGCATGCTGGAAGGGTGGGGGGAGGCATTTGTGTCTAGCCCCAAAGTTGAGTGGCTCCCCCCTCTAATTGCAATTTTGGAGCAGAACTTCAGAAGTGGGAGCCTCTGCTGGGTCTGGAGGGAGATCTCTATGTGATTTTGCACCTTTACCTTCCAGGCTTCTCCACTTCCACACTACCTAAGCAGGTTCCCTGCTTCAGGACTTTACCCCTAACAACACCACAACACCTTTCGCAGCACTTGCCCCCTACACACGTGTAACATAAACATAAATCTTTTTAGCAGGCACCAAAAATCAGCTTCCATGGGCCTCTGATCCTGCAGCCAAGCTGTTCTTATGTCCTGTCATGGCTTAACTAACCCTAAGGCCAGTTCAAGCAGTTCAGTCCTAAGGTGTCTGGAAGAGCTTACTTCCTAAGAATGACGTTTACGATTGATGCTTTAAGATACTCCCAGTTTTTTCTCTGCATAATTTTCAGCATAAATAAAATAGAACTCTATAATAGTTCAAAGAATCATAGGATCGTAGAGTTGGAAGGGAACCCAGGGCTCATCTGGCCCAACCCCCTGCAGTGCAGGAATCTCAGCTAAAGCATCCAGGACAGTTGAGCATCCAGCCTCTGCTTAAAAACCTCCAGGGAAGGAGAGTTCACCACCTCCCAAGGGAGTCCTTTTCGCCGTTGAGCAGCTCTTACCATTAATATGAATGGAGGGCAGGGACAGAGGGAACGGACCCAAAGATTTCTGTTTCCTGGGACAGACACGTCTAGTCTCCATGCAGCTGAAGCCACTATTCCATGTTGCAGGGACCCAAGGGGCAAGTGATAATGTCCGCACAGAAGGGGGGTGGGGAACCTGTGGCTGTAGGCCGGTCTTGGCCTGCCAGGGGGTAGGATTTGCCCCATAAGCAGAAATAAAATCCTGCTCAGTTTGGCAGAACTTCATGTTCCAGATTCAGGAAGGGATTTGCTCCTGAATGAAGGGCTTCCCCTGGAGATGAGAAAGAAGCAGTTTGCCAGCTTCCCAGTGCTGAGTGCAAGGCAGGCAGCGCCCCTTGTTCTGCAGTTCCCAAGAGGCTGCACACCTGCTGGGTGCTTGGAAACCCCCTCAAGGGCTTTTGGAAGGTGGGTGAGATTGACAAGCGGACTATGCTATGATGTCAGCCTCAGCCTCCTGCCCCTTTTGGCCCATGGGGACAATCCTGATCAGGATCTGGCCCTGAAGCCAAAGAGATTCCCCACCGGTGAGACAGAATAATGGAGGTGGAAGGAGCCTTGCCAAAGGGCTCAGCCTGAGTGTGTCCAGAGCCCTCTGGGGCCTTCGTTGGCCTTGTAGGGCTTGCAAGGAAGAAACCCAGGGGGTCAGCTGAGACCAAGCCAGCGCTGCAATGGGCAGGTCTGCTTTTCTTGCAGTGGGATCAGGCCTGGCCTTGTCTTGCAGGCTTCCTCTTGGGCTCCTGAGAATTCTGCTTCTCCCCCTTTTAAAAATGGGGATTGGGTCCCTACTGAATCCCTGCACCTGTCCATGGAAAATGCCCCATAAATGTCACCAAGGGGCGTCTCTCGTTTCCTGATCATTTCTTGCAACTGCTTAGCTCAGAAAATCCCAAACAAATGAGATGGCCACTTCAAAGGTGCCACAGACAGCCCTGGAAATGTTATCTGATTCTATTTAAAGACAATGTTGAAGGTATAGGTGTATTGTGATTGATCCCACTTAACATCTTGAGGAAACGGGAGGGGAGTGAGCTTCACTTATAAAATGAGAGAGAAAGCAATTTATGCTGAAGAAGCAATGAGACAAAGCAACTTCCCTCCAAGTAAAAGCTCCATATCCAGACCAGCTGGTGGGGTTTGTGGTTTGGTTTGTTGTTTTCATAGGTCAACCACAAATCATTGTTTGAGTGCATAAAAAGAACTCTATCACCTTGGGACATGGTCTTGGAAAAAAGACTTCTTCATGTTGAGTAGTTCTAGAGGGAGGACTTAAAAGTAGCACTGTTACAATCCTTCTACTTCCCAGAGGGAGCAATTTCCCTTCTCCTCCCCCTGCACACCTTTCTGGGGCTTCTCCTGACCCCCCCCCCCCAAGCTGATTTGTGGGGAACAGACGGGAAAGAGATGGGGAGAAAGCCCCAGTTGTGTGAGTGGGACTTGTTCCTTCTGGCTCCCGCTAGACTAACTGTGTTATGCTGAATCCAGCCCAGAAAAGCAGGATTTCCTTTGAGAGAGGCTGCTCTAATCGTAAGGCTTTATATTCTCCAACTCAATTCAGCTGTAAGCCAAAGGCCCATGAGGTGAAAGAGGAAGCCAGAATTACAAGTGAGAGCAACCTGGTGTCCTCTGGGACAGCCTCTCCTCCATTGCTGAGCTCCCTCAGGCTACACAAAGAGCAGCAGAACTCTGTACATGGCCAGGAGCAACCATTGCCATTTCCCATCCTGTCTTGGTGCCTGACGTAGCTTCTCTCCATGGTTTTGGTGTGGGAAATCAAAATGGCTGTCTGCTGACCCTGCTGGCTGGCCTAGAGGAGACCGGGCTGGGATCCTCAGCACCCCTGGGCCCTGCCAGCGGTCTGGGGTCTCAGCGGGTGCCGGGTGATGCCACCTGCCAAGTGAAAACACCAGATCAGTGCTTCAGATACTGGAATTGAAGAGCAGATTTAAAAGTCACGAGCATTAGCATATATACATCTCACAGTTATGTGGTCTGAATGAGAGCAGAAAAATCTATATTTCCATTTCAACCAGTTGTGACTGAAGTAACAGAGGTCAAAATTTATCCATGGCACCTCTTTCCACAGCAATAAATGGGATGTACTGAATCTTTGAGCTGCCTTCCAATAAAGTCAGTTGATTCGATTCCCATTTGACTCCCGGATTTGACTCCCGGAACCGTTCGAAAACCAAGGCCCATCTTCGTGCACTCAATCGGAGGTTTGGCTTCCAAAGAACGTTCGCAAATCGGAACACTTACTTCTGGGTTTGCGGTGTTTGGGAGCCAAGCCGTTTGACATCCAAGGAACCACTGTATAAGGATCATGTGTTCACTGATGAAGAATTTATTTGGTGGACGTTGATTGGCTAGTGAAAACCAGCTCTTCTTTTATTATCGATCGACTGAAGGTTTTTATTAAAGTATTTATAATATGTAGTTTCCATAAAAGTGTAACAGGATAGTATGCAACCTAGAAAGTTAAAATAAAATCAGGAAAAATCCATAAAATGTACATAAAACATCAGCAAACACTATTTATTTATTTATTTATTTTTTTAAATGTTATTGTTGTTGTTTTGAAGATTTGGTGGTAGCCCCCTGGGGTGCGCCGGAGGGTGCAGGGACCCGCCATCTTTGGCAAGGGCAGCCTGGCTTCTGCTGGGAATGGGGGCCATTTTGAAGTGGGGCAAACCCCCCTTGCGGCTTCCCTTTCCCTCCCAGGCTATGAGGAAACTTCTTTTTCCAAAGGCCCTTCCATGACTTCCCTCCTTTTAGGGAAAAGGTCCTTGATATGGAGAAGCTGGGGGGAGAGAGTTGGAGGGGAAGAGGAGACCCTCTCTCTTGAAAGGCCCCCCATGTGTGGGTGTCCCCCTTCCATGTTGCCCTTTCTGGGACTGGGACTGGGGACAGCTGAGGCGTCTCTCCAAAAGGGGCAAGATCCAGAGGAGCAGAGCTGGGCGGAAAGACGGACAGACTGTGACCCTGCAAGGGATGCTCCGGTTGGAAACCCCACCCCTCCCCCGCCTCCAGGGAGTTGGGAGAATCCACTAGGAATTTAGGGGGGGAGAAAGTGTGAGGCGATGCGAGAGAGGGGGGCAGTTAAAGGGGGGCTTCATAGGCTCAGGATTGTAGCGTGTCCCTCAGTGAATGTGTTATGGGGATGAGCCTTCAGAAAGATACAATGCTGGTTGATTTTTCTCCCCTCTGACTGCTGCCTCTTCCCTGAGTCTCAGGCAAATAAATCCTTTTTCCCGGGCGCTTTTGCTGATGGGGGAGGGGCTGCTGTGACCCCCCTTGACCTCCTGGGCCTCTTCTGGTCCTTCCAGGGATCCACACCTATCAGCTGATGTACGGCTGTGAGCTGAGTTCAGACGGGCGCAAAGGAGGGCATTACCAGTACAGCTACGATGGGAGGGACTTCATCGCCTTTGACAAGGAGACCCTCACTTCGACAGCAGCCGAGACGGAGGCCCAAGCGACCAAGAGGAAGTGGGATGCTAACATGGCCGGGAACCAGTACCGGAAAGCGTACCTGGAGGAGATTTGCATTGAGTGGCTGCAGAAATACCTGGAGTACGGGAATGAAACTCTGCTGAGGACAGGTGAGGGGGGGCAGGGGGAGGGGAGGGGGGCTCAGTGGGGCAGTTTCCCTTCAAGCTCCCCTCCCCCCCTTAACAGTCTTCCTTTCTGGACCAAACAGCAAACACTTCTCTTGGTGGGGAAGGCAGAAATAAGTTTGGGACTCTGGGAGGAGAAAAGGGGTCACTTCAGAGCATGATTTGCGGGGCAGGGATGCTTAAAACAACCCCCATGCCCCATTGGCTAGAATAAGGGATGGCAAAAGACAAACAGGAGGAGGGGACAAAGAAACAGCAGGGAAGGGGCCAGGAAAGCAAAATGCATTTTAAATTCAGTAAAAATGGACAGATTTGAGGGGAGATACATGAAAACCTTTTGCCTTTACACTTGGGTAGGGGAAAGTGGTGCAGATTGATGCAGAAAAATTCAATCTCATATTTTATGTACCAAAATGAGTCAAATGATAAAAAAATTGCTTTATGCATGGCATAACTAATCAATATTATAATAGCAATCAAAAGAACCATTAAAGTTAGAAGATAATGAGAATATAATGACTTGAGTAAAAAATGGGTTTTGTTTCATTCTGCTCCACCTACAGGGCACTTCAATACAAAGTGTAAATTGTATGAGAATGGTAATTATTTACAAAATTTTAATGAAAAAGAAATTTTTATTGTGAGAGATCATAATCAGCCCTACAATTTGTTACTTAAAGATCTAAATGACGTATCAAAACTAAGTGTTTCACACATATCATAGACTTTATGGCAGGTTTTCTTAACAAAACTTCAAAACTTATACTACCGTAATCTTTCCTCAAACACATATCCATTAAAAAAAAAAACTTTGGAAAAACTTTAAAAAGAATAAGAACTCACATTAGGTAGTCCAAAAATAGAAATTTAAACAAAATGCTTATAAAAAATAAGATATTTCCTTAACATTTAGCTTCTATTGCACATTATATCCACGGAAGTCAAAAGAAAAAGTATAGAGATGATGTTGCTCGGTCCCTGCTCCTGCCATCCTAGCAGTTCGAAAGCACGTCAAAAGTGCAAGTAGATAAATAGGTACCGCTCCAGCGGGAAGGTAAACTGCGTTTCTGTGCGCTGCTCTGGTTCGCCAGATGCGGCTTAGTCATGCCACATGACCCGGAAGCTGTACGCCAGCTCCCTCGGCCAATAAAGCGAGATGAGCGCCGCAACCCCAGAGTCGGTCACGACTGGACCTAATGGTCAGGGGTCCCTTTACCTTTACCTAACAATTCATAATACCACTGAATTTACTTAAAAATCACATGTAATCCTGATTACTGATTATTTACCTTAGGTATTATTAAATCTTAACTAAACAACGAAAAACAGCATTGGAACACTTTTACATTTCACGTAATTTTTTAGTTGGTCGCGTTAAAAACACACCTCTCGTCAAATGCCAGTGGGGAACTGGCGGGCAGCGCAGTCACAACTGTCATACTCACACATGTATAGACACGTTTTAGTGATGTCACAACACGAATAACGTTTCTCGATATTGAAATATTGTTGGTGTATCAATGTGCCCCTTGCATCAATGTCCCCCGCCTCCCCCTACATACTTAGGGGGAAAGTCTTTGAAACTAAATTAATTAACCTTTTTTAAAATAGAAAATGTGTGGGGAGCCCATAAAATATGGATGCAGCCCCCTCACTAAGTCTGTAGGTTAGCCACTCGTGGCCTAAAAGCAGAAAACCTGCACATAGTGAGAGAGTATGAGAATTCCCTCTTCTACCTTCTTATATTTTTCATTTGTGATGAATTTTACTTTTTTCCATGGGGAACATTCAGAAGTGTCATCTTCGCCAACCCCGTGCCTTGAAATGATACAGTCCACTCTTCCGCCTTCAGGAATCTGGCACAGGGGCCAATCAAATGATCAAGTGTTTGGACTGGCTTTCTTCCTGTCTCTATTAGCTTTGCTAATATGAATATTAATTCAAAATGAAATAATTCTAGCATCCTCCCTTTTTGAGGACTGACACATACGTATTAGCCGTTCTTAGAGAGATCTGAGCAATTTCATCTATGGGGCCTGGTGATAATCCACCCCAGAGACACTGAGCATATTTCTTGAGGTTGAGGGTTTCACCCCAAAATCCACATTGAAGCGTTTTCAAGGGTGACAACAAGGGCAGGCGGGAGAACCAGAAAGGAGCTCTGTCTATTCCTGGGCTCTTGGCTTTGTTCACTAACTATTGGGCTAAAAAGTCCCAGAGAATAGAGAGCAGCGAGTCCAGCATTTCTTCCCCCTCAAGAGAGGAACCAGGATTAGTCTGAGCTGCCCTCAGTTCATGACTTGCAACTTGGAAGGATCTGAATGAATCCCACCATTGGGGACCGGGTGAAATTTGCCCCTCAGCCTGGAGGCAGCTCCCTGGGACAATCTTGGAACCACAAGTTGTCATGGTTTAGTAGTGTTGGAGCTTTGCAAGATGACAATTCAATTTTTTTTCAACTCTGGCTCCGGCTTGGTGGAACGCTCTGTCTCATGAGACCAGGGCCCTGCAGGATCTGATTTCTTCCCGCAGGGCCTGTAAGACAGAGTTGTTCCGCCTGGCCTTTGGCTTGGAGCCAATTTGATTCCCTCCCTCTCTTTCTTTTTTCTTTTCCTTCTCCTCCTGCGATGAGGCTACTTTTTAATATTTTAATGTTTCAATATTTTAATGTATTTTAATTTTTTTTTTAAGTTGTATTCATTCAACTTGTTTTTATTATTGCTTGTAAGCCGCTCTTAGCCCGTCCTTGGCTGGGGAGGGCGGGGTATAAATAAAAATTATTATTATTATTATTATTATTATTATTATTATTATTATTATTATTTGTACCCTGTCCTCCCTTCCAAAGGAGTCTGCTTTGGCAAACAAAGGATAAAACATCTAAAAACTGTTCCACCATAGACACTGACTGGGGAAGATGCCAAGGCAGGTTGAGGAATCCCATTTATTCGCAGTTCTTTTTAATTTCTGGAGATGTGAGATTCTGACTAGGTTGCCCCTTGGGTCCCTGCTCCTCTGCTCTTAAAAAATGCAGGATTCCTCCAGGCTCCCGTTGTGGATGTCTCTCTCTTAACCCCAATTAATGATTGCCCTTTTTGCAGAGGCTCCGGTGGTGAAGGTGACCAGGAAGGCAGACTATGACGGCCTGGAGACCCTCGTTTGCCAAGTCCACGGCTTCTACCCCAAGGAGATTGAGGCCAACTGGGTGAAGGACGGGAAGGTCTGGCAGGAGGACACCCTCCGAGGATTGGTCGCCCCCAACTCGGACGGGACCTACTATCTCTTGCTCAGCGTCAAGATCGACCCCGAGGAGAGGGAGCGCTTCCGGTGCCGTGTGGAGCATGACAGCCTGGAGAAGCCTCTGGACGTGGCCTGGGAGAAGGAGCCTGGTGAGAGACAGACAGGAGGGGAAGGGGTGGGCTCTGGGAGGGGGATTTCCACCCAACTCCTCAGATGGGGAACCCCAGTTGGATCCTGTCTGTGGCTCTGGAGGGAAGCAGCTGAATCGGAATCTGTAGATTTCAGCAGAGATGCAGCCTTTTCTGGCATGTGTCTCAATTTGGATGTTGTAGGTAAAAACGGTGTCATCTTTTTGCCTTTAAGCCCAAGCAGTTGTGATATCACAGAATGTGGGCAGATGTGTTATTTCTTCAAAATCAAATTATCTCCTCCACATGGCTGATTTACTCACACACACTCTCTCTGACTGAAAAGGGGGCAGTGAACTTAAAAGAGGGAGCCCTGGACTGAGTGCACTTCACAGTGAAAAAGATTCTAACTTGCTCCTCCTCACACTCAGGCCCAGCTAGAAATACTGATATTCATCCCCACTCAGCCCAAACACCCGCACACCGCTGGGAAGAGGAAGAAGGGTCTTTTAATAACAACGTTCGTCTCTCACACACCGCCAGGGAAGCTGCGCCTGCAGGAACCAAAGCAGAATGTCTAAGAGCCAGACTCCCTTTTCCCCAGCAGGAGCCCCTGAACGCACATCCCCACCCACACCCCAGACTCCCCTTCTCACAGGCTGGCAAGCGAGAATTATGGAAGTGGCCCTTGAGCCAAAGACTCACCCAGGCAGGGCAGAGGGGACCAGGGCTCACTCATTAGCGCTACAGACTTCAGAATTTCTGCACAAACAAAAAAACCTGGACATTTTGCCTCATTTTAAGAATCTGTCTGGACAGACATTTTAAGTCTGAAGAAGAGGACGTGTCCAGCAAAAACCGGACGTATGGCAACCCTACACAAGATGCTTTTTTCTAAGGGTTTGTGCCTTCCCTGAAGGCCTGTAATGCTGGGCTCTGGGGGGTCTCAGGGGGGAGGGAATCCCTTCCTCTCAGGGTCAGGACAGAGAAGGCTGAAGCGCCTGAGCAGGAGGAGACTGTGATGAAACAGGTGTGCCTGTCAACTGTCTTCCTTAAATAAATTGGTTATTTTGAAGACCTCTAATGCTGGATTCTGGTGGGGAAAAACTCTCTTGTATCGGGGCCACTACAGAGAAGACCTTGGCCTGTCAGGAGAGAGAAAGGGGGCCTGCTTTGCACACGTAAAATCCTCCCGGGTTCATAGCTCAGCACCTCCACTCAGATCTCCTGCTTGAGGCCTTGGGGAGCTGCTGCCGCCAGTCTGAATAAAAATGTCTCTTGTCCCCTTTCAGTCAACCTGGGGCTCATTGTGGGAGCCATTTTGGGTGTCATGGCTGCCATCCTGCTGGTCTCTGGGATCATCATCATCTTCATCCGCAGTAAGTAAACCCTGGGTGTCTTTGCTGCCTCTCCTGTATCCTCCTGTCTTGGCCTCCGACTGGGAATGTGCTGGTGGAGCTTCCTGGCAACTGCCCCTTGTATCCCTACAGAGACCCCTCCCCATAAAACACTCTCGAACATGAACCAAAAGTCCTGTTGGTCATTGCTTTACGCTCCCTCCGTGCTCAGGAAATTCACTCTCCACCTGACGTTTTAATCCATCCTAAACCTTCAGTCCTGTACACACTTAGCAGGGAGCCTTCCTTGCATATCTTTAAGCGCCAGGCAAAAAACGTTTCTCTCGAACCAGGCCTTGGGCCTTTTAAATGTGAGTTACTGGTTTGTTTTTGTTTTATTATGTTGTGCTCTCATTTTGTATTTTTATTTGGAGAATCACCAAAATAATAATCCAAAAATGAATGAGTGAAGGGACTGGATGTTTCCTTCCACCCTCTTGGAATTTGTCCACTGCCCGGTTTCCTCATGTTGACTTTTTTATTTCATTTCCTCAATTTTTTCTACTTCTTTGTAACATGAGTTCCTTGAAAAGCTCAGCTTCTGGGCTCCCCTTCCTTGGAGGTGTTTGGAAGAGACAAGAGAAGCATCTGCTGGGAAGGTTTCAGCATCTGAGAGCCAAATGGTTGAAATAGGTCTGGGTGGCCTCTGGATGTCCCTTCCAGCTCTGACCTTCTGCTTTTGTCTTCACAGGGAAACAGAGCGAGAAATTAGTCTACAAAGCAGCCTCAAGTGAGTGACTCCTCCCCTCTCTCTGTCTGACATATTTCCCCCCAATATGGAGCAGGAACAGGTTGCAAACAGACCAAACTAAACCTAGTGGTGGCCTAGTCCTGAAGCCCAAAACCCTGATGGGAAGCTTCAGCCTGTCTGCTCAGCCTGTCTGGGGACAGCAAGGGGTCCCTCAGGGCCAGGAAAAGGCTGCAGAGAGACTGTTGGCTGAGGGAGGGGCTCCAAGAAGGAGCAGGAGGAAGAGCCGAGGGGGGGGGGAGAGGGGTCTCTGGGGGTTTAATTTACTGGAACCTGAAGCTAAAGAATTGGTTGGGTGGCTCAAGTCTGTGGTTGTTAGGAACCCACCACTGCTCTACCCCCCTTCTGCCTTTCTGCCCAGATTGCGCCCACCCCTGCTCTAGTCCCCCGCTGCCTCCATGCCAGGCTGTGCCCATCTCTTTGCCCTCCAGCACCTGCTTCTCCCCCCACTGCTGTCCTTGAGCCCCCTTGTCTCTGGGCTGCCTGTCCCTGAACACCCCCAGATTGAGACTGATGTGGGGTTGGGTTGGAAGGAGGGAGGAGAAGGGCTGGGGGGTTGGATGTCCGTCCCTGGGATCCTGACTCCTGTGTTTCCTCCCTTTTGCAGCAAGCGACCAGGGGTCCGACAGCTCCACCAAGGGTAAGTGGGGGCAAAGGGGGGCTCTTGCAGAAGACTCTGCGGAACATCCTCAAATGGAGAAATGCTTCTGTTACCCCCCTCGGGGTTTCCAAGAGTGACATAATCTGGAGTGTCCATTGAGCTGAAAATCGCTCTTGTGACTCATTCTGTCTGTCCATTTGAGCTCCACAGAGGATCCCCTCCATCTGACAAATGGGTTCTCCCCAGGATCTCAATAAGAGGGAGTCACATTTTGGGTTCTGGAAGAGATTTTTCCTTCCAGTAGGACTGCTTTGTGTCCTTCCAGTATTCCCCCAAAGAGTGCAGCTTGGCTCACTTGCTTGAGCTGCCCTCTGCAGGCATTTGCTCTACAGGCCCATTTTGGTGACACTCCTAGCATATCTTAGGTCTGATCTGACATGATGAGGGATGGTGGCTTTCCTTGGGAGGCTGGACTAGATATCTTTGGGTTCCCACTAGCTCTGTAATGCTGATGCCCCCACACCATGATGTTGGCTTAACTTTGAAACACCCCTGTTCTTTATTTCTGCAGTTTCATACCAGCCCAGTGTGTGAGATGAGACCAGCAGGAGCCTGCCCAAGTTTTGCTGTGAATTGCAGAGGCTCAGATCCCCTCCCCGTCCTTAAATGCTGTTTATGATGTTTCTTAATCCTGGCTCTCACCCATCTATTCTGACTTCAGCTGTAACTTGAATTTGAGGATAATCATGTTTTTCAGATTGATTTTGGCTGATTGTGCTTCGCAGCGGATTTTCAGAAATGTGCTTGTGTTAATCAAAAATGTGCCAGATATACGCAACTAAAAGCTTTAAAAAGGGATGAGGAGATTGAACGTGACTTGCAGTGATTTTGATGGTTTCTCTTGGTTCTTTGTTGCTGTGTTTCCCTCTACAATCCCTTCCCCAGCAGAGATTGAGGAGCTCCAGGGGGCATTCGGACCCTCCCCATGGCAATGGCAGCTGCTGAGGCAGTTTCCTCCAGACCCTCTTTCTGTCCCGATACCTTCAAGGCTCCAGTTCTCCAGCCTGGTTCATGGAGCTTCAGGTCCAGGACAACCAGCTGCTGAGCTCTGGGGCTCCACCCTGGGCCTCCCATGATGCCCTGGGGCAGTGAGTTGAGAAACAGGCTGGAGGGGGAGGAAGAAGCAGCTGAAGGGGGAAATGGAGAAGCAGGGAACTGAGAAAGAGGAAGAGAGGCTGAGGGGATGGGGTGTAGTGACTCTCCTACAGGAGATGAGAGGGACTCATCCTGCTGACAGCCAAGGAGGAAGCCAGGAAGGAGAAGAGGCAGGTCAGGAGCTGCATGGCCACAATTTGATCTGAAATAAGGAGCCCCATATTTTGGGCTGCAGTTCATGAGACTTCTAGCCTGGTCCCCACAGTCTTCTAGGAGGGGTGACCCACTGAGAGTCAGACCACATGGACTCTTGAAAGTAAACTGGTTTTGTTGCCTTCAATTTGCCTAATTTTTATCTCGCCCATTCTTGCTTTTCCACCTGTGGCCCTTGAGGAACATACTTTGCCCATTCTGCGATTCCCTCCATCTTCCTTTCTTTCTTATAGGCTGGCATTCCTTAAGGAGACACTTTTCAAGAAATAAGAATGCATAACTCTTTTAGGCCTCAATGGATTTGCTGCATCTTGCTTTGAAGACACTGGATGTAATTTTTATTATTCCTTTTGCAATATTTGTTGGACTGAAATAAACAAGGGTGTCCCCCCTTTCTTCTTTAGTGCTTCTTTCCTTCTTATCACAAGAGTTCCAGAGATCTTGAAGTTCCTGAGAATATTCAGTTTGTAGCCTCTGGCAGGGAGGTGCCAATAATTGTTCTTCCATTGCAAAGTGGCTGAAGAGCAATTCCAAAGTAAGATGGAAACATAATCTGTGGTTTTGCAGGGGTGGGATTAAGTTACATGAGGCCACCTTGTTGCTGAAGCCAAGAGGGTGTGATGCCTGCTCAGTGCCTGGATTGGGGACCACCTGGATGCTGCCTTTGGTTCCAGGACAGAAGAAAGGAGGGTTGGGAATATAATAAAAGAAATGTGTAGATATCTGATCTGGGGCAGTGGGTGGTGGGAGATGACCAAGGCAGGGTTCCCCCAAAAGTCTGCACACCCAGGAGGAAGTTCTCTCACTGAGATGAAAAGAAGATGACCAAAATATTAAAAAAAAATTTAATCCCACTCTTCCTCCCAAAGGAGCTCAGGGCAGCAAACATCAAAATATTAAAACAATACCATTCAAAAGATTTAAAATGAAAATAAGCTAATTTAAAACCACCTAAAATCTCTTTAAAACAGTTGGAATACCCTAGTGGCATGTGGTTCATGGACTTGTGGGACTAGCCTGAGACCTCCGGTTATAGGGCTGTATATAAAATTCATTATTATTATTATTATTATTATTATTATTATTATTATTATTATTATTATTAGCCTAGTTCCCTTACTGTCCTCAGCAGGATCTTTCTGTTTACCTGCTTGGCCAGTGTCTCCAAGCAATGTGTACGTGTGTGCATACAGTCTGTCTGTCTCTCCCTCTTTATCTCTCTGATTACCTCTGTGAAGGTTGCAAAACTGCACAGCTCTGCTGAGCAATACCCACACCTGAGCAGGAAGTGGCTGTTTGAAGCAGAATTGCAGAGCTTTCATTTTTTTAAGGAAGAGCAGTCGGAAAGCCTGATGTGCCCATGGGATGGGGGTGGAAGACAAGATCCCTGAAACCTTCATATCTCACTTCCTCCTTTGATTCAGCCTCATGTGTTTGTATGTGTGTTTTCAAAGTGTGGTGTTTTAATAAAAAAGCCCACAGCCCCAATGTGTCAGAACCTGAAGGATCAGCAGCAACATGCAACAACAAGCAACAACATGGTCATAGAAAGGGAGATGATGAAGAAAGGAGGGGTGTTTAAAATGGTTTTTTTCCAAGGGGGGGGAATCCACCTGTCCATCTGGGGCTGTCTTTCAAAAAAACAAAGCAAAGCCAAACTTTTCTTTTTGCAAACTGCTAGGAACTGGCAAATTGGCTGGCCAGGGAATGGACTTCCTTGGGAGGTTGTGGACCCTCCTTCATTAAAGGTTTTTAGGCATCTGCCAGGGATGCGGGTGGCGCTGTGGGTAAAACCACAGAACCTAGGACGTGCCGATCAGAAGGTCGGCGGTTCGAATCCCCACGACGGGGTGAGCTCCCGTTGCTTGGTCCCTGCTCCTGCCAACCTAACAGTTCGGAAGCACGTCAAAGTGCAAGTAGATAAATAGGTCCCATTCTGGAGGGAAGGTAAACGGCATTTCCGTGCGCTGCTCTGGTTCACCAAAAGCGGCTTAGTCATGCTGGCCACGACCCAGAAGCTGGACGCCAGCTCCCTCGGCCAGTAAAGCAAGATGAGCATTGCAACCCCAGAGTCGGCCACTACTGGACCTGATGGTCAGGGGTCCCTTTACCTTTAGGGATGCTTGAGTGGAGATTTCTGCCTTGCAGGCGGTTGTATTAGATTACCCTAACACTATATACAGCCCTATCTGTTCGCCTATGAAAAATTTCACAACATGCCACTGGAATACCCACACACACAGCTAAAAATCTATTCGCTCCAAAGAAAGAAAACTTCACACCAGTATTCCTACAGGTACGACCAAATCTTGAACCTTGGAAAGGTTTATCATGATCAGGACACGTGGGCTGTGGTAAATATGGCTATCCTGCTGAAATGTTCCTCTTTCAAGTGCTGCCAATCATCATTACACCCAGACAATTTAAAATTTGTTAGTGCTGAATAAACAAGTCTATTCATGAAGGGGAAAAAGCACAACTGGACTCCAGAATTATATGGAAGTGTCCAAAACGGCAGGCTCGGAATCCCACGTTGCCAAGCTTATTACAACGCCTTCCAGCTAAAGCATTTGATGTCACTGATCCACGGGCAAAAAGGAAAACCATGGGTAGATACAGAAATTTCAGATCCTATATATAGTGTGTATCCCTTTTTACTCTCCTTACTGAAAACCCATACTATTGCAAACCCTTTTCTCCACATGAAACTAAATGTACGGAAAGCAAAGTTTAGAAAACTCTGTCCCCCAATATCCCCCCTTATCCCTCTTGGCATTCACCCATCTTTTAAAGAAGCAGAGCAACACTTAGATTGGAATGGTTGGGAACAGGTGGACCTTTTAGATTAAAAGAACAGGTGGGAACAGGTGGACCTTTTAGATTAAAAGAAAGAACAATTCATAGCTGCCATAAAAAGTAAAGGGACCCCTGACCATTAGGTCCAGTCGTGACCGACTCGGGTTGTGGTGCTCATCTCGCTTTATTGGCCAAGGGAGCCGGCATACAGCTTCTGGGTCATGTGGCCAGCATGACTAAGCCGCTTCTGGTGAGCCAGAGCAGCGCACGGAAACGCCATTTACCTTCCCACCTGAGCGGTACCTATTTATCTACTTGCACTTTGACGCGCTTTCGAACTGCTAGGTTGGCAGGAGCAGGGACCGAGCAACGGGAGCTCACCCTGTCACCGGGATTCGAACCACCAACCTTCTGATTGGCAAGTCCTAGGCTCTGTGGTTTAACTCACAGCGCCACCCGCGTCCATGATCATAGCTGCCGTAGCAAACCTTAAGTGATCATGGTACCACTTTAACCAGCTGTGAAGATTCCTGTCAAACCCAAACATTTCCATTCCAGTAAACAGGAAACAAACAGCAGTAGAGCACATCTTGGTTAACTTCTCTCCACATTCTAAGGGCCGAGCTCCCTCAATTTTTGAAGCTGTAATAACACTAGAATATGGCAATCTATTGTACACAAAATGTCTGGGGAAATGGACATAGATGTGCAAATCCCAAATGAAAAATGGGTGGCTTTGTAGTCAGGGAGACTGTTGAAATCAGTTTCTGCAAAAAAATAAGGGCAGCCTCATTAAAACTTCTGCATTGGTGGGGTTATACACCGGTGAGGCTATCCCGAATATGTAAGAAAGTCAATCCCAATTGTCGGAGGGGTTGCGCAGTCAAAGGTACCTATTTCCATATGTGGTGGTGTTACATGATCAAACCCTCCTGGAATGCTGTCTTCAAAGAAATAAGCTTGATATACAAGAAAACAATTGAAATATCCCCTGCACTAGTGCTACTCGGGCTTAGGTTCCGGTCTGCTCGCGGTTATGGTAACGATTATCTCTAAGCCCAGGGGTCAGCAAACACGCACGCCTCGGGCCGGTATCTCCAGCGCCGATCGTGCAGCAGGCCAGAGGGCGGGGGAGCGCGTGCACGCACGCTATTTCTGGCGCACTTCCAGGTCGGAAGAGCACCAGAAATAGCTTGTGCGCATGCGCACGGGCCTCCTCCAACCCGGATGTGCACCAGAAATAACACTTGCGCATGCGCAAATAACGCTTGTGCATAGGTAAAGGGACCCCTGACCATCAGGTCCAGTCGTGGCCGACTCTGGGGTTGCGGCGCTCATCTCGCTTTATTGGCCAAAGGAGCCGGCGTACAGCTTCCGGGTCATGTGGCCAGCATGACTAAGCCGCTTCTGGCGAACCAGAGCAGCACATGGAAATGCCGTTTACCTTCCCGCCGGAGCAGTACCTATTCATCTACTTGCACTTTGACCTGCTTTTGAACTGCTAGGTTGGCAGGAGCAGGGACCAAGCAACGGGAACTCACCCCGTCGCAGGGATTCAAACCGCCGCCTTTCTGATCGGCAAGTCCTAGGCTCTGTGGTTTAACCCACAGCGCCACCCACGTCCCATGTGCAGAAGCTATTTCCGGTGCTCCTCCGACCTGGGTTGCTGTGCGTAAGAGAAACCTGGTGGGCAAGCAGCGGCAAGGACAGGCCCATCTGCTTCATCCAACCAGGTCTCTGTCACACATGCCAGGTCAAATCCTCCATCCACAATCAGGTCGTGGATGGCAGTGGTTTTATTCATCATTGACCTGGCATTGCACAGCAACACCTTCAGGTCATGTGGGTTTCCCTTGCTGATTCCAGTATCCTTCCCGTCAGGACCAGACCTGGAGGCAGGGATAGTCCTCAAACAACGACTAACCCTGCCTCCTCGGTAATGACATGGTCTGTTCTTAGCGTAACTCCTCCTCCTGCCCGTGATCACTGAGATCGGGTGTCCCAATACACACACCCCCGTGGAACCTGCCCCAGCCATTCTATTGGCTGATTCCCACTCCCAGGCAGCCCTGACCCTTCCCCTTAATAAGCAACATAGAAACTATATAATAACTTAACAGAATAATAAAAATAGAAGCAAAGCAAGAAACAATAGTGCTAAAATTAAATTACTCCCCACCCTGACTAAATACTTCTCCAAACCCAAGCAGAAATAAAACAATAAAATTATAAAATATTATAAAAAAAACCAACAACCACCATTTAAAGTGCAGCAAATTAAAAGCACTTAAAACATTTAAAAGCATTTTGTCACTTGCTGCAGGGAGCTGCTCAGGCCTCTAAACTGTGGTGGTGAGTGCAGGCCCCGACCCCCTAGGCCAGATGGAGTCGGCAGGAGAGGGAGCGGACCTCCCAACACCAGAGCAGCAGCAGCAGCAGCAGCAGTGTCCCAGAGGCCTTGATGGAGGCCCTCAAGCTGTGGTGGTGAGAGGCTGCTGGGTGGGCCACTCCCTTTCCTGCCAACTCCATCTGGCCCAGGGGGCGGGGCCTGCACTCACCGCCACAGCTTGAGGGCCCTCCATCAAGGCCTCCGGGACACAGGCCCCGCCCCCTAGCCAGATGGAGTCGGCAGGAAAGGGAGCGGCCCACCCAGCACTCAGAGCAGCAGCAGCAGCCAGCGGCGTAGCGTGGGTTGTCAGCACCCGGGGCAAGGCAAGTAATTTGCGCCCCCTAACCCGGGGCAAGGCAAGTAATTTGCACCCCCTAACCCGGGGCAAGGCAAGTAATTTGTGCCCCCTAACCCAGGGCAAAGCAAGTAATTTGCACCCCCTAACCCAGGGCAAGGCAAGTAATTTGCACCCCCTAACCCGGGGCAAGGCAAGTAATTTGCACCCCCTAACCCGGGGCAAGGCAAGTAATTTGCACCCCCTAACCCGGGGCAAGGCAAGTAATTTGCACCCCCTAACCCGGCGCAAAGCAAGTAATTTGCGCCCCCTAACCCAGGGCAAAGCAAGTAATTTGCACCCCCTAACCCAGGGCAAGGCAAGTAATTTGCACCCCCTAACCCGGGGCAAGGCAAGTAATTTGCGCCCCCTAACCCAGGGCAAAGCAAGTAATTTGCGCCCCCTAACCCAGGGCAAGGCAAGTAATTTGCACCCCCTAACCCGGGGCAAGGCAAGTAATTTGCGCCCCCTAACCCGGGGCAAGGCAAGTAATTTGCGCCCCCTAACCCGGCGCAAAGCAAGTAATTTGCGCCCCCTAACCCGGGGCAAGGCAAGTAATTTGCACCCCCTAACCCGGGGCAAGGCAAGTAATTTGCACCCTCTAACCCAGGGCAAGGCAAGTAATTTGTGCCCCTAACCCCTAACCTGCCGCTGCCAGCTTCTTGCTGCTGCCTGGGCTGGGGTATTTACGGTAAGGTAGCCACGGCGGCGGCGGCGGGTCCATGTCAGGTGATCTGAGGCGAGTTGCCGCTGGTGCTGGCGCCCAAACGACGCAGCTTGCCCGGAGGAGAAGGAGAAGGGCAGAGAGGCGAGGAAAATGCAACATGGCCCAGCAGCTGCAGCAGCAGCAGCGGTGGCGACGGGGCTGTGAGGAGGGGCTGCCTGGCGCACCCTCTGTGGCCCTGACGCACGGGGACCGCGGCGAGCGCTGAGAGCCGCTGCCTGCCGAACGCCTTCAACCCGGACGCGCGCACAGCTCGTCGGTTCCGCGAGACATGGGGCTCTGCTACAGCCTGCGCCTGAGGCTCTTTGGCGACTCCGGAGGCGGCGAGCGCCCCCCCTGATGTTGCGCCCGGTGCGGCCGCCCCCCCTGCACCCCCCACGCTACGCCACTGGCAGCAGCAGTCTCCTGCTGGTCTCCTATGCTGGTGATAGGCTGAACATAGATTCTTGGTACAGTGGTACCTCGGGTGAAGAACTTAATTTGTTCTGGAGGTCCATTCTTAACCTGCAACTGTTCTTAACCTGAAGCACCACTTTAGCTAATGGGGCCTCCCGCTGCCGCCGCACAATTTCTGTTCTCATCCTGAAGCATAGTTCTTAACCCGCGGTACTATTTCTGGTTAGCGGAGTCTGTAACCTGAAGCGCCTGTAACCACCCTGTGGAACGTTGTTTGAGGACTATCCCAGCCTCCAGGTCTGGTCCTGACCAGAAGGATACTGGATTCAGCAAGGGGAAACCCACATTTCCTTCAGATGTGAAGGAAATAAGCAGCTATCTTATCTTTAAAAGACATCCTTAGGCAGCCCTGTTTAGGAAAGATTTTAATATTTAATGCTGTATTGTTTTTAACACGCGGTTGGAAGCCGCCCAGAGTGGCTGGGAAAACTCAGCCAGATGGGCGGGGTATAAATAATAAATTATTATTATTATTATTATTATTAACCTGAAGCATCTGTAATCTGAGGTACCACTGTATAACAGAGTACAGTGGTATCTCGGGTTACATATGCTTCAGGTTACATACGCTTCAGGTTACAGACTCCGCTAACCCAGAAATATTACCTCGGGTTAAGAACTTTGCTTCAGGATGAGAACAGAAATCGTGCTCCAGCGGTGCGGCGGCTGCAGGAGGCCCCATTAGCGAAAGTGGTGCTTCAGGTTAAGAACAGCTTCAGGTTAAGAATGGACCTCCGGAATGAATTAAGTACTTAACCCGAGGTACCATTGTATGGTCAATAGCATTGGCTGAGAAACGAACATGCCAGGCAATAGCAGCAAAGGGCAAACACAATCCATATCCCTTTTATGACATATGGCAAATGTTTATTGAATGCATAAATTGTTCAGACTGTGGCAGAGTTCCCCAGAACTCTTCTGGAAACGTGGTGTGATCTCTTAGTAATGGTGCTCGCTTCGGCAGCACATATACTAAAAAGTGATCTCTTAGTAATGAAATGAAACTTCAAACACATGGCATGATAAAAAGTCTGCAATTTTATCAGGACAAGTTTACTGTGGTAACAATCGTTTTCTCAAAATTTATCTTCTCTACCATGAAAATAAGTAAAAACAGTATTGAAAACAACAACATAAAAAGAGCTTCCTGGATCCAGTCAGTAGCCCAGATTGTTGATCTCAGATTGGTGTGTGAGATGAGACCAGAAGGAGCCTGGTCACGTTTCGCTGTGAACTATGGAGACTTGGCTCCTGCTTTTTTAGCCCTATTTGATTCGCCAGAAGCGGCTTAGTCCTGCTGGCCACATGATCTGGAAGCTATATGCTGGCTCCCTCGGCCAGTAAAGCGAGATGAGCGCCGCAACCCCAGAGTCGGCCACGACTGGACCTAATGGTCAGGGGTCCCTTTACCTTTACCCATCATGCTCCTTGATCCTAGCTCTCCTTCAGCCATTCTGATTTATACAGTGGTACCTCTGGTTAAGGGACGTGGGTGGCGCTGTGGGTTAAACCACAGTATAGGACTTGCTGATCAGAAGGCGGGGTGAGCCCTTGTTGCTCGGTCCCTGCTCCTGCCAACCTAGCAGTTCGAAAGCACGTCAAAGTGCAAGTAGATAAATAGGTACCGCTCCGGCGGGAAGGTAAACGGCGTTTCCGTGCGCTGCTCTGGTTCGCCAGAAGCGACTTAGTCATGCTGGCCACATGACCTGGAAGCTGTACGCCGGCTCCCTCGGCCAGTAAAGCGAGATGAGCGCCACAACCCCAGAGTTGGCCACGACTGGATCTAATGATCAGGGGTCCCTTTACTTTTACCTTTACCTCTGGTTAAGTACTTAATTCGTTCCGGAGGTCCGTTCTTAACCTGAAACTGTTCTTAACCTGAGGTACCACTTCAGCTAATGTGGCCTCCTGCTGCCGCTGTGCTGCTGGAGCACGATTTCTGTTCTCATCCTGAAGCAATGTTCTTAACCCGAGGTACTATTTCTGGGTTAGTGGAGTCCTTAACCTGAAGCGTCTGTAACCCGAGGTACCACTGTATAATCATATAACTGAGGAGTTGCAAGGGATCCCGGGGGTCATCTAGTCCAACCCCCTTCCTTGGCAGCAATCTCAGCAGTAACTTGCATTTGAGGGGAAGTCACTTTTCTGCTGGCTTTTGGCTAATTTTCCTTTTCAGCTGATTTTCAGGAACATGTTTGTATTCATCAGAAATGTGCCAGATACACACAACTGGAAGCTGTGCCCCTTTAAAAAGGGGAGGGGATATTGAGCATGATTTGTAGTGATTTTTGATGGCATCTATTGTTAATTTGTCCCTCCCTCTACTAAAGCAGGGTAAGCAAACTATGGCCCAGTCACCTTGGATGGTCCAGGAATCTGTGTGTTTTTACATGAGTACAATGTGTCCTTTTATTTAAAATGCATCTCTGAGTTATTTGTGGGGCATAGGAATTCGTTCATTATTATTTTTTTTCAAAATATAGTCCGGCCCCCCACAGGGTCTGAGGGACAGTGGGCCGGCCCCCTGCTGAAAAAGTTAGCTGACCCCTGGTCTAGACACTCCACTTGCCTGAAGAACTGAGTGGATGGAAACTAGAGAGGCTGTCAGAATTGAATCTGAGCAGTGGCCGACTTTGGGCTTTTAGATTTCAGCAATGCCCTGTGCAAGGCTAAAATTTGGCATAACCTCTCTCCTCCCCAGCGTTATTTCAGTGACCTTTGCAGGGCATCAACCTGGTTAAAAGGTAAAGGGACCCCTGACCATTTGGTCCAGTCGTGACCGACTCTGGGGTTGCGGCGCTCATCTCACTTTACTGGCTGAGGGAGCCGGCGTACAGCTTCCGAGTCATGTGGCCAGCATGACTAAGCCGCTTCTGGCAAACCAGAGCAGCGCACGGAAACGCCATTTACCTTCCCGCCAGAACGGTATCTATTTATCTACTTGCACTTTGACGTGCTTTCCAACAGCTAGGTTGGCAGGAGCAGGGACGGAGCAACAGGAGCTCACCCTGTCGTGGGGATTCGAACCGCCGAACTTCTGTTACTCAAGCCTAAAACCGCCTCTGATCTGAGACTGATCTGGAAGCTGACTAGTGTGCATCCGAGGATGAAAGGCACATCATCCTTGCCATTGATCCTGTAAGAGCCAGGGAGGGCACGATTTCCACTTAGAACATTTGTTTGTTTAAATCTGTATATGGCCCTTCCTCCCCTCCAGGTAGGAAATTCCTGCATCGCCAGGGGTTGGGCTAGATGACCCTCGGGTCCCTTCCAAGGCCGACGATCCCAGGAGTCTCTCTCGCAAACTTGCAGAGCCAGAGGCCGTCTCCCGGGGAAAGGAGAAGGAGAGGATCGTTGGCTTTTAGGATCTCTCCTCCTAAGCGCAGACGCTCCAAAGGCGCGCAGAGCCTCAGTGGCGCCCCGGGAGGCTGCACCCGGGGGTCAAATTTCCAGCCAAACCCTCTTCGCTGGGCTGGACTGGGCGGGGTGGGGCTGCCTCCTGCCGGCGCCCATAAGAGGTCCGGGCGCGCAGCCGGGCGCGGCAGGTGGGGCGCGATGGCTCTGCGCGAGTGGCTTCTCGGGGCGCTGCTTTCCGCGGATCCCGGGGCTTGGATCGTGCTGCTCGGGGTGCTGCTGCTCTCGTGGCTGGCGCTGCGCCCTCTGCGGCTCTTGCGCGGCCCGGACGAGGTGGGCTACGCGGGCGAAGCCGGGTGCAGCCGCGCAGAGGCGGCCCGGCGAGCGCGCAGGAGCCGGCGGCTCGGGCAGCTGCCGCCCGTCTACCCCAACGGCTGGTTCCGCCTGCTGGATTCGGCGCAGCTGGCCCGCGGAGAGGTGCGCAACGTGGCTGCGCTGGGTAAGTGGGGTTCCGGAGCATGGGCAGATTGCGGCGCGGGAAGAAGTGCGGGCAGCTTGGAAGTGGAGCCATGCCGAGCGCGCACCAGAATCAGCTGCGCGTAAAAGCGCACACCGGAATCCTGCTGATAAGTGCTGCTGGCAAGCCCTGCCAGGCGCCGGCCTCGGGATTCCACCCCCAGGAAAGGAATCCAGGGTGACCCCACGAGGGTCGGTGGTAGCTTTGTCTCTGAAAGGTGGCTTGCTAGCTGCGGGGAACTCTTTCTGCCTTCCTTTCCACGGAGAGGCTTTCCATGACGCGACAGTCTCTGCTGCGAGTCAGGAATGACAGCTATAAAATCCCGGAATGATTGACAGGGAGGGGAGCCCGGGGTCTTCTAGTCCAGCCCCCTGCAAGGCAGGAATCTCAGCTCAAGAATCGCTGACAACCTCTGTTGAAGAAAAAAAACAAAACACTCCAATTACACCCAGAAAAGACCGCAGTCAATAGAATCTTCTGAGGCACCTGCGAGAATATATACTAAGGGAAGCACATTTTGCAAAACGCTTTTTATTCCTGCATTGCTAGACGACCCTCTGGAGTTGCTAGGTGTGACTTTGGCGTGTGTGTGTGTGTGTGTGTGTGGCAACTCGAATGCTCGGAATCTTAAATTCTGCTCTCCGTCTGCAAAGGTGGGCAACCAAGATGGCCAAGGGTCTGGAAACCAAGCCTTGGGAGGGAGCTGGGTCTGTTTAACCTGCAAAAGAGAGGAGACATGATAGCCATCTTCAACTATCTCAAGGGCCGTCCCATGGAAGATGGCGCAAGATTGTTTCCTCCTGCTCTGGAGGGTAGGACTCGAACCCATGGCTTCAAGTTACAAGGAAGAAGATTCCGACTAAACATCAGGAAGAACTTTCTGATAGTAAGAGGTGTTTGGCAGTGGAACCGTCTCCCTCTGGAGTTTGCAGACTCTCCTTCCTTGGAGGCTTTCAAGCAGATGTTGGATGGCCATCCGTCAGGGATGCTTTAGCTGAGTTTATTCCGGCATTGCAGAGGGTTGGACTAGATGACCCTTGGTGCCCCTTCCCGTTTTACATTTCCATGACTTTCCCTTTCTCCTCCTCCTCGCTGCCAGCACTTTGCAGATGCGTTTAGCAGAAAAGACAAAATCAGTGGGTGCTGACAGGCAGCGCTCAGAGGCCAACAATTTTTCTTTAAAAATGCACATCCCTATTCAGTTTTTGTCCTCTGAACTGCAGGTTTGGGTACCCTCCTGCAACTGAAACTGTTCCAAACAATCCTGTCTACACAGGAAACTCGAATCCGGTCTCAGGCTGTTTTAGGAACTTCTCATTGGCTCCCAGCCCAAAAGAGCTGCCCTGTTTGTTTTAAAGAGTTAAATTAGAGGGGGGAACTTGGAGGGCAGGAGGGTGATGGCAGCGGCTAGGAGGGGTGTCGCTGCCCCTTCCCTTCCCTGCTAAGCTTTGCCCAAACCCCATCGCCAGTACGAGAAATTCCCCAGGTGGAAGGCATGTTTTGCGACTGGCGCAGGTCCGATTGCGACCATGTGGAGACCTTTGGATGCTAGGCTGGTGGCTGACATCTCCATCTTGCTGGGCCCTCCAGCTTTCTTAAGCAGTGAAGCAGAAGAGCTTTATTCACCTTTTTCTCCAAAGAGTACATGGTTAGTAATAGTAATTTATTATTTGTACCCTGCCCACCTGGCTGGGTTTCCCCAGCCACTCTGGGCAGCTTCCAACAAATATTAAAAAATACATTAAAATGTCACACATTAAAAACTTCCCTGAACAGGGCCGCCTTCAGACATCTTCTAAATGTCAGGTAATTGTTTATGTCTTTGACATCTGGTGGGAGAGTGTTCCACAGGGTGGGTGCCACCACCGAAAAGTTCCTCTGCCTGCTTCCCTGTAACCTCACTTCTCACAGGGAGGGACCAGAAGGCCCTTGGCACTGGACCTCAGTGTCTGGGCTGGACGATGGGGGTGGAGACGCTCCTTCAGGTATACTGGGCTGAGGCCCTTTAGGGCTTTAAAGGTCAACACCAACACTTTGAATTGTGCTCAGAAACGTGCTGGGAGCCAGTGTAGGTCTTTCAAGACCAGTGTTATGTGGTCTCGGCGGCCACTCCCAGTCACCCCCCCCCAAATTAATACCTACAACGACCCTGCGAGGTAGGTGAAGAGGCTTCAACTGACTCCAAGGTCACTCAGTGAGCTTCAGGACCGAGTGGAGGAATTTGAACCCCAATGTCCCAGCTCCTCATCTGACACTCTAACCACACTCTAACTACATCCCACTGCCTTCCTAGAGTCCTTCTGCTGGGGCAGCTCTATAAATTCAGTAAGTAAATAAATATAGGCAAAGCAAAGTGACCTGAAATATTTTCCTTGAAGCATGAATTTGTTTTATTCCGATTGTTTTATTTGACATCTAAATGTGTTGCCAGCTGCTTGGAGATTTTTTCTTTAAAATATAAAACAGTATAGAAATGCAATGAATAACAATACCAATAATAATAATAATAATATATTTCACCTCAAAAAAAGGCACCTGGATATTCTGTTGTGGCTATCGCAACCTAGGTTTAAGGTGCTATTTAAGCTTATATATCTGAGTTTCCAACACTGGAAATGCATAATAATAATAATAATAATAATAATAATAATAATAAATTTCATTGGTAGGAAAAAATGATGCCTAGGTACTCTGTTGTGGCAACCGCAATCTAGGTTTAAGGTGCCATTTGGCGATCAGCTTCTAAGTCTGAATTTCTAGCACTGCCCATCGCCAAACTACCACATTTTTTTACAATTTGCGTACAGCAGTGTTCAAAACTCCCATTGTCCTAGCTGCATTTTGTGACAGGGACTTTCATTAGCGTGGGCAGTTTCTGAGCTCTGGGCGCAGTGCTGCGCCTAAGATTTCAGATTAAAACTGCAGAGTGGAAGGAAAGGAGGACCATTTTCTGCCTCCCCACTTCCAGCTACTCTCTGAACATTGGAGAAAAGACCCTCTTAAGAAGATTCGGGGATGTGGGCAGGGGAAGGATTAGACCATGTGAAAAAGGAACATAATATTTTAGCTGCAGTTCATTCATTTTCAACTTTGTATTAAAACTATATTTTATTGATGCGCCCATAACCTAGGTTTAACCTAGGCTTTCACACCTCAGTTTCTAACACTGGCGTACAAGGTAACAAAACCTGGGTGCCCCTTGCCGTCTCCTGGCACCCACTGCCAACTCCTTTCTCTGCCCGACTTGGAGCAGCCCAGCCAGAAGCCGGGCAATTTTCTTTTCCCACTTCTTCTCTTCGTTGCTCCTTGTTTCAGAAACTCGCAATGCTGTTTGCCTACACAGAGCTCCGCGTCTTCTTCATCCCACTGGTGGCCTTGGAGATGTTGAGGAAACTCAAACCTTGCCAAGTCTCGTTGTAAGAGCTTCTTTCGTCGACTCACCCACAATTGCCGGCAATACACCCTTTAATCAAACCAGGAACAAAGCGAGCCGTTTGCCTTTTGTAGCGAGTTACTTGGCGAGTTGTTTGCAATAACTGGGTTGCGGTGTTGCCAGAAGGCTTTATGGCCTCAATATCCATTTGGCCAGTCACAAAAGGGTGTGTGTTTTTGTGTGCCTACTGCAAAGCTGAGCAAGCCTTCAGAAAACAGCTATTTGACTTTCCGAAGACATCTGAAGGCAGCCATGTACAGGGAAGTTTTTAATGGTCGATGTTTTATTGTGTTTTAAATATTTTGTTGGGTGCCGCCCAGAGTGGCTAGGGCAACCCAGTCAGACAGGAAGCATATAAATAAGATAATAATAGTTCAAATTCTTTTTTTGCGAACCATCAGCTCTTAGAAGTGGTAATTTTTTTACCTATTTACTGATCACATATCCTACCTCGGTAAGTATTAAAAAACAGACCCAGTAAGGTAGACCACATATTGCAGCCAGAAGAAGACTTTGTTAGAAACTGAGATACATAAGCTAATTACCAAATTCCTGCATTGTAGGGGGTTGGGCTAAATGACCTTTCGGTCCCTTCCAACTCTATGATAATTGCACCTTAAACCTGGCTTGTGATCCCCACCACAAAATGTGTGGGCACCTCTCTCCTTTTTTTGCAGTGACATTTCTTATTCTTATCATTCAGTTCAGTTATTTAAAATGCATATCTGGGTTACTTGTGGGGCATAGGAATTCGTTCATTATTTTTTTTCAAAATATAGTCCAGCCCCCGACAAGGTCTGAGGGACAGTGGACTGGCCCCCTGCTGAAAAAGTTTGCTGACCCCTGGGCTAGAGGGTCGGAGCAGAACCTGAGAGCCGGCCCCACAGGGCTGTTGTAGGGATCAACTAAGCAAGGAAGTGAACCATGTACCCTTGGAGAATAAAGGTGGGATATAAATGTCATAAAAAAGCTCTTTTGCTTATCTGCTTAAGAAAGCTGGAGGGAGCAGCCAGGTAAGATGTCGGTCGCTAACCTGGCACCCAGAAATCTCCACACGGGGATGTGTTCCTTAGGGAATCTCGCGTCAGCAAGGAAGGTCAAGTTTCCCTCTACACCAGCTCTCGGTTGGATATGTGTAAAAGCTTCTCATACAATCGAAAGGATAAGGACCTTGGAAAAATTCCAACCCCCTGCAAAGCATGAATCTTTTGCCTAAGTCTGGACTCGAACCCACAACCCTGGCATTCAGAGCCTCGTGTTCTACTGACGGAGCTATCTCGGTGTCCCACTTTCTCCCAGGCCTTTTCAAACAAAGATGAGTTTGGCGGGTCTCTGGCGCTCTCCGTATTGTATTCCGTGTAATTGCAGAATTGGAAGGGACTTCGAGGGTCCTCTAGTCTAACCCCCCTTCGAGGCAGGAATGTGCCGCTGTCCTTTACAGGGATCGAACCTGCAACCTTGGCAGACTCCTTTTTTGCTGCCTTCTTCACGGAGCGGCCAGCTCCTGGCTTTCTCACCCCAGCGGAGGCATTCCTAAAGGATTCAGAACGAACCTTTCTCCAGTTCCCCAGCCAGTGCAGCAGAGCCGGAAAAACGAGTTGTGGAAGTGTGCAGCATGTCAAAAGCAAGACCTTGCCGCCTTGTTTGGCTTTGCAATCGAAGAATTGTTGATCTGGAAGGGGTTCCCAGGGTCATCTAGTCCAGCCCGCTTGAGGCAGGACTTTTTTGCCCAATGAGGGGCTCGAACCCATGACCGAGAAGAGCCCATCGCAATAAGGAAGAAAGCGTGTGCATTTAGGGGCTGCGGCCGAAAGCAGATTCAAGTCAGCTTCATTAAGGTGTCACCCAGAAATGTTGACTTTCCTCCAAATCGATGTTCTAGTTGTGCGCTGGCTTGGGAACATGGTGTGCTGCCCCACCAATGGGGTAAACCAGGGTGACATGCTGACACCCTAGCAGCCAACCTTGTCTGATGATGGACTCTAAACGGATGCCAAAGTTTTGTCCTAGTTTTGTGCCACTCCCAGACTCAGCAATCGACACTTGAACTGGGAGCTAATGTGAAAGAAAGGGTGAGAATTTATCTAAGGCCGCAGGTGGAACGTGGGTTAAAGCACAGAGCCTAGGACTTGCCAATCAGGTCGGCGGTTCAAATCTCCGCGACGGGGTGAGCTCCCATTGCTCAGTCCCTGCTCCTGCCCACCTAGCAGTTCAAAAGCACGTCAAAGTGCAAGTAGATAAATAGGTACCGCTCCGGCGGAAAGGTAAACAGCGTTTCCGTGCGCTGCTCTGGTTCGCCAGAAGCGGCTTAGTCATGCTGGCCACATGACCTGGAAGCTGTTTGCCGGCTCCCTCGGCCAGTAAAGCGAGATGAGCGCCGCAACCCCAGAGTCGGTCACAACTGGACCTGATGGTCAGGGGTCCCTTTACCCTTTACCTTTAAGGCCGCAGGTGCGATCCCCATAAAGGATAGCTGCATCTTCCTGCATTGCAGGGGGCGGCCTGGATGACCCTCAGATCCCTTCCAAGC
The DNA here is from genome assembly GCF_951804945.1 of Podarcis cretensis. Taxonomy (NCBI): domain Eukaryota; kingdom Metazoa; phylum Chordata; class Lepidosauria; order Squamata; family Lacertidae; genus Podarcis; species Podarcis cretensis. The sequence continues at coordinate 121,825,507 of NC_137171.1, forward strand.
CTGCTGTTTTCATAGAACCCTAGAATGGTCAAGTTGGAAGGGACCTCGCCGGTCATCTAGTCTAACCCCTGTGACGCAGGACTCGCCTCCCCGGTGGGTCTCGAACCCACAACCTGGAGATTAAAAGTCTCCACCCAAATGTCCAAGCGAATCCAAGCTTCTGGGCAGGAGGTTTCCATTGCTTGGTGCAGGCTTCAGAAGGCAACATCCAGCCCACAAGGCCCACAGCAAAGAGGCTTCACCCTCGCATTTCTGACCCACGTGGGTTCGAGTCTCTCGTTGGGCTGAAGATTCCTGCATTGCCGGGGGTTGGGCTAGATGACCCGCAGGGTCCCTTCCAACACGACAGCTCTAGGATTCTCGAACAGCAGCCGTCTTTTGCATCAAGCAGTTCTGTTTTGGGTTGACTGAGATGTAACAGTTTTTTTAAAAAGGAAAAGGGAGCGATCTGTCCTGGAAGAACCCTGGGAAAGCTGGGGTGACCCTGGCCTTGTTGCTGCTTGCGAAGGGGACCCCACCACAGGTGGGACTTTGGACCACCTCGAAACATCAGTCCGCCACTGCCCATACTGAGTTTCCGGCTGCCCCACCCCAGCGGAGGCATTCTCAACGGCTTTTGCTTGACCCTTTCTCCAGTTCCTCACTCCGTGCAGCAGAGCCAGAAAAGCAGGTTGGCAAAGTGAGCAGCATGCCAAAGGCAGACCACCTCCCCCTCCGCCCTGCTCAGCCTTGGAATCGTCAAGTTGGAAGGGACCCCCAGGGTCATCTAGACCAACCCCTGGCAAAACAGGTATCTTCTGCCCAACGCGGGACTCGAACCCACAACCCTGAGATTCAGCAACTCCTGCTCTTCCGACTGAGCTATAGAATTCTATAATTATCAAGTTGGGAGTGACCTCCGGAGTCATCTAGTCTAACCCCCTGCAAGGCAAGAATCTTCTGCCCCATATGGGGCCCGATTATCCTTTCTTCTGTCTTTCCAGGGAACATATTCACGTACAGAGAGCTTCCTAACCGGATCATTTCTGAGACAATTTAAGCGCTCTTTGGCAGAGCGGCCAACTTACCATGTTGCTCCGCCTTGGCAGTTTCAGCGCTGCTGACTCTCAAAACTTTGGGATTGTCCAAAAAGACACCACCAAAAACGAATCAATTTGAGTCAGACTACTCCAGTGGGGTCAGTTAGACCCAGGTTGTTTTTTTAAGCAATGTGGGTTTGAGTCCCACATTGGGCAAAAGATTCCTGGCTTGCAGGGGGTTGGACTAAATGACCTTTGGGATCCCCTCCAACTTGAAAATTCTGGGATTCTGTGGGCAGGATGTGGCATGAGGTCTGTGCAGCGGGAAAAGAGGCTGTCCCTGGGTGCTGATAAGCCCTTCTGGCTCCTTTGCTTGCCCCCCCCCCCCCATGGATGAGGCTGGGCCGAGGGCAGTGGCTTCAGATGGAAAAACTTCCCCCGGTTGACCTTGAGAAATGAGATTCCTGCAGTCCAGTTTAGCAGGCCCTTCTGCTCCCAGCCAGATCTTCACACTGCTTGTAAATCCAGCACAAGCTCCAAGTGTCCCTATTTCCCAGGGACATCCCTGATTTAGAGAAGCCGTCCCGGTTTCTAATTTGATCCCGGAATGTCCCGCTTTCCCTTTGGACGTCCCTATTTTCACTGGAAAAATGGGGGTGGGGTGGGTACGGAGTTATCCGACTCCCGAATCGTTTGAAGGTACAGTCATACCTTGGTTTTCAAACAGCTTAGTTCTCGAACGTTTTAGTTCCCGAACGCCGCAAACCCGGAAGTGACTGTTCCGGTTTGTGAACTATTTTTGGAAGCCAAACGTCCAACAGGGCTGCCATGGCTTCCGATTGGCCTGCAGGAAGCTCCTGCAGTCAATCAGAAGCTGCGCTTTGGTTTCTGAACGTTTTGGAAGTCAAACGGACTTTCGAAACAGATTCAGTTCGACTTCCAAGGTCCGACTATATGGGGAAGTTTTTAAAATGCTTAATGTGTTATTATGCCTTTATATATGTTGGAAGCTGCCCAGAGTGGCTGAGGCAGGCCAGTAAGATATGTGGTGTGTTAATGCGTAGTAAAATTATCATTATGGAATGAGACGTCATTGGAGAAATGTTGGAGGGTATGATATATATAACAGTGGTTTTCAACCAGTTTGCCCTGGCACCCTGGGGTGCCTTGAAGGATGGTGAGGGGTGCTGCGGGCAACCCTGGCCTCTGTCCCCCTTTCCTTCCCTCCCTCCTCTGACGCCCTCTCGCGTCTTGGCCTCCCAAAGGCTTGCACAACTGCTTCTTGCAGCAGCCCTGGCTGCAAGCTCTGCAGGCGAAAGGTGCCTCTGGGGCTGGCCAGGGGGTGCTGGGTGCCAGGAGCTGAGGCAGCCTCAGAGTAAGCAAGCAAGCGGGCGAGGGAGCCCAGCAAGCCAGTCCGCCAGCCACTGCTGTTGGGAATGGACAGACAAGTGGGAGGCCGGGCAGGCAGGCGGGCTCTATGCTGGCCTTCCTTGTGCCTGCTGTGTACAATGCCTGCCTGGCAGCTGAGTACCCAGTGCTGAAGGAGAGCCGTTGTGCCATGCAAACCTGGCAAGGCCCGCTGCTGCCACCCAAGGTGCCAGCCTCACATTCTTCTTTGGCCAGTCTCCGTTGGGCCACTAAGGCTGGGGGCACCCTCTTTCCAGGCTCCTGTGGGGCAGTGCCAGGGGGCACCTCTCTCTGGGGCAGGCGGGGGCAGCAGCAGAGGACTCGCAAGGAGAGGGAAGAGGAGAAGAGGTTGAGGGAATGCTCCACAAGGGAGGGTGTTCAAAAAGGGGTGAGGGGCTGCTGGCTCTGCAACCAAGGGGGGATAAAACTGGGCTCCTGAGCCCCACAGAGTTGCAGCAGAAAGGATGTAGTTGGTCAAGGGAGCTGTGGACTCAAAAATTATTTCGGAGTCACCGCTAAGGCCAAAGAAGGAGGAAGAAGACTCAGAAAGGTGGAAAACCTCTGGCATCTAATCATTGAATTGGGAGGGATGCCAACTTGAATAAAATATTGGGGGGGGGCCGCAGGACCACATGATGCAGTGTGTAGTAATAATAATAATAATAATAATAATAATAATAATAATAATATATATTACTTATACCCCGCCCACCTGGCTGGGTTTCCCCAGGCACTCTGGGTGGCTTCCAACAGAACACTAAAATACAATAACCTATTAAACATTAAAAGCTTCCCTAAACAGGGCTGCCTTCAGATGTCTTCTAAAAGTTTGGTAGTTATTTATCTCTTTGACATCTGGTGGGAGAGCGTTCCACAGGGAGGGTAACACTACCGAGAAGGCCCTCTGCCTGGTTGCCTGTAACTTGGCTTCTTGCAGGGAGGGAACCGCCAGAAGGCCCTCGGCGCTGGACCTCAGTGTCCGGGCAGAGCGATGGGGGTGGAGATGCTCCTTCAGGTATACTGGACAGAGGCCGTTTAGGGCTTTAAAGGTCAGCACCAACACTTTGAATTGTGCTCGGAAACGTACACAACACAGTTTGAATGGCAATGCTTATCAACTTGGGGGGGGGGGTCCTAAAATATTTGATTGTGGGGGCCAAAGCATAGTTGGCTCCTATGTTGAGGGTCATCTAGTCTAAGCCCCTGCTAGGGAGGAAGAGGCAGCTGCCCAATATGGGGATCAATCCTGCAACCTTGGTCTTGTCAACAATCACACTCTAACCAACCGAGCTCTCCAGCATTGTAGAAGCCCAGAATTGTCAAGGGACCCCAGGGTGTCATCTAGTCCCACCCCCTGCATTGCACAACAGATGGCGCTCTAGGAAAGTTTTACTAATTTTACAATTAAATTTACAGTATCAAATTATTATTATTATTATTATTATTATTATTATTTAAAGCTGAATTCTGCAGCTCGTATCCAAAGTCATTTCTGCGCTCCGGAGAAGCTATGCATCTCTGCACAATTCTGGGCTCCCCAGAGGCATCGGGCCGGCTACTCTTGCTGTTTTTGAGCTGTTTGATTGGATTTTTATGCCGTATGAAGCATAGCAGTAACAGACTGTTAGAATTGTGGAGTTAGAAGGGACCTAAGGCATCTGCAGGGACGCGGGTGGCACTGTGAGTTAAACCACAGAGCCTAGGACTTGCCGATCAGAAGGTCGGCAGTTCGAGTCCCCGTGATGGGGTGAGCTCCCGTTGCTCGGTCCCTGCTCCTGCCCACCTAGCAGTTCAAAAGCACGTCAAAGTGCAAGTAGATAAATAGGTACCGCTCCGGCGGGAAGGTAAACAGTGTTTCTGTGCGCTTCTCTGGGTCACCAGAAGCAGCTTAGTCCTGCTGGCCACGTGACCCGGAAGCTGTACGCTGGCTCCCTCGGCCAGTAAAGCGAGATGAGCGCCGCAGCCCCAGAATCGGCCACGACTGGACCTAATGGTCAGGGGTCCCTTTCCCTTTACCTTTAAGGGTCATCTAGCCCACCCCCTCAAATGCAGGAATCTTTTGCCTTGAATCCACGACCCTGAGATTAAGATCCTCATGCTCAGCTGGTGAGAGTGTGTTTCTGATAACGCCAAGGTTGCAGGTTTGATCCCCGTATGGGACAGCTGCATGTTGCAGGGTGGGGTCCCTTCCAACCATTCCATGAGTCTATATCTAGCCATGGAGCATAGCAGACTTTGCTTTTTATTCCCTGCTTCTCCACTGTGTAGACAGGATGGGCTTCGTTTGGCCCCACCCGGACTCACTCCTCTTCACAGAGCTGGATAAAACTTGCAGACGTCGGTTCGAGTCCTACCCTCCAGAGCAAGAGAAAACAAGCTGCGTTTTGCTCTAGGGAATATTCTCCAACCGTGAAGCTGCGTCTTATCATACGCCGGGTGTCACACAAGCAAAGTGGATGCGAGATTTTTCCACGCCTCGTTTTTGCAACAGCCTCTCTTTTGTTTAAATCGGGCATTTGCCCAAATTACGGCTTTAGGCTGAAATCCTGTTTTCTTCATTCCGGGACTCTTCTCCTTAAGTCACCCCTTTCAAACAGCTTTCCTTTCCCACCATAGAGCTGGAAGGGACCTCAAGGGTCATCTAGTCCAACCCCCTGCACTTCAGGAAACTCAATTAAGCATCCATGACAGCTGGCCATCCAACCTCTGCTTAGAAACCTCCAAGGAAGGAGAGAGGTCACTCTCCTCTTCCTGGCAGAAAACTCTTCCTGATGTTTAGCCAGAGTCTCCTTCCTTTCAACTTGAATCAATTTGTTTGGGTCCTACCCTCCGGAGCAGGGGAAAACAAGCTTGTTCCATCTTCCATGTGACAGCCCTTGAGATATTTGAAGATGCCGATCTTATCTCCTCTTTTTGAGGATAAACTTACCCAGCTCCCTCCTAAGGCTTGGTTTCCGAACCCTCGACCACCTTTGTTGCCTTCCATAACACAGGTTCCAGCTTGTCAACGTCCTTCTTAAATTGTGGTGGCCAGAACTGGACACAGTATTCCAGATGTGGTCTGATGAAGGCAGAATAGTGGGACTATGACTTCCCTGGATCTGAACACTAGACTTCTGTGGATGCAGCCTAGAATAGCATTAGTTTGTTGTTGTTGTTTTGCTGCCGTATCACACTGCTGCCTCATGATAAGCTTGTGGTTCACTGACGCTCCTAGACCCCTTTCACATGAGCCACCAAAACAGAGGACAGAGCTGAGTGCAACTTCAGCAACAAAGAGTGAACATGAACATGAAATTTATTACGGTCAGAGACCAGCTTGAGAAACGCAAATGGAACTACAATCCCAGCAGCAAAACAAACATTTAAAACAATATACAACAGTGGATTTTAAGTTTAAAAGTGCGATAGGCATATAAACACATAAAAACTTTAAAATAGACTACCTTAGAGAAATGACCCAAAGTCGCCCGTGGATCCGGGTTTGGGAATTTTCTTAACAAACTAGATTGAATCGGGGGATGGTCTGCGCCTACAGATCGGTGCGCCGAATCTGGCGACAATCCGGGTCGCCTTGTGGTCTTTGCCTAACAGGAGAAGATCAAATTTTTGCTTTACCGAATTTTTGCAAGCCTCACCAGCAGGGGGTCAATGGTTTCTCTACGTGCCCCGTTGTAAAAGGGACATCTAAAAAAATATGTGTTCAGGGCTTCCTATATCCCCCAATGGACAGGCGCAAATTCTCTGGTCATATGGGACTTTTTTAAAGGATCCTTCCAAGACTGGCAAGGGCAGAGCCGAGCTTCTGGCAAGTGTGAAAGCCCTTCTTGCATTTTTGGATACAAGAAAAAAGAGATATGCTGCTGGTACAGTTATATCTCTCTTGATTTCTACAATTTTGTAGTCGGGGCACCTGAAGCAGTCCTGTTGTCTCTCGGTGTCTATAATTCTTTGCCTTACCATTGCTTTTGACAAAGAGTGAAGAAATCATTCTCGCTTCTTGGGGGCTTTTAAGCAGAGGTTGGATGGCCATCCAGGTGGAATTTTTGAAATGTCTGGGGAAACCTGGGAACATGGCAGCCCAATTTTCCTATTAAATTGGTAAAAATGTCATTTTTACCCCCTCTCCAACTTTGCCCAACTTTTGTGTCTGGATTTTCACTTTATGAAATATGGCAACATTACATCTAGGAAGTGGCGTAGCGTGGGTTGTCAGCACCCGGGGCAAGGCAAGTAATTTGCGCCCCCTAACTCGTGGATTTTAGTAGGGGCAGAGAGCTGCGAGTGCAAGCGCGCGCCCCCCAGATGTTGCGCCCGGTGCGGCCAGCCCCCCTGCACCCCCCACGCTACGCCACTGCATCTAGGGATTCTCTTTGGGCTCCCCCCACTCGGTTGAGAATCAGATTCTTCGTCCTGGCTGAGAGAAGAGCCAGCCTTAGCTCCCTGGGCCTCATCCTGCCTTCTCTCTTTGCCTCCGGCAGGGGAGCAGTTTGCCGTCTTCCGGAACTCGGATGGGAAAGTTTTCGTGGTGGATGCCTATTGCCCTCATCTGGGCGCCAACCTGGGTGTCGGAGGCCAGGTGGTGGGCAGCTGCATTGAGTGCCCGTTCCACGGCTGGCAGTTCGATGGAGAGAGCGGCAAGTGTGTCAGGATCCCGTATGCCGAGAAAGGTGAGCCGCCTTTGCCCATCTCATTGAACCCTGAACGTGTTTCGCACCTGGGGCCTGGAAGACAAGGGGCGGCTCAGCACTTTGGGGGCCAAGGGGGGGCAGCCCTCACAGGGGGGCGCAAGGCCATGTGGGCCCAGGCAAAGCAGAAACCCCTGAAGATAAGCAAAGGTTCTGTTAAAACCAGGAATGGGGGGGCAATTAAATGACTCCCCCAAAATCCCAAGTCCCCACCACAGCCTCAAACTAAGGCCAGGGCAATGACCTTTGACACAGGCACCGTAATACACAACAGCAAAGAGGCTCAGAAAAGCAGTCTACAAAATTGTGGCAAAAGCAGATACCATGTGTGGTACTGTTTCCCCTGACCATCCAACATAAAATCTAATAATCGCCAAAATTCAACGGTTTGATGGATTTCCTTGGTTCCTACGGCTAATGACTCCTCTGGAGGAGGGGAATCTAGGGCTCTGCCTGCTTCCATAATCCCTCAAGCATAAGGTCACACACTCCTTGCCCCTCCATAAGGTGGCAATGTAGCCTCACAATAGGAGGCAGGAGGTGATCAAGGGAGCACAAACCCCAGACAGAAACCCATCGGGATGGTGGATGGAACCCTGATACTTTCAGAGGAGAATTGTGGGGAAAGCCTTGCTGCTAGGGCTATATAGAAATACTTTTATTGTTCTTGGGAAGCAGGCAGGTGCGGAGGAAGGGGGGTGCAGTGGGTGCGGGCTGCCCTGGGTGTCACCACTGAGGGGGGTGACAAAATGCCAGGTGGCACTCACCGTGGAGCCTGCTGCATGCCTGAGCCACCGCGTGCAGGCTCTGTGCGGCCCAAATGGTCCTCCCGCTGCCTGTCTCTCAGCTGTAGGGCAGCTGAGTGGGAGGAGGCAGGCAGTGGCGTCGCAAGTTGGGGGCAGGGGGGGGCAGTGCTCCCCGGGTTCCATGTTTGGGAGAGTAACATAGTGGGAATCTGTGGGGTGCTTGCCCTGCTGTCCCGGTCTGGGCGCAGCAGCGTGAGCAGGGCCTTGCAGAGCCAGGCAGAGGCCCAGGCCAGGTAGATAATGTGCCCCCCTTTTTTTTACCCTGGGGATAACTGAAGTCTTATAAGTAAGTATATAAATAATTTTCACAAAAGTTATGCTGACAAATCATTTTATTTCAAGGTTTGAACCGTATCTGCATATAAAGACAAAATGGAAAAAATAGATACCGTATTTTTCGCCCTATAGGACGCACCGGCCCATAGGACGCACCTAGATTTTTTGGGGGGAAATAAAGGGAAAAAATGATTTCCCCCCCAGGCGCGGGGCTGGGGTGGGGGAAGCCTGAGCTCCCCCTTCCCCCAGCCCCCAGAACGGGACCCAGAGCGATGCCGAAGCAGCGTGCAGCTTTGGCATCGCTCTGGGAGCTTGCGGGGCTGGAGGAGGGGGACAGTGTCTGCGCCTCCCGCTGTGCGCACTGACCCCTCTCGCTCTCGGTGCGCACTGACCCCTCTCGCTCTCCAGGCTTCACCGAAAGCCTGCATTCGCCCCATAGGACGCACACACATTTCCCCTTCATTTTTGGAGGTGAAAAAGTGCGTCCTATAGGGCGAAAAATACGGTAAATATGCTGACCGAGGCTCGGAGGCCCGGGCCAAGTGGCCCATATGCCACCCCCCCCGGCTTGGGCGCGAGCCGCAATCGTGCCGCCACCGCCGCACATGTGGAGGATCCTCCGTTCGCAACTGCAGCCACGAGCAGAGGATCCCGCCAAGGTCTGTACGGCTCTTGGGCGGTGCCAGCGGCAAACCACTACATGCAATGCATGCGCAGTGTCGCACGCACGCACAGTGCGTAGCAACGCCACACATGGGCTGTACATAGCGGTTTGCCACCGGCGCCGCTGGAGCGCCATACGGGTGGGGCTGGGATCCTTCCGCTGCCAGCAGGAGCCACTTACGGCGAGCCGGCCCCCCCCCCCCGCCTCACCGCAAGCGGCTCCCGCTTTGCCGCTTTACAGTGAGCTGAGGAGGAAGGGAGACGGACAGACAAAAGCCATGGCTCCCAAGAGGACGCAGCTTCGGCAGTGCCCTGGCAAAGCGGCATTCCGCACTGGGTTACCACTTGGCTTGCTATGCTCATGTTTCTACACACCAAACACTTATTTTCTTTCTTTTCTTGAATTTGCATTTTATTGATTTGTTAACATTCTTATATTACATCGTTAAACATTGTCATATTACGTTACAGGACTTACTATAATATAATTTCCAACATGTATACATAAATGATATATGAATTTTATATGCCTAGAAGGAAAATGGAACAAACAAACAAAAAAGAACAAAGAGAAAAAACAAAAACAAAATTTCCCCCCAAAATCATATACATACCAACACAATAGACTCCCTGTCTTTCCCATTGTATATTCCTTTTTTACAAATGAATGTACTCTTATTATTTCTAATACATATTTCTAATACAGATTTTTCTAATACATTTCTAATACATATTATGTATCTTTCTAATGCATTCCTATATCAATATGTGCTCTTAGTCTTATTTCTCAACTCGTCTCACTCCAAAGTCAATCAAATGCTAGCACAGACAGCGAACCTTTACTGCATTTTTGAACATATGTTTTATATCTATCCCACTTTTCCATAAATTTTTGTTTTGAATTGCCTCTCAGGGTATTTGTTAACTGCACCATTTCAGCAAATTCTTGTAGCAAATTCTCATGCCAGTCCGTTATTGTCGGGGCTTCCTGTTCCTTCCAAACACACCAAACACTTCTACTGACATATCTGTGATGTCTCGATGATGCTGTTGATGAATGTGTTATGGGAAATGGGGAGAGGTCTTAAAAAGTTCACGCAACCCTATGCTTGAAGTTCCTACTCTTGGTGTGATTTGAACCTTCCTGCAACAATTAGAGATCAGGTTTACTGGCCGCCATTTTGCTCCTTTAACTTGGCTGGTGACTCCCTCTTTTGCTGACCAAAGGGACCCACGGGGAGTGGCTCCCCAGTATATCCGCACCCCAGGATTTTTCCATATCAGTTCGCAAGCACACCGGAAGCGCTGAACACGGATGTATAGCTTGGTTCATCTGAGCTCTCTGGCCTTCATCTGAATCAGGAGACACGGGTCCTCCTGGGCTGACTCTGACGCCCGCTCCCTCTCCCCGCAGTGCCCGAATTCGCCAAGATCAAGGTGTGGCCGTCGTGCGAGGTCAGCGACATGGTCCTGGTCTGGTACCACTGCGACGGCATCGACCCGACGTGGCGAGTCCCTGACCGCGAGGAGTTCCTGCCGCGCCCGTGCCCCTTCCGCGGCCTCACCGAACACTTTGTCAACGTGCACATTGAGGTGCTTGTGGGGGCACAGCCAGGCAGGGCACTGTGATGAGTCGGGGGTCCCGAGGGAGGGGGTGGGCAGGCGTCACGGTATGATCTGATGGTGGCATTTGGTAAGGCTCAGTGGCAGGATTTGTGCGGGGTTGGAGAGTGTGTGGAGGGGAAGCCCATGCAGAGCAGAATAATAATAATAATAATAATAATAATAATAATAATAATAATATATTAGTACTTCACCCATCTAGCTGGGTTTCCCCAGCCACTCTGGGCAGCTCCCAGCAAAATATTAAAAACACGATAAAACTTTCCTAAATAGGGCTGCCTTCAGATGTCTTCTAAAAGTCAGGTAGTTGTTTATTTCCTTGACATCTGAAGGGAGGACATTCCACAGGGCGGGTCCCACCACTGAGAAGGCCCTCTGCCTGGTTCTCTGTACCCTCACTTCTCGCTGTGAGGGAACTGCCAAAAGGCCCTTGGTGCTGGACCTCAGTGCCCAAGCTGAGTGATGGGGGTGGAGACTCTCCTTCAGGGATACTGGGCTGTGGCTGTTAATGTTAAAAACATATGAAGGCAACTGTCTATTTTTGGAAAGGCACGCTCAAAATTGTCTTCTACAATTATGTTATAAAGTCCAGCAGGACTGAATTTTGGTTTTTTTACCTTTATTGTTGCACTGAACTGGCAATGGGAGATTTCCTTGAAGCTTGAAATTATTTTATTCTGGACCGTTGGATTTGATTCCTTAATGGGTTGTCAACAGCCTGGCGATTTTTTCCTTTAAGATATAAAGTGCTATAGAAATGAAATTGTTATTATTGTTATTATTTATAATAATATCATTGGTGGAAAATAGCAAATAATAATAATAATAATAATAATAATAATAATAATAATAATAAATTTCATTGGTAAAAAAAGGGGGGGAAGCTGTTTAAGACCAAGCCAGCCCCTTGGAAGGGTCTCTGGAGGTTGTGGAGTCTCCTTTGTTTTGAAGCAGAGGTTGAATGCCCATCTTGGATGCCATCCAGTTTTTGAACAGGGAAGGGCGGGGTATAAATTATTATTATTATTATTATTTGATGTTTGAGTGGGGGTTGGGCTGGATGACCTTTGGGGGCCCCCTTCCAACTGGCAGAGGCTCTTCAGAGTTCCAGGCAGCTCTGTCCTTTCTCCATGCCAGGAGATCCCAGAGAACGGAGCGGATATGGCCCACCTCTCCTTCCTCCACCGCCACGCTTTCCTGAGTGGAGCTGACCTGCGCTACATGGACTCCCCTTTCTGGACTTTCTTCCGGCACCACTGGCAGGTAAAGGAGGCAGGACCCAGCGTTTGAAGCACAAATATCATTCCTAAATTGCCGGGGGTTGGACCAGATGACCTTTGGGGGACCATTCCCACTCGACAACTCTCTGATTCTATGAAAGGAGGGTTGGGGTTACCTTGGCCAAGTTGAACGCCAAAGTCAATAATTTCTAGCTCGGTTGCTAGAGGAAGAACATGAGACTCCAAAACTCTGGGTGGTGGGTTCAAGCTCCATGCTGGGCAAATGTTTCCTGCTTTGAGCGGGGTTGGGCTGGATGACCCTTGCAGGTCCCACCCAGTAGCTCAGTCGGAAGAGCATGAGACTCTGTATCTCAGGGTCAAGATTCCTGTCTCGCAGGGGGTTGGGCCAGATCACTCTCCCAACTCGGCAATTCTATGACTCTACCATTTTTCTACCGCAGGCAGATTGGCACCCTGATCCAGAGCCCAACGCGCACTGTTCCCGCTTGCAGCTGAAGCACAACGTCACTCTCTTCGGAAAGCACTTCAGCTTCATGGACCTGAAAGTTTCCGCCTGGCAGGTACAGTCTGTGGCGAGGAGAGGCTATAAGAGGATGGTTTGTAGACTGTGTTTTTTCTCGACTTTTTCTAGGGTCATCTGGTTCAGCCCCACCCCCTGCATGGCAGGAATCTTTGGCCCAAGGTGGAATTTGAACCCATGACCCAGAAATTAAGTATCCTAGAACCATAGGATTGTAGAGCTGGAGGGGATCCCAGGCACATCTAGCCCAACCTGAATCCCAGATATTACATCCTAGAACGGAGATGAAGACCCAGAACAAAATTGGGTCATAGCTTTTAAACACATTGCCCGACCCCTTAGCCAAAGACCACCTGAAAGCATCACAGAAGCATCACAGAAAGAGGCGGAGAAATGTGAGTGTGTGGCTTGTCTCTTGTCATGGATTTGTGGAGTGGTCTTCTATTCCAACCCCCAGCAAGGCAGCTGTCCCATACAGGGATCGAAACTGCAACCGTGGCATTCTCAGCATCATGTTGCGTGCCGAGACCCCGCAACCACCCCATCGTTGATGAATAAGACCCAAGGACACAGATATTAGGTTAATGTTATTGGGCAAATTTAGGCCACAACTTTATTGGTTACAGAAGGTGAGCGGTATTGGCTTAGGCATTGGAACTGACCTGACTATATGACAGCATCTTAAAAAGCAAAGACATCACCTTGTCAACAAAGGTCCGTATAGTTAAAGCTATGGTTTTCCCAGTAGTGATGTATGGAAGTGAGAGCTGGACCATAAAGGAGGCTGATCGCCGAGGAATGGATGCTTTTGAATTCTGGTGTTGGAGGAGACTCTTGAGAGTCCCATGGACTGCAAGAAGATCAAACCTCTCCATTCTTAAGGAAATCAGCCCTGAGTGCTCACTGGAAGGGCAGATCCTGAAGCTGAGGCTCCAATACTTTGGCCACCTCATGAGAAGAGAAGACTCCCTGGAAAAGACGCTGATGTTGGGAAAGATGGAGGGCACAAGGAGAAGGGGACGACAGAGGATGAGATGGTGGGACAGTGGTCTCGAAGCTACCAGCATGAGTTTGACTAAACTGTGGGAACAAAATAAAAAAATTCCTTCCAGTAGCACCTTAAAGACCAACTAAGTTAGTTCTTGGTATGAGCTTTCGTGTGCATGCACACTTCTTCAGATACCTGGTATCTGAAGAAGTGTGCATGCACACGAAAGCTCATACCAAGAACTAACTTAGTTGGTCTTTAAGGTGCTACTGGAAGGAATTTTTTAATTTTGTTTTGACTATGGCAGACCAACACGGCTACCTATCTGTAACTTAAACTGTGGGAGGCAGTGGAAGACAGGAGTGCCTGGCGTGCTCTGGTCCATGGGGTCACGAAGAGTTGGACACGACTAAACAACAATCACATTTTTTTCAAGTATTAAATTCTCACATCTTATCTATTTTACATTGTAGGAGTTACTTCAGTCCTGCTAGTGATTTTAAGTTTTTACAACTGTCTTTTAAATACTTAGTAAATTTACTCCAATTGTCCTGGAATCTCTGGTCGTCCTGGTTCCGGATCCTTCCTGTCAATTTGGCCAATTCCGCGTAGTCTGTCATTTTCGCCTGCCACTCCCCAATGGTAGGAACTTCTTGTGATTTCCCATTTTGAGCCAGCAAAGTCCTTTGGTCCTTTATCTTAATCTCCCTTCCCAGCAAAGCCAGCAAAGTCCTTTGGTCCTTTATCTTAATCTCCCTTCCCATCAGACCAAACAAAAAAGCCTCTGGTCTTTGGGGGAAGGTATATTTTAATATTTTCTTTAGTTCATTATAGATTGGCTCCCAGAATTTCTTCACTTTATCACAAGTCCACCACGTATGATAAGCTTGACAGTCAGTCTCTCTCTCGCCCCCTGCAGGTGGGGCCCAGTTTGGTCTTCCTCGTGCTTCAGTTTCCCCTCCTGGGCCAAGGAATCATCGTTCAAAGCGTCACCCCCGTGGAGCCCCTCATGCAGCAGATGATCCACCGAATATACTTCCAGAAGAACGTTCCCGCCTTCATCCCCAAGTTGCTGCTCCGGGCAGAGTGCAGCCAGGTAGGGAGTGCCAGCAGGGGGCACCCAAGCAGTGGGGGGGCGGAGACTGAGACCTTACCATGGGCTGGAAAGCCAGCCAGACCTGCGCCCCCGACGAAGGGGTCAGGCAACATCAGAAACACAGGGAAGAGAATCGCCAAATGGCACCTTCAACCTGGGTGATGCTCGGCCCTGAAGAATGTTGAGGCACAATTTGTTTTTGCAGTGAAATTTATACTAACAATAATCTCAGATATATAAGCGAATTGCCAAATGCCACCTTAAGCATAGGTAACAGTGGCCAACATGGAATGTCTAGGTGCCTTTTAAAATAATTGATTGTTATTAGTATTGCAGTCAAACCTCGGTTTTGAATGTACAGTGGTACCTCAGGTTACAGACAATTCAGGTTACAGACTCCGCTAACCCAGAAATAGTACCTCGGGTTAAGAACTTTGCTTCAGGATGAGAACAGAAATTGTGTGGTGGCAGCAGGAGGCCCCATTAGCTAAAGTGGTGCTTCAGGTTAAGAACAGTTTCAGGTTAAGAACAGACCTCCAGAACAAATTAAGTTCTTATCCTGAGGTACCACTGTACAGTCAAACCTTGGTTGTCGAATGTAATCCATTCCGTAAGACTGTTCGACTTCTGAACGACAACCGAGGATCAAAAGGCGGTCGGCAAAGTCAGTGGAGAAAAAAAGGGGAAAAAACCCCGGAATTCGAAAATCGTTCGAAAACCAGAGCAGTTACTTCCAGGTTTTTGGCATTCGGGAGCTGAAACTTTCCAAAAGGGAGGCGTTTGGGAGTCGAGGTTTGACTGTATTATTAATAATAATTTCCACTGTTAGAAACTCATATACATAAGCGAGTCGCCAAATGGCACCTTAAACCTGGATGACGGCTTACACTGTGGAATGTTTAGGCACATTTTTTTTGCTATTATTATTATTATTATTATTATTATTATTATTGATCGGGGGGGGGCAGCCATATGGAGATGTAATGCGCCAACCTGGCACCCTGAGATTTCGGTGTGGTTGCAAGTGGGCCTGCGCCTGTTGTAAAACGCAGCTGATGGATTTTGAACCCTGGGTGCAGGGCAAAGTCTATCAAAAGAACTCCTGCACTCCATCCCCGTTCCCTGCCAGCTGCATCTCAGTGCAGGTTTTGTGCTTCTCTCCACGCTCTGTCTCAGTTCAGGGGACCGCATGCAGATTCTTATATCAGGGAAACCTCCAACTGTAGAAAGAGAAGTGACGCCGAGGGTCATTAACCACTTGCAATGCAGGAAGATGCCGCCGTCCCTTACGGCAATTGAATCTGCAACCTTGGCATTATAGACGCCATGCTCTTGCCAACTGAGCTATCCATAATAAAATAATGATAATAATAATTTACTACTTATACCCCACCCATCTGGCCAGGCCTCCCCAGCCACTGGGTGGCTTCCAACAGGATATTAATGTCAAACATTAAAAACTTCCCTAAACAGGGCTGCCTTCAGATGTCTTCTAAAACTCAGATAGTTGTTCTTCTCTTTAACATCTGATGGGAGGGCGTTCCACAGGGAAGGTGCCACCACCGAGAAGGCTCTCTTCCTGGTTCCCTGTAACCTCACTTCTCGCAGTGAGGGAACCACCAGAAAGCCCTCAGCGCTGGACCTCAGTGTCTGGGCTGAATGGTGAAGGTATTCCTGTTGTCCTGTTCCTGTTGCAGGGGTTTGCACCCTCAATGTCCCTTCCAACTCTACAATCCTATGACTGATCTGTAGACGCCTGTCACTCTATTGCCGTGATCCCTGCAGTGAAGTGACTTTTCTTTCTTTGTTGGTCTCCTTTTTCAGTTTGAGCGGGACGTCATGATATGGAACCACAAACAATACCTCTCCAAACCGCTTCTGGTGAAGGAAGATGGGGCGATTCAGAGGCATCGTCGTTGGTTCTCCCAGTTCTACGGCGAAAAGAGCCCAAAGATTACCAGCCAAAAGGAGAGCCTGGACTGGTGACCGACAGAAGCCCCCTTTCCCCCTCTGGGGATCCCCCTCCTGTCAATGGGATCCAGGAAGTCACCACCCGCGAGTCGCACTTGGGTGACCCTGTTCAGGGAAACCTTTAGTGTGTGATGTTGTGCTTTTAAAATTTATTATGGCAGCTGCCCAGAGTGGCTGGGGCAGCCCAGTCAGATGGGCAGCATATAAATAATAAATTATTATTATTATTATTATTATTATTACTACTATTACTATGCCCGGCGACTGTCGCTCTGTGGCCAAGCAAGCCTTGAAGAAATGCAGATCCTGATCTGGTCCACACGTGAAGCTCTTTTGATGGCCGCCCCAAAGAAATGTGGATCCTGATCTCCTCCGAAAAGATGGACTGCAACGAGTTGTTGCCCCTGAAAAATGTGGCTCTTTTAGCCCACAAGACTTTGGGTTGTATGGAATATTGCAGATGCTGATATTGCGCAGTTTGAACAGACTCGATGCATAAAAACTGAGTCCTTTGGGAATGAAGCATTGTCCCGACCCAAACTTTGACTTACAGAACTTTCTTTAAAAATGTAACAAAAGCATCAAAGAGATATTCAAAATATCCGTATAATATCTTGTGCTGTCCAGCATGGGCTCCGCATCTTACAAATAAAATAAACTTATAATCAGAGCGGGCAAACATAGCTCTTTCTCTCACACAGGCTTCATTGCCAGCATTCTGGCATTTCAGCCCCCAAGGCTGTGCTCCTGAAAAGCCATTTACATTGAATCATAGAATTGTAGAGTTGGAAGGGACACCAGGAGTCATCTAGTCCAATGCAGGAATCTCAACTTAAAGCATCCATGATGGATGGCCATTCAACCTCTGCTTTAAAAAACCCCAATGAAGGGAAGTTCTTCCTCCATGGAGTTTTGAGAACAAAGAAAGAGCCACCACCCTTCCAAGTTGGCAGATTTGCAATATGATAACCTCACATGTTATCTAAGGTTATACACTCACCTCTTACCTCCTTGAGAATAACAACCAGTTCATTTATCAACTAGTTAAAACTCAGAGATGACTTTTATTGATTTTAATATAACCCCATGGAAAATCTCTGTTAAACCTTTTCACCAACACACAGGCATTCCCATTTCAGTGTGAGTTAAACCAATTACACCTAACGTGAAAACCCCTTTGCTTGGTGGAAAGGGCTCCTTCCTTCAAAGCAGCAAGGGGAGAGTTGCACCCTCTGGCAGGGAGTGCAGATGCACCTCTTCTGGGACGCTGGGTGTTTGCACCCCGTGGCAGCTGTGGAAGGAGAGGGCTTTTGCCCACGGCAACCAGACATCTCTGCTTGCTGGCAAAAGGCTGGTTGCCTGCCGTGAATTGAGAGATTTGAACGCTGCTCCTCTGGTGGCTGCTTGCATCTTCCATGCAGCTACTGCGAGATGGCCCTGCAGTCCATTTGGAGAACGAAGCTTATTGTGTAGGTTCATGATTTGCAGCTGAGCCCCTGCGCTGCAAGGGTCACATGCCACCCAAGGGGCACGTCACAGCACTTCCACAAGCTTCCTGACTCCCCCACCCCAGAAATGGAGGCTTTAATTTCCCGGCAAAGGTAGAGCACGAAACTCTGAATCTCAGGGTTGTAGGTTCGAGTCCCAAGTTGGGTGAAAGATTTCTGCATTGGAGGGGGTTGGACTTGATGACCCTCGGGTCCCTTCCAACTTGATGAGTCTAGGATTTGCAGCCTCCTGATGTTTCCAGTTGAGGAATTGAATGGTGTACTGGTCCAAAGCTGTGGTGCGTGGATGTAGATCCCTAGCAGCGAGCGGGAGGTGCAAGATGTCAGGGAATGGCTGGACAAAGACAAGAAGAAGAAGAGGAAGAGGAAGAAGAAAAGGAAGAAGAAGAGGAAGGAGGAGGAGGAGGTTTGGACTTGATATCCCACCTTTCACTCCCTTTAAGGAGTCTGAAAGCGGCTAACAATCTCCTTTCCCTTCCTCCCCCACAACAAACACTCTGTGAGGTGAGTGGGGCTGAGAGACTTCAAAGAAGTGTGACTGGCCCAAGGTCACCCAGCAGCTGCATGTGGAAGAGTGGAGACGCAAACCCAGTTCACCAGATTATGAGACTACCGCTCTTAACCACTACACCACACTGGCTCCCAGGAGTGGTGGGAGCCCCCAGCCAGGGAACCCCCAAGGGAAACCCCAGAAGAGCCTGGGGATTGGTGATGGAACACCAAGGAGAGGTCAGAGGGAGAAGTGTGGGAAGTGTGTGTCGGATGCTGAAGGGGCAACAGGGTTTAGTGAGCAGGGAGAGCCAGTGACAGAGAGCAGTTCAGACTCTGAGGCTGAAGCAAAGGAGGGGGATCAAGAGACTGCAGAAAAATCCCAGGGATCTCCCTCTCTGGCTGAGAAAAGCTCCCTTTCCTGTTCAAGAACATGCAGAAGTGATTATTGATTATATTGATTGGACATATCGGAAGCATTTTAATTTCTATAATTTATCTTTCCCATTGTCTCTTTGAAGCTCTTTTCTGTTTCTTCTTAGTTTTTTTCTTTCCCCCCCTCTTTCTTTACTTTTACTTTTCCTCTATGTTTTCATTTCATTTCATTTATTTCATTGAACTGCCCTGAGACCTCTGGGTTTAGGGCGGTATATTAATTCAACAAATAAATAATAGATGAAAACTTAGATTAACGTTGGCTAAAAAAAGAGATTTGGTATTAAGTTTTGTATTTCTCTTTATACACTCTAATAAAATTGGTTGAAAAAAAAATGTGCAGGATAATGAGGGCAGAACAGAGACCAGAACCATAGAAACATAGACAGCTACCCGTCTCCTCTTCTGATTCTCCTCTACGACAGGAATTAATTTCATCAGTAACCTTGACTCCAACAGCCAAATTTCTCAGCAGCTTATTCCCCACATCTTTTCCAAAGAGGGCTTTAACTTAGCCCCAATTAGCCGAAATGAAAAGGGGATCTGGACCTGCCAAGGCAGATACGGAGGTTGGCTTGTCGGCAGAGAGCTTCAAGATAGGGTTGCCATATCGAAGAGCAAAAAAGAGGACAGCTTGAGCTACTGCCAGCCTGAGCGGAGGCAGGACCCCAGCTCTTTCCTGATCTTTGCTCCAATGGCCTCTCTGCTGTGGCGAGTCTGCTTCTAGGGCACAGCGCCCTCCCGAGCTTGCATATGCCCCCCCAATTAAAAACCCCAAACCCGGACATTTCCTTTAAAATGTAAAAATCCACCTGGATGGGCATGTTGGCCCCCAAAAAGAGGACATGTCTGGGTTTTCCCGGACATATGGCAACCCGGCTTTAAGACCCAGCGCCATTTCCTTCCCTCCTGTTTCGGAGCCTTCTTGCTCCGGCAGTGACAGGACCGGGCTCCACAGCGGCTGCGGGTTCTCAATTCCCCCCGAATTGTCTCAGGGGGCTTTGGGGCACACTGCAGCCCCAGTTGCCCCCCTCCTCTGTCGGTGCCTTTTCTGATCACGGGAAAGCGATTGCCATGGCTGGCAGCGGAAATGGAAATCCACTGACCCTTACCTTGAGTTTAGGCCATGCTTGGCATAACTGGCCTTGTTGCAACTGTGGACACATTTTTTGGCCTAAGCGATTGCGAATGCATCTTGCAGTTTGGCGGTGGGGACGTCCTTCTGCAGACTTAGCAGGCCGAAGTCAGCTGTGTACGTGAGGGGATGGATTCAGAGTCTTGCCACCTCTGAATTATAACACTCAACTATGGCGTAACAGTCAGGTATGGCCCTCCTGAGTTGTACCTCTTGGGTATCAGATACATGTTCTGTGTAAGCAGAGTGGCATGACGTCTGCAGAGGAGGACATTGTGTTGTGCCTTTCTTGTGGGGCACAGTGCTGACCTTTAAAACCCTAAATGGCCTTGGCCCAGTATATTTGAAGGAGCGTCTCCACCCCCATCGTTCTGCCCGGACACTCAGGTCCAGCACCGAGGGCCTTCTGGCAGTTCCCCCGCTGCGAGAAGCAAAGCTACAGGGAACCAGGCAGAGGGCCTTCTCAGTAGTGGCACCCGCCATGTGGAATGCCCTCCCATCAGATGTTAAAGAGAAGAACAACTACCAGACTTTTAGAAGACAAGGTTGTTATTGCACTTCACCGGATCTTAACCTTTTACAGTATTTATAAAAATGGATTCCAAATATAATTGAATTTGTCCACGGCAAGTCTGCGTTTATATGCAAGTGGTTTGTACGCTGTGAGTTTGTATAAGTCTTCAATTCAATCACAGAAGGGAGCCACATTTTTATTTTTCCAGTTCATCAGTATCAGTCTTTTTGCGGTGGTCAGGGCAGGGAGAGTCCACTCGTATTGTCCTTTTGTAAGGTTCCATCAACCAGCCATCAACATATATAAATCTTTGTTATTGGCAAACGAATTTGATATACAGGTATCGAGGGAGGGTTGGAATAAAGAATTTGAGATCGCAGTTTCAATTTTAAATTTTTTATTATAAAATTTTTCATGAAAAACTCCAGTCATATCAAATTACACATCACATATTTTAGCTTATTGGACCTCCCTCAACTTCTCTGACAATCATTCGTAATTCAAATCCTATCTTCACATTCCTTAATTTTAATATTGCCATTAGGCACTATATTTCTGACCTTGTTTGCTTACTAGCAATATTCCTTGTATTTTCACAAAGCTTCTTTAAAGCACACTAGCGTTGTACAGTCCTCACAAACAGTTTTCAAATACTCCGTAAATTTCCCCCAGTCCTCCAAGAACCTGTGATCCTTTTGAAATCTGATTTTCCCAGTTAATTTATCCAGTTCTGCATAATCTGTTAGTTTTGTCCTCCATTCTTCCAAAGTCGGCACTTCTTCTTGTTTCCATTTTTGGGCCAACAGTATTCTTGCTGCGGTGATTGCATACTGAAAAAGTTTACTGTCTCTCCTATTTATGTCCATTCTTGTTATTCCCAGCAAAAAGGTTTCTGGTTTCTTAACAAAGCTATATTTTAGCATTTTCTTTAATTCATTATGTATCATCTCCCAGAACCCCCTTACTTTCTTACAATCCCACCACATATGCATGAATGTACCTTCTTTCTCCTTGCATTTCGATCACACAGTGGGAAACTGTTTTAACTGCTATAACAAGGGTGTCTCTGGACCTTAAACTGAGGCTCATACAAAAAAAACAAACCCCGTATTTTTCGCTCTATAACACGCACCCAACCATAACACGCATGTAGTTTTTAGAGGAGGAAAATCCGTAGGCATGCCACCCGTAGGCATTCCCTCCATAACACGCACAGACATTTCCCCTTACTTTCTAGGAGGAAAAAAGTGAGTGTTATGGTGCAAAAAATACAGTATTTAGAGTATACTGGATCCCATTACGTTTGTTTAAAATAGGGCTATCTAAGGTATCTAACTGCTGAAGATGCAATAGGGATAATGCTTCTCTAAAACATATGTTTTTTCATTATCCTATATTGAAAGATTTTTGGCAGAAGGTAACTGAAATATTAACAGAACTGTGTGGGACAACTGTAGTGATCACGTGGGAGATAGCAATCCCACCTGATCACTACAGACAACCTTACATTTACAGAGCAAAATATCCTCTTGAATTATATACCCAGCACTTGGAACCTTCTATAAAAAGGGGTGTGGTTTTTTTAAAACTTTGGCTCCAAACTTTTGTGTCCGGAATTTTCACTTTTGGAAATGTGGGAGCCCGAATATAAGCAAGGCTCCACTTCAGTGCTGCCTGCTCAGTTGCCTGTGTCTTGGGAGGAGAAGAAAGGGGAGAGACATACACAGTGAGACAGACAGAACATGGGCACCTCTGTACATGTGCACAGTGGCGTAGCGTGGGGGGTGCAGGGGGGGCTGGCCGCACCGGGCGCAACGTCGGGGGGGGGGGCGCGCTCGCCGTCTCCGGAGTCGCCAAAGAGCCTCGGGCGCAGGCTGTAGCAGAGCCCCATGTCTCGCAGAACCGACGAGCTGTGTGCGCGTCCGGGCTGAAGGCGTCCGGCAGGCAGCGGCTCTCAGCGCTCGCCATGGTCCCCGTGCGTCAGGGCCGCGGAGGGTGCGCCAGGCAGCCCCTCCTCACAGCCCCGCCGCCGCTGCTGATGCTGCAGCTGCTGGGCCATGTTGCATTTTCCTCGCCTCTCTGCCCTCCTCCTCCAGGCAAGCGGCGTCGTTTGGGCGCCAGCGCCAGCGGCAACTCGCCTTAGATCACCTGACACGGACCCACCGCCGCTGCCGTGGCTACCTTACCGTAAATACCCCAGCCCAGGCAGCAGCAAAAGAAGCTGGCAGCGGTGGCAGGTTAGGGGTTAGGGGTGCAAATTACTTGCCTTGCCCCGGGTGCTGACAACCCACGCTACGCCGCTGCATGTGCAGAGAGGATGAAAGTGCCCAGCCACACAAAACACAGCAAGAGAGAATTACCACCCACATACAGATTCTGTGCATTTCTGTGGAGTCAAGATCCAATCCAGGAGAATCAAAACCGATCTTCCTTGTGGGTTTTTATGCAGCGTACCTTGCAAACTGCTATCAAACTGGAAATCGTACTGATATGTTCTCCATCCAACAAATCACACATCCGGCGCTTGCCAGCGCTGCAAGAAGCACAATGGGAATCTGAGACATGAATTGGTATGGAACCAAATGGTTATTACGTATAAGGGATTTTCCTCCCAGAACAACCACTGTATTAGAAGCAACCTCTCTGTCAATGGTGGTGTTGATCAACGCTGGATCTGTGATTCTAATGAAAGGTTTGCAGCTAAGGGGCCTTTAACTGGATGGATTTTTTGGGAAAAGAGGATGTGCCTCATTTAGCAGCCATACAAGTTAGAGACTGTCCATTTCTGGCTGAGTAGAGCTTTTCCTTTTGTGCATGTCCCTTTCTCCAAATTCCAGAGGTGCCTAAAGGCATAAAATAATGGAGACCCCCACCAGAGATATTTCCAGGCTGCAAATGGAAGAGGAATACACGGACCCTCCATTTGTTTTATCAAATATTTTGTATGCATGTCTCAGTGTAAACAGTGGGCTTGATGGTGGATTAAATGTTTCTGCCTTGCAAAACTCTGTGATTGACATCCCACTTGTTTTTGTAAATAAGTTAGGAAGAAATGTTAAAGATTCACACATGCAGATATCAAAACCGAGGCCACAGAGAGAGAGATTGGCGTACAGTCCGGATGTCACAAAACAGAGCAAGAGTTGAAAAAACTCATGTTGTTGTTGGGAGTTTTTCCTTTGTCGTATGTGTGTATGTGTTTACGGTCATACCTCAGGTTAAATATGCTTCGAGTTGAGCGCATTCAAGTTGCACTCCTCGGCAACCCGGAAGTAACGGAGCCCGTTACTTCCGGGTTTCGCTGCTTGCACATGCGCAGACGCTCAAAATGACATCACGCGCATGCGCAGAAGCAGCGAAAAGCGATGCACGCGTGCGCAGATGTGCCATCGCTAGTTACGTTTACCTCTAGATGTGAATGGGGCTCTCCGGAACGGATCCTGTTCGTATCTAGAGGTACCACTGTACTATATTTTAGGTGCTTTATAGATGATAAAAATAACTCCACATAACTCAGTGTTTGTTCTCTTTTCCTGAGTTTCACTCAACAGCGTCGCAGGGGAGAAGATGTGCCTGAGAACAGGTTTGGAGAACTTTCTAAGTAAAAGCCAGGTCTGTGTGGTCTCCAGCCTAAACAAAGAAAAGAAAATTTGGTGTACACATGCTGTATTTCTCCAAAAGCAGCACGGTTTGCAGAATCTGTTCGTGTTTCCCAGTGCCCTGAGTCAGTGGCGTAGCATGAGTTGTCAGCACCCGGGGCAAGGCAAGTAATTTGCGCCCCCTAACCCTGGATTTGCGCCCCCTAACCCTATCCCTAACCCTAACCCCCAGATGTTGCGCCCGGTGCGGCCGGCCCCCCCTGCACCCCCCACGCTACACCACTGCCCTGAGTGCCTGAGCTCTCCTTCATGCACCTCCTGCTCTCATTTCACAGACACCCGCTGACCGCTGACCGTTAGGTCCAGTCACAGACAACTCTGGGGTTGCAGCGCTCATCTTGCTTTATTGGCCGAGGGAGCCGGCGTACAGCTTCCGGGTCATGTGGCCAGCATGACTAAGCCGCTTCTGGCGAACCAGAGCAGCGCACGGAAACGCCGTTTACCTTCCCGCCAGAGCGGTACCTATTTATCTACTTGCACTTTGACGTGCTTTCCAACTGCTAGGTTGGCAGGAGCAGGGGCCGAGCAACAAGAGCTCACCCCATTGCAGGGATTCGAACTGCTGATCTTCTGATCGGCAAGCCCTAGGCTCTGCGGTTTAACCCACAGCGCCACCTGTGTCCCTTAGGGACTGGTAACTTGATGCTTTTAAAAAAAGAAAAGAAAAAAAAGGAAAGCTAAGAGTCCCAGGAAGTTCTGTTTCCCTCCTGGTTGAAACCAGCCCCTTTCCATTTTGCCAAGAGAAAGCCCGAGTGTCCTGTTCTATTTATTCATATATTTAGTTATTTCACAACATGTATACGTACACCACCTGATTAAAAAACAAAAGATTCCAAGTGGTTTGCAAAGATTTAAAAATATATACAGTATATATATATATATATATATATATATATATATATATATATATATATTTTCATGCATCTGATGGAATGGCAATGCGCCCACCTAGTGTCACAAAAGGGACCAGTATACTCACCTGGGTGACTGAGATCCTTGATCCGTGGCTTTTTCCATGCTGCAAAGGCTTCCCAGATCATTTCAGTGGTGGAAGCAGACTGTTTTGTGCCTGTCTCTTTGCACAGATAGCTCTGATCCCCCTCGAATGGGTGTGGCGGGA
The DNA here is from genome assembly GCF_951804945.1 of Podarcis cretensis. Taxonomy (NCBI): domain Eukaryota; kingdom Metazoa; phylum Chordata; class Lepidosauria; order Squamata; family Lacertidae; genus Podarcis; species Podarcis cretensis. The sequence continues at coordinate 121,850,665 of NC_137171.1, forward strand.
AATGTCTGTGCAGGGGCAGAGAAAGGGTTAATAGAAAAGCCCAGAGGCAGAGCCTGCCTATTTTTAAAAGGCTTAGCCAAAGGTTTAGACAGCTGGGAAAAGCAGTTGGGGAAAACAGTTGCAAACAGAGAGACCATTAGTTTGGTTGGTTTCTTGTGGGTGGGGGCATAGGAGCCAGAGTGGGTTAGAGACAGAGAGAGGGAATTGGATTACTGTGCTTCAAATTATTTAAAACTTGTTTGCTTTCACAGTAAACTGGAATCTTTGTTAATACGTTACAACCTGACTGGGTCTGCAGCGGCGTAGCGTGGGTTGTCAGCACCCAGGGCAAGGCAAGTAATTTGCGCCCCCTAACCCGGGGCAAGGCAAGTAATTTGCGCCCCCTAACCCGGGGCAAGGCAAGTAATTTGCGCCCCCTAACCCGGGGCAAGGCAAGTAATTTGCGCCCCCTAACCCGGGGCAAGGCAAGTAATTTGCGCCCCCTAACTCGGGGCAAGGCAAGTAATTTGCGCCCCTAACCCCTAACCTGCCGCCGCTGCCAGCTTCTTCTTCCTGCTGCCTGGGCTGGGGTATTTACGGTAAGGTAGCCACGGCGGCGGCGGCGGGTCCGTGTCAGATGATCTGAGGCGAGTTGCCGCTGGCGCTGCCGCCCAAACGATGCCGCTTGCCCGGAGGAGGAGGAGGAGGGCAGAGAGGCGAGGAAAATGCAACATGGCCCAGCAGCTGCAGCAGCAGCAGCAGCGGCAGGGCTGTGAGTAGGGCCTGCCTGGCGCGCCCTCCGTGGCCCTGACACGCGGGGACCGCGGCGAGCGCTGAGAGCCGCTGCCTGCCTGCCGCCTTCAGCCCGGACGCGCACACAGCTCGTCGGTTCCGCGAGACATGGGGCTCTGCTACAGGCTGCACCCGAGGCTCTTCGGCGACTCCGGAGGCGGCGAGCGCCCCCCCCTAGATGTTGCGCCCGGTGCGGCCGGCCCCCCTGCACCCCCCACGCTACGCCACTGTGGGTCTGAACACCTGCTTGGTGGCAGTGGAAGAGAATAGACGTGGCGGCACAGGGGCAAGAGTCCGTGGAAGGACCGGGGGCTCCAGAATTTGCCAAGCTTGCTTTTTTTTTTTTCTAATTAAAATAGCATTTTCTTAATTGTTTCGTATTCGCTTGCAAGAAAAGGCAAGATTGCATGAATTTCAGGACGTCCTTCACTCTGTGTGTGTGTGTTTATGTGTTTGTCAACGTCGCTGCTCTTACACGCGCCCCGTGACTTCCTCAGACGTCCAGGGGTGGTTTCTTAGAAATCACCAGCTTGCATTTTCGACCCGGGAAGTAGCCAGCAGGAGGCAGAAAAGCGTCACAGACGGAGGCAAAGTTGTAAATAGGAACTGCTAAGAAATAGCAGAGCGCGCGAGCACGCAGGTATCCCCCAGGGAGACACCCATGCAGCCTGAGATGTCCCGGTTCTTGCCCGGGTTCTAGTGGCCGCGAGTTCCCCGGGCTTCTTAGAGAGGATTGTGCAACGCGAAGCTGCTGATGGGTCTGCGCAGGTGGCCCGTCTGGCGGCTGCCGCTGCTGCTGCTGCTGGGATCTGCTTCCCTCCTGCTGGGGGGCTGCGCAGGTGAGCGGCTTCTTCGGGGGTTAAATGTCGACCCGGGAACAGAATTGGCACCAAGTACGTGCGTGTGTGTGTGTGTGTGTTTGTCCGCAACACGTTTACAGTGAGCGGGTTGGGGGGGAGTGGATTTGCAGACAATGCAGTCCATAGCCTAGCACCTCTTTCGCCAGCAGAAAATGTTCTATATTTGTTCAGGGCACCCCCTGCCCCCTCCTCCCACCCAGAAATTAGGGTGCTAAAAAGATAAAAACGTGTTTTCCTAAATATGTTTAGATGGGGGTGAACTTTCTTGTCCTTCTCACAACAAAATCGCACTTGTTCGTCACTTGCTGCACATAAAAAAGGTCTCCTTTGGAAATTCATGCACCTAAGTTAGTCATGCCCATTGGGTCTACTCTGCGTAGCAATGGCGGCAACCCTTACAAAACCTCTGCAAGCGCCAAAGGGGCGTAGGGTATAAAGCTATAAATGAATACACAGAGCTAGAGTTGCAGCCCTCCTTTTCCCCTTGCAGAGCTATAATTCCCTGCGCCCTTTGCAAACTACAATTCCCAGGACTTTTTTGGGAGGGAGCCAGCTGCTTTCAATGTGTGTGGCATCTGCTCTAAATGTACAGTATTTAAATGTACGGCCTGTTACACCCCCCCCCAAAAAAAAATACTTCAGTGCTGCCTGGTTTGACCTGCCCACCCCCCCCCCCGGCCGGCTTTGGAAAAATAAGTATGGGAACTGTAGTTTACCCCGAAAGACCTAAATTGCCAGCAGTTTAGAGTTCTTGTGATTCTTTGGGAGCGGGGAAAATGTGCTTTGAATGTGCTTTGAAAGTCTGGTGTGTAGATGGGTGTGTGTGTGTGCTTTCTGTGTTTGTCTGTTGTTTCTTTTCTGCCCAGCGCCTGGCAAACTACAAAACACACCTTGGAGAACCGTAGAAATAAGGAAAGGAAACTAAAGGCCACCTAAGAAATAAGCAAGAGGTAAAACCTTATCTCCCCTCCCCAGTTCCCATAAGTCCCCCCATTCCTTCTCTTGATTTATTTACTGAATTTATTACATTTAACACATCACATTTTCACCCAAGGAGCTTAAAGTGGAGTGTAGTTCTCCAGCTTCCCATTTTATCCTCACAACAACCCGGTGAGGTGGGCTGGGCTGAGAGACGGTGTCTGGCCCAAGGTCACCCAGGGAGCTTCATGCTGAGTGGGGATTCGAACCCTCATCTCCCAGGTAACAAAGACCAACACGCTAACCACCTCCTCGCAGCCCTTCCCCATCAGTTTATTTGGGCCTGGCTTGTCCTTGCAGGGATGATGAGATCAAGAAATCATAGAATTGCAGAGTTGGAAGGGACCACGGTGGTCATTTAGTCCAGCCCCCTGAAATGCTGGAATATTTTGCCCAACGTGTGGCTCGAACTCACGACCCTGAGCTTAAAACTCTCATGCTCTACTAACAGAGCTATTAGCTGCTCCTGTCATTTCTAGATGATGGTGATGTTTTCAATTGTTAGCCGTTTGCTCCAAAAGGAGTCTGTAAGCAACTTGTTGTTTAGTCGTTTAGTTGTGTCCGACTCTTCATGACCCCCTGGACCAGAGCACGCCAGGCACTCCTGTCTTCCACTGCCTCCCGCAGTTTGGTCAAACTCATGCTGGTAGCTTCAAGAACACTGTCCAGCCATCTCATCCTCTGTCGTCCCCTTCTCCTTGCGCCCTCCATCTTTCCCAACATCAGGGTCTTTTCCCGGCAGTCTTCTCTTCTCATGAGGTGGCCAAAGTATTGGAGCCTCAGCTTCAGGATCTGCCCTTCCAGTGAGCACTCAGGGCTGATTTCCTTCAGAATGGATCGGTTTGATCTTCTTGCAGTCCGTGGGACTCTCAAGAGTCTCCTCCAGCACCATAATTCAAAAGCATCAATTCTTCGGCGATCAGCCTTCTTTATGGTCCAGCTCTCACTTCCATACATCACTACTGGGAAAACCATAGCTTTAACTATACAGACTTTTGTCAGCAAAGTAATGTCTCTGCTTTTAAAGATGCTGTCTAGGTTTGTCATTGCTTTCGTCCCAAGAAGCAGGCATCTTTTAATTTTGTGACTGCTGTCACCATCTGCAGTGATCATGGAGCCCAAGAAAGTAAAATCTCTCACTGCCTCCATTTCTTCCCCTTCTATTTGCCAGGATGTGATGGGCCATGATCTTCGTAAGCAAATTACAACATTTTAAAAACACCAACCATAACATTAAGTTGGAGAAATGAAAAAATCAATGAAAGCCGTAGGATAAATCCTAGCCAAACAGCAGAGAGAAAATACAATTTTGCTTTGGACACAAAATACAAATAACATCCAACAACATCACCCTAATTTGTAAAGCTGTGTGGCGGAAGAGATAAGTTTTTGCCTGGCATTGAAAGATGACAGTGCCAGGCGGATTTTGCTGTCCCAGATCTGGCTGGGATTTACTGAGGACACCCAGAGGAATTCAGGCAGGAACACAGGTGTAAGTCGACTTTTCACGATATGCAAGGATTCAATTGCACGGCTGGGTTGCATTTATTGAGGCCTGTGCATTAATTGGCTTCCCAGTGGGCGAAACAGTTGTGGTATCAGGTACATTTCTGCATCTCTTTTACTTCTGGCCTCACTATTTACCCCCCTAAAAAACACCTCCATGTGTGAACACACAAACACAAACCGCTCAGGAAAACAGTTTTTGCACCTCCTACATTAAATGCTATTTCTTGAAGCTTGTGGCATAAAAAAAGCTTCTTAATTTTTCAGGTGTCACAAGACTCTCTTTCCTCTTTGGTAAGTTTTACTTTCCAGGGTTAGTTGGATAGGCTCCAACATTGGGCGGGGGTGGGGGGAACAATGCAAGTTGTAGTTTTAAAAACTGATTTTAAAGTTGTGTTTTAAACCTCCCCTTCCTGTGTCCTCTGTCCCTGGTGTGTTGCAGTCTTGATAACAACCACAACTGCACCCACCTGGTACAGCGACATTAGGTGTAGTTTGGCTCTTTATTTGAAGGGAAAACAGCAAATCGGCAGAATAAAAAACAGGAAATGTCGAATTTCCCCCCGCACCACAATCTCCACCTTGGAACCACGTCTTCAAGCTGAGCTTATCAGCGACAACACCGAGCTGAAAACTTCTGCTTTATGTCTTTTCTTGTGCAATATCCGTTTGAGGCAAACAAAGAGGACTAGAAAGTTTGTCACTATTTTGTGACATTTTAGTTGGTGGTAATGGTAAAGCAAAACGTGCAGAAAACAGACGGCTGAATAAAAGGCATTGCCCAGCGTTGCAGTGCTAACGTCTCTAATGTTATTCATCACCTTTTTAGATTCTTTTTTCCTCAGAGAAGGGACCCAAAGCAACTTGCAAAGCGATGTGGCCATCAAAATAAAGTACAAATAAAATAAAGTAAAGTAAAAATAAATAAATAAAATAAAATAAAGTACTCTTTAATCTGATGGTCACTGGACTCAACTGACATTTGGGTTTTTTACTTTTTATGTGATTGTGCCAATGTTGGTAACTGTTGTTCACTTGTTAATGAGCTGTGTTTTTTCAAAGAGCGAATTTTCTTGCATGTGTGCTGTCCTCGGTGATATTTATTACAGTCATACCTCGGGTTACAGACAATTCAGGTTGCCTTTTTTCAGGTTTACGGACCCGCCAAAAACCGGAAGTACCAGAACGGGTTACTTCCGGGTTTCAGCGGTTGCGCATGCAGCGGTTGCGCATGCGCAGAAGCGCCGGATCGCAACTCAGACACTCATGCACTGCGGGTTGTGAACGCTGTGGGTTGCGAACGTGCCTCCCGCACGGATCACGTTTGCAACCCAAGCGTCCACGGTATTAGAGAGTACATGGAACTGCAAGGAACATACACAGGCCCACACGTGAATAATGGCTAAAATATTGCATTTCTTCAAGTCAGCAAAGAGTGACAGCATTGATAGCTCAGGGCTTGAGCTCCATGTTGGACAAAGATTCATGGATCATAGAATCACAGAATCTTAGAGTTGGAAGGGCCCCCAAAGGTCCAGCTCACTGCAGTGTAGGAATCTCAACTGCAATGTAGGAATCTCGCCCTCCAACCTCCGCTTAAAAACCTCCAAGGGAGGAGAGTCCACCAGCTCCCAAGAAAGACTGTCCCACAGTCAGACAGCTCTTACTGTCAGAAAGTTCTTCCTGATATTTAGTCAGAATCTCCTTTATTGAAACTTGAAGCCATTGGTTTGAGTCCTACCCTCCCAAGCTGGAGAAAACAAGCACGCTCCATCTTCCACGGGACAGCCCTTGAGATATTTGAAGATGGCTCTCCTATCTCCTCTCAGTCTCTTCTTTTCCAGGCTACTCAGCTCCTTCAACCATTCCTCATAAGGCTTGGCTTCTAGACCCTTGATCATCTTAGTTGCCCTCCTCTGTGTGGGATGTGAAACACAAGAGCAGTCAAGTACAACATCCCTAGAGTGAACATGTTTACACATGGGGAGGAATGCTTGTCCAGCCAGCAGGTAAACTTCCTGTTTCCTTCTGGGCTGGAACAGACTTCCTCTGCATGTGACTAGAGGTGAGCGTGGCCTCACCTGTGCAGGTAACGACAAAAGCACAGGGCAGGGCAGCCATCTCTCTCTCTATGACTACTTTTGTCGAAGAAGCAACATCTACTTAGCCAAAGATGCTCTCTTGGCCTCCAGCCAAGAGAAGACAAAGGGACTGTCTCCTTATGGGATCGTTTCCAGGTGTATGTTACTTTTCTAAGCTAAATCTGCCTTCTGGGATCCAATTGTGAACATAATGTGAGTGAGTAAACTCTTTTTATACTTTTATAGAAGACTGTGTCATGTCTTATCTTTTATGAGGGAATAAGGGGGAAATACCAGAACAGTTAGGGACGCAGGTGGCGCTGTGGGTTAAACCTGCTCCTGCCAACCTAGCAGTTCGAAAGCACGTCAAAGTGCAAGTAGATAAATAGATACCACTCCGGCGGGAAGGTAAACGGCGTTTCTGTGCACTGCTCTGGTTCTCCAGAAGCGGCTTAGTCATGCTGGCCACATGACCCGGAAGCTGTACGCCGGCTCCCTCGGCTAATAAAGCGAGATGAGCGCCGCAACCCCAGAGTCGGCCACGGCTGGACCTAATGGTCAGGGGTCCCTTTACCCTTCACTTTACCAGAACAGTTATTATAGAGGCTTTAGCGAGCCTGAGCAAACGCATCTGCTGTGAGTTTAAAAGGGGGAATGTTACTCTGCTAAATTGTGAACTTGTTTACACAAGTTGGAAAGGCTATAATCAAACAATATATCCTCTCCTGCATCCCTGATCATTCCCACACTCTGCGCATGTTCTAGCTTGTCAACATCCTTCCTAAATACATAGAAATCTTTAGCTGAGATTCCTGCACTGACGGGGGTTGGACTAAATGGCCCTCAGGGATACCTTCATTTTGTGATTCTACTGGAGCCCTAATTCTGCCCCTCTCTGTCTTCCTTTCCAGGCTCCTCCTCGCACTCCTTGCGCTATTTCTACACGAGGGTATCTGAGCCTGGCCAGGGGCTTCCCCAGTTCACTGCTCAGGGGTCCGTTGATGACCACATCTTCATTCAGTACGACAGTGACAGGAAAAGAGCCTTTCCTCAGGTGCCCTGGGTCCAGAAGGTGGGGCAAGACTACCCCCATTACTGGGACAATATGACCCAGATCTTTCGGGACGCTGAGGAAGTCTTCCGAGTCGTTCTGGAGAGTGTGCAGCGTGACCATGAGCAGAGCACAGGTGAGTGGGTGCTGCAAGGGGCACCGAGTCCCCCTCCCCAATATTTATCCCTCCCCTGGTCAGGAAATGGGGAGCAGGGGAGTTAGACTGTAACCTTAGCAGCACCCAAGTGACCTCCCTGGGGTGCAAGCCTGGGCAGTGTGTCTGGAGGTCCTTTGCTGCTCAGACGACAAGACCCCTCTCACAGCCTCACCAACATGCAGAAAGCAGAGCAAAATGTTTGGTACCAACTGAGCTGCTGGAGTTTCCTGAAGGAGGTGTACAAGGCACCACCCAACCACCCTTGGGACTCCACTCTTGAGTTATGTAGAGTTTGCTCCTGAGAGCCTTTTATTCTCCGCAAGTCAGCAGAGCTTTAGGATCAGCGTTTTCCTTCTCCTCGATGGTCTCCCTTCCCTGGTGGACGAGCCCCATCTGCCCCTCACTTCTCTCTGCGACATGTGCAGAAACTGCCTTATTTACGGCTGGCCCTTGCAGAGTCCCACAGAGCCTAGGACTTTTGAATCCCCGCGACGGGGTGAGCTCCCGTTGCTCAGTCCCTGCTCCTGCCAACCTAGCAGTTTGAAAGCACATCAAAGTGCAAGCAGGTAAATAGGTACCGCTCCGGCGGGAAGGTAAACGGCGTTTCCGTGCAGAAACAGCTTCGTCATGCTGGCCACATGACCCAGAAACTGTACACTGGCTCCCTTGGCCAATAAAGCGAGATGAGCGCCGGAACCCCAGAGTCGTCCGCGACTGGACCTAACGGTCAGGGGTCCCTTTACCACACTTGGTCTCATCTGCTCGATCCACCGGGGCCTGTCTTTGCATGCAGGGGAAGCCCCTATTTGCACTTGCCTGTAAACCCCACTAAAATCAAAGGGACCTGCTTCTGCATCGACAAGTACAGTCATACCTCGGGTTAAATGTGCTTCAGGTTGAGCGACCCGGAAGTAACGGAACGTGTTACTTCCGGGTTTTGCCGCTCGCGCATGCGCAGATGCTCAAAATGACGTCACGCGCGTGCGCGGAAGCGGCGAATCACAACCCACACACGCGCAGACACAGGTTGTGTTCGCTTCAGGATGCGAACGGGGCCCTGGAACAGATCCTGTTCGCATCCAGAGGTACCACTGTACATAGGATTGCACTGTCGGAACTTGAGTGACGTTAAACTTGGAGGTAAACAGAAAATGTTCGTTGCTTTCCATGGGGAAAAAATGACCTGTTTTCAATCCTCAACATCTCCAAGTAGGGATGAGAGAGATTCCTGCCTGAAAGCAACTGCAACTGGTGCTGATGATGCTTAGCTAGAGGAACCAACAGCGGGGTGGGAGGGAGTTGTGTAGCCCCAGGAGCTGAGAGTCAGCCGTTGATGGGTGGGAGCCACCACCGAGAAGGCCCTCTGCCTGGTTCCCTGTAACCTCACTTCTCTCAGTGAGGAAACTGCCAGAAGGCCCTCAGAGCTGGACTTAGACTCCTAGAATCATAGTTGGAAGGGACCCTGAGGGTCTTCTAGTCCAACCCCTTGCAACGCAGGGATCTTTTGCCCGCCGTGGGACTTGAACCCACAACCCTCAGATTAATAGTCTCGCACTCTACAGACTGAGCTATCCAGTCTGCCTCTTCTTCCCCGAGGTTAAAAATAATCAAATCTTGGATTTAAACAAACATTCACATTATCAGCATCAGAAAATGTTTAGAAGATAGTGAAATATGATGGTGTATTTACTTTTATTTTTATGTTTTTAGGTTTGATGCTATGTTATTAATAACTTTCTCTGTTAAGAGATAGCAAAGTGGGTGAAAATAGAAACAAACCAGAAGCGCAAGGGGAGGGAGGAATATATAGTAAATGTTAAGAATTTGAGATGTATGTAATGAATGAAAAAGAAAAATGAATATTTTTTAAAAACAAATAAACAAATAAACAGAATAAGAATAAGAATAAGAATAAGAATAAGAATAATAAGAATAATATCTTTGCCGAACCTCTTCTGTGGGTCTGTGGGGGTTTCACCTGCTCTGGTCCCCCAACCTCACTCCCCTGCCCCACTGACCTCTTGCCCCTTCTCCCAGGCCTGCACACCTGGCAGGTCAGGTACGGCTGCGAGTGGAGCCAAGAGGGGCACCAAGGAGCGTACGAGCAGGAAGCCTACGATGGGACGCTCTACCCCGACCTTGACCTGGAGTCTCTCTCCTGGATGGCAGTCGAGAGAGGAGCCCAGGTGAGTCAGACTGGAAACGAGACGGTCTCTGTGATGGCTTACGTGGGGAAGGAGGACTGCATTACGTGGCTGCAGAGATACCTGGACTACGGGAAGGAGGCTCTGCTGAGGACAGGTGGGTGTTTGTGTGAGGGCAGGTGCAGGGAGATGGGAACAAGACTTGCGATGGGTTGGGTGTGTGTGTGCTGAAATTCCTTCATATTCTACCCAGCATAAACCCATCCTAGACCGCACTGCAAAGCTGATGGGAGCCAAGAGCCGCCTAATAATAATAATAATAATAACAGCAGCAGCCTGGGGGTGGCGGAGAGGACGCCCTTCTAGAATACAGTGGTGCCTCGCAAGACGAAAAGAATCCGTTCCGCGATTCTCTTCGTATAGCGGTTTTTTCGTCTTGCGAAGCAAGCCCATTGACGGCTTAGCGGATTAGCGCTATTAGTGGTCTAGTGGCTTTTAGCGATCAGTTGAGAAGCGGCTTATCAGCGCATCAGCTGAGGTTCAGAGCTTTCCTGTAAAATTGGCTAAAGAAAAAACTGAGATCACTTACTTTCTGTGCCTTGGCAATAAGCTGCAACCACATGCACATGCTCAGACACCATTTCATACTTAGATTTTGTACTTTTGTAGCTTAGATAGTAGTTATAAACCTGTCTTAATTTTGCTTCATTTTGCTACTTGTAATTGCTGCATTGAGACCCAGATTATGTAAGCAAACACTGCTTTATTTCTTCACAAAACAATGTGTGTATGATTGCTTTTAAGTGGGGGAGAAGAGGGATAATACAGTGGTACCTTGGTTCTCAAACTTAATCTGTTCCAGAAGTCCGTTCCAAAACCAAGGCGCGCTTTCCCATAGAAAGTAATGCAAAATGGATTAATTTGTTCCAGACTTTTAAAAACAGCCCCTAAAGTAGCAATTTAACATGAATTTTATTATGTAAAGAGACCATTGATCCATAAAATGAAAGCAGTAAACAATGTACTGCAGTCACACAATCAATCAATCAATCAATCAATCAGTAGCTGAACTGGGTTCCACACAGTCACAAAAACCAAACAAAAAAGCCACAAAAAACCGCAAAATAAATAGCAAAAACAGACATACCTCAGCGTAACATTCAAAATGTAAGTGTGGCACTCAAATCAGAAGCGTAACACTCAAAACGGAGCACATTCGGCTTCTGAAAAAAGTTTGCAAACCGGAAACTTCCAGGTTTGCAGCATTCGGGTTCCATGTTGTTCAACTACTAAGCCATTCGAGAACCAAGGTACCACTGTACCAGGAAAATCCAGTCTGCCTGAAAGCATCCTGGATTATTGTTTCTGGAAGGTTAAAGCAACTTTGTCTTAGCTTCTATGTTTAAATTGGAAAAGGATGGTACTCTGCTGATCTCACTCACATGAGCGAGGGAGGATAATAACTAAACTACCATAGATACTCGAGTATAAACCAACCCGAATATACGTCGAGGCACCTAATTTTAGCACAAAAAACTGGGAAAACATTGACTCGAGTATAAGCCGGTTCACCACACCACAAACCTGCAGCGCAACACCTTTCCCAACCGCGGCTCCTGTTCCTGCCCTTGTGAGAGGCGGCAGCGGCAGTACCAGTGATGAGAAAGGGCTCCTTTCGGGCCACTCGTCCCTCCGCCACCACCGCCCGCCTCACTCAAGTATAAGCCAAGGGGGGCTTTATCAGCATAAAAAATGTGCTGAAAAAGTCGGCTTATACTCAAGTATATACGGTATATATCCTGTCCTATTGTTTATAAATATTTATTAAAGTTTTTGAATACAATACATAAATAATAAACAACATTACTTATATCATAACATAGTTTCCTCACTTCTTTGGACTCCCTCACGTCTCCCCCTCCCACTTACATCGTTGAAAAATTTTTTCAAGCAAATTATCATCTTGTTTACAACCTTATATCCGCTCATTTAAATAAAATCTAACAGTTCTCCAGAAAGTTTGTATTTTCCTTAATCTCACTTATCGTCAAATTCAGATCTAATTCAGTGGTGGACAATTTTTTATGATCTAGCATCCCTCTTAACATTCAACCAAATTACAATATTTTTGTAGATAAATCTTAAATTTCTTCCAGTCTTCTTCAACCCTCTCTTCTCCCAGGTCTCGGATTCTGCCAGTCATCTCAGCCAGTTGCATGTAGTCCATCAGCTGCATCTGCCACTCTTCCAGTGTGGGTAGATCTTGAGTTTTCCAGTTCTTAGCGATGAGTACTCTTGCTGCCGTTGTTGCATATTGTCCTATTGTTTAAATCCATTCCTACACCTCATGGGGACCTCTCAGGGCAGGCAGGAGGACTATGAAGGAGTTCTGTCTTTTCTAGAGCTGTTTGGTTCCCATACCCCCGGCCCTTAAAGTGTGAGGGGAAATGAAGGCGAAAAAGTCTTGGAGCACAAAAAGCTGCAAGTCCAGCATTTGCTCTATGGAAGCCAAGAACTAGGAGCTGCGCTTGGAGGGATCTGAACCAGTTCAGCCACTGAATTGGAACGGATGACATTTGCCCCTTGACCAACAGGCAGGAAACTGGGAGAGACTCACGACAGCCAGCATCTCAAGATGCAAGGGAAGAGATCCTGGTGCTTGGAGGTTCTTCTCTTTTTGGTCTCCTGGTGTGGAACACTTTATTGGTTTATTTATTTATAGTTTTCAAATTTATACATTTAACTAATTTTATAATCATTTTGACGTTTCAAAACTTGACTTCGTTTCCCCCTCTTTCTGCGGTTTTTAATATCTTCTGCGTATCCAAATTAACTTAATTTGCTCATTTATTCCTCTTTTTTTTACAAATATACTCTTATAAAACTGCAGGTTATTACAATAATCCTCCCAATGTTTTTATCTGTTTGCAATTTATCCATAAACATTCAACAAACCATTTCCATTCTTTTATAAAAGATTTATTATCTAGTTTCCTTATTCTTCTGATAAGTTTCACCATTTCTGCATATTCCTTAAGTTTTTGCATCCGTTCTTCCTTTGCTGGGACTTCTGCTTCTTTCCATTTTGGGGCAAGTAACCTTCTTGCTGCTGTAGTCGCGTACATGAATAAGTTTCTAGACATTTTAGGTAGTTCTGTCCCTATAACTTCCAAAAGAAAAGCTTCTGGGTATTTTTTTACAAAGGTTATTTTAAACATCCTTTTCAATTCATTAGATATCATTTCCCAGTAAGCTTACTACAAGATCACCACATATGATAAAAAGAACCTTCTTTCTCTTTACATTTCCAACATTTGTTTGATTTAGATTTATACATTTTTGCCCGTTCACTCGGTGTTAGATATCAATGACATATCATTTTCATATCATTTTCTCTTAAATCATAACATGCTGTAGATTTTATATCCATATTCCACAATCATCCCCATGCTTCTATGTCTCTATTATGACCAATATCTATTGCCCAATAGATATTATTATTAATAGATAGTATTACTGAGGATTTTACTTGCTCATCCTTTACATTTCCAACACTTATTTGATTTAGATTTATACATCTTTGCCAACTTGGTATTAGATACCATCGATATATCATTTTCATGTCACTTTCTCTTAGACCATGACATGCTGTAAATTTTATATCCATATTCCACAAGTTCTCAATCAAATACAAGAACCATCAAACATTTCTGGTGAGACGCTCAGACATTGCTGTATCCCATATACAGCGGTACCTCGGGTTACATACGCTTCAGGTTACATACGCTTCAGGTTACACACTCCGCTAACCCAGAAATAGTGCTTCAGGTTAAGAACTTTGCTTCAGGATGAGAACAGAAATCGTGCTCTGGTGGCATGGCAGCAGCAGGAGGCCCCATTAGCTAAAGTGGTGCTTCAGGTTAGGAACAGTTTCAGGTTAAGAACGGACCTCCGGAATGAATTAAGTACCTAACCCAAGGTACCACTGTATTTTCAGGAGTATTTCAGACTGTTTCTTCCATTCATGCTGCGGTCAGTAAGGAGCCTACTACTTCGCTGTGGTGCAAGGAAGAGCCTAAGTCCATGTGCAAAGATAATAGGGCTGTGGCAGGATTTGGAGAAAGGGATTGACCTGTAATTGCGGATATAATGGGGAATACCCTATTCCAAAAGTTTTTAACATGGGGGCATTTCCGCCAAATGTGAATAAATGAACCAAGTTTTCCACAACCCTTCCAACATAAAGGGAAAAGGGAGGGATTAATTTTTGCCAGCTTGACAGGAGTGTGGGGACATTTGAGGAGGACACGGCCTGCTTGCCTCTGAGGACACCTCTGTCATTTCCCCAGAGCCTCCCGTCGTGAAGGTGGCAAGTAAGGAGGACTCCCAAGGCCCGGCCACCCTAGTCTGCCGAGTTTACGGCTTCTACCCGAAGGAGATCAATGCCTATTGGAGGAAAGACGGAGAGGCCTGGGTGCAGGATACCTTCCGCAGAGTTGCCGCCCCCAATTCGGACGGGACCTACCATGCCGTGCTCGGTATTAAAACCAGCCCCAAGGAGAGGAAACATTTCCAGTGCCACGTGGAGCATGAAGCCCTCCCCAAACACCTGGATGTGGCCTGGCAGGAGCCTGGTGAGATGCAGCAGGGAGCAAAGGCTTATGGGAGGTGAATTTTCCCCCGGGGAAGAAAGAGGGGTGACACCAAGGAGCTGGCAGCATTGCAGCTGATATTGACAGCCTCCAATTGGAGACAAACGTTTCCTATTTGCTGAGATGATTGAGGTCTTGTGCAAGCTTTGAGAGGTGGAGGGGCTCTTTCTTAGATGATGATGATGATAATTTATTATTTATATCCCATCCATCTGGCTGGGTTTCCCCAGTCCCTCTGGGGGGCTCCCAACAGAATATTTTAAATGTGATAAAGCATCGAACATCAAAAACTTCCCTAAACAGGGCTGCCTTCAGATGTCTTCTAAAAGTCAGATAGTTGCTTTGTTCCTTGACATCTGATGGAAGGGTGTTCCACAGGGTGGGCGCCACTACCGAGAAGGCCCTCTGTTTGGTTTCCTGTAACCTCACTTCTCTCAGTGAGGGAACCGCCAGAAGGCCCTCGGCATTGGACCCCAGTGTCCGGGCAGAATGATGGGGGTGGAGACGCTCCTTCAGGTATACTGGGCCAAGGCTGTTTAGGGCTTTAAAGGTCAACACCAACACTTTGAATTGTGCTCAGAAACGTACTGGTTACCTTCCCGAATCCCTCTGAATTTCACGAGCTCCCAGGTCCTGTGGCCTCCCCAATAAGAGGAAATTTTTGTTCTGGGTTTCCCGTCAGTCATTTCTCTCTTTTCTTCTCTTCAACCTTCAGCGTTCGACAGCTGGCTTCTAATTCTATGCATCATTGGGGCTGTAGTCCTTGTTGTCAGCATCTCCGTGGGCATCAGTAAGTACCACATACCCTCCAAGTTTCCCGATTTACCGAGGACAGTCCCAGAATTACGAAAGCCACCCCAGCTTCTGATAGGATCGCAGAATGTCCCAATTTTCCCTGCCGGTGCTGCTGCCATTATGCTTCGCTAGGAGGATTAGTCGAGGGAGCATCCCATAGCCTCTCCGTGGTTACCGCTGCCAGCCTCCTTCCTTGGGCAGCTCATCATGGCTGCTGGAGAGCGGGCAAGGAGGAGAGAATCTGCCACCGCCAAGGCACAGCCCTGCGCATGATGCTCCAGCCCTTAAGGGCAGATAAGAGGGTAGGGCCACCCATGGGCAGTAAATCGTCCAAATAATAAGATATGGGTTGAAGGGTTTTCTCAGGACAGTGGAGGGCGGTGTGTCCTCTTAGTGTGGTTGTGGTGGCACTTTTCCGGAAGGAAGGGTCAGAGGCAGCAAGGGTCATGTTTGAGGAAATCAGGTAGTGCTTGGAATCTGGAAGACTTCCTATCTTTACTAGTGACAGGTTCCTGGGGTGTCTGCCAGGATCTTTCCCCAGGTCCTTCTCCACAGAAAAGGGTGAGACTGGACAATCTCCATTGCATCCCTTTCCGTCCTGAAGAATCGTTGTCATGAGTAAAATGACTAGAGGCTCCAGAATCTATAACCCACTTCTTTGACTAGGTCTCACAACTGTTCACAGTTAAGCTCTTTACTTATGAAAGAAAACTTTTCTCGTTGTTCCTTTTCATTTGGCCACTTAAAATGTAGGGGATTTCTGTGACTTTTGGGCTTTGCAAGCCTTGGCTGTGTGCCCTCCTTTGGGCAACTGAAACTCATAATTTGATTCTCTCTCTGCAGAGATGTGGCAAAGACACTAAGCTGCGCCAAGTAAGTGAGATGTCCCTCTTTGCGAGTTTTTCCTCCGGCAAAAACAGGCCTAGGGTGGGACACAGGCATAAGGCATAAGGGAGGATTTGTTCAAGGTGTGTGGGGTGCCTGTGTGAACTTGAAACAGCACAAGGTCACTGTAAAAATGGAGACAGAAAATAAAATACATCTAATGGAAAGGTAACAGCATTTAAACCTCCCATACTCCCAAAAAACAGAAGCTTGTGTTAAGGGGAAATTGAGAGAGGGGCAATTCACGGGGCAATTCGCAGTATTCTGTCCTTCACCAGAAGCAGTGAAAATGGACCTCATGCTGGCCTGTATGTCTGAAACTGCTGCCGCACACACCTGCATAGGATCACCTCCCTTCTTTCTTTCGGGTGCCTTCTCCAAAACTCACCTTTCTCCACAAAGCATTTGGGTCATCCCTGCTCGTGCCAATTCCCTACTGCTGGCTTCCCCAACCTGGTGCCCTCCAAATGCTTTTGGCCTCAGCCAGCGAGGCCAACAGGGAGAGATGAAGGCAGTGTGAGTTTTTAGCAGCTTTAAGCAATGTTTATCCAGTCTACACGGGACAGGCTGGAGTTGCTGATGGACCTCTGATGGTTGATTTAGAAGGATTGGGTCCGGCATCACTTTCGCTGTGCCAGGATCCATACTCAGCAGTGTTACATCTCAATGCATCTCCTTCCTTGGAAGCGTCTTCAGGGTGGAAGGTACACACCGCAGGCAATAAACACTTGTGGACGCCCATGAGATTCTGTCAAATGTAGAGGTTTACTTGACAGGCATAAAAGCATATTGGTAGAAAAAATATACAGACATTCACCCTGCTGAGGTCAAGGCATGCTTGGAGTCCAACACGGACGTGGGTGGCACTGTGGTCTAAACCACTGAGCCTCTGGGGCTTGCCAAATCCCCGCAATGGGGTGAGCTTGCTCTGTCCCAGCTCCAGCTAACCTAGCAGTTTAAAAGCATGCCAGTGCAAGTAGATAAATAGGTAGCACTCTGGTGGGAAGGTAAACAATGTCCTGTTGTACCAGAAGCAGCTTAGTCATGCTGGCCACATGAAAAAGCTGTCTGTGGACAACCGCCGGCTCCCTCGGCCTGAAAGCGAGATGAGCGCTGCAACCCCATAGTTGTCTTTGACTGGACTTAACCGTCCAGGGGTCCTTTACTTGGTTGTCCTTTATTAGGTTGTCTAATGGAGGCAAATGTATAGAAACCAGTGGTATGTATGTAATTCGTGTCATGCTATGCAGCAAAGCGAGCTCCCAAAGCGAGAGCCAGTGTGGTGTAGTGGTTAAGAGCAGAGGACTCATAATCTGGGGAACCGGGTTCGTGTCTCCGCTCCTCCACATGCAGCTGCTGGGTGACCTTGGGGATAGTCACACTTCTCTGAAGTCTCTCAGCCCCACTCACCTCACAGAGTGTTTGTTGTGGGGGAGGAAGGGAAAGGAGAATGTTAGCCGCTTTGAGACTCCTGAAGGGGAGTGAAAGGCGGGATATCAAGTCCAAACTCTTCTTCTTCTTTGCTCTGGAGCAAAGCTCAGGAGGCCAACACTTCTGATGTGTTGGTTGGGTACCCCCCCCCCCCCGCTTTGTCCATAACAAGCCTCACCTGGATACTTATGCCCAGAAGGTGCCCTTTTGATCTTTGCTTTCTGTACATTTCATTAAAAAAATCCTTCCAGTAGCACCTTAAAGATCAACTAAGTTTGTTATTAGTATGAGTTTTCATGTGAATGCACACTTCTTCAGGTGTCTGGTATCTGAAGAAGTGTGCATGCACACGAAAGCTCATACCAAGAACAAACTTAGTTGGTCTCTAAGGTGCTACTGGAAGTAATTTTTTCCCCCAACTACTGCAGACCAACCTACCTGTACATTTCATGTGCGTCTTGATCATGCCCAGGGATGGTCCTCTGCAAGGGGAGTTGGGCTGGACTAGATGTTCTGACTGTTATTCAGATGCCCCCATCCCTTGCCAGCTTCACTGTGCTCAGTTAACCTGACACCCTCCTGTGTGTTTTTCTGAAACAGGTATGTGGACTGGAAGAGCAGCAGAAACAGAGGAACCTCTCTGACAACTGAGCAGAGAGGTGGGTAGATCGCCCTACTCATGAGGAGCTATTTTGCCTGCCCAATGGCAGGACAGCGAATAAGAGAGAGCCTTGTGTGGACAGTACGGGGGCTGTTCAAGGAAGAGACACAAGCTGAAAATCCTAAGAAGCTCAGTTGGAGAATTCCAGGATGGGCCTCGGGACACCAGATGGAGGAACCTGTTTAAAGGATTGCGTCAAGCCAGCAAGTTGAAAAACACTTGGCCCTACAATGGGCTGATTTTTGTGCTTCCTATCGCAAATGGGATTTCTTTAGACATTTCTCCCTCTTCCTCTGATTTAAGGGTTTGGGGCTTTTGCTCTGCAGGAAGAAGCACATGGGAACTTTGCACCATTTTTTACTGCTCTCCATCATACCATATTTTAGGGTGGAAGTGTGCAGTGTTCTTTTTTTTAAAAAGAAAAATACTGTGACTCTATGCCACATGTTGGTGCCAAAAATGCTAAGCTAGAAGAACCGTAGTTTGACCCTGCAGAAGGCAGCTTTAGATGTTCCTAAATCTTGTATTTTTCATTGCTTAGCTAAATTATGGTGGTGATGAGGAAATTGTTTTAATAATAATAATAATAATAACAACAACAACAACAACAACAACAACTGGAACAGTGGCCTCCTGCAAATGCTGCTGTTAAGGCTTTAAAAGAAATACAAGAGATTCTATAGATGGCTCCCTGCATCCCTATCTGTAGTTTGGCGATGAGTGTGAAGTCCTCAGGACGTAATCAGAGCTGATGACTGGTTGACTTGGTTTATTCCACACTTTAACATCAACTGACGTGGAAAGCATAGACACACACACACCTGTATCTGCTCCCTAAAAAAAAAGCTAAACAACTTTGATCTGAACCCCCCAAAAGGGGATAGATCACTGCCAGTTTTTTATTCTGCGAGTGGATCGCAGTCTCTTAGGAGCTGGACGTCCCTGCGCTACACCAATCAAACTTGTTCAGATAAAGGAGGTGATGATTACCTGTGTTTTTTTTATAATTTTATCATAGTATTGCAATAACATTTCATAAGACTCTCATGCCACAAGGTTCTGCATGTTTTGCCGCAACAGCTACCTGTCTGGAATTAGTCACAGCTGTTTCATTTCCACCTCCCAGGATTAAAAAAATATATTGTATGCAAATCAGGAAGCTGAGGCTATTTTACTTACAGCGTTTTTATCCTGCTCTTAGGCCAAAAAAGGCCCCTAAAGCAGCTTACAAATGTCAGCAATAAGACGGTCCCTGCATTCACGCTTATACTAAAAAAAGACACAACACAAAAGGAAAAGGTGTTGGGTAGGAGGAGGAAAAAAGGAAGCTTAAGACACTGGCAATTGACACCACTCACTATTAATGGCACTTTTGGCCCAGTGAAAGGATTGCAAAAGTGCATAGAATGCAGGACAACAGACCCCACTATGCCCTGAGAGAAGGAAAAGGAGGGATGGGGTGGTTTATGTTTAGGAGAAGTCTAAAATTGTAAACCATCTAGGGTGGCTAAGCAAAAAGGCAGGATATAAATGCAATACAATCAATTTATTACTTACAGAACTGGGTGTATCAAGTAAGGTCATGTCTGTGTCAACGGAAATTCTGAAATCGAAATTTAAAACCATGCAACAAAGCAATCATGCAGGAAAACTGAGCTACAGGCAACGTTCAAAGTGTGTCATACTTAAAAAGTCTGCCAGAACAGTAACAAAAATTCCCTCTTGATAGTTGTCGACCACCTCTGGAAAGGAGAGGGAGAAAAGTCATTTGAGGAGGAGAGGACGGGAGAAGACCCCTCTTCCAGGGTCCCAGGCCACTGAGGACTTTCAAAAGTATTTTATTTGGAGCCAGGAGAATTACAGGAGAATTTTGGCAAAACCCTTGTGGTTCTCCAGTAAATATTTTCACCTGCTCAGTGATGCACGTGGACCCTCCAGAGTCTCCCGGCAACTTTCAAGTTTTTATCCCCTCCCTGCATCTCTCCCAGCAGAAAAGGCAAGAGGAACGGGGAGGGGGCGGAGTCAGGGGAGAGGTTTCGCTTTCGCTTTCCAGTCCATCTCTCTCACGCTTCAGATCTACCCAGCAACCGCCGACGCAATCTGCACGCCGTTTTCCCATTGGTGGAATATTTCCGCCGCAGCTCCTCTTCCGGACCCTTCTGCTGGCGGAGCGGCGATTGCTTCGTCCCGATGGGGGTCCTCATCCGTGGGGCCCCCTGGATCCTGTGCGCTGCTGCCCACCTGCTCCTGCTGGACTGCGCTGGTCAGTACCTCCGGGGGCGGGAAGAAAGACCCCCCAAGTCCAAAGATCCCGGGGTTGTGGGTGTGACTTTGCTGGTCACCCAAAGGGGGAAGACGGGGGGGGGGGCTCCCTACCCGAAGTGGAGCCAGATCCCTTGGGAAATACCTGCTTTTCTCAGACTTTTTTTTTTTTTGCATGCAGGGATAGTTTCAGAGGAATTTTTTTTTTTTAAGTACTTTTTATTCAAGTTTTGAAAATACACATGTCTATACAAATATACGCTATACAGATCATCATATCACCCAACTTACAAGCATACATGTAGATATACAAAAGCATACATGTAGATATACAAGCATACATGTAGATATACAAAAAAGAAAGAAAGGAAAAAAAAAGAAAACCTTTGGACTTTAGTTAGTCCTGGACTTCCCTCCACCCTATTGGTAAGTATCAAATAATCCTACATTCACGTATTTTCTCTTAAATTTAAATATTAGTTATTCTCTGTTAGAGTTAATCGAAGCCCACCAGTGTCATCTACAATTTATTTTCAGTATATTTCCAGTATTTACTCCAATTTTTATGAGATATTTGCTCATCTTGGTCTCGTATTCTAGCCGTTAGTCTAGCAAGTTCGGCGTATTTCACCATTTTAACTTGCCAGTCACTTATATTAGGTATAATTTCCGTTTTCCAGTTTTGTGCCAGCATGATTCTTGCGGCTGTGGTGGCGTAGAGGAATATATTCTTATCTTCTTTTTTAATCTCTTTACCCAGCATTCCTAGCAGAAAGGCTTCAGGTTTTTTGGGAAAGGTATATTTAAGAATTTTTTTAAGTTCATTATATATTAGTTCCCAAATTTTTTTCACTTTGTTACATAGCCACCACATGTGGTAGAAATCGCCTTCTGCTTCCCCACATTTCCAACATCGTTTGTTCTTTAACCTATAGATCTTAGCTAATTTCACCGGTGTATGATACTACCTATATATCATCTTCCACATATTTTCCCTCAATGCCATACACGCCGTAAACTTTATATTATTATTCCATAATTCTAACCACCTTTCAAAATCGATGTTATAGCCCACGCCTATCGCCCACTTTGTCATTGCCTCCTTCACCTCCTCATCTTTAGTGTACCACTCCAGTAGTATGTCATATATCCTGGACAGTGCTTTACTCTTTCAGAGGAATTAAGGGACTTGGGGGTCGTATTTGTGGGGCTTATCATCATCTACCTACCAATGCAGCGCTGGTCTCTTCCCTAACGCACAAAGAAGGGAAGGGTCGTCCTCCGACCCGCTCCATACTCATTCACCGTAATGTGTGAAGAGAGGTACTAACAAGGGTGGGTGCGTGATCTGGGTGGCTATGAACTGGGAGTAATTTGCAAAAGCGAGTCCTCCTTTGCTTCAGGAAAGGATTTGCTGTGTCGGCTCCTTGGTCCTCCTAGTGGCCAGGGTTGGAATAGCTCGTGGGAAAGGGAGCTCTGCTGGGAGGGCTGGTTCAAATCTTACCTCTGCCATTCACGAACTGACCAGGTTTACCACACCTGTCAGCCAAACACCCATTCCCAGCACCCTTCTGAGTAATACCCCTCCCCACCCTCTCACTCTGGTGACTTCTGTTTCAGTGTATCTGAAGAAGTGTGCATGCACATGAAAGCTCATAAAGGTAAAGGTAAAGGTACCCCTGCCCGTACGGGCCAGTCTTGACAGACTCTGGGGTTGTGCGCCCATCTCACTTAAGAGGCCAGGGGCCAGCGCTGTCCGGAGACACTTCCGGGTCACGTGGCCAGCGTGACATCGCTGCTCTGGCGAGCCAGAGCCGCACACGGAAACGCCGTTTACCTTCCCGCTGGTAAGCGGTCCCTATTTATCTACTTGCACCCGGAGGTGCTTTCGAACTGCTAGGTTGGCAGGCGCTGGGACCGAGCAGCGGGAGCGCACCCCGCCGCAGGGATTCGAACCGCCGACCTTTCGATCGGCAAGCCCTAGGCGCTGAGGCTTTAACCCACAGCGCCACCTGCGTCCCTATGAAAGCTCATACCAAGAACAAATTTAGTTGGTGGCACTGTGGGTTAAACCACAGAGCCTAGGACTTGCTGATCAGAAGGTTGGCAGTTTGAATCCCTGTGACGGCGTGAGCTCCCATTGCTCGGTCCCATCTCCTGCCAACCTAACAGTTTGAAAGCACGTCAATGTGCAAGTAGATAAATAGGTACCACTCCAGCAGGAAGGTAAATGGCATTTCCGTGTGCTGCTCTGGTTCGCCAGAAGCGGCTTAATCATGCTGGCCACATGACCTGGAAGCTGTACGCTGGCTCCCTCGGCCAATAAAGCGAGATGAGCGCCGCAACCCCAGAGTCAGTCACGACTGGACCTAATGCTCAGGGGTCCCTTTACCTTTACCTAAGGTACTACTGAAAGAATTCCCCCCCAGGTGATGTGAGCTTCAGCACCCGCAGCTCCCTTTCATATTCAAAATTGGGGGTGGCAATACTGACCTGCTGCTCTGCCGGTTGTTGTCAGGCTTAGGAGAATGTCAGATGCTCAGAACGCCTTATTCTGTTGCCCCTTTGCTGTCCTGTCTGTCTGTCAGTGGTTCTCCAGACACAGCTGCCTTTCATCTTTAAAACTGGCAAAACTGACACGAGACAAATAGAAGAAGACGCCTTCGTCCCGGTATGGTTCCCCTTTATCACATAGACAGCCCAACAAGACAGCAGGAAGGATCCGCTGACAGCATACAAATCAATCTGGCTAACCTGATCCAAACACACACACGCACACACATACCCTCACTCACACACAAAAACAAATCTCACCACAGCCAACCAAAGACAACTAACCACACCATAACCTCTCCCACCACCAAGGAAATATAACAAGCGAATAGTAAGAGCACCCACACAAGTGACACTGACACAAAACCCCACACTTATACTTAGTGTATAAGTAGAAGAAGCATTGCCACCCCGCCCCACTCACCATTACCCCTCCCTCTCTTCCCCCTTTTTTTCCTACTCTAACACTGTATACACTAATGTCTCACAACAAATGAAGCTGATCTGTAGAAAACATGACTTGAAAAAAGAGACAATACATCTGTTTTTGTAAATGACAAAATCTTTAATAAAAATACAGTTGTACCTCTTGTTACGTCAGTCTCCGGTTGCGTTTTTTTCAGGATACGAACACGGCAAACCTGGAAGTGTATACTTCTGGGTTTCGCCCCGCACGCATGCGCAGAAGCAGCGCTCTACTTGTGGACTTTTTGGGGTGCGAACGGCACCCCGGAATGGATCAAGTCCATAACTAGAGATACCACTGTATTTTTAAAATAAAACTGGCAAAACATACACACGTTCAGTATCTCTGGGTGCAGCAGTTTGCCACTCCCTCAAGCGCGGGGCACATTTGTGATTGTTCGTCTAGAACAAAACATTTAGGCTGAAGTCCTTGCTTACCTGGGTGTAAGCCCCATTGAACTCAATAGGACTCACTTCTGATAACACAGGGGTTGGCAAGGTTTATCTTGCCTGGGCCAGATCAGCCCCATGGGCCTGATTGCGTGTGTGATTTTCAGCATCTGCGTATGCGCAGGTGTAATTTTTGGTGTCTGCGTCTATGCAGATGCGATTTTCGGCACTGCAGAAGTGAGTCCCTGCACCAGTTTAGCGCAGTGCACTAGCGGGCAGCTCGGTTCAGGGTTGGCTCGTGGGCCAATCAGACGACCTCCACGGGCCACTTCTGGCCCATGGGCCGTATGTTGCTGACCCCTGTGATAACATATGTGCACAGGATGTCATGGTCTTCTGCTTTTAAATTTAAGGAACCGACAGCACCACTTCGAGAGCAGTCTTCCTAGTTTCCTCGCAAGGATGAGGGTCTGTGAAGGTGTTGTTGTTTTTTTTGGTGGAGTGTGGATTCTCCTCTTCAGGATCCCTAACTCTGCCCTTCTTTTGCAGCCTCTTCCTCCCACTCCATGCGCAATTTTTACACTGGGGTGTCAGAGTCCGGCCAGGGGCTGCCCTGGTTCGTTGCCGTGGGCTACTTAGATGACCAGCCCATCTACTACTACGACAGCGATACCCGGAGGGAAGAGCCTGCGGTGCCCTGGATGGAGAAAGTAGAGGAGGATTATCCCAAGTTCTGGGAGAGGCAGACGCAGATCTTGCATGGCTGGGAGCAGACGTTCAGAGCGAACGTGGAGATTGTAAGGAACCTTTACAACCAGAGCAAGGGTGAGTGGAGGGTGCGAGGAATGGCTCTCTGTCCTGCTGAAGCTTCTCCCTCAGATGAAGGCCTCCACTCTGGTACATGGAAGGATAATAATAATAATAATAATAATAATAATAATAATAATAATAAATATTTATACCCTGCCCATCTGGCAGGGCTTCCCAGCCACTCTGGGTGGCTCCCAACAGAATATTAAAAACACAATAAAAGATAAAACATTAAAAACTTTCCTAAACAAGGCTGCCTTCAGATGTCTTCTGAAAGTCAGATAGTTGTTTATTTCCTTGACAAATGATGGAAGGGTGTTTCACGGGGCGGGCGCCACTACCAAGAAGGCCCTCTGCCTGGTTCCCTGTAACCTCACTTCTCGCAATGAGGGAACCGCCAGAAGGCCCTCTGAGCTGGATCTCAGTGTCCAGGCTGAACGATGGGGGTGGAGACGCTTCTTCAGGTATACTGGACCAAGGCCATTTAGGGCTTTCAAGGTCAGCACCAACACTTTGAATTGTGCTTGGAAATGTACTGGGAGCCAGTGTAGGTCTTTCCAGTGTTATATGGTCTCGGAGGCCACTCCCAGTCACCAGTCTAGCTGCCACATTCTGGATTAATTGCAGTTTCTGGGTCACCTTCAAAGGTAGCTCCACGTAGAGCGCATTGCAGTAGTCCAAGCGAGAGATAACTAGAGCATGCACCACTCTGGCAAGACAGTGCGCAGGCAGGTAGGGTCTCAGCTATATGGCTAACTCAGAACAAGCCAGCCCCCAATTTGGCAGCTCTGCTTTTCAGCAGAATCCAAGAATCCTAAAATTGTAGAGCTGGACCCCAAGGGGCATCTGGTCCAAGCCCCTGCGATGCAGGAATCTCAACTAAAGCATCCATGTTAAATGGCCACCCAACCTCCGCTTAAACACTGTGGGAAGGTTTATTTTAGCAGAGTTAAACAACCCCCTTTTTAAGTTTGTGCAGCGATCAGCTTGTTGCTGACTCGTCTGAGTTCTACTAATAAAGATACCTTCCTTATTAAAAATCCCCTCGAATCCCTCTTAAAGAATACACACACAAATCTGATTCATGTTAATATAAAACTATTTTCCTCTCAGATTCATTCAGGTTTACAGAAGTGTACCTGAAGGCAGGCTTAGGTTACATAACAAGCAAATAAACTATACCAGAGGGAAGCTGGTCCTGAGGTGACTGCAACTGAGCCGTTTCAGTCAGTCAGTCAGTTTTATTGCACATAGCCCAAGGCTGCCGCAATGTATGCAGAATCCTTCAACAATTAAAAGAAAATATGCTGGATTAATACAAAAAAACTTAAAACATTTATATTATCAAGACATTACCTATTCTAAACAGAGCTGTACGAATACCTTAATATACAGGTTAAGACATTAAACAATAAAATTTATAGGCCAAAATCGTCACATGGCCACTAATATATTAAAAAATAATGTTAATTAATACAATGTGCAATTATATTCGGAGTTTGGGGATAAAGACTGCAACTGAGCAGTTACCTTTCAAAACTACCAGCAACTGACAAACCGGTTGTCACAGCAACCGGTTAGAACATGGCGGCCGTTAGTCCTCTATCGGAAGGTTGCACTTGACTGCAGCTTTACATTCCACAAAAACCTCCAAAGAAGGAGAGTTCACAACCTCCCAAAGAAGACCGTTCCATGGTCAAACAGCTCTTACTGTCAGAAAGTTCTTCTTGATGTTTAGTCGGAATCTTCTTCCTTGTAACTTGAAGCCATGGGTTCGAGTCCTACCTGGTATTTGAATCATGCCTGGTGCTACCTGCAGGCTTCCACTTTGGCTTCTGTTAACTCTACTTCCTCCGTATCCCTTTTTAAAAATGGATATCTGGTCACTCCTGAGCATATCTTATTGTAAAATGTGGCAGAAATGCTACCAAGGGTCTTTTCCCGGTTTCCTGGTGCATAACATTCTGTGTAGATGCATAGCTCAAATGTCCTCTCTCTACTCTGTCAAAAGAAACAAGGTGGCAAACTTTAAAGGTGCTTAGAACAAGCCCTGGGAGCTAGGATGCCTGCAAATTTTACCCACTTCTGTCAAAACAGTGTTGAAGGTAGAGATGCATGGTGATCGTTCCCATCTAACATGAGTGGGAAATGAAGGAAGTGGGGGGAGCTTCATATAAAGAACTAGTGGTGTAGCATGGGAGGCCACAGGGGTGGTTACCCTGGGGCACAAAATTGTTAGGGGGCACAACATTTCAACACCCGGTGCTGCCTCAATACAGCTGCGTGCTTCCATCTCTGGAACAGTCTCCCTTGTGAGGTTGTGGACTCTGCTTCCTTGGAGATTTTTAAGCAGAGGTTGGCTGGTCACCTGTCATGGATGCTTTAGCTGAGATTCCTGCATTGCAGGGGTTGGACTAGATGACCCTTGGGGGTCCCTTCCAATTCTATGATTCTGCGACTGTTGGAAATGTCTTCTCCATGCAAACCAGGAAGTGACTTCTCCAGACAATGAAACAACTCTTCTTTTCTTATCTCTGAAGCTGCGGTCTCCTGCATGATACAAACACCCATTAGGCAGTTGAATGTGCATGATTATTATTATTATTATCATCATCATCATCATTATAATTACCCCGCCCATCTGACTGGGTTTCCCCAGCCACTCTGGGCGACTCCATCCATTTCCCTCCCTCCCACTGCTCCCTCTGCACAGCCCCGGGCTTTGGTAAACCACGATACACCACTGCAAAGAATGAGCTCTAAGAACATCAGTTCCCTGTGTGTGGCTGGGAGCCCCCAGTGCTATCTCTCAGCATGTCTTTGGATGCCTGGCGTTAAGCTCACTGGCCTCCTGAGCCTCTTTATATTTACAGGGTTTCACACCTGGCAAGCCATGTACGGCTGCGAGCTGAGGCAGGACGGGCACGTAAGTGGGTATTCCCAATTTGGCTACGATGGGAGGGACTTTGTCACCTTCGACAAGGAGACCCTCACCTGGACGGCAGCTGACACAGCAGCCCAGGTGACCAAGAGGAGGTGGGATGCCGACTTGGCTGCCAACCAGCGCAGGAAGCACTTCCTGGAGGAGATTTGCATTGAGTACCTGCGGAAATACCTGAACTACGGGAAGGAGATTCTGCTCAGGACTGGTGAGGGGTGGGGTTTTGGAGGGCTCATTGGGGGGAAGTTGGCCATTTCCTTACAACTTATAGGGTAGCGTTCCTGCCGAATGTCTACCAGATCAAGTTGATGATGGGGATAGGGAATAAATGGGGGTGGGAATGGCTTGTTGTGGGTTTTGGGGGGTGAGGGTAGGACTTGAAATACCTTCCTTCAAGTTAGAGTGAACTGAATCAATTCATCCATTAGGGACCTGGTGACATTTGCCCCTCAGCCCAGAGGTAGCTCACTGGGAAAATCTCAAAACCACAAGTTAGGGATGCGGGTGGCGCTGTGGTCTAAACCACTGAACCTCTTGGGCTTGCCAGTTGGAAGGTCAGCGGTTCGAATCCCTGCAGCGGACTGAGCTCCTGTTGCTCTATCACAGCTCCTGCCCACCTAGCAGTTTGAAAGCACGCCACTGCAAGTAGATAAATAGGTACCGCTATGGCGGGAAGATAAACGGCATTCCCGTGTGCTCTGGCTTCCGTTAAGGTGTCCTGTTGTGCCAGAAGCAGTTTAGTCCTGCTGGCCACATGACCCAGAAAGCTGTCTGTGGACAAACGCTGGCTCCCTCAGCCTGAAAGCAAGATGAGCGCCATAACCTCATGTTCGCCTTTGACTGGACTTAACCGTCCAGGGGTCCTTTACCATTACCTTTAATATTAGAGTCTCTCAAGATGATGATGATGATGATGATTAGAAAATTACACCCCTCCCTCCCAAAACTTCATGTGGAATGCTCTCCCCCGGGCGGTTCGCCTGGCGCCTTCGTTATATATTTTTAGGCGCCAGGTGAAAACATTCCTCTTCAACCAGGCCTTTGGTTGAAGCCCTTTAAACATGTCTGAGGGAAGGGGGTGTTATTGTTTTGTTGTTTTGATTTAATTATTTACTGGTGTTTTACCTTGTATTTTATTCTGTCAACTGCCCTGAGATCTTTTGATGAACGGCAGCATATTATTATTATTATTACAATGGTACCTCGGGTTAAGTACTTAATTTGTTCCAGAGGTCCATTCTTAACCTGAAACTGTTCTTAACCTGAAGCACCACTTTAGCTAATGGGGCCTCCTGTTGCTGCCGCACCACTGGAGCACAATTTCTGTTCTCACCCTGAAGCAAAGTTCTTAACCCGAGGTAATATTTATGGGTTAGCGGAGTCTGTAACCTAAAGCGTATGTAACCCGAGGTACCACTGTATCATCATCATCATCATCATCATTAATAGTATAAGGTGTGACCGGAAAGTTTGGTGAATGGTCATAGAAATCAGACAGCGAGAAATATGCGAACATACAATTGGCATCGCAAACCCACGAAATGCTCACAATTGTGAATGGAGATGAAGCTGTAACTCGAAAGACAGTGTGTGAGAGGTTTAAGCATTTCTGTGAAGGGCAGCGAACCATCGAAGATGACCCTCAGTCTGTCAACAAGCAGAACAGCGGCAAATGTCGACAGAGTTCATGAGCTATTGATGTGGGATCGGCGTTTGTCCGAATGATGGTGGAAGAATCGCATATTCCGCATGAAATTGTTACTGAGGTTACTGAGTCATCCCACTCTCCATATTCTCCCTATCTGGCCCCACCGGATTTCTTTCTTTTTCCAAAACTGAAATGGCACAGATTTTTCACCAATTCACATGTCGAAGTTGCTGTGATGAAGGAACTGAAAGCAGTATGAAAAGAGGACTTTCCCAGAAATTTCT
Organism: Podarcis cretensis; assembly: GCF_951804945.1. Lineage (NCBI taxonomy): Eukaryota > Metazoa > Chordata > Lepidosauria > Squamata > Lacertidae > Podarcis > Podarcis cretensis. Next base: position 121,879,990 of record NC_137171.1, read on the forward strand.
AACAGTTCTCTGAACGTTGTCAATGGTGCGTTGTATTAGAGGGGGGCTACTTTGAAGGCCTGTAAGGCGTGTATGTTCAAATATTTTTCGCTGTCCGATTTCTGTGACCATTCACCGAACTTCCCGGTCACACTCTGTAATAAGAATCCAGAAACAGTTCCAAGACAGAAACGGACTGGAGAAGATGCCAAGGGAGGCTGAGGAATCTGGTTCCTTCAAGGTTCTTCTTAATGTATTCAGGATGCTACAAGTGTGGGATATTGACCCTCTGGGTTAGGATTGAAGGGGACTCTCCCTGATATTACTGCATCCATCCTGCCAGCCACCAGAGACATTCCTGTGTTAACCCCAATGCGGCCCTTTTTGCAGAGGCTCCGGTGGTGAAGGTGACCAGGAAGGCAGACTATGACGGCCTGGAGACCCTCGTTTGCCAAGTCCACGGCTTCTACCCCAAGGAGATTGAGGCCAACTGGGTGAAGGACGGGGAGGTCTGGCAGGAGGGCACCCTCCGAGGATTGGTCGCCCCCAACTCGGACGGGACCTACTATCTCTTCCTCAGCGTCCAGATCGACCCCGAGGAGAGGGAGCGCTTCCGGTGCCGCGTGGAGCATGACAGCCTGGAGAAGCCTCTGGACGTGGCCTGGGAGGAGCCAGGTGGGCTCTTGGAGGGGGGTTTTATCCATTTTATTTATTGAATTTCAAACCCAGAGATGAAGGGCAAGGGAAGCAGCCCAAGACGCCCAACAGCTGCATCACAACATAGATTGGCAATTCCTAGTTGGATCCTTTCTGTACATATGGGAGCAAAACAAGTTACAGTTGTACCTTGGTTCTCAAACACCTTGGTACTCGTCCGTTTTGGCTCCTGAACGACGCAAATCTATAAGTGGGTGTTCTGGTTTGCAAACGTTTTTCCGAAGCCGAATGTTTGATGCGGCTTCCAATTGAGTGCAGGAAGCTCCTGCAGCCAATCGGAAGCCGCGCCTTGGTTTTTGAACATTTTTGGAAGTCAAACAGCACCTGCTGCCTCGCAGGCCTTGAGCTCAAAATATTATGTCAAAGGTAAAAGACTGCCACCATCTTTTTGTCTGTAAATATGTGTGGTTCTGAGTTCACAAAGCATTCATATACACTCTGATTTTTAGGTGTGAATGAAACCTTACTATGGCTTCGCCAATTCTGTGGGGAACTCTTGCACACCTTGCACAGGTGGGGGGTTTTTTTTGGGGGGGGGAATAGAGAGAGAGAAGCACGTTCACCACCTTAAAATCCTTGGAGGAAAAGGTGGTATTATAATTGCAAATAAATAAAACTGAATGTCAGATCTCCATCTTTCTGCCTCTCCCATGAATGGAAAATATTGCTCTGGATTTCCCTAATTTTCCCTAATCTGCTTTTAGCATCCAACATGGGACTTGTTATTGGGTGCATCTTGGTAGCTGTCCTGCTGGCAGCGGCTGGAATTGCTGGGATCTTGGTGTGCATCAGTAAGTAACTTGTGAATGGACTTGCTGGGGATTAGGGACCTAACTCTGTTGTGGGAGAGACTATCCCCTTTTGAAGGAATCCAGGTGACTCCATGGGCTGGTCTTCTCCACTCCCCCCATCCCCTGGTGCTTGGTGTGTTCCTCATTCACCCCTGGAGATTATTAGGCAGGGACCAGAGGAGGCACCTGCCACAAGGTCCTTCCTCCTTGCAGAGAATAAAGCTGGAGGATCTCTACAAGGTTCTTTCCATCCTAACTCTCTGATTCTGTCTCTGCAGAGAAAAGGAAAGACGGATACAGAGCAGCATCAGGTGAGTGACGCCTTCCTCTTTGCATGCTCATTCTAATGCAGGTAAATTCAGGGTGAGAACTGAACGATTAGTTGAGCCATGTGTAAGGATATTTCCTCTGTATTATGTTTATATGAGATGATGATGATGATTACATTTGTGTACTACCCTTCATCCATAGACCTCAGTGCAGTTCGCAACATAAAAATGCAAGATAAAACAATGTGATAAAAACAACACACTCACACACACCAATAAAAAAAACCCTCTCTCCTATCCTTTAACTGTGCATTGCATTGCACTGCGCTGATGTTGCGTGTTACAGTGGTATAGAGATACTTTAATAAATTAAATAATAAATAAAAAGCACAGAAAAAGGCTTGGGACCTGTCTTCCTGAGACTCTCTCCCTTCTTCATCATCATCATCATTTTTAATTTGTATACCGTCTTTCTATCTTACAATACTCAAGGCGGTTTACAAGCTGAAGAAACAAAAAATGTACATCTTATAATAATCTAATGCTATACAAAAATGTGATAATAAAACATAACTTTAAAATAGGCAACCTACATAGCAAGTAACAGTCAACAATCATTAGAATAGCATTAAACAACAACAACAACATGTAAAAGTTAAAGAGAAATCCACTCAACAGTTACAATAAATAATTTCTAAACTATAATCAATAAAACGACGGCAAGCCACAGTACATAAAATACTACAGTACAAATTGAGAAGCAGAGACTGGAGGGTGGAGCAAGGCAGGTGGAAGGAGGCCTTGCTTCATTGTGCCCTGAAAACACATCGGTTAGAAAATGGCAGGATTCAAGGCACCGAGGAGGCAGGCTTGGTTTATTTTTAAATTTTATACTCCCCTTTCCCCCACATCTGAATCTTGAAAGGTCTCGCAGAGCCGGACTGAGTCCTTTAACGGTGGTGTCCTAGGCTGCCGGTGGCCTGTTCTTGTCACTAGCCTAGTTGCAGTATCTCCCCTAGGGCAGAGCAGACCCACATTGCAATAATTTAGATTTGAGGTGACTGGAGGTGTCAGTGCCTGGTCTATAGGGGTCAGGTTTCCCTGCTGTGACCATGAGGCCCTGCTATGTGTGAGGAACCAACTCTCCGAAGGCGAGATCTGAATGCGGGCCTGCAAGGTGGAGAGAGATGCATGTCCCAGAAGGAATCAGTGGACTTTTCCCTCCTGCCAGGTGAGCTCCTCTTACATTGAAGATATCCCTCTCTATCCCCCATGGCTCCCCAAAGGAGAGATCTAAAGGTAAAGGTAAAGGTACCCCTGCCCGTACGGGCCAGTCTTGACAGACTCTGGGGTTGTGCGCCCATCTCACTTAAGAGGCCAGGGGCCAGCGCTGTCCGGAGACACTTCCGCGTCACGTGGCCAGCGTGACATCGCTGCTCTGGCGAGCCAGAGCTGCACACGGAAACGCCGTTTACCTTCCCGCTGGTAAGCGGTCCCTATTTATCTACTTGCACCCGGAGGTGCTTTCGAACTGCTAGGTTGGCAGGCGCTGGGACCGAGCAGCGGGAGCGCACCCCGCCGCAGGGATTCGAACCGCCGACCTTTCGATCGGCAAGCCCTAGGCGCTGAGGCTTTAACCCACAGCGCCACCTGCGTCCCTTAAGGAGAGATCTACTTGCTTCCAAACTGAAGATTTTCCTGTTTAACACCCCCACTGTATACATTGCAGGCGGACTCTACATCTTTCCAGTTGTTTTCCCAGGCCTTGGAAATGCGTTCATTACACTGTAGAGTGGTACCTCGGGTTAAGAACTGAATTCCTTCTGGAGGTCCGTTCTTAATCTGAAGCACCACTTTAGCTAATGGGGCCTCCCGCTGCCGCCGCGTCGCTGCTGCGCAATTTCTGTTCTCATCCTGAAGCAAAGCACTATTTCTGGGTTAGCGGAGTCTGTAACCTGAAGCATCTGTAACCTGAAGCGTCTGTAGCCCGAGGTTCCACTGTATTTTAGTGCCTTAATTCAACGACAACGCTGTTCAGGGTGAAGAATATTATTATTATTGCCACCATGGGCAGCCAATCAGTGCTGTGCACAGCCGGCTGCTCAAATCTAGCACAGCCAGTTCCTGCTGAACTACATCCTGCAGGGAAGGTGGTATAATCATTTTTTATTTGTATGCCGCCTTTACACAGTTAAAAAAGCAATGCTCAAGGCGGCTTACAGCATAACAAGGTTTACATAATTACAAAAGTCATAAATCACATTAAAAAAAAAGCACACAACCAAATGGGAAACAATTTCCACATAAATCAAAATCTAAAACTAAGAATACAGCATTAATATCACAGTTTAAAATGACATAGGCAAAAAATAACAGCAATTTAAACAAAAAACAAAACAAAACAGAGCCCTCTCTGCCCAGCAGCAGGAGCGGTAGCCCTTTACAGAGCCCATCAGGCCCCGCTCTGGGCCAGGTGGTGAGTGGCAGGACTGGGGTCCTCAGGCGCTGAGCAGGGGAGTATGATGAAGGCCGTGCCATATCTGACCTTAAAGGGGACATTCCCAGGGTGCAGAGAGACACTTGCAATGCTGTCTGTCTGTGTAGCATATCAGCAAGTTGCGTGTGTCCCCCTACCCGCCCCCCGCCCCCCCGCTGGGCAATGGTGGACCTGAGATCAGAGGAAATTGCGCTGCCTCCCCCCCCCCCCCGGTGCTTAGTGGTGGGAAGATGCCTGGATTTGGGGCGTCTCTTAATACCCTCCCTCTGCACCTGACTTCTGTTTGTTTCGTTTAGAGCGCAGTGTCTGCCCTATTTGTTTTGAAGATGGAGAAAGTGCTCTGCAAACAAACCCCCCCCCCCCAATCGTGCATACCTGTCTTGTTCTTCCTCTGCAGGTGACCCTGGAGAGGGTGGGGTCATCCCATGCGTGGTCCTCGAGAATGCTGAGCAAGCCTGATCTTGCCTTGTTGTGTGTTATGTACTGAGTTGAATAGGATCCAAACTGCAGCCGTCTGATTGGTCCTAGAACAATAGGATCCAAAATGCAGCAGTCTGATTGGTCCTAGAACAATGCAGCAGTATGATTGGTTGGCAGGAACCACCCAATCATGCTCCAGATAGGATAGAAGTGAATCCACAACCTGATTGGCTTACAGTAGAATTCCAGAATTAGCCAATCATGTGCAGCCCATTGTGTAAACAATGTATATAAAGCAGATACTTTGAGGGGACATTCATTCATTCCTCCACACCACTATGAGCTGAATAAAGTGCATGAAATCACTTTGCGACTCTGAGTATATTTCATCGTGATTCCCCAGCCGGGGCGGACAGGGGAGAGTTGCTTCTGATCCAATGATGATTGCTTGCTGATGTGGTTTTGAGGATTTGCCTCGTATGGCGAGAGTGTCAGTTTGCATTTCTTTGTACAGAAAGAATTGATCTGATGTGTAGAGATCTTTCCTGTTCTGCTTAATCCAAGAGGGTTCTGGAAGGTTTCTTCTCTGTGTGAAAGAAGGATTTTATTTGGGTTATTCCTTCTGAGTACAGCTGGTTTCAGGGATGTGGGTGGTGCTGTGGGTTAAACCACAGAGCCTAGGACTTGCGGATCAGAAGGTTGGCGGTTCGAATCCCTGCGACGGGGTGACCTCCCGTTGCTCGGTCCCAGCTCCTGCCAACCTAGCAGTTTGAAAGCATGTCAAAGTGCAAGTAGATAAATAGGTACCACTCCGGCGGGAAGGTAAACGGCGTTTCCGTGCGCTGCTCTGGTTTCGTCAGAAGCGGCTTAGTCATGCTGGCCACATGACTAATAGTGAGGTCAGAAAAAACCTGGGTTTCATTCTCTATCTCTCTTTCTGGTGTGATGTTTCGTATATAGTGTTAAGGTTTTAGTCTTATTATAAGATCATAGAATCATAGAATCATAGAGTTGGAAGAGACCACAAGGGCCATCGAGTCCAACCCCCTGCCAAGCAGGAAACACCATCAGAGCACTCCTGACATATGGTTGTCAAGCCTCTGCTTAAAGACCTCCAAAGAAGGAGACTCCACCACACTCCTTGGCAGCAAATTCCACTGTCAAACAGCTCTTACTGTCAGGAAGTTCTTCCTAATGTTTAGGGGGAATCTTCTTTCTTGTAGTTTGAAACCATTGCTCCGTGTCCACTTCTCTGGAGCAGCAGAAAACAACCTTTCTCCCTCCTCTATGTGACATCCTTTTATATATTTGAACATGGCTATCATATCACCCCTTAACCTCCTCTTCTCCAGGCTAAACATGCCCAGCTCCCTTAGCCGTTCTTCATAAGGCATCGTTTCCAGGCCTTTGACCATTTTGGTTGCCCTCCTCTGGACACGTTCCAGTTTGTCAGTTCCTTCTTGAACTGTGGTGCCCAGAACTGGACACAGTACTCCAGGTGAGGTCTGACCAGAGCAGAATACAGTGGCACTGTTACTTCCCTTGATCTAGATGCTATACTCCTATTGATGCAGCCCAGAATTGCATTGGCTTTTTTAGCTGCCGCATCACACTGTTGGCTCATGTCAAGTTTGTGGTCAACCAAGACTCCTAGATCCTTTTCACATGTACTGCTCTCAAGCCAGGTGTCACCCATCTTGTATTTGTGCCTCTCATTTTTTTTGCCCAAGTGCAATACTTTACATTTCTCCCTGTTAAAATTCATCTTGTTTGTTTTGGCCCAAGATATTGTTAAGTTTCCATTAAGTCTGCTGCAACTGTATTTCTTATGGACAGTGCCAATCCTGAATGTATTGGATTTATGACCATTATGCTCATTTGCCTTCAGTAGCAGTAAAGCTCTGCTGGATGAAATATCAATTGCCTCTGGTCTATTTTCTGGGAACTCTTCAACGTGTTTAAGTTTTTCCTCCACACACGTGACAGAGAGACCCTCAGAGAGATTGAAGGATATCTTGGGAGTGATGTGGTTTAAAGTTGCCAGACAGACAGCTGCATCTCTGGGACTCCGGAGAAGCAAAGAGAATCAGATCTGTGGAACGAGGGGGGGGGGAGAGGAAAGGCAAGAGTTTGGCCCCCTGAGCTGGGAAGACTCCAGGGCCCTGTCCTGATGAGAAGATGCTGAATGGAGGAGGGACAGAGAGAAGTGGTGGACAAACACCGGAAATCTGGAGAAGGGAGAGCTCTGGAGGCAGGAAATCCTGAAAGGGAGTTTGCTACGAATATGCCAGCCTATCTTTGAGTGTGGGTGGGGAACAACTGCTTTGGGGAGTTGATTTCTGAGACACTGGGGTCATCCACATGTCTGTTGGTGCTGTGATTTCTAGGTCTGAGTCTTTTTTCTTACCCAATGTTTACCCCTGAATTGTAACAACAACAACAACTTATTTATACCCCACCCATCTGGCTGGGTTTCCTCAGCCATTCTGGGCGGCTTACAACAGAATATTGAAAACACAATAAAACATCAAACATTAAATACTTCCCTAAACAGGGCTGCCTTCAGATGTTTTCTAAAATCGGGTAGTTGTTTATTTTCTTGACATCTGATGGGAGGGCATTCTACAGGGCAGGTGCCACCACCGAGAAGGCCCTCTGCCTGGTTCCCTGCAACCAACCTCACTTCTCAGAGTGAGGGAACCACCAGAAGGCCCTCGGAGCGGGACCTCAGTGTCCAGGCTGAATGATGGGGGTGGAGACACTCCTTCAGGTATACTGGGCCGAGGCCGTTGAGGGCTTTAAAGGTCAGCACCAACAAGCATCAGTTGGGCTTTCCACAGATGGATGTTTGTTCTGTTTCAGGGGTAAACAGCGGGTTTTCCAAGAGAAAGTGGTGGGACGAAGAAAAAGGTGTTCACAACTATGCCTAGAAATCACAGCACAGACATGTGGATGAGCCAAAGACCCACAGGGGACCCATCAGTTCTGCCCTATGGGGAGGAGCTAAACTGAGGTGGGGTGTGTGTGTACATGTTTATCGTGGGCAGAAAATTCCTTTTGCACCGCAAGCTGGCAGTATTGTGCTATGACTCCCAGTCTTAAGTCTGGCTGCCAGCTTGTTCCCAGGCTCACTTTAAGGTGCTCACATGAGTGCTTGTCTAAAAGGCTGCCTCCTTCCCTATAGACCCTCCTGGGTATCAAGGCAGTTCTGCTGCCCGAAGAGGAAAAGGGTTAATTGTCCCGACTGGCGTTGCTGGTCCCCTGCCCTTCCAGCAGATGTTCAGCAGACGCCTCTTTGCCTTGGCCTTCTGGGCATCCCTCGAAGGCTGTTTTTGATGCCAAGTTTAATTTATTTTGAGATTAGTCGGTTTTGATTATTTTGCATTGCGTTATTGTATTTGCATGTCTCGTTGTGTGCCACCTGAATATTCTATGTCAGCCATGTCCAACCAGTTGACCCCAATTGACAGGTAGATCGCCCCTGTGATCCCGGCACATCCTGGATCCTGGTCGATCGCAGGAAAGTTATGTCCACACCTGCAGCCCCTGGCGCTAGATCACAGCAGCAGTGAACGTTGTGTAACGCGGTAAGCGAAAGTAATGTTTGCTTTAGCGCTGCATGCGATCGGCAACGCAGCACCTTTTGTTGAGCATTATTTTTCATCCCCTCCCCCCAAAAAAGCTGAACAACTCTGGCCAACCCTCCCCTAAAAAACACACATCCCCCCCCCCCAGTTAATGACTGCCAGTTATTTTATACTGGGAGTAGATCACAGTCTCTTGAGAGTCGGATGTGCCTGTTCTATGTGAATGGGCAGCAAGTACAGTCGTACCTTGGAAGTTGAACACCTTGCAAGACAAACGTTTTGGCTCCTGAACGCCGCAAGCCCAGAAGTGAGTGTTCCGGCTTGCAGACGTTCTTCGTTACCCAAACGTCCGTCGCAGCTTCTGAATGATTGCAGGAACTTCCTGCAGCCAATGGGAAGCCACGCCTTGGTTCCTGAACATTTTCGAAGTCAAACGGACTTCCAGAATGGATTCCTTTTGACTTCTGAGGTACAACTGTACTGTTATAAATAAAAATCTAGAAAGAATAAGCCAGTCGCTGCACAATACCATCTTGCCTTTGTTCTTTTTGCCTTGCCGTCATCTGCATGGACTCCAAATATGTACAGGGCAAGAAAATGAGTAAAAAGTCATTGATATCACAAGTGTGTTGTGCGTTCGTGTTTTGGCTCTTCTGCAACATGTAAATTGAATAAACAAATAAAAATAAACTTGACTTGCTTAAACTGGTCCCTTGAATGATTTCTCGGAAATCACCTGATTTCCTTTTCAGTTGGGAAGAAAGCAGCCGGCAGGGGGCAGCAGAGGATCACAAAAAACAGGAAAGCGAGAAAATATAACTAGGGACTGAGGAGGAATGGGTGAGGGTGTATTTTGACAGAAAGAGAGTGTGAGGGCAGGAATCCACCCTGGAAACACACACACACATATGCAGAGAGATCCATTTGCACTGAAGGGGTCTCCATTTATCAATTTCTGCACAGGCATCAGTCAAATGAAGGGCCTGAGATGCCACTGATATGTCAGTGCTTTGGAAAAGGATTCCTAGCACCAACTTTGCTTCTTTCCCCCCTTTATGAGCCCAATTAAGATGCTGACAAAGCAGATTCCCACACAGAAGTGTGCGCAGGCACGACTGTGAACATGCATGTGTGCATGCGCACGGCGGTGGAGAGCCTCTGTCCCATGGACCACACGGGGCACAGTTTTTCTCTAGCAAAGTTTATTATTGTTAGTGGAGGCTGGTGCACATTGAGACAGATAAGGCAGGAGACAGGGAGGCCAAGAGCTAAAGGCAGGCTGCTGTAAGTAAGAAGGAAGGTAGGTGGGGGCGCAGTGAGGCTGGTGGGGCAGTGCCCCCTTGTCCAAATGGGCCGGCCTCCACTAACGGGAATAAAAAAAAAGAGGGGAGGGGAGAAAATTCATTCGTCGTAGAACTTGGGAATCTCGTCTCCCACGACAACTTCCTCCTTGACACCTTCTTTGGTGATGGTGGCGAGGTAAATGACTCCCCCGCTGGATCCGTCCCGGCACATGGCGAGGGCAATGGCTGAAAGGAGAGGGAAGAGAAAGGAAAAGGGGCGTTGAAATTCAGCTGGTGCTGTAGAAAAAGCTTTGAGGACGGGCATGATATAATAAATTTGTTGTTGTTGTTAGGGCCTATCAGCACTATACATTTAAAACAGTATCAAAGCACTTTAAACAGTCGAGCCTTCCCCCAAAGAAGCCTGGGAACTGTAGTTTGTTAAGGGTGCTGAGTGCTGTTAGGAGACTTCTAGTCCCCTTAAAGGGGACGCAGGTGGCGCTGTGGGTTAAAGCCTCAGCGCCTAGGACTTGCCGATTGAAAGGTCGGCGGTTCGAATCCCTGCGGCGGGGTGCGCTCCCACTGCTCGGTCCCAGCGCCTGCCAACCTAGCAGTTCGAAAGCACCTCCGGGTGCAAGTAGATAAATAGGGACCGCTTACCAGCGGGAAGGTAAACGGCGTTTCCGTGTGCGGCTCTGGCTCGCCAGAGCAGCGATGTCACGCTGGCCACGTGACCCGGAAGTGTCTCCGGACAGCGCTGGCCCCTGGCCTCTTAAGTGAGATGGGCGCACAACCCCAGAGTCTGTCAAGACTGGCCCGTACGGGCAGGGGTACCTTTACCTTTACCTTTAGTCCCCTTAAAGGTCAAGGGACCCCTGACCATTAGGTCCAGTCGTGGCTGACTCTGGGGTTGCGGCGCTCATCTTGCTTTATTGGCCGAGGGAGCCGGCGTACAGCTTCTGGGTCATGTGGCCAGCATGACTAAGCCACTTCTGGCGAACCAGAGCAGCACACGGAAACGCCGTTTACCTTCCCGCCGGAGTGGTACCTATTTATCTACTTGCACTTTGACGTGCTTTCAAACTGCTAGGTTGGCAGGGCAGGGACCGAGCCACGGGAGCTCACCCCGTCGCGGGGATTCAAACCACTGACCTTCTGATCGGCAAGTCCTAGGCTCTGTGGTTTAACCCACAGCGCCACCCGTGTCCCTTGCAGAGCTACAATTCCCAAAGTTCCCTTGGGAAGAACAGGGATTGATTATTAAACAACTCTGGGAATTGTCGCTTTGTGGAGAGAATAAGGGGTCTGGGAACTGCGGTTTGGTAAGGATGCTGAGAGTTGTTAGCTCTCGGTACCCTTACCAAACTATAGTTCCCAGAATTCTTTGGGGGAAGCCATGATATTCTAAAGTGGCATCATAGCACTTTAAATGCCTAGTGCAGACAGGGCCCTGTTGCTTTTTTTAACTTGTATAACTTATTTTAACTTGCATAGCTATAGAAACCACAACCCATTTCTAGGATATACAGTGGTACCTCAGGTTAAGAACTTAATTCGTTCTGGAGGTCCGTTCTTAACCTGAAACTGTTCTTAACCTGAGGTACGACTTTAGCTAATGGGGCCTCCCGCTGCTGCCACGCGATTTCTGTTCTCATCCTGAGGCAAAGTTTTTAACCTTAGGTACTATTTCTGGGTTAGTGGAGTCTGTAACCTGAAGCGTCTGTAACCTGAAGCGTCTGTAACCTGAAGTTTCTGTAACCCGAGTTACCACTGTACTGCTATTTTCTCCAATGGTTAACAACAATTAACTTTGGTTAACAATGGTTCTCCAAACTGCATCTTTCTGAGCTACTTTTCTCCAATTTTTAGTCAAAACCTGCACCTTCTGTAAAGATGGGATTAGACTTTCTAGGAGTCCAGCTTTGTTTCCGCCTCTCCACCCCCAAAAAAGTCCCTGTCACGCCACCACCCTGAAATGGACGCAGCTTAGATGGCTACCGTTCATGGTGAACTGGCGGCATTCCTCCCGGCTCATTCCTGGCTTGTAGGCAGAGTCCACATAGCCGTAAATGTAGGTGCTCCCGGATCCGCCAATCGCAAAAGGTTGTCGGGTCAGCATCCCACCCAGAGTTCCGTACACCTGGAAGGTAGCAGAGAATGAGCGGAGCAGGTGGGGCGCCAGAAACCATCCCTGGCCCATCATTCTCTCTGCTTACCTGCCCGCCTTTCTTGGGGTCCCATCCTGCCACCATCAGGTGAGCCGAAAACTCCTCCTTGTACTTGTAGCTGATGTTTTTCACCAAGGTGGCCGCGGCCAGGACCAGCGGAGGACCCTCCACGTTCAAGCTGTCAGGGAGACAAAAAAAAAAAGATTAGGTAGGTAGGTAGATAGATATAGATAGATAATTTATTACAGTCGAAGACCAGCTTATAAAACACACTTGGGGGTACATTCCCAGAAAGAAAACAAACAGTTAAAACAATGTACAACAATAAATTTATAATTTATAAATGCAATAAACGTATAGACACTTAAAACTTTAAAATAAGCTACTGCAGAGAGATGACCCAGAGTCACCCATGGAAGCGAGTTTGGGGATTTTCTTCATGAACTAGTTTGAGTCAGGGGATGGTCTGTGCCTATAGATCTGTACACAGAATCTGGCGACCATCCGGGTCGTCTTATGATCTTTGCCTAACAGGAAAATGTCAATTTTTTTGCTTTTCTGGGAGGTCAGCGAGCCTCACCAGCAGGGGCGTCAATGGTCTCACTACGTGCCTCTTCGTAAAAGGGACATCTAAAGAACAAGTGCTCTGGGCTTCCTATCTCCCCCAATGAACAGGCGCAAAGTCTCTGAGCATATGGGACTTTTTTAAAGGATCCTTCCAGGCAGAGCCGAGCTTCTGGCGAGTGTGAAAGCCCTTCTTGCATTAGGTAAAAATGAGAGGGATTGGGTCCTGCAACAAAACCACAGCAGTGCAGTGCATTCCTGTTCAGGGTTCTAGCCAGCCAGCCAGCCATGCCCTTTTTCAAGATACTCCATCACATTCCCTCTCCCGCCTGGTTTTCCACAGACACACCTAGCATTCTGTGTCTACTGAGCATGCTCAAACCTCACTGGCCTGTTTTTTGGGGGGGTGTCTTTCCCCCACCCTTCACATTTTCTCCCCTTAAAGCAGCCTTTCTCGACCTGTGGGTCCCCAGATGTTGTTGGACTACAACTCCCATCACCCCTAGCTAGCAAGGCCAGAGCTCTGGGATGATGGGAGTTGTAGTCCAACAACATCTGGGGACCCACAGGTTGAGAATCACTGCTTAAAAGCTGATTTTTTTTCGTATTTCTGCCAAATTTTGGGGGTCCCCTCCACCTCCGCAAACCGGCTGATTCTCTCGTGTGAGAATAAGAGCATTGATCTTGCTATTTCTATATAGGATATGCTCCCCTCACTTTAAAATACACACTGAACGTGAAGAGGCCCTTTCACGTGTACAGTGCTATCTTGGAAGTCGAACGGAATCCGTTCCGGAAGTCAGTTTGACTTCCAAAACATTGGAAAACAAAGGTGTGGCTTCTGATTGGCTGCAGAATATCTCGTAATAGCAACAGCTTTAACGGCTGAGTCTGGAGTCTCCTTTTCTGGGAAATCAGGTGATAACAGAGAAGAGAGAACAGAGACCTCTTCCTGCTTTGGCCACTAGAGGGCGGTTCAGCAGCAACAAACTGCCTTGTTTCTTCCAGAAACCAGGCTGAGTTCACCTAACATCTGGATCAATTGCCAGGTGGCTTAAAGATGGGATTTGCCATCTTGAGGCTTGCAGGTGGTAGTAGGCTAGACCTCAGGGCCAAGACCCTGCCCCACTCATTACCATCTAGAAAGCAGCAGAAAATGGTGAAAATGGAGACCAGGGAGAAGAGTCGGTGGAAGAAGATTGGAAGAAATTTAAAGACTATCTACAGAAACATTGTAAAATTAAGGAATGTTAGAAAGATGTTGGAATGAAGTTACATGGTTTTAGCAGAAATGCTATAAAGATTTAAGTACAATAAATTGTACTTAAACAGGGATGCAGGTAGCGCTGTGGGTTAAAGCCTCAGCGCCTAGGGCTTGCCGATCGAAAGGTCGGCAGTTCGAATCCCTGCGGCGGGGTGCGCTCCCGCTGCTCGGTCCCAGCGCCTGCCAACCTAGCAGTTCAAAAGCACCTCCGGGTGCAAGTAGATAAATAGGGACCGCTTACCAGCGGGAAGGTAAACGGCGTTTCCGTGTGCGGCTCTGGCTCTGGCCAGAGCAGCGATGTCACGCTGGCCACGTGACCCGGAAGTGTCTCCGGACAGCGCTGGCCCCCGGCCTCTTAAGTGAGATGGGCGCACAACCCCAGAGTCTGTCAAGACTGGCCCGTACGGGCAGGGGTACCTTTACCTTTACCTTACAATAAATTGTAAAGGGATTAAAGGGAAATCAAGGTTAGAACCTGTTAAGATAAATTATAGGACAAAGAATTGAGGAAGATGGAAAGGATTTGCTGAAACAACTAATTGAAGTGGGATACAAAAAAAAGAGAGGTGCGAGGAAGTCGCTGAAACAAGTTAAGGAAAGATAATAACATTGAAAGTATTGAATGTGTTTTTAATTGTTTTTTTTATTTGTTATATTTATATAGTGTTTTTGTTTTGTGCTGTATTGTATTGTTTTGTTGTGTTTGATTCTTTTCTTTTTTTCTTTTTGTAATTTTCAAACCCTTAATAAATATCATTTTTAAAAAAATGAAAATGGTGAAAATGGCAAAATTGGGGGGGGGGGGCAAATCACTGAGGCTGGTCACCACAGCATCCTCCCTTTATTCTTATTTTTTAAAACATGTTTATAGCCACATGAGTCCAGATGCTCATTTTCTTTATACAGTGGTACCTCAGGTTAAGTACTTAATTCGTTCCAGAGGTCTGTTCTTAACCTGAAACTGTTCTTAACCTGAAGCACCACTTTAGCTAATGGGGCCTCCCGCTGCCACTGCAGCGCGATTTCTGTTCTCATCCTGAAGCAAAGTTCTTAACCTGAGGTGCTATTTCTGAGTTAGCGGAGTCTGTAACCTGAAGCGTACGTAACCTGAAGCATATGTAACCTGAGGTACCACTGTATTTTTTCCCTTAAAAATATATATTACTCTCTCTTTTTTTTTACAACAAAATTATACTTGTGTCCAAGCAAAGGTGCTGAGCACAAGGAAAACAGAAGGAAACTCCGTTTTATTCCTGTATAGTCATACCTCAGGTTGAAGTTGCTTCAGGTTGAGCGCTTTCAGGTTGTGCTCCGCGGCGACCCGGAAGTAACGGAACACGTTACTTCCGGATTTCACCCCTCGCGCATGCACAGACGCTCAAAATGACATCACGCGCATGTGTGGAAGCGGCGAATCGTGACACGCGCACATGCGCACACGCGGGTTGCGTTTACTTCAGGATGTGAACCGGGCTCTGGAATGGATCCTATTCATATCCAGAGGTGTCACTGCAGTAGTTATGGGGCTGCACTTTAAAATGAGAAACTGTACATGCTCAGAGTATTTATTTCTTTTAAAAAATAGGAGTAGCCGATTTTCTTTGCCATTTACTCTAGGTTGGAGAAACTTTCTGGCCGGGGAGACCAGATCTTTATTAGACCCCCGTCTCTGACAGCCAACTGTGACAGGTGGGCTGGGTGGACAACGCTCCTGTCAATCATATGATTGACAAGTGGGTAGTTCCACCCACCTGTCATAGAATCATAGTTACATGAAGATCATCGAGTCTAACCCAACCCAGGAATCTTTTGCCCAGTGTGTATCTCGAACCCACAGCACTGAGATTAAGAGTCCCATGCTCTGCCAAAACTGCTGTTAAAATGGAACGTCCCCTCTCTTGTTTTTGCAGTGGTTTCCCTGAAATTCACCCGAGCTAAGGTGACGCTTGGCCACTGTGTAGGGCCCTCTGGAGATGGCACCTGTGGCTGGCAGCCTGCCCCCTCCCTCACCTGAGAAGCTGCCACTAGTGCTCACCTGTGCAGCTCTAGTTGGTAGTTCACCATGTCGGCAATGGCCTGGGCATCCGCTGCCGAGCCAGAGAGGGCACAATAAATTCGGCTGTGCAGCCGCTCCAGTTTGTTGAAGACGCAGTTCACCACGGACTGCCTGGGAGGAGATGTCAAAAGCACAGGGTGAAAGGAGAGGCAGACATTACAGTGGCAACAAACAACATTCCCACAGAAAAGGAATCCCACAAATATTTCAACAGAGGAAATCAGAGGTGGGCATTTTGGCTCTCATGCACTGCTTGGCACACTTGTTCCAGCAACTGAGAGCTGCAAACAGAGAACTTTGGAAGCCAGCCATTTAACTGGGCAAGCAGCTAGTCCTGTGGAAGGTGGATTTCCATCACGCATTCAAGGAGGCCTTGTTTGGACAAAGAGATATGGATCTCGGAGGAAGGAAACTCCCTCCCAGAAAACTAGCCTCGGAGATGTTACACTGCCCTGCGATTCCCCACCATCAGGTGGAGAGGCCAGACATTAGACAGGTGTACACAAACTCACAAACAACCCCCTTTCTCAAACGCACAGCACTCACCCTGCAGATACTCTGGAGTCAGATCCAATCACAACCCCTCCATCAAACTCCACGGCCATGATGGTTGTCTGCGGAAGGGGAAAGAAGGGGGAGTTTTTTTGTTTTTTAAAAATGTATTTAATCATTTTTTAATACAAACAACAACCGCAAAAGACACAGACAACAAAAACCATAGTAACACTAATAACACAATTTATATTATACTAATATACCTATGACTACACCTTTTTAACAATATTTCCCCACCTCTCTCTCCTCCCCCTACTTCCCACCACTGTCTGCCTTATCACACAAATATCCCCTCCAGATTTCTTCACATTTATCCATTCTTAATTTACATCAACATGCAATTCGTTCGTATGTAGCTAGTCTGTCCATATTATCAATCCATGTGCTCAGTGGAATCTTTTTGTGGATCTTCCAGTTCATCAAAACACGTTTTTTTGCTTCTAATATGGCATGGAACATCCATTTTTTTTGACCCCTTGTAATCTCCCACGTTTCCAGAATATAATTTAGAATTAAATTCAATTCCCCTAAATTCCCCTCTGGCACTGATAATTTTAGACAATCAGTGCAATCAGTGAGACAGCTGGATTCTAAATGGAGCAAGGTTATTATTATTAGTATTATTATTATTAGGCTACTGTAGAGAAGAGAGGATAAAATACCGCTGGTTCTTGTTTCCAGCATTTGCTCCAAACATACATTTAAAGAAGATTGGAAAATGTTTATTGAATATATGGGAAATAACTGTGTACAGCTGAAAACGCTGGTAGCGTTAAGTGAGAGCTGGACCATAAAGAAGGCTGATTGCCGAATAATTGATGCTTTTGAATTGTGGTGCCGGAGGAGACTCTTGAGAGTCCCATGGACTGCAAGAAGATCAAACCTCTCCATTCTGAAGGAAATCAGCCCTGAGTGCTCACTGGAAGGACAGATTGTGAAGCTGAGGCTCCAGTACTTTGGCCACCTCATGAGAAGAGAAGACGCCCTGGAGAAGACCCTGATGTTGGGAAAGATGGAGGGCACAAGGAGAAGGGGGCGACAGAGGACGAGATAGTTGGACAGTGTTATCGAAGCTACAAACATGAGTCTGACCAAACTGCGTGAGGCAGTGGAAGACAGGAGTGCCTGGTGTGCTCTGGTCCATGGGGTCACGAAGAGTCAGTCACGACTAAACGACTAAACAACAACAACAAAGCGTTAAGATAAATTCAACAGTGTAAGTAAGTTTCAGTGGATGCAATAATGGAATACTGAATGGTATAGTTTTTGTAAAAGATGCAGGGATTTATGATATGTAAAATGAACCATGGAAAGAGAAGAAGGGAAGTCTAGAGATATTTTAAGGTTGTAAAATGCGTATTTAAAACTGTAAAACAGAAAATTTAATAAAAATTATATATAAGAATAAGAATAAATTGGCTGGCTTTAAATCTAAAGAGGAACCCGGGCTTTGCAATCTTGCAGCAGCGAAGATGCGAGTCATAAGACATAGCTATGTGCTACCAGGGATCATTTATTGTCTTCCTCTCTTTGGGGCCTATTAACAGATCCATTTTGCAGGGGTATAAAGGTAAAGGGACCCCTGACCATTAGGTCCAGTCGCGGATGACTCGGGAGTTGCGGCGCTCATCTCACTTTACTGGCCGAGGGAGCCGGTGTACAGCTTCCGGGTCATGTGGCCAGCATGACTAAGCCACTTCTGGCAAACCAGAGCAGCACACGGAAACGCCATTTACCTTCCCGCCGGAGCGGTTCCTATTTATCTACTTGCACTTTGACGTGCTTTCGAACTGCTAGGTGGGCAGGAGCAGGGACTGAGCAACATAGGCTCACCCTGTTGCGGGGATTCGAACTGCGGACCTTCTGATCGGCAAGCCCTAGGCTCTGCAGTTTAACCCACAGCTCCACCTGCGTCCCTATTAAACTGCATACTTCTTGCTTATCTGTCTTATAGAGCAAAATCCGTTGGCGGGCACATCCGCACAGAAGACTGCCAACTTTAGTCCCGATTGCTTCTGTTTTGTACGAAAGTGTTTCGCCGGTTGTATCTGTTGCTACAATATTTCTTATGTAAAAGGCAGATGATATTAACCTCCTGTGCGTCTGGTCAGGCATATCCCATTGAGTTCAATGGGACTTACTCTCAGGTAGACCTCCATGTATGGGGTACAACCCAAATGCATATATCTCTGTGCAACAATGTCGGGAAGGGGTGGAGCTATTGGCTGTGTTTAAATTGCGGGGCTGCTTCACCAACCAAATCGGAACAGCTTATGCAAAATAATAAATATGAATAATATGAATTTGAATTAACTGATACAGATCATAGAATCCAGGGGGAATATTATCTGTTCACTGCACACAGCTCTGGGCTGATTCACTTTGATCTCAGCTGCTTTTCATCCATTTGGGGAATGTGCGTTACTGTCCAGTGCAGGCATAGGCAAACTATGGTCCTCCAGATGTTTTGGGACTACAATTCCCACCATCCCTGACCACTGGTCCTGTTAGCTAGGGATCATGGGAGTTGTAGTAATAGTGCCACTGTATTCTGCTCTGGTCAGACCTCACCTGGAGTACTGTGTCCAGTTCTGGGCACCACAGTTCAAGAAGGACACTGACAAACTGGAACGTGTCCAGAGGAGGGCAACCAAAATGGTCAAAGGCCTGGAAACGATGCCTTATGAGGAATGGCTAAGGGAGCTGGGCATGTTTAGCCTGGAGAAGAGGAGGTTAAGGGGGGATATGATAGCCATGTTCAAATATATCAAAGGATGTCACATAGAGGAGGGAGAAAGGTTGTTTTCTGCTGCTCCAGAGAAGCGGACACGGAGCAATGGTTCCAAACTACAAGAAAAAAGATTCCACCTAAACATTAGGAAGAACTTCCTGACAGTAAGAGCTGTTCGACAGTGGAATTTGCTGCCCAGGAGTGTGGTGGAGTCTCCTTCTTTGGAGGTCTTTAAGCAGAGGCTTGACAACCATATGTCAGGAGGGCTCTGATGGTGTTTCCTGCTTGGCAGGGGGTTGGACTCGATGGCCCTTGTGGTCTCTTCCAACTCTAGGATTCTATGATTCTAACAGATAAGTCATTTAATGTTGGGGAAACCTTTCTCCCTGCCTCAGTTTCTCCTCTGTAAAATACAAACAGCTGTGCCTATTCCTTCCTCAGAGGTTTTCAAGCAGAGGTTGCAAGGCCATGTGTCATGAATGCTTAACTGAGTTCCCTGGGGTCTACAAATTCCATGTTTCTGCGATTCTATTACTATTCTGTAGGGGATATGGGAAGAGGAAGAATGATGTACCTCGACAGGCGAATATGCCAATAGGATTAGAGGGGGAGGAGCCTCACTCTGAAAACAATTCCTGCCTTGCAAGAACCCACCAATTTAGTAAAATAGTATGGGCAAAAAATTAAAAAAAAATTTAAAATAGTGTGGGCGAGATCCGTGACTGTTGGTGGTGCAAAACTGCCCTCCTGCCTCCGTTTTTCCTAACATGAAACGGGTGAATGTACCTTAAGCCCCCTCCCCGATTTCGCTCTCCCCCTACCCATCTATCCAGCCCCCTATTTGGGGGGAGCGACCCTCCCCCCAAAAATTGTTCAGGGGCATTTGGATTCCTGCGAATCCTAGGCAAACCCCACTCCCCACGCAAACTGGACACACGCAGAGATACTCACGCCGATGCTTATCTTCTGCGGCCCGCGGTGGTCCATGGTGGCCCCCGACCCGGAGCGCTGCAGCTTCTTCCGCGGGAACCGACCGAGAACGAAAGTGACAGGGGACGCTGTCGCCTGCAGAGCCGCTCGCGGCCGCCAGAGGGCGCCCCTCCTCGCGTTAAAGTTTAACCTGCGAGGGAGTCGCCGTCCGGCTCTGAATGGGGCGCAGTGGGGCGATGGCCAAGGCCGCCTTTGCTGCCCCTTGGGGGGGCGCTGGGTCTTCAGGCATCCCAAGCCGCTTCCCCAGCGCTCAGGTTACCGGCAGCCAGGTCTCCGGAGCGTGCTGGACACTTGATCCTCCGGGGATCCGCTCCAGAACCTGTTGCCAATGCCGAGGCTCACATTTCTAAATGAATGAATGAATGAATGAACGCGCGTTAACCCTCCGGCATAGGGAAGAATCGCGATGGCGAGAGTGGTCCAGAGCATGTGCATGTACAAGGCCTTCCTCGCACAGATCGAGGCTACGGGGCGGGGCAGATAGGGGGATTCGCACGTGCAAGGGACGCCCTGCACGCTGATGGTGAGAGAAGGCGAGAGAGATCGCTGAGCATTGGGGTTGGACTACAGGACCTTTGGGGTGCCCTACGAGCTCCACGATTCCCCGGTGCTCAGTCGACGTCTCTGCTGCATCCGCGGCGCCGCCCGTGTGCCCAGGCGGGTGTACAAACGCACCTCCCTGAAATTCTGTGCAAGAAGCACGTGTGGACGGGCGGACACGCGTGTTTCTTTTTTCAAAATGGCAATAAATCGAAAAGTGGGATGTGAATGCCCTAGCCAGATGCAGAGCGTGTGTTTTCACCCCTAGGAAACTCCCTCCTACTTTTTCCTGCTGCCTGACATAATCCAACTGGTGAAGCTTGCCCGTTGCATCTCCGCGCATCTAAGTAGGAAAAGCTTCACCGGTTGAATCGCCGCCTGCCCTGCAGACATAATTTATCCTGCCAGAGACACAAAGCCATTTGCAACTCCCTTCCCCCTCCAGTCTTTACTAGCGGGCCGTTTCCTTCTCGTCCTCTAGCCCTTCCCACTTCTGAGATATTTCTGAACCAGCAAACTACTTTCGTTTTCCGCTTCCCAGAAACGGCCGCGCTTCCCCGAAGATCCGGGCTCGTCGGAGGGGCTTTCCAGAGAAGAGAGGCGCGGCTGACGGAAGGCTGCAAACCTCTCTCTCCCCTTTTGACTCCAGTTCCACTTTTAGCTCCCAGGATCTACAAAAGATCCTGTTCCTTTTAAAAACCCTTTTTTATTCCCTCGCGCAAAGAGGGCCGCCAGAGGGCGCGCCGTCGCCCTTCCTTTTAATCTCTTTTAGCGACGCCGATTTGCAGCAGAAAGAAACTTTCCGGCTGGATCGAGCGGATCTGCTCCGTCCTCCGTTGGAAACGGAGAACTGGGGTGCGCGGCTGCAGATTTGCTGCGCGTTGCGGCGGCGGCGGCTGCTTCTTCCTTGGGCTGCTTTTTCCTTGGGAAGGGAGTTGCAAGTGCTTTCCCCCCAGATGAGATCTTTGGCCTGATCCGGATTCTTGATTGCTTTCTTTTTCAGTGGGGCTTTCCAGATCCGCGCTTTGCCGGCCTCTCCTCCGAAGGCAGCTGCTCCTCTCTGTGTGTCTCTCTCTCTCTAGGATCCTGCCAGCTGCAGAGAAGATGAAGCCCTCCTGGGTGCCCTGGGTCTGGATCCCCCCAGTGGTGCTCCTGGACTTCTTCACCCTCCGCCTGGCCTGGCATCTGCTGAGACTGCCCTGGTGGAGCCCCCTGGTGGCCTCCTGGGCCGCTGCCCTGGCGCGGTGCCTGCTGCTGACCCTCTCGGCTTGTGCCGCCACCTGCTGTGTGGGTCCTGGGGTCCAAGACAGCCTCTTGCCTGCAGCGCTCCTCCTCAGCTTCCTGGTCCCCTGCTACACAACCCTGCAATACCTGTTTCTGTCTGAAGGGGTCGCTCTAGAGCTGGCACACAGCTGGGCCCGGGCAGATGTCTTTGCCCTCAGCTATGTTGTTGTGGGGGCATCGGCCCTGTTGTGGCACCACCTCGCCCCCCACGGGAAGGGGGAGGTGGAGACGAAATCTTCTGCATCCTTTTGGCGCCTTGTCGCCTCCATGAGGCCAGATGTGCTGAGGTTCGTAGCCATCGCTGTGCTGCTGGTGGTCTCATCCTTGGGTAAGTGAGTGGGGGGTGGGGGTGGGGGTCCCAAACCTACCCCCTAGCTTCATTCTAGCCCCCTTCCCAGCTCTATCTCTGGTACAGAGTTTTACTTGTAATAATAATATTTATTATTATTATTATTATTATTATTATTATTATTTTATATTATTATGTTGTTATGTTATTATATTATTATATTATTATATTATTTTCGCCCATCTGGACAGGTCTCCCCAGCCACTCTGGGCATCTCCCAACAGAATACAGTGGTGCCCCGCAAGACGAATGCCTCGCAAGACGAAAAACCCGCTAGACGAAAGGGTTTTCCGTTTTGGAGGCGCTTCGCAAAACGAATTTCCCTATGGGCTTGCTTCGCAAGACGAAAATGTCTTGCGAGTTCCTGGGGGTTTCCCCCCCTTTTCCCCCTTTTCCTAAGCCGCTAAGCCGCTTATCAGCTGATCGGCTGATAAGCCGCTTAACAGCTGATCCGCTAAAAGCCGCTAAACCGCTAATAGCGCTAATCCGCTAAGCTGTCAATGGGCTTGCTTCGCAAGACAAAAAAACCGCTATACGAAGAGCCTCACGGAACGGATCCTTTTCGTATTGTGAGGCACCACTGTATTATTAATAATAAAAAAGCGACAAAACTTCAAACATGAGAAACTTCACTAAACAGGGCTGCCTTCAGATGTTTTCAAAAAGTAAGAATTACCCCTCTGGGTCCATCTCTCTCTGCATCTTGAGGGTGTCTGTGCAGCGAGATGAGTGGTTTGCTTGTGGGAAGGCACCCAGAAACCTGGCATCCTCTTTGTATTCCTCCAGCCTTTTTCTTTGGGAAAGTTATGTATGCTCCTGATCCTCCCAGCATCTTGTAGCAATGAGTCCCACAGGTTAATTGTTGTCTAGCGCATGTGTGGAGGAATGCTGGTAGGTGTTCGTCTGACCTGCTGCCAGCTGGTTTCAATTTATTGGTTGTTTTCACCCAACACCATCTGCAACGAATGCAAATTTCAGCCAAGTTTCAGTATTCGCCGCCGCCTTTGATTTGAGGCCTGGGTGCAATTTCCTTGCAGCTTCAGGACTAGATTAATTTTGGTGCATAATAACAGAGACATTGCTGGGCTGGGCAGGGGTGGCAACTTGAATAAAATATTGTGGGGGCCCAGGTAAGCCCCTGCCCACATCACATGACGCAGTGCGCGCACACCGATTGAATGGCAATGCCTATCAGCTTTTTCTCAAATATTTTATTTTGGGGGACTGAAGCCCCCAGGGTCCCTAGGAATTGGTTCCTATGAGCAGGCCGGAATATACAGAGGGCTCCGGGTTGGCAAACACTGAGCTGTAGCCTAAGAAAGGGGGATAAGCTTGCTACGCCCCACTTCTCACCCCGAAACTGAAGCCTCCAGCTCCTAGAATCATAGAATCCTAGAGCTGGAAGAGACCACAAGGGCCATCGAGTCCAACCCCCTGCCAAGCAGGAAACACCATCAGAGCACTCCTGACATATGGTTGTCAAGCCTCTGCTTAAAGACCTCCAAAGAAGGAGACTCCACCACACTCCTTGGCAGCAAATTCCACTGTCAAACAGCTCTTACTGTCAGGAAGTTCTTCCTAATGATTAGGTGGAATCTTCTTTCTTGTAGTTTGGAACCATTGCTCCGTGTCCGCTTCTCTGGAGCAGCAGAAAACAACCTTTCTCCCTCCTGTTACCCCCACCTCCACCCCATGCCTACCATTTTGTCCCTGGGTTGCCTGAGTCCTGAGGGTCTCCCCCCCCCCCTTTGTGTGTCGTAGGGGAGATGGCGATCCCATACTACACGGGGCACGTGACCGACTGGATCACCGGTGAGGCCGACCCCTCTGCCTTCGAGAGAGCTCTCTGGGTGATGTCTGCCCTCACCGTTGGCAGGTACGGAGCAGGTGGAGAAGTTTTAGGAAGGTTTTTGGGGTGGGAGAAAGGGGGGGTGTTAGAAGGCAGAGGCCCACCCTCCCTTTCTGACCTCTCCCTCTCTCTCTCAGCGCTCTGGCTGAGTTCCTGTGCGACTATCTCTACAACACCACCATGAACCACTTCCACACTCGCTTCCAGAGCAACGTCTTCAGAGCTGTCCTGCGACAGGAAGTCGGCTTCTTCCACGCTAACAAGACAGGTAAAACCAGAATCAGCACCGAATGGGACTTGTCTTTAAGTTTAGGTACTCTTTTATTTTCTGGATGATTATTGCATCATTTTTTTCCAGATTGCTGCCTCGTGCTAATTTGTATCGTTCCCCCCAAAAGCCATTTTAAAGCTCTTCTGGAGTTTTAAATCGCCGTATTTTTCGCTCCATAAGATGCACCTTTTTTCTTCCTAAAAAGTAAGGGGAAATGTCTGTGTGTCCTATGGAGCGAATGCGTGGTCCCTGGAGCTGAATTGCCCAGGGGCGAAAAGCAGATTATGCTTTTTTTGGAGGGGGGAGGAGGGAAGTGGGTGTTGAAACAAAGCAAACACGTGGTTACAAAGCATGGATCCTCAGGATTTTTGCATTGGGTCACTCCAAATTCACCGTCAAATCACATATCATGTCTGTGGCCACAGCATGAACCACAAAAATCATACACCCACTGTTTTGTTCAGAATATTGTTTTTCTTGTTTTCCTACTCTGAAAACTAGGTGCGTTCTATGGTCAGGTGCGTCTTATGGAGCGAAAAATACAGAGAAATTTGTTTATTGCTTATATATGCCACCTTTTCCTCCAAGGAGCTCGAAGGCGGCACACGTGGTTCTTCCCCATTTAATCCCCCCACAACTGCCCTGCGACGTAGGCCGGGCTGAGAGGCAGTGACAGACCCAAGGCTTCAGGGCCCAGTGGGGACTTGAACCCTGGTTCCTTTTATTTTACGGCTGTGTCGACATCGTCGGCTTAAAATGCAGTTAGGTTGTCCTTTTTCTCAATTTGGATTGAAGCTGGCGGGGTTTTAGGGGTGGGGGGAACCCATCAAAATGTAGCATTTCCAAAGAAACAACAAGGTACTTATTTGGTGGCCCAAATCACGTGTAGTCTGCTTCCCAAACCACCAGCGTTTGCTGCTACATCGTTCCATCCTTATTTCAGATATTGTGATATATTGATACGTTGTGATGTTTAGCTGGTGATATATCACGACATTGAAATCCGGATATCACCCTACCCCTAGAGCACAGTGGAAGTAGAGTTAAATGGGCGATTGCAAATCGCCTTCAGGCTTATGTGAAAGGTGGTTTGTAAATTGTAACAAATAAATATATTTTTTAAAAACAAAAAAACAAAAACCACTTCCTCTGAAATGCACTCTCTGCCCCCAAATCCTGATGATGGCAGTGCTGGCCTCAAGGATCTAACCCCCCACAGGGGGGGGGGATTTGATTTTTAAGGGGGGCAATTTGAGAATGTTTAGACCAAGTTAAAGGCCTTTTAGGCTTCCCCCACGTGAATAGGAGTTTACTTTTTTAAAAATAAGGATTATATGTCAGTGGGGGGAGGGCGGCGGCATCAGGATTTTAGAGATGCTTAGGTGGGGCACAGCCAAAAAAAGGTTGGGAACCACTGATCTAACCCAACATAATTCAACACAGATCCTTATTTATTTACGTGCTCATCCAAACAACACACGTTTTCCTCAAAAGCTAAAAACCAGGAGTGGATTTCAGCTGCTCTGGTTGGTTTGGAAAGTTTTCACATTCCTGGAAATGCAGAGTTGTTCCGCCTGGCCTTTGGCTTGGAATCTACTTGATCCCCTTCCCCTCCATCCTTTTTCCTTTCTCCTCCTGTGATGGAACTCCTATTTGGGGACTTCCCTAGCTTTTTTTCTGGCCCATGTAGGACCAGCCTGGATAGTTGGCCTTGGTGAAGATTTGACCTTTTCATCCCCAAAAAGTTTTTGATTTGAGTTTCTACTGAAATGAGGCTGCATTTTAAGTTTAAGGTTGTATTTGAACATTGTTTCTAAGTTATATTTTAATCAATTGTTTTGTGCCTGGTGTTAGCCACCCTGAGGCCGGTCTTGGCTGGGGAGGGCGGAGTATAAATAAAATTTATTATTATTATTATTATTATTATTATTATTATTGGGGATAGAAGACATTTTATTTGGAATGATCCCCCCACCCGGTTTTCCTTGCATATTTTATACAGCTGTTGGGTCATCTTCGCTTACCTTGAACCTTGCCCAGATATTTCCTCTGCTGTGCCATCATCCTTGACCTCCTTCCTTACAGGGGACATCACTTCCCGGGTGACGACTGACACGGACACCATGAGCGAGGCTCTCAGCAGCGACCTCAGCCTGCTGATGTGGTACCTGATGCGAGGGATCTTCCTCTACGCTATGATGCTATGGCTGTCGGTGCCCTTGACCCTCTTCGTCACGGTGGCCCTGCCCTTCATCCTGCTGGCGCCAAAGCTCTCTGGGAAATTTCACAAGGTACCCAAATAACCAGTGCCATGCAGGGTCCTGCTGGGAGTCATTCGAACTCGGTACCATCTCTCTTTCTCTCAACAAGAGCCCTCTCTGGCTGTTGTTCCCCAATAACTGGTATTCAGTAGTAATGGGCAGATCCACATTGTATAGAAAACTCCCCTCAAATAATCCTGGGAACTGTAGTTTGTTGAAGGTGCTGGGAATTGTAGCTCTGTGAGGTGAGAGCTGTACTTTTTTGGTTTTATATCTTGATTTTATTCTGTGAACCAGTGGCGTAGTGTGGGGGGTGCAGGGGGGGCCGGCCGCACCAGGCGCAACATCTGGGGGTTAGGGGTAGGGTTAGGGGGCGCAAATCCACGGGTTAGGGGGTGCAAATTACTTGCCTTGCCCCGGGTGCTGACAACCCACGCTACGCCACTGCTGTGAACCGCCCTGAGACCCCCAGGTATAGGGCGGTATATAAATTCTAATAATAATAATTAATAATACTCTCAGGATTCTTTGTGCTTTTGGTGTGGCTCTTCCTTTAGACTGCCCCTAAAAAGGAGGGAGAGTGACTCTCCCAACTAAGATCAACTGAAGTAAATGTGACTGCCACTTAAGCAGCGGTTTCTGTGCTCCAATTTCCCTGCTTCTTCCCCCTACTGAAACTTGTCGGTTTTAGGAGAAATGGCCGTCTCTGAAAAAAGGACACAAGGAATATTTGGTGTTGCGTTGGAGGGGATGCGAGGAAAAAGGGAATTATGTCCCACATGTGGTAGAATATAGCTACCCCCAAGTGTGTTTTATAAGCTGGTCTCCGACCGTATTAAAGTATCTATCTAGCTATTAATGATAAATTAACATGTGCCATTAAGGTAAGACAGGGAATATGCAGGAGAAATGCTTCTGAGGAGATATGGAAGGTGCTTGTAGAATTTGTACTGTTTAAACGGAAAGGGGTCAAACCATCGCAAGAGGTGTTGAAATTTTTGGAGGTTAGATAGTTACAATGGAATGGTCTTGGGGGTGGAGTGCTCATTTTTATTCTTATTTATTTAGGATTATTAAGGTAAAGGTAAAGGGACCCCTCACCATTAGGTCCAGTCGTGGCCTACTCTGGGGTTGCAATGCTCATCTCGCTTTACTGGCCGAGGGAGCCGACGTATAGCTTCCAGGTCACGTGACCAGCATGACTAAGCCACTTCTGGCGAACCAGAGCAGCGCACGGAAACACCGTTTACCTGCCCACTGGAGTGGTACCTATTTATCTACTTGCACTTTGATGTGCTTTCGAACTGCTAGGTTGGCAGGAGCAGGGACTGAGCAACAGGAGCTCACCCCGTAATGGGAATTTGAACCGCTGACCTTCTGATCGGCAAATCCTAAGCTCTGTGGTTTAAGCCACAGCGCCACCCGCGTCCCTAGTTAGGATTATTACTTTGTGATAGATAGATAGATAGATAGATAGATAGATAGATAGATAGATAAAGGTAAAGGTACCCCTGCCCGTACGGGCCAGTCTTGACAGACTCTGGGGTTGTGCGCCCATCTCACTTAAGAGGCCAGGGGCCAGCGCTGTCCGGAGACACTTCCGGGTCACGTGGCCAGCGTGACATCGCTGCTCTGGCGAGCCAGAGCCGCACACGGAAACGCCGTTTACCTTCCCGCTGGTAAGCGGTCCCTATTTATCTACTTGCACCCGGAGGTGCTTTCGAACTGCTAGGTTGGCAGGCGCTGGGACCGAGCAGCGGGAGCGCACCCCGCCGCAGGGATTCGAACCGCCGACCTTTCGATCGGCAAGCCCTAGGCGCTGAGGCTTTAACCCACAGCGCCACCTGCGTCCCAGATAGATAGATAGATAGATACAAGTTCCTTGTCCCTTTTCTTTTCTTTTCTTTTCTTTTCTTTTCTTTTCTTTTCTTTTCTTTTCTTTTCTTTCTTTCTTTCTTTCTTTCTTTCTTTCTTTCTTTCTATTTTTTGCTTCCCCAGCGCCTGCTCCACTGACCCGCCTTTTCTCTTCTCCCAGAACCTGGCGCTGCAGGTCCAGGAGTCCCTCGCCAAGGCCAACGAAGTGGCCACGGAGACCTTCCAGGCCATCTCCACCGTCCGCAGCTTTGCCAACGAGGACGGCGCCGCTCGGCGCTACGACCAGAAGCTGCAGGAGACCTACAAGCTGAACAAGTGGGAGGCCGTGGCCTATGCGGCCTCCATGTGGACTAGCGACGTAAGGGACCCAAACTGCTCCATTTTTGGTCGGGCAGGGGATGGAGATGGAGGCTAGAATTGGGCCGCAGGGCTCTTGGGGGTTTCCGAAACAACTGGAAAGTGCAACCTTTGGGAAGGCTGAGACGGAGGGAAGGATGTGGGGCCTCCCAGGGTGGACTGTAGCTCAGTGACAGCCTCTGCAGAAGGTGGTGGGTTCAATCCCTGGCACTTCCAGGGCAAGCGGGAAATGCCACCCCCCCAAAAAAAAACTCCAATGAGCCATCTGCTGGTCAATGTAGATCGGGGTGGTCCAACCTGTAGCCGTTGGCCGCATAGCCGTTTTTGGCAGCAACCACAACATAAACACATCTTAAAGCCTTTCTGTCATGCATCATTAACAAAAATGCACACACCTGTTTGTGTATTAAATGTGTTTAATAATTAAATCTGTTAATTGTCTGTTCAATTATATATATTACAGTGGTACCTCGGATTAAGAACTTAATTTGTTCTGGAGGTCTGTTCTTAACCTGAAACTACAGTGGTACCTCGGGTTACATATGCTTCAGGTTACATACGCTTCAGGTTACAGACTCTGCTAACCCAGAAATAGTGCTTCAGGTTAAGAACTTTGCTTCAGGATGAGAACAGAAATCGTGCTCCAGCAGCGCAGCAGCTGCGGGAGGCCCCATTGGCTAAAGTGGTGCTTCAGGTTAAGAACAGTTTCAGGTTAAAAACGGACCTCCAGAATGAATTAAGTACTTAACCTGAGGTACCACTGTATTCTTAACCTGAGGTACCACTTTAGCTAATGGGGTCTCCCACTGCTGCCACAGCGTGATTTCTGTTCTCATTCCGAGGTAAAGTTCTTAACCCGAGGTACTATTTCTTGGTTAGCGGAGTCTGTAACCTGAAGCGTCTGTAACCCGAGGTACCACTGTAATTGTGTATATTAAATATACTGCAAACACCCTATTTTACGATATAGAAATGTAATTCACCTTGTGGCCTCCGTGGGTTTTGTACTCTTGTGGCCTGCTTTGACCACCCGGGTGTCAGTAACACTTAGCTAGATGGAAAGACCGTTGTAAACAGTTGAAATCGTTAGTAGGATTGGAGTATTACTTGTAGTTTAAGGGTGAATTCTGGATACAGTGGAGATGTAAAAGATTTGGACTGTCATAAAAGATGCAGAAGGAAATGATTAATAACAGGACCCATAAAGGGGAGGATGGAAGTCCAGGAGATTCCTTGCAATCTTGTTTTTGATGATTGATATTTTTATGTAAACTTTTAATTTGAAAAACCAAATAATTTTTTAAAAACACACACACACACGTAGCTAGATGGACAAAGGATCTGACTCTGTGTAAGACAGCTTCCCTTGTTCCAGTTTAAACAGCTTTTTAGAACCATGAGGTCCGGCGTATTATTTTGCCTTTAAGGGAAGGCAATGCAGCCAAGTGGCAGGACATATCCTTTGCAAGCAATATGTGAATCTCACGTCCCCTCTAGGTAGGGCTGGGTGAGACCCCTGCCTGAAACTCTGGGGAGTTGCTGCCAGTCAGTGTAGGCCATACTGAGCTGGACAGGTGACCGGTTTGCCTCTGGATTTGACTCAGCTTCAAGCATCCCTCAAGCCCCGTTTTCCCCTTCCAGCTCTCTGGCCTGCTTCTCAAGGTGGGGATTCTCTACTACGGAGGGCGCCTGGTCACTTTGGGAAGCGTCAGCAGCGGAGAACTCGTGACCTTTGTCCTCTACGAAATGGAGTTTTCCACAGCAGTGAGGGTAAGTTTTTATTTTGGGGGCCAGGGACGCACAGCAGGGATTGGGAAGGGGGTTCAGGAGAGCAAAGACCAACATAAAGTTAAAGGACCCCTGACCATTAGGTCCAGTCGTGGCCAACTGGGGTTGCGGCGCTCATCTCGCTTTATTGGCCGAGGGAGCCGGCATACAGCTTCCGGGTCATGTGGCCAGCATGACTAAGCCGCTTCTGGCGAACCAGAGCAGCGCACGGAAACGCCGTTTACCTTCCCGCTGGAGCAGTACCTATTTATCTACTTGCACATTGACGTGCTTCCGAACTGCTAGGTGGGCAGGAGCAGGGACCGAGCAATGGGAGCTCACCCCGTCGTGGGGATTTGAACCACCGACCTTCTGATTGGCAAGCCCTAGGCTCTGTGGTTTAACCCACAGTTCCACCGATGTCCCTAAAGACCAACATAGGGGAGAGGAAAAGATGCTGAGGTCCCTGGCGATATTTCCAGCTAGGTCTGAGAATCCTCTCCCGCCAAAGACCCTGGAGAGCTGCTGCCAATCAGTGCCGACAATACTGAATTTGAGGGACCAGTGACCTGGCCCCCGGCTCCTCCAATGCTTCCTCCGTCAGATGTTTTCCCCTTCCCCTCTTTGCAGGTCCTGCTCTCTGTTTCTCCACGTGTACAAAAAGCTGTGGGCTCCTCAGAGAAGCTTTTTGAGTATATCGACCGGACACCCCAGATTAGCTCTTCGGGGACGCTAACACCCCAGGATCTGCAGGGGCACGTTTTGATGCGAGACGTCTCGTTCTCCTACCCCGACCGGGAAGGCCCTCCTGTGCTGAAGGTACTTGGGGAGAAAAGGGAAGGAAGGAGCTGGGATTCACGGGGGGGGGGGGGAGACAGAGCCTCAGGAAGGGGGCACAAAGAGAACGTTGGACAGACCAGCTGAGACTCTTAGAGGGGGAACCTGAATGGAATAAAGCTGGGTAGCTCAGTCAGAAGAGCACGAGACTCTCAGTCTCAGGGCCATGGGTTCAAGTCCTGCACCAGGCAAAAGATTTCTGCATTGCAGAGGGCTGGACATTTGGGACCCACAAACTGGACATTGATAATGTGCAGTATATTTGAAACCCCCCCCCCAACACTGCCACCACTTGGCATGTTTTGTTGTTGTTTAGTCATGTCCGACTCTTCGTGACCCCCTGGACCAGAGCACGCCAGGCACTCCTGTCTTCCACTGCCTCCCACAGTTTGGTCAAACTCATGCTGGTAGCTTCGAGAACACTGTCCAGCCATCTCGTCCTCTGTCGTCCCCTTCTCCTTGTGCCCTCCATCTTTCCCAACATCAGGGTCTTTTCCAGGGAGTCTTCTCCTCTCACGAGGTGGCCAAAGTCTTGGAGCCTCAGCTTCAGGATCTGTCCTTCCAGTGAGCACTCAGGGCTACCTGAGCCTATTTCATTCTCTCCTGCCCACAGGGAGTGTCCCTAGAGCTGCACCCTGGCACGGTGACAGCCCTGGTAGGCCCTTCGGGGTCGGGCAAGAGCACCCTTGTGGCTCTGCTGGAGCGGTTCTACGAGCCCCAGAGCGGGCAGGTGACCCTGGATGGCAGAGAGCTGAGCAAATACGACCACCGTTTCCTGCATGAAAAGGTAAGGGAGGATCTCGCCCCAGAACAGAGAGCAAAGGGGCCTTTTTTGTATTTCAGCAGGTTAGGGGTGGTATGGGCTGTCTTCTCCTTTGCGACTCCCCTAATCTTTCATTGCTTTTTCGAAAGCACACTCTCCATATCATCAGCATCATCATTTTTAGTTTGTATACCATCTTTCTATCTTACAATACTCAAGGCGGTTTACAAGCTGAAGAAACAAAAAATGTACATCTTATAACAATCTAAAGGTAAAGGTAAAGGTACCCCTGCCCGTACGGGCCAGTCTTGCCAGACTCTGGGGTTGTGCGCCCATCTCACTCAAGAGGCCAGGGGCCAGCGCTGTCCGGAGACACTTCCGGGTCACGTGGCCAGCGTGACATCGCTGCTCTGGCGAGCCAGAGCCGCACACGGAAACGCCGTTTACCTTCCCGCTGGTAAGCGGTCCCTATTTATCTACTTGCACCCGGAGGTGCTTTCGAACTGCTAGGTTGGCAGGCGCTGGGACCGAGCAGCGGGAGCGCACCCCGCCGCGGGGATTCGAACCGCCAACCTTTCGATCGGCAAGCCCTAGGCACTGAGGCTTTTACCCACAGCGCCACCCGCGTCCTATAACAATCTAATGCGATACAAAAATGTGATAATAAAACATAGCTTTAAAATAGGCAACCTACATAAAAAGTAACAGTCAACAATCATTAGAATAGCATTAAATAACAACAACAACATATAAAAGTTAAACAGAAATCCACTCAACAGTTACAATAAATAATATCTAATCTATAATCAATAAAACAACGGGAAGCCACAGTACATAAAACAATACAATACACATTGAGAAGCAGAGACGAGGGTAGAGCAAGGCAGGTGGAAGGAGGCTTTGCCTGATGGAGTCTCTCTTTTGAGCTCCTTTTGCAATCGGCATCATCTTGTGCAACACAGGAAAACACATGTTGAGAGCAGAGGGCAATTTTCAGCCTTGGTTTTGCTCCATCGGCCTCTGAGCCTCCCCTTTTCCAACTGGAGTCATTTTAGAACCACTTTCCAGTTCCATGCAAAGGATGGACTAATTCTGTCATAGTTTAGTCCTGCTGATGCTCAGTCATAGGTCCGTTCCGAGTTGTGCATATTATTTTAAAAAAGTGTACAAAAAGTCTTCATATTGTATGCATTTTGTACACATTTTTAATGCACCCTTAAGATGCATGCTTCTCAAAGCATTCCATCTTTGAAACCCACATTTAGTACATGTCTCTTGTGGAAAGAATATTTTTGTGCAGATAAACTGTCTCAAATGCTTGAGAAGTGCATTGTCCCCAATTTATCCCTAGTTCTGAAGCTTCCCCCCCTATGAATTCTGTAACCTTGTGATCTAGATTCTTATTGGATCGTTGTATATAGTTTGAAAATTCTTCAGTGTTTTTTTCCCCCTTTTAAAAGTGTGTGATCCAATCAGGACTCGCATTCCAATCAGCAATCAGTTTAGGCGTGTTGGATCAGTTTTGTGCACCGCAAGGGCCAGCCAAATGAATTCCTCCTCCTCCCTAGTCTCCAGGCATGCACCGTTGGGTTCTTCTTGGCAATAACCTGGAATTAAAACTCTTCTGCCCTCCCTGCAGGTGGCGCTGGTGAGCCAAAGCCCGGTGCTTTTTGCCCGGTCCCTGCACAAGAACATTGCTTACGGCTTGGGGGAGAAGAGCCGGGAGGAAGTGGCAGGGGTGGCCAAGCGAGTGGGAGCACATCGATTCATTGCCAGGATGAGCTGTGGCTATGACACAGGTAGGGACCCCCTCCTCAGACCCATCCAGTTCTCCAAATCCCCCTCTAATGGGAGGGGATTGTGGCTCAGGGACAGAGCAGGTGCTCTGCATGCAGAAGGGTTCTGGGTTCAACCTGTGGCTTCTCCACCTTAACCAAAAGGATTCAGTAGTAGTAACCAGTTCTGGAAAAGACCTCTCCCTGTCTGGACAGGTGTTGCAAGTGTGGAGGTTTAACCTGGCTTCCACTGTAGGCTGATGCATCTGCACGAGAACAAGGCCCAGTGGTGCCCCGCAAGACGAACGCCTCGCAAGACGGAAAACCCGCTAGACGAAAGGGTTTTCCGTTTTGGAGGCGCTTCGCAAAACGAATTTCCCTATGGGCTTGCTTCGCAAGACGAAATGTCTTGTGAGTTCCTGCAGGTTTTTTCCCCTTCCCCCCCTTTTCCTAAGCCGCTAAGCCACTTATCAGCTGATCCGCTGATAAGCTGCTTAACAGCTGATCGCTAAAAGCCGCTAAACCGCTAATAGCGCTAATCCGCTAAGCTGTCAATGGGCTTGCTTCGCAAGACGAAAAAAGCGCTATACAAAGAGCCTCACGGAACGGATTAATTTCGTCTTGCGAGACACCCCTGTAGATAGAGGAACCTCCAAACGCCCTAGACCGTCCTCCTTGCACTGACCTGTGTCAGTGTCCTTCAGCGTTATCAACTGATCTTCTTAGGGTTGCTGGCCTCACTTTCTGCTTCCCTCTTGAGAGCAGGCATGCTTTGGCTCTCTCTCCTCTTGAGATGCAATATGGCTTGTTACATCTCCACCAAGAGCTGCCACATGTCCTCTTTTTTAAAAATGAGAGTCATCCATAGTTAAAAGTAAAGGTAAAGGGACCCCTGACTATTAAGTCCAGTCACAAATGACTCTGGGGTTGCAGCAAGAAGTTGGCAAATGTGTCCTCTCTTTTTTGCTCTTCAAAATATGGCTACCCTCCTAGGAAAGACCCCTAGTTCTATTTGCTTGGCAAATACAGATTTCCTTTAAAAAATATTAGCTTTCTTGTTTCCTTAAAAAACACAAAAACAAAACCCTGGAGCTGAGCTGTAGCTATGGGAGGACTAGCCGGGTTTTTTTGCCCTGGGTGAAGCCTCCAGAGTGGCGTCATTGAGACTCCCAGCTTGTGTGTGCGCGCGTGTGTGTGTGTGCAACTGTGCATCAGGGGGTGCCAAACTGGGTCTTTGACCCGGGTGAAATAAAGTCTGGTTTCACCCCTGCCCTGGAATCTCAGTGGGATGATACCATGAAACGTAGGCTCCTTTGTCAGGGATTCTGTTTCAGTTCAGCTTCTGCCAGCAAATGCAAACATTTAGGCCCAGTCAACTGTACATTCATCGCTCTGCCCACTTTTTGCCTCTGGCCCTGCCCATCACCAGCATGTGGCCCCCAGAAAGTTGAACCATCTGCCCCACTGCCCTGCCAGCTGTGGGATGGGGTAGCAGTGGATCTGGGCTGGCCCAAAACATTTTGGCACCAGAGCCAGACTCCTAAAGGATTCCCCACTCCCCACCAGGGAAGAAGGGGCAAGGGACGATCTACATCAGGAACAAGGCAAGGAGAAAGATCAACAACAGGATCCACTGTCCCAGTGAATCCTGCCGCCTGAGGCAGTTGCCTCACTTCGCCTCGTGGGTGGGCCGGCCCTGCATTGGATATTGGTTGCTGCATTGGATATTGATTTCTTGGCCACTTTTAAGTTGGAACTAGAAAGTCTCAGAGAACATAGGAAACTGACTGATAGTGAGTCAGACTAAGTCTGTCTAGCTTAGTAATGTACACACAGGCTGGCAGCAGCTCTCCAGGCTGTCAGGCAGGAGACTGTCCTAGTTCTGATGGAAGCAAAGGAATTTCTGAAGTGTCTCCCCACCACTGCCATTTCTGTTCCTCCCTGCAGATGCTGGAGAAACAGGGGGCCAGATCTCCGGCGGCCAAAGACAGGGGGTCGCCATTGCCCGGGCTCTGATCCGAGACCCCCAAGTGCTGATCTTGGACGATGCCACGAGTGCCCTCGACATGGAGAGCCAGCAGCAGGTAAGTTGGGCCCGTGGAGGGGTAGAAGCCCAGAGGTGTTGGATGTCTCTACTGTGATATTCTAGAAAAAGGGTCCAATACTTACAGAAATAGATGGTCACTGCAGCAATTCCCCCTGTGGCTTTCATGCCAGGCAGCCAGGGGGATACATGAATGTTCCCTCTTCACCCCCTTTTGCAAGGTGGGGTGTCTATACGCTTAACACCATGCTTGGTGATGGTGGGGGGAAATAAAAAATCTTTCCCACGGCCTCTTTCATGTTGGGATGATGATGATCAGGAAGACCAAATTTTTAATTGCATTTTAACCTGTATTTTACATTGATTCCCCCCCCCCATTATGTTTTTACTGTGATTTTACTGTTGTTAGTCACCCTGAGCCTGGCTCTGGCCGGGGAGGGCGGGGTATAAATAAATTTCTTCTTATTATTATTATTTATTAATAAGGAATGGGAAAAATTTATAACTTATCGTAAAAGCCATTGTAAACAGTTAAAATTGTTAGTAGGGTTGGAATAGCACTTGTAGTTTAATGCTGAATTTTGGACACAATGGAGAGGTAAAAGATTTGGATTCTCATGCAGGAGGAAATGATTAACAACAGGACCCACAAAGGAGTGGAGGGGAGTCCAAGAGATTGCTTGGAGTCTTGTTTTTGTGTTGCGAGTTGTGACTGTAAAATTGTAATTTGAAAAACCAAATAAATAAATCTTATAAGAAAGAAAGAAAAGAAAAGGCTGCTTTTCCTGATGTATGATTCATTTAAGGCACAGGAGCCCTCCAAAACAACTTGGGAGGCAACTGGGTTAAAGGGAATAAGTTGACTACCTCTCTGCCAGCAAACTCCTTTTTGCTTTACTGCGCAGGTGGAGAAGGAGATCTACGAAGGGGAGGCTCGCCACAGGCGCTCTGTCTTGCTCATCTCCCACCGCCTGCGCAGCGTGGAGCGTGCCGACCGCATCCTGGTCATGGAAGATGGGGAAATCCAGGAAGAAGGGACCCACCTGGAGCTGATGGAGAAGAAGGGCATCTACTGGCAGCTGGTGCAGAGGCAGCAGAATGGAGCTGAGGGCAGCAACAATGGCTTTGTTGACGTGGACCACGAGCATCTATAGTGGGTTCAGAACTGATGGAGGATCCCTGGCCTAGACCTATGCAGTCGTTGCCCATCATCCCTGCCTCCTCTTTTGGCAAGAGGGATGGGGAAATGCCTGGCGTGCTCCCAGTCCACCAGCCTGCAGCTTGTCACCTCAGCTAAGGCAAAAGATCTGAGGAGACATAACCTTGTTAGGACCATTGCCTGCAGAAGGTCCCAGATTTAAGTCCTCTGCGAATAGGTAAAAACACTCCCTTGTCTGAAACCATGGAGACCAGCTGCTGCCAACCAGTGTAGACAGTACTGAGATTGACTGGCTCAATGCTATGAGGCAGCTTCCTCGCCTCCTAATCTCTTCATGAAAATAGTAATCTTTATTTCAAGGCATCTCCTATATCTGAGAGGGGCAGCCCCACAAAATTCCAGCTCTTCAAAACACATGTCCGTGTGTTTTGGGCCACATCTTGTGATTGATTCTGTGGGGGCGAGGCTTACCTGGCTCCCCCACCCCAAAATATTTTATTCTTGTTGGCACCCCTAGCGGAGGCCGTTACTCATTCGGTAAACCCTACCTTATCATAGAAGATCGGCACAACTTGAGATTTTGAAACCCATGTGCGGGAATCACTGTTTATACGAAGGACATGCCAAAGGGCAGAGGCCTCGATCCCACGGTCCTCTCTGCCTCCCTTACATCAACCCAGAGGTGGCCCACCTCTGTTGTCTGCTTGACCATCCTCTCACCCCACACTTTCCTTCACTATTGGGGCTGTCCCAACAGATTTTGCTGCCTGAGGTAAAAGGCAGGCCATCCCTCGCCCACTCCATGCACAAAAGTCACTTGGGTGGGCAGTCGAGGCCTAACTGAAGCCCTGGCAACTGGGACGCGTCCTCCATTTTGTTTTGTACGCCTTACTGTAAAAACCT
This sequence comes from Podarcis cretensis, assembly GCF_951804945.1. Lineage (NCBI taxonomy): Eukaryota > Metazoa > Chordata > Lepidosauria > Squamata > Lacertidae > Podarcis > Podarcis cretensis. Next base: position 121,917,895 of record NC_137171.1, read on the forward strand.
GCTTAATGGCTTCAGTTCTTGTGAGTCACTTTGGGAGGTTGTGAATCTGAAAAAAGCAGTGGGCCAGGAGTGTGAAGAACCCTTTTTCAGGCCTGAGGGCCACAGTCCGATAGACTGGGCCACCTGATAGACTGGGTGTAGCAACGGAAGTGGCGCTTTCCTGTGTATGGTTACATTTCGGTCATACAGTACAAAGGTTTTCTGCAAAATGTGCACACTTCCCCTCTGTTCAGGGGTTGGTCACATCCATGCCATACTTTCAAAACACTCATGTGCCACATCAACAGGCCCCGCTTCTCCCAGGGTGTCAGGGTTAAGAGTGTTGGTGGGAGACCTAGGTTCAAATCCCCGTTTGGCCCTGAAGCTCAGCCTGTCCCTGGCTCTCAGCCTAGCCTGCCTCTCAGGGTTTTTAGGATAAAATGTGGAGGGGGAGAACCATGAATGACACTCTGAGCTCATTGGAGCAAAAGGTGGAATGTAAATCTGATAAATTAAATTGGTAGGAAGTAGGAAGTGTAGTTAAGAGAGCGAGGAGGCTCCTCATAGAGGGACAATAGATCAGCTTTTGGGGGGGTGCCTTGGGTACCCTGCTGCTTGGCCCACCAGCCCCTGAGGCAGCTGCCTCACCCTACTTAACGGCAGAACCGGCCACGGGTCTCGAGTGGACAATTCCCGTTCTGTAGTAGGTGGCGCTGTGGGTTAAAGCCTCAGCGCCTAGGGCTTGCCGATTGAAAGGTCGGCGGTTCGAATCCCTGCGGCGGGGTGCGCTCCCGCTGCTCGGTCCCAGCGCCTGCCAACCTAGCAGTTCGAAAGCACCTCCGGGTGCAAGTAGATAAATAGGGACCGCTTACCAGCGGGAAGGTAAACGGCGTTTCCGTGTGCGGCTCTGGCTCTGGCCAGAGCAGCATTGTCACGCTGGCCACGTGACCCGGAAGTGTCTCCGGACAGCGCTGGCCCCTGGCCTCTTAAGTGAGATGGGCGCACAACCCCAGAGTCTGTCAAGACTGGCCCGTACGGGCAGGGGTGCCTTTACCTTTACCTTTAGTATGCAATAACATGGAGATGGAGAGCTCTCTGGGGGCTGTGCTCTGAGATGGTATCTTTTTCCTCAAACAGTTCTAGGCAACCGCTTAAAATGTTGAGGTTTTTGTTTCATTTTCCAGAATTTTTTATTTTTTATTTTTTTGCTTTTGTGTGTTTCTTACGTGTGCGAACAGAGAAATGTGCTTTGTTGTAGATGTGTCTAAATTAAAATAGACTTTTTATGTGGGTTTTTCTCTCTCACTGTTTTTCACTATAAAGCATGGATCTCATTCCCCCAGGACAATGAAGACACCTTTCTATACGGCCGCTGTATATCCTTGAACTATGGTCATCCTGTTTTTCTCTTCCCTCCCACCCCTGACCCAGCCACCTTGGTGCCCTCCAGAAGGTGTTGGGTTGCAACAACTACCAAGCCTTCAGTTGCAGTCCAGCATGTTCAGGGCACTTCAGGGGTCAGCAAACGTTTTCAGCAGGGGGCCGGTCCACTGTCCCTCAGACCTTGTGGAGGGCCGGACTATATTGGGGGGGGGGGGATGAACGAATTCCTGTGTCCCACAAATAACCCAGAGATGCATTTTAAATAAAGGGCACATTCTACTCATGTAAAAACACGCTGATTCCTGGACCATCAGCGGGCTGGATTTAGAAGGTGATTGGGCCGGATCCGGCCCCCGGGCCTTAGTTTTACCCATGCACTAGGTGGTTGAAGGTTGTTCCACCACAACAAGTACAGTGGTACCTCAGGTTACAGACGCTTCAGGTTACAGACTCCACTAACCCAGAAATAGTACCTCGGGTTAGGAACTTTGCTTCAGGATGGGAACAGAAATCGTGTGGTGGCAGCGGGAGGCCCCATTAGCTAAAGTGGTGCTTCAGGTTAATAACAGTTTCAGGTTAAGAACGGACCTCCAGAATGAATTATGTTCTTAACCCGAGGTACCACTGTAATGGGAAGGTTATCGACAGATTTTTAATCTCCTCACCAGGTGACCTCAGGGCTGCCTCTCTCTGATGCCTCTCTCTGATGCTGCCTCTCTGCCTAACCTACCTCAGAGGACAGTGGGGTAAGCATCACCTGTTGCTACAGAAAGGCAAGAATTTGTGCACGTGTAAACCCTGGGGTCATCTAGTCCAACCCCCCGCAATACGGGAATCTCAGCTAAAGCGTCCAGGACAGATGGCCAGCCAACCTCTGCTTAAAAACCTCCAGGAAAGCAGAGTCCATCACCTCCCGAGGGAGACCGTTCCACCGTCAGACAGCTCTTCCTGTCAGAAAGCCCTTCCTAATGTTGAGTCGGAATCTCCATTCTGGTAACGTGAAGCCCTTGGTTCGAGTCCTACCCTCCAGAGCAGGAGAAAACAAGCTTGCTCCCTCTTCCATGTTATTTGAAGATGGCTGTCTCTTGGTTGCCTCTTTTCCAGTGGAAAGAGCCAGTTTACTTCCAGGACGGAGCAAAGGTGAACATCAGCAGGAATGGAAAACTACAGAGCATGGAAAAATCATTAGGGAAGCTGTGGCCCTCCAGATGTTGCTGCACTCCCCACCCCCAGCAGTTCTGGGCACCACAGTTCAAGAAGGACACGGACAAACTGGAACGTGTCCAGAGGAGGGCAACCAAAATGGTCAAAGGCCTGGAAACGATGCCTTATGAGGAACGGCTAAGAGAGCTGGGCATGTTTAGCCTGGAGAAGACGAGGTTAAGGGGTGATATGATAGCCATGTTCAAATATATAAAAGGATGTCACTTAGAGGAGGGAGAAAGGTTGTTTTCTGCTGCTCCAGAGAAGCGGACACAGAACAATGGTTCCAAACTACAAGAAAGAAGATTCCACCTAAACATTAGGAGGAACTTCCTGACAGTAAGAGCTGTTTGACAGTGGAATTTGCTGCCAAGGAGTGTGGTGGAGTCTCCTTCTTTGGAGGTCTTTAAGCAGAGGCTTGACCACCATATGTCAGGAGTGCTCTGATGGTGTTTCCTGCTTGGCAGGGGGTTGGACTCGATGGCCCTTGTGGTCTCTTCCAACTCTACGATTCTATGATTCTATGATTCTAAGCCAGCAGGGCCAATGGTCAGAGCTGGAGTCCAGCAGCGTCTGGAAGGGTCACCATGTGCCAAGGTGGTTATCACCAATGGAAGCAAAAGCTTTGAAAAAGCTCAATATGGAGACAAAATGGCCAAAATATTGGGAAATTTTGGAACAGGAGGGAGATAAACTGAAATTGCAGAGTTTTGAGAAACTAAGAAACAAAGTGCGAGATTGGCTTCATTACTATCAGATAATGACAAATTGGATAAGAAAATTGGATTCCAGGTGGAAAAATCAAAATTAGAAACAGAATTGTTAGAACCCAAAACTAAAATTTTGTCAAGGATGTATAACTTGCTGTTGAAATGGAATACTCAGGACGAAACGGTGGTCTGTTATGATTAAATGGGCACAAGATGTTGGACATAACATTATGTTTGCTGACTGGGAACAGTTGTGGACCACAGGTATGAAATTTATGGCATGTAATGCCCTAAGAGAGATTATTATGAAAATGATATATAGGTGGTACATGACCCCAGTCAAGCTTGCAAAAATTTATCATCTGCCCGATAACAAATGCTGGAAATGTAAAGAGACTGAAGGAACATTCTTTCACCTTTGGTGGACGTGCCCAAGGATCAAGGCTTTCTGGGAAATGATTTATAATGAAATGAAAAAGGTATTTAAATATGCCTTCCTGAAGAAACCAGAGGCCTTTCTCCTGGGCATGGTCAGCCAATTGGTGCCAAAGAAGGACAGAACTTTTTTATGTATGCCACAACAGCAGCAAGAATACTTATTGCAAAATATTGGAAGACACAAGATCTACCCACTCTGGAAGAATGGCAGATGAAGGTGATGGACTATATGGGACTGGCAGAAATGACCGGCAGAATCCGAGACCAGGGAAAAGAGTCGGCGGAGGAAGACTGGAAGAAATTTAAAGACTACTTGCAGAAATATTGTAAAATTAATGAATGTTAGAATGATGTTGGATAGAAATTAAGTGGTTTCCAGCTGTAATGCTTAAGAGACATGGAAAAAAAAGAGGTTTAGAAACAAGTAAAAACTAATGGTGAGGATTTGCTGAACTAACAATTTGAATTGGAATACAAGAAAGGGAGGTATGAGGAGGTCTGGAAAATAAGTTAAAAGAAAATAAGTAATGGAAATTGTATTTGTTTTTTAAATATTTTTATTTTTGTATTTTTGTTATTTTTTTTCTTTTTATTTCCACATTGTATTATTTTTGAAAACTTTAATAAATATTCTATAAAAAAAAATGGAAGGGTCACCGTGTGATGTGGTGTCTCTGTGCAGAAATGTTTCCTGCCGGTTCATTACCAGGCTCCAGACTTGGAGCATGACATCAGGGGAAAACCCCAAGGCTATAATTAACTTCCAGCTCAGGGAGTGTTTGGCTTGTCCTCCTCTCTAAGGACTGAGAATTTCCCGTCCTGCCTCAAGAGCTACACAGCAGGCAGGAATCCACCTGGTGCAGCTGTTCCCAGGACTGGAGAGTTGGCAGGAGGTTTTTTGTTTCTTTTTGCCCTGCAGTCAAAGGCACAGGAGCCCTGCTTGAAGAAGCAAGTTGGCAACCCTTTCCTAGGAAAGCGGTTCTATGCAAACAGCGGGTGCTTTAAGGGCAGGACCGGGGAGGCCAGCTAGCCAGGCCCTCATTCTGCAGAAACAGCAGGAGGGGCCGCTTTTGAACTCAGGGAAATAATGCAAAAGTCCAGAATCTAACATAATTGCAATTGCAGCAGAGCTGCGATTTTATGGGGCCTGGAAGGTGGACTTTGTGGGTTGATCAGGAAGGCAAGGGGGAAGGGCAAAAACACTGGCCATCTGCTGCTTCTTTTTTTCCTCTGTCGCGTCGATCTAACAGGCAGGAAGCGGCCCGTGTGGTTTCCTCTCCTCCCGCCCCTCCTAGTACAGCGCCTGGCACTCCGCCCAGCTGATAAACTTGGCCGTGTCCCGCCGAACCAATGGCTAAAGAAGGCATGGGATGCGTCATCAGTTGCTTGGTAGATTCGGTCACGCAAGGTTGGAACAGTCGGGGATTTCCCTTGCTGGCCGCCGCGGCGCGTTTAGCTAGCGCCACCTAGCGGTTGAAAGGAGCAGCGCAGCGCACCGGTTGCTCGCTTTTGAACCGATTTGTAGCTGCTATTGACAATGTTTCACGAATTCTGTGCTCGCTTTTCTTTTGTTTGCCGGCAAGCGAGACCTCCCATCTTTGCAGGCTGCAACCCTAAGCATAATAAAGGCTAGGGAGTTTTTATTAGGATCAGATTGTAAAGAAGCCGCTCTTCATTTTATTGTGATTGGAACTGCATGCTGGAGATTAAAAAAAAATAAAAATCAGAATGGAGTTGCGGCTGTTGAAGTCAAGTCTGTTCCCAACCCAGCGACGGGTGCTGTGCCCTATTCCAGATCAGACCCTGTTGCAGGGCCTGCGAGACCCCGATTCAGCAAATGCATGCTCATGCGCAGGGCCGGATTAGGTTTGATGAGGCCCTAAGCTACTGAAGGTAATGGGGCCTTTTATATGTCCAGCTGTCCTTTGTCAACAACAAATTGCCGCTGTTTTTTGTGTTGACTATATGCTATATGGTAATTTATGGACCTAATAGGTATCTAAAGCCATTTGCACATAACAAATAGGAGCCTACACAACACAAAACACTGTTGCTGTATGTAGGTTTTATTTGATTTGTTTTTTTATCTTATATTTTGCAAATACACATCCAATTTTTATCCTTTAAATTTTTTGGGGGCCCCCAAAGGAGTGGGGCCCTAAGCTATAGCTTGTTTAGCTTATACATAAATCCGGCACTGCAAGTCTTGCCGGAGTGCGTTGGGAACGAAGGTAGCACCCAACTCAGGTTGCCACAATTATTCGTTTGTTGTTGTCGTTTAGTCGTGTCCGACTCTTCGTGGCCCCCTGGACCAGAGCACGCCAGGCACTCCTGTCTTCCACTGCCTCCCGCAGTTTGGTCAGACTCATGCTGGTAGCTTCGAGAACACTGTCCAACCATCTCGCCCTCTGTCGTCCCCTTCTCCTTGTGCCCTCCATCTTTCCCAACATCAGGGTCTTTTCCAGGAAGTCCTCTCTTCTCATGAGATGGCCAAAGTATTGGAGCCTCAGCTTCAGGATCTGTCCTTCCAGTGAGCACTCAGGGCTGATTTCCTTTTTTTTTTTTATAATAATTTTTATTCGTTTTTCAAACAGATAACAAAAGTACCACAAAACAACATAATTTCCAACTGATCGTTTCATACCCTTCTTTCTTTTGACTTCCCCATACCTCCCCATCCCTGCATCCTTGTTTAGTGATTCTTTAGCAACCCTTAGGTCCATTATCTTAATTCCCTTTCATAAAAGTTCCTTTAATTTTTTTGATTACTGCTGCAATTTCTTTACCTCTTACCCCCTGACATCTTAACATTCGTCAATTTTACAATTGTTCTTGAGATATATTTTAAATTTCTTCCAGTCCTCTTCCACTGTCTCTTTCCCCTGGTCACGGATTCTGCCCGTCATCTCGGCCAGTCCCATAAAGTCAATCACCTTTGTTTGCCATTCTTCCAGAGTAGGTAGTTCTTGCGTCTTCCAATACTTTGCCAGTAGAATTCTTGCTGCTGTAGTGGCGTACATAAAAAAAAATCCTATCCTTCCTTAACACCACTTGGCCAACCATGCCCAAAAGGAAAGCCTCTGGTTTCTTAGGAAAAGTCCACTTAAGGATCTTCTTAATTTCATTATAGATCATTTCCCAGAAAGCTTTAACCTTTGGGCAGGTCCACCAAAGATGGTAGAAGGTGCCTTCAGTCTCATTACATTTCCAACACTTATTATTAGGCAAATGGTAAATTTTTGCAAGTTTGACTGGGGTCATGTACCACCGATAGATCATTTTCATAATATTTTCTTTTAAAGCATTACATGCAGTATATTTGATACCGGTGGTCCATAACTGTTCCCAGTCAACAAACATAATATCATGACCGATATCTTGTGCCCATTTAATCATAGCTGATTTCACCGTTTCATCCTGTGTATTCCATTTCAACAGCAAGTTATACATTTTTGATAAATTCTTAGTATTGGGTTCCAACAGTTCTGTTTCTAAACAGTTCTGTTTCTATAGCTTCAGGATCTGTCCTTCCAGTGAGCACTCAGGGCTGATTTCCTTAAGAATGGAGAGGTTTGATCTTCTTGCAGTCCATGGGGCTCTCGAGAGTTTCCTCCAGCACCATAATTATTCGCTTAGTTGCAGCTTTTTTGCAGTCTCTTCTTAAGTTCTCCTTCCTCTTAAAGGTTTTAAAGCAGATGTTCGAATGGCTGTCTGTCATGGATGCTTCAGCTGAGATTCCTGCCTTGCAAGGGGGTTGGGCTAGATGACCCTTGGGGTCCCTTCTAAGTTCTGACACCAGTGGGAAGGTTGCAGGCAAGAGCAGCACTCTCCCCAGCTGCGAGCTCTCCAGCAACTGGCAGAGGCATTTACTGCTTCACATGGTGGGGGGACATAGCCATGAGCTCTGCAAGTGCGGCTTTCTCCAAGACTGAAGTGCAGAGTGTTTGAGGACCGGGACATTCGCAGAGAAACCAAAATGCAGTGGTGCCTCGCAAGACGAAAATAATTCATTCCGCGAGTCTCTCCGTCTTGCGGTTTTTTCGTCTTGCGAAGCACGGCTATTAGCGGCTTAGCGGCTTTCCGGCTATTAGCGGCTTAGAAAAAGGAAAAAAACTCGCAAGAACTTGCAAGACGTTTCGTCTTGCAAAGCAAGCCCATAGGGAAATTCGTCTTGCGAAGCACCTCAAAAAACGGAAAACTCTCTCGTCTAGCGAGTTTTTCGTCTTGCGAGGCATTCATCTTGCGGGGCACCACTGTGTTTGTTTACAAAGCTATTGTACTATCAACCTTACTATATGCTTGTGAAACATGGACCACTTATAAACGCCATCTCCAACTCCTCAAAATATTCCATCAATGGTGTCTCCGAAAAATTTTACACATCACTTGGGAAGACAGGTGAACTAATATCAGTATACTGGAAGAAGCAAAGATCCCCAGTGTTGAAGCAATGATTCTTCAAAATCAACTTCGTTGGACTGGTCATGTTGTGCGGATGCCTGGTGATCGTCTTCTAAAGCAACTACAGTGGTACCTCGGGTTAAGTACTTAATTCGTTCTGGAGGTGGGTTCTTAACCTGAAACTGTTCTTAACCTGAAGCACCACTTTAGCTAATGGGGCCTCCCGCTGCCGCCGCACCGCCGGAGCACGATTTCTGTTCTCATCCTGAAGCAAAGTTCTTAAGCCGAGTTACTATTTCTGGGTTAGCGTAGTCTGTAACCTGAAGCGTATGTAACCTGAAGCATCTATAACCCGAGGTACCACTGTGAAATAACGTAAGACAGAGAAAAGCAAGCAATTGAAACCACAGCTGGGGCGCAATGAGCCTGGAGATATCCAAAGGGCCATGGCAAAAATTTACAGAACCCTGCAGGGAACTTGCCGTGGGGGGGGGTTTCTTCCCTTTGGATTCCCCCCCCCCACTTCCTTCCCCAGATTCTCCCACCCCCTCCAACAAAGAGGGTGGAGTGGGGTCCGTTTGGATAGGGCACCCTAGATGCGCGCCTCTCCCCAACCGTGCGCCCTGCTCCTTCGCCGACCTCTCCAAGCGCGCCCTTGCCCATCCCCGACGTGGCGCACGGAGGAAGGCGGGGAGGGAGGAGCAGAGCGGTGGCGGGGGGAGACCCGGAGAGGAAACACGGGTCGGGCGCTGCCGCTTTCGCTTTCACCGAGAAGAAAAGAGGCGAAGCGGCGATGGCGCTCCTCGACGTTTGCAGACTGGAGCGCGGCGCCTGGGACTGGAACCCGCTCGGAGGAGCCGCCACCCCGCGGCCGGGCGCAGCCGGGCATTACGCCTTCGGGGTAGAGAAGCCCCAGATCGCCGTGCCCCCTGGGAGGCAGGTGAGATGGGGAAAGGGGCGAAGAAGAGGCGGGAGGGCCACTCCGGCTAGTGCCTTTCCAACGCCAGCGAGCGATCCCTGCCCGCTGCCCTCTGCTGGGCGGTGCAGAAGCAGGAAAGTATGTATCTGTATTCCCGAAGGCGCAGATTGGGGGCCCGCTTTGACCTACATGTTAGGGTCTGGAAATCGTTGTTGTTGTTGTTTAGACCTCACCCATCTTGCTGGGTTTCCCAGCCACTCTGGGCAGCTTCCAACAAAATATTAAAAATACAATGAAACATCAAACATTAAAAACTTCCCTAAAGGGGGCTCCCTCCCCCGCCCTCGGTCATTTGTTCTCCCAACCCACCAGAGGCTGCTGTGTTTTTGCATTTGTTCAGTACTGTTGTAGCATCTGTCTCTGGACCCATGTGCGCCTTACTGAACTTTCTCCTTGCTTGATTTGTGTTAACTTTCAAGAAAGCCTGGTGGGATGACAACTCTTTAAAAGCAGTGACCCTAAAACAACTCCAAACTGATGAAATCGGGTTTAAGCTGCATATCAGAAGTGCATTCCTTCGGATGTAACCACCTGGGTCTAGCAAGGAAGGGTGGGGAACCCCCCTTTTCTTTGGGAAAATGGGCTGTCCCTCTGGCTAGTGGCATAATCTGCGGGTTGCCTTCTGGTTGGGTTTTATTCTGATCCTGATTGGATTTAAGGATGTATTTTAATTAATTGTCTGATTTTATGTTAATGTGTCATACATTTGATGTTAGAGCCGAGTTTAGCCGGAGAGTGCGGGGTATAATAATAATAATAATAATAATAATAATAATAATAATAATAAATAATGCCCCATTTCCAATTGTTATATGAAAATTCAGAGGACCCAAAAGGAGACAGATAGGGAGCTTTTGTGACTGCTTCTGCCTCAGGCACCAAGACAGCCTCCTGCAATGCCTGACTTTCTTTTATATCTTTCTTTTATATCAATGCCTTTTATGACTTGCGATCTTGTCTTTTGCAAAGTTAACTACTTTTAAAACGCCTGCCTGCTGAGAATGACGCTGCCCGTGAGCATGTGCAGAATGCTTCTCACTGGCTCCACCAGCACTTGAAAGATCTGTGAGGAAGATTGACATGTGTCACTTCGAAACGGGATGGGGTGCCGAGCCGAGAGGCCCCCACAGCAAGTGCCGCAGTGACTTAGGACAGAGGGCGGGAGGTGGGTGGCGACCAAATTTTGGCATTGCACAGGACACCACTGAAATTTGAGAGCCCCAAATCCACCACTGCCAGCTTGATACCAGTTTGTTTTGTTTTTGTTTTTTTGTTTGATTTTACAACTCCAGTCACAATTATAATCACACACGGTAAAAAAAAGCACAAGATTCTTCCGAATCTCAGGACTTCCCTTCTCCCCTCTGTGGGTTCTTTAAGTAACTTTTTAAACTGCATATAATAAGTCCATCTAATTTACAACCCTCCATTATATCTAAAGTCTATGCATCATTGGAAGAGTTACCGTATTTTTCACTCTATAAGACGCACCAGACCATAAGACACACGTAGTTTTTGGAGAAGGAGAACAGGAAAAAAAATATTCTGAATCCCAGAAGCCAGAACAGCAAGAGGGATCGCTGTGCAGTGAAAGCAGTGATCCCTCTTGCTGTTCTGGATTCTGGGATAGCTGCGCAGCCTGCATTCGCTCCATAAGACTCACACACATTTCCCCTTACTTTTTAGGAGGGGAAAAGTGAGTCTTATAGAGCAAAAAATACGGTAGTTAAAACCTGCCAAAGAGTTCAAGTGTTGACAATGGTCTTTCAAATATACTGTACATTTCCCCCCTTCTTTATAGAAGCTCAGCTTGATACCAGTTTGGGTAGGGGAGTGTTTTGTGGCCGTTTTCCTAGGAGGAAAGGAAGCACCCAAACATTGAGATAATTTATTGTTGCTGTGTATTACAGAAGTCTCAAAATTGGCTTCGGATGGCAGATAAAAGAGATTTCTAAACATTAACCATTTCCGTGCCTTGCCTCCTTTCTCCCCCCCACCAGCCATCTGAGTTCCTGCAGACCCACTGCGAGGGCAGCGGCAGCAACGGGCAGCGGATTGAGCTGGAGCATGGCACCACCACCATGGCCTTCACGTTCCAGCATGGCGTCATCGTCGCCACCGATTCCCGGGCATCGTCCGGCAGCTACATCAGTGAGTAACCACAGAGACATAGAGAGTTGAAATGGCACCACAGATTAAATGGAGGAGGCCTGGCTGACCTGGGCCTAGACTGTGGGGGCAGAGGCTCCCCACCGCTGGCTTCAACCCCCCCCCCAAACAACTCTCTTCCCCACAGGTGCAAAGGTGGCCAACAAAGTCATTGAGATCAACCCCTACTTGTTGGGCACCATGTCTGGGAGTGCTGCAGATTGCCAGTACTGGGAGCGACTCCTGGCCAAACACTGCAGGTGGGTACCTAGAATCAGAGATCTGTAGAGTTGGAAGGGACCCTGGGGAGCAATCTATTGGGATACTGCCAGGGAGACATAGGCCATCACTGCCTCCACGCCGACTCCGGACTCCGGATGTCCATCGACCTCCCGTAGATACAGTATCAGCAATTAGCGACATGAGCTCCAGAAAATAGCTTTCACATTCCAGAACTGATGCACGCTCTATCAGCAGGTAATGTACAGCAAAACTTGCACTCAGGAGAGCATTATTTAGAAAGTTTATTCAGCGTTGGTCAGAACAAAGAAAAACATGACTGCTTGCTAGCGTGTTCAGGCAGAGAGAGAGAGAGACACAACAGCTCTATCGAAACAGAAACATCCTGTGAACAGGAAATACGCAGGCTGTATGACTCACATAGCCTGCTCCCTTTTAAGGTGGAACGGAAATATCCTAACACAATCTAGTCCAACCCCCTGCGACGCAGGAATCTCAGCTAAACTCAGTAAACCTCCGTCTTCTGCAGGTATTTTCCCCATCTCACAAATATGCAGGGCAGGGCAATGAAAAAACGAAAGAATTATTGAGTGTGTGCTCGTGTAAAGGCAGCCGGGCTGACCCATAAGAAAGCTCCAATATCCATTCTAAGGTAATGCCTTTTATTAGGCCAACCAAAATGGCACAAAACAGTTTTGCAGGTCTGAGAGTTCTGCAGAATTCTTCATCTAGCCTGATGAAGTGTTCTGGAGACCCCAAAAGCTGGTACGCTTTTATTGTGAATATTTTGGTGGGCCTGATAAAGGTATTGCTCTGATATGTATCCACTGTTGCTTTTGCTTCCTAAAAGTCACATGTAGTGTAGCGAACTTGAGCAGTGAGGCAGGATCCTTCTGGTCTTCCCCTTTGGGAAACACAAGCTAGGATCTGGAATAACATGTCATGATGTTCTTCTTCTGACACCACCACCCCTCTTCTAGAAATGGTAGCTCAGCAGGTCACAGCAAAAGATTATCAGGCCAGACCTCCTCTTGACAGCTCCCACCCCATACATTATAATTTGAGCCCAGCCTGGGTCTGGTTGAATAGACGGAAGATTCTAGAAGGATAGTGAAGCCCCAACATGGGAGGTCAGCCGCCACAGTTTTACTTGGGAGGCCTCAAGATGGGTTGTTGGCCCACCTGAAAATGGTGGGGGTGATGGAGTTATGAAAAAGAAGAGGAGAGAGCGACTCTCCCTTTCGTTTTCATCCTACCTCTCTTTACCTCTCCCCTTCCTTCCTTCCTTCCTTCCTTCCTTCCTTCCTTCCTCAAAATGTTGGTGCTGACCTTTAAAACAGCCTCGGTCCAGTATACCTGAAGGAGCATCTCCACCCCCATTGTTCTGCCTGGACACTGAGGTCCAGCTCTGAGGGCCTTCTGCAAGAAGTGAGGTTACAGGGAACCAGGCACAGGGCCTTCTCGGTAGTGGTGCCCGCCCTGTGGAACACCCTCCCATCACATGTCAAGGAGATAAACAGCTTTTTGACTTTTAGAAGACATCTGAAGGCAGCCCTGTTTAGGGAAGTTTTTAATGTTGGATTTTTAATATTCTGTTGGGAGCCACCCAGAGTGGCTGGGGAAACCCAGCTAGATGGGCGGAGTACTAATATATTGTTGTTGTTATTTCTTCTGGCAGGTTGTACTACTTACGCAACAAGGAGCGAATCAGCATCTCGGCTGCTTCCAAACTGCTGGCCAACATGCTTGTGGAGTACAGGGGGATGGGACTGTCCGTGGGGAGCATGCTGTGCGGCTGGGACAAGAAGGTACCAGCAACGTGACCGCGAGGAGTGGGGGCAATTGGGGGGCAGGCAGAGTGGGGGGGAGAATCTCTCAGGAAAATGGGAGCTGAGTGGGTCAGAAATAACTATAAGGGGTGAGTCAAAGGAGGGGCTGCTGGGTATTCTGGTGAGAGAGGAAGTCTGATTCTAGGATTCTTCCTCATTCATTGCCAGCCAGGTCCTGCCTAAATACTGTACACACTGCACATTTAAAGCCAGCCCAGCCCACCCCCCAGAATCCTGGGAACTGTAGTTTGCAAAGGTTCTGGGAACCGTAGTTTATTTATTTGTTGGTTTAATTTGCATTCCGCCCTTCTTCTGAACTTCTTCTTCTTCTTTGGCGATCCCTCGTAGCCGAGTAAGATTGTCTTCCATAAACACGGTTTTAACAATCAGTCTGTAAGTGACTGTGGAGGCCAATTCTGGATCCACACGTCCTTCCACAGTGGGGACATAGGATTCTGGACGGGAGTTGATCATGGTGAGGGTTTACCAAACGTGCCTTCCTCTTAGCACGTTTCTCCCTTGCGTCCTGAGTTCAAGTGTCTTCAAAGCCCATGACACCTTTGGTAAAGGCTGTTCTCCAACTGGAGCGCTCGCAGGCCAGTTTCCCAGTTGTCGGTGTTTATACTACATTTTTAAAGATTCGCCTTGAGAGAGTCTTTACACCTCTTTTGTTGACCACCAGCATTACGCTTTCCTTTTTTATGTTCGGAATATAGTACAGTGGTACCTCGGGTTACATACGCTTCAGGTTACAGATTCCGCTAACCCAGAAATATTACCTCGGGTTAAGAACTTTGCTTCAGGATGAGAACAGAAATCGTGCTCCAGCGGTGCAGCGGCAGCAGGAGGCCCCATAGGCTAAAGTGGTGCTTCAGGTTAAGAACAGTTTCAGGTTAAGAACATACCTCCAGAACGAATTAAGTTCTTAACCCGAGGTACCACTGTAGTTACTTTGAAAGACGATAATCAGGCATCCACACAACATGACCAGTCCAACGAAGTTGGATGATGTTGAAGAGAATTGCTTCGACAGTGGTGATCCTTGATTCTTCCAGTACACTGGCATTAGTTCGCCCGTCTTCCGAAGTGATGTGTAAAATGTATTTCACCCTTCATCTAAACATCACAGGGCAGTTCACAACATAAAAATACCAAATGAGAACACAAAGCACATAATAAAAGCAAGAACAAACCCGCTGTCCCACAAACATATTTAAAAGGCCATAGAATCAGCCAGAGGCCTGGTTATAGAGGAACGTTTTCACCTGGTGTCTGACAACATGTAATGAAGGCGCCAGGCGAGCCTCCCTGGCGAGAGCATTCCACAGATGGGGAGCCACTGCAGAGAAGGCCCCGTTCTCGTGTTGCCACCCTCCGGACCTCTCGTCAAGGAGGCCCACAAAGGTCTCTGATTATCTGTTCTGTGGGGGTCAGTAAACTAATGTTCCCAGGATTCTTTGGGTTTGGGGGAGGAGGTTTTGCTTTAAATGTATGGTGTATACAAGGCTGATGAATATTTATCATACCGCCGGGAACTCACTCAGGGCACATTTTCAAGAGAGGTTTAGTGGAGGGGGTTTAGTGTGGGTCTTGGGGGGGGCACATGGGAAGTGCTGCCGGAATGAGGGCCTGAGGGAGAGAAACAACTTTGTGACTTTTGAGGAGTGGGGTGGGAATGAGCGGGTGGGGAGTGGGTGCGAGATCAGCCAGGCAGGGGACTTGGGTGGAAGCGGCCGCGATCAGAGGCTAAAGAGGCCAGTTCTTCCTCTTTTTCTAGGGACCTGGACTTTACTACATAGACGATAACGGGGTGCGCCTGGGTGGCCCCCTCTTTTCCACGGGAAGTGGGAACTGCTATGCCTATGGGATCCTGGACAGCGGCCATCGCCCCGATCTCAGCGTGGAGGAGGCCTACGAACTCGGCCGGAAGGCCATCTCCTACGCCACCCACCGCGATGCCTACTCAGGCGGTGTGGTGAACAGTAAGTGCCCCCCACCCTCATTCTGCAGTCCCAGCCCCACGTCCCCCTTGTTTGGTGAGAGCCTGCTTTCATTTTGCACAAGCTCACTGGTGTGGTGGTACTTCTCTGTCGCCCCGCGCAGTGTATCACATGAAGGAAGACGGTTGGATCCGGGTCGGGCGCACAGATGTCAGCGATCTGCTCCACCAATATGCCGAAGCCAAGAAGTGAGTGGCCGGGAACCACAAGCAATGCTGGATATGCTTCAACACTCAGGGGTAAAGGCCAGAAAGGGACAGAGCTACATTTATCACGGGGCAGCAATAAAGTATTTTCATTGATAAAGTCTTTCATTCGGTGCTCATGTTTTAAAGAAGATTTTAACCGGTCTGAAGTAGCATACAGGATACACGTAGAGGGAGGTTTTGGACTGAACATTTGGGAGTTATTGTGTTCAGGATAAGCTTATCCACGACAGCTTCATTGGATGAATTTAGATGAGTAGGACAGGATATTTTATTTATTATTCTTCCTCTTTTTCTCACTTGTGTGAGAATGCAGATACAGTGGTACCTCGAGTTACATACGCTTCAGGTTACAGACTCCGCTAACCCAGAAATAGTACCTTGGGTTAAGAACTTTGCTTCAGGATGAGAACAGAAATCGTGCTTCAGCAGCGCGGCAGCAGCAGGAGGCCCCATTAGCTAAAATGGTGCTTCAAGTTAAGAACAGTTTCAGGTTAAGAACGGACCTCCGGAACGAATCAAGTACTTAATCCGAGGTGCCACTGTACCTCTTTCAGCAGATTAAAATCACCATCCGTTTGCCATTTATCTTTAGAAGCTTTTGGGGAAAAGGTTGCTTAATCTTCTAGACCAATTATGATACCCAAAGATGCTTAGGCAGACTTGAATTCCTTTTCTCCCATCTATGTTTCTGTCTTAACGAAGAAATCACTCACAGACTGCTTTTGTAAACAAAAAAATATAAGTTTACTCACATGAAAAGCCTTGCCAGGATTCAACAGGCCCAGTGATGAAAATCAGGCAGGCAATAATCCTTAAAAGCTACAAAAGTCCGTAGTCCAGTTCAAAATGGAGTGGCCTTGACTGTCTTTGAATCTTGCTGCCACACTTAAACTGCGTTGGGCCGTTAGTCCACCTGCTCCAGTATTGCCTGCACTGACTGGCAAGGCTCCCCAGGGTTTCTGAGAGGGAGACTCTCCCAGTGGAGATGCTGGGGGTGGCGCCTGGGGCCTTCTGCGTGAAAAGCAGATGTTCTAATGCTGAAATACAGCCCCCAAAGGCTTTCTCCAGAGCAGTGTTTCTCAACCTGTGGGTCCCCAGATGTTGTTGGACTACAACTCCCATCATTCCTAGCCAGTGGTCAGGGATGATGGGAGTTGTAGTCCAACAACATCTGGGGACCCACAGGTTGAGAGCTGCTGCTCCAGAGTCAAACCACAACAAACACA
Organism: Podarcis cretensis; assembly: GCF_951804945.1. Lineage (NCBI taxonomy): Eukaryota > Metazoa > Chordata > Lepidosauria > Squamata > Lacertidae > Podarcis > Podarcis cretensis. The sequence continues at coordinate 121,934,640 of NC_137171.1, forward strand.
ACCTTTGTGTCCTCACCCATGTGGGTGTCTTGTGGCATTGCAGTTCTAGGAACCTCAACTGCTCTCCGTTAAGGAAGCACCTGCGGTCATCAAGCTATTGAGAACATCTGGGAGGTGTTTTCTGGCTCTCTCGGTTTTGCACAGCAGACCAGAGAAGCACACCCCTTTCTGAGATGCTGATGAGCCTCTCTGGTTTAGGTTCGCTGTGAGGACCTTCAGGGTCTGGAACCTCTTCCTCATCTCATTGCCTTCCACATAAAGTGTATATAGAGGGTTCATGTGGATCAATCCTGATATGGGGGGAGGGGGTGCCCCATGCCTGTTGCTCATTCCTCGTTCTGCCTTCTCCAGTCCACACAGCTCAGCATTGTCCACACCAGGGACTAGGAATAGAAGGAGGAGAAGGAGAAGAAATTTATTTATACCCTGCCCATCTGGTTGGATTTCCCCAGCCACTCTGGGTGGCTCCCGACAGAATATTAAAAACACGATACAACATCAAACATTAAAAACTTCCCCAAACAGGGCTACCTTCAGATGTCTTCTAAAAGTCAGATAGTTGTTCATTTCCTTGACATCTGATGGGAGGCCGTTCCACAGGGCGGGCACCACCACCAAGAAGGCCCTCTGCCTGGTTCCCTGTAACCTCACTCTCGCAGGGAGGGAACCGTCAGAAGGCCCTCGTAGCTGGACCTCAGCGTCCAGGCAGAACGATGGGGGTGGAGACACTCCTTCAGGTATATAAAGCATTTTGGGGGGTGGGGAATGTATAAACTGCCCTTCACCCAAACCTGGAAAGCAAGGGGTGTGTCTTTAATTGAGTCCTGCTCGGGATTGATAGAAGGAGAAATCCCACCCCTCTGACAGTTGGGGAGAATCTATTGGAGAGAGAATTGGGGGGATGATGAGACAGTTATTGTTGTTGGGTTTGGGATTTTATAGAATCATAGAATTTTAAATGACCCCGAGGGTCCTCTAGTCCAGTGTTTCCCAACCTTAGGCCTCCAGCTGTTTTTGGACTACAACTCCCATCATCCCTAGCTAGCAAGACCAGTGGTCAGGGATGATGGGAATTGTAGTTCAAAAACAGCTGGAGGCCCAAGGTTGGGAAACACTGCTCTAGTCCAACCCCCTGCAAGACAGGAATCGCAGCTAAAGAGACGGACAGGGGCTCATCCAGCCTCTGTTTGAAATCCTCCAATGCTGGAGATTCCACCACCTTCTCAAATAGCTCTTCCTGTCAGAAAGTTCTTCCTAACTTCCTCACTTCCCGCAGGGAGGGAACTGGCAAAAGGCCCTCGGCGCTGGACCTCAGTGTCCGGGCAGAACGATGGGGGTGGAGACGCTCCTTCAGGTATACTGGACCGAGGCCGTTTAGGGCTTTAAAGGTCAGCACCAACACTTTGAATTGTGCTCGGAAACGTACTGGGAGCCAATGTAGATATTTTACGACTGGTGTTATATGGTCTCGGCGGCGACTCCCAGTCACCAGTCTAGCTGCCGCATTCTGGATTAGTTGCAGTTTCCAGGTCACCTTCAAAGGTAGCCCCATGTACAGCGCATGGCAGTAGTCCAAGTGGGAGATAACTAGAGCATGCACCACTCTGGCGAGACAGTCCGTGGGCAGGTAGGGTCTCAGCCTGCGTACCAGATGGAGCTGGTAGACAGCCACCCTGGACACAGAATTGACCTGCGTCTTCAATCCTCTCCGTTATGTATCCTCTCGCTGTCTGTCATGTTCGATTTAGCTGAGGTTCCTGCATTAGGGAAGCTTTTAATGTTTAATAGATTATTGTATTAAGTAGCTGAGAAAACCCAGCCAGATGGGCGGGGTATAAATAATAAGTTGTTGTTGTTGTTATTACTATTATTACTATGACACGAGGTTGGACTAGATCAGGGGTCTGCAACCCGCGGCTCCGGAGCCACATGTGGCTCTTTTACACCTTTGCCGCGGCTCCGGGGCAGATACTAGCGAGGGGAGGAGGCGCATTGTGCGCCCCGACACTCCCCACTGTGGTGGGCGCTGTACTGGCTGTGACGTCGCATGGGGGTGGTGCGTGCGTTAGTCACGAACCGTCCCGACGTCACCTTCCCGCCCTCCCTCCCGCCCGCTACATTGTAAGGGGCATGTACGCTGGTCACTGCATTGAAAGGGGGCATGTACGCTGGTCACTGTTTTGAAGGGGAGTGAAGAACACACACACAAAAAAAGGTAACTTGTTAATTTAACGTTTATTTCTATGAGGAGGAGTAATTCTGAGGGGTCAAACAAAGAAATAATAAAAAGTGACATAAAAGTTATTTTTATAATGACGAGTTTTGCGGATCCCAGTTGTTTTTCCTTCGGAAACGGGTCCAAGTAGCTCTTTTTGTCTTAAAGGTTGCAGACCCCTGGACTAGATGACTCTGGGGGTCCCTTCCAACACTACAATTCAATGTTTCCATACGTTCCCAACATTTTCACAATGAAAATAGGTAAAGGTAAAGGTACCCCTGCCCGTACGGGCCAGTCTTGCCAGACTCTGGGGTTGTGCGCCCATCTCACTCAAGAGGCCAGGGGCCAGCGCTGTCCGGAGACACTTCCGGGTCACGTGGCCAGCGTGACATCGCTGCTCTGGCGAGCCAGAGCCGCACACGGAAACGCCGTTTACCTTCCCGCTGGTAAGCGGTCCCTATTTATCTACTTGCACCCGGAGGTGCTTTCGAACTGCTAGGTTGGCAGGCGCTAGGACCGAGCAGCGGGAGCGCACCCCGCCGCAGGGATTCGAACCACCGACCTGTCGATCGGCAAGCCCTAGGCGCTGAGGCTTTAACCCACAGTGCCACATGAAAATAGGGACATCCTATTACATAATAATGATAATTTTATTATTTATACCCATCTGACTGGGTTGCCCCAGCCACTTAATACAATAAGTTGCCCCAGCCACTCTGGGCATCTTAACACCATATAAAAAAATAACAAAACATTACAAAACTTCTCTATACAGGGCTGCCTTCAGATTTCTTCTAAAGGTTGTACAGTTACTTATCTCCTTGGCTTGGGAGTCGCATAACTCTGTACCCTCCGACATTTTTCTGATGAAAATAGGGACGTCCCAAGGAAAAGCGGGACATTCTGGGATCAAATCAGAAACTGGGGCGGCTTCTGGAAATCCGGGGACCTCCCTGGAAAATAGGGACACCTGCGGGGGGTCTGACTTTGATCCCGGCCCATTGGGGATGATAAAATCTAGCAGGGAGTTGTTCAATACAGATATCTTTTCAAAATGAGAGCAAGAGCATCAAGTGATATTGCAAGCTCACATTTCTCGACCAGTTTGTATACCTGCATAAGGTACGTGATAGGTATGAGACTCGTTTATAATTCTATTTTGGGAATGATTCCTGTTCTTCTGTAGCTGCATTGTTTTAGACCAGGGGTCAGCAAACTTTTTCAGCAGGGGGCCGGTCCACTGTCCCTCAGACCTTGTTGGGGCCGGACTATATTTTGAGGGGGGAAATGAATGTATTCCTATGCCTCACATATAACCCAGAGATGCATTTTAAATAAAAGCACACATTCTACTCATGTAAAAACACCAGGCAGGCCCCACAAATAACCAAGAGATGCATTTTAAATAAAAGGACACATTCTACATAAAAAAACCGAAGATCATGGCCACTGGGCCCACCACCTCCTGGCAAATAGAAGGGGAAGAAATGGAGGCAGTGAGAGATTTTACTTTCTTGGGCTCCATGATCACTGCAGATGGTGACAGCAGTCACAAAATTAAAAGACACCTGCTCCTTGGGAGAAAGGCGATGGCAAACCTAGAAAACATCTTAAAAAGCAGAGACATCACCTTGCCAACAAAGGTCCATATAGTAAAAGCCATGGTTTTCCCAGTAGTGATGTATGAAAGTGAGAGCTGAACCATAAAGAAGGCTGATCGCCGAAGAATTGATGCTTTTGAATTATGGTGCTGGAGGAGACTCTTGAGAGTCCCATGGACTGCAAGAAGATCCAACCTCTCCATTCTGAAGGAAATCAGCCCTGAGTGCTCACTAGAAGGACAGATCGTGAAGCTGAGGCTCCAATACTTTGGCCACCTCATGAGAAGAGAAGACTCCCTAGAAAAGACCCTGATGTTGGGAAAGATGGAGGGCACAAGGAGAAGGGGACGACAGAGGACGAGATGGTGGGACAGTGTTCTCGAAGCTACCAGCATGAGTCTGACCAAACTGCGGGAGGCAGTGGAAGACAGGAGTGCCTGGCGTGCTCTGGTCCAGGGGGTCACGAAGAGTCGGACACGACTAAACGACTAAACGACTAAACAACAACAACAACAACAACAACAACAACAACAACAACAACAACAACATAGCTGTCAACCTTCCCTTTTTTTGTGGGAAATTCCCTTATTCCAGCGCCGTTTCCTGCTGCTTCCCCGGATTGTTAGATATCCCATAGTCTGTCCCTGGGACAGGTGAGGCTGCTGATCCCTTATTTTCAAATCTGAAAGATGACAGCTATGCATTCTACTCATGTAAAAACATGCTGATTCCCATACCGTGCACGGGCCGGATTGAGAAGACGATTGGGCCGGATCCGGCCCCCAGCTCTTAATTTGCCTACCCATGTTTTAGACAGTTACAGATAGGTAGCCCATAGTCAAAACAAAAAATTCTTTCCAGTAGCACCTTAAAGACCAACTAAGTTAGTTCTATGTATTAGACTTTATGGATGTCCCACACTCATATATTTGCGTCCTGTGCTATAAATCAAGCACTGTTGCGAGTTGTTCTCCAATGTACTTCGCATCAATAAAAAACCTGGGAGCGGCGCGAGCAAACATTTTTCCTGAAAATGTCAGCCAAGAGTTCGAGAACAGCTTGCGATGGAGGTTGTCTAAAGCGCAGGCGGCGGGCTCCCCCTGGCGGCGGAAGCGGGGGAAGGAAAGCGGCTGGATTTCCCCTTTCGAAAGCGAAAGTGGGCGCGGGTTCGAGCCCCCGCGAGCGCAGAAGAGCTGAGTTCCTCCCTGGGAGACCGGAGGGCAGGTAAGGCGGGCAGGGGAGAGGAAGGCCAGGGGGCTGTGGGGTGGGAGACCCAGGATAAGGGCATCAGGGGGGGGGCTGGGGGTGGTGCATCAAGTGCGGGGTTTTTCCAATGCAAATCGGGGAGATGCTGCAAAAGAGGCTCTCGCGCAATGTTTGATTTCTTCTTTGGGGGGGCGGGGTTTACTTAATGTAAAATAATTTGTAGTCCCTGAGATCGGATCTGCATTTTAGGAGGGCTGGGGCACACACAAACACACAATAAAAATTCGCCCCACAATAAATATTCCCCCACCTTTTAAAACCATCCCGTTTCAGTTTTATTTTCTGATCCGAGATGAAAATAAAAACTGTGACAAGAAAGAACCCGGTTCCAGAAAGTGCAGCCCCGCCAGTCTCTTCGGAGCAAAATGCCCCAAACTAGAAAAAGCCCCTCCAAGTTAGAAAAGTGGCTTCTTCTGGGTCTTGAAAGGTTTTTATCACTTTCTGCGCAGTCTTGGGCAGTCAAACTCAGAGGTAGGTCTCTATTGGAGAGTAAGCCCCCTTGATTTCAGTAGGGACTTACTTCTGAGTAACGGGCCTCATGTGCACTATTCATTTAAGCTGTACTGTACTGTATTCTATTGCCTTAAACAGTCATGCCCTCTCCCAAAGCCTTCTGGGAACTGTAGTTTCAGGCTGCAGAAAGTTGTTAGGAGACTTCGGTTCCCAGAGGAGTTTAACAATCAACCCCTTTTCCCAGGGAACTGAAGTTCTGTGAAGTTCGTGCTGTTTTAAATAATAATAATAATAAATAATAAAATTTATTTATATCCCGCCCTCCCTGGCCAGAGCCGGGCTCAGGGCGGCTAACACCAGTAAAATTACAGTAAAAACATAATAGGAAAAGAAAAAAACCAATCTAAAATACAGGTTAAAATGCAGTTTAAAATGCAGTCTCATTTTAAAAGTAGCCCATAGATGTTAGGATTGCTCTTTAAGTGCCATAGGGTAGCTTACGTCTGGCTCCTTCTTAAGCACAATGCAATTTTTATTTTGCAAAGTGCTCAACAGTCATAGGATCATAGGGCTGGAAGGAAGCATGAGGGTCACCTAGTCCAGGCCCTTGCAATGCAGGAATCTTTTGTCCAACGTGGGACTCGAACCCACAACCCTGAGATTAAGAGTCTCATTCTCTACCGACTGAGCTATCCAGTAGCTGCTCTCATGAGAACCCACCAAGGCCCCAGTAGGCTCCATTGAACACACTGGGAGTTGTTTCTGGGTAAGAATAGATGGGATTGTGCTACTTGCGGGCGAGGTCACTGCCATGCCCATTTTACAGATGGGGAACTGAGACTGACAGAAAGCATCTGGAGGGTGGGATTTGTCCTGGCGTCCCTTTAGGCCAGGGATGAGGAACCTCAACCTGGTACCCTGGACTACAGTTCCCATCATCCTCAGCCATTGTCCATGTTGGCTGGCACTGATGGGTGTTGTAGTCCTGCCACCTTTGGGGGGAGTGTTGCATGGGGAGGTCGAATTCAGCTTTGATGATGGTGGTGATGGTGATGATAATTTATTATTTATACCCCGCCCATCTGGCCGGCTCTCCCCAGCCACTCTGGGCGGCTCCCAACACAATATTAAAAACAAGATAAAACATCAAACATTAAAAACTTCCCTAAACAGGGCTGCCTTCAGATGTCTTCTAAAAGTCAGATAGTTGTTTATTTCCTTGACATTGGATGGGAGGACATCTTATTACGTTCCGTACGTCGGAACTCAAATGGAATCTGTTCTGGAAGTCCGTTCAACTGTTCCACAACCAAGGTGCAGCTTCTGATTGGCTGCAGGAGCTTCCTGCAGCCAATTGGAAGCCTCGCTGGACGTTCAGGTTCCAAAGAACATTTGCAACCAAAATACTCACTTCCGGGTTTGCAGCGTTTGGGAGCCAAAACATTCGACTGCCAAGGCATTTGTGATCTGTATTATTGTGAACTGTATTATTATTATTGGTGCTGTTGTTGTACAACTGTATTATTATTATTATTATTATTATTATTATTACTATTATTATTGGTGTTAAATTTATATCCCGCCCATCTGGTTGGGTTTCCCAAGCCACTCTGGGCAGCTTACAACATATATAAAAACACAACAAAACTTCAAACATAAAAAAAAAATCCTATACAAGCAACAAACCAACCAACCAATCAATCAATCAATCAATAACAACAACAAGAACAAGAATAAACAGTTTACAGTTCTACTCAAAATAATCACCAACCCCTGAAGGGAGGTGAGGACAGGTGACCTCACCTAGGCCCGAAGTCACCCCCCCCCCACCAAAGCAGGCTCAAAGCTTCTCAGAGCTTTTCAGAATCATTTTTCTCAGCAGCTAAAAGGCATCAGCTAAGCATCAGAAACATTCCGCTTGCTGTAACTAAAAAGATTGCAACAAAGGTAGGGAACACAGTCCATTGTTTCTCTGGCCTTGCTAAAGAACCACATTGCAACTTGCTTTCTGTCTGGGAACCATGCCAGAACAAGAGATTGAAACATATCTGAACACTCTGAAGCCCCTTTCCTGGGAAGGGTGCCAAGAGTCCCAAGACAGCTTTCTGTTCATGCTCAGAGGACTCCTGAGGGAGGGGGAAAGGAGGAGGGAACTGGAAAGGGGTATATATGCTTGTGCACAGGACTGTGAATTTCGTGCACCCCAAGTAAACATTTGACCAACACCAACCCGACAAAAACAAAACAGAGGAAAATGTTTTAAACATTTTAGCCAGTTGCCCCAACCCAGCAATGTCCCAGTGGCCTCCCAGGAGCCTCTTTTGGCTGTTCAAGGTGAGTCTGGGCTCCACCCCCTAGGCCAGGTGGAATGGGCCTTGCAGCAGGGAGCAGGTCTCCCTTCCAGCACTCGCGGTGGCAGTAAAGTGTGGGTTAAGCTGCTGAGATTCTCCCTGCACAAACTCTCTCTCACACTTCAGACTGTTAATTACACCTGGCCATTCCTTCTCTCCCCAGACTCGGCCGCCATGATGCTGCCTGCCCCCTTGAAGCTGGCCGTCCCTCTCATCCTGTGCGACTTGGTCCTCCTCCCCTTGCTAGATCTCCAGCGCTCCGCCTTGGCCTCCCTGGGGGTCCCTGCGGCCTGGCTGGAGGCGGCTCTGCGCCTGCTGGTTCTCTGTGGGGCCCGGGGGCTCCTCTCCCTGGCCTGGCCCTCCCAGATGCCCCTCGCAGGCCTGGCTGCTGTGAGCCTGCTGCAGCCCCTCTATCTCGCCGTGGGGCGCTGCTTTGGAGACCCTCCGTTCCTGCTGTCGTCAGCCCCTCGGTCCTGGCTCCTGCTGGGCTATGGGGCAGTGGTTCTGGCCCACTTCATCTGGGACGTCCTGGGGCAAAGGGAGGAGGAGGAGAACAAGGGAGGAGAAGACAAGGCCACCCTCTGGAAGCTGGTGAAGCTCTTCCACCCAGATGTGTCCTACCTCGCAGGGGCGTTTTTCTTCCTTACCACGGCTGTGCTTTGTGAGTAGGGTTGGTTTGCATGCGTGTGTGAGAGAGAAGTGGGAAGTGAGAGAGATACATACAGTGGTGCCTCGCAAGACGAAATTAATCTGTTCCATGAGTCTCTTTGTCTAGCGGTTTTTTCGTCTTGCAAAGCCGAATGTTAATTAGATTAGGGCTGCCATATGTTAGGAATTTCCTGGACACAGCCAGGATTTGGCCAGAGTGGAAATCGTTGGAATGCCCGGGAAAATGTGGATGTATGGCAACCCATGCAGGAAGTGTAGATTTTGGCAAAGTTCCTTATAAATAGTTTTTTGTGTAAAACTAAAAAAAAGCTGAACACCTCTCTGCAATATGGGAACTCTAAATTGGAGTTAGGTAAAGGTACCCCTGACCATTAGATCCAGTTGTGACCGACTCTGGGGTTGCGGCGCTTATCTCGCTTTACTGGCCGAGGGAGCCGGCGTACAGCTTCCGGGTCATGTGGCCAGCATGACGAAGCCGCTTCTGGCGAACCAGAGCAGCGCACAAAAACGCCGTTTACCTTCCCGCCAGAGCGGTACCTATTTATCTACTTGCACTTTGACATGCTTTCGAACTGCAGGGACTGAACAATGGGAGTTCACCCCGTTGCAGGGATTCAAACCGCCGACCTTCTGATCGGCAAGCCATAGGCTTCGTGGTTTAGACCACAGTGCCACCCACGTCCCTTAAATTAGAGATAAATCTGTAAAATAAGTAGCATGTAAAAGGTGAAGGAATAGAATATATCTGAGAGTGTGGGGAATCCATTTTGGGGGTGGTGTGTATTAAATTAAGTTTACTTTGGTTTTGATGTGTTATAAATTTGAAGACGAATAAAAATTAATGGGTAAAAAGGAAATAAAAGACCATAGTTTAACATTAGAAGGTTCCAAGCTCAATTTCAGATGGAGCCATGCCCTCCACCTGAAATCTTGGAGAAGCTCTGCCTGTCTGTGCAGGGAGGTGTCAACGGGGTGAATGGGCTCTTCCTGTTTCCAAAGAGTCCCCCCTCCCTATCTTCAAAGCACAAACTCTCTGCAGGTGAAACCTTCATCCCTTACTACACGGGACGCTTGATTGACATCTTGGGCAAGAAGTACGACTCGGATGCCTTCTCGTCCGCCATCTTCTTCATGTGCCTGGTGTCGCTCGGAAGGTGGGTTTCTTCCTGACAACACCCCCTGCCCAAAAAACAAAGGAGCCCTGGCTCGGCTCGGCTGGGGTGTGTGCAATTTTCTCATAATCTGGGGAGTTAAATTATTTCTTTGGAATTAAATTGAATTCAGAAAGCAGTTCGGGGGGGAAAGGGGGTGCTTGGAGAACTGCTTTCTACTGCAAAGGAAAGCCCCCACGTTTCCAGAATGTGACTCAAAAAGGTGATCACATCTTTGGGGGGGGGGGCGAAGCTCCAATTTTGCCATTTCGATTCCTACCCTCCAGAGTGGGACTCAGACATTCACGGTTTCCTTTTGTAGAGCAGTCTCCATTTCTGTTCCAGCTCACTGTCTGCCGGCACGCGCGGGGGACTCTTCATGATGTCCATCTCCCGGGCCATCATCCGGATCCGAAGCCGCCTCTTCTCTTCTCTCGTCCGGCAAGACCTGGCGTTCTTCCAGGAGGTGAAAACAGGTGAGAGCCCCCTAGCTCCAAACCCAGACCGGCCTTTCAGTCCAGCTCCCTTTGTGTCCTCTAGTGTGCGTACAGAGCGCTTGTGGTGGTTCCTACTTGCAACACCCCTGTTATGACTGGGCCTTAAATATTCCCATTTTATGGGTTGCATAACTGAGGCTCCATGAGGAACGTCAAGATGTGAGGCTTTCCAGGATTTGAACTTGGGTCTCCCAAGATCCTGCTCCGGCACTCAAGCGCTTTTCATGTTTGTTTTTGCTGCCGAGTTCAGAGGTAAGGAATATCCTGGTTCCCTCCGGATATTATGGGACCCCAAATCCCATCAGCCCCAGCCAGCATACCCAGTGGGCAGGGATGATGGGAGTTCTAGTTCATCAAGAGCGTCTTCTTTCCTTCATCTGTTCATCAAAGGACTTTATGCATCCATCGGTCTGTCTCTCCATCCCTCCATCTGCTAATCCACCAACTATTTCTCCTTTCCGTCCTTTTCTTTTAAAAGTGTTTTTCTTTTCACTTTTTCATGCACAGAAAGCAATAGTCACAACAATCAGCAATAGAGAGAAATAGGTGTTTCTTCCTGTCTTTGCAAGATGTTCTGTTTTTCTTTCCCCCAGTTGTTGCTGTTATCCGTCTTGCCTCGGGCAGACCTTTTTTATTTATTTTTTAAAAATTGTAATTAGAATTCACTTTTTAAAATTTTTAATTTATTTAACATTATTGTTACAAAATATAAGCAAACTATAAGCAAAAGGGGACACGGGTGGCGCTGTGGTTAAACCACAGAGCCTAGGACTTGCCAATCAGAAGGTTGGCAGTTTGAATCCCCATGGGGTGAGCTCCTGTTGCTTAGTCCCTGCTCCTGCCAACCTAGCAGTTCGAAAGCACGTCAAAGTGCAAGTAGATAAATAGGTACCGCTCTGGCGGAAAGGTAAACGCCGTTTCCGTGCGCTGCTCTGGTTCGCCAGAAGTGGCTTAGTCATGCTGGCCACATGACTCGGAAGCTGTACGCCAGCTCCCTCAGCCAATAAAGTGAGATGAGCGCCGCAACCCCAGAGTCGGTCACAACTGGACCTAATGGTCAGGGATCCCTTTACCTTTATAAGCAAAATATTGCAAATGCATACATACATACATACATACATACATACATACATACATATATCAATTAAGCATGTATATATGAAGAAAAGAACAAAAGAGAAAAAGAAAAGAACGAAGAGGAAGAAAAAATAAAGAGAAAAGAAGAAGAAGAAAAGTTGGAAGAACTTCTTCCAGGTTTATTCTACAGTCTTGCTTAAAATGTACCGTATTTTTCGCTCTATAACACGCACCTGACCATAACACGCACGTAGTTTTTAGAGGAGGAAAATCCGTAGGCATGCCACCCGTAGGCATTTCCTCCATAACACGCACAGACATTTCCCCTTATTTTCTAGGAGGAAAAAAGTGAGTGTTATGGTGCAAAAAATACGGTATATAGGAAGTGCAGTGTAAGCGAAGGAAGTCAATCAGTGAAATTTTATTATTATTTTTGTATTGAGATATTTGTAGAATTTTTAGAATGCGCTTTTGATCCCTCCGGTCTCCCGGCTCTGAGCGGCCTCTCCTTTTGCCCCACAGGAGACCTGACCTCCCGCCTCTCCAGAGATACCACCATGATGAGCCGCTGGGTGCCTCTCAACGCCAACATCTTCCTCCGCAGCCTGATCAAGGTCTGTGGGCTCTGCGCCTTCATGCTTGGCCTCTCGTGGCGCCTGACGTTGCTCACCCTCGTTGAGGTGCCAGTCATGCTGGCGGCCCAGAAGGTCTACGATGCCCGCTACAAGGTGAGGGAGCCCTTGGGAGCAGGCGGGGGGAGACTGGGAGCTGCGAGTTCAAGAAACGAAAGGGGAGCTTCTTGCCAGGGATTGCTGTTCCCTGTTTTCCAAACCTTTGAGAGATAGCCCCTCCCTCCGGACGAGAGGCAGGGTCCCATCAGAGGGGTAACACCAATGCCACACATTTAAACAGTCAAGGCTTCCCCCAAAGAATCCTGGGAACTATAGTTTGCTAAGTGCAATGAGAGTCATTAGGAGGCCACTCGCAGAACTACAGCTCCCAGCACCCTTAACAAGCTACAATTCCCAGAATTCTTTGGGGGAAGCCATGACTGCTGTAAGGGTGCTTTATAAATATATGGTGTGGATGTGAGAAGTGGGAATAATAATAATAATAATAGTTGTTGTTGTTATTTATTTATACAGTGGTACCTCAGGTTACATACGCTTCAGGTTACATACGCTTCAGGTTACAGACTCCGCTAACCCAGAAATAGTGCTTCAGGTTTAGAACTTTGCTTCAGGATGAGAACAGAAATCGTGCTCTGGCGGCACAGCAGCAGCAGGAGGTCCCATTAGCTAATGGGGGGTGGAGACGCTAAAGTGGTGCTTCAGGTTAAGAACAGTTTCAGGTTAAGTACGGACCTCCGGAACGAATTAAGTACTTAACCTGAGGTACCACTGTAGCCCGCCCATCTGGCTGGGTTTCCCCAGCCACTCTGGGCAGCTTCCAACAGAACACCAAAGCTCCCCTAAACAGGGCTGCCTTCAGATGTCTACTAAAAGTCTGGTATTTGTTTTTCTCTTTGACATCCGATGGGAGGGTGTTCCACAGGGCGGGTGCCACCACCAAAAAGGCCTGGTTTCCTGTAACCTCGCAGTGAGGGAACCGCCAGAAGGCCCTCGGCGCTGGACCTCAGTGTCTGGGCTGAACGATGGGGGTGGAGACGCTCCTTCAGGTATACTGGGCCGAGGCCGTTGAGGGCTTTAAAGCTCAGCACCAACACTTTGAATTGTGCTCGGAAACGTACTGGGAGCCAGTGTAGGTCTTTCAGGACCGGTGTTGTATGGTCTCAGCAGCCGCTCCCAGTCACCAGTCTACGGAATAGATAGACTTAACATTTTACAAGGACAGGAAGGGATACCATGGACGGAATAACTGACACACACAGGAGGAAGATATAGATATAGATATAGTTTGAATGCTTCACCTATGGGTTTATAAATCATTTAATGTGTCAAGACGAGTGGATGTCGTTAATATTGCAGTTGTTGAATAAGGGATTGTTATTTTGACTAGAGTGTAATTTAGATGGATGAGATTTTGGAAAGCAGAAACAAAGCATATCATCAAACCCATCAGTTCTAGCACATGGGAGGCCACCCAAATCATATAATTTGGCGCCTGAATGATTGGGATTAGTACTTGTATAATAACTTGGCAGTGTTATAATGAGGCTACCACTGGATTATTGTAACTGAAAACTAATAACAATTATTGTTTAAAAAAGAGAAGTGATTTTCCCCAAGGAGCCTTTGTGTTTGACTCTGCTTGTGAGGCCAGCTGTTGTGATTTTTAAACTTTTGTGACATTGGTCTGTTTTTAGCATATTGCATATTTACACTGCTGCTTGGTTTTTATTTTTCTCTGCTGCCTGGATGGTTTTTTTACATGACAGGGAGTATATAAATAGTTTAAAATAAACGGAATGGAATGGAGTTATGGTCGATTTGCTGGTCTCTTTGGATTTGGTAATGTTGTGGACCAGAGATAAGGAGCTTGGTGCCTTCTAGAGACTGTTGGACTACAACTCCCATCAGCCCCAACCAGCAGGGCCAATGGTCAGGGATGCTGGGAGCTGTAGTCTGTTGAACCCTGCTGTCAATCAGTCATGTTAATAATAATAATAATAATAAATTTTATTTATACCCCGCCCTCCCCAGCCAAGGCCGGGCTCAGGGCGGCTAACAACCAATAATAAAAACAAGTTGAATGAATACAACTTAAAAACAAGATTAAAATATAATATTAAAACATGTTAAAGTAAGCTAAAGCACACACCCCTAAAGGGATCCTGGGAAGTGTAGTTTGTTAGGGGTGAGGGATAAACTACAGTTCCCAATGTTCATTTGGGAGGGGGGAAATGGGCTTTGAACATTCTTTAAAGGAATGGTGCGCTCGTAGCCTGAAGCAATTGGATCTTGCAGCCAGACCCAGTGGTCTGCCCCCCTCTGGCATTTAGCGCAGACTCCTAAACTCTCCCCTTTGCCATTTCTTTTGCTTTCTGCAGGTTCTTCTGCAGGCGATCCAGGACTCCCTGGCACGTTCTGGGGAGGTGGTGCGGGAGACGGTCTCCTCCGTGGAGACGGTGCGCAGTTTCGCCACCGAGGAGGAGGAGTCTGAGCGCTACGATGCGGCCTTGGCCGAGACCCACCGGCTGAAGGACCGGAGAGATTGGGAGAGGGCCGTCTACTTGCTCCTCAGACGGGTGAGTCCTTGGGGTCTTGTGTAGGGGAGAGGCTTGGGGGGGTCAGAAAGGGGACAAGCATTCTCCCAAGGAGAGCAGTGGCAGGAGAGCTTTCTGGAAACGGCACCCCTTTCTTTCGTTCTTCCATTGTCCAATCAGCTTGGCATCCCAGGCAGCTTTTTCAAGGTCACTGTTCACGTGGGAATATCGAGCGTTGGTGGTGTTATGTATTCAGTGGTCTGTGTTTGCCTGAGCTTGGGTCTGGATAAGGATTCTGAGCTCCTGTGTTCGGATTCGATACATGATATCCAATCACAGAACGTTTCAGGATTTGGGCCTTAAACTCTGAGTCGTGAATAGGATACAGGCCTATTTAATTCTGATTTAAATTGGGTGCATCTTTGACTCTTGGAGAACCTGGGAGGGAGGGAAAAATCTGTCAACGTCCATTCTCCTGGTTTCTCTCTTTTTGCAATCTTAAACTCTGTTCTTCACATTTCTGCAGCGATTTGTGAGTTTTCTTTTTTAGAAACACATATGAGAATTCCTCAGCGTTTCAGAGTGGCTTTCTTCTAATAAACATAAGCAGTTTCAAGTACAGTCATACCTCGGGTTGAAGTAGCTTCGGGATGAATATTTTCAGGTTGTGCCCTGCGGCGACCCGGAAGTAACGGAGCATGTTACTTCCAGGTTTCGCCACTTGCGCATGCGCAGACGCTCAGAATGACGTCACACACATGCACGGAAGCGGCGAGCACGAGCAGATGCGCAGTCGCGTCTTACATTCGCTTCAGGATGCGAACGGGGCTCCGGAACGGTACCACTGTAATGGACACATTTCTGCAAGTCTTTCCTCCTAATACACAGTGCAGTGCATTGCCAAATTTGGAGAAGTGTAAATTTCAAAGTCTGCCTGTCTTTAGGTTTTTTGTCTCGTTTTGGGAAAGTGCAGATTTGATAGATTCAGACACCAACTAAATTGAATTTCATCCTTGGAGGGGAAATGGGTGAGCAGAACAGCCAAGCCGTCAAACGTGGCTACGAGGGTGGCTGCCGGTCCTCAAGATCTTCCCCCGAATTTCTCTCTCTAGCTCCTACAGCTGGGTCTGAAACTGATCATGCTTCACTCTGGGTACCAGCAGATCCGTTCTGGCCTCATGACCCAAGGGAACCTGTTCTCCTTCATCCTCTACCAGATGGACTTCGGGGACTACATACAGGTGGGTGAAAATCCGCAACGGGGGGCTGCAACAGTGCTGGCATTCCAGCCTTGAATGGCGTTCCGGCTATTCCGCAACTGGAGTCACGCTTTCAGCTTTTTAACTGGGTGTGACACTCCTGCCCTTCCCTTCGTTCTCCACATACTGTGTCCATCTGCTGCTTCTACATCCTTCAAGGAACTGCCTTATATTGAGTCAGACCACTGGTCCATTGGGTTCAGCATTAACCAGTGGCAGCTCTGTAGGTTTGCTGCCTCAGGTGGCAAAATGTCTTGAGCTGCCGGCAACTCCCATTTTGGCCTTGAAGGGCCAGGGCCAAGATGGTGCCGAGGTCTTCTTCGCTGGTGATCCCTCACAGCCGAGTAAGATAAACATGGTCTTAACAGTGAGTTCGTAGGTTTCTGGGCGGGAGCTGATCACGGTGAGGGTTTGCCAAACATGGCTCCCTCTTAGCTAGTTTCTCCCTTTCGTCCTGAGTTTGAGCATCTTCAAAATCCATGACACCTTTGGTAAAGGCTGTTCTCCAATTGGCGCATTCACAGGCCAGTGTTTCCCATTTGTCGGTGTTTATACTTCATTTTTTGAAATTTACCTTGAGAGTGTCCGTAAACCTTATCAGAGCTCTGCATAAAAGGTAAAGGTACCCCTGCCCGTACGGGCCAGTCCTGACAGACTCTGGGGTTGTGCGCCCATCTCACTTAAGAGGCCAGGGGCCAGCGCTGTCCGGAGACACTTCCAGGTCACGTGGCCAGCGTGACATCGCTGCTCTGGCGAGCCAGAGCCGCACACGGAAACGCCGTTTACCTTCCCGCTGGTAAGCGGTCCCTATTTATCTACTTGCACCCGGAGGTGCTTTCGAACTGCTAGGTTGGCAGGCGCTGGGACCGAGCAGCGGGAGCGCACCCCGCCGCAGGGATTCGAACCGCCGACCTTTCGATCGGCAAGCCCTAGGCGCTGAGGCTTTAACCCACAGCGCCACCTGCGTCCTAGAGCTCTGCATATTCCCTTTTAATTATACGACAGGGCTTTGCTTTGCTGGCTTCTCTCCCCTCTTTTTTTCTTTTTAAAATTCCTCTTTTCGAAGGCAAGGTTGTTTTATGTGTTCTGGCAACCCCAGGAATTTGCACCGTAGAACTTCGTGAAGCCAGCGTTGTAAATTTTAACAAAGCCTTGCATTCCTCACCCTGATTTCCTGTTGGCTATATCTCCACATTTTGAAAACTGATTTTAAAACTTATTTTAAGGACTTTTAACCTTCAAAACCTCTGAATCTCTTTAAATCCTTTTTAATTCCTTTGACCCCCCCTATGTTTTAAACAAACTGAAAGAGAGGGGAAATTGCTGTTGCTGAAGAGACTACGTTGAAAGAACGTCCCGTTTGGTTTTTATCTTTTTACCCTCCTCTCTATTACCTCCCTGTCCACAAAGTAAAGGTAAAGGTAAAGGTACCCCTGCCCGTACGGGCCAGTCTTGACAGACTCTGGGGTTGTGCGCCCATCTCACTTAAGAGGCCAGGGGCCAGCGCTGTCCGGAGACACTTCCGGGTCACGTGGCCAGCGTGACATCGCTGCTCTGGCGAGCCAGAGCCGCACACGGAAACGCCGTTTACCTTCCCGCTGGTAAGCGGTCCCTATTTATCTACTTGCACCCGGAGGTGCTTTCGAACTGCTAGGTTGGCAGGCGCTGGGACCGAGCAGCGGGAGCGCACCCCGCCACAGGGATTCGAACCGCCGACCTTTCGATCGGCAAGTCCTAGGCGCTGAGGCTTTAACCCACAGCGCCACCTGCGTCCACAAAGTAGCTGTAGATAAATCTGGACTGGATGAGATTGTGGATTTGGGACTCCACCAATTGATCCAAGACATACACCTTGGCTGATACATGCTGAATTCCAGAAATGAGAAGAGCAAAAAGACCCAGATGTCCCGATATGGATAGAGATTCGCGGTCTTTAATTCTCAAGCAGAGTAACTTGGACAATTATTTTCTGCCTCTTAAAGAGTCCATATCATCACCAAAAATAAATAAATCCATTTTTCCCTCTGCAGAGGAGACACTCCCTGGATTTAAGAGAAGGATAAAGCGAATGCTCCCCTAATTGTGGGATTGTGAAATAAGTTTAGCATATTGACAAAGCTCCTCGTCTTGCTCTTCTTTCACCCCTCACAGACCCTGATGTACATATACGGAGATGCGCTCAGCAATGTGGGAGCTGCAGAAAAAGTGTTTGACTACCTGCACCGGGAACCGTCCGTTCGCACTGAGGGGACGCTGGCCCCGGACTTCCTCCGAGGTCACGTCTCCTTCAGGAACGTCTCCTTCTGCTATCCTTCCCGCCCTGATCTTCAGGTCTTAAAGGTACATGGCCAAGAGTCCGGTCCCCTGAGGATGTTGGAGCAGAGAATCTTGGCTCAGTGGTGCTGGGAGGCAGTTTGAGATTCTGGACTTCACGGCCTTATGGGGAGGCCTGTCTCTTTAAGTGAGAATGGGGACCCCATAGACCGACCGCCCAATGCGGTGGGCCAGCCCTCCTTAAACCCCATTTGGGCCAAAGGTTCAAAGCAGCATCATGCCACTTTAAACAGTCCTGGCTTACCCCAAAGCATCCTGGGAACTGTAGTTTGCTAAGGGTTCTGAGGGTGGTTGAGAGACCCCTTATTCCCCTCAGGGAGCTACATTTCCCAGAGTTCCCTGTGGAGAGAGGTGGCTTGTTGAAACCACGCTGGGAATCGTAGAACGGTCTTTCAAACCCCATCTAGGTTTATAGCTGTCTGGTGGCTGTGAGTTCCATAGGTGAATCACAGCCCTGGTTTTTTCTCCTTTCCTCGCTCCTCCTGTGCAGAACGTCTCCTTTGAGCTCCGTCCCAGGGAGGTGGTGGCGCTGGTGGGTCTCAACGGCAGTGGGAAGAGCACCTGCGTGGCACTGCTGGAGCGGTTCTATGAGCCCCAGTCTGGGGAGATCCTGCTGGACGGGGTCCCGATCCGGGATTATGAGCACAAGTACCTGCACAGCAAGGTGAGCCAGGGGGGCCACAAAGGGTGGCTGACATCAAACTCCTGTTTCCCCTTCATTATTTATTATTCATTATTCATTTTATTTATTGAATTTATATTCCACCGTATACCCTCGGGCGGTTTACAGAATAAACTTAAGCTGTAAACTGTGGTTTTTTTCCAGGGGAGGGTGACCAGAGATGAGTTCCCATAAGGAGATGCTTGCAAGGAATAATTGTGGCTGTTGAGCCTTGAGAAGGGATGGTTCAGAGGGGATACGAGAGCCTCCTTCAGATATTTGAAAGGATGCAAGGACCTGCCCCTTCCTGTTCACTCAGTTTCTCATCTTTCCAACTTTAATTTAGTTCTGTACAGTAATGCAGCAATTTGTGGCTTTTGCTTTTAAAAATCTGCATGAAAATTTTTCAATATTTCAGTGCAAATCTCTCCTAATGAACATGCTATTGTCTGCAGATTTGACTAATGCACACATTTTTGCAAGCAATTTCTCCCAATGAAAAAGCATTTTTGTAGGCTGTTTTCACTAAAATCTTCATTTCTTATGCACATTTTTGTAATGCTTCGAGTTGGGAAACAGGGTTGCAAAATTCAGAGAATTGTTAATGTTGAAGGTTCGCCTGTGTTTCGGTTCTTATATTATTTGAGAAGGTGCAAATATGGTGGTAAAAAGGTAAAGGTACCCCTGCCCGTACGGGCCAGTCTTGACAGACTCTGGGGTTGTGCGCCCATCTCACTTAAGAGGCCAGGGGCCAGCGCTGTCCGGAGACACTTCCGGGTCACGTGGCCAGCGTGACATCGCTGCTCTGGCGAGCCAGAGCCGCACACGGAAACGCCGTTTACCTTCCCGCTGGTAAGCGGTCCCTATTTATCTACTTGCACCCGGAGGTGCTTTCGAACTGCTAGGTTGGCAGGCGCTGGGACCGAGCAGCGGGAGCGCACCCCGCCGCAGGGATTCGAACCGCCGACCTTTCGATCGGCAAGTCCTAGGCGCTGAGGCTTTAACACACAGCGCCACCTGCGTCCCGCAAATATGGTGGAGTGTGCTTTAAATGCAAAATGAATCGAATTTCTCTCTAGCCGTCACACTTCATTCTGCCTGCAGGTGGCGCTGGTGGGACAGGAGCCGGTCCTCTTCTCTGGGTCCATATGGGACAATATCGCCTATGGGGTGCAGGATTGCAGCCAAGAAAAGGTGGTGGCTGCGGCAAGAGAAGCCAATGCCTTAGGCTTCATCAATGAGCTGGAAGGAGGGTTCGCCGCAGGTGGGTGAAACTTCTTTCCTCCCGTCTTCTTTTGTCTCTTCTGGCCTGATTCTTACCCTCTCTGAGATAACATGAATTTCTGTGGCCCACTGAATTCCTCCAGGAAAATTGGTGGGGCTCCAGTCCCTTGTGACGAGTGAGAATTCCAGACTCTGAGCCTCAGCTCCTCTTGTCACTGTGCCCAACCCTCCACCCAACGGCTCACTCCATCCCATCAAATGAACCCAGGAGTTCGGGACCCTCCTTTACCTGCGACTCACCTTTTGCACCCCTGCCACCACTCCCACTCCTCTGGCAACCAGGCTTTCTTTTCCCCTCTTCCCACCCCTTCTCTCTCGTTCTTGCCTTCCTGCAGATGTCGGGGAGAAGGGAGGCCAGCTGTCCGCAGGGCAGAAGCAGCGCCTGGCCATCGCCCGCGCCCTGATCCGGAACCCCAAGGTCTTGGTGCTGGATGAGGCCACAAGTGCTTTGGATGTGGAGAGCGAAGCTGCCGTGAGTGTCGGGGGGGGGGGAGGAATTGTGGGACTTGGTTGACATGAGAAGCATTAGCCATGAGTGGGTGCGGCGGTTTTATATTATTGTTATTTATAATATTAATAAGCGGACTTGCATTTTCCAGTGCCAAGCAGCTTTTAGTAAAATGCTCACTGGGAACCAGACCAACTTGCCTTTTCAGTTTTTTCCATTATTCCCCCACAGTTTGGCCAACCTTAGCATGAGAAAATTATATTAACAGGGAACTTTTTAATGTTTGGTGTTTTATTGTGTTTTTAATATTCTGTTGGGAGCAGCCCAGAGTGGCTGAGAAAACCCAGCTGGATGGGCAGGGTATAAATTATTATGATTATGATGGTTAGTATGTATCCTGGACTGCATTCTATTCTGACACCCAAATGCTAGGCTACCTAACATGGGCAGGATGAGGATGATGATGATGATAATAATAATAATAATAGTAATAGTAGTAGTAGTAGTAATAATAATAATAATAATAATAATAATAATAATAATATTAAATGTAGAGCACTCAAAGTTCTATATCATGTGGGATATAATGCTTACAAACATCTCTCTCAGTCTCTCTCTTACACACACACAGCCAGTGGTTAGTGTGTTAGACTGGGCCCTGGGTTCAAATCTCCACTCAGCCTTGAAGCTCACTGGGTGACCTTGAGCCCATCCCTGCCTCTCAGCCTAGGCTACCTCGCAGGGTTGTGAGGAAGAGCCCCATATACGTCACCTTGAGCTTGGAGGAGGGCTGGCATATAAACCTAATAAATAAATAAAATAAATCTAAGAGGGGGTTTCTGGCTTCTCCTAGATCCAGCAGTCACTGATGAGCGGCCAGGCCAGGGCGGTGCTGGTGATCGCTCACCGGATGCAGACGGTGGAAAACGTGAACAGGATCGTCGTCCTGGAGGGTGGGGAGGTTGTGGAGGAGGGGACGCACTCTGAGCTGATGAGCCGGAGGGGCCCCTATTACCGCCTGGTGCAAAGGAGCCAGGCTGAGTGACTTCCGCACAGGCTGAGTGGTCTTTTGGGATCCCCCTCTCGAGGTGGTCATGTGTGTGGCATAACTGCGTTTAGAAGGGGGTCTCTGTGCCTTCTGCTGAATGGGACCTTGGGCCTCAGCCCTGAATTCCTGCCATGATGGGGCTACTAGGAGACTCACCTAATTGGCTGATCCTTTCTGAGTGCAGAAACTCTGGCTTAGCCAGAAAAGTGGGTGTGAGCCCCCCTTTGGAGAGCAATGAAGTGGGGTGCGAAAAGGACCGTGTGGCACCCCTTGTAATCACTATGCAGCTGTTAAATAGCAGGCAATTTGGAGTATCTGTATTTGCCCCAGGAGAACTTAAGCTGTGACTTTGAAAGTCTTGTCCCCAAACTCCCATTTTTGAAAACCCCCTCCAAAAAAAGCTCTTTTCCAAGTAGCCTTCCGCTCAGAAGCCCTACTGAGTTCAATAGGGCTTACTCCTAGGTAAGGATTTCATCTTGAGTTGCTTAAATAAGGAGTCTGGCTTCTTTCCCAATCCTGTCTCTTGGTCCCGTATGTCTTAGGTGTTTCTGAGTATGTTGTAAAAATATCTTAAGGCACTTTTGGTCTCTTGCTGTTGATTGTCCAGGACGATGGCATGATAGTGGCGTTTTGTAAAATAAAATGTGTGCACATAACTCTTTGAAGTTTGAAATTTTGTGTCTCTGGGGGGTTGCAGAATGATGCCTTTTCTAGGGTATGGGAACACAAGAGGCTGCTGGATTAGGCCAAAAGGAGCTCTGGTCCGGGGCTGGATCTACACAAGATCTGAGTGCCTGAGGGACACATTGGCCTGCCAAATGGCTGCCAGTTTCCTCAGCAAGAGGAAAACCTGCTTTCAAGGGGGGAACAGGAGAAGCTGCCTTATACAGAGTGAGGCCATGTAGCTCAGTGTTGTCCACTGACTGGCAGAGGCCTCCATGGTTTCAGGCAGGAACCTTCATCTCAGCCCTAACTGGAGACGCCAAAGATGGAACTCAGAACCTCTAGCTACAACAAAATTACCAAGAGATGAATCCATTTATTCACTTTCTGGAGACGCTGAAAGACATTCCTGTTAACCCAGGTGTTGGGTAGCTGACATGTGCTGTCTAGGGCTGGGCAATATACCATCCGAAAACCATTTTGAAGTCCCTATCATATCAATTTCATAAGTTTTGACCTAGCAATGTATTTCTGACATAAATGGCCTTGGCCCAGTATACTTGAAGGAACATCTCCACTCCCATCGTTCTGCCCTGACACCAAGGTCCAGCTCTGAGGGTCTTCTGGTGGTTCCCTCCCTCCGAGAAGTGAGGTTACAGGGAACCAGGCAGAGGGCCTTCTCGGTGGTGGCGTCCACCTTGTGGAACACCTCCCATCGGATGTCAAGGAAATAAAGAACTATCTGACTTTGAGGAGACATCTGAAGGCAGCCCTTTTAGGGAAGTTTTTAATGTTTGATATTTTATCGTGTTGTTAATATTCTGTTGGGAGCTGCCCAGAGTGTGTGCTATCCGAAAATGCAGGAAAAACCGTGAAGCCAGCTGATACCTCTACATAACTCCATCCTTATTTCAGACATTGTGATATATCAATACATTGCAATGTTTAGCTGGTGGTATATCATGATGTTGAAAACCAGATATTGCCCAGCTGTAATTCTGTCCATGGCAACCCCAAAATGAGTAACGGAGGCAGCATGCTTCTGAACACAATGTGCTGGTAATCTCTCCTGGGCAGAGTCCCAATGTTCTGCTCTTGATCTGTTTGTGGTCTGCCCATTGAGGCATCTATGAGGAGCCTGGACCACATGGGCCATTAGCCATTTCCATCCTGGAAGCTCCTCTTAGATTCTTCACAGGAAGGGTATTCCAACTGTTTAAAGTCATTTTAGGGTGCTTTAATTTGTTTTAAATTATCTTATTTTAAATTTTCATAATTCAAATCTTTTAAATTTAATTTTAAATTTAAATGGTATTGCTTTTAACATTTTGATGTTTGCTGCCCTGAGCTCCTTTGGGAGGAAGAGTGGGATAAAAATTTAAAATAATATTTCGGGGGTCTTTACATCTCAGTGGGAGAACTTCCTCCTGGGTTTGTGGACTTTTGGAGCAACCCTGCCTTGGTCATTTCCCACCACACTCTGCCCCGGATCAGCTCTCTACACATTTCTTTTATTATATTCCCAACCCTCTTTCTTCCATCCTGGAACCAAAAGCAGCATCAAGGTGGTTTGCCATCCAGACCCTGAGCAGACTTCACACCCTCTTGGCTTCAGCAACACAGCGGCCTCATGTAACTTAAGTGCACCCCTGCAAAACCACAGATTATATCCCCATTTCACTTTGGACACTAGTTCTTCAGTCACTTTGCAATGGAAGAGCAATTATTGGCACCTCCCTGCCAGAGGCTACAAACTCTGAATATTCTCAGGAACCTCAAAATCTCTGGAACTCCTGTGATAAGAAGGAAAGAAGCACTAAAGAAGAAGGGGGTGCACTCTCATTTATTTCAGTCAAACAGAAATTACAAAAGGAGTAATAATAATAATTACATCCAGTGTCTTCAAAGCAAGATGCAGCAAAGAATAGTCTTGTGGCCCCTGGAGGTCTAAAAGAGTTATTGCATTCTTATTTCTATGAAAGAGTTTCCTGAAGGAATGCCAGTCTATGAGCAGGGAAGGAAGAAGGCAGGAATCATATGGTGGGAACTGCAGAGAGGCAAAGTATGATCCTCAACCGACCACAGGTGAAAAAGCAATAATGTGTGAGATAAAAATTAGGCAAATTGAAGGCAACAAAACTAGTTCATTTGGAAGAGTTTATGTGGTCTCATTCTCTGGGTCACCTCCCCTAGAAGGCTGTGGGGACCAGGCAACAAGACTCATGAACTGGAGGCCTGCAGCCCAAAAGAAGGGGCTGCTTATTTCAGATCAAACTCTGGCCATGAAGCTCCTGATCTGCCTCTTCTCCTTGGCTGTCAGCAGGATCAGACATTACATCCGCTTAGCCAAAGGCTGGGCGGCCCAAGAGGCAGGTTGGTAGTAACAACTTAGCCTATTTCCTGCATAATACCCCTAAAGCAGTTTACAGATGTTGTCTTTCCTTCAATTTGGATGGAAAGTGAGTGACATAAGATTGGGGAAGGGATTGTAGAGGGAAACACAGCAACAAAGAACCAAGAGATGCCATCAAAATCACTGCAAGTAGTTGTCAATCTCCTCATCCCTTTTTAAAGCTTTTAGTTGCGTATATCTGGCACATTTTTGATTAATACAAGCACATTTCTGAAAATCAGCTACAAAACAAAATTAGCCAAAATCCATCCAAAAATCATGATTACCCTCAAATTCAAGTTACAGCTGGAGTCAGAATGGATGGGTGAGAGCCAGGATTAACGAGCATCATAAACAGCATTAAAGGACGGGAGGGGCTCTGAGCCTCTGTAATTTGCAACAAAACTTGGGCAGGCTCCTTCTGGTCTCATCTCACACACCAACTGGGGAAAAAAAGAAAGGGAGTGTTTCAAAGTTAAGCCAACATCATGGGGTGGGAGCATCAGCATTACAGAGCTAGTGGGAACCCAAAGCCCATCTAGTCCAGCCTCAATCAGACCTAAGATCTGTTAGGAGCACCACCAAAATGGGCCTGCAGAGCAAATCCCTGCAGAGGGCAGCTCAAGCAAGTGAGCCAAGCTGCACACTTTGGGGGAATACCGGAAGGACACACAGCAGTTCTGTTGGAAGGAGAAATCCCTTCCAGCACCCAAAATGTGACTCTCATTCAGAACCCAAAATGTGACTCCCAAGGTGGGTAACAGGAAAGCAGCAGCTTTTCCCCATTTGGGGATGTTCCCCACGGAGTCTTCTGCAAGAGCCCCACTTTGCCCCCACCTGCACCCCCACTTACCCTTGGTGGAGCTGTCAGACCCCTGGTCGCTTGCTGCAAAAGGAAGGAAACATAGGAGTCAGGATCCCGGGGAGGGAGATTCCCCCCCCCCCCAGCCCTTCTCCTCCCTCCTTCCAACCCCATCCCAAATCACTCTCAATCTGGGGATGTTCAGGGACAGGCAGCCCAGAGGCAAGGGGGCTCAAGGGGCCCCTTGCTGTCCCCAGACTGGCTGAGCAGGCAGGCTGAAGCTTTCCACCAGGGTCTTGGGCTTCAGGACTAGGCCATCACCAGGTTTATTTTTGTCTGTTTGTAACCTGTTCCTGATCCATATTGGGGGGAAATATGTCAGACAGAGAGAAGGGAGGAGTCACTCACTTGAGGCTGCTTTGTAGGCTGGTTTTCCTGTGAAGACAAAAGCAGAAGGTCACACAACACATTTCAACCATTTGGCTCTCAGATGCTGAAACCTTCCCAGCAGATGCTTCTCTTGTCTCTTCCAAACACCTCCCAGGAAAGTGAGCCCAGAAGGTGAGCTTTTCAAGGAACTCATGTTACAAAGAAGTAGAAAAAATTGAGGAAATTAAATCAGAAGATCAACATGGGGAAACCAGGCAGTGGACAAATTCCAAGAGGCTGGAAGGAAACATTATCCAGTCCCTTAACTCATTCATATTCGGATTATTTCGGTGATTCTCCAAATAAAAATACAAAATGAGAGCACAGAATACATAATAAAACAAAAACCAACCAGTAACTCACATTTAAAAAGCTCTAGGCCTGGTTTGAGAGAAACGTTTTTGCCTGGCGCCTAAAGATGTATAAGAAAGGCTCCCTGCTAAGTGTGCACAGGACTGAAGGCTTAGGATGGATTAAAACTTCAGGTGGAAAGTGAATTTCTTGAGCACGGAGTGAGCGCAAAGCAATGACCAACAGGACTTTTGGTTCATGTTCAAAGGGTGTTTTGTGGGGAGGGGTCTCTGTAGGGATACAAGGGGCAGTTTCCAAGAAGACACCCCACCAGCACATTCCCAGTTGGAGGCCAA
This sequence comes from Podarcis cretensis, assembly GCF_951804945.1. NCBI lineage: Eukaryota > Metazoa > Chordata > Lepidosauria > Squamata > Lacertidae > Podarcis > Podarcis cretensis. The sequence goes on from NC_137171.1 coordinate 121,961,056, forward strand.
GACAGAAGGACACAGGAGAGGCAGAAAACGCATCCAGGGTTTACTTACTGCGGATGAAGAAGATGATGATCCCAGAGACCAGCAGGATGGCAGCCACGACACCCAAAATGGCTCCCACAATGAGCCCCAGGTTGACTAAAAAGGGACAAGAGACATTTTTATTCAGACTGGCGGCAGCAGCTCCCCAAGGCCTCAAGCAGGAGATTGGAGTGGAGGTGCTGAGCTATGAGCCCAGGAGGATTTTACGTGTGCCAGGCAGGCCCCCTTTCTCTCTCCTGACAGGCCAAGGTCTTCTCTGTAGTGGTCCCGACACAAGGGAGATTTTTTCCACCAGAGTCCAACATTGGAGGTCTTCAAAATAACCAATTCATTTAAGGAAGACAGTTGACAGGCACACCTGTTTCATCACAGATTCCAGACTTAACAGCAGGTCTCCTCCTGCTCAGGTGCTTCAGCCTTCTCTGTCCTGACCCTGAGAGGAAGGGATTCCCTCCCCTCTGAGACCCCCCTCTGAGAGCCCAGCATTACAGGCCTTCAGGGAAGACACAAACCCTTAGGAAAAAGCATCTTGTGTAGGGTTGCCATATGTCCGGTTTTTCCTGGACACGTCCTCTTTTTCAGACTTAAAATGTCTGTCCAGACAGATTCTTAAAATGAGGCAAAATGTTCAGGTTTTTTTGTTTGGGTGGAATCTCTGAAGTCCGTGGCGCTAGTGAGTGAGCCCTGGTCCCCTCTCCCCTGCCTGGGTGAGTCTTTGGCTCAAGGGCCACTTCCATAATAAGCGTTGTTATTAAAATTCCTGCTTGCTCTTCCCAGAGGTGTGCAGGTGTTTGGGCTGAGTGGAGATGAGTATCAGTTTTTCTAGCGCGAGTGTGAGGAGGAGCAAGTGAGAATCTTTTTCACTGTGAAGTACAGTCAGTCCCGGGCTCCCTCTTTTAAGTTCACTGCCCCCTTCTCAGTCACAGGGAGTGTGAGTAAGTCAGCCATGTGGAGGAGGTCGTTTGATTTTGGAGAAATAACACATCTGGCCACATTCTGTGACATCACAACTGCTTGGGCTTAAAGGCAAAAGGGTGACAGCCAGTTTTTACCTATGACATACAATTTGAGTTCAAGGCCTATGAGACACTTGCCGGAAAAGGCTGCATCTCTGCTGAAATCTACAGATTCTGATTCAGCTGCTTCCCTCCAGATACATAGACAGGATCCAACTGGGGTTCCCCATGTGAGCTGTGCTGCTGCTGAAGGGAGGAGTTGGGTGGAAACTCCCCTCCCAGAGCCCACCCCTTCCCCTCCCGTCTGTCTGTCTGTCTCTCACCCGGCTCCTTCTCCCAGGCCACGTCCAGAGGCTTCTCCAGGCTGTCGTGCTCCACGCGGCACCGGAAGCGCTCCCTTTCCTCGGGGTCGATCTGGACGCTGAGCAAGAGATAGTAGGTCCCGTCCGAGTTGGGGGCGACCAATCCTCGGAGGGTGCCCTCCTGCCAGACCTTCCCGTCCTTCACCCAGTTGGCCTCAATCTCCTTGGGGTAGAAGCCGTGGACTTGGCAAACGAGGGTCTCCAGGCCGTCATAGTCTGCCTTCCTGGTCACCTTCACCACCGGAGCCTCTGCAAAAAGGGCAATCATTAATTGGGGTTAAGAGAGAGACATCCACAACGGGAGCCTGGAGGAATCCTGTATTTTTAAAGAGCAGAGGAGCAGGGACCCAAGGGGCAAGCTAGTCAGAATCTCACATCTCCAGAAATTAAAATAACTGTGAATCAATGGGATTCCTCAACCTCCCTTGGCATCCCCCCCAGTCAGTGTCTATGCCGGAACTGTTTGTAGATGTTTTATCCTTTGTTTGCCAAAGCAGACTCCTTTGGGAGGGAGGACAGGGTACAAATTAAATTAGCTTATCATATTGATAAAGCTCTATCAGTACTCAAACATGACAACTTGTGGTTCCAAGATTGTCCCAGGGAGCTGCATCTAGGCTGAGGGGCAAATTTCACCAGGTCCCCAATGGCGGGATTCATTCAGATCCTTCCAAGTTGCAAGTCACGAACTGAGGGCAGCTCAGACTGATTCTGTTCCTCTCTGGAGGGGGAAGAAATGCTGGACTCACTGCTCTCTGTTCTCCGGGACTTTTCAGCTCCATAGTTAGTGAGCAAAGCCAAGAGCCCTGGGAAAGACAGAGCTCCTTTCTAGTTCTCCCGCCTGCCCTGAAAGGGTCCCTGGAGGTTGGAAAGGGCCCATCTCCCTTCTCCCCTGGAGTGGAAAGGGCAGACCAGGAGGCCCAGTAAGCCAGCAACTTGCGCACATTTAACTTGTGCACATACAGATTTACACACTTGGCAAAAATATTCTAAAAACCAAACAGAGGCGGCGGGCGTCTGGGGAAGAAGCACTTTGGCAAACCTAATCGCCCTTGAATCCAATGTGTTTTGCAGAATGTAACCCTTGTTCAAAAACTGGCTCCCTGGGTAGCTGTTGTCTGAAGGGGCTGTTCCAGGATCCCACCCACTTTGCAGTGCCTGGACTGGAAACTCAGGTCTGGGAGGGGATGTGACTCTGCTGGGGGGAGCAGGAAGGAAGGAAGATCAAGCCCTTTCCCCACAGAAACCCCAAACAAGAACTCCCCTCCCCACCCCACCCCCACCTGTCCTCAGCAGAACCTCCGTCCCAAAGAGGTTGATTCCCAGCCTCCTTTGCACGTCGTCACCCTTGAAAACGCCTCAATGTGGATTTTCAAGCGAAATCCTCAACCTCAAGAAATATGCTCAGTGTCTCTGGGATGGATTATCACCACGCCCCATAGATGAATTTGCTCAGATCAATCTAAGCACGGCTAATACGTATGTGTCAGTCCGCAAAAAGGGAGGGTGCTAGAATTATTTCATTTTTAATTAATGTTCATATTAGCAAAGCTAATAGAGACAGGAAGAAAACCAGTCAAAACACTTGATCATTTGATTGGCCCCTGTGCCAGATTCCTGAAGGCAGAAGAGTGGACTGAAAAAAGGAAAATTCCTCACAAATAAAAAATATAAAAAGGTAGAAGAGTGATGAGCGTTGTTATTAAAATTCCTAATTGCTCTTCTCAGCGGTGTGAGGGTGTTTGGGCTGAGTGGGGATGAATATCAGTTTTTGTAGCTGGGTGCAAGTGTGAGGAGCAGCGAGTGAGAATCTTTTTCACTGTGAAGTACCGTCAGTCTGGGGCTCCCTCTTTTAAGTTTGTTGCCCCTTTTTCAGTCGCAGTGAAGGCAGAAGCGTGGACTGTACCATTTCAAGGCACGGGGTTGGGGAAGATGACGCTTCTGAATGTTCCCCATGGAAAAAAGTAAAATTCCTCACAAATAAAAAATAGAAGAAGGTAGAAGAGGGAATTCTCATACTCTCTCACTATGTGCAGGTTTTCTGCTTCTAGGCCACAAGTGGCTAACCTACAGACTTAGTGAGGGGGCTGCATCCATATTTTATGGGCTCCCCACACATTTTCAATTTTAAAAAAGGTTAATTAATTTAGTTTTAAAGACTTTCCCCCTAGGTATGTAGGGGGAGGCGGGGGACATTGATGCAAGGGGCACATTGATACACCAACAATATTTCAATATCGAGAAATGTTATTCGTGTCGTGACATCACTAAAACGTGTCTATACATGTATGAGTATGACAGTTGCGACCGCGCTGCCCACCAGTTCGCCACTGGCGTTTGACGAGAGGAGGTGTGTTTTTAGCGCAGCCAACTAAAAAATTACGTGAAATGTAAAAGTGTTCCAGTGCTGTTTTTCGTCATTTAGTTAAGATTTTAAAATACCAAAGGTAAATTATCCCACTCAGTAATCAGGATTACACGTGATATTTAAGTAAGTTCAGTGTTTTTATTAATAACTGTTAGTTTTCTGAAAATGTCCGTTGGGGCACTTTGATACACTAAGACACGGAGCACATTGATACGTATAAAAGTGCCCAGCTAGTGTACAATAGTGCAATAGTTTGCATGAAATCTCTAAACTGATTTCCTACTCATGAAATTTGAAAAGAAAAAACCTGTTTTTTACTACGTGGCCAAAGTCATTTCTAAATATGACATTTGAAAATCTGTCATTTTATATCTCAGGAAATATCCAGGATCTTGTATGTTTGTCTTCCCCATTGTAGAAGATAAGGCAAGCATTGAGTTCAAGGATGCTGTTTTGCCAGAACCAAATTTCTCAAAGAGCACATCTCGAACATCAACTCTTTATACTTTTTCTTTTGACTTCAGTGGATAGAATGTGCAATAGAAGCTAAACGTTAAGGAAATATCTTATTTTTTATAAGCATTTTGTTGAGTCCTTATACTTTTTAAAGTTTTTCCAAAGTTTTTTTAAATGGATAGGTGTTTGAGGAAAGATTAATCTAAGTTTTGATATTTTGTTAAGAAAACCTGCCATAAAGTCTATGATATGTGTGAAACACTGTTAGTTTTGATACGTAATTTAGATTTTTAAGTAACAAATTGTAGGGCTGATTATGATCTCTCACAATAAACATTGTTTTTTTCATTAAATTTTTGTAAATAATTACCATTCTCATACAATTTGCGCTTTGTATCAAAGTGCCCCATAGGTGGGGCAGAATGATACAAAACCCATTTTTTACTCAAGTCATTATATTCTCATTATCTTCTAACTTGAATGGTTCTTTTGATTGCTATTATAATATTGATTAGTTATGCCATGCATAAAGCAATTTTTTAAATTATTTGACTCATTTTTGTATATAAAATATGAGAGTGGATTTTTCGGCATCAATCTGCCCCACTTTCCCCTACCCAAGTGTAAAGGCAAAAGGTTTTTCTGTATCCCGCCTCAAATCTGTCCATTTCAATTTTATTTATTTACTTAATTTAAAATGCATTTTGCTTTCCTGGCCCCTTCCCTGCTGTTTCTTTGTGCCCCCTCCCCCCATTTGTCTTTTGCCATCCCTTATTCTAGCCAAAGGGGCATGGGGGGGCTGTTTTTAAGCATCTCCCCCCCCCCCGAAATCATACTCTGAAGTGACCCCTTTTCTCCTCCCAGAGTCCCAAACTTATTTCTGCCTCCCCCATCAAGAAAACTGTTTGCTGTTTGGTCCAGAAAGGAAGACTGTTAAGGGGGGGAGGGGAGCTTGAAGGGAAACCTCCCCACTGAGCCCCCCTCCCCCCCCCCTGCCCCCCCTCACCTGTCCTCAGCAGAGTCTCCTTCCCATACTCCAGGTATCTCTGCAGCCACTCAATGCAAATCTCCTCCAGGTAGTGCTTCCTGCCCTGGTTCAGGGCCAAGTCAGCATCCCACTTCCTCTTGGTCGCTTGGGCCTCCGTCTCGGCTGCCGTCCAGGTGAGGGTCTCCTTGTCAAAGGCGATGAAGTCCCTCCCGTCGTAGCTGTACTGGTAATGCCCTCCTTTGCGCCCGTCTGAACTCAGCTCACAGCCAGACATGTACTGAAGGGTGTGGATCCCTGGAAGGTCCAAAAGAGGCCCAGGAGGTCAAGGGGGGTCACAGCAGCCCCTCCCCCATCAGCAAAAGAGCCCAGGAAAAAGGATTTATTTGCCTGAGACTCAGGGAAGAGGCAGCAGTCAGAGGGGAGAAGAATCAACCAGCATTGTATCTTTCTGAAGGCTCATCCCCATAACATGTTCACTGAGGGAAAACACTACAATCCTGAGCCTGTAAAGCCCCCCTTTAATTGCCCCCCTCTTTCATTGCCTCACACTTTCTCCCCCCCCCCCCAATTCCTAGTGGATTCTCCCAACTCCCTGGAGGCGGGTGGGGTGGGGTTTCCCTTCCTGCCCAACAGGAGCATCCCTTGCAGGTCGGAGGTCACAGTCTGTCCCCCTTTCCCCCCAGCTCTGCTCCTCTGGATCTTGCCCCTTTTGGAGAGACGCCTCAGCTGTCCCCAGTCCCAGTCCCAGAAAGGGCAACATGGAAGGGGGACACCCACACATTGGGGGCCCTTTCAAGAGAGAGGGTCTCCTCTTCCCCTCCATCTCTCTCCCCCCAGCTTCTCCATATCAAGGGCCTGTTCCCTAAAAGGAGGGAAGTCATGGAAGGGCCTTTGGAAAAAGAAGTTTCCTCATAGCCTGGAAGGGAAAGGGAAGCCGAAAGGGGGGTTTGCCCCACTTCAAAATGCCCCCCCTTCTCAGCAGAAGCCAGGCTGCCCTTGTCAAAGATGGCGGGTCCCTGCACCCTCCGGCGCACCCCAGGGGGCTACCACCAAATCTTCAAAACAACAACAATAACATTTAAATAAATAAATAAATAAATAGTGTTTGCTGATGTTTTATGTACATTTTATGGATTTTTCCTGATTTTATTTTAACTTTCTAGGTTGCATACTATCTTGTTACACTTTTATGGAAACTACATATTATAAATACTTTAATAAAACCTTCAGTCAATCGATAATAAAAGAAGAGCTGGTTTTCATTAGCCAGTCAATGTCCACAAAATAAATCCTTCATCAGTGAACACATGATCCTTATACACTGGTTCCTTGGATGTCAAACAGCTTGGCTCCCTGTTACGGCAAAATCTGGGTGTGAGGCTGCTCTGCCACCCAGCTCATCGGACTAAGTCCGTGGGTCCCTGCGGAGGAAAATGAGCTCAGCCGGAGACAGGAGCAAGCAGCAGAAGATCCAAGTTTATTGCGCAACAGGTTCAAGGCGAGATTGAACAGTGAGAAAGGGGTGACATGAGTTTTTGAAACTCCCCCCATGTCCCAGAATACAGTGCAAAACACGTCATGAATACATTAAAGAGAGGTTTGGTTACACAGATTAACATATGGAGGAGGGAGGGGGGAATATGCAGAGTCGGAGATATGCACAGATAAACACTTCCTGAGTACCGGGGATGAGAAGACAATGGTCCCAAATATGCATAGTCTGCCACCTGACATTGCCTGGAGGAAAGGCTGATCAGAGCGATTTGACAGGATTAGGGTCTTAACACCTTGCTTGAGGGATTATGCTGGACAGGGGAGGTGTGATGGAGTCCTAGAGAAATTGAGCAAACTGGCACGTTGATTTTCTATGAATTTTATAGATTTTAGTCCCTTTTGACATTGACAATTGGAAATAAATTGATATATTGTAGCGAAGAAGAAGGTGAAGAAGACATGTCCCCCCCCCCTTCCGTATCACTCCCAAACACCGCAAACCCAGAAGTAAGTGTTCCAGTTTGCAAACGCTCTTTGGAAGCCAAACTTCTGATTGAGTGCAGGAAGACGGGCCTTGGTTTTCGAACGGTTCCGGGAGTCAAATGGGAGTGGAATCAACTGACTTTATTGGAAGGCAGCTCAAAGATTCAATACATCCCATTTATTGCTGTGGAAAGAGGTGCCATGGATAAATTTTGACCTCTGTTACTTCAGTCACAACTGGTTGAAATGGAAATATAGAATATTCTGCTCTCATTCAGACCACATAACTGTGGGATGTTCTTATATATGCTAATGCTCGTGACTTTTAAATCTGCTCTTCAATTCCAGTATGTGAAGCATTGATCTGGTGTTTTCACTTGGCAGGTGGCATCACACAGGACTCGATGAGACCCCAGACCCCTGGCAGGGCCCACGGGTGCTGAGGACCCCAGCCCGGTCTCCTCTAGGCCAGCCAGCAGGGTCAGCAGACAGCCATTTTGATTTCCCACCACAAAACCATGGAGAGAAGCTACGTCAGGCACCCCAAGACAGGATGGGAATTGGCAATGGTTGCTCCTGGCCATGTACAGAGTTCTGTTGCTCTTTGTGTTTCCAGGGAGCCTGAGGGAGCTCAGCAATGGAGGAGAGGCTGTCCCAGAGGATACCAGGTTGCTCTCACTTCTGATTTAGGCTTCCCCTTTCACCTCAGGAGCCCTTGGCTTACAGCTGAATTGAGTTTGGGTATAGAATGTCTTGCATTACAGAAGCCTCTCTCAACAGAAATCCTGCTTTCCTGGGCCGGATTCCGCTAACACAGCTAGTCTAAAAACCAAGTCTTACTTACACAACTGGGGCTTTCTCCCCATCTCCTTCCCCACAAATCAGCTGTGGGGTGGGAGAAGCCCCAGAAAGGTGTGCAGGGGGAGGAGAAGGGAAATTGCTCCCTCTGGGAAGTAGAATGATTGTAACAGTGCTACTTTGGAGTCCTCCCTCTAGAACTACTCAACATACTGAAGAAGAAGAAGTCTCTTTTCCAAGACCATGTCCCAAGGTGATAGAGTTCTTTTTATGCACTCAAACAATGGTTTGTGGTTGACCTACGCAAACAACAAACCAAACCACAAACCCCACCAGCTGGTCTGGATATGGAGCTTTTGCTTGGAGGGAAGTTGCTCTGTCTCATTGCTTCTTCAGCATAAATTGCTTTCTCCCTCATTTTATAAATGAAGCTCACTCCCCTCCCGTTTCCTCAAGATGTTCAGTGGGATCAATCACGATACACCTATACCTTCAACATTGTCTTTCAATACCAGGCAAGATTCTGGAGCAGATCATTAAGCAAACAGTCTGTGAGCACCTAGAAAGGAATGCTGTGATCACCAATAGTCAGCATGGATTTCTGAAAAATAAGTCATGTCAGACTAACCTGATCTCGTTTTTTGACAGAATTACAAGCCTGGTAGATGAAGGGAACACAGTGGATGTAGCCTACCTTGATTTCAGCAAGGCATTTGACAAGGTGCCCCATGATATTCTTGTAAAGAAGCTGGTAAAATGCGGTCTTGACTATGCTACCACTCAGTGGATTTGTAACTGGCTGACTGACCGAACCCAAAGGGTGCTCATCAATGGTTCTTCTTCATCCTGGAGAAGAGTGACTAGTGGGGTGCCACAGGGTTCTGTCTTGGGCCCGGTCTTATTCAACATGTTAATCAACGACTTGGATGATGGACTCAAGGGCATCCTGATCAAATTTGCAGATGACACCAAACTGGGAGGGGTGGCTAACACTCCAGAGGACAGGATCACACTTCAAAACGACCTTGACAGATTAGAGAACTGGGCCAAAACAAACAAGATGAATTTTAACAGGGAGAAATGTAAAGTATTGCACTTGGGCAAAAAAAATGAGAGGCACAAATACAAGATGGGTGACACCTGGCTTGAGAGCAGTACATGTGAAAAGGATCTAGGAGTCTTGGTTGACCGCAAACTTGACATGAGCCAACAGTGTGACGCGGCAGCTAAAAAAGCCAATGCAATTCTGGGCTGCATCAATAGGAGTATAGCATCTAGATCAAGGGAAGTCATAGTGCCACTGTATTCTGCTCTGGTCAGACCTCACCTGGAGTACTGTGTCCAGTTCTGGGCACCACAGTTCAAGAAGGACACTGACAAACTGGAACGTGTCCAGAGGAGGGCAACCAAAATGGTCAAAGGCCTGGAAACGATGCCTTATGAGGAACGGCTAAGGGAGCTGGGCATGTTTAGCCTGGAGAAGAGGAGGTTAAGGGGTGATATGATAGCCATGTTCAAATATATAAAAGGATGTCACATAGAGGAGGGAGAAAGGTTGTTTTCTGTTGCTCCAGAGAAGCGGACACAGAACAATGGATCCAAACTACAAGAAAGAAGATTCCACCTAAACATTAGGAAGAACTTCCTGACAGTAAGAGCTGTTTGACAGTGGAATTTGCTGCCAAGGAGTGTGGTGGAGTCTCCTTCTTTGGAGGTCTTTAAGCAGAGGCTTGACAACCATATGTCAGGAGTGCTCTGATGGTGTTTCCTGCTTGGCAGGGGGTTGGACTCAATGGCCCTTGTGGTCTCTTCCAACTCTAGGATTCTATGATTCTATGATTTCCAGGGCTCTCCGTGGCTCCTTTAAAGCGGCCATCTCATTTGTTTGGGATTTTCTGAGCTAAGCAATTGCAAGAAATGATCAGGAAACGAGAGGCGCCCCTTGGTGACATTTATGGGGCATTTTCCATGGATAGGTGCAGGGGTTCAGGAGAGGCCCAGTCCCCATTTTTAAAAGGGGGAGAAGCAGAATTCGCAGGAGCCCAAGAGGAAGCCTGCAAGGCCAGGCCAGGCCTGATCCCACTGCAAGAAAAGCAGACCCGCCCATTGCAGCGCTGGCTTTGTCTCAGCTGACCCCCTGGGTTTCTCCTTGCAAGCCTGACAAGGGCTCTGGACACACTCAGGCTGAGCCCTTTGGCAAGGCTCCTTCCACCTCCAGTATTCTGTCTCACAGGTGGGGAATCTCTTTGGCTTCAGGGCCAGATCCTGATCAGGATTGTCCCCAGGGGCCAAAAGGGGCAGGAGGCTGAAGCTGACATCATAGCATAGCCCACCTGTCAATCTCACCCACCCTTCTACCCCTCCATTTCAGTTATTGTTTTACGTGCTGGGGAACCTGTGCTGCTGTTAGGGGCAGGGAAAAGTCCTGAAGCAGGGAGCCGGCTTAGGAAGTGAGGGAGCGTAGAAGCCTGGAAAGGTGCAAAATCACAGAGAGATCTCCCTCCAGACCCAGCAGAGGCTCCCACGTCTGAAGTTCTGCTCCAAAATTGCAATTAGAGGGGGGAGTCACTCAACTTTGGGGCTGGACACAAATGCCTCCCCCCACCCTTCCAGCATGCTGGCTCCTTTCACACAACTAACATCTTAAAAGGACTAACATCTTTTGACTCATTTCAGAAGGAAGTTCAAAAAACCAAACTGTGTGCCAAGAGGCTTTGGCCAGAGGTCTGCCAGCTTTTACTGAGTTTAGTGATTCCTGTTGTAACAGTTCCAAGGCTGGATGGGGCAGGGGGAAGAAATCGCCATAACTGGACAAAGGGGGTGAAAGACCTTCCTAAAGGGTCCCTAAGTGTAGACTGCTAGACAGTCAAGTAAGATGGAGATGTGGGATCTTATGCAGGTTTACTCAGAAGCAAGTCCCATGGAGTTCACTGGGGCTCCTTCCCTCCCAGGTACCTGGCCATATGTTTTCCAACTAAAATCAGATAGAGTGAAACTCCCGAAATAACACAACCCAAAGTGCTTAGACAGCAGATTATTTCTGATATTAATGGGCCCTGATCCAGTTCTGGCCTAATGCTCCTTTTGGACACAGGACAGTAAAACATGGCACCCCCAGGCTAATAATTGCCAGTGTTGATCTTCTGGGGACTCCCTGGCTGCAGGATGACCTTGGGGGCTCTTGTCTAGCCTTCCACTTCAGTTGCCCACCCTGCTTATGGTTTTAACCATGTAGTTGCCACTCTGACCCCCAAAACCCAGTCCATTTGTGTTCCTTAAAAAGGCTTCTCTTCCAACACTGTGCCAGGGAGTGGGAGGGGCTTGGTGATGGTCAGAAGGGTCAGCCAATCAGCACCTCTGTCTGGGCAGCTGGCTTCTCCTTAAGCAGGACCAGAACTCAAGGCTTGCTTGTCTCAGCCTCAGGATCCCCACCCTTCTCTTCCCCTCCCAGAGGAAAATGAACTAGACAGATTCCCACCTCACAAGGCCTGAGCCAAGCCCAGCATGGAAGGAAGCGCAGGCAATGGAGACATTTCCTGGGTAGGATGTGCAGGTCCAGAGAGGGTCCTACCGGGGGGGGGGGTGTCTCTCCCCTCCAAGTCTCGTTCTCTGTCCCCCCCACCCCATACCTTCCCAGCCCCCATTAATACCTTCCTTAAGGGAAAGGGAGATGCCTCTGCCCTGGTGGAGACCCCCACCCTCCATTTCCTTTCCTCCCAGCAGCCCCTTCCCTGCAATTCTGGCCCTTGGAGGAAATGTTATGGGGGGGGGGAGGTGTGACTCTGTTACTCTCCTGCCTTCTACTCACCTCCGCTCTGGTTGTAGCGATTCCTTGCAATTTCCAGGTTCTCCCTGAACACCAGCTCAGCGCCCTGAAGTGTCTGAGTGTACCTGTTCCAGTACTGAGGATCCTCCTTTTCCACCTTCCTTATCCAGGGGACACGAGGCAGATACTCCTTAGTGTCACTGTCATACTGAACAAATGGCTCGCCATCCACATACCCCACATCAATGAACTGGGGCAGCCCCTGGCCAGGCTCAGACACGGCTGTGTAGAAGTAGCGCAGGGAGTGTGAAGTGGAGCCTGGAAAGGAAGAGAAAAGGGGGCAGAGAGTTAGGGGTCCTGCAGATGAAGGCAGCAGCCTAATCCTGCTGTGTTACAGGCAGCAGCCCCAAATCAGGAGATCCCAAGTTCAGCAGGGTTTGGGGGAGTTTGTAGACCTGCCCTTAAACATAGAGGAGGCAGAGCAGAGGCAGCCTAAGAATCAGAGTTGAAAAGGGGAGAGGATATAAATACAAGTAACAACAACAATAATCCATGGAGCAGAGGGCGAGAAAAAGCTCTGCCAGGCAGCACTAAATCTCTGTATGTCTCTGCTGAGGCTCTGTGTGAGGGAGAGAGAGGCCAGCCCCTCCCCTTTTTGCCAAGGGGGCAGGAATTGCCCCCCACTTGCAAGCGCCAGGCTGATGAGAGCTCCCACAACATGGGCTGCAGGCACCGAACGGAAGCTAAGCAGGCTCAGGACTGGAAGTGGATGGAGGGGAGACCAGACGAGGCAAAATCCATATATTGGGAGAACAGGAAGCTGCCTCCTCCTGGGTCAGAACACTGGTCCAGGTAGCTCAGAGTTGTCTGGCCTGACTGGGATGGCTCATATCTGCAGAAACGGGCCTAGTTCAGCCACTCCCTTGGAGCCGCCCCACCATCTGGCCTTCTGGAGCCATGCACTGAACAGCTCTGACCTGGGTCTTGGCTTCTGGGCTCTGGGAGGCTTTGGAAAGATCTCCTGGGAACTCAGGAGAGCCCCCCAAGATCTCATGAAAACCTTGCACAAAAAGAGCTCTCTGCCTTCTGCATTTATAATTGGTGTGATTCCAGCATACAGTTGAAATCCTTCAAGTTAAATGCATTCCAGTCTCCTGCATTTTCCACCAGTTTTCCAGGGAGATGTAAAGTTAATTGGCCTGTAATTTCCGAGATCCTTCCTGGATCCCCTTTTGAGAATCGGTGTTTAAATGGTCCAAAGTTCCAATCTATCAATGGTCTGAGCTGCCACCCTCAGAGAGGGTTCCCCACTTGAGAAAGAAGGCCCCACAGGGATAGCAGGGGCAGGAGGGCAAATGCAACTTTGGGGTCTGGTCTCAACATGTGGCCCCACATCCCCTTTCCCCACTTGCCCCTTCACGAGATCGAATACAGGAAGGGGGACAGAGCTCTGGCCACCAGAGGGCCTAATGAGTCTCCACAGCAGATCCCCATCAGAAGCAATCACAGTATTCGGAAAGTGGAAATCTGCCCTAAAACATGCTCCAACCATAATGCTGTGAGATTGGAGATGAAACTAACACCAATTGGTTCCTTCAGATGGAGGATGAATGACACCTTATTCAGAGATCTAGAGATTACCAAGAAGGCCCCAAAAATCTTGAGAGACTACTTTGAGATAAATATGAAAACTAGTGTTGAAAAAAGAGTAATCTGGGACGCAAGCAAAGCAGTCATGAGAGGGTTTTTGATTCAACAGAATGCAATAAAGAAGAGAATTCAAAATGAGAAAAAAGACAAAATTTTGGATAAAATAAAAGAAGGTGAGAAGAAACTAAGAGTGAAATCAAAGTCACAAGAGATTCTGAGAGAAATTAAATTATATCAAGCACAATATATGAAAATGACAAATTAAAACAGATGAGACAAAAGACGTTTGAATCGGCTAATAAATGTGGGAAACTATTAGCTTGGCAGATGAAAAAGAGACAAAAACTCAACACTCAACACTATAACAAATCAACACTATAACAAATTTGGAAGTGGAAGGAAAGAATATACACAACCCACTGGAGATTAGAAACTGCTTCCAGAGATACTTTAAACAATTATATACACAAAGGCCACAGAAAGAGACTGATATAGACCAATTCTTAAGAACAAATGGATTACAAAAAATATCTCAAGAAAACAAGATAATGTTGAACTATAAAATAACAGAACAGGAGGTGGAAGGTGCCATCCAGAATATGCAGCTGGGCAAGTCTCCAGGACCTGATGGTTTAACCTCCAAATACTATAGATCCCTGAAAGATTGGCTAATTCGACCACTGAAGGAGGTATGCAATGAAATTCTGGAAGGGAAAAAGGCGCCAGAGTCGTGGAAGGAAGCTTACATCACACTTATACCGAAAACTGAGTCTGAAAAAACACAACTGAAGAACTACCGCCCCATATCCCTGCTTAATGTGGATTATAAATTTTTTGCAGATATATTGGCTAAAAGATTGAAAAAAGTTTTAGTCGACGAGATTCATAAAGATCAAACCGGCTTTCTCCCGGGCAGACATTTGTCAGATAATACGAGGAATATAATTAACATTTTGGAGAAGTTACAAGTGAATATTAATACTAAAGCAGTTCTGATATCCGTAGATGCGGAGAAAGCATTTGATAATATTTCTTGGAGTTTTATGAAGAAAAATCTTCAAGGGATGGGGGTGGGTAAAGGATTTGAAAATGGTATAGGTGCGATTTATTCAGAACAAAAGGCTAAACTGATAGTTAATAATGTGGTGACAGAAGAATTTAAGATAGAAAAAGAGACACGACAAGGCTGCCCAATTTTCCCCATTGCTTTTTATTTAATCATTACTTGATTAAAGGCTAAACAGTATAAATTGAAAGCTTTGGAGCCAGAATCTAGTACTAAAAGAGTATTGGAACTGATTTAGGATTTTGGTCAAGTGGCAGGATTTAAACTGAATAAATCAAAAACCAAGGTTTTAGAGAAAAATCTAACACCGTTAGAGAAGGAGAGGTTTCAGATGGAGACAGGTTTAACATTGGTTAAAAAAGTGAAATACCTGGGGGTAAACATGACTGCTAAGAATTTAAATCTATTTAAAGATAATTATGAGAAATGCTGGTTAGAGGTGAAAAAGGACCTTGAAATATGGTCAAATTTGAATTTCCTTGCTTGGCCAAATTGCTGTTATAAAAATGAATGTATTGCCAAGAATGCTGTTTTTGTTTCAATCACTGCAAATTTTGGACAAGATGGACTGTTTCAAGAAGTGGCAGAGAGACATCTCTAGATTTGTCTGGCAGGCCAAGAAGCCCAGAATAAAATTTAAGCTACTAACTGATGCAAAGGATAGAGGTGGATTTGCCCTGCCAGACCTTAAACTCTACTATGAATCAGCAGCATTTTGCTGGCTGAAAGAATGGCTGCTTCTTGAGAACACAGACATTTTGGATTTAGAAGGTTTTGATAACGTTTTTGGGTGGCATGCATATTTGTGGTATGACAAGGTTAAAGCACGTAAGGCATTTAAAAATCATATTGTCAGAAGAGCATTGTTTAATGTCTGGACAAGATATAAAGACTTACTTGAAAATAAAACCCCAAGGTGGCTATCACCTATGGAAGCGAAGGCTCTGAAAAAACTCAATATATGGTTTTCCCAGTAGTGATGTATGGAAGTGAGAGCTGGACCATAAAGAAGGCTGATCGCCGAAGAATTGATGCTTTTGAATTATGGTGCTGGAGGAGACTCTTGAGTGTCCCATGGACTGCAAGAAGATCAAACCTCTCCATTCTGAAGGAAATCAACCCTGAGTGCTCACTGGAAGGACAGATTGTGAAGCTGAGGCTCCAGTACTTTGGCCACCTCATGAGAAGAGAAGACTCCCTGGAGAAGACCCTGATGTTGGGAAAGATGGAGGGCACAAGGAGAAGGGGGCGACAGAGGACGAGATGGTTGGATAGTGTTTTCGAGGTTACCAGCATGAGTCTGACCAAGCTGCGGGGGGCAGTGGAGGACAGGAGTGCCTGGCGTTCTCTGGTCCATGGGGTCACGAAGAGTCGGACACGACTAAACGACTAAACAACAACAAC
The DNA here is from genome assembly GCF_951804945.1 of Podarcis cretensis. Taxonomy (NCBI): domain Eukaryota; kingdom Metazoa; phylum Chordata; class Lepidosauria; order Squamata; family Lacertidae; genus Podarcis; species Podarcis cretensis. The sequence continues at coordinate 121,976,886 of NC_137171.1, forward strand.
AACAACAATTGGGAGATTCTGGAACAGGAGGGTGATAAACTGAAATTGCAGAGTTTTGAGAAGCTTAAAGATAAAGTGCGAGATTGGCTTCATTATTTTCAAATAAGGGAGGCTTACAATCTGGATTAAAAAATTGGCTTCCAGGTGGAAAAATCAAAATTGGAAACAGAACTACTAGAACCCAAAACTAAGATATTATCAAGAATGTATAACTTGCTGCTGAAATGGAATACTCAGGATGAAACGGTAAAATCTGCTATGATTAAATGGGCACAAGATGTTGGACATAACATTATGTTTGCTGACTGGGAACAGTTGTGGACCACAGGTATGAAATTTACGGCATGCAATGCCCTAAGAGAGAATATTATGAAAATGATATACAGGTGGTACATGACACCAGTCAAGCTTGCAAAAACCTATCATTTGCCTGATAATAAATGCTGGAAATGTAAAGAGACTGAAGGTACCGTATTTTTCGCCCCATAGGACGCACCGGCGCATAGGACGCACCAAGTTTTTTTGGGGGGAAATAAAGAAAAAAAATATATTTCCCCCCCCCCAGGCGCTTGTGGGGCCGGCAGCGGGGAGAAGCGCTCTTCTCCCCGCCGCCCGCCTGCAGATCAGGTCCAGGGACAGCGGGAGGACGTGCTGCGCCTCCCAGCTGTCCCCGGAGCTTGCGGAGTTGGCGGTGGGGAGAAGAGCTATTCTCCCCGCCGCCCGCCCGTCTGCAGACCAGGTCCGGGGACAGCAGGAAGACGCGCTGCGCCTCCCCGCTGTCCCCGGAGCTTGCGGGGCTGGCGGCCGGGAGAAGCACGCGTCTCCTCGCCGTCAGCCTCCAAACCACATTGGGAGACAGCGGGATGGCGGCGTTCCGCCTCCCCGCTGTCCCCCGACCTTGTGGGACAGGCGCTGCGGCTCTCCTGAAGCCTGCATTCACCCCATAGGACGCACACGCATTTCCCCTTCATTTTTGGAGGGGGAAAAGTGCGTCCTGTGGGGCGCTGCGCCTCTCCCACTTTCCCCCGAGTTTGCGGGGCTGGCAACGGGGAGGAGCAGGCTTCTCCCCCCTCCGACAGCCTTCTAACTAAGTCGGGGGACAGTGGGAAATGCGTGCTGCGCCTCCCGCTGTTCCCCGAGTTTGCGGGGCTGGCGGCGGAGAGGAGCAGGCTTCTCCCCCCCGCCAGCCTTCTAACCAAGTCGGGGAACAGTGGGAAAGGCGCGCTGCGCCTCTCCCACTGTCCCCCGAGTTTGTGGGGCTGGCGGCGGGGCTCTCCTGAAGCCTGGAGAGCGAGAGGGGTCGGTGCGCACTGACCCCTCTCGCTCTCCAGGCTTCACCGAAAGCCTGCATTCGCCCCATAGGACGTACACACATTTCCCCTTCATTTTTGGAGGGGGAAAAGTGCGTCCTATAGGGCAAAAAATACGGTAAATGAGTGGTAAGATAATAGAAAGAGGGATTTATTTTTAACTGTTTTTATTTTTTCTTTTCTTTTCTGGTTTTTGTATTTTTTTGTATTTTCTTTTTACTATCTTTGTAACTTTTTTCTTGTTGAAAAGCTAATAAATATTATTAAAAAAAACAAAACAAAAAAACAGAAGCAATCACAGTATTTTTCGCTCTATAAGACACACCAGACCATAAGACACACCTCATTTTGGGAGGAGGAAAACAAGAAAAAAAATATTCTGCATCCCAGAAGCCAGAAGAGCAAGAGGGATCAAACAGCCACGCGAAGCCTCTTCAGGGCAGGGGGAGCGTTCTTCCCACTGCCCTGAAGAGGCTTTGCATTGCTATCCCAGAAGCCCTCTTGCTATCCCAGAAGCGATCCCTCTTGCTGTTCTGGCTTATGGGATAGCTGCGCAGCCTGCATTCGTTCCATAAGACACACACACATTTCCCCTTACTTTTTAGGAGGGAAAAAGTGCATCTTATAGAGCAAAAAATACGGTAACTTTTGTGGACGTCCATCAGCATATTTTGCTGTTTCTGCTCACTCCCCACACTCCTTCACCCTCTTCCCAAGTCACAATGAATGTGTACTAAGGGGGCTGCGTGTCTCCTTTGCACATTAGGAAAGAGCCAAGGCTCCATGGTACTTCTCTGGGGCCACCGCTGTACAGGGTACAGGATGAGCCTCACAGAGAGGGCCCCCCAAGACAGCTGCAGCCCCTTAATTCCCTCTCTGGGCTCCTTTGGGAGGAAGGTGGGGATATAAACTCAATTTTAAAAGATGACTGTCAGTACCAAGAAAGGCCTCACAGATTTGGGCGTAAAGATGAGGCCTCCCTTCCAACACCCGTCCCATTCTCTGCCTAGAGATTATCCGAGACCCACAGAAACAGCTCACAAAGACTTGGGGAGGGAGGGAGCTGATCATAAAATCTGTGTGGGGCATTTCCCTGCCGGAAGTGCTAAAAGGGGAAAAGCAGGCTATTCCTGTTTTGCCTCAAGTAGCAGAAATGGGACGTATAATTATTATTATATATTGAATTTATATACCGCCCTATCCTTCTAAAGCTCACAAAAATGGATGCCGATGAAGACATTAAAGAAAATACCGCCCTATACCTGGAGGTCTCAGGGCGGCTCACAGAACAAAATCAAAATATTAAACCACAAAATATTCAATAATTAAAAGCCAACCCCCCCCCAAAAAACCCCCACACTTTGAAAAGGATGTCAATCAAATCAACCAAAGCCCTGGTTAAAAGGGAATGTTTTTGCCTGACTTAGTCCAACAGGTGTATAATGAAGGTGCCAGGCGAACTTCCCTGGAGAGAGCCTTCCAGATGGGGAGCCACTGCAGAGAAGGCCCTGTTCTCACATTGCTCTAGACAGGAGGCAGAGGAAGGAGGGCCTCAGAAGATCATCTCAGGGTCCGGGTAGGTTCATATAGAAAGAGGTGGTCCTTGAGGATCCTGTGAAAATTGTCTTGAATGCACTTTGGACAACTTCAACTTCAAGGAGGAAGAAGCCCGCTTGAGTTTGGCCAGTGACTCATCTCAAAACAACTAGGAAACTAAAATAAAAATCATAGACAGGACTCTGAGGGTCCAGCCCCCCTGCGATGCTGGACTCTCGACTGCAGCATCCATGGCAGATGGCCACACAACCTCTGCTAACAAATCTCAAAGCAAGTAGAATCTACCACCTGCTGAGGGAGATCCACTGTGGAAAACAAAGTTCAAGGAAGCGTAAACCTGCAAGATCAGTTTGCTTGAATTACATACGCCTTGATGGTGTGTCGACTTTGCTACCTCCTCTGGCTCGGTTTCCTTTCAGGCCAGATCAAATGGGACCCACGTCTAAGACCCTCCCCTCCCAGGGCAGGGGCTCCCCCCAGTTCAAACCACAAGAGCTCAGAGCAAGGCTGCCTCTGGTTGTGGCATCTGGATAAACAACACAGGCAGTTCTGCTCAGTGGTTGGGAGACAAAGAGCCACAAAATGAGGAGGAATCTGATGGAACCAGCAGTCTCCACCACCCTTTGGCCAGCCCTGTAGCACAGTGAGGGGGCAGCCCCCCATAACGAGAGGGTTCAAGAGAGAAATAACAGGTCTTGCTCTTTAGTTCTTAAAGCTTTTAAGTTACTTTGAGAATTTTTATGCAAGAAGCAAGTTTTAAACTAAAGATAGTATTATATTCATACCATTTTCCATTAGAGAACCACAAAAGCTATTTACTGTACAATAAAGATCCAAGTAGGTAGCCGTGTTGGTCTGACGCAGTCGAAATTAAAAAATTGAGTAGCACCTTAGAGACCAACTAAGTTTGCTCTGGGTACAGTATAGGCTTCCGTGTGCATGCACACTTCTTCAGATACAAAGTGTCCAAAACGTAGTGAAAGGGGCTGTACAGAAACGGCACAATTTACAAAATCTACATTTCTGACAGGCAACAGGACGGGGTTTTTTTTTGGGGGGGGGGGAGTTACAATTGTAAAGCAGGAGAATCTGATTATGAATATGGCTGTGAAAGGGAACTCCTGAACAAAACAATATTGGGAATTGCGAGTGGGGATCCCTTATTCAGACGTTTCCCCCCGCAATGAAGTCAGCTCTACACGCGTCCAGCTCCCACCCCCAGGCTGGTCTCCTGAGGGTTTAGCTGAGTTTTTAGAGCGGCTGAGAGTTAGAAGAGAAGAGGGAAGGTAAAAAGAGAAGAGGAAAGACTCTGTATATGTATATCTCTCTCTCACACACACACTCACACAAACCAGAGTCACCCCGAAGCTGCGGGGGGCGGGACAGGCGAGTCCCTTCCCCCCCACGAATCCTGCCAACACCTTCCAGCTTTGCCTTGTTCTTCCCTTGAGCCCCGAGCCCAGGAGGGAAGCGGCCCCTGCCCCGGGCGGCATACAAAACAAGCCCCAAGTCGGGGAAAGAGATGTCTGGGAAGGGATCCGGCTCCAATTAGGACTCCCCGATCGCCCTTTCTGTGCCCACGAAATGCGATTCCCAAAGAGTCGTATGTCCCCCCCCCCCCCCTATCAAAGGGGCTTAGTGCAAATGATTTTCTCCGCCCGCCCCCGAGCAGAGTCCTCACCTGCGCAGTCCAGGAGCAGCAGCAGCAGGGGGGCAGCTGCCCCCAGGATCAGGGGGGGCCAGCGGAGGAGGAGGACGAGGAGGACCCCCATCTCCCCCCAAACGAAGCTCCTTTTCCTCCTCTTACTCCAGCGACGTCCTTCTCCTTCGACTCTCCGAGACCCGCTCTCCGCCCCGCCCGCGGAACCAGCAGCAGAGCGAGCCGGGATTGGGCGAGGGGAAAATATTCCGCCAATCGGAAATCTGCGCGCAGGTTGCGGCACCGGTCGCCAGGCAGAACTCGAGGCGCAAGTTTGGGAGCGAGGCTGGAGAGGGAAAGAGAAAGTGATTGCAGCTCCTCGCTGGGAATCGCCCCCTCCCTCCCCCCCCTTCCCCCCCCGGCAGCTCTTCCTGTCCTGCCCTGCAGGGAGGGCGGAGGGGGGGTGGCCAGAGGGGGGGAACCCCAGGTTCAGTCCCCGCATCTTCTCCAGGGGGGTCTGGGAATGTCCCCCTCTCAGGAACTGGGGAGAGGGGCTGTGAGATCCGGAGCGAGGGGGACTCGTGGCCCAAGACAGTGCAGGGCAGCCTCTGGGTGGCCACTGGGAGACGGCCATGCTGCACTCAATGGGCCCCTTTGGGGCGAACCAGCAGCCCGGCTCTTCTCCTGTGTCTCTCTGTCTAGTGGCAGGGGGTTCCGGCGGTTAACTGTGTGACTTGTAAAGAAATGCTCAGTGCTGCAACTAGGGCTGAACCTCAGGGTTGAAGTCAAAACACACAGAGAGAGCCCCCTTTGCCCAGCCAGCAAGACCCAGGGGCTGCCCAGCCTCTTCTGGAAGGCCCTGAGCCAAGGCTGGGTGCTTGGCCCAGAGAGTGCTTGGCCCACATCCCACTGCCAGAAGCCTGAACGTTGAAACCTGAGCTAAGCATGGGACACACGCAGAAGCTGCTGCCTTTTCCAAGGAATCGGGAAATAGACAAGTAGTGGCCGCTCCTTGCCCAGCTACAAGGAAGATTTTGATTTAATGGGGGGGGGGGCTATGAAGTCGGAAGGGGAAGAATTATTGGGGAATTCTCTTCTTCCCAAGCTGCACGAACTCTTATCATCCCTATTTCCCCTTGTCTGATGCCAAAAAAGGAGACATTATCCTAGTAGAACTGAATGATACTTGCATATAAGAAAGAAATGGAATAAATATACTAGAAGAATATACAGGAAAAGTTATAAAACAAACTGCGACAAAATTAAGACAATAGAAAAAGTACAATGAGAATGATTGGAAGTTTCTTTCAGAAGACTTTATTAGATAAGACAGAATGTTATAACCAATATTCATTTCTTATTGTTAACTCTCTTCTGCTTTTTTATTTTTATTTTCTTTTTTTCTCTTATAATTTTGTGTTTAATTTTGTTGTAACTATTTGTAACATATATGTAAGATGATATTTTAAATCAATAAAGACGATTTTTTTTATTAAAAAAAAGGAATCTTGCCCCTCTCAGAGACTGGTGTGTTGTGTGACAGTATATTCAAAGCATCTATTAAGAAAACAGCCCCCATAATCATTTGCAGAAAGGGGGAGACTGTGGGGCAGTAGGACCAGCGTCTCGTCTAGAGTCAGTGGTGGGCTGGATGAGGGTCAACAAACTGAGCCTCCCTCCCCAAACATGGCGCAAATGCTGCTCAGGGAGATGCCATTCACCCCGTCCTAAACACTGACAAACGTGACAATTCACATTTCGTTCTGTTGCTGCAGAATATCTCTTGGATGGCTTTAAAAGAGGTTGAGTCTAATTCATGGAGGAGGAAGAGGAGAGGGCTATGGATGCCCCCCAGCCAAGATGGCTCCGCTCTTGCTCCCCCTTTGGAGGCAGCCATGCTTCCGGATCCCCCTTTCTGGAAGCCCCAGGAGGAGGGCAGAGTGTGGCTCTGGCGCCCAGAGCCTGTTTTGGGGCTTCCCAGAAGAGGAGGCATCATCCAGTCGGCCATTGTGAGGATGGGAGGCTGGACTCGAGGGGCCTTTGGCCGGATCCAGCACCCAGGCTCTTCTTCTTGTTTCCCGTTAAAGTGACTCTCTCAGAGTCCGTTCTCTTCTTGGCCATTATTCACAGCAACAATTTGTGGCTGCAAGTTGAGCCCCTGTGAAGAAGGAGGCTGGCTGTTTTGAGGGGGGGGGGCTCTCCAGGACCCACTTTGGGGACTCAATGGGCTCAGTCACCTCAGGGACGTCTTAGGCTTCACTTTTCACCTGCTCCATCTAGTTTTTCCTGGACAGGGATAGTCTGCCCACAAGGATCCATGTTCTGCTCACCTCCTGACAGGATTATTGCAATATATGCTGTTTTCCCCAATACAGTAGGGAGGCTTCAGCTGCTACAAGATAAACCTGACAGGATTTTCACTGCCACAGCTCATTTAGGGCCAAATCTCACCAGGGCCAAAAGACCCTCTGCCTCTTTGTCTGGTTCTGAGTTCAGTTCAAAGGGCTAGTCTTGTTTTAGAAAGTCCTCGGTGGCTTGAGGCTCCTTCTCCTCCCCTGCTCTCCTCTGTGGAGACTTTTCTCCCTCTCCTTTCTCTTCTTTCTGAAGGTGGAGTGGGCAACGACAACAACTAACAGCCAGGAGGAAAATATTTTTTTCTTCACAGACTTTCAAGAATTTTTCAGGACTTTAGACATTTCTGTATAGCTTTTTTATGTGGCTTTAAACCACCCTTGAATCAAGTTAGGGAGTAGGTGGCATGAAGATGAACAAATAACGAAAGCAGCTGCTTGAGGCAGCCCTTCCAGGAAAGAGGAGGCAGCCATTTCCCTTCCTTTCTGCTTCACCGCCAGCCCTCCACAAAATGGCTTCCGTCCCCGACAAGCAGGCCGGGTGGGGCTGCCTCAGCCTCCCGCTTCCCTCCCTGCAGAGGAGACCTTTGGTGCAAGGGAGAGCAGCCAAGCAAGGCAGAAACCGAAAGCCACAGCAGCCCACAGATAATGTTGCCTGACTGGGAGATCGGCAGGCAGAAATGTCGCTCAGGGGAAGACGTTTCCTTTCTCCCCACAATGTCCCTCAGTGCCCACATGGGGAGACCTTTGGCATTTGTCCCTCTTGGCCTGGCCTGGGCCCCCTCCAGCCTCGGAAAGAGCCGCCTCCCTCAGCATGCAGGACAAAACCCTGAGCCTCCACAGCTCTCTGCCTCAAGGCCAAGTGGCCAGGACTCCTGGGTCCCCTTTGGGAAGAGACTGGGCAGGAGCCAGGACTCCTGGGTCCCCTTTGGGAGGAGACTCGGCAGGAGCCAGGACTCCTGGGTCCCCTTTGAGAGGAGACTCGGCAGGAGCCAGGACTCCTGGGTCCCCTTTCTGGCAGGCAAAAAGCATATTCCTCTCTAGCTGACTCTACCTTCAAAAATGAGTATTTCTATCCAGGTGGCATTCATGTTCTCCTCATAACGGCCCTGACAGGCCCAAGGTCCCTGAGGGAGCTTCATGGCTGTGTGGGGATTTGAACCCAGGACTCCCAGGCTCCCAGATCCCAGTCAAACCACAGCCCCAGACTGGATCCTTGTAGGCTTCTCCACCTCTCAAGACCAGGCCTGCAGGGACATCTCTCCTGACATTATTTTTGTCCCCTTCTTGGTATTGTGTGGAAACAGAATATGGAGTCTAACAAATAGATGAGGGCATAAAAGCGTCCTTGGTGTGTTTCTCTGTTCCAAACTGGATTGTTTCCCAGGGGACTTTGCCCCCTTCTGCCTCCCTCAGCAACCTCTGAGTCAGGCTGGAAATTCCCAGGGCAGTTCCCAGAACAAGGTCTTTTTATTTTTAATGTTTGTTTTCATTTTTACTTATAAGATGAATGGCTGAGGGTGCAGTAAACAGTCTTTGGCGAGTTCCAATAATCTAAATTTCGTTTGCATGCCAAGCTAGCAAAGGAATCTCAAGTGACTGCATCTCAGGCTGCTTGACTGACATTTCTCACAGGAATTGAAGAACGGAGGCAGATTTTGCTGAGAAAGTCCTCATCCTCCATTAACACTGGTGTTTGTGTGTGTTTGTTTCCTGCCCTCCCTCTCTCTCTGCCACAAGACACCCTCATCCATTTCTCCACAGTCCCTAGTTGTCTTTTCCCCTTTTTGCGATCCTCCGCTGCCCCCTGCCGGCTGCTTTCTTCCCCAGCTGAAATGGAAATCAGGTGATTTCTAGGAAATCCTTCAAGGGACCAGTTGAAGCAAGTCATGGGTTGCAAAAAAATGGTCAAGGTTCCCACATATGTCACAGCTTTGGAATCGGTGCAAGTGGGTGTATGCCTACCTATCGTGTGGAAAAGCGGAAATATATAAAACTTTTACAAATCACGTAATCAGAAAAAACCTATTTAGAGTATGGGGCAAGTATAAAAACTTATTAGAAAGAAAAGCACCACTGTGGATATCCCCAGTGGAAGCTACAACCAGGTAAAGAATAAATATGGATAAGCAGTGGTTAACTTACAGTGAAATATTATCTCTTACAGGACAGGAACCAAAACTGAGAAATCTCAAGGAATTAAGAAATCTGGTTACCAATTAGCTACAGGTACATCACATTAAGGAATTGTTTAAGATAGATGGGGAAAATGGCTTTGCAGAACCAAAGTCTCAGTTTACCAAAGACCTTTTAGATACAAATATAAAAGTATTATCAAATATGTACAAACTGCTGTTGGAGTGGGAAACGAAAGTGGAATTTGTGAAATTTAGCCGGATTAAGTGGGCACAGGATGTGGGTCACAAAATCGATCATGAATTATGGGGAAAGTTGTGGAAAATAAATATGAATTTTACGGCAAGTTATGCGATAAAAAATTGTATGATTAAAATGGCCCACAGATGGTATTTAACACCCACCAGAATGGCAAAAATGTCTAAAGAAGAAAAAGGTGTATGTTGGAAGTGTAATTAAATTGAGGGATCTTTTATTCACATGTGTTGGTCGTTCAAAATTATTAAGGGATATTGGGAAATGATATAAAAAGAATTTAAAATGATACACCTGAGAGTTTCCTTTTGGGGATGGTAACCACAGAGGTCCCCCAAAAACAAAAGAGTTTATTACTATGCGCCACTGCCGCAGTTAGAACCTTATTGGCACAGGAAAAATGGCAGTGTAAAATGTTTGAATGTACTGAACTGGCTGGTCCGACAAACAGTGTAAGAGAAAACAGATATAAGGAATATAAGGAAGAATGGATAATGCTTATTGCATATTTCATGAACCAGTATAAAGAAAGACATAGCTTAGCACGGCTCGTATGAATCCAGCAGTTGAAATAGATGAGAATATTTGATAACAAATTGGATGATTAAAAAGATGTAGATTACGTATAGTAGAAAAGCAAAGGAACCAGGAAAAGTGTGGCAGGAAAGTCATATGGTATATGTATACATGTTGTATTTGGTATGAAGTTGTAAGTGGGGCGAGGGAAGGAGAGAGGGGTTAAATATGCTCTGTTCTTGATTTTGAAAATGCAAATAATTTTTTTAAAAAATTGATCCCCTCTCCACAGAGGCATTTTTAAGGTGGGCACCCCCCCCACACCGATGGAGGAGCTGCTTAAATGTTAACATACGTCTCAGTCTACAACCTTCTAATATTATACAATAAAATTATAATGGTACAGGAATAATAATTAGGAGTGTTTTGCAGTTCTCCATGTGTTTCCTAGATGTTCACACACAAATGATTTTGCAGTGCTCCACTATTGCCTTAAGTTGTGTTTTCCGTGAAGTCCCATTGTACGTAGCATAACTCACACACCAAGGCCAGCCCAACACATTTTGACACCTGAGGCCGGCCCCCAAATGGCATCTCTCCCCCCACCAGGGAAGAAGCAGCGAGGGAAGATTTACATCCAGGGCGGAGGGAGAAAGATTAGCTCATTTTAAATGGTATTGTTTTAACATTTTGGTGTTTGATGCCCTGAGCTCCTTGGGAGGAAGAGTGGGATAAAAATGTAAAACAAATTAAATATTTTGGGCATCACCTTTTCATTTCAGTGGGAGAACTTCCTTCTGGGATTGCGGACTTTTGGGGGAACCCTGCCTTGGTCATCTCCCACCACACTCTGCCCCGGATCAGCTCTCTATATATTTCTTTTATTATATTCGCCCCAACCATCCTTTCTTCCAACCTGGAACCAAAAGCAGCATCCACGTGGTCCCCCACCCGGGCACTGACTTCAGACCTGCTTGGCCTCATGTAACTTAATCCCACCCCAGCAAAATCACAGATTCTGTCCCCATCTCACTTTGGACTCTAGTTCTTCACTCACTTTGCAACAGAAGACCAATTATTGGCACCTCCCGGCCAGAGTCTGTGAATATTCTCAGGAGATGTTGATCTCTGGAACTCCTGTGATAAGAAGGAAAGAACCACTAAAGACGAAGGGGGTGCACCCTTATTTATTTCATTAAAATGGATATTAAAAATAATAATTATAATTATAATTATAATTTTATTATTTATATCCTGCCCATCTGGCTGGGCTTCCATTAATAACAGAATAAAACTTCAAACATTAAAAATTTCCTTAAACAGGGCTACCTTCTGGAAAAAATAATAACAATTACCGTATTTTTCGCCCTATAGGATGCACTTTTCCCCCTCCAAAAATGAAGGGGAAATGTGTGTGCGTCCTATGGGGCGAATGCAGGCTTTCGCTGAAGCCTGGAGAGCGAGAGGGGTCGGTGCGCACCGATCCCTCTCTCTCTCCAGGCTTCGGGCAGCTCTCCACAAGCCGTAGGAGCCCAGTGGGAAGTTGCGCCGGGCTCCCAAGGCTTGCAGACAGCAGCCTGCAGCCCAAAACCCGGGGAGCGCAGTGGAAGTCGCGCCAAGCTCCTACGACTTGCGGAGAGCTGCCTGCATCCCGAAGCCTGGGGCGCGCCGAACAGGTATCGGGCAGATATCCGCAAGTCTGGGGAGACCCCGCTCCTGGGGGGGAAACAATTTTTTTTCTTTATCCCCCCCCCCAAAAAAAAACTAGGTGCGCCCTATGGGCTGGTGCGCCCTATAGGCCAGTGCGCCCTATGGGGTGAAAAATACGGTACATCCAGTGTCTTCAAAATAAGCTGCAGCAAATCCATTGGGTTAGGCAAGAAGAGTCCTGCAGCCCCTGGAGGTTTAAGAGGGTTATTGCATTCTTCTTTCTATGAAAGAGTCTCCTTAAGTAATGCCGGCCTATGAGAAGGGAAGGAAGATGGAGGGAATCGTATGGTGGGAACCACAGATGGACGGAGTATGTTCCTCAAGGGCCACAGGTGGAAAAGCAAGAATGTATGAGATAAAAATTAGGCAAATTGAAGGCAACAAAAGTAGTTTACTTGGAAGAGTTCATGTGGCCCCACTCCCAGTGGGTCACCCTTCCTAGAAGGCTGTGGGGACCAGGCAACAAGTCTCATGAACTGGAGGCCTGCAGCCCAAAAGAAGGGGCTGCTTATTTCAGTTCAAACTCTGGCCATGAAGCTCCTGATCTGCCTCTTCTCCTTGCTGGCTTCATCCTTGGCTGTCAGCAGAATCCGAAGCAAGAATCCCTCTCATCTCCTGTAGGAAAGTCGCCTCTCTCTTCAGCCACTCTGTTCCTTCTCTCTTTCAGCTTCAACACCTGAGCATCTAAGCATCCCTCCTCCTTGCCAACCATCCCTCCCTGCCAGTTTCTTCACTTCCTCACGCACAAGGTGGGTTGAAAACACTCAGCCAGAGCAGTTAGGCTGCTTTTACCCATTCCATGACATTACATCCGTTTAGCCAAAGGCTGGGCGGCCCAAGAGGCAGGCAGGCAGTAACAACTTAGCCTATTTCATGCATAATACCCCTAAAGCAGTTCTCAGATGTTGCCTTTCCTTCAATTTGGATGGAAAGTGAGTGACACAAGATTGGGGAAAGGCTTGTGGTGGGATCCACAGCAACAAAAAACCAAGAGAAACCATCAAAATCACTGCTCAATCTCCCCACCCCTTTTTAAAGCTTTTAGTTGCGTATATCCGGCACATTTCTGATGAATACAAACACATTTCTGAAAATCAGCTACAAAGCAAAATTAGCCAAAATCCATCAGAAAAGCATGATTATCCTCAAATTCTAGTTACAGCTGGAGTCACAATGGGTGAGTGAGAGCCAGGATTAAGGAACATCATAAACAGCATTTAAGGACGGGAGGCGATCTGAGCCTCTGCAATTCACAGCAACACTTGGGCAGGCTCCTTCTGGTCTCATCTCACACACTGGGCTGGTATGAAACTGCAGAAATAAAGAACAGGAGTTAAGCCAACATCAAGGTGTGGGGGCATCAGCATTACAAAGCTAGTGGGAACCCAAAGAACAGCTAGTCCAGCCTCACCATCCTTCATCATGTCAAATCAGACCTAAGATATGCTAGGAACACCACCAAAATGGGCCCGCAGAGCAAATGCCAGCAGAGGGCAGCTCAAGCAAGTGAGCCAAGCTGCACACTTTGGGGGAAGACCAGAAGGACACAAAGTGGTCATACCGGAAGGAGAAATCCTTTTCCAGAACCCAAAATGTGACTATCTGTCATTCAGATAGTGGGTAGAAACCATTTCTCAAATGGAGAGAATTTCCATGAAGCTGAGATGGACACACGGAATGAGTCACAAGAGCTTTTTTCAGCTCAATGAACACTCCAGATTATGTCACTCTTGGAAATCCCAAGGGGGGTAACAGGAGAAGCTTTTCCCCATTTGAGGATGTTCCCCACGGAGTCTTCTGCAAGAGCCCCACTTTGCCCCCACCTGCACCCCCACTTACCCTTGGTGGAGCTGTCGGACCCCTGGTCGCTTGCTGCAAAAGGGAGGAAACACAGGAGTCAGGGTCCCAGGGAGCGAGATCCCATCCCCCCAGCCCTTCTCCTCCCTCCTTCCACCCCCATCACAAATCAGTCTCAATCTGGGGAGGGGCCTAAGAAGAGTCCAGGGACAGGCAGCCCAGAGGCAAGGGGGCTCAAGGACAGCAGTGGGGGGATAAGCAGATGTTGGAGGGCAAAGAGAGATGGGCACAGCTTGGCATGGAGGCAGCGGGGGACCAGAGCGGGGGTGGGTGTGATCTAGGCAGGAAGGGGGCAGAAAGGTAGAAGCTGGGGAGGGAGAGCAGTGGTGCCAAATGCAGAGCGGAGGATTCCTAACACCCACATACTTGAGCCAATGAATCAAATCTTTAGCTTCAGGTCCCAGTAAGTTAAACCACCAGAGACCCCTCTCCCCCCCCCCCCTCGGCTCTTCCTCCTGCTCCTTCCTGGAGCCCCTCCCTCAGCCGACAGTCTCTCTGCAGCCTTTTCCTGGCCCTGAGGGTCCCCTTGCTGTCCAGACAGGCTGAGCAGACAGGCGGAAGCTTTCCATCAGGGTTTTGGGCTTAAGGACTAGGCCATCACCAGGTTTGGTTTGGTCTGTTTGTAACGTGTTCCTGCTCCATATTGGGGGGAAATATGTCAGACAGAGAGAGGGGAGGAGTCACTCACTTGAGGCTGCTTTGTAGGCTGATTTCTCACTCTGTTTCCCTGTAGAGACAAAAGCAGAAAAAATAAAAAATGAGTGCACAAAATACATAATAAAATAAAAACATCAGGTGGAAAGTGAATTTCCTGAGCAGATACAGATAGGTAGCCGTGTTGGTCTGCCATAGTCAAAACAAAAAATTCCTTCCTGAGCAGAGTGGCCAGCATTACTTTTGGTTTAAAGGGTGTTTTGTGGGGAGGGGTCTCTGTAGGGATGCCAGCGACAGTTTCCAGGAAGCTCCACCAACACATTCCCAGTCGGAGGCCAAGACAGAAGGACACAGGAGAGGCAGCAAACGCATCCAGGGTTTACTTACTGCGGATGAAGAAGATGATGATCCCAGAGACCAGCAGGATGGCAGCCATGACACCCAGAGTGGCTCCCACAATGAGCCCCAGGTTGACTGAAAGGGGACAAGAGACATTTTTATTCAGACTGGCGGCAGCAGCTCCCCAAGGCTTCAAGCAGGAGATTTGAGTGGAGGTGCTGAGCTATGAGCCCGGGAGGATTTTACATGTGCCAGGCAGGCCCTCTTTCTCTCTCCTAACAGGCCAAGGTCTTCTCTGTAGTGGCCCCGATACAAGGGAGTTTTCTTCCACCAGAATCCAGCATTAGAGGTCTTCAAAATAACCAATTCATTTAAGGAAGACAGTTGACAGGCACACCTGTTTCATCACAGACTCCAGACTTAAAAGCAGGTCTCCTCCTGCTCAGGCGCTTCAGCTTTCTCTGTCCTGACCCTGAGAGGAAGGGATTCCCTCCCCTCTGAGACCCCCCAGAGCCCAGCATTACAGGCCTTCAGGGAAGACACAAAGCCTTAGAAAAAAGCATCTTGTGTAGGGTTGCCATACGTCCGGTTTTTCCTAGACATGTCCTCTTTTTCAGACTTAAAATGTCTGTCCAGACAGATTTTTAGAATAAAGGAAAATGTCTAGGTTTTAAATAGAGGATAATTAATTAAAGCAAATAAATAAATAAATAACAATATTGTTATTTTGGTTTTAAAAGTTAAGAACATTGCTACTAGCAATATATCACAGCCTCTATAGCCTACAAATTATAGAGGTATTTAAAATGAGAGTCATCATACAAACTCGAAGTTAAAAGTAGAAGTCGGCAAATGTGTTCTCTTTTTTGCTCTTCAAAATATGGCAACCCTAACACCAGAGCTTGTGAAATGCAAGGAGATCCCAAGGAGGGAGGATAACCAGAAATGCCCCCCAAACAACCCTCAACTCCTCCCAAGGTCCCCACAAGTACCTACAGAAATGAAATTGGAAAGGGGGGGTCTTGTCCACAGAGGGATGCCATAACAAATTTTTATTCCACACACTGTGCTGACACATTTGATTTTGAAGAAGTAAAATATCTGCCCACATTCTGTGACATCACAACTACTTTTGCTTAAAGGCAAAAAGGTGACAGCCAGTTTTTACCTACAACATCCAATTTGAGTTTAAGGCCTATGAGACACTTGTCAGAAAAGGCATCTACAGATTCCGTTTCAGCTGCTTCCCTCCAGAGACACAGACAGGATCCAACTGGGGTTCCCCATCTGAGCTGTGCTGCTGCTGAAGGGAGGAGTTGGGTGGAAATCCCCCTCCCAGAGCCCACCCCTTTCCCCTCCTGTCTGTCTGTCTGTCTGTCTGTCTGTCTGTCTGTCTGTCTCTCACCAGGCTCCTTCTCCCAGGCCACGTCCAGAGGCTTCTCCAGGCTGTCATGCTCCACGCGGCACCGGAAGCGCTCCCTCTCCTCGGGGTCGATCCTGACACTGAGCAAGAGATAGTAGGTCCCATCCGAGTTGGGGGCGACCAATCCTCGGAGGGTGCCCTCCTGCCAGACCTCCCCGTCCTTCACCCAGTTGGCCTCAATCTCCTTGGGGTAGAAGCCGTGGACTTGGCAAACGAGGGTCTCCAGGCCGTCATACTCTGCCTTCCTGGTCACCTTCACCACCGGAGCCTCTGCAAAAAGGGCCGCATTGGGGTTAACAGAGAGACATCCACAACGGGAGCCTGGAGGAATCCTGTATTTTTTAAGAGCAGAGGAGCAGGGACCCAAGGGCCAACCTAGTCACAATCTCACATCTCCAGAAATTTAAAAAAACTGAGTATAAATGGGATTTCCTCAACCTGCCTTGGCATCTTCACCAATCTGTCTCTACGGTGGAACTGTTTTCAGAGGTTTTATCCTCTGTTTGCCAAAGCAGACTCCTTTGGGAGGAAGGACTGGCTACAAATTAAATTGTCATCTTGTAAAGCTCCAACACTACTCAAACATGACAACTTGTGGTTCCAAGATTGTCCCAGGGAGCTGCCTCTAGGCTGAGGGGGAAATTTCACCAGGTCCCCAATGGTGGGATTCATTCAGATCCTTTGAAGTTGCAAGTCACGAACTGAGGGCAGCTCAGGCTGATCCTGGTTCCTCTCTGGAGGGGGAAGAAATGCTGGACTCGCTGCTCTCTGTTCTCTGGGACTTTTCAGCCCAATAGTTAGTGAGCAAAGCCAAGAGCCCTGGGAAAGACAGAGCTCCTTTCTGGTTCTCCCGCCTGCCCTGAAAGGGTCCCTTGAGGTTGGAAAGGGCCCATCTCCCTTCTCCACGGCAGCCTCCCCTGGAGTGGAAAGGGCAGACTAGGAGGCCCAGGAAGCCAGCAACTTGCGCACATTTAACTTGTGCACATACAGCTTTACGCACTTCCCAAAAATATTCTAAAAAACCAAAAAGAGGAGGGGGGTATCTGGGAAAGAAGGACTTTGGCAAACCCAATCGACCATGAATCCAATGTGTTTTGACTATACACAATTTTGGCTTTAGGCAAGATTTGCAGAATGTAACCCTTGTTCAAAAACTGGCTCCCTGGGTAGCTGTTGTCTCAAGGGGCTGTTCCAGGATCCCACCCAATTTGCAGTGCCTGGACTGGAAACTCGGATTTAGGAGGGGATTTGACCCAAAGAGGATGATTCCCAGCCCCCTTTGCATGTTGTCACCCTTGAAAACGCTTCAATGTGGCTTTTGGGGTGAAATCCTCAATCTCAAGAAATATGCTCAGTGTCTCTGGGGTGAATTATCACCAGGCCCCCATAGATGAATTTGCTCAGATCTCTCTAAGCACGGCTAATATGTATATGTCATTCTTCAAAAAGGAAGGGTGCTAGAATTATTTCATTTTTAATTAATGTTAATATCAGCAAAGCTAATAGAGACAGGAAGAAAGCCAGTCAAAACACTGGATCATTTGATTGGCCCCTGTGCCAGATTTCTGAAGGCAGAAGAGTGGACTGTACCATTTTAAGGCACAGGGTTGGGGAAGATGACACTTCTGAATGTTCCCCATGGGAAAAAGTAGTATTCCTCACAAATAAAAGATATAAGAAAGTAGAAGAGGGAATTCTCATACTCTCTCACTATGTGCAGGTTTTCTGCTTCTGGGCCATGAGTGGCTAACCTACAGACTTAGTGAGGGGGCTGCATCCATATTTCATGGGCTCCCCACACATTTTGTATTTTAAAAAAGGTTTAATTAATTTAGTTTTAAAGACTTTCCCATTAGGTATGTAGGGGGAGACGGGGCACATTGATGCAAGGGGCACATTGATACACCAACAATATTTCAATATTGAGACACTAAAACATAGAATCATAGAATCATAGAGTTGGAAGAGAACACAAGGGCCATCGAGTCCAACCCCCTGCCAAGCAGGAAACACCATCAGAGTACTCTATACAAGTGTGAGTATGACAGTTGTGACTGCACTGCCCACCAGTTCGCCATTGGCGTTTGACGGGAATAGGTGTGTTTTTAGCGCAGCCAACTAAAAAATTACAGTGGTGCCCCGCAAGACGAATGCCTCGCAAGATGGAAAACCCACTAGATGAAAGGGTTTTCCGTTTTGGAGGTGCTTCGCAAAAGGAATTTCCTATGGGCTTGCTTCGCAAGACGAAAATGTCTTGCGAGTTCCTGCGGGTTTTCCCCCCTCCCCCCCTTTTTCTAAGCTGCTAAGCCGCTTATCCGCTTATCCGCTAAAAGCCGCTAAACTGCTAATAGCGCTAATCCGCTAAGCTGTCAATGGGCTTGCTTCGCAAGACGAAAAAACCGCAAGACGAAGAGACTCGCGGAACGGATTCTTTTCGTCTTGCGAGGCACCACTGTACGTGAAATGTAAATGTGTTCCAATGCTGTTTTTCATCATTTAGTTAAGATTTAAAAATACCAAAGGTAAATTATCCCACTCAGTAATCAGGATTATACGTGATTTTTAAATAAGTTCAGTGGTTTTATGAATTGTTAGTTTTCTGAAAATGTCTGTTGGGGCACTTTGATACACTAAGACACATTGATACGTATAAAAGTGCCCCGCTAGTGTACAGTAGTGCCCCAATATACAAGTTTGCATGAAATCTCTAAACTGTTTTCCTGAAACACTGGTAGTTTTGATATATAATTTTGATTTTTAAGTAACAAATTGTAAAGCTGATTATGATCTGTCACAAATTTTTGTAAATAATTAACATTCTCATACAATTTATGCATTGTATCAAAGTGCCCCATTGGTGGGGCAGATACAAACCCATTTTTTACTCAAGTCATTATATTCTCATTATCTTCTAACTTTAATGGTTCTTTTGATTGCTATTATAATATTGATTAGTTGTGCCATGCATAAAGCAATTTTTTTATTATTTGACTCATTTTGGTACATAAAATATGAGAGTGGATTTTTCTGCATCAATCTGCCCCACTTTCCCCTACTCAAGCGTAAAGGCAAAAGGTTTTTCTGTATCCCGCCTCAAATCTGTCCATTTCAATTTTATTTTTTTACTTAATTTAAAATGCATTTTGCTTCCCTGACCACTTCCCTGCTGTTTCTTTGTGTCCCCTCCCCCATTTTGCCATCCTTTATTATAGCCAAAGGGGCATGGGGGCTGTTTATAAGCATCTCCCCCCCCCATCATACTCTGAAGTGACCCCTTTTCTCCTCCCAGTCTCCCAAACTTATTTCTGCTGCCCCCACCAAGAAAAGTGTTTGCTGTTTGGTCCAGAAAGGAAGATTATTAAGGGGGGGGGGGGAATTTGTAGGGAAACTGCCCCACTGAGCCCCCCCTCCCTTCCCCACTGCCCCCCCTCACCTGTCCTCATCAGAGTCTCCTTCCCATAGTCCAGGTATCTCTGCAGCCACGCAATGCATTCCTCCTCCAGGTAGGCTTTCAGGTACTGGTTCCTGGCCAAGTCAGAATCCCAGTTCTTCTTGCTCACTTGGGCCTCCGTCTCGGCTGCCGTCCAGGTGAGGGTCTCCTTGTCGAAGGCAATGAAGTCTCTCCCATCATAGCTGTATTGATCATACCCTCCTTTGCGCCCGTCTGAACTCAGCTCACAGCCGTACATCTGCTGAATGATGTGGATCCCTGGAAGGACCAGAAGAGGCCCAGGAGGTCAGGGGGGGGGGTCAGAGCAGCCCCTCCCCCATCAGCAAAAGTGCCCGGGAAAAAGGATTTATTTGCCTCAGACTCAGGGAAGAGGCAGCAGTCAGAGGGGAGAAAAATCAACCAGAATTGTATCTTTCTGAAGGCTCATCCGCATAACAGGTGCACAGAGGCAAAACACTACAATCCTGAGCCTATAAGGTAAAGGTAAAGGGACCCCTGACCATTAGGTCGAGTCGTGGCCGACTCTGGGGTTGCGGCACTCCTCTCGCTTTATTGGCCGAGGGAGCCAGCGTACAGCTTCCGGGTCATGTGGCCAGCAGGACTAAGCCGCATCTGGCGAACCAGAGCAGCGCACAGAAACGCTGTTTACCCTCCTGCCAGAGCGGTACCTATTTATCTACTTGCACTTTGACATGCTTTCGAACTGCTAGGTTGGCAGGAGCAGGGACCGAGCAACGGGAGCTCACCCCATCACGGGGATTCGAACCAACCTTCTGATCGGCAAGTCCTAGGCTCTGTGGTTTAACCCACAGCACCACACGTCTATAAAGCCCCCCTTTACTTGCCCTCCTCTGTCTCATCGCCTCACACTCCCCCCCCCATTCCTATTAGATTCTCCCAACTCCCTGGAGGCGGGGGAGGGGTGGGGTTTCCCTTCCTGCCCCAGAGGAGCCTCCCTTGCAGGTCGGAGGTCACAGTCTGTCCGTCTTTCCCCCCAGCTCTGCTCCTCTGGATCTTGCCCCTTTTGGAGAGACGCCTCAGCTGCCCCCCATCCCCACCCCCCAGAAAGAGGAAAGGGGCAACATGGAAGGGGGACACCCACACATTGGGGGCCTTTCAAGAGAGAGGGTCTCCTCTTCCCCTCCATCTCTCTCCCCCCAGCTTCTCAATATCAAGGACCTTTTCCCTAAAGGAGGAAAGTCATGGAAGGGCCTTTGGAAAAAGAAGTTTCCTCATAGCCACAAGCGGGGTTTGCCCCACTTCAAAATGGCCCCCCTTCTTAGCAGAAGCCAGGCTGCCCTTGTCAAAGATGGCGGGTCCCTGCATCCTCCTGCCCACCCCAGGGGGCTACCACCAAATCTTCAAAACAAAAACATTTAAAAAGTTATCCCCCATTATCCCCCTCCAAATTTCATTTTAGTTGTGTTGCCTTCTGAATGAATCATTTTGTAGTCCAATAATTCTTAAATTGGACAGATCATTTTAATTCTCCCATTACATATTACATATATTTCTTTTTGCTTACAGTGGTACCTCGGGTTAAGTACTTAATTCGTTCCAGTGGTCCGTACTTAACCTGAAACTGTTCTTAAACTGAAGCGACACTTTAGCTAATGGGGCCTCCCACTGGCACTGCACCACCGCCGCACGATTTCTGTTCTTATCCTGAAGCAAAGTTCTTAACCCGAAGTACTATTTCTGGGTTAGCGGAGTCTGTAACCTGAAGCGTATGTAACCTTAAGAGTATGTAACCCGAGGTACCACTGTATTTACTTGAAGGTAAGCCATACTGAGTGGGGTTGGACTTACTTCCAAGTAAACATTCAGAGGATCGGGCAGTTACATTTGTGTAATAAAATAAATTCTGTTGGTGATCCTAGCTGCCCACACACCGGACACCTAAAACCAGCTGGGAAGAATGTGACTAGCCCATTTCTGAACTCTCTTGTTGAGGGACACCTTCCTGGCAGTCAGTTCCATGGGATAAGGCAGGTTTTAAAGAGCAGCTACCAGATGAGGGGGCCAGTTCTCTATCAGCCCCCCAGAAGCTGGAGGGAGCAGTCCGGACAACCTGATGGATTCTGAAAGGCTCCAAGGAGAAAGGGGGGCTGACAGCCAGCATCCCTGTGGGGACCCCCATCTCCCTATGGAATGTGGAATAGGGACACCATCCTTCCTTCCTGTCGTCTCCAGCACTGCAGACCCCGGCCGTCCCCCCCCCCAGTTCACCAGGGCAGTGGGGAGGCGGCGGCAGAGGGAAGAAGTTTCATAGAAGGGAGAGAACTCCTGACTGTGCCTATTCTGGGGTCATGATTGCAGCAGACGGGGGGGGGGCATATTGGCACCTCAGTAATGCAACTACAATCAGCTTGCTGCCTGGGACCAGTATTAAGGCACATGAGCACAGAGTTATCGAAGTTTCAAGGAAACGCCCCCCCCCCTTTAATTTCAATATCGGCTGCGCCATGGCTGGATTCCCAACTGGATTCCCAGCTCTTTGCTCTCTTCCAGGATCCCTCCATATTACTTGGCCACAAAGCCAATGTCAACGGGAGAGAGACGAAGCGTCATCTGGCATCCTTGTTTTGTGCCACAAATAACAGGCATGGGGGTGAAGGGAAGACATCTGTGCCTGCCACTGCAGAGTCTTTCTTCCGTAGAATTTTCCATTATTGTGCCCCCCCCCCAATACAAGTTCTTTTGTACAGTGGAGCTTGGTTCCCAAACACCGAAAACCCAGGGAGGCCTCACTTTGGACAACTGTAAGTCTGAGTATGGGCTGAATGTAAACTCTCTGGATTATTCTGCAGCTAACGTCTTCAGACCAACTAATTTGCTTATTTAGCTCATCTAGGTAGCAATTTATAATTTTAAGGAGGTTTTCTCACCACTGTTGTCTCGCAATCACCATTTTGCCCCCCACCGTGTTACCGTAAAACTTTTTTGTTTGCAGTTTCTAAATGAAAGGCTGTGATATACAGTGGTAACTTGTTTCTCAAATACCTTGGTTCCCAAACACCTAAAACCTGGAAGTGTTCCTGTTTTCGAACGTTTTTCGGAAGCCGAACATCCGATGTGGCTGTCGGCTATTGTTTGCGGGGCACCTGTGCCAATCAGAAGCTGCACCTTGGTTTTCGAACATTTCGGAAGTAAAACAGACTTTTGGAACACATTAAGTTCAAGAACCAAGGTACAACTGTATTTGGGACTTTTGTTTTTGCTATTTATTTTGCGTTTTTGTTTTTGAGGCTTTTTTCGGTTAATTTGTTTTGGTGACTGTGTGGAACCCAGTTCAGCTACTGATTGATTGATTGATTGATTGATTGATTGTGTGACTGCGGAAATGGATAAAAGCCCCCCATTCAAACAATGACTATCATCAGTGCAGGTAAGAAGAAAAAAATCTTATTAGACAAAAATAAATACAATGAAGAAGGTTCTGCCAAATGTTGATAAACTCCTAGTTCCAATATGAGACTCTCTAAAAATGATAAGGAGCAGGAGGATAAAATGTTTGTTTAATTGATTTGGAGAAAAAAACAAGGTATGGTTTCTCCAGCTAATCATTGTCATGTTACACCACTAGATAAAAACACTTCTCTGAAATGAACTTTTCTATTGATAGGAAGAGAAAACTTTAGATGAGAATTGGGTCGTTAAAATGTTGAGTGTCTGATGTAGAGCTAAATTAAGAATTATCCTCAAGCACATGCAATGCCAACTCCCACAAGACTGCATTTCAGCGAGCAGAGAAAACAGGACTCTTGAAGAACCCTCTCTGGGCATTACACGTGTGTAGGGGGCAAGTGCTGTGAAAGGTGTTGTGGTGCTGTTGGGGGTAAAGTCGTGAAGCAGGGAGCCTGCTTAGGAAGTGAGGAAGGGAGAAGCCTGGAAGGCAAAATCATAGAGAGATCCCCCTCCAGACACAGCAGAGGCTCCCACTTCTGAAGTTCTGCTCCAAAATTGCATACGGGGGGTGTCTCTACCCTCCAAGTCTCATTTTCTGTCCCCCCCACCCCCCACTAAGACCTTCATGAAGGGAAGGGGAGATGCCTCTGCCCTGGTGGAGACCCCCACCCTCCATCTCCTTTCCTCCCAGCAGCCCCCTCCCTGCAATTCTGGCCCTTGGAGGGAACGTTGGGGGGGGGGAGGTGTGACTCTGTTCCTCTCCTGCCTTCCACTCACCTCCGCTCTGGTTGTAGCGAGTCCGCAGAGTCTGCAGACTCACCCTGAACCCCAGCTCAGTGCCCTGTGCGACCTGAGTCTCCCTGTTCCAATACTGAGGATCCTCCTTTTCCACCTTCCTTATCCAGGGGATGCGAGGCAGATACTCCTTGGTGTCACTGTCATACTGAATAATTTGCTGGTCATCCACGTACCCCACATCAATGAACTGGGGTAGCCCCTGGCCAGGCTCAGACACGGCTGTGTAGAAGTAGCGCAGGGAATGAGAAGTGGAGCCTGGAAGGGAAGAGAAAAGGGGGCAGAGAGTTAGGGGTCCTGCAGATGAAGGCAGCAGCCTAATCCTGCTGTATTACAGGCAACAGCCCTGAATTAGAAGATCCAAAGCTCGGCAGGGTTTGGGGGAGTTGAAAAGGGGAGAGGATATAAATACAAGTAGCAACAACAATAGCCCATGGAGCAGAGGGCGAGAGAAAGCTCTGCCAGGCAGCACTAAATCCCTGCATGTCTCTACTGAGGCTCCGTGTGAGGGGGAGAGAGGCCAGCCCCTCTCCTTTTGCCCAGGGGGCAGGAATTTCCCCCAACTTGCAAGCGCTAAGCTGATGAGAGCTCCCACAACATGGTCTGAAGGCTCAGGATGCAGGCACCAAGCTAAGCAGGCTCAGGTCTGGGAAGTGGATGGAGGGGAGACCAGACGAGGCAAAATCCATATTTGGGAGAACAGGAAGCTGCTTCCTCCTGGGTCAGAACACTGGTCCAGGGAGCTCAGAGTTGTCTGTCCTGACTGGGATGGCTCATATCTGCAGAAACGGGCCTAGGGAAGCCACTCCCTTGGAGCCGCCCCACAATCTGACCTTCTGGAGCTATGCACTAAACGGGTCTGACCTGGGTCTTGCTTCCTGGGCTCTGGGAGCTTTGGAAAGATCTTATGAGAACTCAGGAGAGCCCCACAAGATCTCATGAAACCCTTGCACAAAAAGAGCTCTCTGCCTGCTGCATATATAATTTGTGTGATTCCAGCAGGCCAGCTGTCAACAGCATCAGCTGAAATCATTCAGGTTAAATGCATCCAGGTTGGGGGTTTCCGCCAGTATTCCAGGGACAGATGTCAAGTTAATTGGCCTGTGATTCCCAGGATCCTTCCTGGATCCCCTTTTGATAATTGATACTTAAATGGTTCAGTGTTGCAGTCTTTCAATGGTCTGAGCTGCCACCCACAGAGTGGGCTCCCCACCTGAGAAAGAAGGCCCCACAGGGATAGCAGGGGCAGGAGGGCAAATGCAGCTTTGGGGTCAGGTCTCAACATGTGGCCCCACACCCCCTTTCCCCACACTTGCCCATTCACAAGATGAAACACAGGAAGGGGGCAGAGCGTGGCAAAGGAAGAACCTTATCCCCAAAAGGGCTCACTTTCCCACAGGCTGTACCAGCTCTGGCCACCAGGGGGGCCTAATGAGTCTCCACAGTAACAACCGACAAAGACTTGGGGGGAGGATGGAGGGGAGGCAGGGAGCTGAGCAGAGGCTTCAGCATCATCTCCAGAGCTGGCCTGCTGTTTTACTACAAAGGAATTTCAGAAATAGACTGGAAAGAGAAGCTGCTGAATTGCAACTTATCACCAAACTTAAAACCATGGAGAGTCCTGGTCTGAACAAAGACCTTGGATTCTTATCTCATTATACATGACAAAGCCATTTTTCACCTTCTCACCCCTTGCTTTTTCCTGTAAGACCTATTGCAGTCGTTAAGAGTCGTCAACAGGCTCATCACAGCTATCTGCCAATCACCCATTCCCACCACCCTTCTGAGTAATACCCCTCCCCACCTTCTCACTATATAGAAGGGTCTGGAAACTTCTGTTTCAGTGTATCTGAAGAAGTGTGCATGCACACGAAAGCTCATACCAAGAACTAACTTAGTTGGTCTTTAAGGTGCTACTGGAAGGAATTTTTTTTGTTTTGACTATGGCAGACCAACACGGCTACCTATCTGTAACTTGAGGACCAATGTTACCCCGGGAAAATTGTGTCGAATGCACTTTGGATAACTTCATCCTCAAGGAGGAAGAAGTCCACTCGAGTTTGGCCAGTGACTCATCTCAAAAAAACTAGGAAACTAAAATAAAATTCATAGGCGGGACCCTGAATGTCCCACCCCCTGCAATGCTATGCTAAAATGCCTCCAAGGAAGGATAATCTACCACCTTCTGAGGGAGTTCCACAGTGGAAAACAGAGTGCAAGGAATCGTAAACCTACAAGATGAATCGTAAACCTACAAGATGACCTACAAGATGCTTGAATTACGTCCGCCTTGATAGTGTGTCAACTCTGCTACTTCCCTCCAGCTCGGTTTCTTTTCAAACAAGATCAAATGTTACCCACTTACCAGAACCCCCTCCTAGGACGAGGGATTCCCCCAGTTCAGACCACAAGAGCTCAGAGCAAGGCTGCCTCTGGTTGTGGCATCTGGCTAAACAACACAGGCAGTTCTGCTCAGTGGTCGGGAGACAAAGAGCCACAAAATGAGTCACACGTGAGACCCCAAAGTGAGGAGGAATCTGAAGGAACCAGTGGTCTCCACCACCCTTTGCCCATCCCTGTAGCAGACACAGTGAGGGGGCTGACCCCCATACTGAGAGGATTTAAGAGAGAAATATCAGGTCTTACCCTTTAGTTCTTAAAGCTTTCATACCATTTTCCGTTAGAGAAGCACAAAAACCATTTACTATAACAGCAAACAATATTTTTTGGGGGGTGGGGGAATCACAAATATAAGAAAATAACCAACCAACCCAAACTAGATAATCTTATTCTTCTATAAAGAGGATCCAGAGTGCAAAGCAAATTTTATCTCCCTCATCTCATAAACAGCAGGGGTCAAGGAGAATTCCCACATTATCTCAACACCCTGTTCCCCCTTCCCACTCACAAAAATGCCCTGCTGCTATCTCCAGATCTTTCTCCCATGAAGAATACGCTTGTCTCACAAAAGTGTCTGCTCAAAACATTTTTCTTTGGGCAACCCTATCCAAATAGTCAAATGTTGATGTGTTTTGACCTCTCAATGCTAATTTTAGTTATTTTTTTAATACTTTAAACTGTTTCTATTATTTTATTATTTCCTGTAAATCAGTAAGAGTTTTTATCACAATCGAGCAGGATATGCATTTTTTTTAGTTAAACAGAGAACATGAGTGGCAACCCCAAAAGGAGAAAAACACCAAAGGCAGCAATCAGGAATGTGGAATTAAGAATTTAATAGTGATAAATCCTTGAATAGTATGCAGAGCCAGTGGACTGGTGGGCAGAGGGAGCAGGAATATTCTGAGCAAGGGAAATTCATGTCTAGGAGCCCCAGAAGCCAGGCAGAGGATGCAACATTTTTGAATTTTTTTTTTTCGGGGGGGGGGAGGAAGGAGAATATAAAGGAGGGGTATTCAAGGGGAACCGATCTGTAGGATGGGGACCCCACATCTTTTTCAGGAGTTGTTTGTGCCCTTCGTGGACAAGGTCTGTACAGAAACGGCAGAGAGGAGCCCCCTGAATAACTGACAAAATCTACATTTTTTACAGGCAACAGGAAGGGGGGTTTGGGGGGGAGTTACAAGTGTAAAGCAGAAGAACCTGATGGTGAATGATGAAAGTGAAAGGGAACTCCTGAACAACACAACATGGGGAATTGCGGGTGGGGACCCCTTATTCAGACGTTCCCCCCCCCCCCCCCCGCAATGAAGTCAGCTCTACACGCGTCCAGCTCCCACCCCCAGGCTGGGCTCCAGAGTTTTTAGCCGAGTTTTCAGAGCGGCTGAGAGTTAGAAGAGGGAAGGTAAAAAGAGAAGAGGAAAGACTGTACTGTATCCGTATCTCTCTCTCACACACACACACTCACACAAACCAGAGTCAACCCGAAGCTGCGGGGGGCGGACAGGCGAGTCCCTTTCCCCCCCATGAATCCTGCCAACACCTTCCAGCTTTGCCTTGTTCTTCCCTTGAGCCCCGAGCCCAGGAGGGAAGCGGCCCCTGCCCCGGGCGGCATACAAAACAAGCCCCAAGTCGGGGAAAGAGATGTCTGGGAAGGGATCATTTTCTCCCCCCGCCCAGAGCAGAGTCCTCACCTGCGCAGTCCAGGAGCAGCAGCAGCAGGGGGGCAGCCGCCCCCAGGATCAGGGGGGGCCAGCGGAGGAGGAGGAGGAGGACCCCCATCTCCCCCCAAAACGAAGCGCCCTTTTCCTTCTCCCTCCGACTCCGAGACCCGCTCTCCGCCCCGCCCGCGGAACCAGCAGCAGAGCGAGCCGGGATTGGGCGAGGGGAAAATATTCCGCCAATCGGAAATCTGCGCGCAGATGGCAGCACCGGTCGCTGGGCAGAATTCAAGGCACAAGTGGCGAGCGAGGCTGGAGAGGCAACGAGGAAGTTCTAATGCAGCTCCTCGCTGGGAATCGCCCCCTCCCTCCCCCCTCCCTCCCTCCCTCTCAGCTCTTTCTGTCCTACCTTGCAGGGAGGGGGGTGGCCAGGGGAGGACCCCAGGTTCAATTCCCGCATCTCCGGGGGGGGGGTCCTGCGTTGCCCCCCTCTCTGGAACTGGGGGGGGGGGCTGTGAGATCCCCAGGGAGATGCACTCGGGGGCGGAGTCTGTCAAGCTGTCAGTCAAGCCCAACATTCCCAGAGGACTAGCTGCCTCTATGTGGCTGTTGGTCTGTTGGTGGGTTGCTGCTGGGAGTGGGGACTGGTAACTGCTCGGATGCAGAGAGGGAGGAAGGTCAGGTGGTACCCAGTGAGGAAAATTTCATGTCACCCCTCCCCCGACATTGAATTTTTTTTAAAAAAAAAAATGCCTGCAAAAATGGTTTTACGTTATTTCATATTTTCTTACAAAGGAATGTGGATTCTGGGCCTCTGATAACAAGTAGGTGACTATGGACTGATACTTAAATCTAAGGATGAATTGTGTTTTGGCTTGTGTTCTTTTATTTATATTTATTGTTTATTTATTTATTAAAAATTATTTTTTTAAACCTGCAAAGTGGTTTACCAAAAAAACAAAAACAAAAAAACAAAACACCACAGCAGTAAAATCAAGAAAAATTAACAACCCTACTTTATAGTAATAATAATAATAAAAATAATAATAATAACAATTTATTATTTATACCCTGCCCATCTGGCAGAATTTCCCCAGCCACTCTGAGCGTCTCCCAATTGAGTGTTAAAAACAATACAGCATGAAAATATTAAATATTCCCTAAACAGGGCTGCCTTCAGATGTCTTTTAAAGTTAGGATAGCTGCTTATTTCCTTTACACCTGAAGGGAGGGTGTTCGACTACTTTAAAACATACAGAAGCTAAAATATTAAGATTAAAATTACTTCAACTTGCTAAGCATCTAGGTATGCTTGCCTAAAGAAGAATGCTTTCAGCAGGTGCCGGAAAAGAGTCTCGCAAAGGCACGTGCTGTGTTGCAAGAGGCGGGGAGTTCCAAAGTGCAGGTGCCGTCACAGTAAAGAATGCACTACAGGTATTATGTGGAATCTGTAGTAGTGCTTGAAACTACTAAAGGGGAGGTTTTATTTATTGTGATTTCACCATGCTCTGTATTATCTGAAAAGGTGTGTTTCTTGCTTCCAAGCTGGATTGTTTCCCAGGGGACTTTGCCCCCTTCTGCCTCCCTCAGCAACCTCTGAGTCAGGTGGGAAATTTCCAGGGCAGTTCCCAGAAGAAGGCCAGAATGGTTCGGATTCCCTTTTGTATGTTTTGTTTTCATTTTTACTTCTAAGAAGAATAGGTGAGGGTGCAGAAAACAGTTTTTGGCGGGTTACAATAATCTAAATTTTGTTTGCATGCCAAGCTAGCAAAGGAATCTCAAGCAACTGCATCTCAGGCTGCTTGACTGACATTTCTCACAGGAATTGAAGAACGGAGGCAGATTTTGCTGAGAAAGTCCTCATCCTCCATTAACACTGGGGTTTGTGTGTGTTTGTTTCCTGCCCTCCCTCTCTCTCTGCCACAAGACACCCTCATCCATTTCTCCACAGTCCCTAGTTGTAATTTCTCGCTTTCCCCTTTTTGTGATCCTCCGCTGCCCCCTGCCGGCTGCTTTCTTCCCCAGCTGAAGTGGAAATCAGGTGATTTCTAGGAAATCCTTCAAGGGACCAGTTGAAGCAAGTCACGGGTTGCAAAAAAATGGTCAAGGTTCCCACTTATGTTACAGCTTTGGAATCAGTGCAAGTGGGTGTATGCCTACCTATTGTGTGGAAAAGCGGAAATATATAAAACTTTTACAAATCACGTAATCAGAAAAAACCTATTTAGAGTATGGGGCAAGTATAAAAACTTATCAGAAAGAAAAACACCACTGTGGATATCCCCAGTGGAAGCCATAACAAGGAAAAGAATAAATATGGATAAGCAGTGGTTAACTTACAGTGAAATTTTATCTCTTACAGGACAGGAACCAAAACTGAGAAATCTCGAGGAATTAAGAAATCTGGTTACCAATTAGCTACAGGTTTTGTTGTTGTTTAGTCGTTTAGTCGTGTCCGACTCTGGTACATTACATTAATGAATTGTTTAAGATAGATAGGAAAAATGGCTTTGCAGAACAAGTCTCAGTTTACCAAAGACCTTTTAGATACAAATATAAAAGTATTATCAAATATGTACAAACTGCTGCTGGAGTGGGAAACAAAAGAGGAATTTGTGAAATTAAGCAGGATTAAGTGGGCACAGGATGTGGGTCACAATATCGATCATGAATTATGGGGAAAGTTGTGGAAAATAAATATGAATTTTATGGCAAGTTATGCGATAAAAAATTATATGATGAAATTGGCCCACAGATGGTATTTAACACCCATCAGATTGGCGAAAATGACTAAAGAAGAAAAAGGAATATGTTGGAAGTGTAATGAAATTGAGGGATCTTTTATTCACATGTGTTGGTCGTGTAAAATAATTAAGGAATATTGGGAAACGATATAAAATGAATTTAAAAAGATACACCTGAGAGTTTCCTTTTGGGGATGGTAAAAATGAAGGTCCCCCCAAAACAAAAGAGTTTATTACTATGCTCCACTGCCGCAGATAGAACCTTATTGGCACAAAGGTGGAGAACAAGGATAGTACCCACTTAGGAAGAATGACAGTGTAAAATGTTTGAATGTACTGAACTAGCTGGTCTGACGAACAGGATAAGAGAAAACAGATATAGGGAATATAAGGAGGAATGGATGTTGTTTACTGAATATTTGAAGAACTAGTCTAGAGAAAGACATGGCTTAGCAGGTCTCATGTAAATCCAGCAGTTGAAATAGAGGAGAGTATTTAATAGATAACAAATTGGATGATTAAAAAGATGTGGATTACGCAGAGTAGTAGAAAAGTAAAGGAACCAGGAAAAAAGTGGCAGGAAAGTCATATGGTATATGTATACATGTTGTTTTTGGTATGAAGTTGTAAGTGGGACAAGGGAACGAGAGAGGGGTTAAATATGCTCTCTGTTCCTGTTCTTGAAAAGCAAAATGCAAATGGGGGACGAATTGATGCAATTTGGTTATCAAAAAAGTTGATGCTGAACCTGGAAAAAGCAGAAATAATGAATAGATTGCTATCAGACCATAACCCAGTATCGGTGTATATGAAATTTAAAAGTCACACTAAGGGAAGGTGGAGAATGAATGAGGAGGTATGGAGAGACGCTCAAAGGGTTAAAAAGGCTAAGGAAACACTGAAAGAGTTTTATGAAACAAATGAATACGGACAAAATAAATTATTTGGGAGGCGAGTAAAACCTACATGAGAGGATATGTAATACAGCAAATGGGGAGGATAAGGAGAAATAAAGAGAACCATATTATGGAAATAAACAAACAAATAAGAGAGAAAGATAAGGAATTAGTGAAGAATCCAAAAAATGATGACATTCTCCAACAAATAAAGAACTTACAAGCCCACCTATCAAATTTAATAAATAGAGAAGTTGAGGAAAATTTTTTTTTGGACAAAGCAAAGATACTTTGAACAGGCAAACAAATCGGGTAGAATGTTGGCATGGCTTACTAAGGAAAGACAAGTAGAACGAGTGATAAACAGAATTATAGATGAGGAAAAAGAAATTATAGACCCAAAACAAATTAAAGGAAGATTTATAAAATATTATAAAAAATTATATAAAGTAGAATTGAAAGAAGAAAATTCAAAAATATCTAGTAGAAAATGGATTGCCAGAAATAGAAGAAGAATATGCAAATCTGAACTCAAATATTGAATTAGAAGAGATTAAAAAAGTGATTAAAAATATGAAAGATGGGAAATTGCCGGGACAGGATGGAATCTCAGTAACATGTTATAAAAAATTAGAAGAAATAATAACACCTAAATTACAATCAATTATGAATGAAATTTAGATAAAGGATAAATACCTAATTGATGGCAAGAAGCATTAATAACTCTTATCCCAAAACAAGGTGCGGATTTGAGACTTATTAATAATTATAGGCCAATATCCCTATTAAATATAGATTATAAAATATTTACAGGCGTTCTTGCAAATAGAATGAAAACCTTGTTATAAAGCATAATTTAAAAAGACCAGGCAGGGTTTTTGCCAGCCAGACAAATAAAGGACAATACTAGAATAATTATAGGCTTGCTAGAGTATGCTCATATGAACCCGAGTAAAAAAATCTCAACGCTGCTGGTAGATGCTGAAAAAGCATTTGATAGTGTCTCATGGAAATTTATGATTAAAACCTGTGAAAGTTTAAAAATTGGAAAGAGAATTATGAACGGAATTCAAGCAATTTATAAAAAACAAAAAGCTAAATTAATCCTGAACAATGAAATTACAGAAGAATTCGACATTTAAAGAGGGACACGACAGGGATGCCCTTTATCCCCACTCCTATTTATAACAATATTAGAAACCTTACTACTTGCTTTAAGGAAGGATGAAGAAATAAAAGGCATTAATCTTGAATCACAGTGTTATAAATTAAGAGCATTTGCAGACGATTGATTATAACAAGTGAAACACCAAAAGAAAGTATCAAAAAAGCACTAGTAAAAATTTGGCGATGTATCAGGATTTAAATTGAAAAAGGACAAATCAAAATTAATAACAAAAAATATGGGAGAGAAAGATAAAAAGGAATTAGAGGAAACAACAGAATTAAAAATAGAAAATAAAGTAAATTATCTAGGGATATGAATTACAAATAAAAATACCAATTTATTCAAAACAAAATAAAAAAATTCCTTCTAGTAGCACCTTAAAGACCAACTAAGTTAGTTCTTGGTATGAGCTTTCGTGTGCATGCACACTTCTTCACGAAAGCTCATACCAAGAACTAACTTAGTTGGTCTTTAAGGTGCTACTGGAAGGAATTTTTTTATTTTGTTTTGACTATGGCAGACCAACACGGCTTTGTTGTTGTTGTTTAGTCGTTTAGTCGTGTCCGACTCTTCGTGACCCCATGGACCAGAGAACGCCAGGCACTCCTGTCCTCCACTGCCCCCCGCAGCTTGGTCAGACTCATGCTGGTAACCTCGAAAACACTATCCAACCATCTCGTCCTCTGTCGCCCCCTTCTCCTTGTGCCCTCCATCTTTCCCAACATCAGGGTCTTCTCCAGGGAGTCTTCTCTTCTCATGAGGTGGCCAAAGTACTGGAGCCTCAGCTTCACAATCTGTCCTTCCAGTGAGCACTCAGGGCTGATTTCCTTCAGAATGGAGAGGTTTGATCTTCTTGCAGTCCATTCAAAACAAAATAAAAAAATTCCTTCTAGTAGCACCTTAAAGACCAACTAAGTTAGTTCTTGGTATGAGCTTTCGTGTGCATGCACACTTCTTCACGAAAGCTCATACCAAGAACTAACTTAGTTGGTCTTTAAGGTGCTACTGGAAGGAATTTTTTTTATTTTGTTTTGACTATGGCAGACCAACATGGCTTTGTTGTTGTTGTTTAGTCGTTTAGTCGTGTCCGACTCTTCGTGACCCCATGGACCAGAGAACGCCAGGCACTCCTGTCCTCCACTGCCCCCCGCAGCTTGGTCAGACTCATGCTGGTAACCTCAAAAACACTATCCAACCATCTCGTCCTCTGTCGCCCCCTTCTCCTTGTGCCCTCCATCTTTCCCAACATCAGGGTCTTCTCCAGGGAGTCTTCTCTTCTCATGAGGTGGCCAAAGTACTGGAGCCTCAGCTTCACAATCTGTCCTTCCAGTGAGCACTCAGGGCTGATTTCCTTCAGAATGGAGAGGTTTGATCTTCTTGCAGTCCATTCAAAACAAAATAAAAAAATTCCTTCTAGTAGCACCTTAAAGACCAACTAAGTTAGTTCTTGGTATGAGCTTTCGTGTGCATGCACACTTCTTCACGAAAGCTCATACCAAGAACTAACTTAGTTGGTCTTTAAGGTGCTACTGGAAGGAATTTTTTTATTTTGTTTTGACTATGGCAGACCAACACGGCTACCTATCTGTAACTCAATTTATTCAAGGATAATTATGTTAAAAAATGGAAAGAAATTAAAGGAAATATAGATAAATGGAACAAATTAAAATTATCACTAGGAGGAAGAATATCTATGATTAAAATGCTGATATTTCCAAAAATTTTATTTTTATTCCAAATGATCCCAATTATAATAGGAACAAAATATTATATGCTGGCAAAGAGATCTTGCTAATTTCATATGTCGGGGGGGAAAGCAAGAATAAAATCAGAAGTAATGATGGGCCCAAAAGGAAAGTGGAGGGTTTCAGTACCAAATTTAAGAAGGTATTTTGAAGCAGCACGCTGGTGTTGGATAAAAAAATGGATACTATTAAAAACCAATGAGGTCTTGATGTTAGAAGGCTGGGATAAAATATATGGCTGGCATGGATATTTATTTTATGGGAAAATAGAACAACAAAAAAGATTTACAAACCATCTAGTAGTAAAGGTAAAGGTACCCCTGCCCGTACGGGCCAGTCTTGACAGATCATGGGGTTGTGCGCCCATCTCACTTAAGAGGCCAGGGGCCAGCGCTGTCCGGAGACACTTCCGGGTCACGTGGCCAGCGTGACATCGCTGCTCTGGCGAGCCAGAGCCGCACACGGAAACGCCGTTTACCTTCCCACCAGTAAGTGGTCCCTATTTATCTACTTGCACCCGGAGGTGCTTTCGAACCGCTAGGTTGGCAGGCGCTGGGACCGAGCAGCGGGAGCGCACCCCGCCGCAGGGATTCGAACCGCCGACCTTTCGATCGGCAAGCCCTAGGCGCTGAGGCTTTAACCCACAGCGCCACCTGCGTCCCTAGTAAGAAAGGCCCTATTTGAGGTATGGGAAAGAACAAAAGAGAATTATAGGGAAAACCACAGTGGATTTCCCCATTAGAGGCAACCTCAACATTAAAGAGTAATGTAAAAGCTATCTGGTCAACATATAGAGAGTTATCAGAAGATATAGACGGAAACATTAAATTAAAGAATTATGAAGAACTTCAAACATTAGGAATAAACTGGGTACAGTTTTACCAATTGAAAGCAACATACGAGAAAGATATAAAAATGAGGGGATTTGATAAAGAAGTACTGCAAAGTGACCAAAAATACTTTCAAAAATGTACAGATTATTAGGAAAAACATCTTTAGAACAAGAGACTAAAGGGGAGAATATGCTAAAATGGGAGCATGATTTGGGCTATGAGATTGATTTGGAAAGTTGGAAAATCTTCTGGGAGAAAAATATAAATTTTACAGCCTGTAATTTATTAAGGGAGAATTCTATGAAAATCCACCACAGATGGTGCCTAGCTCCAGATAGACTGTCAAAAATGAATAAAACAAATAATAATAAATGCTGGAGATGCAACATATGTGGTGGACATGCCCAGAGATTAAAATCTTCTGGGATCTGATCCACAATGAGATAAAAAAATTGACAAAGGTCCCACATAATAAGAGGGCAGAAGCCTACTTATTAGGAATATTGAATAAAGATATCCCACAGGATAAAACTAATATATTTTTATATGCAACAACAGCGGCAAGAATTCTGATAGCCAGCTACTGGAAAAGGAATAACATTCCAACAAAAAGAGAATGGTTGGGAAAACTTTGTATCTGGAGCTAGCTAAATTGACGGATTTAATAAGGAGAAACCCCAAAACTATGGTCATGAAACAGTGGGAATGTCTAAATGAATATTTACAAAACTAGGGCTCAGCTACCAAAAGTTGGCTGTGTTTAGACTAATCTTGTGAGTAATATAAAGAATATAAAGTGAGAAATCAAGGAAGCTTATAGGAAGGATATGAAGAACAGAGGTTATGGTGAATGAAATATAAAGACGCGTGGTGTAAACGATGGAAGTCTTTTAAAATATTTTAATTAAGACCAATATCTGTAGAATGGAAAAACATAATTGTATGCAAGTACAGACTCGAAATTGTTGTCTATGGTGAACACTTATCTATTTCCAAATTTTCATCTTTAACTTTTCTTCTTTTCTTTTCTTTTTTTGAATACTGTTTTACAGATGTGTAAATAATTATATGCATGAGAATAGGTAAAACATTTGTACTCTTTATTTCTTTTCCCTTTTTTGGTTACATGTATTTTTTTTCTTTTTGCATTTGGTTACTTGTATTTTTTTCTTTAATAAAACTTAATAAATTTTTAAAAAGGGGGGGGGGGAGAAAAAAAAGAAAATGCAAATAATTTTTTAAAAAATTGATCCCCTCTCCACGGAGGAGTTTTCAAGGTGGGCACCCACCCCCACACCGGTGGAGGAGCTGCTCAAATGTTAACATACGTCTCAGTCTACAACCTTCTAAGATTATACAATAAAATTATAATCATACAGGAATAATAATTTGGGATGCTTTGCAACCATTATCTACGCATGTACATGTGCAAATGATTGTGCAGTGCTCCAATGTCGCCTTAAGTGGTGTTTTCTGTGAAGTCCCATTGGACGTATCATAACTCACACACCGAGGCCAGCCTAATACATTTTGACACCTGAGGCAGGCCCCAAAATGGCATCACACTCCCCACCAGGGAAGAAGGGGTGAGGGAAGATTTCTATTCAGGGTGGATGGAGAAAAAATACCTTATTTTAATTTTAAATCTTTTAAATGGTATTGTTTTAACATTTTGAGGTTTGCTGCCCGGAGCTCCTTTGGGAGGAAGAGTAGGATAAAAATTTAAAAATTAAATATTTTGGGCATCTTCTCAGTGGGAGAACTTCCTCCTGGGTTTGCGGACTTTCGGGACAACCCTGCCCTGGTCACCCCCAACCACTTTGCCCCAGATCATATATCTACACATTTCTTTTATTATATATATTTTTTTAAAATTAATTTTTATTCGTTTTTCAGACAAATAGTGAAAACACAACAAAACAAACAAAACAAAAAAAACAAAAAGCAAACAAGACACACAAAACAATTAAACCCATGTAACTTCAAATTCATCATTTCATACTCTTCTTTCTTTTGACTTCCCCATACCTCCCCATCCCTGCATCCTTGTTTAAAGATTCTTTAGCAACCCTTAAGTCCATTGTCTTAATTCCCTTTCATAAAGTTTCCTTTAGTTTTTTAGTTACTGCTGCAATTCTTTACCTCTTACCCCCTGACATCTTAACATTCCTCAATTTTGCAATTGTTTTTAAGATATATTTTAAATTTCTTCCAGTCCTCTTCCACTGTCTCTTTCCCCTGGTCACGAATTCTGCCCGTCATCTCGGCCAGTCCCATAAAGTCCATCACCTTTGTTTGCCATTCTTCCAGAGTAGGTAGTTCTTGCATCTTCCAATACTTTGCCAGTAGAATTCTTGCTGCTGTAGTGGCATACATAAAGAAAATCCTATCCTTCTTTAACACCAATTGGCCAACCATGCCCAAGAGAAAAGCCTCTGGTTTCTTAGGAAAAGTCCACCTAAGGACCTTCTTAATTTCATTATAGATCATTTCCCAGAAAGCTTTAACCTTTGGGCAGGTCCACCAAAGGTGGTAGAAGGTGCCTTCAGTCTCATTACATTTCCAACACTTATTATTAGGCAAGTGGTAAATTTTTGCAAGCTTGACTGGGGTCATGTACCACCGATAGATCATTTTCATAATGTTTTCTTTTAAAGCATTACATGCAGTAAATTTAATACCGGTGGTCCATAACTGTTCCCAGTCAGCAAACATAATATCATGACCAATATCTTGTGCCCATTTAATCATTGCTGATTTCACCGTTTCATCCTGTGTATTCCATTTCAACAGCAAGTTATACATTTTTGATAAGTTCTTAGTATTGGGTTCCAACAATTCTGTTTCTAGTTTTGACCTCTCTTTCTGAAATCCTATTTTCCTGTCCTGTTTAAATGTCTCATTTATCTGATGATAGTGCAACCAATCTTGAACCTTGGGCTTTAGTTTCTCATAACTCTGAAGTTTCACCCTTTCACCATCATATTCTAAAATTTTATAATATTTTGGCCATTTAGAGTCCATATTAAGCTTTTTTACTTCTCTAGCTTCCATTGGTGACACCCACCTAGGGGTTTTACTTTCCAGCAAATCTTTGTATCTAATTAGATTAGATAAATTTATTGTCATTGTCCGTATATACACAGTATACACAACAACGAAAATCAAACACCCAAGACCGGATTCACATACACATTTGCACGTATCTCCAACACTCTCATCCTATTCAGACATAATCTATTAAAACATACATAATCCAGAATATAACACAACCTATTAGAAGCATAGCATAACCTAAAACCTATCTCATTCCTTACTACTCACTGCTTGCTATTTCTTACAACTGGCCCTGAGATCATTGTTTAGTGCAATCAGAGCTCTTGGATAGAAACTATTCAGAAGGCGTGTAGTTCGTGTTTTCATTGTCCTATATCTTCTGCCCGAAGGCAACAGTTCAAAGAGGTTGTGAGCAGGATGGGTGGGATCTCTCAGGATATTGTGTGACTTCTTCAAGCTGCGAGACGTGAAGATCTCATCCAGGGTTGGTAGTTGGAGCCCAATAACATTCTGGGCAATTTTAATTATTCTCTGTAAGGCTTTTTTATCCATTCCAGAGCTGCTCCCATACCACGATAATATACTATAGGTTAAGACACTCTCAATGGTACTATGATAATAGGACAGAAGTAGGTGCTGGGATAGATTCAATCCTCTGAGCATTCTCAGGAAATACAACCTCCCCTGCACCTTCCTCACAACCATATTAATATTTGCAGTCCATGAGAGGTCCTCAGAGATGTAAGTGCCCAGGTATTTAAAACTACCAACCCTCTCCACCTCCTCGCCATTTATGTGCAATGGTAAAAATACACTTTTCTTTCGCCTAAAATCAATTATGAGTTCTTTGGTTTTTTTGGTGTTTAGCATAAGATTATTTTCTTTACACCATTGAATTAACCCCTGTACTTCTTTCCTATAAGCAGCCTCATCATTCTCACTAATGAGCCCCATTATACAATGCTTTCCTTACAATATGGTTTTTAAAGCCTTTATACACTTTATACACCTTTGCCTTGTTGTACCATAAATATGCATGCCAACCAAAGCTATTGTCATACCCTTCCAGATCCAAAATGTCTGTGTTCTCAAGAAGTAGCCAGTGTTTCAACCAGCAAAAAGCTGCCGATTCGTAATAAAGTCTTAAGTCCGGCAGGGCAAACCCCCCTCTGTCCTTTGCATCAGTTAAAATCTTAAATTTAATTCTGGGCTTTTTGCCCTGCCAGACAAATTTTGATATGTCTTTCTGCCACTTCTTGAAACAGTCCATCTTGTCCAAAATCTGCAACGTCTGAAATAAAAACAGCATTCTAGGCAATACATTCATCTTAATAGTAGCAATTCGGCCTAACAAGGAAAGTTTCAACCTTGACCATATTTCCAGATCCTTCTTTACTTCTAACCAACTTTTTTCATAATTATCCTTAAATAAGTTCACATTCTTGGACGTTAAATTTATCCCCAGGTATTTTACCCTTTTTGTTATTTCCAAGCCTGTTTCATTCTGAAAAATCTCTCTTTCTTCCATTGTTAAATTTTTCTCCAACACTTTCGTTTTTTGTTTGTTCAATTTAAAACCTGCTACTCGACCAAATATTTCAATTAATTCTAATACTCTTTTAGTGCTAGTGTCTGGCTGTTGCAAGGTCAGTACTAGGTCATCTGCAAATGCTCTTAGTTTGTAATGTCTAACTCCGACCTGAACTCCTTTAACCAACTGGTCCTTTCTAATCATATTTAACAAAACCTCCAGGACTGATATAAAAAGCAAAGGGGATATTGGGCATCCCTGCCGTGTACCTTTTTCTATGGATATTTCTTCTGTTACCACATTGTTTACTTAGCTTTTTGTTTGGAATATATTGCACCTATACCGTTTTCAAAACCTTGGCCTACCCCCATCCCTTGGAGATTCTTTTTCATAAAAGTCCAACAAATATTGTCAAAGGCTTTCTCCGCGTCCACAAAAATCAAAACTGCCTTCCTGTTAATGTCAACATCTAGCAACTCCAAAATGTCTATAATGTTCCTCACATTGTCTGACATATGTCTCCCTGGGAGAAAGCCTGTTTGGTCCTTATGAATCTCCTCTATCAACACTCTTTTCAATCTTTTTGCCAAAATGTCTGCAAAAATTTTGTAATCCACATTAAGTAAAGATATAGGGCGGTAGTTTCTAACCTGGTTCTTCTCAGTCTCTGTTTTCGGTATAAGTGAGATGAAAGCCTCTTTCCACGATTCAGGTGCCTTTTTCCCCATCAGAATTTCATTGCAGACTTCCTTCAGTGGTTGTATCAACCATTCTTTCTGCATTTTGTAATATTTAGCCGTCAGGCCATCTGGTCCTGGTGATTTTCCCAATTTCGTATTTTGAATGGCACCCTCTATTTCTTGTTCTGTTATTTCCTCATTTAAGATCCTTTTACTTTGTTCTGGAATTTTTGGTAAACCGTATTTTCTGATGAATTCTTCTATTTCTTGTTCGTTAATTGGCCCTTGTGCATACAATTTCTTGAAAAAACTTTGAAAACAATTATTTATCTCATTAGGTTTGTGGATAATTTTTCCATCCATTTCTAGACTTGTCACGGTGTTCATTTTCTGCCTTTTTTTCAACTGCCATGACAGAAGTTTCCCACATTTATCCGCTGATTCAAAAGTTCTTTGTCTCATTTGCTTTATCTTCCATTCTATCTGTTGGTTCATGAGCTCCATGTATTGCATCTGATAAAACTTTATTTCTCTCAAAATCTCCTGGGACTTTGGTTTGGACCTCAATTTCTTCTCTCCTTCTTTTATTTTTCCTAAGATTTTTTCTTTCCTCTCATTTTGTTTCTTCCTCTTTATAGAATTCTGTTGAATTAGGAAACCTCGCATCACGGCTTTGCTTGCGTCCCAAATTGTTCTTTTCTCCACTTCTGTTTTCCTATTTATCTCAAAATAATCTTTTAATGTTTTAAGGGCCTTCTTATAAATCTCTTCATCTCTAAGTAGGGTGTCATTCATTCTCCATCTAAGGGATCCAGTTGTTGTTAGTTTCATCTCCATCTTCACAGCATTATGGTCGGAGCAAGTTTTTGGGCAGATTTCTACTTTTTTTGTTCTTGACGCCAGACTACTAGAAATCCAAATTTGGTCTATTCTTGTCCATGTCATTTTTGCCTCAGAGAAGAAAGTTCCCTCTCTCTCTAGAGGATTCCTTGTTCTCCAGATGTCAATCAAGTCCATAGTTTCAGTCATTTCAAAAAAAATCTTTGGTAGTCTCCCTTCTTTTGAAATCACTTGTCTCTGTGCTTTATCCATGTTTGTTGAGACAACTCCATTCATATCTCCCATCATTACGATTTTATAGTCTGTAAAGTCAACTAGTGTCTCATGTAGCTTCTTGAAGAATTCGGCCTTCCCCTCATTTGGAGCATATACTCCAACAATCAAAATCTTTTCTCCTTGAATTTGTATTTCAATTGCCAGGTATCTTCCTTGTTCATCTTTAAATATCAATTTTGGAGCCAATTTTTCCTTTGCATAGATCACCACACCTCTTTTCTTCACTTTGTCTGATGAGATAAATTCTTGACCAAGCCTCTTGTTTATCAATAATTTCCTGTGTATCCTGGCAATATGGGTTTCTTGCAGACATATTAAGTCTAATTGTTCTCTCTTCAAAATGTGAAAAACTTGTCGTCTTTTCCGAGGAAGGTTCAAGCTGTTACAATTCCAGCTAAGAAGTTGCAGAGACATTTTGTGTTTAAGTACCTGTTCCTCCAACTGCTCCAAGCTTCTGTTCTTCCTCCGATGGTGGTGGTAAAAGTCCAAAGGATAGATTTGCTATGTCAGGTGGTTCTTTCTCCTCTACAGTTCCTTTCTGCAGGTCCTCCACGTATCTCTCCAGAAACTGTTCTTTGTCCTGAATTGTTTTTATTTTGATCTTCCTTCCTTTAGAAGAAGAAGAAGAAGAAGAGTTTGGATTTGATATCCCGCCTTTCACTCCCTTTAAGGAGTCTCAAAGCGGCTAACATTCTCCTTTCCCTTCCTCCCCCACAACAAACACTCTGTGAGGTGAGTGGGGCTGAGAGACTTCAAAGAAATGTGACTGGCCCAAGGTCACCCAGCAGCTGCATGTGGAGGAGCGGAGACGCGAACCCGGTTGCCCAGATTACGAGACTGCCGCTCTTAACCACTACACCACACTGGCTTTAAAGTTAAAGGACAATCCTTGCGGGAACTCCCATCTGAATGGTATAGTATTTTTCTTCAGCAGGTCAGCTAAATTTTTGTAGAGGGTTCTCACCTCTAAAATGTACTTGGGAATGTCTTTAAAGATCTGTATTTGACTGTTTTGGATCAGCAGTGACTTTTGATAATGTAGGTTCAGTATTTTATCTCTTTCTTCCTTTGATCTCAGTGTAATTAGACAATCCCTTGGTTTCTTGTCCTGTCTCCTGCCCAGTCGAAAGGCTGTTGCTATCTCAAATTCGTCTTCTTCGGCCCATTCCTCTTGCCAGAAAGATATAAAGTTCTCTGTAAGGAATTCCACAAGGTTGTCCCCTTCCCCTTCAGGAACCAGTCTTAGTTTAAGGTTTTTCTCTTTCCTCTGAAGTTCCAATAAAGAGAGGGCTGCATCATGCTCATTCACTTTTTTAATGATAGGCCCAAACTTTTCCCTTGTCTCCTCAGCAGTATTTTTTGCACTTTCTGCAATCTTTCGTGTTTCAGAGCTCTCCTGAATTAATCTATTTATGGAATCTGTATTAGACGTTACGCTGGCTGTATTAACATCTAGTCTTGCTGTCAACTCTGTCAATTTTTTGGAGTTCTCTGTCGACAGCTTTGTCAGTGCTTCCAGAGAATGATTTATTTTAAGGAGTGCCTGTGTCATAGGATCCATAGAAGCTGTTGCTGCTTTTTCCTGTGCAGCTGGTGCAGTTCCTGATATTGAACCTCTTTTCTTGTGAGATTGTTTTGCTTTAAGCCTTGTTACTATCTCTTCTGTTGGGCCACTCATATCCTCAAGGTCGTTCTCACAAAAATAGTTTCCAAGTGGAAAATCCCACTGTTACTTTTTCAATGCAACAATTTCACTTGAAACCCTCTAGAGGGAGCATTCAATTGTATCCAAATGGCAAGGAAAAACAAAGGAGCAAGAAAGTATAACAGTAGCCAGTAATTTCCAATGTCCAAACTATAAACTCTCTGTCTTTCAATGTAGCCAAGGTGCAGCAGGGTAATCTAAAGTCCAGTAACTTTGTTACAAACAAACCCCCACTTTAAAAAGTTTAAAATGACAGTTCACATCCCGGTGTCTTGTTTGGGCAGCCCAACCTGGGGGGTTTGGCAGTGGAAGGTCTTATTTTCCCAGTAATTTTCCAGCAGGTTAACAATGTCCCAATCCCTTCCCCCCTTCTCCTGCCTGTCGGGGGGGAAGTTTAAGTCCGATGTCAGTTTGACAGCTTAAAAAAAAAGAAAGATTTTTCCCTTCAAATGCAGCTTAGTTTTTCGTTGCTTTGTTTCTCATGCAGCTCCGGGGAGGCAGACTTCCTTAGTTTATGCCTTTCCCGTTTTCAGCCAAATTTCTAATTTTAGTGTCCCGTCAATCTCTCAGTCTTACTCACGGGTGTTGTAGTCAATTTTCAGTTACAGGAAGGAATCGGCGCTCTCCGTTCATGGCGACGCGGCTTCACTCCGCTAGCTGGGTGACGACTCTCAGCACCGCGCTTGCCCCGATGCCGCTCAGAAGCCTTTAAAAAGGCTCCTTCACAGTGCCGGGGGGCGCAAAAGGTGCCCACCTAATCTCCTTTGTTCACAGGCTCCGCGCCTGTGATTTTAAGGGTCCCCCGCTCGCCGTAGCGGGTAAGACCCGAACTAGCGAAGCAGTCCTGCCTCGGAGCTCGAGGCTCGGACCGCCATTAAACGCTGGCGCCGACCGGAAGTCCCACATTTCTTTTATTATATTCCCAACCATCCTTTCTTTCGTCCTGGAACAAAAGGCAGCATCCAGGTGGTTCCCCAATCCAGGCACTGCCCAGACCTCAGACACCCTTGGCCTCAAGTTACACCTGGAGTCAGAATGGATGAGTGAGAGCCAGGATTAAGGAACATCCTAAACAGCTCTGAGCCTCTGTAAGTCACAGCAAAACTTGCGCAGGCTCCTTCTGGTCTCATCTCACACACCGGGCTGGTATGAAACTGCAGAAATAAAGAACAGGAGTGTTTCAAAAGCCAGCATCATGGTGTGGGGACATCAGCATTACAGAGCTAGTGGGAACCCAAAGGGCGTCTAGTGCAGCCTCACAAGGAAAGCCACCATCCCTCATCATGTTAGATCAGACATGAGATATGCCAGGAGCATCACCAAAATGGGCCTGCAGAGGGCAGCTCAAGCAAGTGAGCCAAGCTGCACACTTTGGGTGAATACTGGAAGGACACAAAGCAGTCCTACTAGAAGGAAAAATCCCTTCCAGAACCCCTTCCAAGATCACTCATTCAGATCCAGCATAGAACCTGTTGTGTATTGAGTCAAAGGATTTTATATCTGTATTATTATTGTCTGTATTTGCATTAGGGTAAAGTAACTGCCTTTTGGTTCCAGAGGGTACAGCTACTATTGGTTCATTTAAGCTGCTGTATTTGGATCCTCTGTCTTATTGGTTGCCTCCAAAAGGCAGGACTGTGATTGCCTGAGATTGTTCCCTCCAAAATGTATCCTTTCTAGCTAGTTCCCTGTCCCTATAAATGTAGCTCTCCCCTCCTCAGGTCTCAGTCTTGTTGCTTTAATAAAGAAGTGTTACTAGAGAACTGTCTCCAGCATATTATGTCAAGAGAGCTGAAATCACAAACCCCATGTCACAACAGAACCCATTTGTCAGG
This sequence comes from Podarcis cretensis, assembly GCF_951804945.1. NCBI lineage: Eukaryota > Metazoa > Chordata > Lepidosauria > Squamata > Lacertidae > Podarcis > Podarcis cretensis. The sequence continues at coordinate 122,021,658 of NC_137171.1, forward strand.
TAGAGGAGCTCAGATGAAGAGACAGAATGAGTCACAAGAGCGATTTTCAGCTCAGTGAACACTGCAGATTATGTCACTCTTGGAAAGCCCAAGGGGGGTAACAGCTTTTCCCCATTTGACGATGTTCCCCACAGAGTCTTCTGAAAGAGACCCCCACCTGCACCCCCACTTACCTCCGGCGGAGCTGTCGGACTCCTGGTTACTTGCTGCAAAAGGGAGGAAACACAGGAGTCAGGATCCCCGGAAGGGAGATCCCATCCCCCAGCCCTTCTCCTCCCTCCTTCCAACCCCATCCCAAATCAGTCTCAATATGGGGAGGGGCCTAAGAAGAGTTCAGGGACAGGCAGCCCAGAGGCAAGGGGGCTCAAGGACAGCAGTGGGGGGAGAAGCAGGTGCTGGGGGGGGGGGGAAGTGGATGGGCACAGCCTGGCATGGAGGCAGCGGGGGACTAGAGCGAGGGTGGGTGCGATCTGGGCAGGAAGGCAGAAGCTGGAGGGGGGGAGCAGTAGTGCCAAATCTGGAGGGGAGGGTTCCTGACATCCACAGACTTGAGCCACCCAACCGATTCTTTAGCTTCAGGTTCCAGTAAATTAAACCACCAGAGACCCCTTTCTCCCCCCCCCTCGGCTCTTCCTCCTGCTCCTTCCTGGAGCCCCTCCCTCAGCCGACAGTCTCTCTGCAGCCTTTTCCTGGCCCTGAGGGTCCCCTTGCTGTCCAGACAGGCTGAGCAGACAGGCTGAAGCTTCCCATCAGGGTCTTGGGCTGCAGGACTAGGCCACCACCAGGTTTAGTCTGGTCTGTTTGTAACCTGTTCCTGCTCCATATTGGGGGGAAATATGTCAGACAGAGAGAGGGGAGGAGTCACTCACTTGAGGCTGCTTTGTAGGCTGATTTCTCACTCTGTTTCCCTGTAAAGACAAAAGCAGAAGGTCAGAGGCCACACAATTCCATTTTGACAATTTGGCTCTCAGATGCTGAAACCTTCCCAGCACATGCTTCTCCCGTCTCTTCCAAACATTTCCAAGGAAGGGGAGCCCAGAAGTGGAGCTTTTCAAGGAACTGATTTTACAAAGAAGTAGAAAAAATTGAGAAAATTAAATTTAAAAAATCAACCTGGGAAACCAGGCTGTGGACTAATTCCAAGCCAAGAGGTTGGAAGGAAACATTATCCAGTACCTTCATTCATTTTTGGATTATTATTTGGTGATTCTCCAAATAAAAATACAAAATGAGAGCACAGAATACATAATAAAACAAAAACAAACCAGTAACTCACATTAAAAAAGCTCAAGGCCTGGTTCGAGAGAAACATTTTTGCCTGGCGCCTAAAGATATGTAAGGAAGGCTCCCTGCTAAGTGTGTACATGATTGAAGGCTTAGGATTGATTAAAACATCAGGTGGAAAGTAAACTTCCTGAGCATAGAGTGAGCGCAAAGCAATGACCAACAGGACTTTTGATTCATGTTCAAAGGGTGTTTTATGGGGAGGGGGTCTCTGTAGGGATACAAGGGGCAGTTTCCAAGAAGGCCCCACCAGCACATTCCCAGTTGGAGGCCAAGACAGAAGGACACAGGAGAGGCAGCAAACGCATCCAGGGTTTACTTACTGCGGATGATGAAGATGATGATCCCAGAGACCAGCAGGATGGCAGCCATGACACCCAAAATGGCTCCCACAATGAGCCCCAGGTTGACTAAAAGGGACAAGAGACATTTTTATTCAGACTGGCGGCAGCAGCTCCCCAAGGCCTCAAGCAGGAGATTTGAGTGGAGGTGCTGAGCTATGAGCCCGGGAGGATTTTACGTCTGCAAAGCAGGCCCTCTCTCTCTCTCCTGACAGGCCAAGGTCTTCTCTGTAGTGGCCCCGATACAAGGGAGTTTTCCCCCACCAGAATCCAGCATTAGAGGTCTTCAAAATAACCAATTCATATAAGGAAGACAGTTGACAGGCACACCTGTTTCATCACAGTCTCTTCCTGCTCAGGCGCTTCAGCCTTCTCTGTCCTGACCCTGAGAGGAAGGGATTCCCTCCCCCCTGAAACCCCCCTCTGAGAGCCCAGCATTACAGGCCTTCAGGGAAGACACAAACCCTTAGGAAAAAGCATCTTGTGTAGGGTTGCCATACGTCCGGTTTTTGCTGGACACGCCCTCTTTTTCAGACTTAAAATGTCTGTCCAGACAAATTTTTTAAATGAGGCAAAATGTCCAGGTTTTTTTGGTTGGGTGGAATCTCTGAAGTTGTTAGCGCTAGTGAGTGAGCCCTGGTCCCCTCTGCCCTGCCTGGGTGAGTCTTTGGCTCAAGGGCCGCTTCCATAATTCTTGCTTGCCTGCCTGTGAGAAGGGGAGTCTGGGGTGCGGGTGGGGATGTGGGTTCAGGTGCTCCTGCTGGGGAAAAGGGAGTCTTGCTCTTAGGCATTCTGCTTTGGTTCCTGCAGGCGCAGCTTTCCTGGCGCTGTGAGACGGGCATTGTTATTACAATTCCTGCTTGCTCTTCCCAGTGGTGTGCGGGTGTTTGGGCTGAGTGGAGATGAATAGCAGTTTTTGTAGCTGGGCGCGCTTGAGAGGAAGAGTGAGTGAGAATCTTTTACACTGTGAAGTACAGTCAGTCTGGGACTCCCTCTTTTAAGTTCATTGCCCCTTTTTCAGTCGTAGTGACTTTAAGTTTGATTTTGAAGAAGTAAAATATGTGCCCACATTCTGTGACATCACAGCTACCTGGGCCTAAAGGCCAAAAGGTGACAGCCAGTTTTTACTTACGACATCCAATTTGAGTTCAAGGCCTATGCGACACTTGCCAGAAAAGGCTGCATCTCTGCTGAAATCTACAGATTCCAATTCAGCTGCTTCCCTCCAGAGACATAGACAGGATCCAACTGGGGTTCCCCATCTGAGCTGTTCTGCTGCTGAAGGGAGGAGTTGGGTGGAAATCCCCCTCCCAGAGCCCACCCCTTCCCCTCCTGTCTGTCTGTCTGTCTGTCTCTCACCCGGCTCCTTCTCCCAGGCCACGTCCAGAGGCTTCTCCAGGCTGTCATGCTCCACGCGGCACCGGAAGCGCTCCCTCTCCTCGGGGTCGATCTGGACACTGAGCAAGAGATAGTAGGTCCCGTCCGAGTTGGGGGCGACCAATCCCCGGAGGGTGCCCTCCTGCCAGACCTTCCCGTCCTTCACCCACTTGGCCTCAATCTCCTTGGGGTAGAAGCCGTGGACTTGGCAAACGAGGGTCTCCAGGCCGTCATAATCTGCCTTCCTGGTCACCTTCACCACCGGAGCCTCTGCAAAAAGGGCCGCATTGGGGTTAACAGAGAGACATCCACAACGGGAGCCTGGAGGAATCCTGTATTTTTTAAGAGCAGAGGAGCAGGGACCCAAGGGGCAAGCTAGTCAGAATCTCACATCTCCAGAAATTAAAAAGAACTGCAAATAAATGGGATTCCTCAACCTGCCTTGGCATCTTCCCCAGTCAGTGTCTATGGTGGAACAGTTTTTAGATGTTTTATCCTTTGTTTGCCAAATCAGACTCCTTTGGGATGGAGGGCTGGGTAAAAAATAATAATAATAATAATAATAATAATAATAATAATAATAATATTTATTTATACCCCGCCCTCCCCAGCCAAGGACGGGCTAAGAGCGGCTTACAAGCAATAATAAAAACAAGTTGAATGAATACAACTTTAAAAAAAATTAAAATACATTAAAATATTGAAACATTAAAATATTAAAAAGTAGCCTCATCGCAGGAGGAGAAGGAAAAGAAAAAAGAAAGAGAGGGAGGGAATCAAACTGGCTCCAAGCCAAAGGCCAGGCGGAACAACTCTGTCTTACAGGCCCTGCGGAAAGAAATCAGATCCTGCAGGGCCCTGGTCTCATGAGACAGAGCGTTCCACCAAGCCGGAGCCAGAGTTGAAAAAAAATTGAATTGTCATCTTGCAAAGCTCCAACACTACTCAACCATGACAACTTGTGGTTCCAAGATTGTCCCAGGGAGCTGCCTCCAGGCTGAGGGGCAAATTTCACCCGGTCCCCAATGGTGGGATTCATTCAGATCCTTCCAAGTTGCAAGTCATGAACTGAGGGCAGCTCAGACTGATCCTGGTTCCTCTCTTGAGGGGGAAGAAATGCTGGACTCGCTGCTCTCTATTCTCTGGGACTTTTTAGCCCAATAGTTAGTGAACAAAGCCAACAGCCCTGGGAAAGACAGAGCTCCTTTCTGGTTCTCCCGCCTGCCCTTGTTGTCACCCTTGAAAACGCTTCAATGTGGATTTTGGGGTGAAACCCTCAACCTCAAGAAATATGCTCAGTGTCTCTGGGGTGGATTATCACCAGGCCCCATAGATGAAATTGCTCAGATCTCTCTAAGCACGGCTAATACGTATGTGTCAGTCCTCAAAAAGGGAGGATGCTAGAATTATTTCATTTTGAATTAATATTCATATTAGCAAAGCTAATAGAGACAGGAAGAAAGCCAGTCCAAACACTTGATCATTTGATTGGCCCCTGTGCCAGATTCCTGAAGGCGGAAGAGTGGACTGTATCATTTCAAGGCACGGGGTTGGCGAAGATGACACTTCTGAATGTTCCCCATGGAAAAAAGTAAAATTCCTCACAAATGAAAAATATAAGAAGGTAGAAGAGGGAATTCTCATACTCTCTCACTATGTGCAGGTTTTCTGCTTTTAGGCCACGAGTGGCTAACCTACAGACTTAGTGAGGGGGCTGCATCCATATTTTATGGGCTCCCCACACATTTTCTATTTTAAAAAAGGTTAATTAATTTAGTTTCAAAGACTTTCCCCCTAAGTATGTAGGGGGAGGCGGGGAACATTGATGCAAGGGGCACATTGATACACCAACAATATTTCAATATCGAGAAACGTTATTCGTGTTGTGACATCACTAAAACGTGTCTATACATGTGTGAGTATGACAGTTGTGACTGCGCTGCCCGCCAGTTCCCCATTGGCATTTGACGAGAGGTGTGTTTTTAACGCGACCAACTAAAAAATTACGTGAAATGTAAAAGTGTTCCAATGCTGTTTTTCGTTGTTTAGTTAAGATTTAATAATACCTAAGGTAAATAATCAGTAATCAGGATTACATGTGATTTTTAAGTAAGTTCAGTGGTATTATGAATTGTTAGGTAAAGGTAAAGGGACCCCTGACCATTAGGTCCAGTCGTGACTGACTCTGGGGTTGCAGCGCTCATCTCGCTTTATTGGCTGAGGGAGCTGGCGTACAGCTTCCGGGTCATGTGGCCAGCATGACTAAGCCGCATCTGGCGAACCAGAGCAGCGCACAGAAACGCAGTTTACCTTCCCACTGGAGCGGTACCTATTTATCTACTTGCACTTTTGACGTGCTTTCGAACTGCTAGGATGGCAGGAGCAGGGACCGAGCAACATCATCTCTATACTTTTTCTTTTGACTTCCGTGGATATAATGTGCAATAGAAGCTAAATGTTAAGGAAATATCTTATTTTTTTATAAGCATTTTGTTTAAATTTCTATTTTTGGACTACCTAATGTGAGTTCTTATTCTTTTTAAAGTTTTTCCAAAGGTTTTTTTTTTTTTAATGGATATGTGTTTGAGGAAAGATTACGGTAGTATAAGTTTTGAAGTTTTGTTAAGAAAACCTGCCATAAAGTCTATGATATGTGTGAAACACTTAGTTTTGATACGTCATTTAGATCTTTAAGTAACAAATTGTAGGGCTGATTATGATCTCTCACAATAAAAATTTCTTTTTCATTAAAATTTTGTAAATAATTACCATTCTCATACAATTTACACTTTGTATTGAAGTGCCCTGTAGGTGGAGCAGAATGAAACAAAACCCATTTTTTACTCAAGTCATTATATTCTCATTATCTTCTAACTTTAATGGTTCTTTTGATTGCTATTATAATATTGATTAGTTATGCCATGCATAAAGCAATTTTTTTATCATTTGACTCATTTTGGTACATAAAATATGAGACTGAATTTTTCTGCATCAATCTGCCCCACTTTCCCCTACCCAAGTGTAAAGGCAAAAGGTTTTCATGTATCTCCCCTCAAATCTGTCCATTTTTACTGAATTTAAAATGCATTTTGCTTTCCTGGCCCCTTCCCTGCTGTTTCTTTGTCCCCTCCTCCTGTTTGTCTTTTGCCATCCCTTATTCTAGCCAATGGGGCATGGGGGTTGTTTTAAGCATCCCTGCCCCGCAAATCATGCTCTGAAGTGACCCCTTTTCTCCTCCCAGAGTCCCAAACTTATTTCTGCCTCCCCCACCAAGAAAACTGTTTGCCGTTTGGTCCAGAAAGGAAGACTGTTAAGGGGGGGAGGGGAATCTGTACGGAAACTGCCCCACTGAGCCCCCCTCCCCTCCCGCTGCCCCCCCTCACCTGTCCTCAGCAGAGTCTCCTTCCCGTAGTCCAGGTGTCTCTGCAGCCACTCAATGCACTCCTCCTCCATGTAGGCTTTCAGGTACTGGTTCCAGGCCAAGTCAGGATCCCACTTCCTCTTGGTCGCTTGGGTCTCGGCTGCCATCCAGGTGAGGGTCTCCTTGTCAAAGGCAATGAAGTCCCTCCCATCGTAGCCGTACTGCTCATACCCTCCTTTGCGCCCGTCTGACCTCAGCTCACAGCCGTACATGTACTGAAGGGTGTGGGTCCCTGGAAGGACCAGAAGAGGCCCAGGAGGTCAAGGGGGGTCAGGGCAGCCCCTCCCCCATCAGCAAAAGAGCCCAGGAAAAAGGATTTATTTGCCTGAGACTCAGGGAAGAGGCAGCAGTCAGAGGGGAGAAGAATCAACCAGCACTGTATCTTTCTGAAGGCTCATCCCCAGAACACGTTCACTGAGGGAAAACACTACAATCCTGAGCCTATGAAGCCCCCCTTTAACTGCCCCCCTCTCTCGCATCGCCTCACACTTTCTCCCCCCCTAAATTCCTAGTGGATTCTCCCAACTCCCTGGAGGCGGGGGAGGGGTGGGGTTTCCCTTCCTGCCCAAGAGGAGCATCCCTTGCAGGGTCAGAGGTCACAGTCTGTCCGTCTTTCCCCCCAGCTCTGCTCCTCTGGATCTTGCCCCTTTTGGAGAGACGCCTCAGCTGTCCCCAGTCCCAGTCCCAGAAAGGGCAACATGGAAGGGGGACACCCACACATTGGGGGCCCTTTCAAGAGAGAGGGTCTCCTCTTCCCCTCCATCTCTCTCCCCCCAGCTTCTCCATATCAAGGACCTTTTCCCTAAAAGGAGGGAAGTCATGGAAGGGCCTTTGGAAAAAGAAGTTTCCTCATAGCCTGGAAGGGAAAGGGAAGCCGAAAGGGGGGTTTGCCCCACTTCAAAATGGCCCCTCTTCTCAGCAGAAGCCAGGCTGCCCTTGCCAAAGATGGCGGGTCCCTGCACCCTCCGGCACACCCCAGGGGGCTACCACCAAATCTTCAAAACAACAACAACAACATTTAAATAAATAAATAAATAAATAAATAAATAAATAAATAAATAGTGTTTGCTGATGTTTTATGTACATTTTATGGATTTTTCCTGATTTTATTTTAACTTTCTAGGTTGCATACTATCTTGTTACACTTTTATGGAAACTACATATTATAAATACTTTAATAAAACCTTCAGTCGATCGATAATAAAAGAAGAGCTGGTTTTCACTAGCCAATCAACGTCCACCAAATAAATTCTTCATCAGTGAACACATGATCCTTATACAGTGGTTCCTTGGATGTCAAACGGCTTGGCTCCCGAACACCGCAAACCCAGAAGTAAGTGTTCCGATTTGCGAACGTTCTTTGGAAGCCAAACCTCCGATTGAGTGCAGGAAGACGGGCCTTGGTTTTCGAACGGTTCCGGGAGTCAAATCCGGGAGTCAAATGGGAATCGAATCAACTGACTTTATTGGAAGGCAGCTCAAAGATTCAGTACATCCCATTTATTGCTGTGGAAAGAGGTGCCATGGATAAATTTTGACCTCTGTTACTTCAGTCACAACTGGTTGAAATGGAAATATAGATTTTTCTGCTCTCATTCAGACCACATAACTGTGAGATGTATATATGCTAATGCTCGTGACTTTTAAATCTGCTCTTCAATTCCAGTATCTGAAGCACTGATCTGGTGTTTTCACTTGGCAGGTGGCATCACCCGGCACCCGCTGAGACCCCAGACCCCTGGCAGGGCCCACAGGTGCTGAGGACCCCAGCCCTGTCTCCTCTAGGCCAGCCAGCAGGGACAGCAGACAGCCATTTTGATTTCCCACACCAAAACCATGGAGAGAAGCTACCTCAGGCACCCCAAGGCAGGATGGGAAATGGCAATGGTTGCTCCTGGCCATGTACAGAGTTCTGTTGCTCTTTGTGTTTCCAGGGAGCCTGAGGGAGCTCAGCAATGGAGGAGAGGCTGTCCCAGAGGACACCAGGTGGCTCTCACTTCTGATTTAGGCTTCTCCTTTCATCTCAGGAGCCTTTGGCTTACAGCTGAATTGAGTTTGGGTATAGAATGTCTTGCATTACAGAAGCCTCTCTCGAAGGAAATCCTGCTTTTCTGGGCTGGATTCAGCTAACACATTCTCGCGGGAGCCAGAAGGAACAAGTCTCACTCACAAAACTGGGGCTTTCACCCCATCTCCTTCCCCACAAATCAGCTGGGGGGGTCAGGAGAGGCCCCAGAAAGGTGTGTGGGGGAGAGAAGGGAGATTGCTCACTCTGGCAAGTAGAAGGATTGTAACAGTGCTACTGCTCTGGAGTCCTCCCTCTAGAACTACTCAACGTATTTAATAATAATAATAAATAAATAGTATCTTCTACAAGACCATGTCCCAAGGTGATATAGTTCTTTTTATGCACTCAAACAATGGTTTGTAGTTGGCCTATGCAAACAACAAACCAAACCACAAACCCCACCAGCTGGTCTGGATATGGAGCTTTGGCTTGGAGGGAAGTTGCTCTGTCTCATTGCTTCTTCAGCATAAATTGCTTTCTCCCTCATTTTATAAATGAAGCTCATTCCCCTCCCGTTTCCTCAAGCTGTTAAGTGGGATCAATCACGATACACCTGTACCTTCAACATTGTCTTTAAATAGAATCAGATGACATTTCCAGGGCTCTCCGTGGCACCTTTGAAGTGGCCATCTCATTTGTTTGGGATTTTCTGAGCTAAGCAATTGCAAGAAATGATCGGGAATCGAGAGGCGCCCCTTGGTGACATTTATGGGGCATTTTCCATGGATAGGTGCAGGGGCTCAGGAGGGACCCAATCCCCATTTTTAAAAGGGGGAGAAGCAGAATTCGCAAGAGCCCAAGAGGAAGCCTGCAAGGCCAGGCCAGGCCTGATCCCACTGCAAGAAAAGCAGACCTGCCCATTGCAGCGCTGGCTTGGTCTCAGCTGACCCCCTGGGTTTCTTCCTTGCAAGCCTGACAAGGGCTCTGGACACACTCAGGCTGACTCCTTTGGCAAGGCTCCTTCCACCTCCATTATTCTGTGTCACAGGTGGGGGAATCTCTTTGGCTTCAGGCCCAGATCCTGGATTGCCCCCATGGGCCAAAAGGGGCAGGAGGGTGAATCTGACATCTGTCAATCTCACCCACCTTTCTACCCCTCCCCTTCAGTTATTGTTTGAAGTGCTGGGACACCTTTTGATGCCGTTAGGGGCAGGGCTAAAGTCCTGAAGCAGGGAGCCTGCTTAGGAAGTGAGGAAGTATAGAAGCCTGGAAGGTAAAGGTGCAAAATCACATAGAGATCTCCCTCCAGACCCAGCAGAGGCTCCCACTTCTGAAGTTCTGCTCCAAAATTGCAATTAGACGGGGGAGTCACTCAACTTTGGGGCTAAACACAACTACCTCCCCCCACCCTTCCAGCATGCTGGCTCCTTTCACACAACTAACGTCTCAAAAGGACTAACATCTTCTGACTCATTTCAGAAGGAAGTTTTAAAAACAAAAATGTGGACTTCCGGAGGCGGCGTGAACGGCAATGGCTGCCCTCTTCTAACTGCGAAGAGGGAGCTCCGTGGAAAAGGGTCGTCCGCTACGGCGAAGCGGAGACCCCTTTTGGAAAACCACAGGCAGCGGAAGCCTGTGGCCGTGGGACCCAGCGGGCACCTTAAACGTCCCCCGAAACTGGAAAGGAACCCCGTAAGGGGCTCTGGAAAGTGACGGGGTTGGCGTGGTGCTGAGGGTCGATCGCTCTTTCCGCGGAGTGAAGCCACGAAGCTGCTGTCGGGGAGCGCTGACCTTTTTCTTGGGACAATTCGGCTAAGAAACAACTACCGTGAGTAGGTGAAGCTTAAGAAATTCGGACTGTTAAAAAAAAAATAAGTAATTTGGACACTGAAGCGGGAGACGCAACCAGGAAGTCCGTCTCCCGGCTCTGCTTAAAGATCTAAAGCAAGGACGTGTAACATACTTTTGCTCTGAACTATGCTTTAAAAGATAGTTATCTGAACATCAGATACAGAATTTCACCTTATTTTAAGGTGGAAGAGGAAGAATTTGGCTTTCCCTCTTCTTGTGTGGATTTATAAAAATTTATTCTATCCTCGTTGTTGTTGTTTTTGTTTCAAACTTTACAGATTGTGGACAAGATGGATTGTTTCAAGAGGTGGCAAAGAGATACCTCTAAATTTGTCTGGCAGGGCAAAAAGCCCAGAATAAAATTTAAAATATTGACAGATGTTAAGGAAAGAGGGGGGTTTGCCCTGCCAGACATGAAGCTTTATTATGAATCAGCAGCATTCTGCTGGTCGAAAGACTGGCTACTTCTTGAGAACACTGACATTTTGGATTTGGAAGGGTTCAATAATGCTTTTGGGTGGCATGCATATTTGGGGTACGACAAGGTAAAAGTTAACAGAGCATTTAAAAACCATATTGTCAGAAAAACCTTGTTTAATGTCTGGACAAGATATAAAGATTTATTGGAAAACAAGACTCCAAGGTGGCTATCACCCATGGAGGCCAAGGCTTTGAAAAAACTCAATATGGAGGCCAAATGGCCAAAATATTGGGAGATACTAGAACAAGACCGAGATACATTGAAATTGCAGAGTTTTGAGAAACTAAAAGATAAAGTGCGAGATTGGCTACATTATCACCAAATAAGAGAAGCCTTCAATTTGGATAAAAAAATAGGCTTCCAGGTGGAAAAATCAAAATTAGAAACAGAACTGTTAGAACCTAAAACCAAGACACTTTCGAGAATGTACAACTTGCTGTTAAAATGGAATACTCAGGATGAAACAGTTAAATCAGCCATGATTAAATGGGCACAGGACATTGGTCATAACATTATGTTCGCTGACTGGGAGAGGTTGTGGACCACTGATATGAAATTTACGGCATGTAATGCCTTAAGAGAAAATATTATGAAAATGATCTATAGGTGGTACATGACCCCAGTCAAGCTTGCAAAAATTTATCACCTGCCTGACAATAAATGTTGGAAATGCAAAGAAGCTGAGGGAACATTCTTTCACCTTTGGTGGGCATGCCCAAAGATTAAGGCTTTCTGGGAAATGATCTATAATGAACTGAAAAAGGTATTTAAATATATCTTCCTTAAGAAACCAGAGGCCTTTCTCTTGGGCATGGTCGGCCAATTGGTGTTAAAGAAAGATAGAACATTTTTTATGTATGCAACGACCGCAGCAAGGATACTCATCGCAAAGTACTGGAAGACACAAGATTTGCCCACCCGGGAAGAATGGCAGATGCAAGTGATTGATTACATGGAATTAGCAGAAATGACTGGCAGAATCCGAGACCGGGGAGAAGAATCGGTGGAAGAGGACTGGAAGAAATTTAAAGAATATCTTCAAAAACATTGTAAAATGTTTGAATGTTAAAATGATGTGAGATACAAAAATAATAGGGCACTAGGGGTTTGGTAAAAAGAAATATGCAAAAATGATGTGGAAAGGAAGGGGCAAGACCAGAGTACTATTATGTTGTGTTTCAACAAATGATATAAAGGACTAAGCTAAATTACAAAGAACATGTGATAAATCTTTCTTTTCTTTTTTTCTTAAAAGAGAAGGAAAATAAATGCATAATAGGTTGAAATGTACAATATTGAATAAGATTGGAAAGAAGGTAAGAAATTGCTAAAATTGATTTGTGTAAAGGGGAACACAGAAAAAGGAGATGTGAGGAAGTCAGGAAAGAGGGTTATAAAACTAGCAAGTAAGCAATAATTTTTTCTTTTTTGTTTTTGTTGTTTTGTTGTGTTGTTTTTGATTGTTAATTTTGATGTATTGTTTTGATTTGGATTTGTTCTGAAAAACCTTAATAAATATTTCTTTAACAAAAATAAAAAATAAAAACAAAAATGTGTGCCAAGAGGCTTTTGCTGGATGTCTACCAGCTTTTACTAAGTTTAAATGATTCCTGTCTTCACAGTTCCAAGGCTGGATGGGGCAGGGGGTGGGGGAGGAGTGTGGCAGAAATTGTCATAACTGGACAAAGGGGGTGAAAGACCTTTCTAAAGGGTCCTGCTACTCTTCCGTAAGTGTAGACCATTAAGAGATCAAAGTAAGTACAGATGTATAATGCTTGCTGGAGGTGTGGGAGCCTTGGGGGCTCTGGTCCACCCCCCACTTCATGTATTTGCCACTCTGACCCCCCCAAAACCCAGTCCATTTGTGTTCCTTAAAAAGGCTTCTATTCCAACACTGTGCCAGGGAGAGGGAGGGGCTTGGTGATGGTCAGAAGGGTCAGCCAATCGGCACCTCTGTCTGGGCAGCTGGCTTCTCCTTAAGCAGGACCTGAACTCAAGGCTTGCTTGTCTCAGCCTCAGGATCCCCACCCTTCTCTCCCCCTCCCAGAGGAAAATGAACTAGACAGATTCCCACCTCAGAAGGCCTAAGCTAAGCCCAGCATGGAAGGAAGGGCAGGCAATGGAGACGTTTCCTGGGTAGAATGTGCAGGTCCAGAGAGGGTCCTACCAGGGGGGGGGGGGTGTCTCTGCCCTCCAAGTCTCCCTCTCTGTCCCCCACCCCCACCCCATCCCATCCTTGCCCCCATTAAGACCTTCATTAAGGGAGGGGGAGATGCCTCTGCCCTGGTGGAGACCCCCACCCTCCATCTCCTTTCCTCCCAGCAGCCCCCTCCCTGCAATTCTGGCCCTTGGAGGAAACATTATTGGGGGGGGGAGAGGTGTGACTCTGTTCCTCTCCTGCCTTCCACTCACCTCCGCTCTGGTTGTAGCGATTCCACAGAGTCTGCAGATCCGCCCTGAACACCAGCTCAGCGCCCTGAAGTATCTGAGTGTTCATGTTCCAGTACTGAGGATCCTCCTTTTCCGCCTTCCTTATCCAGGGGACGCGAGGCAGCGCCTCCTTGGTGTCACTGTCATACTGTACAAATTGCTGGTCATCCACGTACCCGACAATGATGAACTGGGGAAGCCCCTGGCCAGGCTCAGACACGGCTGTGTAGAAGTAGCGCAGGGAGTGAGAAGTGGAGCCTGGAAAGGAAGAGAAAAGGGGGCAGAGAGTTAGGGGTCCTGCAGATGAAGGCAGCAGCCTAATCCTGCTGTATTACAGGCAGCAGCCCTAAATCAGGAGATCCAAAGCTCAGCAGGGTTTCGGGGAGTTTGTAGACCTGCCCTTAAGAGAGAAATAACAGGTCTTACTCTTTAGTTCTTAAAGCTTTTCAGTTACTTTGAGAATTTGTATGCACAAGCAACTTTTAAACTAAAGATAGTATTATATTCACGCCATTTTCCATTAGAGAACCACAAGAATTATTTACAATAAAGATTCAAGTAGGTAGCCGTGTTGGTCTGACGCAGTCGAAATAAAAAAATTGTCCAGTAGCACCTTAGAGACCAACCAAGTTTGTTCTGGGTATAAGCTTTCGTGTGCATGCACACTTCTTCAGATACACAGCGCACACAACGTAGTGAAAGGGGCTGTACAGAAAAGGCACAGAGGAGCCCCCTGCATAATTTACAAAATCTACATTTTTGACAGGCAACAGGAAGGGGATTTTTTTGGGGGGGGGGGAGTCAGAACTGTAAAGCAGGAGAACCTGATTATGAATGTGGCTGTGAAAGGGAACTCCTGAGCAAAACAACATTGGGAATTGCGGGTGGGGACCCCTTATTCAGACATCCCCCCCCCCACGCAATGAAGTCAGCTCTACACGCGTCCAGCTCCCACCCCCAGGCTGGTCTCCTGAGTTTTTAGCGGAGTTTTCAGAGCGGCTGAGGGTTAGAAGAGGGAAGGTAAAAAATAGAAAAGGAAAGACCTGTACTCTGTCTGTCTGTCTGTCTGTCTGTCTGTCCGTCTCTCTCTCTCTTTCTCTCTCTCTCTCTCTCACACACACACACACAGACAGACAGGCAGACAGACAGACAGAAAGACCAGAGTCAACCCGAAGGTGCGGGGGGCGGGACAGGCGAGTCCCTTCCCCCCCCCCCATGAATCCTGCCAACACCTTCCAGCTTTGCCTTGTTCTTCCCTTGAGCCCCGAGCCCAGGAGGGAAGCGGCCCCTGCCCCGGGCGGCATACAAAACAAGCCCCAAGTCGGGGAAAGAGATGTCTGGGAAGGGATCCGGCTCCGCTTCGGACAAGAAACTCCCCGATCGCCCTTTCAGTGCCCACGAAATGCAATTCTCAAAGTCTCATGTGTCCAGTCCCCCCCCCCAAAAAAAAGAGGCTTAGTGCAAATGATTTTCTCCCCCCGCCCCAGAGCAGAGTCCTCACCTGCGCAGTCCAGGAGCAGCAGCAGCAGGGGGGCAGCCGCCCCCAGGATCAGGGGGGGCCAGAGGAGGAAGAGGAAGACCCCCATCTCCCCCCAAAACGAAGCTCTTTTTCCTCCTCTTACTCCAGCGACGTCCTTCTCCCTCCGCCGCTCCGAGACCCGCTCTCCGCCCCGCCCGCGGAACCAGCAGCAGAGCGAGCCGGGATTGGGCGAGGGGAAAATATTCCGCCAATCGGAAATCTGCGCGCAGATGGCGGCACCGGTCGCCAGGCAGAACTCGAGGCGCAAGTTTGGGAGCGAGGCTGGAGAGGGAAAGAGAAAGTGATTGCAGCTCCTCGCTGGGAATCGCCCCCTCCCTCCCCCCCCTCCCTCCCCCTCCCCCCTCTCAACTCTTCCTGTCCTGCCCTGCAGGGGGGGCGGAGGGGGGTGGCCAGGGGGACGACCGCAGGTTCAGTCCCCGCATCTCCAGGGGGGTCTGGGAATCGCCCCCCTCTCTAAACTGGGGGGAGGGGCTGTGAGATCCGGAGCGAGGCGGACTCGTGGCTGAGTCAGTGCAGGGCAGCCTCCTGGGTCCTGTTTTGAAGAAGCCCTTGCATGGCTTCCAAGATGGCTCCCTTCTTCCTCCGCTGTCAGGGACAGTAAATGCATTCGCATCCCACTCGCTGCGTGTCCCTCCCGTCCTCCCTGCATGCTTCCTTACTGGGGCATCTGGGTGGCCACTGGGAGACCGCCATGCTGGACTCGATGGGCCCCTTTGGGGTGATCCAGCAGCCCGGCTATTCTCCTGCGTCCTCTATCTAGTGGCAGGGGGTTCCAGCGTTTAACTTTCTGCCTTGTAAAGAGATGCTCAGTGTTGCAACAAGAGCTGAACCTCAGGGTTGAGGTCAACACACACACACAGAGAGAGAGAGAGAGAGAGAGAGAGAGAGAGAGAGAGAAAGAAATGACCACACAAAGAAGTGCTGCAGGTGCTGGGAGACTGACAAACAGGCCAGAGCCCACTAACATGCCACAATTTCCTTTCTCTGCTTTTTAAAGGGGCATTTTATATCTCCACGTATCTCTGCCTCCTTCTCTCCCCCTGCCTGGGACCCTCTAAGTCCGCAGGCCCAGGGGAGTTGGGGGTCAGGGAGGCCCCCTTTGCCCAGCCAGCAAGACCCAGGGGCTGCCCAGCCTCTTCTGGAAGGCCCTGAGCCAAGGCTGGGTGCTTGGCCCAGAGAGTGCTTGGCCCACATCCCACTGCCAGAAGCCTGAACGTTGAAACCTGAGCTAAGCATGGGACACACGCAGAAGCTGCTGCCTTTTCCTAGAAATCGGGAAAGAGACAAGTAGTGGCCGCTCCTTGCCCAGGTACAAGGAAGCTTTGATTTTAGGGGGGGGGCTGTGAAGTATAACAAAAGAAGTTGCTCTCACCCCCAAACTGCCTGGTAGTTAGAAAGTCAAAAAGTTTCACCGTTGTGAGTGAGCTGAGCTGAGAAGAGGCTGCAGGTAGAGAAGCTGTTTCAGTGCCAGGCTTGATTTCTGTTGGATGCCAAGGCGGTGACTCTGGGAGAAGCAAGATCTCCTGCGGGGTGAATGCTGTGAGCCCCTCCATCGAAGGCACATGTGGTCTATAGGTGCAAATAAACCCCACACCATCTCTTCCGTCCCTCCTTCTAAAGAAACCCAACTCTCTGTGTAAATGCCTGGATCCCCTGAAATCTTGCCCCTCTCGGAGACTGGGGTGCTGTGTGACAGTATATTCAAAGCATATATGAAGAAAACAGCCCCCATAATCATTTGCAGAAAGGGGGAGACTGGGGGACAGATGGACCAGCATCTGGAGTCAGTGATGGGCTGGAACAAGGCGCAAATGCTGCTCAGGGAGATGCCATTCACCCCGTCCTAAACATCGACAAACGTGACAGATAGTTCACATTTTGTTCTGTTGCTGCAGAATATCTCTTGGGTGGCTTTAAAAGAGGTTGAGTCTAATTCATGGAGGAGGAGGAGAGGGCTATGGATGCCCCCCAGCCAAGATGGCTCCGCTCTTGCTCCCCCTTTGGAGGCAGACATGCTTCTGGATCCCCCTTTCTGGAAGCCCCAGGAGGAGGGCAGAGTGTGGCTCTGGCGCCCAGGGCCTGTTTTGGGGCTTCCCAGAAGAGGAGGCATCATCCAGTCGGCCATTGTGAGGACCGAAGGCTGGACTTGAGGGGCGTTTGGCCGGATCCAGCACCCAGGCTCTTCTTCTTGTTTCCCCTGTTAAAGTGACTCTCTCAGAGTCCGTCTCTTCTTGGCCATTATTCACAGCAACAATTTGTGGTTGCAAGATGAGCCCCTGCGAAGAAGGAGGCTGGCTGTTTTGAGGGGGGCTCTCCAGGACCCACTTTGGGGACTCAATGGGCTCAGTCACCTCAGGGACGTCTTAGGCTTCACTTTTCACCTGCTCCATTTAGTTTTTCCTGGACAGGGATAGTCTGCCCACAAGGATCCATGTTCTGCTCACCTCCTGACAGGATTATTGCAATATATGCTGTTTTCCCCAATACAGTAGGGAGGCTTCAGCTGCTACAAGATAAACCTGACAGGATTTTCACTGCCACAGCTCATTTAGGGCCAAATCTCACCAGGGCCAAAAGACCCTCTGCCTCTTTGTCTGGTTCTGAATTCAATTCAAAGGGCTAGTCTTGTTTTAGAAAGTCCTCGGTGGCTTGAGGCTCCTTCTCCTCCCCTGCTCTCCTCTGTGGAGACTTTTCTCCCTCTCCTTTCTCTTCTGTGAGGAGGTGAAGTGGGCAACAACAACAACAACAACTACTACTACTACTAACAGCCAGAAGGAAAATGTTTGTTCTTCACACACTTTTTAAAAAGTTTACAGGACTTTAGACATTATTTTTTTCCTGTTCTTGGTATCGTGTGGAAACAGCAACGAGTCTTCTTGCCCCTTAAAGCCTAAGAAATAAAGGTAAAGGTAAAGGTACCCCTGCCCGTACGGGCCAGTCTTGACAGACTCTGGGGTTGTGCGCCCATCTCACTCAAGAGGCCAGGGGCCAGCGCTGTCCGGAGACACTTCCGGGTCACGTGGCCAGCGTGACATCGCTGCTCTGGCGAGCCAGAGCCGCACACGGAAACGCCGTTTACCTTCCCGCTGGTAAGCGGTCCCTATTTATCTACTTGCACCCGGAGGTGCTTTCGAACTGCTAGGTTGGCAGGCGCTGGGACCGAGCAGCGGGAGCGCACCCCGCCGCAGGGATTCGAACCGCCGACCTTTCGATCGGCAAGTCCTAGGCGCTGAGGCTTTAACCCACAGCGCCACCTGCGTCCCATAGATTATGGCATAAAAACGTCCTTGGTGTGTTTCTCTGTTCCAACCTGGATTGTTTCCCAGGGGACTTTGTCCCCTTCTGCCTCCCTCAGCAACCTCTGAGTCAGGTTGGAAAGTCCCAGGGCAGTTCCCAGAACAAGGCCAGAATGGTTTGGATTCCCTTTTTTATGTTTTGTTTTCCTTTCTACTTCTAAGAAGAATAGCTGAGGGTGCAGTAAACAGTTTTGGGCGAGTTACAATAATCTAAATTTCATTTGCATACCAAGCTAGCAAAGGAATTTCAAGTACTGTAACTGCATCTCGAGATGCTTGACTGAAATTTCTCACAGGAATTGAAAAAACGGAGGCAGATTTTGCTGAGAAAGTCGTAGTCCTTCATTAACACTGGGGTGTGTTCGTGTTTGTTTGCAGGTTGGATTCCTGCCCTCACACTCTCTCTCTGCCACAAAACACCCTCATCCATTTCTCCACAGTCCCTAGTTGTATTTTCTCACTTTCCCCTTTTTGCGATCCTCCGCTGCCCCCTGCCGGCTGCTTTCTTCCCCAGCTGAAGTGGAAATCAGGTGATTTCTAGGAAATCCTTCAAGGGACCAGTTGAAGCAAGTCATGGGTTGCAAAAAAAGGGTCAAGGTTCCCACATATCTCACAGCTTTGGAATCGTTGAAAATGTGTGCAAGACAGTAAGAGCCGTGGCAATATGATACAGGCAACTCCCAAAATTGGAAACAGAATTGTTAGATCCCAAAATTAAGAATTTGTCAAGAATGTATAACTTGCTGTTGAAATGGGATACTCAGGATGAAACGGTGAAATCTGTTATGATTAAATGGGCACAAGATGTTGGACATAGTATTATGTTTGCTGACTGGGAACAGTTATGGACCACAGGTATGAAATTCACGGCATGTAATGCCTTAAGAGAGAATATAATGAAAATGATTTACAGGTGGTACATGACACCAGTCAAGCTTGCAAAAATTTATAAGTTATCTGATAATAAATGTTGGAAATGTAATGAGACTGAAGGTACATTCTTTCACCTTTGGAGGACGTGCCCAAGGATTAAGACTTTCTGGGAGATGATTTATAATGAAATGAAAAAGGTATTTAAATATACCTTCTTGAAGAAACCAGAGGCCTTTCTCCTGGGCATGGTCGGCCAATTGGTGCCAAAGAAAGACAGAACTTTCTTTATGTATGCTACAGCAGCAGCAAGGATACTCATCGCGAAGTATTGGAAGACACAAGAATTACCCACCCAGGAAGAATGGCAGATGAAGGTGATGGACTATATGGAACTGGCAGAAATGACTGGCGGAATCCGAGACCAGGGAGAAGAGTCGGTGGAAGAAGATTGGAAAAAATGTAAAGATTATTTACAGAAATACTGTAAAATTAATCAATGTTAGAAAAATGTTGGAATGAAGTTATATGGCTTTAGCAGAAACGTTATAAGGAATTAAGTACAAATAGATTATTAATGTATTAAAGGGAAAAAATAAGGTTAGAATATCTTAAGATAAATTACAGGACAGAAAACAGAGGAAGATGGAAAGGAATTGCTGAAATAGTTAATTAAAGTGGAATACAAAAAGGGAGGTGTGAGGAGGTCGTTGAAACAAGGGACTGAAAGATAAGATACTGAAAGTATTGGATGTGTTTTAAATTTTGGGAATCCATCTATAATGAATTTTAAAAAATTCTTAAATACACGTTTGTTAAAAAACCCGAAGCCTTCCTGCTGGGGATAATTGGTAAGGATATCAAAGAAGAAGATAGAACCTTTTTTCAATATGCAACGGTGGCCGCCAGAACCCTCATAGCACAGTACTGGAAAACACCAAAAATCCCAACACTAAAGGAGTGGCAACTTAAATTATCCGATTATTTGGAGCTGGCTAAATTGACACAGAAAATAAGAAATCAAAGAAGTGCAAAATTTAACAATGAATGGGATAAATTTAGGATATATATGGAAATAGAGACAAGGGGAAAATTAAAATGTTGATCAGAAACACATATGTACTTATAGAAATCACAGTAGGCATGAGATAACGCTTACTACGTAAAAAGTTTTATTAAGGAATAGACACAGCAGATAGATAAACAAGATAATAATTTCCGAAATCGAGATAAAGGGAAGTCGATCAATGTCATCAAAGTTGTATGTATTTCATGTTTTGTTTGTTTGTTTTTTTCTCTTTTTCTGTTTTTTCTTTTTCATTTTGTCTTTTGTATGTTTGTGAAATATATTTATGTCAAAATTTAATAAAAAATTAAAAAAAAATATTGTGTTTGTTTTGTTTTGTTATTTTAGGTTAGTGTTATGTAGTGTTTTTGTTTTTGTTTTTGTATTGTTTTGTTTAATTTTTCTTTCTCTCTTTCTTTTGTAGTCTTTAAAATGTTAATAAATATTATTTTTTTAAAAAAATGATACAGGCAGCTCCCCACATGCACGCAATATACTTGCCCACAACCACAAGGCCTTGTGAGCAGACCCTCCCCAGAGCCCAGAGGATGTGTGCTCAGGCCAAGCCAGCCACTTCTGCCTTGGAGGAGGGCCAAATGCCTGAGGTGGTTTCCGTGCTTGATCACCATGTGCCAAAGTCAGGAAAGACCAAATGCTGTCCTTCTGAAAGACGTTTCTGGGTACCGATCTCCCCGCCAGGCGGCAATCCTGGAGGGCTGTTGTGGCTTTTGGTTTGTCACTTGAGGGGGGAAAGGGGGCATTTCTCAGTGGGGCTTCAACTGCTTAAGGCAGGCCCAAGCTACTTTTTGGACTGCTAGAGGTGGCCACTAGTCAGTTTGCAAAAATCCAGCCTGAGACTTTTAATAATCTTCAGGCTGCATGACATGATGTCATTGAGCCAGTAAAGAGACGCACCAGCGAAACACCACCATTTTGTTTCCTCTTGTCCTCTGCAGCCTGGCATTCACAAAATGGCTTCCGTTCTTGGCAGGCAGGCAGGAGGGTGGGGACCTGCCTTGCCCTCACCACTTTCCTCCCTTCAGGGGAGAGGCTTGTTCAGGGTGAGGCTGGCCAAGGGAGGGAGGGAAAGCCACAGCAGCTCCCACCATAACACAGCCTGTTTGAGAGGAATTAATATATAGATTTGGCTGTTTGTCGGGTGATGGTTTTGTCCCCCCTCACAAGCAGTGACTGGGGCTTGTTATGTATTGAAGTTCTCACCCTGGTCACCAGGATATTGTGTATATAGTTTTCACTCAGGTCCACGTCAGTTATTTTAGGTGGGAAACTCTGGGTTGTTGTTGCTACAATGTTGACAGCCGGCTGCCTATAAAAGCAGGCCGGCTGAGCTGTTTGCTGTTCAGTTCAGTTCCAGCTTACTTATAAAGAACCACTTGGAGGAATCTTTGTGTCGTCTGCTTTGTCAACACACTACTTAATAGGTCTCATCCACTCTTCCACTTCTTACAGATGGCGAGGCCCCACCTACACCTCCCTCGCAAACTGCCAGCGTGGAGCCGAACCAAGCCGCTTCAGAGGGTCTGCCAGACTTACCACAGACTCAGACCACTCCACTTGCGGAGGCTCCACGCTGATCCAGCAGCGGATCCAGGGGAGTTGGTTCCAACGCCACCTAGGGTCGCACCACAGCCTCAGCAAGAACTGTGTGGCCCTCCGGACTTGGCTACCAGTCCCCGGCGGTCTGGCAGAGTTTCCAAGCGCCCAACTTATTTAAAGGACTATATTGTTGGACATGTATCACTGTTGGTCTAAGTATGGGAAATGTAACCGATATGCTTTTGTGCCTAATTGAACCATTACGCGTAGTGATGTATATAAAGGAAACCATTACGATTGTAACTAACGCCTTATCTCGGTGGGGAGGGGTGTTATGTAGTGAAGTTTCACCCTGGGCCAGCAGGGGGATACTGTAGATAGTTTTCACTCAGGTCTGTAGATAGTTTTCACTCAGGTCCACGTCAGTTATTTTAGGCGGGAAACTCTGGGTTGTTGTTGCTACAATGTTGACAGCCGGCTGCCTATAAAAGCAGGCCGACTGAGCTGTTTGCTGTTCAGTTCTGTCCAGCTTGCAAGTAAAGAGCTGCTCTGGAGAAATCGCTGTGTCGTCTGCTATGTTCGCCCACAACTTAACACTACCTCTTTCCACTGTAGAAACCGTCTGTTCACGGCTGAATCAGAGCAAACATCAATCAGGTCTTCTGCAGATTGATGTTTGCTCCGATTTAGCAGTAAAGAGTGGATTTTCTGGGGGGAAGCAGCAGGGCAAACAGAACATGGCTCGGACCAGGGCTTTTTCCAGCCAGAACTCAGTTCCTTCAGCTCTCAGGTGGGCACCTTTGCCATCCTAAGAGAATAAGGGCAGCCTTCATGGCGAGTTCCAGCACCCCTTTTTCTAGAAAAATAGCACTCTCCCCAGGGGCCCTAGAAGGCCTTCACACTCCAACAGCCCCAGGAAGCTTCAACCACCTCCCAGTGAGACCAGACTCTCCCCAGTGGCACCTGGTTTCGCCACTCTGCACAGGTAGTGGCATTATGAAAAGGATGTTGAGATTCCCCCTCCCACCAAATGCTGGACCCCATCTGGCGAATGTCCTTCTGCTACAATGCCATCGGCCCCCCGACTCACCCGGGAAATATAAATCACCATTTCACCATTTCTTGCAGGAAATCCACTGGGGGCTGGCCATAGTCCGAGCCTGAGCACTTTCCACAAGAAATGAAATGCTGTTATGATTGACTGATTTCACAAAATGTATATGCCGCCTGATGCCTTCTCAACTCACACATTTCAAATCAAAGGGGAGGAGGAAGAGATATTCCAACGCTGAATTTATTGACATTGAAAACCATTCATTCTTTTTTTTTAAAAAAAAAAACAACTTTTCATAAATTGTAAATGAGCAACATAAATGCTACATGCAAGGAAAAGTCAAATGTTACCTGCACTTCACCAGCAGGCCTTATAATTCAACAATAAATTCTGTTTTTAAAAATCCCAGTCACAGTGGTAGTGTGGATCTCCAAAGGACACATCTGAGGTGCCAAAGGGCAGGGCAAAGAGGTTTTTGTTTGTTTGTTTTTAGCAAACAATAGCAGCTGTAAAGTGAAGGTGTCAGACCCACCTCTGTGCACACAGATGCCACCATTTAGGAGCTGCCACAGATAACACCCTTTCCTGGGCCACTGGCACCCCAAGCGTCTGTGAGCAGCGCAAGGTCTGGGGCAGCACCGAGATCCACACTGAATTGCAGTCGGGACAATCTGATTTTGGTGTGGCAGAACTTTCTTCAGGGGAGTGGGAAGGAGGAGGAAGGGGGCACCTTAAGAGACATGAAAATGGAAGGATTTGGGAGCTGGTGTGTGTAATGTAACGGTCAGTGTGCTGGACTAGGAGCTGGGAGACCAGGGTTCAAATTCCCCCTCGTCCATGAAGCTCACTGGGTGACGCTGGGCCAGTCATTGCCTCTCAGCCTAACCTACCTCACAGGGTTGTTGTGGAGAATACAATGAGTGGAGGAGAACCATTCAGGGTCATAGCTCAGGGCTGGAACCTTGCATGCAGGCGGCTCCAGGTTCAATCCACAGCATCTCCAGGTAGAACCAGGAGGGAACCTTTTATGAAATTCTGGACAGCCACTGCCAGTCAGTGCAGGCAGTGTAGAGCTAGATGGACCAATGGCTCTCTGACTCAGTGTAAAGCAACTTCCTGTCTTCCTCCTGTGACTCTTTCTCTGGGCAGAAGAAACACACTTCCAGTCCCCACCCAAGAATACAACACCCACATCGACTGGATAATGCCTTCAGCAGTATGAAATTCAAGCAGAGGACCAACAAGGTCTGCACTGCAGGGGCCTCTTCTCCGGCCTGCGGACTGGAGGCACGTCCATTTGCCCTAGGAGTTCCCGCTCTCCTCCTCTGGGTTCAGCACCAACGTCCCGCCTGGCCAGGGCACCTAGGAACAGAGTTGGCAAGGAGGCCGGATGGCTTCTTCCCTGCGTCTGGAGCCCCTGTTAAAATCTGTTTGAGGGTGTTATTGGGTTGTGATTTTATCCTGTGAACTGCCCTGAGGTCTGCGGGTATTGGGCAACATACAAATTTAATAAATGAGCAATAACAATGCCTGTCACGGGGCAACAAAAACCCCTTTCGCCCAATTCAGTCCGCAGCTGATAGCACCAAACCTCTTGGGCCACAGTAATTTGGCCCTTTTCCTCGGAGTCTCCCTTTGCTGTTCCTTTGGTGGCAGGATGGCCAATTTAAGGTCACTTAACAGAGTGTCTTGGGAGGCTGAAATGGTTTTGGACTCCTCAGAGGTCAAATTCCTGTCCCTTTGTTCTTTTTGTGTAGTCTGTTGTTTTCACTGAAGAGGGGGAGATAGTTCTGGATGCCAACCACGTTCCCATCTCAAAGCAGCCCTGAGGAGCCGGTCAGCCTGGAGGTCTCTGGGAAGGGCAGGTTTGGAGGCAGACATTTCATAAAGGGAAGTGATCTGAAAGTGGCCTCCCTCCTCGTTGAAAATTCCTCATTTCTATTTCTGTGCTGCCTTGAATGTCCCCTGCAGGAGCAACAAGAGGAACAAGCATGATGAAGCTGTCAGTATTGGGGCTTTCGATGGCACAGAGGCCGCCTGCTGCAATCCCTTGACCTATCAAGCCGTGCTAAAAATAAACACACTCAGAGCAAAGACTTAAGGTTTCCAGAGGAGGAACCAGCAACTCAGCCAAGCCTCTCCCTTTAGGGAAGGTGGGAAATACACAGGGACGCTAAGCAGCCCGATCCGGAATATAAAGCCCTTCTTGTTGGTCAGACCCTGGCTAGAACCCCTGGGCTTCTTGGGAGGAAGGGTGAGATATACATTGAATAATAAATAATAAATTCAAAGTAACAGAGGAACAAGATCCTCCACAAAATCAGGCGGCGGCAGGGACGGACTTTCTTTGCGCACGTGTGTGCAGAAGTTAGTCTCACTTGCGGCTGACTCCAGATGGTTTGATCATTCCTAGAAAGTAGAAGCCCCCCATCACCCAAAGAATGATCCCTTCCCCACAGAGGCCTGTTTTCAAGGAGGGCACCCATCCCCATCCATTCCCCACTTACCGACGGAGGAGCTGGTGGAGCTGGCAGGCTCCTGGCTGCTTGCTGCAAAAAGGAGAAAATAAAGAGAGTGCGTATCACTGCCTGTGTTTTAGGGAGGGAGCTCTCATTTCCACTTGCACCTTTCCTCTCTGCTTCCACACACACACATACCCCTCCATGCCCCGTTAAGTCCAAATGTTAACATACATCTCAGTCTACAACCTCCTAAGATTATACAGTAAAATTATAATCATACAGGAATAATAATTCGGGATGCTTTGCAACCATCAGTGCAGTTCTCCATGTGTTGCCTGGATACACTATTATCTGTGCGTGTACATGTGCAAATGAATGTGCAGTGCTCCAATGTCGCCTTAAGTTGTGTTTTCTGTGAAGTCCCATTGTACGTAGCAAAACTCACACACCAAGGCCAGCCCAATACGTTTTGACACCTGAGGCGGGCCCCAAAATGGCCTCCCACTCCCCACCAGGGAAGAAGGGGCGAGGGGAGATTTACACCCAGGGCATAGGGAGAAAGAGTGACATGGGGATCTGGTGCCCTGCTGAATCCTGCCGCCTGAGGCAGTCGCCTCCCCTTGCCTCCAGGGTGGGCTGGCCCTGTCATACACCATTCTCCTGAAACGGAAGTGCCTTGTGACCTCTGACCTAGGGTTGCCATACGTATTGGAAATCCCAGACATGTCCTCTTTTGGGGGGTCTACATGCCCATCTGGGGGGATTGCTACACTTTTAAGCTAATGTCGGGGTGTGTGTGTTAAAAAAGACACTTGTTTGCATGTGAGCAACCTGCGCTCTGTCTCTGTCAACTCTGGCACTGTTTTTTTTTTTTTTTTTGGGGGGGGGGGAGATCAACAACCTTTTGGGCTATCGTGCAAATAAAAGCTCAACAACATGCCAACCCTACTGTGAACACTATATCACAGGCAGTTAGCACCTAGTGGCTGCTATAAATCTCCAGGGCGAACCTGATGACTGAACCCTTGTCCACTCTGGCACCTGCGGTCACCAATATATTCATGCATCAACTAAAATGCTTCCCCAATTTTTCAAAAACAAAAACGAATGCTTTTCAAAAGAAAAGGGAGTCACTCACTTGACGTTCTTTCATAGGCTGCTTCCACTGGCACTCTCCCTACAGAAACAGAGTAAGAAAATCAGATCAGGGATAGGATGGAGCGTGAGAGGCGGGGATTCCAAATTTTGGCATTGCACAGGGCGCTGCTGAAATTTGACATTACACTGCTGCTAGTTATATAGAATCATAGAATCATAGAGTTGGAAGAGACCACAAGGGCCATCGAGTCCAACCCCCTGCCAAGCAGGAAACACCATCAGAGCACTCCTGACATATGGTTGTCAAGCCTCTGCTTAAAGACCTCCAAAGAAGGAGACTCCACCACACTCCTTGGCAGCAAATTCCGCTGTCGAACAGCTCTTACTGTCAGGAAGTTCTTCCTAATGTTTAGGTGGAATCTTCTTTCTTGTAGTTTGGAGCCATTGCTCCGTGTCCGCTTCTCTGGAGCAGCAGAAAACAACCTTTCTCCCTCCTCTATGTGACATCCTTTTATATATTTTATATATTTGAATATGATTTGCTGAAAATGTGTTATGGTCCATTGCCCATGGCTGCCATTTTATTTCTGGTGCCCACAGCGCTTTCATAACATTTGATATGTCCCCACTGCTTGAGAAGGGTTGGAAACCCCAGCTGTAGATCACTACCATCACAGATCTACAGGACACAAGGTGACTCAATCGCCAACAATTGTACTGTGGACTCAGTTATACACTGCAAATGAAACATTTTAAATGTATTGTAAAGTGCAATGTATTAATGTGACACCAGATGGCGACAGTGAGCTATGCCAAATTCAATGCCTTTTTCAATACGGTTTTTAAAAACTGTATTTCATTTTCACAGCATTTTTTAAAAATATGTGTACATTCCAGCTTAGTATCCATGTGTAAATCTGGGCTAGAGGTCAGGGATATTTGTGTCTCTGCCAATGTTGCTGGACTTTGGTCCCCAGCAGCCAGCATGGCTAACTGTCAGGGTTGACGAGAATTGTGGTCCATATGGGAGTCTGGAGGGCCACAAATTCTCCATTGTGGGTCTAGAGGACAGGTACTTGCCACCCCCTTGGCATTTTGGAGCCATTATTACATTATGTAACCCACATGAATCCTGCTTCCCAAACATATCAGAATAGGGGGCAGGAGGCATTGGGGAAGAACAGTTAGGGTACTTTCTGGTTGGTGTTCCACAGGTCATTTATGGGGTGGGAGGAACTTGTGAGGGAGCTGCCAGGAAGGTTTTGCCACCAGCACATTCTCAGTCAGGACAGACAAAACCCAGCAAATCCATCCAGAGTTTACTTACTGCGGACAAAGTACCAGTAGATCACAGCAGCCACCACAGCCACTGCCACCACAGCAGCCACAACGCCCCATGCAACGTTTTCCAGAGTGGCGGAAGAATGGCCCCCCTTGGCTAAAAGGAAACAAAATATATTTCTGTTCAGACACTGGTGGCAGCTCCCAAAGCCTCATCCAGACATCCCACAATTTTTTTTTTAGGAGAGATGCTGCGTACTAAATCTGAGACCACTCATGCGCAAAGCAATGTGCTATGGCAATACTCTCTAGAATGCCCTCCCCTCTAAGGCAACCCATTGCTCACCATTAGATGGCTTCAGAGAAGACCAGAAGAACCTATGATTAGGAGTGGCATTCAGCAACCTCATGGAACACCCCATAATTATATCAATAAAACCGGTAAGATTTCTCACCTCCCAGAGAGGGTCCCTCTCCTTCCAAAGATTGCTCTTCAAACTCAACTCTTTGAACACCACGCCCTCCCTACGTCCCTGAACCTAAATCACATCTCCTCCTTTGCACCCCCAAAGTATGGGCGATGTCACATGGAGTATTAGCCTATGATAGCGCTGGAGTCCCTCGTTCGAATCTGGGTGGACGTTCTCCTCCTAGAATCCAGCAAAGAAGGCCATCCAAGAGGTTGGGTGGTCATCTATCATGGATGCTTTAGCTGAGATTCCTGCGTTGCAGGGGGCTGGACTAGATGACCCTCGGGGTCCTTTCCAACAACTCTATTGTGATTCTCTGACTCCTCCTCCTGCCCCTCTCCTGTTGTTTCTCACCAGGCTCCTCCCAGGCCAAGACCAGAGGCTGTGTTAGGCTGACATGCTCTATGTGGCAATAATAGCGGTTCCTATCCTGGGGGTCCACGTCAATGCTGAGCCAGGCGTGGTAGGTCCCGTTGGAATTGGGAGCGACGTCCCTGCGGAAAGTGGCATGCTCCATGACCTTCCCCTCCATCCTCCAGGTGGTGTCAATCTCTCTGGGGTAGAAGCCATAGGCCTGGCAGATGAGGGACTCCTGGCTGTCTGGAAGGGCCTGACGCGTCACCTTCCCCACTGGGAGCTCTGCCAAAAACAAAGGAACCTCTCCAGTAGCTGGCAGGATGGATGGTGCAATCCAGTGCCATCCTGACCTGAAATTCGATTACTGATGCCTTCAACATCCCCAAGAGATGACAAGGTCAGAAGAGAGAAATTATCAACTTCCCTTGTGTTTCGTCAGACTTACAACTCCCTGTCCTCCACAAATATGCTTAAGGTCTTTGTAGTGAATATCATCAATAGATGAATTGACCCATGGCTCAGACTGATTATGTCCCCATACCTGTCCCCATAGATGTTCCACTGTGAAACCTTTCTCCGTTTTTAAAAGAAATTATTCAGACAAACCCCATGGGTCTCCCTGCTAAGGGCCTGTGATACCCAAAGCAATCTGAAGCTCCTGTGTGGCTGTTGCAGAGACTGAAAGTCCCCACTTCCCCACAATTGTCTAAGTTCCCCCACTTCAGGGTTTTCCCCAAGCAATCTGAGACTACGCCTGCATGAAGCTAACCTCTCCTCTGCCCTCTTCATGCCTCTCCTGGTTCTTTGAGACCAGAGGGGAGGGGAGCTGGTCACAGCAGGAGGGTGAGACTCCCTGGATTCTTCAGCAGCCTGCCTCGCTTCTGTCTCCCGGCCTCCCTCCTCTCCAGCCTCCGCTTCTGCCTCTGATTCGGGACTGCTCTCTATCACAGACTCTCCCAGCTCACTAAGCCCTGTTACCTCTTCACATTCTGACACTTCCCAGTCTTCTCCCTCTTCTCCCTTTGACCATTCATCATTGTCCTACCACCACTCCCTGAGCTCTGAGCCTTCTTCTCTTGAGGGTTCCACAGCTGGTTCCTCCCACCATTCCTCTGCCTCCAGCCAGCCCATGACACCCACACACCCCAAACCCCTCAAATGTCTCATTTATTTTTACCAACCACACCCACGTTTTTATAGTTTTGACACACAGTCCAAAGACCGCTTCAGCTCCCGGAGTTGCTCATGGGTCAATCTGTCCCTCTGACCCACAATTATCAGCCACCCCCTTCTAGGCAGATTTGGGCTTCTTTTTGATTTTTTTTTAAAATCAACATCCACACACTGTAGCCTGAAGTGACCCACTCCCAGACTTCCTTCCTGCACAAAACAGAGTTTTGGTCTGAAATATGATGTGGGTGGGTGGAGAAATAAGTAGCGGAATCACGACTCCACCCTCCAACAAGAAAGGCAATTCAGACTCAAAATCAGGAATAACTTTCATAAAGATAAATTCAACAGTGTAAATAAGTTTTGATGGATGTTATATTGGAATACTGAAAGGCTTAGATCATGTAAAATATGCAGGGATTTACGGTATGCAAAATGAACCATGGAAAGAGAAGGAGGGCAGTCACTGATATTTTAAGGTTGTTTAAATGAATATTCTAAAATGTAAAACAGAAAAGTTTAATTATTTATATTAAATATAATATAATATAATATAATATAATATAATATAATATAATATAATATAATATAATAATTTATTTATTTTAAATTTTATTAAGTACAAAATAGAAAAAATATATACAAATATACAAAGAAGTAAAGAAAATACATTTAACCAAAGGAAAATTAGAAAATATAAAGAATACAAATATTTTACCTCTTCACATGCATATAATTGTTTACACCTCTATAAAGCGATGTTCACAAAAAAGAGAAAAAATGAAAGATGAAATATAAGAGAAAAAGAAAAGAAGAAAAGGTCAAGAATGAAGATTTTAAAAGTAGATAAGTATTCACTATACACAACCATTTCAAATCTGTATTTACGTTCAATTATGTATTTCCATCTTATCCATATCTATCTTAATTAAAATATTTTTAAAAGACTTCCACCGTTTGCCCCACACGTTTTTAATAATCCATTTGCCATATCCTCTGTTCTTCATATTTTTCCTTTAAGCCTCCTTGATATCTCACTTTATATTTTTTATGTTACTCACAAGATTATTCTAAACACAGCCAGATTTTGGTAGCAGAGTCCTGGTTTTGTAAGTAATCATTTAGACACTCCCACTGTTTCATGACCATAATTTTGGGTTTTCTCCTTATTAGATCTGTCAATTTAGCTTTATATAATATATATATATATATATATATATATATATATATACACACACACACACACACAGTAGTACCTTGGTTCCCAAACAAAATGCGTTCTGGGAGTCTGCTTGACTCCTAGAACTGTTCATAAACAAAGGTGCGGCTTCCAATTGGCTGCCGGAGCGTCCTACAGCCAATCAGAAGTTGCGGAAGCTGCACCAGACATCCGGTTTCCCAAAATTGTTCAAAAATCGGAACACTCAACTCTGGTTTTTGATCATTCAGGAGCCGAAACGTATGCCTTCCAAGGCATTCAGCAACCAAGGTATGACCGAATATTTTAAAAAAAGGAATACCCTTCCAACAGCAAGAGCTGTTCAACAGTGGAACAGTCTCCCTCAGGAGGTGGTGATCTCTTCTTCCTTGGAGGATTCTAAGCAGAGGTTGGCTGGCCCTCTGCCCTGGATGCTTCAGCTGAGATCCCTGCTTTGCAGGGGGTTAGACTAGATGACCCTGGGGGTCCTTTCCAACTCTACAACTCCACAATTCTACCATTCGATGCATTAGCCCTCCTCCCCACTCCCATTCCCCACCCACCCATCTCACCTGTCCTCAGCAGAGTTTCATTCCCGTAGTCCAGGTATCTCTGCAGCCACTCAATGCATTCCTCCTCCAGGTAGGCCTTCCGGTACTGCTTCTTGGCCAACTCTGCATCCCACTTCCTCTTCATCACTTGGGCCTCTCTGTCAGCTGCTGTCCAGGTGAGGGTCTCCTTCTCAAAAGTGAGGAAGTCCCTCCCGTCGTAGCCGTACCGGTAATACCCTTCTTTGCGCCCGTCTGGGCTCAGTTCACAGCCGTACATGAGCTGCAGAGTGTGGAAACCTGAAAGAGACCCCCAAGAGGTCAATTGGGGGGGGGGCAACAGCACCAGAGCAAGATTTCTATCCCATGTTAAGCCCCACAATAACAACAACAGTAAGGTAAAGGTAAAGGACCCCTGGCCATAAGGAAGGTTGATGGCCGAATAATTGATGCTTTTGAATTATGGTGCTGGAGGAGACTCTTGAGAGTCCCATGGACTGCAAGGAGATCAAACCTCTCCATTCTGAAGGAAATCAGCCCTGAGTGCTCACTGGAAGGACAGATCCTGAAGCTGAGGCTCCAAGACTTTGGCCACCTCACGAGAAGAGAAGACTCCCTGGAAAAGACCCTGATGTTGGGAAAGATGGAGGGCACAAGAAGAAGGGGACGACAGAGGACGAGATGGTGGGACAGTGTTCTTGAAGCGACCAGCATGAGTTTGACCAAACTGCGGGAGGCAGTGGAAGACAGGAGTGCCTGGAGTGCTCTGGTCCATGGGGTCACGAAGAGTTGGACACGACTAAATGACTAAACAACAACAAAGGACCCCTGGAAGGTTAAGTCCAGTCAAAGGTGACTATGAGGTTGTGGCGCTCATCTCCACTTTCAGGCTGAGGGACCGGGCGTTTGTTCACAGACAGCTTTCCAGGTCTTGTGGTCAGAATGACGGAAACCAGAGTTCACGGAAACACCGTTTACCTTCCCAATGCAGCAGTCCTTATTTATCTACTCGCACTGGCATGCTTTCAAAGTACTAGGTTGGCAGGAGCTGGGACAGAGCAACAGGAGCTCACCACAGCGCCATCTGCATCCCTCAACAACAACAACAACAACAACAACAACAACAACAATACTAAACAAGGCGCACATCCCCTTCAGCCTTACTGATGTGGTCCAAAGGAAAGCAGAGCAGGATGCTTGGCACCAGCTTGGCTGCCCGTAGGAGTCATACAAGGCGCCATCCAACGCCTTAGGGACTATGCTCTGGATGTGTGTATGGTTTACTCCGTCTCCTTTTCTCCTCCTGCAGCTATCCCACAAGGCATTGGGGGTTTAGGATCAGGATTCTCCTTCTCCTAGATGGGCTCCCTTCCCAGGTGGATGAGCCCCATCCGCCCCTCACTTCCCTCTATGGCAGGGGTAGGCAACCTAAGGCCCGGGGGCCGGATGCGGCCCAATCGCCTGCTAAATCCAGCCTGCGGATGGTCTGGGAATCAGTGTGTTTTCACATGAGTAGAATGCGTCCTTTTATTTAAAATGCATCTCTGGGTTATTTGTGGGGCCTGCCTGGTGTTTTCACATGAGTAGAATGCATCCTTTTATTTAAAATGCATCTCTGGGTTTTTTTGTGGGGCCTGCCTGGTGTTTTCACATGAGTAGAATGCATCCTTTTATTTAAAATGCATCTCTGGGTTTTTTGTGGGCCTGCCTGGTGTTTTCACATGAGTAGAATGCATCCTTTTATTTAAAATGCATCTCTGGATTATTTGTGGGGCATAGGAATTCTTTCTTTCTTTTTTCAAAATATAGTCCGGCCCCCCACATGGTCTGAGGGGCGGTGGACCGGCCCACGGCTGAAAATGGTTGCTCTACGCCATGTGCAAAAAAACGCCTTTTTGACCGTTGGACCCACTCTCGGTCTCATCTGCTCAACCCATCAGGGGACGTCCCTAACTCACCGAGGTTTTGAGACCCATTGGCTCCCCTCACCTGATTCCCAGGACTGTGGCTGCTGTCACAGGCTGAAAGCCTCCAGGAGCCACAGGTGAGAGCCGAGTGCAGGTTGGGGACCAAAGGTGGGCAAACGACCCCGGAAGGAGCCTGACTGGCAGGGAGAAAGAAGCTTATCCCTATTTAGGAATCACTATTCTCCCTTTCTGCGGGAGGCAGTGGAAGACAGGAGTGCCTGGCGTGCTCTGGTCCATGGGGTCACGAAGAGTCGGACACGACTAAACGACTAAGCAACAACAACAACATTCTCCCTCTCAAGGCACCATCTCCTGCCCCTGGAAGGGACAAACCTGGCAGAGAGAGAGAGAGAGAGAGAGAGAGAGAGAGACTGAGCTCCCTTCCTGCCCTCCACTCACCTTTGCTCTGGTTGTATTGATCCTGTAGGTCCAGCAGGTACTGGCTAAATTTCATATCCAGCTTGAGGAATTCCTGGGTGATCTTTTCCCAGTACTGAGCATTGTCCTTCTCTGCTTTCAACATCCAGGAAACTTGGGGCACAGTCTTCTCGGTTTCGCTGTCATACTTAACAATGGGCTGGTGGTCCACGTACCCCCCAGCAAGGAACAGGGGCAGCCCCTGACTGGGCCCTGACACCCCCGTGCATAAGTAGCGCAAGGAGTGACTGGAGCAGCCTAGGAAGGACACAGAGAGAGCGGGGGCAAAGCTTCATATATTTATTTGCTATCATATTCTGTTTTCTTTGCCGAAGCACAAAGAAAATGAAGCAGAGAAACACTTGAAAAATCGGGCAAGTAGGCAGGTAGATGTATCAAATTTTTCAAGTGCTTTTCTTTTTCATCTTCTTTGTTTGTAACAGGGTGGATTTGGTTTAAATCGAATGGCAGACGAAGGTGATGGACTATATGGAACTGGCTGAGATGACTGGCAGAATCCGAGACCAAGGAGAAGAGTCGGTGGAAGAAGATTGGCAAAAATTTAAAGTTTATCTTCAGAAATATTGTAAAATTAAGGAATGTTAGAAAGATGTTGGAATAAAATCATCTGGTTTTAGCAGAAAAGATATAAAGGATTAAGTAAAAATAATTTGGTGAAAGAAGAGAATGTAAAATCACAATATATTAAGATAAACTATTATGATAAAAACAAAGCTGGAAAGGATTTGCTGAAATATCTAACTGAATTAGAATACAAAAATGGGAGGTGTGAGGAGGTCAAGGAAGTAAGTGAATGAAAGCAAGTGATGTAAAGGTTGGATCTGGTTGTTTTTTTCCAATTATTTGTATTCTTTCTGTCCTTTCTATTTTTTTTCTTTTTCTTTTTTTCTCTTTGTAATCTTTAAAATTTGAATAAATATCATTAAAAAAAAGGATTTGATTTAAATCAAATTGATATAAATCACGATTTGAATCAGTGAGACTGGTATAATCTTAATATGGTATAATCTTAATATGCTGGTATAATCTTAATATTTACAACCAGATGAAGGTTTCCTTTTTGGAATAATAAATTTTCAGAGTAGTTTTTACAGTTATATCCAAAATTACTGATTTGGTTATACTATTAGAAATACATAGACAGATCATTATGAAATTATAGTGAGCTTTAATAAGTTAACTGCTTATATTTGGACAACTTTTCTGCTGTACTTTATTGGAAGGAAAAAAATAATCATTTCCTTAATAACAATTTAAGCAATTTATTTAACAAAAACAGTAACATTATAGCATATGTATCCATGTTTGTTCACTGTTTTTAAAAAATACCACTTCAGACTTAATTTTAGCATACATGGAAAAAATTAAAACAAATCCTTATTTCCTTATGAATAGCCTTTGGACTATAATGAAACTTAAGTAGAAAACTATATTTAGAAATATTTTTCCTGGAAAAGCATTTTATTTTTAAAATCCTATTTAAATAAAAGAAATCTGACTTAATTTTTAAAAAAATCCAATTTAAAAATAAATCATTAACATTTATCCCCCCTGGTTTGTAATAACTAATACCTAATAATCAATATTCTAAAGGGTTCAGTGAGTTCATCAATAGACATCTCAAAGTATTCCCAACGAAGCCTGAGGCATTTATATTTTCTTGCAACTTGTTCCATCCGCACACGATTTTTAAAAGCCACGGTTTCAACAAAATGATCACAATTTTGTCTACCCTCTCCAGCTGGGATCATATTAGCCAGTTTACAACAGTGCAGGCTAACGTCCCAATATTGAGTCAGCTAATCAGCGAGAGGCGGGGATCAGATTTTATTTCACTGTAAGCAGGTGGCGCTGTGGGTTAAAGCCTCAGCGCCTAGGACTTGCCGATCGAAAGGTCGGCGGTTCGAATCCCTGCGGCGGGGTGCGCTCCCGCTGCTCGGTCCCAGCGCCTGCCAACCTAGCAGTTCGAAAGCACCTCCGGGTGCAAGTAGATAAATAGGGACCGCTTACCAGCGGGAAGGTAAACGGCGTTTCCGTGTGCGGCTCTGGCTCGCCAGAGCAGCGATGTCACGCTGGCCACGTGACCCGGAAGTGTCTCCGGACAGCGCTGGCCCCTGGCCTCTTAAGTGAGATGGGCGCACAACCCCAGAGTCTGTCAAGACTGGCCCGTATGGGCAGGGGTACCTTTACCTTTTTAAGCAATGATTATATGGGCTGCACTCGGTCGGTAAAGGACCATCTTCTCCCCATCGCTTGTCCCTCAGGCATCTTTCATAGGCTAAGCAAAAAAGCTAATGAGCCCAGGGGGTGAGTTTGTCCTCTGCTGAGTTCAGTGTCTTTAGTAACACCAACCCAAAGCTTCCTTATAAATTTATTTACTTACTTACTTACTTACTTACTTACTATTTACAGTGATTTTTATTTTTTTAAAAAACGACCAGGTTGCCCCCTCCACTTGCCGGGATTCTTAAGTGGGGAGAGGGCAACTGTGGCTGTCAGGTCCTGTTTTGGGGGGTTCCCCCTGGGGCATCTCCGGGGGGGGGGCGCTGGGAGACCACAATTCTGGACTACGACGAGTCCCCTCTGGCTGGATCTCCCCACTGAATCCCAGACTGGCTTTTGGGGGGCAGAGCAGGTCTCCTGAACAGCAGGGAGGGTAGTATCTCCTGCAGATGAGAATATCAGGAGGAGGAAGGAGAGACTAGAAAGCGGACTGGATCCGGATCAGGCAGTGGGCAGCCCCTCAGCTCTCTTTCTATTGCCCACCCACATTCTGCCCACCCCAACTTGTGGCACTCGGGGGGGGACTCACCGAAGCAGCCCCCCAACAGGAGCAAGAGCGATCCCCACCGAGGGAGGAGCAGCAGACGCCCCATTGGCCTCGCCCCTCGCCCCACGCAAAGCCCCTCCTGCCGAGGAGGAAGCCCCCCGGCCGCTCCCGAGCCGGAGGCGAGATGGGCGGGGCCGAGATGGATATCCGCCCAATGGGAAAGGAGACCGGGAGCTGCGGTGGGAAAGCGAAACTGAAAGTACTCCGCCGGATGACGCGTTTGCGGGGGAGGGGAGGGGAAAGTCAGGCAAGGAGGGGAGTCCACGGCGGGGGCGGGGGGGAAGCGATGTGCCCTTATTTTGGACGGAGAGGCGGGCAGAGGGGACTCCGGGTTTTGTCGCAGTCCGCTTCTGTGCAGCGCTTGTTTCTTTCTTCTTCTTTTCATGGGGTTCCTCCCCTCCCCCCGTATTGTACTCTGTGAACCGCTCTGAGATCATAGGATGGAAGGGCAGTCTATAAATAAACAAAACAAATACATTAATTGAAAAAGCGAAGCTTCGCCCTATATGTCAGCACACCCTATAGTTGTCGCCTCTCTCTCTATGGGCATAGCCAAGAGGGGAAGCGAGGGAGGGGCAGTCCCCCAAATAAGTAATCAATAAAGGTAAAGGACCCCTGACAGTTAAGTCCGGTTGTGGCCGACTCTGGGGTTGCGGCGCTCATCTCGCTTTATTGGCCGAGGGAGCCGGCGTACAGCTTCTGGGTCATGTGGCCAGCATGACTAAGCCGCTTTCTGGCGAACCAGAGTAGCGCACGTAAACACCGTTTACCTTCCCGCCAGAGCGGTACCTATTTATCTACTTGCACTTTGACATGTTTTCAAACTGTTAGGTTGGCAGGAGCAGGGACCGAGCAAAGGGAGCTCACCCCGTCGCAGGGATTCGAACCACCCACCTTCTGATCGGCAAGCCCTAGGCTCATCGGCAAAGAGGCTCTGTAACTTGTGTTTCCCTCCTGGCTCTGGAGGAGGGGAATCACAGCCCTGGTTTTTTCTCCTTTCCTCGCTCCTCCTGTGCAGAACGTCTCCTTTGAGCTCCGTCCCAGGGAGGTGGTGGCACTGGTGGGTCTCAACGGCAGTGGGAAGAGCACCTGCGTGGCACTGCTGGAACGCTTCTATGAGCCCCAGTCTGGGGAAATCCTGCTGGACGGGGTCCCGATCCGGGATTATGAGCACAAGTACCTGCACAGCAAGGTGAGCCAGGGGGGCCACAAAGGGTGGCTGACATCAAACTCCTGTTTCCCCTTCATTATTTATTATTCATTTTATTTATTGAATTTATATTCCGCCGTATACCCTCAGGTCTCAGGGCAGAATAAAATCATAATATAAAACCACACAATCCATAATCCATTCTTCCTTATGAAATATGCAGAAATGGCAAAACTCTACTGGAAGAGTAAGAAATCAAGATAAAAAGTTTTTTTTATAAAAGAATGGAAATGGTTTATTGAATATTTACAGAAAAATTGTAAACAGAGAAAAACACTGGCAGGATTATTGTAATAACCTGCAGCTACGTAAGAGTGTATATTTAAAGAAGATAAATAAATGAGTAACTTAATTTGGATAGGCAAAAGATACTAACAATAAATTTAAGGAACTGCATAAAGAGGGGGAAGAAAGTCAAGTTTTATAATGTCAAAATGATTGTAAAAATCAGTGAAATGTATATATCTGAAAAGTATAAATGGTTTTTTAAAAAAAATACATAATCCAAATAAAAACAACAGCCCAATAACCCCTCCCCCCAAAAACCTACATTTTAAAAGGGCATAGGCTCTCAAATTTATCTCACATTTATCTCACAAGATTTGTATACCATTTATTTGTAATAAAACCTCAAAGCAGTTAACAAGAAGAAAGAAACAATTTAAAAAGTTGAAAACAACTATTTAGAGCATTGAAAAATAATTAAAATCAACAATATGCTAAACAAACAAAACCCAGATTGAAACGCTTGTTAGTGTTCCCCACATTTCGATAGGGCTGCCTGGACATGTATGTTTTAGCAGACGCTGAAAAGAATACGGCAAAAACGTCTGCCTGATGTCAATTGGCAGGGAGTTCCAAAGGATTTTGGGGATGTTAGAGAGTTGTCAGTGCCAAGGGGAAGGCGGTTCTGTTTTTCACATAACAGGAAGCATCTTTTGCAGAAGAGGAAACGACAAGGTGTGGCTGAGCACTGGAGAGGAAATGTGGGTTGCGCTTCCGTAACAGACGCCTCTCTCTCTGACTCATCAGCTGAGGAGCGTGAGGACTTTTGGACTCACTTCCCCCCTCTTTCTGTAATGAAGAGTTACTACCCTGTGGTATTGTTAAGAGCGGCTTATCAGTAGCTTGGCCTCTAGCAAGCTCTCTCTGACCTTCATGAGAATTTACGTTCCCATCTCCCAAAGAGAAGAGGGGTTGCTGAAGCCTTCCTCATCTGAGCCTCTGTCTCATTGCTCCCCTCCCCCTCTTCGCTCTGGGGGGCTCTGAACATGGCAGAAACTGCCCAGCCCTAATTCTGTCCATGGCAACCCCAAAAGGAGTTACGGAGGCAGCATGCTTCTGAACACACGGCGCTGGTAATCTCTCCTGGGCAGAGTCCCAATGACTTGTTTGTGCACTGTGAGGAGGCTGGACCAGATGGGACTGTTGGGTGTAGTGAGGGGTTAACCTTCTATGCCTCAAGCCTGAAGGGATGGGCTTACAAGGGAAGTAAGCCAGGACGTGCTGCAAGGAGAGAGAGAAAATGCAGCTTAACACGGATGGCTGTTGGAGATTGTAAATACGCTATTTGTTTCCAATAAAGAGATATTAGGACAGAAGAACCGTCTGGACTGATTTACTGCCCTTTCGACACACAGACGCTGTGCAATTCTGCTAATTGCTTTACGACCGCTCCAAAGCCACACTGCGTAAACAGAAGCTGCAGAGGCTCGCAGGGGAAGCGTGGCTGGGAGCCAAACAATAAAGCAATACAGTGGTGTCCCGCAAGACGAATGCCTCGCAAGACGAAAAACCCGCAAGACGAAAGGGTTTTCCGTCG
The DNA here is from genome assembly GCF_951804945.1 of Podarcis cretensis. Lineage (NCBI taxonomy): Eukaryota > Metazoa > Chordata > Lepidosauria > Squamata > Lacertidae > Podarcis > Podarcis cretensis. The sequence goes on from NC_137171.1 coordinate 122,061,085, forward strand.
CGGAGGCGCTTCGCAAGACGAAGTTCCCTATGGGCTTGCTTCGCAAGACGTTTTCGTCTTGCAAGTCTCGCCATTTTTTTCTGCTCCCCCCCCCCCTTTTCAAAGCGGCTAAGCTGTTAATAGCCTTTTAACAGCTTAGCTGCTAAGCCCGCTAAGCCGCTAATAGCACTAAATCGCTAATAGCACTAATCCGCTTAGCCGCCAATGGGGTTGCTTCGCAAGACGAAAAAACCGCTAGAAGAAAAGAATCGCGGAACGGATTCTTTTCGTCTTGCGAGGCACCACTGTAAAACTATTCAAGAGGGACCTCGTGTAACTGGATGATGGCCTGATCCACCCAGGAACCTCCTCTCATGTTCTTAACTGTAAGGGTATTCTGACCGTTTCAAAGGGATTTTAGGTAGCTTATTTTAAATTAAATCTTTTAAATAGTATTTTTTTAACATTTTCATGTTTGCTGCCCTGAGCTCCTTTGGGAGGAAGAGTGGGATCAAAAATTTAAAATACATTAAATATTTTTGGCATCTTCTTTTTATTTCAGTGGGAGAACTTCCTCCTGGGATTGCAGACTTTTGGGGCGACCCCGCCTTGGTCATCTCACACCACACCCTGCCCCAGATCAGATATCTGCACATTTCTTTTATTATATTCCCAACCCTCCTTTCTTCCATCCTGGAACCAAAGGCAGCATCCAGGTGGTCCCCAATCCAGCCACTGACCCTTCAGACCTTCTTGGCGTCATGTAACTTAATCCCACACCTGCTAAACCACAGATTCTGTCCCCATCTCGCTTTGGACTCTAGTTCTTCAGCCGCTTTGCACAGGAAAGACCAATTATTGGCACCTGCCTGCCAGACTCTGTGAATATTCTCTGGAACTTCAAAATATCTGGAACCTCAGTGATAAGAAGGAAAGAACCACTAAAGAAGGAGATGGTGCACCCTTGTTTATTTCAGTCAAATGGATATTACAAAAGGAACAATAGTAATAATTACATCCAGTGTCTTTAAAGCAAGGTGCAGCAAATCCATTGAGGCCTAAGAGAGTTACAGCATTATTATTACTAGGAAAGAGTCTCCTTAAGGCATGCCAGCCTATGAGAAGGGAAGGAAGATGGAGGGAACTGCAGGTGGGCAGAGTATATTCCTCAAGTGCCACAGGTGGAAAAGCAAGAATGGGCGAGATAAAAATTAGGCAAAGTGCAGGCAACAAAACCAGTTTACTTTGAAGAGTCCATGGGGTCTGACTCCCAGTGGGTCTCCCCTCCTAGAAGGCTGTGGGGACCAGGCAACAAGTCTCATGAACTGGAGGCCGGCAGCCCAAAAGAAGGGGCTGCTTATTTCAGTTCAAACTCTGGCCATGAAGCTCCTGATCTGCCACTTCTCCTTGCTGGCTTCCTCCTTGGCTGTCAGCAGAATCAGAAATTACATCCATTTAGCCAAAGGCTGGGCGGCCCAAGAGGCAGGTAGGCAGTAACAACTTAGCCTATTTCCTGCATAATACCCCTAAAGCAGTTCTCAGATGTTGCCTTTCCTTCAATTTGGATGGCAAGCGAGGGACACAAGATTGGGGAAGGGATTGTGGAGGGAAACACAGCAACAAAGAAGAAAGAGAAACCATCAAAATCACTGCAAGTCATGCTCAGTCTCCCCATCCCTTTTTAAAAGCTTTTAGTTGCGTATATCTGGCACATTTCTGATTAATACATTTCTGAAAATCAGCTGCAAAGCAAAAGTGGCCATAATCCATCCGAAAATAATGATTATCCTCAAATTCAAGTTACAGCTGGAGTCAGAATAGATGGGTGAGAGCCAGGATTAAGGAACATCATAAACAGCATTAAAGGACAGCAGGAGCTCTGAGCCTCTGCAATTCACAGCCACACTTGGTCAGGCTCCTTCTGGTCTCATCTCACACACCAACTGAAGAAAAAAAGAAAGGGAGCATTTCAAAATTAAGCCAACATTATGGTATGGGAGCATCAGCATTACAGAGCTAGTGGGAACCCAAAGCTCATCTAGTCCAGCCTCAATCAGATGTAAGATCTGTTACGAGCACCACCAAAATGGGCCTGAAGAGCAAATGCCTGCAGAGGGCAGCTCGAGCAAGTGAGCCAAGCTGCACTCTTTGGGGGAATACCAGAAGGACACAAAGTGGTCAATCCCTTCCAGCACCCAAAATGTGACTCTCATTCAGAACCCAAACTATGACTCCCAAGGTGGGTAACAGGAAAGCAGAAGCTTTTCCCCATTTGGGGATGTTCCCCACGGAGTCTTCTGCAAGAGCCCAATTGCCCCCACCTTCACCCCCACTTACCCCTGGGGAAGCTGTAGGACCCCTGGTCGCTTGCTGCAAAAGGGAGGAAACACAGGAGTCAGGATCCCAGGGAGCGAGATCCCATCCCCCCAGCCCTTCTCCTCCCTCCTTCCACCCCCATCCCAAATCAGTCTCAATCTGGGGAGGGGCCTAAGAAGAGTCCAGGGACAGGCAGCCCAGAGACAAGGAGGGTCAAGGACAGCAGTGGGGGGAGAAGCAGGTGCTGGAGGGCAAAGAGAGATGGGCACAGCCTGGCATGGAGGCAGTGGGGAACTAGAGCGGGGGGGGGGGTGATCTGGGAAGGAAGGGTGTAGAAAGGCAGAGCGGGGGGGAGAGCAGTGGTGCCAGCTTCAGGTTCTAGTACAGGGGTCTGCAACCCGCGGCTCCGGAGCCGCATGTGGCTCTTTTACACCTTTGCCGCGGCTCCAGGGCGGATATTAGTGAGGGGAGGAGGCGCATTGTGCGCCCTGACACCTCCCACTGTGGCGGGCGCTGTACTGGCTGTGACGTCACATGGGGGCAGTGCGTGCGTTAGTCATGCACCGTCCCGACGTCACCTTCCCACCCGCTATCAGATCGCGGCTCCGGAGATATATTTGTTTTAAATGTCGCAATGGTTTTGTGGCTCCCAGTTGTTTTTTTCCTTCAGAAACGGGTCCAAGTGGCTCTTTTTGTCTTAAAGGTTGCAGACCCCTGTTCTAGTAGATTAAACCCCCAGAGACCTCTCTCTCCCCCCCCCCCGACCCTCGGCTCTTCCTCCTGCTCCTTCCTGGAGCCCCTCCCTCAGCCGACAGTCTCTCTGCAGCCTTTTCCAGGCCCTGAGGGTCCCCTTGCTGTCCCCAGACAGGCTGAGCAGACAGGCTGAAGCTTCCCATCAGGGTCTTGGGGTTAATGACTAGGCCACCACCAGGTTTATTTTTGTCTTGCTTCTAACTCCATGGTGAGAAAAATATGTCAGACAGAGAGAGGGGACGAGTCACTCACTTGAGGCTGCTTTGTAGGCTAATTTCTCATTCCGTTTCCCTGTAGAGACAAAAGCAGAAGGTCAGAGCTGGAAGGAACCTTCAGAGGCCACACAATTCCATTTTGACCATTTGGCTCTCAGATGCTGAAACCTTCCCAGCAGATGCTCCTCCTGTCTCTTCCAAACACCTCCAAGGAAGGGGAGCCCAGAAGCGGATCTTTTCAAGGAACTCATGTTACACAGAATTAAAAACAAATTGAGAAAATTAAATTTAAAAGATCAACCTGGGAAACCAGGCTGTGGACAAATTCCAAGAGGCTGGAAAGAAACATTATCCAGTCCCTTCATTCATTTTCGGATTATTATTTGTTGATTCTCCAAATAAAAATACAAAATGAGAGCACAGAATACATAATAAAACAAAAACAAACCAGTAACTCACATTTAAAAAGCTCAAGGCCTGGTTCGAGAGAAATGTTTTTGCCTGGCGCCTAAAGATATGCAAGGAAGGCTCCTTGCTAAGTGTGTACAGGACTGAAGGCTTAGGATGGAGTAAAACTTCAGGTGGAAAGTGAATTTCTTGAGCACGGAGTGAGCGCAAAGCAATGACCAACAGGACTTTGGGTTCATGTTCAGGGAGTATTTTATGGGGAGGGGTCTCTGTAGGGATACAAGGGGCAGTTGCTAGGAAGCTCCACCAGCACATTCCCAGTCGGAGGCCAAGACAGAAGGACACAGGAGAGGCAGCAAACACATCCAGGGTTTACTTACTGCGGATGAAGAAGATGATGATCCCAGAGACCAGCAGGATGGCAGCCATGACACCCAGAATGGCTCCCACAATGAGCCCCAAGTTGACTAAAAGGGGACAAGAGACATTTTTATTCAGACTGGGGGCAGCAGCTCCCCAAGGCCTCAAGCAGGAGATTTGAGTGGAGGTGCTGAGCTATGAGCCCGGGAGGATTTTACGTCTGCAAAGCAGGCCCTCTTTCTCTCTCCTGACAGGCCAAGGTCCTCTCTGTAGTGGCCCCGATACAAGGGAGTTTATTTTTTCCACCAGAATCCAGCATTAGAGGTCTTCAAAATAATCAATTCATCTAAGGAAGACAGTTGACAGGCACACCTGTTTCATCACAGACTCAAGACTTAAAAAGCAGATCTCCTTCTGCTCAGGTGCTTCAGCCTTCTCTGTCCTGACCCTGACAGGAAGGGATTCCCTCCCCTCTGAGACCCCCCCAGAGCCCAGCATTACAGGCCTTCAGGGAAGGCACAAACCCTTAGGAAGAAGCATCTTGTGTAGGGTTGCCATACGTCCGGTTTTTCCTGGGCACACCCTCTTTTTCAGACTTAAAATGTCTGTCCAGACAGATTCTTAAAATGGGGCAAAATGTCCAGGTTTTTTTGTTTGGGTGGAATCTCTGAAGTCCGTAGCGCTAGTGAGTGAGCCCTGGTCCCCTCTCCCCTGCTGTGTGAGTCTTTGGCTCAAGGGCCACTTCCATAATTCTCGCTTGCCTGTCTGTGAGAAAGAGAGTCTGGGGTGTGGGTGGGGAGGTGTGTGCCTGCATGCGCTCCTGCAGGGGAAAAGAGAGTCTTGCTCTTAGACATTCTGCTTTGGTTCCTGCAGGCACAGCTTCCCTGGCGGTGTGTGAGAGACGAGCGTTATTAAAAAACCCTTCTTGCTCTTCCCAGCGGTGTGTTGGGTGGAGTGGAGATGAGTATCAGTTTTTCTAGCGCGAGTGTGAGGAGGAGCAAGTGAGAATCTTTTTCACTGTGCAGTCAGTCCCGGGCTCCCTCTTTTAAGTTCACTGCCCCTTTTTCAGTCACAGTGACTGTGAGTAAATTTGATTTTGAAGAAGTAAAATAAGTGTCCACATTCTGTGACATCACAACTACTTGGGCTTAAAGGCAAGAAGGTGATGGCCAGTTTTTCCCTACAACATCCAATTTGAGTTCAAGGCCTATGAGACACTTGCCAGAAAAGGCTGCATCTCTGTCGAAATCTACAGATTCCGATTCAGGTGCTTCCCTCCAGAGACACAGACAGGATCCAACTGGGGTTCCCCATCTGAGCTGTGCTGCTGCTGAAGGGAGGAGTTGGGTGGAAACCCCCCTCCCAGAGCCCACCCCTTCCCCTCCTGTCTGTCTGTCTGTCTCTCACCAGGCTCCTCCTCCCAGGCCACGTCCAGAGGCTTCTCCAGGCTGTCATGCTCCACGCGGCACCGGAAGCGCTCCCTCTCCTCGGGGTCGATCTGGACACTGAGCAGGACATAGTAGGTCCCGTCCGAGTTGGGGGCGACCAATCCTCGGGAGGTGCCCTCCTGCCAGACCTCCCCGTCCTTCACCCAGTTGGCCTCAATCTCCTTGGGGTAGAAGCCGTGGACTTGGCAAACGAGGGTCTCCAGGCCGTCATAGTCTGCCTTCCTGGTCACCTTCACCACCGGAGCCTCTGCAAAAAGGGCCGCATTGGGGTTAACAGAGAGACATCCACAACGGGAGCCTGGAGGAATCCTGTATTTTTTAAGAGCAGAGGAGCAGGGACCCAAGGGGCAAGCTAGTCAGAATCTCACATCTCCAGAAATTAAAAAGAACTGCGAATAAATGGGATTCCTCAACCTCCCTTGGCATCTTCCCCCGTCAGTGTCTATGCTGCAACTGTTTTTAGATGTTTTATCCTTTGTTTGCCAAAGCAAACTCCTTTGGGATGGAGGGCTGGGTAAAAATTAAATTAATTTGTCATCTTGCAAAGCTCTAACACTACTGAAACATGACAACTTGTGGTTCCAAGATTGTCCCAGGAAGCTGCTTCTAGGCTGAGGGGGCAAATTTCACCAGGTCCCCAATGGCGGGATTCATTCAGATCCTTCCAAGTTGCAAGTCATGAACTGAGGGCAGCTCAGGCTGATCCTGGTTCCTCTCTTGAGGGGGAAGAAATCCTGGACTCGCTGCTCTGTTTTTCAGGACTTTTCAGCTCCATAGTTAGTGAACAAAGCCAAGAGCCCTGGGAAAGCAGAGCTCCTTTCTAGTTCTCCCGCCTGCCCTGAAATGGTCCCTTGAGGTTGGAAAGGGCCCGATGTTAGGATATTTCCGTTCCACCTTAAAAGGGAGCAGGCTTTGTGAGTCACAGAGTCTGCGTATTTCCTGTTCACAGGAAGTTTATGTTTTCTATTGCTTTCGTTTCTCTCTCTGTGCCTGAGCAGACCGAAGCAGGCAGTCATGTTTTTTTCTTTGTTCTGACCAACGCTGAATAAACTTCTAAATAATGCTCCCCTGCGTGCATCTTTCGCTGTGCGAATTCTGCTGATAGAGCGTGCATCAGCTCTGGAATGTGGCAAGCTATTTCTGGAGCTCGTGTCGCTAATTGCTGATACTGTATCTATGGGAGATCGATGGATCGTCCGGAGGCAACGTGGGGGCCATGATGGGCTTTATCTCCCTGGCAGTATCCCAACACCCATCTCCCTTCTGCTTGGCAGCCTCCCCTGGAGTGGAAATGGCAGACCAGGAGGCCCAGTAAGCCAGCAACTTATGCACATTTAACTTGTGCACATACAGCTTTACAGACTTGGCAAAAAATATTGTAAAAACCAAAAGATTGTGGGAAGCGGGTGGGCGTACAGGGAGACTTTGGCAAACCCAATAGCCCTTGAATCCAATGTATTTTGACTATACACGACTTTGGCTTTAGGCACGATTTGCAGAATGTAACCCTTGTTTAAAAACTGGCTCCCTGGGTAGCTGTTGTCTGAAGGGGCTGTTCCAGGGTCCCACTCGCTTTTCAGTGCCTGGACTGGTTAGCTTGGGTCTAGAAGGGGATGTGATTCTGCTGGGGGGAGCATGAAGGAAGGAAGGTAAAGTCCTTTCCCCACAGAAACCCCAAACAAGACCTCCCCTTCCCACCCCACCCCCTCACCTGACCTCAGCAGAACCTCCGTCCCAAAGAGGATGATTCCCAGCCTCCTTTGCACGTTGTCACCCTTGAAAACGCTTCCATGTGGCTTTTGGGTTAAAACCCTCAGCCTCAACAAATATGCTCAGTGTCTCTGGGGTGAATTATCACCAGGCCCGCATAGATGAATTTGCTCAGATCTCTCTAAGCACGGCTAATACCTATGGGTCAGGCCTCAAAAAGGGAGGGTGCTAGAATTATTTCATTTTTATTTACTTTTCATTTTCGCAAAGCTAGTAAAGAGAGACAGGAAGAAAACAAGTCAAAACACTGGATAATGTGACTGGCCCCTGTGCCAGATTCCTGAAGGCAGAAGAGTGGAAAGCACGGGGTGCATTTGAAAGCACGGGGTGGGATTGGGAAGATGACACTTCTGAATGTTCTCCATGGGAAAAAGTAAAATTCATCACAAATAAAAAATATAAGAAGGTAGAAGAGGGAATGCCCATACTCCCTCACTATGTGCAGGTTTTCTGCTTCTTGGCCATGAGTGGCTAACCTACAGACTTAGTGAGGGGGCTGCATCCATATTTTATGGGCTCCCTACACATTTTCTATTTTTAAAAAGGGTTAATTACTTTTAAAGACTTTCCCCACAGGTACATATCCAAGTGTAAAGGCAAAAGGTTTTTCTGTATCCCGCCTCAAATCTGTCCATTTCAATTTTCTTTTTTAACTTACCGGTAATTTAAAATGCATTTTGCTTTCCTGGCTCCTTCCCTGCTGTTTCTTTATGCCCCTCCCCCATTTGTCTTTTGCCATCCCTTATTCTAGCCAAAGAGGCATGGGGGGGCTGTTTTTAAGCATCTCTCCCCCCCCCGAAATCATGCTCTGAAGTGACCCCTTTTCTCCTCCCAGAGTCCCAAACTTATTTCTGCCGCCACCACCAAGAAAAGTGTTTGCTGTTTGGTCCAGAAAGGAAGACTGTTAAGGGGGGGAGGGGAGCTTGAAGGGAAACTGCCCCACTGCCCACCCTGCCCACCCCACTGCCCCCACTCACCTGTCCTCAGCAGAGTCTCCTTCCCGTAGTCCAGGTATCTCTGCAGCCACTCAATGCATTCCTCCTCCATGTAGGCTTTCAGGTACTGGTTCAGGGCCAAGTCAGGATCCAACTTCCTCTTGCTCGCTTGGGCCTCCATCTCGGCTGCCGTCCAGGTGAGGGTCTCCTTGTCGAAGGCAATGAAGTCTCTCCCGTTGTAGCCAAACTGCCTATAGCCTCCTTTGCGCCCGTCTGAGCTCAGCTCACAGCCGTACATGTATTGATAGGTGTGGATCCCTGGAAGGACCAGAAGAGACCCAGGAGGTCAGGGGGGGTCAGAGCAGCCCCTCCCCCATCAGCAAAAGAGCCCAGGAAAAAGGATTTATTTGCCTTAGACTCAGGGAAGAGGCAGCAGTCAGAGGGGAGAAGAATCAACCCGCATTGTATCTTTCTGAAGGCTCATCCACTGTTACGGCTAAAATCTGGGTGCGGGGCTACACTGCCACCCAGCTCGTTGGACTAAGTGTCCGCGGGTCCCTGCGGAAGAAAATGAGCTCAGCTGGACAGGAGCAAAATGCAGAGATCCAAGGTTTATTGCGCAACAGGTTCAAGACGAGATTTTTTTTTTAAAGAAAGTTTTTTATTTTATTAAGGATTTTCTTGTTTTACAGAAGTGTAGTGCCTCGTGTATTTTTTTTTTCTTGTAACATTTTTACAAATCCATTTCATTTGTTGAGGCATTAGGGGGAGAAGAAAAAAAAGAAAAGAAAGGGGGGGTGGAGAGAGGGAAGATGGATAGGGGTGGGGTCGGGTGGCGGTGTTTCTATTATGTTTAATGTATGTAGAGTTTGGTGTCAGCGTGCTTGCGTTGTTCACTTGTGTTCCTTTGGTGGTGAGAGAGGTTGGCGTTGGCCTAGGGTGTTATTGTTTGCTTGTGATTGGCTGTGGTGATCTTTGTTTTCGTGTGTGAGTGGGGTGGGTGGGTGTTTTGGATCAGGTTAGCCATATTGATTTGTATGCTGTTGGTGTATTATTGTCATTGTCCTGTTGGGCTGTGTATGTGATAAAGGGGAGCCATACCGGGGTGAACGCGTCTTCTTCTATTTGTCCCCGTGCCAGTTTCAGTTTATTGGTTAATTTTTCTAGTAGGGCTGTTTCCCATACTTTTTGGTACCATTGGTCCATGCTTACTCCTGACAGGTCTCTCCAGTGTCTGGTTATGGTGTTTCTGGCTGCTGAGAGCAGGTGGATTATGAGTTCTTTGTGGTGGTTCAAGACGAGATTGAACAGCGAGAAAGGGGTGACATGAACTTTTGAAACTCCCTCCATGTCCCAGAATACAGTGCAAAATACATCCCAGAAACTCCAGCGGGTACAGAATGCTGCAGCAAGGCTCCTCACAGGGTCTTTGCCATGGGAGCATATTCACCCAGTGCTTTTCAAGCTGCACTGGCTCCCGGTGGAGTACAGGGTCAGATTTAAGGTGCTGCTTTTGACCTATAAAGCCCTTCACGGCCTAGGACCCTCGTACCTACGGGACCGCCTCTCCTGGTATGCCCCACGGAGAGCCTCAAGGTCCATAAATAGCAACACCCTAGAGATCCCAGGCCCTAAGGAAGTTAGATTAGCCTCAACCAGAGCCAGGGCCTTTTCAACACTGGCTCCAGCCTGGTGGAATGCTCTGCCTCATGAGACCAGGGCCCTGCAGGGTCTGATTTCTTTCCGCAGGGCCTGTAAGACAGAGTTGTTCTGTCCGGCCTTTGGCTTGGAGCCAATTTGATTCCCTCCCTCCCTCTCTTTCTTTTTTCTTTTCCTTCTCCTCCTGCAATGAGGCTACATTTTAATATTTTAATGTTCCATTATTTTAATGTTGTATTTTATTTTTGTTTTTAAGTTGTAATCATTCATCTTGTTTTTATTATTGCGTGGAAGCTGCTCTGAGCCCGGCCTTGGCTGGGGAGGGCGGGGTATAAATAAAAAAATATTATTATTATTATTATTATTATTATTATTATTATTATTATTATTGTGTGGTGGCACCTCGGTCAAACCACTTCTGACTGTTTGTAGCAGAGTTTTCCCCGGAGGCAGAGGACAAGAACAGGAGTCATACTCAAATTCACAGTCAAGAGCTTCTTTAGTGCTTGGCTGTCACACAAGCATTTCTGTTACTATTATATACAAGCTATTGACATTCCTTCTTTAGCTCTCCAGCACGGTATAATTTCAGTCCAGTAATTGACAATCCTGACACAGCAAAACTCACAGTATCAGCAGCACACATTGTCTTACTTCCAACCTTGTTGTCAGTGTGTGTGTGTGTGTGTGTGTGTGTGTGTGTGTGAGAGAGAGAGAGAGAGAGAGAGAGAGAGAGAGAGAGAGAGAGAAAAAGAGCGCACCCTGCAACGTCTTTCCTTTATTTGCACCTCCAGCTGACACCAATCAAGCCTAGAGTGCCACTCTTACACACTAAAGAAAATTCTGGAACCCTCTTGAAAGCTTCCAGGAACCTTTACCTGTTTCTTAAAGAATGTTTTCCTAACAGCTCTTTGTGTTTCTGGGTAGCCTGAGGGAGCTCAGCAATGGAGGAGAGGCTGTCCCACAGGACACCAGGTTGCTCTCTGAAATATACTCAGAGTCGAGAGTGGATTTCATGCTCTTTATTCAACTCATAGTGGTGAGAAGGGAATGAAAGTCCCCTCAAAGTATCTGCTTTATATACATTATTTACACAATGGGCTGCATGTGATTGGCTAATTCTGGAATTCTCCTGTAGGCCAATCAGGTTGTGGATTCACTTCTATCTGGGGCCGGATTGGGTGGCTCCTGCAGACCAATTATACTGCTGCATTGTTCTAGGACCAATCAGACTGCTGCATTCTGAATCCTATTGTTCTAGGACCAATCAGACTGCTGCATTTTGGATCCTATTCAACTCAGTACATAACACTCTCACTTGTAATTTAGGCTTCCACTTTCACCTCAGGAGCCTTTGGCTTACAGCTGAATTGAGTTGGGGAATATAAAGCCTTGGATTAGAGCAGCTTCTCTCGAAGGAAATCCTGCTTTTCTGGGCTGGATTCAGCTAACACAGTTAATCTAGCAGGAGCCAGAAGGAACAAGTCTCACTCACACAACTGGGGCTTTCTCCCCATCTCCTTCCCGTGTGCTCCCCACAAATCAGCTTAAGGGGGTCAGGAGAAGCCCCAGAAAGGTCTGCAGGGGGAGGAGAAGGGAGATTACACCCTCTGGCAAGTACAGTCATACCTCGGGATGAATACGCTTTGGGTTAGGCAAATTTGGGTTGTGCTCCGCGGCGACCTGGAAGTAACAGAGCGCATTACTTCTGGGTTTCGTCGCACACATATGCGCAGACCGCCAAAATGATGTCGTGCATGCACAGAAGCACCGAAATGCGACTCACGCAGATGCGCCATCGCGTCTTGTGTTCCATATGGGATACGAACGGGGCTCCAGAATGGATCCAGTTTGCATCCTGAGGTACCACTGTAGAATGATTATAACAGTGCTACTTTGGAGTCCTCCCTCTAGAACTACTCAACATATTTAATAATAACAACAATAATAATAATAATAATAATAATAATAATCAGTATCTTCTAAAATACCATGTCCCAAGATGATATAGTTCTTTTTATACACTCAAACAATGGTTTGTGGTTGGCCTATGAAAATAACAAACCAAATCACAAACCCCACCAGCTGGTCTAGATATGGAGCTTTTGCTTGTAGGGAAGTTGCTCTGTCTCATTGCTTCTTCAGAATAAATTGCTTTCTCCTTCATCCCCTCCCGTTTCCTCAAGATGTTAAGTGTGATCAATCCCGATACACCTGTACCTTCAACATTGTCTTTAAACAGAATCAGATGACATTTCCAGGGCTGTCCGTGGCTCCTTTGAAGTGGCCATCTCATTTGTTTGGGATTTTCTGAGCTAAGCAATTGCAAGAAATGATCAGGAATCGAGAGACGCCCCTTGGTGACATTTATGGGGCATTTTTCATGGACAGGTACAGGGGCTCAGGAGGGACCCAATCCCCATTTTTAAAAGGGGGAGAAGCAGAATTCGCAGGAGCCCAAGAGGAAGCCTGCAAGGCCAGGCCAGGCCTGATCCCACTGCAAGAAAAGCAGACCTGCCCATTGCAGCGCTGGCTTGGTCTCAGCTGACCCCCTGGGTTTCTTCCTTGCAAGCCCTACAAGGCCAACGAAGGCCCCAGAGGGCTCTGGACACACTCAGGCTGAGCCCTTTGGCAAGGCTCCTTCCACCTCCATTATTCTGTCTCACAGGTGGGGAATCTCTTTGGCTTCGGGCCCAGATCCTGGTCAGGGTTGTCCCCAGGGGCCAAAAGGGGCAGGAGGCTGAAGCTGACATCATAGCATAGCCCGCCTGTCAATCTCACCCACCTTTCAAAAGCCCTTGAGGGGGTTTCCAAGCACCCAGCAGGGGCACAGCCTCTTGGGAACTGCAGCACAAGGGGCACTGCCTGCCTTGCACTCTGCACTTTAGGAAGCTGGCAAACTGCTTCTTCCTCATCTCCAGGGAAAGCCCTTCATTTCAGCCACATTCTGACGCAAATGCCCTCCTGAATCCGGAACATGAAGTCCTGCCAAACTGAGCAGGATTTTATTTCTGCTTATGGGGCAAATCCTACCCCCTGGCAGGCCAAGACTGGCCCACAGCCACAGGTTCCCCACCCCCCTTCTGTGCGGACATTATCGCTTGCCCCTTGGGTCCCTGCAACATGGAATAGTGGCTTCAGCTGCATGAAGACTAGATGTGTCTGTTCCAGGAAACAGAAATATTTGGGTCTGTTCCCTCTGTCCCTGCCCTCCATTCATATTAATGGTAAGAGCTGCTCAACAGTGGAAAGGGCTCCCTTGGGAGGTGGTGGAATCTCCTTCCTTGGAGGTTTTTAAGCAGAGGCTGAGTGGTCAACTATCATGGATGCTTTAGCTGAGATTCCTGCACAGGACTCTTGAAGCACCCTCTCTGGGCGTTACACGTGTGTAGGGGGCAAGTGCTGTGAAAGGTGTTGTGGTGCTGTTAAGTTCAGAAGCATGGAGCCTGCTTAGGAAGTGAGGAAGTGGAGAAGCCTGGAAGGTAAAGGTGCAAAATCACATAGAGATCTCCCTCCAGACCCAGCAGAGGCTCCCACTTCTGAAGTTCTGCTCCAAAATTGCAATTAGAGGGGGGAGTCACTCAACTTTGGGGCTAAACACAAATGCCTCCCTCCACCCTTCCAGGATACTGGCTCCTTTCACACAACTAACGTCTCAAAAGAATTTTGACATTTCAGAAGAAAGTTTTAAAATAAAGTAAGTACTGGAGGTGTAGGGGCCTTGGGGGCTCTTGTCTACCCCTCCACTCCAGCTGATCACCATGCCTGTTATTTTAACCATGTATTTGCCACTCTGACCCCAAAAACCCAGTTCATTTGTGCTCCTTAAAAAGGCTTCTCTTTCAACACTGTGCCAGGGAGAGGGTGGGGCTTGGTGATGGTCAGAAGAGTCAGCCAATCGGCACCTCTGTCTGGGCAGCTGGCTTCTCCTTAAGCAGGACCTGAACTCAAGGCTTGCTTGTCTCAGCCTCAGGATCCCCACCCTTCTCTTCCCCTCCCAGAGGAAAATGAACTAGACAGATTCCCACCTCAGAAGGCCTGAGCCAAGCCTAGCATGGAAGGAAGCGCAGGCAATGGAGACATTTCCTGGGTAGGATGTGCAGGTCCAGAGAGGGTCATACTGGGGGGGGGGGGTCTCTGCCCTCCAAGTCTCGTTCTATTTCCCCCCCACCCCACACCATCCGAGCCCCCATTAAGACCTTCATTAAGGGAAGGGGAGATGCCTCTGCCCTGGTGGAGACCCCCACCCTCCATTGCCTTTCCTCCCAGCAGCCCCCTCCCTGCAATTCTGGCCCTTGGAGGAAACATTATGGGGGGGAGAGAGAGGTGTGACTCTGTGCCTCTCCTGCCTTCCACTCACCTCCACTCTGGTTGTAGCGAATCCACAGAGTCTGCAGACTCTCCCTGAATGACAGCTGATTGCCCTGAGCGATCTGAGTCTCCGTGTGCCAGTACTGAGGATCCTCCTTTTCCACCTTCCTTATCCAGGGGACGCGAGGCAGCATCTCCTTGGTGTCACTGTCGTACTGAACAAATTGCTGGTCATCCACGTACCCCACAGTAATGAACTGGGGCAGCCCCTGGCCAGGCTCAGACACGGCTGTGTAGAAGTAGCGCAGGGAGTGAGAAGTGGAGCCTGGAAAGGAAGAGAAAAGGGGGCAGAGAGTTAGGGGTCCTGCAGATGAAGGCAGCAGCTTAATCCTGCTGCCCTAAATTAGGAGATCCAAAGTTCAGCAGGGTTTGGGGGAGTTTGTGGACCTGCCCTTAAACACAAAGGAGGCAGAGCAGAGGGAGCCTAAGAATCAGAGTTGGAAAAGGAAAAGATAGGACATAAATAAAAGTAACAATATCCCACGGAGATATTATGAGAAAAAGCTCTGCCAGGCAGTACTAAATCTCTGCATGCCACTTCTGAGGCTCCGTGTGAGGGAGAGAGAGGCCAGCCCCTCCCTTTTGCCAAGGGGGCAGGAATTGCCCCCCACTTGCAAGCGCCAAGCTGATGAGAGCTCCCACAACATGGTCTGAAGGCTCAGGATGCAGGCACCGAACGGAAGCTAAGCAGGCTCAGGTCTGGGAAGTGAGTGGAGGGGAGACCAGACGAAGCAAAATCCATATGTGGGAGAAGAGGAAGCTGCCTCCTCCTGGGTCAGAACACTGGTCCAGGTAGCTCAGAGTTGTCTGCCCTGACTGGGATGGCTCATATCTGCAGAAACGGGCCTAGTGAAGCCACTCCCTTGGAGCCGCCCCACCACCTGACCTTCAGGAGCCATGCACTGAACAGGTCTGACCTGGGTCTTGCTTCCTGGGCTCCGGGAGGCTTTGGCAAGATCTCCTGGGAACTCAGGAGAGCCCCACAAGATTCTGTGAGAACTTGCCTCCTCTGCGCATGAGGAAAGAGCCAAGGCTCCATGGTACCTCTCTAGGGCCACCGCTGTACAGGGTACAGGATGAGCCCCACAGAGAGGGCCCCCCAAGACTGCTGCAGCCCCTTAATTCCCACCCTGGGCTCCTTTGGGAGGAAGGTGGGGATATAAACTCAATTTTAAAAGATGACTCTGTCAGTACCAAGAAAGGCCTCACAGATTTGGGCGTGAAGACGAGGCCTTCCTTCCAACACCCGTCCCATTCTCTGCCTAGAGATTAACTGAGACCCACAGAAACAGATCACAAAGACTTGGGGAGGGAGGGAGCTGATCATAAGCCTTCAGCATCATACCCGGGGCTTCTGCCCCACCAGAACACCCCCCTCTGAGGGAAAAGCTGAGTCGAGTTCAGCGTGAGATGGGGCATTTCCCTGGCGAAAGGAAGAGGGGCACAGTGCTAAAAGGGGAAGAGGAGGCTATTCCTGTTTTGCCTCAGGTAGCAGAAATGGGACGTATAATTATTATTATTTATTGAATTTTTATATTCCCTATCTTCTTCTAAAGCTCACCAAAATGAATGCTGATGAAGACATTAAAGAAAATACCGCCCTATACCCGGAAGTCTCAGGGCAGCTGACAGAAGAAAATCAAAATATAAAACCACAAAATATTCAATAATAAAAAAGCCAATACCCCCCAAACCCCCACACTTTTAAAAGGATGTCAATCAAATCAATCAAAGGCCTGGTTAAAAGGGATTGTTTTTGCCTGACTTAGTCAAAAGGTGTATAATGAAGGTGCCAGGCGAACTTCCCTGGGGAGAGCCTTCAAGACGGGGAGCCACTGCAGAGAAGGCCCTGTTCTCGCATTGCTGCCACGCTCTGGACCTCTAGAGGAGGAGGCACAGGAAGGAGGGCCTCAGATGATGTTCTCAGGGTCCGGGTTGGTTCATATAGAAAGAGGTGGTCCTTGAGGACCCATCATACCCTGTGAAAATTGTGTTGAATGCACTTTGGGCAACTTCGCCCTCAAGGAGGAAGAAGCCCGCTTGAGTTTGCCCAGTGACTCATCTCAAAACAACTAGAAAACTAAAATAAAAACCATAGACAGGACTCTGAGGGTCCAGCCCCCCTGCGATGCTGGCATCTCGACTGCAGAATCATGGCAGATGGCCAAACAACCTCTGCTAACAAATCTCCAAGGAAGTAGAATCTACCACCTGCTGAGGGAGATCCACTGTGGAAAACAAAGTTCAAGGAAGCGTAAACCTGCAAGATGAGTTTGCCTGAATTACATACGCCTTGATGGTGTGTTGACTCTGCTACCTCCCTCCTGCTACATCCCTTCGGCTTGGTTTCCTTTCAGGCAAGATCAGATGGGACCCACGTCTGGCCCTTGGAGGAAACATTATGGGGGGGGAGAGCAGGGCAGGGGCTTCCCCCACTTCAAACCACAAGAGCTCAGAGCAAGGCTGCCTCTGGTT
Source organism: Podarcis cretensis (assembly GCF_951804945.1). Taxonomy (NCBI): domain Eukaryota; kingdom Metazoa; phylum Chordata; class Lepidosauria; order Squamata; family Lacertidae; genus Podarcis; species Podarcis cretensis. Next base: position 122,077,774 of record NC_137171.1, read on the forward strand.
GTGGCATCTGGATAAACAACACAGGCAGTTCTGCTCAGTGGTCGGGAGACAAAGAGCCACAAAATGAGTCACACGTGAGACCCCAAAGTGAGGAGGAATCTGAAGGAACCAGGGGTCTCCACCACCCTTTGCCCAGCCCTGTAGCACAGTGAGGGGGCAGCCCCCCATATGGAGAGGGTTCAAGAGAGAAATAACAGGTCTTACCCTTTAGTTCTTAAAGCTTTGTAAGTTACTTTGAGAATTTTTATGCAACCAGCAACTTTTAAACTAAAGATAGTATTATATTCACATCATTTTCCATTAGAGAGCCACAAAAACTATTTACAATAAAGATTCAAGTAGGTAGTCGTGTTGGTCTGACGCAGTCGAATTAAAAAAATTAAAAAATGTCCTGTAGCACCTTAAAGACCAACTAAGTTTGTTCTGGGTATAAGATTTCGTGTGCATGTACACTTCTTCAGATACACAGTGTACAAAACGTAGTGAAAGGGGCACAGGGGAGCCCCCTGCATAATTTACAAAATCTACATTTCTGACCGGCAACAGGAAGCGGTTTCTTTTTTTTGGGGGGGGGGAGGGAGTTACAATGGTAAAGCAGAAGAACCTGATGGTGAATGTTGATAGTGAAAGGGAACTCCTGAACAAAACAACAACACTGGGAATTGCGGGTGGGGACCCCTTATTCAGACGCCCCCCTCCCCGCAATGAAGTCAGCTCTACACGCGTCCAGCTCCCACCCCCAGGCTGGTCTCCAGAGTGTTTAGCTTAGTTTTCAGAGGGGCTGAGGGTTAGAGGGTTAGAAGAGGGAAGACCTGTACTGTATCTGTCTGTCTGTCTGTCCGTCTCTCTCTCTCTTTCTCTCTCTCTCTCTCTCTCTCTCTCTCTCTCTCTCTCTCTCACACACACACACACACGGACAGACAGACAGGCAGACAGACAGAAAGACCAGAGTCAACCCGAAGCTGCGGGGGGCGGGACAGGCGAGTCCCTTTCCCCCCCCCCCCCATGAATCCTGCCAACACCTTCCAGCTTTGCCTTGTTCTTCCCTTGAGCCCCGAGCCCAGGAGGGAAGCGGCCCCTGCCCCGGGCGGCATACAAAACAAGCCCCAAGTCGGGGAAAGAGATGTCTGGGAAGGGATCATTTTCTCCCCCCGCCCAGAGCAAAGTCCTCACCTGCGCAGTCCAGGAGCAGCAGCAGGTGGGCAGCCGCCCCCAGGATAAGGGGGGGCCAGCGGAGAAGGAGGACCCCCATCTCCCCCCAAAACGAAGCTCCCTTTTCCTCCTCCCTCCGCCGCTCTGAGACCCGCCCTCTGCCCCGCCTGCGGAACTAGGGATTGGGCGAGGGGAAAATATTCCGCCAATCAGAAATCGGCGCGCAGATGGCGGCATCAGTCGCCGGGCAGAATTCGGGGCACAAGTTTGGGAGCGAGGCTGGAGAGGGAAAGAGAAAGTGACTGCAGCTCCTCGCTGGGAATCGCCGCCTCCCTCCCCCCTCCCTCCCTCCCCCCCCGGCAGCTCTTCCTGTCCTGCCCTGCAGGGAGGGCGGAGGGGGGGTGGCCAGGGTTCAGGTTCAGTCCCCGCATCTTCTCCAGGGGGGTCTGGGAATGTCCCCCTCTCTAAACTGGGGAGAGGGGCTGTGAGATCCGGAGCGAGGCGGACTCGTGGCTGAGTCAGTGCAGGGCAGCCTCCTGGGTCTTCTTTCTAAAACACCCTTGCATGGCTTCTAAGATGGCTCCCTTCTTCCTCCGCTGGCAGAGGCAGTAAATGCATTAGCATCCCACTCGCTGGGTGTCCCTCCCGTCCTCCTTGCATGCTTCCTTACTGGGGCATCTGGGTGGCCACTGGGAGACCGCTATGCTGGACTCGATGGGCCCCTTTGGGGTGATCTAGCAGCCCAGCTCTTCTCCTGTGTCTCTCTGTCTAGTGGCAGGGGGTTCCGGCGGTTAATTGTGTGCCTTGTAAAGAAATGCTCAGTGCTGCAACTAGGGCTGAACCTCAGGGTTGAAGTCAAAACACACAGAGAGACACCCCCTTTGCCCAGCCAGCAAGACCCAGGGGCTGCCCAGCCTCTTCTGGAAGGCCCTGAGCCAAGGCTGGGTGCTTGGCCCAGAGAGTGCTTGGCCCACATCCCACTGCCAGAAGCCTGAACGCTTGAAACCTGAGCTAAGCATGGGACACACACAGAAGCTGCTGCCTTTTCCAAGAAATCAGGAGAGAGACAAGTAGTGGCCGCTCCTTGCCCAGCTACAAGGAAGCTTTGATTTAAGGGAGGGGGGGCTGTGAAGTCGGAAGGTAAAGGATTATTGGGGAGCGCTCTTTTTCTCAAGCTGCATGATCTCTATCATCCCTATTTCCCCTTGTCTGATGCCAAAATATTATTGTGAGTTTCGGGGGGGGGGTTAGTCTGCAGGATCCCTGAGTCCCTTTTAATTCTTGGATCCAGCCAGGGTTGAAATCTAACTGAGGGATCCATTGTTGAACTATCCTGGTGAGATGATGCCCGTAGATGTCACCTAAGCACCCTCACCAGTATAACCAAAGAAGCCCCTGTGAAGAAGGAGGCTGGCTGTTTTGAGGGGGGGGGCTCTCCAGGACCCACTTTTGGGACTCAATGGGCTCAGTCACCTCAGGGACGTCTTAGGCTTCACTTTTCACCTGCTCCATCTAGTTTTTCCTGGACAGGGATAGTCTGCCCACAAGGATCCATGTTCTGCTCACCTCCTGACAGGATTATTGCAATATATGCTGTTTTTCCCAATACAGTAGGGATGCTTCAGCTGCTACAAGATAAACCTGACAGGATTTTCACTGCCACAGCTCATTTAGGGCCAAATCTCACCAGGGCCAAAAGACCCTCTGCCTCTTTGTCTGGTTCTGAGTTCAATTCAAAGGGCTAGTCTTGTTTTAGAAAGTCCTCGGTGGCTTGAGGCTCCTTCTCCTCCCCTGGTCTCCTCTGTGGAGACTTTTCTCTCTCTCTTTTCCCTTCTTTCTGAAGGTGGAGTGGGCAACGACAACAACTAACAGCCAGGAGGAAAATATTTTTTTCTTCACAGACTTTCAAGAATTTTTCAGGACTTTAGACATTTCTGTATAGCTTTGTTATATGGTTTTAAACCACCTTTGAACCAATTTAGGGAGATGGTGGCATGAAGATGAACAAATAACAAAGCAGCTGCTTGAGGCAGCCCCTTCGGGAAAGAGGAAGCAGCCATTTCCCCTCCGTTTCTGCTTCAGTGCCAGCCCTCCACAAAATGGCTTCCGTCCCTACAAGCAGGCCGGGTGGGGCTGCCTCAGCCTCCCCGCTTCCCTCTGTAATAATATATATATATATATATATATATATATATAATGTTCATAAATGCACCAACCAAAAAGTACATAGATATGTGGACCACATGTCTGAAGCAGCAAAGGAAAACAGCCATGAAGCCATTTTGACTCCCAAACTGACCAAATGTTTTCTCGGCAAGGAGGGAGCACATGAGGGAACCTTCCCATTGTCTCAGGAATTGGGAAATCACCATCTCAAAGGAATGGGCAGACTACCAGGAAAGGCAATCAGATCAGGCATTATCAGATAACCTGGCAGACAGGAAAAACAACATTCAAATTTATGTTGTAGCCTGCCTTTTCTGTGATGTGGGTATGATGCTTGTGGGGGTGGACTTGGGTTACACCCTTTCTGTGGTGCATGTATGATGTATGGAGGGGTGGTCTTGAACTCCAGGGCAGGGAATTTAAAATGTCTATACAGTGGTACCTCTGGATATGAACAGGGTCGCCGCAGAGCGTAACCTGAAAACGCTCAACCTGAAGCATATTTAACCCAAGGTATGGTTGTATAGGGGACGCAGGTGGCGCTGTGGGTTAAAGCCTCAGCGCCTAGGACTTGCCGATCGAAAGGTCGGCGGTTCGAATCCCTGCGGCGGGGTGCGCTCCCGCTGCTCGGTCCCAGCGCCTGCCAACCTAGCAGTTCGAAAGCACCTCCGGGTGCAAGTAGATAAATAGGGACCGCTTACCAGCGGGAAGGTAAACGGCGTTTCCGTGTGCGGCTCTGGCTCTGGCCAGAGCAGCGATGTCACGCTGGCCACGTGACCCGGAAGTGTCTCCGGACAGCGCTGGCCCCTGGCCTCTTAAGTGAGATGGGCGCACAACTCCAGAGTCTGTCAAGACTGGCCCGTACGGGCAGGGGTACCTTTACCTTTACCTTTATGGTTGTATAAGGGCAGACACACCTTGGTTCTGGGCCCTCCTCCTTCTCCTGTGTGTGAGGGGAGCACCCTGTTGCAACAGTTCAATGAAGATCAAGCTTACTAGCTGCTTTGCTTCTCAATATTCTCTGGTTGGCCTCTGTTATTTTCTCCGACCGATGGAGAACCTGGTACAAAGGACTCTATAAGGGATCTTGTGTCCCCCATAAGTGAATAAGGGCAGATTTTGTTTACAAGACCTCCCTGCAGAGGAGACCTTGTCCCCTTTGGGAAGAGACTCGGCAGGAGCCAGGACTCCTGGGTCCCCTTTGGCAGGAGACTCGGCAGGAGCCAGGACTCCTGGGTCCCCTTTGGGAGGAGACTGGGCAGGAGCCAGGACTCCTGGGTCCCCTTTGGGAGGAGACTCGGCAGGAGCCAGGACTCCTGGGTCCCCTTTGGGAGGAGACTCGGCAGGAGCCAGGACTCCTGGGTCCCCTTTGGGAGGAGACTGGGCAGGAGCCAGGACTCCTGGGTCCCCTTTGGCAGGAGACTCGGCAGGAGCCAGGACTCCTGGGTCCCCTTTGGGAGGAGACTCGGCAGGAGCCAGGACTCCTGGGTCCCCTTTGGGAGGAGACTCGGCAGGAGCCAGGACTCCTGGGTCCCCTTTGAGAGGAGACTGGGCAGGAGCCAGGACTCCTGGGTCCCCTTTGGCAGGAGACTCGGCAGGAGCCAGGACTCCTGGGTCCCCTTTGGGAGGAGACTGGGCAGGAGCCAGGACTCCTGGGTCCCCTTTGGGAGGAGACTCGGCAGGAGCCAGGACTCCTGGGTCCCCTTTGGGAGGAGACTGGGCAGGAGCCAGGACTCCTGGGTCCCCTCTGGGAGGAGACTGGGCAGGAGCCAGGACTCCTGGGTCCCCTTTGGCAGGAGACTCGGCAGGAGCCAGGACTCCTGGGTCCCCTTTGGGAGGAGACTCGGCAGGAGCCAGGACTCCTGGGTCCCCTTTGGGAGGAGACTGGGCAGGAGCCAGGACTCCTGGGTCCCCTCTGGGAGGAGACTCGGCAGGAGCCAGGACTCCTGGGTCCCCTCTGGGAGGAGACTGGGCAGGAGCCAGGACTCCTGGGTCCCCTTTGGGAGGAGACTGGGCAGGAGCCAGGACTCCTGGGTCCCCTTTGGGAGGAGACTCGGCAGGAGCCAGGACTCCTGGGTCCCCTTTGGGAGGAGACTCGGCAGGAGCCAGGACTCCTGGGTCCCCTCTGGGAGGAGACTGGGCAGGAGCCAGGACTCCTGGGTCCCCTTTGGGAGGAGACTCGGCAGGAGCCAGGACTCCTGGGTCCCCTTTGGGAGGAGACTCGGCAGGAGCCAGGACTCCTGGGTCCCCTTTGGGAGGAGACTGGGCAGGAGCCAGGACTCCTGGGTCCCCTTTGGGAGGAGACTCGGCAGGAGCCAGGACTCCTGGGTCCCCTTTGGGAGGAGACTCGGCAGGAGCCAGGACTCCTGGGTCCCCTTTGGGAAGAGACTCGGCAGGAGCCAGGACTCCTGGGTCCCCTTTGGGAGGAGACTCGGCAGGAGCCAGGACTCCTGGGTCCACTTTGGGAGGAGACTCGGCAGGAGCCAGGACTCCTGGGTCCCCTTTGGGAGTAGACTCGGCAGGAGCCAGGACTCCTGGGTCCCCTTTGGGAGGAGACTGGGCAGGAGCCAGGACTCCTGGGTCCCCTCTGGGAGGAGACTCGGCAGGAGCCAGGACTCCTGGGTCCCCTTTGGGAGGAGACTCGGCAGGAGCCAGGACTCCTGGGTCCCCTTTGGGAGGAGACTCGGCAGGAGCCAGGACTCCTGGGTCCCCTTTGGGAAGAGACTCGGCAGGAGCCAGGACTCCTGGGTCCCCTTTGGGAGGAGACTGGGCAGGAGCCAGGACTCCTGGGTCCCCTTTGGGAGGAGACTCGGCAGGAGCCAGTACTCCTGGGTCCCCTTTGGGAGGAGACTCGGCAGGAGCCAGGACTCCTGGGTCCCCTCTGGGAGGAGACTGGGCAGGAGCCAGGACTCCTGGGTCCCCTCTGGGAAGAGACTGGGCAGGAGCCAGGACTCCTGGGTCCCCTTTGGGAGGAGACTCGGCAGGAGCCAGGACTCCTGGGTCCCCTTTGGGAGGAGACTCGGCAGGAGCCAGGACTCCTGGGTCCCCTTTGGGAGGAGACTCGGCAGGAGCCAGGACTCCTGGGTCCACTTTGGGAGGAGACTCGGCAGGAGCCAGGACTCCTGGGTCCACTTTGGGAGGAGACTCGGCAGGAGCCAGGACTCCTGGGTCCCCTTTGGGAGGAGACTCGGCAGGAGCCAGGACTCCTGGGTCCCCTTTGGGAGTAGACTCGGCAGGAGCCAGGACTCCTGGGTCCCCTTTGGGAGGAGACTCGGCAGGAGCCAGGACTCCTGGGTCCCCTTTGGGAGGAGACTCGGCAGGAGCCAGGACTCCTGGGTCCCCTTTCTGGCAGGCAAAAGGCATCTTCCTCTCTAACTATGCCTTCAAAAAATGAATATTTCTATCCAGGTGGCATTCATGTTCTCCTCATAATGGCCCTGGGAGGACCAAGGTCCCTGAGGGAGCTTCATGGCTGTGTGGGGATTTGAACCCAGGACTCCCAGGCTCCCAGATCCCAGTCAAACCACAGCCCCACACTGGATCCTTGTAGGCTTCTCCACCTCTCAAGACCAGGCCTGCAGGGACGTCTCTCCTGACATTATTTTTGTCCCCTTCTTGGTATTGTGTGGAAACAGCAACAAGTCTTCTTGCCCCTTAAAGGCTAAGAAATAGATGAGGGCATAAAAGCATCCTTGGTGTGTTTCTCCGTTCCAAGCTGGATTGTTTCCCAGAGGACTTTGCCCCCTTCTGCCTCCCTCAGCAACCTCTGAGTCAGGTTGGAAATTCCCAGGGCAGTTCCCAGAACAAGGCCTTTTTATTTTTAATGTTTGTTTTCATTTTTACTTATAAGATGAATGGCTGAGGGTGCAGGAAACAGTCTTTGGTGAGTTACAATATTCTATATTTCGTTTGCGTGCCAAGCTAGGAAAGGAATATCAAGTGACTGCATCTCAGGCTGCTTGACTGACATTTCTCACAGGAATTGAAGAACGGAGGCAGATTTTGCTGAGAAATTACTCATCCTCCATTAACACTGGTGTTTGTGTGTGTTTCCTGCCCTCCCTCTCTCTCTGCCACAAGACACTCTCCCCCATTTCTCAACAGGCCCTAATTGTATTTCCTCGTTTTCCCCTTTTTGCGATCCTCCGCTGCCCCCTGCCGGCTGCTTTCTTCCCCGGCTGAAGTGGAAATCAGGTGATTTCTAGGAAATCCTTCGAGGGACCAGTTGAAGCAAGTCACGGGTTGCAAAAAAATGGTCAAGGTTCCCACATATGTCACAGCTTTGGAATCGGTGCAAGTGGGTGTATGCCTACCTATGGTATGGAAAAGCGGAAATATATAAAACTTTTACAAATCATGTAATTAGAAAAAACCTATTTAGAGTATGGGGAAAGTATAAAAACTTATTAGATTTAGAAGGGTTTAACAATGTTTTTGGATGGCATGCATATTTGTGGTACGACAAGGTTAAAGCACATAAAGCATTGAAAAACCATATTGTCAGGAAAGCATTATTTAATGTTTGGATAAGATATAAGGATTTATTGGAAAATAAAACCCCAAGGTGGTTGTCACCAATGGAAGCAAAAGCTCAGAAAAAAGCTTAATATGGAGGTCAAATGGCCGAAATATTGGGAAATTTTGGAACAAGAAGGAGATAGATTGAAATTGCAGAGTTTTGAGAAATTAAAAAACAAAGTACGAGATTGGCTTCATTATTACCAGATAATGGAGGCATATAATTTGGATAAGAAAATTGGCTTCCAGGTGGAAAAATCAAAATTAGAAACAGAACTGTTAGAACCTAAAACTAAGATTTTGTCAAAGACGTATAACTTGCTGTTGGAATGGAACACTCAGGATGAAACGGTGAAATCTTCTATTATTAAATGGGCACAGGACATAGGTCATAATATTATGTTTGCTGACTGGGAACAGTTATGGACCACAGGTATGAAATTTACGGCATGTAATGCCTTAAGAGAGAATATTATGAAAATGATTTACAGGTGGTACATGACCCCAGTCAAGCTTGCAAAAATTTATCACTTGCCCTAAATGTTGGAAATGCAAAGAAAATGAAGGTACATTCTTTCACCTTTGGTGGACATGCCCAAGGATTAAGGCTTTCTGGGAAATGATTTATAATGAAATGAAAAAGGTATTTAAATATACCTTCCTGAAGAAACCAGAGGCCTTTCTCCTGGGCATGGTTGGCCAATTGGTGTTAAAGAAGGATAGAACTTTTTTTATGTATGCGACAACAGCAGCAAGAATTCTCATCGCAAAGTACTGGAAGACACAGGATTTACCCACTCTGGAAGAATGGCAGATGAAGATGATGATGGACTACATGGCATTGGCAGAAATGACTGGCAGAATCTGAGACCAGGAAAATTCGGCGGAAGAAGAATGTAAGAAATTTAAAGACTACTTACAGAAATATTGTAAAATTAATGAATGTTAGAATGATGTTGGATAGAAATTAAATGGTTTCCAGCTGAAATATTTTAAGAGAATTTGGAAAAAAAGGTCCAGAAGTAAGATAAAAATTATTGACAAGGATTTTAAAAAAAGGTCCAGAAGTAAGAGAAAATTTATTGATAAGGATTTGCTGAATTAATAATTTGAATTGGAATACAAAGAAGGGAGGTATGAGGAGGTCAGGGAAATAAGTTAATGAAAAACAATTAATGGAAACAATGTATGGGTTTTTTAAAAAAATATTTTTATTTTTGTATTTTTGTGATTTTTTCTTTTTTTCTTTTTGATTTTTCTTTGTTGTATTAATTTTGAAAATTTTAATAAATATTATTATAAAAAGTATAAAAACTTATTAGAAAGAAAAAACACCACTGTGGATATCCCCAGTGGAAGCTACAACCAGGAAAAGAATAAATATGGATAAGCAGTGGTTAACTTACAGTGAAATTTTATCTCTTACAGGACAGGAACCAAAACTGAGAAATCTCGAGGAATTAAGAAATCTGGTTACCAATTACTGTAGGTACATCACATTAATGAATTGTTTAAGATAGATAGGAAAAATGGCTTTGCAGAACAAAAGTCTCAGTTTACCAAAGACCTATTAAATACAAATATAAAAGTATTATCAAATATGTATAAACTGCTGTTGGAGTGGGAAACGAAAGAGGAATTTGTGAAATTTAGCAGGATTTAGTGGGCACAGGATGTGGGTCACAAAATCAATCATGAATTATGGGGAAAGTTGTGGAAAATAAATATGAAGTTTATGGCAAGTTATGCGATAAAACATTATATGATGAAAATGGCTCACAGATGGTATTTAACACCCACCAGATTGGCGAAAATGTCTAAAGAAGAAAAAGGTATATTTTGGAAGTGTAATGAAATTGAGGGGTCTTTTATTCACATGTGTTGGTCGTGTAAAATAATTAAGGGATATTGGGAAAAGATATAAAATGAATTTAAAAAGATACCTAAAAAGACTTTCCCCAAAACACCTGAGAGTTTCCTTTTGGGGATGGTAACAACAGAGGTCCCCCAAAAACAAAAGAGTTTATAACTATGCTCCACTGCTGCAGATAGAACCTTATTGGCACAAAGGTGGAGAACAAGGATAGAACCCACTCAGGAAGAATGGCAGTGTAAAATGTTTGAATGTACTGAACTGGCTGGTCTGACGAACAGGATAAGAGAAAACAGATATAAGGAATATAAGGAGGAATGGATAATGCTTATTGAATATTTCAAGAACCAGTCTAGAGAAAGACATAGCTTAGCAGGTCTCGTATAAATCCAGCAGTTGAAATAGATGAGAATATTTAATAGATAACAAATTGGATGATTAAAAAGATGTGGATTACGCAGAGTAGTAGAAAAGCAAAGGAACCAGGAAAAGTGTGGCAGGAAAGTCATATGGTATATGTATACATGCTGTATTTGGTATGAAGTTGTAAGTGGGACGAGGAACGGAGAGAGGGGTTAAATATGCTCTCTGTTCCTGTTTTTGAAAATGCAAATAATTTTTTTAAAAAATTGATCCCCTCTCCACGGAGGCGTTTTCAACACCGATGGAGGAGCTGCTCAAATGTTAACATACGTCTCAGTCTACAACCTTCTAAGATTATACAATAAAATTATAATGGTACAGGAATAATTCGGGGTGCTTTGCAACCATCAATTCAGTTCTCCATGTGTTGCCTAGACCAGTGTTTCCCAACCTTGTGCCTCCAGCTGTTTTTGAACTACAACTCCCATCATCCCTGACTAGCAAGACCAGTGGCAAGGGATGATGGGAATTGTAGTCCAAAAACAGCTGGAGGCACAAGGTTGGGAAACACTGGACGTACTATTATCTGCGCATGTACATGTGCAAATGATTGTGCAGTGCTCCAATGTCGCCTTGATGCGCCTTCGCCGCATCAAGCTGTTGGTCCCTTACCTTTCCCGCCCCGCCCTGGCCACAGTGATCCATGTGACGGTCACCTCCAGGCTTGACTACTGTAATTCGCTCTACACGGGGCTGCCCTTGAAGCTTTCCCAGAAACTCCATCGGGTGCAGAATGCTGCAGCGAGGCTCCTCACGGGGTCTCTGCCATGGGAGCATATTCACCCACTAATTTTCCAGCTGCACTGGCTCCCGGTGGAGTACAGGGTCAGATTTAAGGTGCTGGTTTTTGACCTTTAAAGCCCTTCACGGCCTAGGACCCTCGTACCTACAGGACTGCCTGTCCCGGAATGCCCCACGGAGGACCTTAAGGTCCATAAACAGCAACACCCTAGAGGTCCAGGGCCTTTTCAACTCTGGCTCCGCTCTGTCTCATGAGACCAGGGCCCTGCAGAATCTGATTTCTTTCCGCAGGGCCTGTAAGACAGAGTTGTTCCGCCTGGCCTTTGGCTTGGAGCCCATTTGATTCCCTCCTCCTCTTTCTTTTTTCATTTCTCCTCCTGTGATGAGGCTGCATTTTAATGTTTCAATGTTTTAATGTTGTATTTTAATCTTGTTTTTAAGTTGTATTTGTTCAACTTGTTTTTATTATTGCTTGTTAGCCGCCCTGAGCCCGGCCTAGGCTGAGGAGGGCGGGGTATAAATAAAATTTATTATTATTAATATAATTATTAAGTGGTGTTTTCTGTGAAGTCCCATTGTACGTAGCATAACTCACCCACCAAGGCCAGCCCAATACATTTTGACACCTGAGGAGGGCCCCAAAATGGCCTCCCACTCCCCACCAGGGAAGAAGGGGTGAGGGAAGATTTCTAATCAGGGCAGAGGGAGAAAATATACCTGTCTGTGTATGTGAATATTCTCAGGAACTTCAAAATCTCTGGAACTCCTGTGATAAGAAGGCAAGAACCACTAAAGACAAAGGGGCTGCACCCTTATTTATTTAAGTCAAACATATATTACACAAGTAAAAAAAATAATTACATCCAGTGTCTTCAAAGCAAAGTGCAGCAAATCCACTGGGTTAGGCGAGAAGAGTCCTGGGGCTCTGGAGGTCTCCTTCCTGGCTTCCTCCTTGGCTGTCAGCAGGATCAGTCCCTCTCATCTCCCGTAGGAGAGTAGCTACACCCCATCCCCTCAGCCTCTCTACATCCTCTCAGTTCCCTGCTTCTCCATTTCCCCCTTCAGCTGCTTCTTCCTCCCCCTCCAGCCTGTTTCTCAACTCACTGCCCCAGGGCATCATGGGAGGCCCAGGGTGAAGCCCCAGAGCTCAGCAGCTGGTTGTCCTGGACGTGGAGCTCCATGAACCAGGCTGGAGAACTGGAGCCTTGAAGGTATCGGGACAGAACGAGGGTCTGGAGGAAACTGCCTCAGCAGCTGCCATTGCCACAGGGAGGGTCTGAATGCCCGCTGGAAATCCTCATTCTCTGCTCTGAGGATGTTTGAGAAGAGGCCTCAGCTCCAGCAGAGGTCACCTCTGGACCACTCTGGATCTAGTCAGACAGGACAGTGAGGTTCTGGGGATGTAGAAGGTGACCCAGGAGGGCTGGTGGAGGATGTCCCTCCCATCTGCAGGGGAACCGGAGCACGGCTCTTGGTCAACAGAGAAAACCCGTCCATATCCAGATGTTGTAACTGGAGATGATGCCCTCCTTGGCTTCTACGGGATCAATGGCCAACGTCTGTCCTTCATCTTCTGAGGCAAACTTGCAAGCTTCCAGATTAGAATAGGATCCAATTCTGACAGCCTCTCTAGTCTTCAGCCACTCAGTTCCTTCACACAGAAGGTGGGTGGAAAACACTTCAGCCAGAGCAGTTAGGCTGCTTTTATACATTCCATGACATAGCATCCGTTCAGCCAAAGGCTGGGCAGCCCAAGCAGCAAGTTGGCAGTAACAATTTAGCCTATTTCATGCATGATACACCCAAAGCAGTTCTCAGATGTTGCCTTTCCTTCAATTTGGGTGGAAAGTGAGTGACATAAGATTGGGGAAAGGCTTGTGGAGGGAACCACAGCAACAAAGAACCAAGAGATACCATCAAAATCACTGCAAGTGGTTGTCAATCTCCTCATCCCTTTTTTATATTATGATTTTTAAAAATGTATTTCTATTAAAGATTTCTTAGTTTACAAAAATATGTGCAATGTCTCTTATTTCAAGTTGTGTTTTGTACAGATTAGTTCCATTTGTTGTGAGACATTAGTCTCCTCATTAATTTTAAAAGCTTTTAGTTGCATATATCTGGAGGATTTCTCATTAATACAAGCACATTTCTGCAAAGCAAAATTGGCCATAATCCATCAGAAAAGCATGATTACCCTCAAATTCAAGTTACACCTGGAGTCAGAATGGATGACTGAGAGCCAGGATTAAGGAACATCATAAACAGCATTGAAGGACAGCAGGAGCTCTGAGTCTCTGCAATTCACAGCCAAACTTGGGCAGGCTCCTTCTGGTCTCATCTCACACACCAGGCTGGTATGAAACTGCAGAAATAAAGAACAGGAGTGTTTCAAAGTTAAGCCAACATCATGGTGTTGGGGCATCAGCATTACAGAGCTAGTGGGAACCCAAAGATATCTAGTCCTGCCTCCCAAGGAAAGCCACCATCCCTCATCATGTCAGATCAGACATGAGATATGCCAGGAGCGTCACCAAAATGGGCCTGCAGAGGGCAGCTCGAGCAAGTGAGCCAAGCTGCACACTTTGGGGGAATACCGGAAGCACACAAAGCAGTCCTACTGGAAGGAAAAATCCCTTCCAGAACCCCTTCCAAGATCTCTCATTCAGATCCAGCATAGAACCCACTTGTCAGGTAGAGGAGCTCAGATGAAGAGACAGAATGAGGCACAAGAGCGATTTTCAGCTCAACGGACACTGCAGATTATGTCACTCTTGGAAAGCCCAAGGGGGGTAACAGCTTTTCCCCATTTGAGGATGTTCCCCACAGAGTCTTCTGCAAGAGCCCCACTTTGCCCCCACCTGCACCCCTACTTACCCCTGGGGAAGCTGTCGGGCCCCTGGTCACTTGCTGCAAAAGGGAGGAAACACAGGAGTCAGGATCCCGGGGAGGGACATCCAACCCCCCAGCCCCCCTCATCCCTTCTCCTCCCTTTGCACAGGCAGCCCAGAGGCAAGGGGGCTCAAGGGGGCTCAAGGACAGCACTGGAGGGAGAAGCAGGTGCTGGAGGGCAAAGAGAGATGGGCACAGCCTGGCATGGAGGCAGCGGGGGACTAGAGCGAGGGTGGGTGCAATCTGGGTAGGAAGGTGACAGAAAGGCAGAAGGGTGGTGGGGGGAGAGAGAAAGGCAGCAGTGGTACCAAATCCGGAGGGGAGGGTTCCTGACACCCACAGACTTGAGCCACCCAACCAAATCTTTAGCTTCAGGTTCCAGCAAATTAAACCTCCAGAGACCCCTCTCTCCCCCCACCCTCGGCTCTTCCTCCTGCTCCTTCCTGGAGCCCCTCCCTCAGCCGACAGTCTCTCTGCAGCCTTTTCCTGGCCCTGAGGGACCCCTTGCTGTCCCCAGACAGGCTGAGCAGACAGGCTGAAGCTTCCCATCAGGGTCTTGGGCTGCAGGACTAGGCCACCACCAGGTTTAGTTTGGTCTGTTTGCAACCTGTTCCTGCTCCATATTGGGGGGGGGGGGGATATGTCAGACAGAGGGAGGGGAGGAGTCACTCACTTGCGGTTTCTTCATAGGCTGCATTCTCGCTCCGTTTCCCTGTGAAGACAAAAGCAGAAGGTCAGAGCTGGACCTCCAGAGACCACTCAAATCCATTTCGACAAACTGGCTCTCAAGGGCTGAAACCTTCCCAGCAGATGCTCCTCTTGTCTCTTCCAAACACCTCCAAGGAAGCTGAGCCCAGAAGGGGAGCATTTCAAGGAATTCATTTTACAAAGAAGTAGAAAAAAATGAGGAAATTAAATTTAAAAAATCAACATGGGAACCAGGCAGTGGACAAATTCCAAAGGGTAGAAGGAAACATTATCCAGTCCCTTCACTTACCAGTACTTATTCCTTTTCAGATTATTACTTCACTCCCAGCAGACTCTTAATCCTTAAATTTGCCCGGGGGGGGGGGGGGAGATAATGAACAGTGCAAATCTAGGCAAGTCTGCTCAGAAGAAAGTCCTATTCAGTTCAATACAGCATCCTCCCAGATCAATATTTATTTATTTATCCATTTATTGAAGATGGCAGGGTGCTTCACAACATAAAAATACAAAATGAGAGCACAAAATACATAATAAAACAAAAACAAACCAGTAACTCACATTTAAAAAGCTCAAAGCCTGGTTCGAGATAAACGTTTTTGCCTGGCGCCTAAAGATATGCAAGGAAGGCTCCCTGCTAAGTGTGTACAGGACTGAAGTCTTAGGATGGATTAAAACTTCAGGTGGAAAGTGAACTTCCTGAGCACAGAGTGAGCGCAAAGCAATGACCAACAGGAGTTTTGATTCATGTTCAAAGGGTGTTTTATGGGGAGGGGTCTCTGTAGGGATACAAGGGGCAGTTGCCAGGAAGCTCCACCAGCACATTCCCAGTTGGAGGCCAAGACAGAAGGACACAGGAGAGGCAGCAAACGTATCCAGGGTTTACTTACTGCGGATGAAGAAGAAGATGATCCCAGAGACCAGCAGGATGGCAGCCATGACACCCAAAATAGCTCCCACAATGAGCCCCAGGTTGACTGAAAGGGGACAAGAGACATTTTTATTCAGACTAGGGGCAGCAGCTCCCCAAGGCTTCAAGCAGGAGATTTGAGTGGAGGTGCTGAGCTATGAGCCCGGGAGGATTTTACGTGTGCAAAGCAGGCCCTCTCTCTCTCCTGACAGGCCAAGGTCCTCTCTGTAGTGGCCCCAATACAAGGGAGTTTATTTTTTCCACCAGAATCCAGCATTAGAGGTCTTCAAAATAATCAATTCATCTAAGGAAGACAGTTGACAGGCACACCTGTTTCATCACAGACTCAAGACTTAAAAAGCAGATCTCCTCCTGCTCAGGCGCTTCAGCCTTCTCTGTCCTGACCCTGACAGGAAGGGATTCCCTCCCCCCTGAGACCCCCCAGAGCCCAGCATTACAGGCCTTCAGGGAAGACATACCGTATTTTTCGCACCATAGGACGTACTTTTTCCCTCCTAAAAAGCAAGGGAAAATGTGTGTGCGTCCTATGGAACAAATGCAGGGGGGAGGCAGGCGGGAAAAGCCCCCAAGAGCCGCAGACAAGCTTCGTGCGCTCTTGCAGGCTTTTCCCCAGGAGAGAGAAGGGACTGACTGGCCGCACCAGCCCCTTCTCCCTCCTCGGGGAAAAGCCCCCAAGAGCGGCGGGCTCTTTAAAGGCTGCACGGCTCCTGCGGGCTTTTCTACGAGGTGGGGGAATCCCCCCACCTCCCAGAAAATCCCGGGGGAAGCCGCACAGCCCCTTTCAAGAGCGCACGGCTTCTGCGGGAGGTGGGGGAAGCTGCAGCAGATTCCCTCCTCCCAGGCTCCCTTTGAAGCAGCAAAGTGGGAGGAGAGCAGCTTACACTCGTGTAAGCAGCTCCTCTCCCACTTCCCTGCTTCAAAGCAACTACGGAGGAGGGAAGAAAGGGGACCATGGATCCTCCGCTGCTCGCGGCTGCAGCGGATTCCCTCGTGTAAGCAGCTCCTCTCCCACTTTCCTGCTTCAAAGTGGAGGGAATCCACTGCAGTTGCAAGCAGAGGATCCATGGCTCTGCTTTCTTCCCTCGAAGCAGGTGCGGGGGTGCAGGGGGGAAAAGAGGGCAGGAAATAGATGCCAGGCAGGAAGACACAACCACACTTTGACCACTGGAAAGTCCACCTCAGCCTCCCCAGATTTCCACTGAGACGGCCAGGCTAATCTCGATGGCCATAAGTCAGGCTCAGCATTATTAACTGGACTTAGATAAGCCATGGTTCCCCTTCCTACCCTCCTCTGAGGCTCGATTTAAAGCAGAAAAGCAGACTGGAGCCGCCCGCTTTGCTGCTTTAAATAGTTTAGTGCAACATTTGATTCAGAATATTTTTTTTCCGTATTTTCCTCCTCTAAAAACAAGGTGCGCCCTATGGTCAGGTGCGCCCTATGGAGCAAAATATACGGTAAACCCTTAGGAAGAAGCATCTTGTGTAGGGTTGCCATACGTCCGGTTTTTCCTGGACACGTCCTCTTTTTCAAACTTAAAATGTCTGTCCAGACAAATTTTTTAAATGAGGCAAAATATCCAGTTTTTTTGGTTTGGGTGGAATTTCTGAAGTCCGTAGCGCTAGTGAGTGAGCCCTGGTCCCCTCTCCCCTGCCTGGGTGAGTCTTTGGCTTCCATAATTCTCGCTTGCCTGCCTGTGAGAAGGGGAGTCTGGGGTGTGGGTGGGGATGTGCGTTCAGGGGCTCCTGCTGGGGAAAAGGGACATTCTGCTTTGGTTCCTGCAGGCACAGCTTCCCTGGCGGTGTGTGAGAGACGAGCGTTGTTATTAAAAGACCCTTCTTCCTCTTCCCAGCGGTGTGCGGGTGTTTGGGCCGAGTGGAGATGAGTATCAGTTTTTCTAGCCGGGCCTGAGTGTGAGGAGGAGCAAGTGAGAAACTTTTTCACTGTGAAGTACAGTCAGTCCGGGGCTCCCTCTTTTAACTGAAGTTGCAGGGAGTGTAAGTAAGTCAGCCATGTGGAGGAGGTCGTTTGATTTTGGAGAAATAACACGTCTGGCCACATTCTGTGACATCACAACTGCTTGGGCTTAAAGGCAAAAAGTGATGGCCAGTTTTTACCTCCAATTTGAGTTTAAGGCCTATGAGACACTTGTGAGAAAAGGCATCTACAGATTGCGATTCAGCTGCTTCCCTCCAGAGACGTAGACAGGATCCAACTGGGGTTCCCCATCTGAGCTGTGCTGCTGCTGAAGGGAGGAGTTGGGTGGAAACTCCCCTCCCAGAGCCCACCCCTTCCCCTCCTGTCTGTCTGTCTGTCTGTCTGTCTGTCTATCTGTCTGTCTCTCACCAGGCTCCTTCTCCCAGGCCACGTCCAGAGGCTTCTCCAGGCTGTCGTGCTCCACGCGGCACCGGAAGCGCTCCCTCTCCTCGGGGTCGATCTGGACACTGAGCAAGAGATAGTAGGTCCCGTCCGAGTTGGGGGCGACCAATCCTCGGAGGGTGCCCTCCTGCCAGACCTCCCCGTCCTTCACCCACTTGGCCTCAATCTCCTTGGGGTAGAAGCCGTGGACTTGGCAAACGAGGGTCTCCAGGCCGTCATAGTCTGCCTTCCTGGTCACCTTCACCACCGGAGCCTCTGCAAAAAGGGCCGCATTGGGGTTAACAGAGAGACATCCACAACAGAAGGAATCCTGTATTTTTAAAGAGCAGAGGAGCAGGGACCCAAGGGGCAACCTAGTCAGAATCTCACATCTCCAGAAATTAAAATAACTGTGAATCAATGGGATTCCTCAACCTCCCTTGGCATCTTCCCCAGTCAGTGTCTATGGTGGAACTGTTTTTAGATGTTTTATCCTTTGTTTGCCAAAGCAGACTCCTTTGGGAGGTAGGGCTGGGTAAAAAT
This sequence comes from Podarcis cretensis, assembly GCF_951804945.1. Lineage (NCBI taxonomy): Eukaryota > Metazoa > Chordata > Lepidosauria > Squamata > Lacertidae > Podarcis > Podarcis cretensis. The sequence continues at coordinate 122,096,074 of NC_137171.1, forward strand.
TAAATTAATTTGTCATCTTGCAAAGCTCTAACATGACTCAAACACGACAACTTGTGGTTCCAAGATAGTCCCAGGGAGCTGTCTCCAGGCTGAGGGGAAAATTTCACCCGGTCCCCAATGGCGGGATTCATTCAGATCCTTCCAAGTTGCAAGTCTTTAACTGAGGGCAGCTCAGGCTGATCCTGGTTCCTCTCTTGAGGGGGAAGAAATGCTGGATTGGCTGCTCTCTGGGACTTTTCAGCTCCATTGTTAGTGAGCAAAGCCAAGAGCCCTGGGAAAGACAGAGCTCCTTTCTGGTTCTCCCACCTGCCCTGAAAGGGTCCCTGGAGGTTGGAAAGGGCTCATCTCCCTTCTCCATCCACGGCAGCCTCCTCTGGAGTGGAAAGGGCAGACCAGGAGGCCCAGTAAGCCAGCAACTTGCGCACATTTAACTTGTGCACATACAGCTTTATGCACTTGCCAAAAATATTCTAAAAACCAAAAAGAGGAGGCGGGCGTCTGGGGAAGAAGGACTTTGGCAACCCAATCGCCCTTGAATCCAATGTCTTTTGACTATGCACGATTTTGTCTTTAGGCATGATTTGCAGAATGTAACCCTTGTTTGAAAACTGGCTCCCTAGATAGCTGTTGTCTGAAGGGGCTGTTCCAGGATCCCACCCACTTTGCAGTGCCTGGACTGGTTAACTCAGGTCTAGGAGGGGATGTGGTTCTGCTGGAGGGAGCAGGAAGGAAGGCAGCTCAAGCCCTTTCCCCACAGAAGCCCAAAACAAGACCTCCCCACCCCACCCCCTCACCTGTCCTCAGCAGAACCTCCGTCCCAAAGAGGATGATTCCCAGCCTCCTTTGCACGTTGTCACCCTTGAAAATGCTTCATTGTGGCTTTTGGGGTGAAACCCTCAACCTCAAGAAATATGCTCAGTGTCTCTGGGGTGAATTATCACCAGGCCCCATAGATGAAATTGCTCAGACCTCTCGAAGCACAGCTAATACATATGTGTCATTCCTCAAAAAGGGGGGCGGGGTGCTAGAATTATTTCATTTTTAATTAATTTTCATTTTAACAAATCTTAGTAAGAGAGAGACAGGACCCCTCATGCTTCTCTTGGCTGGTCTGACTTTCCCTCCCCATCTGCAGCAGATCCATCACGACAGGAAGCAACTTCTGGGATACCAACTAAACTCCTCCGTCTGGAACATAGATAGATACACTCGGAATTTCTAAATATTTTGTAGGATGCCATCCTCTGTCCCCTTACCTGGGAGTAAGCAAGGACACCTTCTTAAGGTGCTATGGACTTGGACAACTGTTCTGCTCAAGTGTCCACTGTTTCCTTTTCAAGGAAGGAGATGGGGGCCTGGGGTTTGGTCATGTGACCTCCCAGGAGCCCCACCTTGTCTAGGTGTCCTCAGCCTCCGCTGGACCTTAACTCCCCAGTCCTGGGGGAGACAGGGAGGTCCTTGGTCAGGCACTGCTTCCTACATAGCATGACGGATTTCGCTCTCAATATAGGGCAGGATTCCCATGGGCTGGATTCTCAGCCCCCCCCCCATTGTGCAATGGTCCATCCCAGTCAAAACACTGGATCATGTGACATCTGCCCCTGTGCCAGATTCCTGAAGGCGGAAGAGTGGACTGTACTTTTTCAAGGCACGGGGTTGGGGAAGATGACACTTCTGAATGTTCACCATGGGAAAAAAACTAATTGTCAGAGCTGCCTCCAGGTCCCAGCTCACAGAGGACCAACGCTAGGCTGTAGTTATGTACAAAAGTCTTTATTGAGATTCAGTCTCCATTTTAAAGTCGCAGCGTGCAGCTCTACGTCCCGACCTTAGACCGGCGAAGTCCTGTCTGAGTCTCCTCCCCCTCCACACCAGTTTAAGACTCTCGCTTTGCTCCACCTCTTCCTAAATTCCTTTCTCCTCTGGGCCCTCCTGCCCGCTAGGGTCTCATCCTTCCTGGACTCCTCTGACGCTGACCCTGACGATTCTTGCCCCTCCTTCCGGCGGGCTTTAGGACCTGGTTCCCTATCCGGGCTACCTTCTGTGCCGCTCGCCTGTACCTTTGAACTTGGCGCGCGCGCCCAGCCTGCAACTTTCCTCTTAACCGTTAACTCGCTCTCCGATGGAGGCGTGGTCCACCCTGACTCATCTTCTCTCGCTGGTGGTGCATATGTGGGCTCTGACACCTGGGACTCCTCCCCCCCACTACGCTCTGGTGGGGAAGCTGGTCCTGATTTGCAACTGCTGCTCTGGGAGTCCCCGCTGGCCCCTTGCTTCTGGGGTGTCCCCCTTGGGTCGCCCCTTGCCCTGCCCATCGGCGCCCCCTTCTGTGAATCTTCCGATTCGCTGGAGAGGCTCATGGAATCTATCGGGCTGCTGTCATATTCTCCTACGCTGCCCTCGGATTGCTCCCCCTCGCTTTCCATCTCCTCTCCTCCCTGCGCTCCCGCTGAGTCCCTGACACTAATATTCTTCATAAATAAAAGATGTAATAAGGTAGAAGTGGGAACTCCCGTACTCTCTCACCATGTGCAGGTTTTCTGCTAACCTACAGTCTTAGTGAGGGGGCTGCACCCTGCCCTCTAAGACATATTTTATGGGCTCCCCACACATTTTCTATTTTTTTAAAAAGGTTAATTTATCTAGTTTTAAAGACTTTAAAGGCAAGAGGTTTTCTGTATCTCACCTTTATTTCGCAGAGTCTCCTTCCCGTACTCCAGGTATTTCTGCAGCCAGTCAATGCACTCCTTCTCCAGGTAGGCTTTCCGGTACTGGTTCTGGTCCACGATAGGATCCAACTTCCTCTTGGTCACTTGGGCCCCTGTATCAGCTGCCGTCCAGGTGAGGGTCTCCTTGTCGAAGGCGATGAAGTCCCTCCCGTTGTAGCCAAACTGCCAATACCCTTCTTTGCGCCCGTCTGACCTCACCTCACAACCAAGCATCTCCTGCAGGGAGGAATAACCTGGGGGTGGGAGAGAAAGGAGACACCCGAGATGTCAAGAGTTGTGTGTGCACAAGAGAGAGATTATTATTTATTTATCCAAACACCACAGGGCAGTTTACAAGAGACCACCACCAAAATACATACCATAGAGGCAGACTAATCATCATCATAGCACACAGCTCCTCCAAGTTTAAAAGAACATAGTTGAATTAGCCAAAGGCCTGGGAGAAGAGGGATGTTTTCGCCTGGCACCTAGAGACATGTGATGCCAGGCAAGAGACAGAACCAGACCAGGAATGCAAAGAGAAGTTCAGAGCAGTATATTTAAAACAAAAAAACAAAACAAAACAACCCCTCAGTTTCTGGGAAACAATCTCAGATTCAGGGAAAAGTCAGAGGCACCATGTGAACCGTGAGGAGAATATGGAAAGAAATGGATGTTATATCTCTCCCCGCCCCTGCCCCCGGTTTTTAACCATAATCCAACACAAAACTGAGTAGTTTACAGTGCAATTATATATGTGTCTAACCACAAGTAAGCAGCACTGAGCTCCAGGTACATTAATGTAAAGAATTGCAGCCCTGATTTCACTGAAATATATGAGTCTTCTTTTACTTACTTCTGTGTTGGATTATGTTCTTGGAGTTTGTTTGGGGTTGGGGTTTTTTTGCAGTTTATTTTTCTTTTTTCCCCATTTAAAAATAGTTTATTTGCCAGAGCATATATAGCAAACATTCTCATAACCTTAAAAATCATAAAACAACACATCATGTACTCCAATCTCATTAAATGGAAGAGTACATAATGTCTGCAACAATTTGAAAGGTTAAAATGTACACTTCATGAATCCCAAACTGTGTTACCTACCCCAAACACTACCCCCCCCCATTGGCCTCACTACCTGTGTGTTCAATAAAATTGCCCCATACTGCATAGAAGTCATCGTTTTCCTTTTGGCCTGTTGCTACCCATGGTTTCCATGTTAGCTTTTCCAACAAAGCTGTCTGCCAGACATCCTGTCACGTATTCTACTCATATTGATCCAGAGCAGATTCCGACGTAATGTTTGACGTTTTATCGTGTTTTTAATATTCTGTTGGGAGCCGCCCAGAGTGGCTGAGGAAACCCAGCAAGACAGGTGGGGTATAAATGTCGTTGTTTAGTCGTGTCCGACTCTTCATGACCCCATGGACCAGAGCACGCCAGGCACTCCTGTCTTCCACTGCCTCCCGCAGTTTGGTCAGATATAAATAATATAAATAAATAATAAAAAATATTATTATTATTACGCTGAATAATTTCACTTTGGCTGCCAAGGCCAGACACTTTGGACAACTGTAAGTCTGAGTATAGGCTGAATGTAAACCCCTCGCTCTGAACGATCCTGCAGCTAACGTCTTCATTTCAACTAATTCGCTTATTTAGCTTATGTAGGTAGCAATTTAAGATTTTAAGGATGCTTTCTCACTGCTGCTGTATCACAATCACCATCTTTCCCGCCTCGCCCCCCACTATGTTAAATCTTTGTTGCAGTTTCTAAATGCCAAATATACATTGCTTTTCACTTTGAACCATCACAAAACAGTTCCAGAACTGTGTTTGTTTTCTAGAGTATGACACAAAATTTAGCACCCTGAGAATGTTAGGGGTTTTGTTTTTGTTTTTTCCCCTCAGGGAAAGCAAAGTTTTATCTTGCTTGAACAAATGTTGGCAATCCCTCATAAATTCAGTACAGTTGTACCTCAGCTCCCAAATGCCTTGAGAGTAGAATGTTCCAAATCCCAAACGATCGAAACCCAGAAGTGAGTGTTCTGGTTTTCAAACGTTCTTTTGGAAGCCAAATGTCCGATGGGGCTTCTGCAGCTTCCAATTGGCTAAAGCCGCACTTTGGTTTCCGAACGTTTTGGAAGTCGAACGGACTTCTGGAACGGATTCCAAGGTACAACTGTAATCAGAAAGCAGCTGGGCCTCATTGACCAGCACTCTGGACAGCGCCTTCTCAGTTCCCCCAAAAAACAAGATCCCTGCCCCAGCATGGGTTCTCAAGGAAAGAGCAATTCTCCTTTTCTCTTCGCCAGGGGTTTGCACAGTGACTGGCCCAATCGGTCAATTTCACAAATCAGGATGATGACCATTATCATATAACCGACCTGCAGCTCATTCCCAAGTGCCTTTTTGCAGAGTAAAAATATATCTTTTTAAGAAAGTGCAGGTACAGATTGGAAGGGGAGAGGGAAGGACTTCTGCCCAGGTTGGAGAACATCCTGCCTATCACCTTGTCCCTTTCGTATCAGCAGGCATCTCCCTTTGCCTCCTGAGCGCCGGAGAAATGAATGTTGGGGGTCTCTGTCTCTCCTGCCTTCCACTCACCTCCGCTCTGGTTGAAGCGGGTCTGCAGGGTTGCCAGGTTCCACCACAGAACTCTCTCAGTGTCCTGAAAGAGATGCGTGATCTTCTTCCAGTACTGAGGATCCTCCTTTTCTGCCTTCCTTATCCAGGGAACTAGGGACAGAGTCTCCTTGGTGTCACTGTCATACTGAACAAATGGCTGGTCATCCATGTACCCGACCATGATGAACTGGGGCAGCCCCTGGCCAGGCTCAGACAGGGCTGTGTAGAAGTAGCGCAGGGAGTGAGAAGTGGAGCCTGGAAAGGAAGAGAAAAGGGGGCAGAGAGTTAGGGGTCCTGCAGATGAAGGCAGCAGCCTAATCCTGCTGTGTTACAGGCAGCAACCCTAAATTAGGAGATCCAAAGTTCAGCAGGGTTTGGGGGAGTTTGTAGACCTGCCCTTTATGTTTAAGGAAGCAGAGCAGAGGGAGCCTGGAAAGGAAGAGAAAAGGGGGCAGCGTTAGGGGTCCTGCAGCTGAGGGCTCTCTGACAATCCAGCAGCCCCCAAACGGAAGATCTGAGGTGTATATGGCAATGGGTTTGTAGCAATGCCCCTTCCCAGCACCTATGCTCTGTAGAATCAAAACAAAACATTTCATAGCTTCCCCACTGCCATTCCCCTATTTGAGGTATATTCCATTTTCATGGAAAAATTGCAAATAAACTGGGAGAGAATTGAGGGATAGAGTGTAAAAAAACAAAAGTTGGGGGGAATCAGGAGCCATGGGAACAGAAAGTTCGAGTGTTGTGGCATAAGGAGGGGAAGGGGGATAAATCTTTGCAGCTCCCAGAGGCTGCCTCAAAGGGAAGAAAAAAAAGAGGGGGCAGGCAAAGGTGCTCTGTAGATACACCTGGAAACAACAACACATACACACACCTGGCCAGACCCCACAATTCATTTCTGTTTCCCTTTGAGGGGCAACCGTCGAGAAGGCTACGCACTGCCAAGTTTCTGCCCCAGTGGGATTGGGAAGAAAGGGGGAAAGGGCAGAAGTTGAATCTGCACCAAGCCTCATGATTTTAATTTCAGGACACAACATACCCATCAATCAGTGTTTGAAATCCGCCAGGCATGTTTTGCAACCGGCACGGGTCCAACTGCGACCACACATGGAGATCTGTGGATGCTAGGCTGGCGACTGACATCTCCATCTGGCTGGCCCCTCCAGACTTCTTAAGCGGCTCAGCAGAGGAGCTTATTCACTGCATTTAGATCCCACCCTTTTCACCGCCCTCCTCAGGGAGCAACAACAACAACAATTCCCTTTTATGTGGTGGCTCCCCACTTTTCCAGGGGGAAAAGGTACTCTTCAACTAGGCCTTAGACCGATTAAACTATGGCGTGTGTGTAATAGTTTTGTTCGCTATTTTGTTACGTCTCGCTATGTTTTTATATTGTAAACTGCCCCGTAATCCTCGGGTGGAGGGCAGTATAGAAATTCAGTAAACAATTTAGTAAATAATAATAATAATACTGGATATGCAAAAGCTTTTCTAAAGGCAACTCAACTTTCAAATCTACATTTTGGGGGCAGGCAGCGCAAGCGGAATTTGAGGGGGAAAGCGGCACAAACGGGTGACGATCGCGCCAGAGAAAAGAAACGACCGACCAGCAGAGTATTTGGCAATTGCGGGCCAGGGGATCCCTCCGTCACGGGGGTTGGACTGGATGACCCTCAGGGTCCCTTCCATCCCTTCTTCCGTGCTATGATTCTCACGTATCCTCCACGCGCGAGGGGCGAGGCGCTTCCCACGCCATTGATCCCGCCGCCCTCGCAGGGCTGGCTTCTTTCTGCGAGCCGAGCAAGGCTGCGCTCTCTGCCCCGGGCGGCATACAAAGCGCACAAAATCCCCAGGGGGCGGGGAAGGATATTTACGAAGGGATGAGGGCTGGAAACACCCACCCCGCCCCGCCCTGCCCCGCCCCTGGCAAAGGTCCTCCGCCCCCCAGTTTGACCCCCGAGGTACTGACCTGCGCAGTCCAGGAGCAGCAGCAGCAGGTGGGCAGCCGCCCCCAGGATCAGGGGGGGCCAGAGGAGGAAGAGGAAGACCCCCATCTGCCCCCAAACGAAGCTCCCTTTTCCTTCTCCCTCCGCCGCTCTGAGACCCGCTCTCCGCCCCGCCCGCGGAACCAGGGATTGGCCGAGGGGGAAATAATCCGCCAATCGGAAATCTGAACTCGAGGCACAAGTGGCGAGCGAGGCTGAAAAGGGAACGAGGAAGTTCTAATGCAGCTCCTCGCTGGGAGCGGCCGCCTCCCTCCCTCCCTCCCTCCCCCCCAGCTCTGCCTGTCCTGCCCTGCAGGGAGGGCGGAGGAAGGGAGGAGGGAAGGGGTGAAGCTGCAGCAAAGCAGAACGCAGAATCCTAGGATCGCAGAGTTGGAAGGGACCCCTGGGTCATCTAGTCCAACCCCCCCCTAATGCAGGAATCTCAGCTCAAGCGCCCCAGACCACCTCCCCAGGGAGACCCTCGCCCTGTCAAACAGCTCTTGCTTTGATTGCGAGACAGCAACTTGGCTGCTCGTCCCATCATTTAATTCCCACAATAACCCTGTGAGGTAGGTCAGGCTGAGACGCTTCACGGCCTAGTGAGGATTCGAACTGATACGGAAGAGGGGGGGTATCTTTCCTCACCCCTCCAATAGTTACCAGGGGTCCGAGGCAATGACCTCAAGGGCACCCGGCCCTAGCGACCCCTCGTCCCCACACCGTTGCACAAGCACCACACTATACCCCTGGCCCCATAAGCATAACGTCTTCTCTCTATCTCTACCTCTATGGGCGAAATAAGCCTACCATTTTCCTGACTTTCTCTCCTTCCATTCATAAAACTGTCAAACCCTCCATTCATAAACCTGCCAGACTGTAGCTAGTTGAACCTTCCATTCGCTAAAATGGCCGCGTTCTACCCAATCAGGACCATGCATTCGCTCTGCAGAGACCAGCTCAGCGAGCTCTTGCACGCCTCATTTAACCTCCTGACAAGCTGCTGACGGCTCCCTGCTGCGAGAACAATGGAACCGAAACCAGCGACCTCCTAAAACTGTCAAAGTCTGGTTACAAAGTGCTGATCTATACAACCCCTACCTTACCTACCTTACTGAAGTGCTGATCTATACAACCTCTACCTTACCTACCTTACTGAAGTGCTGATCTGAGCGACCCCTATCTTACTGAAGTGATGATCTGTGTAAACCCCCACCCACTTTCCTGAAGTGCTGATCTGTGTAATCCCACCTCTTGTGATGTATTCGTGACGTTTTCTGCACTGTATTCTGGGACTTGGAGGGAACTTTTAAAAGTTTATGTCGCCCCATTCTCACTGTTCAATCTCGCCTTGAACCTGTTGCGCAATAAACTTGGATCATCTGCTGTTTGCTCCTGTCTCCGGCTGAGCTCATTTTCCTCCGCAGGGACCCACGGACTTAGTCCGATGAGCTGGGTGGCAGAGCAGCCTCGCACCCAGATTTTGCCGTAACAGATGGCGCCCCACGTGGGGCTTTGCGGTTCTCCTGTGTTGCTGACCGGGGGCCCTGAAATCTTCAGCCGGCACCAGGCCATTTTGCCTGGGAAGATCCTTTGGACCCCCGGCCATCTTCCGGGCGGTAATCGAAAGCCCCAGGAGTTCAGCCAGGGAGCAAAGAGGGATCCAGCCGGCTTATTCATCGATCCCGGGATCATCATAGAAGACGCGTGAGTATAAGGAAAAGGAAAATCCAGTGCACTGGTGGGAAAGGGGTGGAAATCTCCTGGCAACTGAATTCTCTGCCCTCCTCTCTATCACTCCTTCTCGCCTGTCTCTTGGTCCAATTGGTGAGAGAGACTGTGGACTGCTGCTCGACCCAAAAGGGGGGTTCTGAGCTCTATCTCTTTCTCTATAATTCTCCAGCCAGCCGCACCAATTGGGAGTCCGAAAGTAAGACGGAGAGACCCGACTTGAAAGATAGCCGACTCTCCGCAACGGGTATCCCAGTTGAAAGCAAGGGGTTGGAGTTCTTTTTCCAAACTTCCCGAGCGTCCTTTCTAGGGGGCAGGAAGTGGTCTTGCTTTCTATCCTAATCCCAGCCGCACCGGTCGGGCTATGTACCACGTGTATCGTAAGCCCGCTTCCGAAAGCAAGGGGGATTTTCGACCCGAAATTCTATCCAGGGATCACCCGATCTGGCACCGCATGGCGCGGGCGTTCAGTAGGGCCCCTTTTCCTGAGATTGTGGCGATAGGTAGGAGGTTGCCAGGAGGGATAGCCCATGAGGAATTGGGCAGGGTCGGCAGAGTGGAAAAGGGACCCCAGGTTATTGACTAAGGAAATAGGAAGGAAATACCGGATAGCTAGAGCTCTTTAAAACCCACTAAGGAAGTCGCCAAGCGATGAAAGACCCCTCTTTACTATAGCCCCCTGTACAAGTTACCCAAATCCTAATCAACCCCTCTCCTTCTCCCTTCTCTATCCCCCCCAAAAAAGAAAACAACAACAAAAGCAACAACAACAACGCATGCTTATATAAAGGGGTACCCAGTCAACTAAGCATTGTGAGCCCTGCCAGTTTGGTTAACTGGTGGTGTTTGAAGAGGCAAGGAGGCTCTTAAAACCATGTGGGACCTTCCTACTAATTTCACTTAATGAAGCTAAAGGAAGCAGCCCAACTCCTTGCAATAACCAACTAAAGGATGAGAGTATATATGTTTACATGTTGTCTGTTATGTGTGTTGTGTGTTAATACATATATGAGAATATGTATGTTTACATGTTGTCTGTTATGTGTGTTGTCTGTTCCTTCTGTCTCTGACAGACTGCCTTTCTTAAGCGCGCATAGTTTAAACTGCAAGCTTGCTTCAAAATTTAAATCTAAGGAAGCCATGCTGGACCTTATCAGTCCTAAATAAAACAAAATGAGAATGAAGGGTGCAAATGTTTACCCCACCTCTTGCTTTATTTGAGTGGTTATATCAACTGAAATAACCCTATGCTTATAAAATATTCTCTCCCAGATTCTCTTCCTATCTTATCTTAGGAAACTGTTCTTCCTTTAGAGGGTTCTGTATAAAGCTGGATACTTTTATTTTCCTCTTCCTTAGTACATGATAGGAGCATTGAGTGTGCTCTCTTCCCCAGTAGTATGTGTGTGTCTCTTTGGTAGTACAAATCTTGCTGTGAAATCTTGCTGTGAACCCTATATTTTGGAGGGTTGGACTTGATGACCCCAGGGTCCCTTTCAACTCTCCCAATTTGTGGCTGTGTGGAAGGACATGTGTCCGCAAGCATTGCAGGGTAATTCTTAATTCTGGTGTGGTGATGGAGTTGAAATTCAGCCTAGCTTTGCTCTTTAGTTTTAAAGGGTGAGAGGTGAAGCTGTGATGTTTTGAAGCACAACTGGTAATATCAAGCATTTGAGTGATTACAGTGTTTATCATTTTGTCTACTATTTAAAAATCAGACTTCAAAGTCAATTCAAAGTTTAAACACATACAAATACATATGGGCCTTGACCAATCCTGTAAATAAAGGGGCAGGAAAAATTTTGTCTGCAAATGGGAAGGCCGAAATAACTTAGAATGTTTTTTAAAAAAAAAAAATCCTATGAATTCTGACTCTCTGGCCATTTTTCCCATATATAAGGGCGTGGCATTGTTCCGCGAATGGCCAGAGGGATATTAGCCCTTTCCTGTACATAAAGGAAGCAGTCGCTTTGCTCGGGCTGAAATTGCTAGCTTTTGTTGGTGAATACTTCAATTGCTGAGATTCTCTTTTTTGTTTTAAATCAAACCCTCTTTTAAAATCTACTCCTCCTTACCCTTCCCTTATTCAAATTCTAATTTTGCCAAAAGATGCGACATTTCAATAGTATAGAAGATTTGCTGAGACATGAACTCCACACATGCACAGAGACTAGATCAGCTAAAAAAAAAAGATAGGAAAAAGAGAGAGAGAGAGAGAGAGAGGAAGGAGGGGGAACTGTAGAGGGGGGGAGAGGAGGTTTATGTAAAACTTGGAACCATTGAGAGAAATCACCCTTAATGTGTCCCAAGTTTGAAATCTTAACATGCCAAATTCTTTTCACAGGAAAATATCAAAGCATTCCACCCCTCAATGGGATTTAAGTCACAGACTTTGTTTATGTGCAATTTTAGGAACAGCATTTCCTGACAGGCTTCTCACATGAAATAATTTTCCCTTTTAACAGGATATGTGAACCCTGATAACAAAGTGTTTGTCCCTTTTTCCTCCCACAACAACTTTCTTTCTGTTCTGTGAAATCCCTGCTGTAGTAGTGACTTCCATCTCTTTGTGGCTTTGACACTTTTAAAGTTACAAATAATCTGTTCCCATTTATTTAATCCGTTTTTCCATGGTCTATGAAATTAATCGAAGCATAACCAAACATTGTTTGTGGAATGGTATTTGTTTACCTTTTGCCTGAGCATTTCTTATTAATTCTGTCATTTGGCTAGTTCAAGGTACTTGCACAACTTTAAATTGCCTTTAACTGTGTCTTTTAAGTCCACCCTGCCCTTACAGGATATCACTTCTACAAGTGTGTTACTACAGATCCGATGAAAAGCTTCGCCACCACAACAACAGACACCAAAGTTTTCAACAGCTATCTCTTTCAAAGGATATAGACTGCCGGGGGAGTGGGGCTGACAAAGTGAGGCATCTAATCATAAGCCTGCATTTTTATCAAGCTTATATTTTTTGATCAAGGTTGTATCTTAAAAATGAGTTCAAATTCACAAATGTTTCATGCCAGGCAGGAACTAGGCTGGCTAAGATTTTGGCAGATGTTCATCCTCTTGGCCAGAGAGGCCCTCTGGTTTATTGCGGTCATAAAAGGCTGAGCGAGGTCACTGACCTTGCATGTTGCAGAGTACAATTAAGCTACAATTAAGTTGGTAAATAGTAAGAATTATTGTGCCTCCCGTTAGAGACTTGAGCCACATTTTCCTAAGGGCAAGAGCTAATGGAAATAGGGAAAGAAAGTGTTTTTAAGTTTTTTCTTACTTTGAAAACGTCTTTGCTTATAAAAAAATTATATATATTATGTATTAAAAATATATTGGCTTAAATGTAATTATGCAAAGGAATTAGAAGCTAAGAAATGTTAAATCCTTATGCTAGATTCTTATTTCATATAGTTGGAAGAGATCACAGGGGCCATCAGCCACCAGCCTAGCCCCCCCTTGCCAAGCAGGAAAGCACCATCAGAGCACTCTAGACAGATGGTTGTCAGGTTTTTGTTTAAAGGAACCTCCAATGAAGGAGATCTTTCATTGATGATGCGTACAAAAGATCTTTGATACCTGTTTAAAATAGAATTAGCCACCATCTGTTTTAGCCATCTGCTCTATTTTAGAATTAAGGGGGCAAAGGTGATTTGGTAATTAAGGTGCCTTGTAGAGGTTAATGGCTACTTGTTTGCCAATTATAAATATAGCTTTTATTTCCCATAAAAGGGCAAAAGGAAATGGGTGTATCTTTTGTGATTGGTTCTAGCAAACAGCCAATAGGAATTTCAACCAGGCTGATTGGACAGAGGCAGCCACAGGAGGAGCAAGGGGGCTGGATTAAGGAAATATAAGTGCTGGCCAGAATGGCAGGAGGCCAGGCCAGAGCTTGGTAACCATATACCACTGTGTCTCATATTTATTTGTCTGACAAATAAATTATTATTTTAATTTCTCTATTGCTGCGTTGAATATTTCATTCCAGCTAAGCGTTAACCACAAGCAGGGTGCTACAAAAGGGGGGTGGAGTTGAATTACAAGGACATTTTCTGACTTTTGAACCTCAAGATACATACATAAAATATCCCAATTGTCTCAAGATATGCAACTGATATTTAATTAGTTTGTTTTGTATTATGTGTTATTACGTAGGAATGTTGAAATGTGTCTGACAGTGTGTAAGTGTTTTATGTCTAATGTCTTATTCCTTACACCCCAGTGGAGGATCCTCATACATTTTATGCCTTTTAACAGATCAGGCTATTATGTAGTCCAATGTTTAGACTTAGATAAATTTATAACCATATTTCGTTGTTTCACCTGGCACTCTGCCAACTTCCCTACCCATTTTAAAAATGTGCTAAAACTCACTTTACCAAGGAAAAGCTTCAGGAAGGTATATATGCTTTGGTTTAGCAGGAATAATCCCTATAGAGTTAAATTGACTTATTTGGACGAGTGCCCTTTAAGAGTGGTTTTATTTTAACTGATTGGTTTGGGAAGTTGAGAACCATGGGGCAAGATAAATTCAAATTGGACTCAGTTTGAATTGGGCAAGTGTATCCAGGCTGCAATTAGCTTTTGGTCCTTAATGTGCAAGTGAGCAACTTCCCATGACTGCAAGACCGGAGCCTATAATAATAAAATCCCATGGAATGGCCAAGGCTAGGATATTTCTCTCATGACGTATCCAAACCTGTGCCAGCTGTGATGGATGCCAGGCAACATGGTTAATATGAAAGCCCTAAGTGGATTCACCAGGGATTGCCACTACTGTGAGACCACAGAAGAGCTACCTTGACACCTGAGAACACAAAAATGGCGGGGGACAAAGCAAACTGCATTTTTTTCCAGTCAGTAGTGGACCTTCCTGCTAAATGTAAAGCATAGACCACTATTAAACAAAATACGACAGGTGTCATGCGATATCCTATATCCAGCTATCTGCACTACTATACTTGCAAATGGCCTTAAGAGGCATGATTTGCAAGTCCCTTTCAGGTTTGCATAAACCCACACATCTGGTACGGTAGATACCAAGTTATTAGTTAGCGCATATCTATAACACGCACGTACATTGTATTGGTCCGTGTTGCTCTTTCCTTTGCTGCCCTGCTCAACCCACCTCCTTTTCCATTAGGGCCTATTCCCACTCACACGGCACCCCTACCTTCACCGAGATTTAGGGTGCGGAGAAAAGATTTGCAAGTTCTTACAGAATGGGGGACTGATACGGAAGGAAGGGGGGGCACCTTTCCTCACCTCCTCCTCTTTGAAAGGGGGCCCGAGGCGATGACCTCGACGGCGCCCAGCTCCTGAAACCTCACACTGCTGCACAAGCACCACACTATACCCCTTAACTTTATAAAATTATATTCTTCCCTCCGGACTCCATGATGCTACCCTCAGCGCCATAATCCTCGAACCGACAGGTCACTTACACAGGAAAACCTTAATCCTGTCAGATGGTCCAGTCAAGCCCTTCCTCCGGGCAATGCTAGGGAACGGGCGATGATATCTGTGCCATTGTCTTGCCATCACCTGTACTCAGGAAACATTTATGCATATCTCTTTACTCTATGCAACCCCTACCTTACTGAAGTGCTGATCTATACAACCCCTACCTTACCTACCTTACTGAAGTGCTGATCTGAGCGACCCCTATCTTACTGAAGTGATGATCTGTGTAAACCCCCACCCACTTTCCTGAAGTGCTGATCTGTGTAATCCCACCTCTTGTGATGTATTCGTGACGTTTTCTGCACTGTATTCTGGGACTTGGAGGGAACTTTTAAAAGTTTATGTCGCCCCATTCTCACTGTTCAATCTCGCCTTGAACCTGTTGCGCAATAAACTTGGATCATCTGCTGTTTGCTCCTGTCTCCGGCTGAGCTCATTTTCCTCCGCAGGGACCCACGGACTTAGTCCGATGAGCTGGGTGGCAGAGCAGCCTCGCACCCAGATTTTGCCGTAACACAATGTATCCATTCCATTTCCCTTTTCAATCTCCTATACGCACTTGACCGGCAAGGTACTAGAACTTTGGAAAATGATATAAAATCAACCACAACTCCGATTTCCTCCATCTTGGAGTCATTCAACTCAGTGGTCCCCAGACTCCATGATGGTACCCTCAGCGCCATAATCCTCGAACCGACAAGTCACGTACGCAGGAAGACCTTAATCCTGTCAGATGGTTCAGTCAAGCCCTTCCTCCGGGCAATGCCAGGTGGCAGACGATGCATATCAGCGCCATTGTCTTGCCATCACCTGTACTCAGGAAACGTTTATCCATGTTTATCTATGTTGTTGTTGTTGTTTAGTCGTTTAGTCGTGTCCGACTCTTCGTGACCCCATGGACCAGAGAACGCCAGGCACTCCTGTCCTCCACTGCCCCCCGCAGCTTGGTCAGACTCATGCTGGTAACCTCAAAAACACTATCCAACCATCTCGTCCTCTGTCGCCCCCTTCTCCTTGTGCCCTCCATCTTTCCCAACATCAGGGTCTTCTCCAGGGAGTCTTCTCTTCTCATGAGGTGGCGAAAGTACTGGAGCCTCAGCTTCACAATCTGTCCTTCCAGTGAGCACTCAGGGCTGATTTCCTTCAGAATGGAGAGGTTTGATCTTCTTGCAGTCCATGGGACTCTCAAGAGTCTCCTCCAGCACCATAATTCAAAAGCATCAATTCTTCGGCGATCAGCCTTCTTTATGGTCCAGCTCTCACTTCCATACATCACTACTGGGAAAACCATGGCTTTTACTATAACGGACCTTTGTTGGCAAGGTGATGTCTCTGCTTTTTAAGACGCTGTCTAGGTTTGCCATCGCCTTTCTCCCAAGGAGCAGGCGTCTTTTAATTTCGTGACTGCTGTCACCATCTGCAGTGATCATGGAGCCCAAGAAAGTAAAATCTCTTACTGCCTCCATTTCTTCCCCTTCTATTTGCCAGGAGGTGATGGGCCCAGTGGCCATGATCTTCGTTTTTTTGATGTTGAGCTTCAGACCATATTTTGCACTCTCCTCTTTCACCCTCATTAAAAGGTTCTTTAATTCCTCCTCACTTTCTGCCATCAAGGTTGTGTCACCTGCATATCTGAGGTTGTTGATATTTATTCCGGCAATCTTAATTCCGGTTTGGGATTCATCCAGCCCAGCCTTTCGCATGCTGAATTCTGCATATAAGTTAAATAAGCAGGGAGACAAAATGCAGCCTTGTCGTACTCCTTTCCCAATTTTGAACCAGTCAGTTGTTCCATATCCAGTTCTAACTGTAGCTTCTTGTCCCACATAGAGATTTCTCAGGAGACAGATGAGGTGATCAGGCACTCCCATTTCTTTAAGAACTTGCCATAGTTTGCCATGGTCGACACAGTCCCCCTCCCTTCCTAAAGATGCTAATCCATGTAACCCCACCTTTCTGTAATATATTCATGATGTAATCCGTGAAACCCAACCTTCCCATAATGTATTCATGACGCTTGTTGCACTGTATTCTGGGACTTGGAGGGAACTTTTAAAAGTTTATGTCGCCCCATTCTCGGGGTTCAATCTCATCTTGAACCTGTTGCGCAATAAACTCGGATCTCCGCATCTTGCTCCGTCTCCGGCTGAACTCATTTCTTCCGCTAGGACCCGCGGACTTAGTCCGACGAGCTGGGTGGCAGGGCAACTCCGCACCCGGAATTTACCGTAACAGAACCCAGGTCTCCTGGATACAAATCCACAACTCTAACCACTACGCCACACTGGTAACCACCTGGGATGCCTCTGCGGATGAGGATTTGGGCCATCCAAAGTTTGGGGGATACAGTGGTGCCCCGCAAGACGAACGCCTCACAAGACGGAAAACCCGCTAGACGAAAGGGTTTTACCGTTTTGGAGGCGCTTCGCAAAACGAATTTCCCTATGGGGTTGCTTCGCACGACGAAAATGTCTTGCAAGTTCCCGCGGTTTTTTTTCCGCTTTTTTCGCCCTTTCCCTAAGCACTAAGCAGCTTATCAGCTGTTCCGCTGATAAGCCGCTTCTCAGCTGATCGCTAAAAGCCGCTAGACCGCTAATAGCGCTAATCCGCTAAGCCGTCAATGGGCTTGCTTCGCAAGACGAAAAAACCGCTAGACGAAGAGAATCGCGGAACGGATTAATTTCGTCTTGCGAGGCAGTTTTGCTGATTCCAGAACGGACGTAAGGTAAAGGTACCCCTGACCGTGAGGTCCAGTCGTGACCGACTCTAGGCTTGCGCACTCATCTTGCTCTATAGGCCGGGAGCCGGTGCTTGTCCGCAGACAGCTTCCGGGTCATGTGGCCAGCATGACGAAGCCGCTTCTGGCGAACCAGCACCAGCGCAGCACACGGAATCGCCGTTTACCTTCCCGCCGGAGAGCGGTCCCTATTTATCTACTTGCACTTTGAGGTGCTTTCGAACTGCTAGGTGGGCAGGAGCAGGGATCGAGCAATGGGAACTCACCCTGTCGCGGGGATTCGAACCGCCGACCTTTTGATCAGCAAGTCCTAGGCTCTGTGGTTTAACCCTCTATCCCAGCAGGGGGGTGTAATATGCAAATATTACATTATTAAATTAAATGCCTGTTGCAAAAGCATTTCTTGCAGGGAGGGAGGAGCAATTAACCCTGTACAGTGGTACCTCGGGTTACATACGCTTCAGGTTACATATGCTTCAGGTTACAGACTCCAGTAACCCAGAAATATTACCTCTGGTTAAAAACCTTCCTTCAGGATGAGAACAGAAATCATGCTCCAGCGGCGTGGCAGCAGCGGGAGGCCCCATTAGCTAAAGTGGTGCTTCAGGTTAAGAACGGACCTCCGGAACGAATTAAGTACTTAACCCGAGGTACTACTGTACAGTACTTGATTTTTGTAATCAATATTCCCTTCCCCACATGGTTGCTTTATTACCCATGGAGGGAAAATGGGGAGATTCCGACAGAGAGAAAAACTAAGGAGGGGTTTTTAACACAATAATGTCCCAGAAGTTAAACCACTTTCTACTCTGATCAAGTCTCCATTCACCAGAAGTACCCCTTAGGTCACTGGCAGAGCACCTTCACTGATGGAGCCAGCTTGGTTTCTCCTGCTCAGGAGGGTAGGACTCGAACCCATGGCTTCAAGTTACAAGAAAGGAGATGCCGACTAAACATCAGGAAGAGCTTTCTGACAGTCAGAGCTGTTTGGCAGTGGAATGGTCTCCCTCAGGAGGTTGTGGACTCTCCTTCTTTGGAGAAAATTAGTTTGTTGAAAGATCAGAAAGGTGGCAGGGCCCAAGAGGTTGCAATCCCACACACATCTTTACTGTGGAGTAAATCCCAGTCTGTTCAGCAGCACTTCCCTTTGAGTAGACTTGCAAAGGAGTGCTCTGATAACCCTAGAGCAGGTGGAAGGTGGCAGACACTCCTGCAATGGAGGTTTTTAAAACAGAGGTCAGACAGATTCTTTAACTGCGATTCCTCCACTGCAGGGGTTAGATTAGATGACCAGTAGGGTCCCTTCCATCTCTATGGTTCCCCAACTTTGTTTCCCCCCATGATCCACTTGAAAATGGCTGAGGGTCTTAGGGGACCAAATAACAACAACAACAACAACAACAACAACAACTCTGTCTTTTGTAGGCTATAGCAATTGCAATGCACTCTGAAGTTTTAATTGTGTAGCAGGAACCGCCCATCCCCAATCATTCAGTTTGTACAAACTTCACACACACTCACACACTACATACACTACACTTCTGTTATAAATTCATAGAAAATCAACCATACATCGGATTTGCACTGTTCCACTTTATTTTACTTCATGAAGGAAGGACTACAAAATGGGGAAGGTTTGATATAGGCCAGCCATAATCCCTTGAGCATCCCAGCACATCCACGGGAGCCCTGCCCAGTTGCTATGCCAACCCTGATGGTCCTAGACAGAAGACAATCAAGATCACAAAGAACTTGCATATGGGAGTGGATTCAGCATGGACTGGAACAAAGGACAATGATCAGATCTTCCCTCAGGGGAAGAGAAACTTCCCTCAGGGGGCAGGAAACTGCGACTACCTTTTGTCAGGTCACTCAGGTTACCACCACAACTCCTCCCTCAACCCCTCCTTTCTGTGATGTATCTGTGTTTCTGGGGGTGGGCTTGACCTAGAGGAGGGGAATTTCAAAAGTCTTTATAAGGTCTTGCACACCATTTTTGTGGGTCCTTCCTCTCACCTGCAAATGAGGGGAGCACCCTGTTGCAACAGTTCAATAAAGGCCAAGCCTACAGGCTGCTGTTTTGCTCCAAGTTATCCTGGTTGGTGTCTTTGCTTTGTTCAAGGGAGCCCTCAGATTTTTCCAGTAACAGTTTGGCGACCATGCTCAGGGACACTTGGTTCTCCTGCAAAGGTGAGAGGGGAGATAGAGGGGATCGGGCGCCACTGGGCAACCTTAGCCCAGGGATCCTTCTTCCTCTCCCTGCCTCCTCTTTGCGGGCGATAATCAATCGTCACCAAAAGCCCAGCCAGGGGGAGCAAAGGCAAGGTCAAGCCGGCTAAAGAGAAAGGATCCCGGGATCCACGAGGGACATCTACGAACGTGAGTATGGTCTGAAGTTAATACATTGGGAGGGTGGTGGAAAGGTAACGTCTCCATGGCAGCTGGACTTTTCTTCTTTCCATCATTGACGTTTCCCCTCGCTCGACCAGGAACGTCCTAAACTCTCTCTTTCTCTCCCCTGATTTCCCCTTCGGGAAACCTTGCAGTGAGACCACATAACACCAGTCCTGAAAGACCTGCATTGGCTCCCAGTACGTTTCCGAGCACAATTCAAAGTGTTGGTGTTGACCTTTAAAGCCCTAAACGGCCTCAGTCTAGTATACCTGAAGGAGCGTCTCCTTTGTTGCTGAGCCACGACCCTTCTTCTTATAACTTAAGGTGACATTCGGACTTTTGGAGATTTTTATTTACTCACTGAGAAGCTACCACATTTATCTACATTTTATAAATAAATAAATCACAGTGCAATGTGAGAGAAGTGGAAACACCGTAAAATAAAATAAAAAGCAGTTCATCATGAACGAAACTCAGTAACTATTATCTAAAAGAAGAATCACGGTTGGGGGGGCTCAAAAATGGAGCCTGGCTGCTAGATTTAGTCCAGTATCCTGTTCTCTCCCCCCAGGGGAAGCCAACAAGCAGTTGAGCACAACAGCCACACCCTCCCCACTTGCAATTCCCGCCAGCTGGTATTCGGAGAGGCACCTGCCTCTGAAACTGCAGGCTGCATAATCCCATCGTGGCTCTGGTACCCACTGCAGAAGTCCAGTCTCTAATCTTTATGGGCTATAGCAGCCATTGAATGGCCGCTGTATAGGCAAAAACTCCCCACTTCCTGAAATGATAAGAATTGCAGAGAGAACCCTGCGGGGGTTTAGTTTCTGTTAAGCAAGAGAAACATGGAGGTGTCACTCTAGCCCTTGTTTAGTTACAGAAATAGAAGGAGACCATACTGGAAACAAGGCGGACTCTCAAAGCAGGAAGCAGAGCCACAAATCCTGCATCAGATTCCCAAATCCTACGCTGTTTTGACCAACTCCAGCTAAGTGCTTTCAGCCCCTGGTGATTTTGCAAAAACGCCCACCTCGTGTCTTGTCCTTCCTCCCAAAAAATTCCAAAGGGGGTCACATTCCAAAGGCTGGTCCCATCAAGGGACAGCCGGTCCGTTTTGCTAAGACTCTGACGGCCCAGCAGGTTGCTTCACAACCCTAACCACACCTATTCAATCCAGTTAAGAGTGAGGCTCTGTTGGTGTGTGGTTCCCTAGACGAAATGCCTGGGAGGTCGCCTGCTCTTGATGTGGTTCCTCTGAAGGAGCTGGTTCATAGCTTGGGGGTTCTCCTGGATCCTTCGCTGTCCCTCAAGGCTCAGATGGCCTGGAGTGCCTTCCATCAGCTTCAGCTGGTGCCCAGCTACACCCCTATCTGGACAGGGATAGCCTATCTACCGTTGTCTATGCTCTGGTAACCTCAGGGTTAGATTACTGCAATGTCTTATACGTAGGGCTGCATCTGAAAACTTCAGCTAGTGCAGAACTCAGCGGCCAGGTTGCTCACTGGAGCAAGACGCTTTGAGCATATTACACCGATCCTGGTCCGACTGCCCAATTCCAAGTGCTGGTTTTGACCTATAAAGCCTTAAATGGCTCGGGACCGCAATACCTCAAGGACTGCCTCTTTCCCTATGAACCTAACTGACCCCTGAGATCATCTTCTGAGGCCCTCCTTCGTGTGCCGCCACCTTGAGAGGTCTGGAGGGTGGCAACACAAGAACAGGGCCTTCTCTGCAGTGGCTCCCTGTCTGTGGAATGCTCTCCCCAGGAAAGTTCACCTGGCGCCTTCATTATAGAGTGGTACCTCTGGTTAAGAACTTAATTCGTTCTGGAGGTCCGTTCTTAACCTGAAACTCTTCTTAACCTGAAGTACCACTTTAGCTAATGGGGCCTCCTGCTGCCACCGCGAGATTTGTGTTCTCATCCTGAAGCAAAGTTCTTAACCTGAGGTACTATTTCTGGGTTAGCGGAGTCTGTAACCTGAAGCATCTGTAACCTGAAGCGTCTGTAACCCTAGGTACCACTGTATACCTTTAGGTGCCAGGCAAAAACATTCCTTTTTAACCAGGCCTTTGGCTGACCTGATGAACATCCTGTAGCCTTTTAAAATGCGGGTCTTTTTTTGCATGACTAGACAGGACTCCAGCACTCTCCTGCCCCGGCCCCGGCCCTGCTCAAACGGTGGAGTCTACCTCCTTCCGAATCTTAGCGACTTTATCTGCAAAAAAACTTTGCAAAAGCATTGTAGGAGATATTGGGGTCCCTACCAGGCCCCGTGACAAAGGTGGTTCCGAGAGATTGTGAACCACCTGGGTCTCCTGCTGCTGTTTTCTGCAGATGAAATGGAGGCGGTGAAGAAGGTCCTCTTCGTCGTCGCTATCGCCATCTGGTATGCTCAACATTGAGCTCTAACTGACACCAGATCTACCCACTCTGGAAGAATGGCAGATGAAGATGACAGACTATATGGGACTGGCAGAGATGACTGGCAGAATCCGAGACCAGGACAAAGAGACAGTGGAAGAAGATTGGAAGAAGTTCAAAGACTATCTTAATAAATATTATAAAATTAATGAAGGCTAAAAAGATATGGGTTTAAAAATTAGTGGTTTGCAGGGACGTTGATTAAGGAAAAAGAACAGAATTAACAAAAACTATGGGAAAAATGGGAATGGATTTGCTGATAAGATAAATGAGATTAGAATACAGAAGGGAGAGGTGTGAGGAGGTCGGTGAAATTAGGTTTAGAAAATAAGGTTTGAATTTATACTTGTTTTGATTTGTTTGTTGGTTTATGTATGTTTTTATTGTTGTTTGTGTTTGTGTTTATATGTGTTTATTCAAAACTTTAATAAATATAATTTTTAAAAAAGAAACATTGAGCTCTAACCTGTGTCCGGTCCGATTCAGAATGTGTTTTCCGCCACTGGTGCTCTAGCCGTCTCAACGATTGTTTCATCGCTTTCAGCTTCGGTGAAAAACACGGGGCTATTCCAGGTACCATGCAATCGGAGAGGGCAGCATAAAATGTTCGAATCTGCTGAACTGGCTGGTCTGACGAACAGGATAAGAGAAAATGAGGACAAGGAATACAAGGAGGAATGGATGTTTAGTGTATATTTTAAGAACCAGTCTAGACCAAGACATAGCTTTGCAGGTCTTGTGTAAATCCAGCAGAGTTGAAATAGATAAGAGTATTTAATAGATAACAAATTGGATGATTAAAAAGATGTGGATTACACAGAGTAGTAGAAAAGCAAAGGAACCAGGAAAAGTGTGGAAGGAGTCATATGGTATATGTATACATGCTGTATTTGGTATGAAGTTGTAAGTGGGACGAGGGAAGGAGAGAGGGGTTAAATATGCTCTCAGTTCCTGTTTTTTAAAATGTAATTAATTTGTTTTTAAAAAAACGATCCCCTCCCCATGGAGGCCTGTTTTCAAGGTGGGCACCCACCCCCAACCATTCCCCACTCACCGATGGAGGAGCTGGTGGAGCTGCTCAAACTTTAACTTGCATATCAGTCTGCAATCTTCTAAGATTATACGATAACATGATAATGATACAGGAATAATTAGAGGTGCTTTGCAACCCTCAGTGTAGTTCTCCATGTGTTGCCTAGATGTATTATTATCTATACATGCACAGCCGCAAAAGATTTCGGAGTGCTCCAATATCACCTTAAGTTGTTTGTAGTGGTTCGCCAGTGTGGTGTAGAGGTTAAGAGCAGTGGACTTGTAATCTGGTGAACCGGGTTCGCGTCTCTGCTCCTCCACCTGCAGCTGCTGGGTGACCTTGGGCTAGTCACACTTCTCTGAAGTCTCTCAGCTCCACTCACCTCACAGAGTGTTTGTTGTGGGGGAGGAAGGGAAAGGAGAATGTTAGCCGCTTTGAGACTCCTTAGGGTAGTGAGAAAGTGGGATATCAAATCCAAACTCTTCTTCTTATCTGTGAAGTCCCATTGTACACAGCATAACTCACACACCGAGGCCAGCCCAATACATTTTGACACCTGAGGCGGGCCCCAAAATGGCCTCCCACTCCCCACCAGGGAAGAAGGGGCGAGGGAAGATTTATATCCAGGGTGGAGGGATAAAAAACCCTTTATTTAAATTTTAAATCTTTTAAATGGTATTGTTTTAACATTTTGAGGTTTGCTGCCCTGAGCTCCTTGGGAGGAAGAGAGGGATAAAAAATTAAAATATATTAAATATTTTGGGCATCTTCTTTTCATCTCAGTGGGAGAACTTCCTCCTGGGTTTGTGGACTTTCAGGGCAACCCTGCCTTGGTCACCCCCAACCACACTCTGCCCCAGATCAGATATCTACACATTTCTTTTATTAGATTCCCAACCCTCCTTTCTTTCATTCTGAAACCAAAGGCAGCATCCAGGTGGTTCCCCAATCCAGGCACTGCCCAGACCTCAGACACTCTTGGCTTCATATAACCTAATCCCACCCCTGCAAAACCACAGATTATGATCCCATCTCGCTTTGTATACTAGTTCTTCAGTCACTTTTCACTGGAAGAACAATTATTGGCACCTCCCTGCCAGAGTCTGTGAATATTCTCAGGAACTTCAAAATCTCTGGAATTCCTGTGATAAGAAGGCAAGAACGACTAAAGACAAAGGGGCTGCACCCCTATTTATTTAAGTCAAACATATCTTACAAGAGTAAAAAAAAATAATTACATCCAGTGTCTTCAAAGCAAGGTGCAGCAAATCCACTGGGTTAAGCGAGAAGAGTCCTGCGGCCTCTGGAGGTCTCCTTCCTGGCTTCCTCCTTGGCTGTCAGCAGGATCAGTCCCTCTCATCTCCTGCAGGAGAGTCACTACACCCCATCCCCTCAGCCTCTCTACCTCTTTCTCAGTTCCCTGCTTCTCCATTTCCCCCTTCAGCTGCTTCTTCCTCCCTCTCCAGCCTGTTTCTCAACTCACTGCCCCAGGGCATCAAGGGAGCTCCAGGGTGGAGGTCCAGAGCTCAGCAGCTGGTTGTCCTGGACGTGGAGCTCCATGAACCAGGCTGGAGAACTGGAGCCTTGAAGGTATCGGGACAGAAAGAGGGTCTGGAGGAAACTGCCTCAGCAGCTGCCATTGCCATGGGAAGGGTCTGAACGCCCGCTGGAGCTCCTCATTCTCTGCCCAGCCTGAGGATGTTTGAAGAGAGGCCTCAACTCCAGCAGAGGTCACCTCTGGACCACTCTGGATCTAGTCAGACAGGACAGTGAGGTTCTGGGGATGCAGGAGGTGACCCAAGAGGGCTGGTGGTGGACGTCCCTCCTATCTGCAGGGGAACCGGAGCACGGCTCTTGGTCAACACAGACAAAACCCCTCCATATCCAGATGTTATAACCGGAGATGATGCCCTCCTTGGCTTCTACGGGATCAATGGCCAACATCTGTTCTTCATCTTCTGAGGCAAACTTGCAAGCTTCCAGATCAGAATCGGATCCAATTCTGACAGCCTCTCTAGTCTTCAGCCACTCAGTTCCTTCACACAGAAGGTGGGTGGAAAACACTTCAGCCAGAGCAGTTAGGCTGCTTTTATGCATTCCATGACATTACATCCGTTCAGCCAAAGGCTGGGCTGCCCAAGAAGCAGGTAGGCAATAACAATTTAGTTGCCTTTCCTTCAATTTGGGTGGAAAGTGAGTGACATAAGATTGGGGAAGGGCTTGTGGAGGAAACCACAGCAACAAAGAACCAAGAGATACCATCAAAATCACTGCAAATAATTGTCAATCTCCTCATCCGTTTTTTATATTACGATTTTTAAAAATGTATTTCTATTAAAGATTTCTTAGTTTACAAAAATATGTGCAATGTCTCTTATTTCAAGTTGTGTTTTGTACAGATTAGTTCCATTTGTTGTGAGACATTAGTCTCCTCATTAATTTTAAAAGCTTTTAGTTGCATATATCTGGAGGATTTCTCATTAATACAAGAACATTTCTGCAAAGCAAAATTGGCCATAATCCATCAGAAAAGCATGATTATCCTCAAATTCAAGTTACACCTGGAGTCAGAACGAATGGGTGAGAGCCAGGATTAAGGAACATCAGAAACAGCATTAAAGGACAGCAGGAGCTCTGAGTCTCTGCAATTCACAGCAAAACATGGGCAGGGTCCTTCTGGTCTCATCTCACACACCAGGCTGGTATGAAACTGCAGAAATAAAGAACAGGAGTGTTTCAAAAGCCAACATCATGGTGTGGGGGCATCAGCATTACAGAGCTAGTGGGAACCCAAAGGCCGTCTAGTCCAGCCTCCCAAGGAAAGCCACCATCCCTCATCATGTCAGATCAGACATGAGATATGCTAGGAGTGTCACCAAAACGGGCCTGCAGAGGGCAGCTCGAGCAAGTGAGCCAAGCTGCACACTTTGGGGGAATACCGGAAGCACACAAAGCAGTCCTACTGGAAGGAAAAATCCCTTCCAGAACCCCTTCCAAGATCTCTCATTCAGATCCAGCATAGAACCCACTTGTCAGGTAGAGGAGCTCAGATGAAGAGACAGAATGAGGCACAAGAGCGATTTTCAGCTCAACGGACACTGCAGATTATGTCACTCTTGGAAAGCCCAAGGGGGGTAACAGCTTTTCCCCATTTGACGATGTTCCCCACAGAGTTTTCTGCAAGAGCCCCACTTTGCCCCCACCTGCACCCCTACTTACCCCTGGGGAAGCTGTCGGGCCCCTGGTCACTTGCTGCAAAAGGGAGGAAACACAGGAGTCAGGATCCCGGGGAGGGAGATCCCAGAGCCCTTCTCCTCTCTTTGCACAGGCAGCCCAGAGGCAAGGGGGCTCAAGGGGGCTCAAGGACAGCACTGGAGGGAGAAGCAGGTGCTGGAGGGCAAAGAGAGATGGGCACAGCCTGGCATGGAGGCAGCGGGGGACTAGAGCGAGGGTGGGTGCAATCTGGGTAGGAAGGGGACAGAAAGGCAGAAGGGTGGTGGGGGGAGAGAGAAAGGGAGCAGTGGTACCAAATCCAGAGGGGAGGGTTCCTGACATCCACAGACTTGAGCCACCCAACCAATTCTTTAGCTTCAGGTTCCAGTAGATTAAACCACCAGAGACCCCTCTCTCCCCCCCCCCTCGGCTCTTCCTCCTGCTCCTTCTTGGAGCCCCTCCCTCAGCCGACAGTCTCTCTGCAGCCTTTTCCAGGCCCTGAGGGACCCCTTGCTGTCCAGACAGGCTGAGCAGACAGGCTGAAGCTTCCCATCAGGGTCTTGGGCTGCAGGACTAGGCCACCACCAGGTTTGGTTCTGTCTGTTTGTAACCTGTTCCTGCTCCATATTGGGGGGAAATATGTGAGACAGAGAGAGAGGAGGAGTCACTCACTTGCGGTTTCTTCATAGGCTGCATTCTCGTTCCCTTGCCCTGTGAAGACAAAAGCAGAAGGTCAGAGCTGGACCTCCAGAGGCCACTCAAATCCATTTCGACAATCTGGCTCTCAAGGGCTGAAACCTTCCCAGCAGATGCTCCTCTTGTCTCTTCCAGACACCTCCAAGGAAGCTGAGCCCAGAAGGGGAGCATTTCAAGGAATTCATTTTACAAAGAAGTAGAAAAAATTGAGGAAATTAAATTTAAAAAATCAACATGGGAACCAGGCAGTGGACAAATTCCAAAGGGTAGAAGGAAACATTATGCAGTCCCTTCACTTACCGGTATTTATTCCTTTTCAGATTATTACTTCACTCCCAGCAGACTCTTAATCCTTAAATTTGCCCGGGGGGGCGGGGGAGGAAGGGATAATGAACAGTGCAAATCTAGGCAAGTCTGCTCAGAAGAAAGTCCTATTCAGTTCAATACAGCATCCTCCCAGATCAATATTTATTTATTTATCCATTTATTGAAGATGGCAGGGTGCTTCATAACATAAAAATACAAAATGAGAGCACAAAATACATAATAAAACAAAAACAAACCAGTAACTCACATTTAAAAAGCTCAAGGCCTGGTTCGAGATAAACGTTTTTGCCTGGCGCCTAAAGATATGCAAGGAAGGCTCCCTGCTAAGTGTGTACAGAACTGAAGTCTTAGGATGGATTAAAACTTCAGGTGGAAAGTGAACTTCCTGAGCACGGAGTGAGCGCAAAGCAATGACCAACAGGAGTTTTGATTCATGTTCAAAGGGTGTTTTATGGGGAGGGGTCTCTGTAGGGATACAAGGGGCAGTTGCCAGGAAGCTCCACCAGCACATTCCCAGTTGGAGGCCAAGACAGAAGGACACAGGAGAGGCAGAAAATGCATCCAGGGTTTACTTACTGCGGATGAAGAAGATGATCCCAGAGACCAGCAGGATGGCAGCCATGACACCCAAAATGGCTCCCACAATGAGCCCCAGGTTGACTAAAAAGGGACAAGAGACATTTTTATTCAGACTGGCGGCAGCAGCTCCCCAAGGCTTCAAGCAGGAGATTTGAGTGTAGGTGCTGAGCTATGCGCCCGGGAGGATTTTACGTGTGCCAGGCAGGCCCCCTTTCTCTCTCCTGACAGGCCAAGGTCCTCTCTGTAGTGGCCCCGATACAAGGGAGTTTATTTTTTCCACCAGAATCCAGCATTAGAGGTCTTCAAAATAATCAATTCATCTAAGGAAGACAGTTGACAGGCACACCTGTTTCATCACAGACTCAAGACTTAACAGCAGGTCTCCTCCTGCTCAGGCGCTTCAGCCTTCTCTGTCCAGACCAGGGGTCTGCAACCCGTGGCTCCGGAGCCGCATGTGGCTCTTTTACACCTTTGCCGCGGCTCCGAGGCGGATACTAGCGAGGGGAGGAGGCGCATTTTGCGCCCCGACACTCCCCACTGTGGCGGGCACTGTACTGGCTGTGACGTCGCATGGGGGCGGTGCGTGCGTTAGTCACACACCGTCCTGATGTCACCTTCCCGCCCGCTGTCAGATCGGAGGGCAGCGGCGTGCATGCTTTAAATGTCGCAATGATTTTGCGGCTCCCAGTTTTTTTTTCTTCGGAAATGGGTCCAAGTGGCTCTTTTTGTCTTAAAGGTTGCAGACCCCTGGTCCAGACCCTGAGAGGAAGGGATTTCCTCCCCTCTGAGACCCCCCCAGAGCCCAGCATTACAGGCCTTCAAGGAAGACATACCGTATTTTTCGCACCATAGGACGTACTTTTTCCCTCCTAAAAAGCAAGGGAAAATGTGTGTGCGTCCTATGGAACGAATGCAGGGGGGAGGCAGGAGGGAAAAGCCCCCAAGAGCCGCACACAAGCTTCGTGCGCTCTTGCAGGCTTTTCCCCAGGACTGGCCGCATAGTCCCTTCTCCCTCCTCGGGGAAAAGCCCCCAAGAGCGGTGCGCTCTTTAAAGGCTGCGCAGCTCCTGCGGGCTTTTCTACGAGGTGGGGGAATCCCCCCACCTCCCAGAAAATCCCGGGGGAAGCCGCACAGCCCCTTTCAAGAGCGCGCGGCTTCTGCGGGAGGTGGGGGAAGCTGCAGCAGATTCCCTCCTCCCGGGCTCCCTTTGAAGCGGCAATGTGGGAGGGGAGCAGCTTACACTCGTCCCCTCTGGTCCCCTCTGCCCTGGTCCCCTCTGCCCTGCCTGGGTGAGTCTTTGGCTCAAGGGCCGCTTCCATAATCCTCGCTTGCCTGCCTGTGAGAAGGGGAGTCTGGGGTGTGGGTGGGGATGTGCGTTCAGGGGCTCCTGCTGGGGAAAAGGGAGTCTGGCTCTTAGACATTCTGCTTTGGTTCCTGCAGGCGCAGCTTCCCTGGCGGTGTGTGAGAGACGAGCGTCGTTATTAAAAAACCCTTCTTCCTCTTCCCAGCGGTGTGCGGGTGTTTGGGCCGAGTGGAGATGAGTATCAGTTTTTCTAGCCGGGCCTGAGTGTGAGGAGGAGCGAGTGAGAATCTTTTTCACTGTGAAGTACACTCAGTCCGGGGCTCCCTCTTTTAAGTTCACTGCCCCCTTTTCAGTCACAGAGAGTGTGAGTAAGTCAGCCATGTGGAGGAGGTCGTTTGATTTTGGAGAAATAACACGTCTGGCCACATTCTGTGACATCACAACTGCTTGGGCTTTAAGGCAAAAAGTGATGGCCAGTTTTTACCTCCAATTTGAGTTTAAGGCCTATGAGTGTTGGCTATTTGGCAGTATGGTAGCGCTGCAGAGAGCTTGCTGGGGAGACCATGCATTAAAAAGAAAGGGACTCAAAAATAACTTAAGCAAGGTTTTAATTATAAAAAACAAAAACTCCATTTACACTAAATACATCAACAAACCAGACCCAACCACCAACCCAACCCCCAGGGTAATGGGAGAGCTAGGTGCTGCTCCTTATATACTACCCCCAAATGCCGACACACCTTAATCAGTACAACTCAGCAGCACCTGCTGTGTTTCACAGCTGTAAAGCTGGGTCTCCTTATCTTGCTCTGGCCCTTGCTCTGGCCCCTTAAAGACATACACATTAGGTGGAACAATGATGAACCTTTACATTTAAAGAAACCATTCAACAATGAGACACTTGTGAGAAAAGGCATCTACAGATTCCGATTCAGCTGCTTCCCTCCAGAGACACAGACAGGATCCAACTGGAGTTCCCCATCTGAGGAGTTGGGTGGAAATCCCCCTCCCAGAGCCCACCCCTTCCCCTCCCGTCTGTCTGTCTGTCTGTCTGTCTGTCTCTCTCTCACCAGGCTCCTTCTCCCAGGCCACGTCCAGAGGCTTCTCCAGGCTGTCATGCTCTACGCGGCACTGGAAGCGCTCCCTCTCCTCAGGGTCGATCTTGACGCTGAGGAAGAGATAGTAGGTCCCGTCCGAGTTGGGGGCGACCAATCCTCGGAGGGTGCCCTCCTGCCAGACCTCCCCGTCCTTCACCCACTTGGCCTCAATCTCCTTGGGGTAGAAGCCGTGGACTTGGCAAACGAGGGTCTCCAGGCCGTCATAGTCTGCCTTCCTGGTCACCTTCACCACCGGAGCCTCTGCAAAAAGGGTTAACAGATAGACATCCACAACGGGAGCCTGGAGGAATCCTGTATTTTTTAAGAGCAGAGGAGCAGGGACCCAAGGGGCAACCTAGTCAGAATCTGCAGAAATTAAAAATAACTGTGAATAAATGGGATTTCCTCAACCTGCCTTGGCATCTTCACCAATCTGTCTCTACAGTGGAACTATTTTATCCTCTGTTTGCCAAAGCAGACTCCTTTGGGAGGAAGGACTGGCTACAAATTAAATTGTCATCTTCCAAAGCTCCAACACTACTCAAACATGACAACTTGTGGTTCCAAGATTGTCCCAGGGAGCTGCCTCTAGGCTGAGGGGCAAATTTCACCAGGTCCCCAATGGCGGGATTCATTCAGATCCTTCCAAGTTGCAAGTCATGAACTGATCCTGATTTCTCTCGAGGGGGAAGAAATGCTGGACTCGCTGCTCTCCGGGACTTTTCAGCTCCATAGTTAGTGAGCAAAGCCAAGAGCCCTGGGAAAGACAGAGCTCATTTCTGGTTCTCCCGCCTGCCCTGAAAGGGTCCCTTGAGGTTGGAAAGGGCCCATCTCCCTTCTCCCCGGGAGTGGAAAGGGCAGACCAGGAGGCCCAGTAAGCCAGCAACTTGCGCACATTGAACTTGTGCACATACAGATTTACGCGCGTGCCAAAAATATTCTAAAAAACAAAAAGATGGTGGGAAGGGGGTGGGCGTTCAGGGAGGCTTTGGCAACCCAATCGCCCTTGAATCCAATGTGTTTCGACTATACACCATTTTGGCTTGAGGCATGATTCACAGAATGTAACCCTTGTTCAAAAACTGTCTCCCTGGGTAGCTGTTGTCTGAAGGGGCTGTTCCAGGATCCCACCCACTTTGCAGTGCCTGGACTGGAAACTCAGTCTAGGAGGGGATGTGACTCTGCTGGGGGGAGCAGGAAGGAAGGAAGGAAGGTCAAGCCCTTTCCCCACAGAAACCCAAAAGAAGATGAATTTGCTCAGATCTCTCTAAGCACGGCTAATACGTATGTGTCATTCCTCAAAAAGGGAGGATGCTAGAATTATTTCATTTTCAATTAATTTTCATAATAAAAAAATTCCTTCCAGTAGCACCTTAAAGACCAACTAAGTTAGTTCTTGGTATGAGCTTTCGTGTGCATGCACACTTCTTCAGATACACTGAAACAGAAGTCACCAGACCCTTCTATATAGTGAGAGGGTGGGGAGGGGTATTAGTCAGAAGAGTGGTGGGAATGGGTGACTGGCTGATAGGTGCGCCCTCTGGGGCTGGTCTCTAAGGTGCTACTGGAAGGAATTTTTAAATTTTGTTTTGACTGCAGCAGACCAACACGGCCTGCTGCATATATAAATGAGGGAATTCCCATAGTCTCTCACTATGTTCAGGTTTTCTCCTTCTAGGCCACAAGTGGCTAACCTACAGTATTAATGAGGGGGCTGAATCCTGCCCTCTAAGACATATTTATGGGTTCCCCAAACATTTTCTATTTTTTAAAAAACGTTAATTTCTTTAGTTTTAAAGACTTTTCAAATAGGTACATACCCCAGTGTAAAGCCAAAAGGTTTTCTGTTTTCCCCTCCAATCTGTCTATTTTAATTTTGTTTTTGTTTTTATTTAAAACACATTTTGCTTTCTTAGTCACTTCCCTGCTGTTTCTTTGTGCCCCCTCTCCCCAAGCATCTCCCTCCCCCCATCATACTCTGAAGTGACCCCCTTTCTCCTCCCAGAGTCCCAAACTTTTTTCTGCCACCACCACCAAGAAGAGTGTTTGATGTTTGGTCCAGAAAGGAAGACTGTTAAGGGGGAAGGAGGGGAGGTTGCAGGAAAATTGCCCCACTGAGCCCCCCTCCCCTCCCCGCTGCCCCCCCTCACCTGTCCTCAGCAGAGTCTCCTTCCCATACGCCAGGTATTTCTGCAGCCACTCAATGCATTCCTCCTCCAGGTACGCTTTCCGGTACTGGTTCCCGGCCATGTTAGCATCCCACTTCCTCTTGCTCACTTGGGCCTCCGTCTCGGCTGCTGTCGAAGTGAGGGTCTCCTTGTCGAAGGCGAGGAAGTCCCTCCCGTCATAGCCGTACTGGTAATACCCTCCTTTGTGCCCGTCTGACCTCAGCTCACAGCCGTACATCCACTGAAAGGTGTGGATCCCTGGAAGGACCAGAAGAGGCCCAGGAGGTCAAGGGGGGTCAGAGCAGCCCCTCCCCCATCAGCAAAAGCGCCCGGGAAAAAGGATTTATTTGCCTGAGACTCAGGGAAGAG
This sequence comes from Podarcis cretensis, assembly GCF_951804945.1. Lineage (NCBI taxonomy): Eukaryota > Metazoa > Chordata > Lepidosauria > Squamata > Lacertidae > Podarcis > Podarcis cretensis. Next base: position 122,128,927 of record NC_137171.1, read on the forward strand.
GCAGCAGTCAGAGGGGAGAAAAATCAACCAGCATTGTATCTTTCTGAAGGCTCATCCGCAGAACACCTTCACTGAGGGAAAACACTACAATCCTGAGCCTGTAAAGCCCCCCCCCCAAAAAAAATTCCTAGTGGATTCTCCTAACTCCCTGGAGGCGGGGGAGGGCTGGGGTTTCCCTTCCTGCCCAACAGGAGCATCCCTTGCAGGGTCACAGTCTGTCCCTCTTTCCGCCCAGCTCTGCTCCTCTGGATCTTGCCCCTTTTGGAGAGACGCCTCAGCTGTCCCCAGTCCCAGTCCCAGAAAGGGCAACATGGAAGGGGGATGCCCACACATGGGGGGCCCTTTCAAGAGAGAGGGTCTCCTCTTCCCCTCCATCTCTCTCCCCCCAGCTTCTCCATATCAAGGACCTTTTCCCTAAAAGGAGGGAAGTCATGGAAGGGCTTTTGGAAAAAGAAGTTTCCTCATAGCCTGGGAGGGAAAGGAGAGCCACAAGGGGGGTTTGCCCCACTTCAATATGGCCCCCATTCCCAGCAGAAGCCAGACTGCCCTTGTCAAAGATGGCGGGTCCCAGCACCTTCCTACCCACCCCACGGGGCTACCACCAAAACTTAAAAACAACAACAACATTAAAACAACATTTTGAAGTCCCATAATCCTTAAATTTGACAGATCATTTTGATTCTCCATAACATATTACAGTGGACCCTCCAGATACACACGTAATTCGTTCCGGGGGTCCGTGCACAACCCAAAAAGTCTGCAAGCAGAGGCGCCACATCTGCGCACGCATGTGGCGCGATAAGAGCGTTTCTGTGAAATCCTGGAACAGCGTTCATATCCTGAAAATACGCAACCAGCGGTACAACTGTACATATATTTCTTTTTGCATATTTACTTGAAGCTAAGCCACACTGAGTGGGGTTGGACTTACTTCCAACATGCAGAGGATCCGGCAGTTACATTTGTGTAATAAAATAAAACCCTAAAACCACCTGGAAAGAATCTGACTGGCCTATTTCTTTTGTTGAGGGACTCTTTCCTGGCAGTCAGTTCCATGGGGTAATTCAGATTTTAAAGAGCAACTACCAGATGTGGGGGGCCGTTCTCTATCAGCCCCCAGCATCCCTGTGGGAACCGCCATCTCCCTATGGAATATGGAAGAGGAACACTATCCTTCCTTCCTGTCGTCTCCAGCACTGCAGACCCTGGCCGTCCCCCTCCCCCAGTTCACCAGGGCAGTGGGGAGGACGAGGAGGCTGCAGAGGGAAGAAGATTCACAGAATGGAAAGAACGCCTGGCTGTGCCTATTCTGGGGTCATAACTGCAGCAGACAGGGGGGCGGGGCACATTTTGGCACTTCATTAATGCAACTAAAATCCATTTGCTGCCTGGGACAGGTATTAAGGCCCATGAGCACAGAGTCATCAAAGTTTCAGGTACCCCCCCCCCTCTAATTTCAATATCGGCAGTGCCATGGCTGGATTCCCAGCTCTTTGCTCTCTTCCAGGATCCCTCCATATTACTACTTTGCCACAAAGCCAGTGTCAACGGTTCCAGGGAGGAAGCCAAGCATCAACTGGCACCCTTGTTTTGTGCCACAAATAACAGGCATGGGGGTGAAGGGAAGACATCTGTGCCTGCCACTGCAGAGTCATTATTGTGTGTGTGTGTGTCCGCAATACAAGTGCTACTGCATATAATATTAAGCAAATGATGCATTTGAGGGATTTGAACCCTGGTTCAAGGACAACTGTAAGGTAACTGTGCTCACTGAGTGGACTATAAAGATATAAATTATGGAACAAAGAGATGTTTGTAAATGTGTGCCTAAACACACTTTGCCTATATACTAAACCAGGCTTAGGCAAACTCCAGCCCTCCAGATGTTTGGGGCTACAGTTCCCGTCATCCCTAACCACTGGTCTTGTTTGCTATGTCTGATGGGAATTGGAGTCCCAAACATCTGGAGGGCCGGGGTTTGCCTATGCCTGTACTAAACTCTTTACTCCTGGTGAAAATAATTAAATGCAAATGTTAAGCAAACTTGTTACTTTTCATTTCCCCTCCCTCCTGAAGCATGTCAGGCTGCACCTGGTCTCCCCCAATGGCACCCCACATGTAGACATTTGAGGGAGGCAAGAGCTCACAGGATATGGACCACTTGGCCTAGCTTGTGCCAGTCCACCTGAGGCAGCCTTGTGCCAGTTCCGGTGCCACCACCTCCACCCCACAGCCAGGGTTGCCAAGGGGCTGGGAGCAGGAAGCAAACTTCTACAGGCAATGCTCTGTGTGTGTGTATTTGCACAAGGGGCAAACGGCAATGCAGAAAGCCAGAGCCAGCAGCTGACCGTGTCTGTGAGGGTCAGGAGGGTCAGGGCAGCCCCAGACTTCCTTCAGGTTCCTGCTTCCGTCCTCAGCCGAGAGGGAGCAAAGCTCAGGCTGCAAATCCCTTCTGCTGGTCCATTCTTATATATGCTAATATATAATATATATAATGATGTTCTTATGTATGCTAATGCTTGTGACTTTTAAATCTGCTCTTCAATTCCAGTATCTGAAGCATTGATCTGGTGTTTTCACTTGGCAGGTGGCATCACCCGGCACCCGCTGAGACCCCAGACCCCTGGCAGGGCCCATGGGTGCTGAGGACCCCAGCCCTGTCTCCTCCATGCCAGACAGCAGGGTCAGCAGACAGCCATTTTGATTTCCCACAACAAAACCATGGGGAGAAGCTATGTCAGGCACCCCAAGACAGGATGGGAATTGGCAATGGTTGCTCCTGGCCATGTACAGAGTTCTGTTGCTCTTTGTGTTTCCAGGGAGCCTGAGGGAGCTCAGCAATGGAGGAGAGGCTGTCCCAGAGGACACCAGGTGGCTCTCACTTCTGATTTAGGCTTCCCCTTTCATCTCAGGAGCCCTTGGCTTACAGCTGAATTGAGTTTGGGTATAGAATGTCTTGCATTACAGAAGCCTCTCTCGAAGGAAATCCTGCTCTTCTGGGCTGGATTCAGCTAACACAGCTAGTCTAAAAACCAAGTCTTACCTACACAGCTGGGGCTTTCTCCCCATCTCCTTCCCCACAAATCAGCTGGTGGGGGGGGGAGAGAAGCCCCAGAAAGGTGTGCAGGGGGAGGAGAAGGGAAATTGCTCCCTCTGGGAAGTAGAAGGATTGTAACAGAGCTACTTTGGAGTCCTCCCTCTAGAACTACTCAACATATTGAAGAATGTGGGAGTCATAAAGCCAGAGGCAGAGGTTTGTAAATACTGCAGGGTGCCCCCTGACATTCCTCTGGGCAATGATTACCTTATATGGTAAAGGGGTAATAAAAGCTTGACTGGCTGAGGTAACATGAGATTGGCAAACGGCCATGCGGCTGGACAGAACAAAGCACAATAAAAAGTTACCGGAGAGGAGAAGAAGTCTGAACGAGCAGCTCTCTCATATTATGGAAATATGCTGGCTTCCTGCGTCTTTATTTTACCCTAAAGAAGTGCCACTTGTGACGGCTGGCTCCAACAAGTGGTGCCCTCTCTGAGGCTCAATTAAAAGAAGAGGAAAACTTAAAAGAAAGCAGTGTGAGACAGACTTCAAAGAGAACCGTGAGAAGCAACTTAAAGGAAACAGTCTGAGGCAGACTAAGAGGATTTTAAAAGACACTGTGAGAGGACTTTCGATCCAAGCAGTGGATATCATCGGCTCACCACATCCGGCAAGGATTTCAAAGCGCTTATACATCTTTAAAAAAAGATCCCTGGTGAGTTTGATCCCTTTTATATTGATTTTAGAAACATGGGCAGTTCCCTGTCATTTCCGCAACAGAAATTTTTAAAGGACTTAAAATTTCTCCTCTCCTCCAACAAATTGGAAGTCCCTGATGGCGATTTGATACAGCTCATTCAAGCCATCGATGAGCACTGCCCCTGGCTTGCTGCACATGGGACATGGGAACTAAAACAATGGGATAAGATTGGAGCACATTTTCATGGACACCCCAGTTTCAGTGTTCGAATTTTAAATGCTTGGTGTAAGATCCGTTATGCTATGGGCTCTTTATCACCAAAAAATATCTCCATGGCTGTATTGCCAACACAACCTTCAGCTTCTTTAATTCAGCCTGCTGTCCTGCCATGTGTTCCAGCACTTGCTTTGCCAGCAGCCCCAGACCCCAAACCTCCGGATTACAGTTCCTCACCAGAGGACCCAATCCTGCAAAAATACAGTGGTCTGGCTGGAAATGACCCTACTCTTTCAGCGGCAGAACAAGCTACCCCTTTTCAACGTGCAGTACTTGCCTGTTCCTTATCACAGGATACCATGGCATTCCCTGTTATTTTGCTCCCTGCTGGTGCTCCAGCAGGAACTCAAGCCCAGCACCAACCTTTTGACTTTAAAATCTTGAAAGAACTGCAATTGTCAGTTAGGACAAATGGACTGCAAGCCCCATTTACACAAGCTCTTTTGGAAACCACATTAGCCCAGCTTTTGGTTCCAGATGACATCAAGCTTTTGGCACGTACAGTGTTACCCCCATCAGCAGGTGTATTGTTTGCCCACGAATGGGAAACTGCCTGTCGTGCTTATGCTCCTGCTTTACTGCAACAAGCAAGAGGGAATAATCCTAATCTTACCCTCGCAGATGTGATGGATGCTATGATGGGGCGTGGGCCCCTTGCTCAGGCTTCAGTGCAAGCCACACTGCTGCAGATCTTATTGAGGGATACTGCTCTTGCTGCTCAACAAGCAATGAGAAAAATCCCGGAACCCTCCAGTATCCAGTCTAGGTGGGGTTCAATCAGACAAGAACCTAGAGAATCATATTCTTCCTTTATGGACAGGCTGCTTACAGCAGTGAGTTGTCAAATTGAAAATCCTGAAGCCAAACAAATAATTATCAAACAATTGGCCTTTGAAAATGCAAATGAGGATTGTAAGGTTGCGTTGCGCCTGATAATACACAATCCTGCCACAGACACAGCAGCCATGCTTCGCATTTGTCAGTCTGTAGGTACAGCAGCACAACTGTTAGCAGCAGCGCAAAATAAAAACCAGCCTGTAGCCACCGATACAACGTTTCCAGCGTGGCAAACCAAGATAAGCGATACCTCAGTGTGGGTACAACAGTGGCCTCCACCAAAAGAAAAATCCGCAGCAATGGCATCATCTCGTTTCTGAACAGCTTATTTCTGAACAACTGACTTTCGGCCACATTGAACCACCTTCATCCCACTGGCTCCAGCAGACAGGAACGGTTTGCTTTTACATTGCCAGTATATAACAATTTTCAGCCCACCCAGCGATATCAGTGGGTTGTCCTGCCTCACAGCATGCGGAACTCCCCTACACTTTGTCAGCATTTTGTGGATGAAGCATCGAAACCTTTCCGCATGTGCCACCTTGAGGTGCTACACACGAACTGCATCTGGCAGTGTTTGCCTTCCTCACCATTTGCCTTGCCATCCTTTCCTGCACTGTTATACAAGGAAGAGGAGCAGACGACCCAGTCCAGTTGAAACCACCATATTTCACCTTATCAGCTGGCAAGCCGCAGTCGTCAGAATCCTACACTGGCTGGCAGCATCCACGGCTCAGCCACTCTCGAACTATAAGAACTGTGTTGTTGAATAAGACTTTTAGGGGAGAAAATTATCATAAGATATGGAGGGATAATATTTTTTGTTGGGATTCAGAACTTACAGGGTTAAGATGTTCTGTGACGCCTCACATTCTGACGTGTAATTTGGAAGGTGGGAGGAGTTTTTCTCTGTTCCTTTGTCTTTGAGGGAGAAGGAAGCAGTAGCTATGGCTGCGAGGAGTCCTGGAGTGTATGTCTGAGAAATGTCGCAATAAAGAACTGATAAATGGACACACAAGTGCCTTATGTGTTTGTCTGGATCTTAGCAGCAGCAGCAACAGCTTTTTCCGCTGTGTTTTTACTCTGCAAGGCGTGACGGAACGAAGCAGATGACGCAGCTTGAGGAAGCGTACCGGACCGCTGTAAAGGGCTAATTGGGATCTTAAAGTAATTGGCCACGTCACGCCTATTAATTATCTCAATAGGTTATGGACCTAATTACCGTTGTAAAACTGTTGCTGAAAGTCTGCCGGAATGCTTTGAAGTCAGCTGGGTCAGCTGGGAGAACGCTACTGAGAGCGGAGGTCTGCGTTCTGAGTTTTGCCTGATGCTGAGAGGCAGAGTTGCTGAGAGCTGAGAGCTGAGAGCAGCTGAGAATCGTTTCTCCACAGACGGGTGCTGGAAAAGCTGGTGATACGTGAGTACAGCTTGGGGCCCCTTGGGAGAAAATGGCAGACAGCCACGAGTCATTCGTAGTCCCATTTGAAAAATTGGACGGCAAAAATTGGCAAGAATGGAGAAGGCGGCTGAAGGCATGGCTGGTAGCGAAGGGGCTGTGGGAGGCTGTTCAGGGACCTCCACTACCCACACCAGCGGCAGGAGCTTCAGCGGCAGAAATTGCAGATGCCCGCGCTTCACAGAGAAAAAATCACAAAGCCCTGGGAGCTATTGTGCTTAGCTTGGATGGCTCACAGCTGCCTTTGGTAGAGGGGCTGGAGAATGCATGTGAGGCCTATCAAGCGTTGGAAAGGGTGCACCACAGAACCACGGCTGGTGCAAAGATCCACACCACTAGACGCTTGTTTGAGATGAAGTTACGTCCTGGGGATAGCATCAGGAAGCATGTAACTGATATGCTGGCTGTGTTTAACCAGCTGAGACTGTTACAAGTCAACTTTTCAGAGGAGCTGAAAGTGTACATTTTGCTCAGCTCTCTGGACAAGAGTTATGATAATCTGTGTCTAACTCTGGAATCGATGGATCCCCAAACGCTGACTCTAAATTACGTCACGGGACGCTTATCAGATGAGGAGGAGCGCCGCCACAGAGAGGGCAGAGCTGGCACCGGGAGCTCTGGGTGTAAGGGCGGAGCCAAGCCAGCGGAATGCACGGTCCAGGCTTTTTCCGTTCGTCGTTTTATTTGCAATTCTCCTGACCATCTGCGTCGCTGTTGCCCCCACCGGAGCAGAGAGACGAGGCAGGATGTTGTCAAGGTCACTTCCCATGGGAACCAGCCAGGTTTCCATGGCAACCAGACTGGCAAGGCAGCCAGGCGTGGGACTGAGCAAGGCGGACGTGCTAAACGCGATGAAGAAGCTTATCAGCTGACAGCCAGTCTTGCATTGTTTGAGGACAGCTCTGAGAGAGACACTGAGCTCTGCTTTGTAATCGACTCAGCAGCTAATCGCAACTTGATTCCAGAGACCCCTGCTGTCGAGATGTGGAATTGCAAGGCAATTCCAGCTGGAAAAACTGTACTATTTGCAAATGGAGAAAAAAGAGATGTAACTAATTTTGCAAAAATCTTTCTTTCTGTTTTGCAGGAGCAGCTGGAGGTTTGCACTGTACCAGGGATGCATCACTGTCTTTTATCTGTGCCTTATTTGTTAAAAAAGGGGTTTAAGGTCTGTTTTGAGAATGATGTCTGCACAATCTCCAAGGGAGGGAGGCAGCTTGTCAAAGTTGAAAAGGGGCAGAATGATCTCTTCATTCTTAAAACGTCTCTGGAGGGTGAGGGGAAGGTTGAGAGAGCACAAGCTCTGCGTGCTACAGTTCCCACTCATGTTTCATGTGCATGTGCTTGGCACAAGAAGACAGCTCATAGTTCTCTTGAAGAACTCCAGGTGTTACAGGAGTGTTCTAAAGGCTGTAAAATTCAGGAATGTGGGAAAGCCATAAATTGTAAGGCTTGCAGACAGGCAAAGGTAAAAGGGTGCAGTTACCCAAAGGTGGAGAGGGTAACCACAAAACCTTTTGATCTTGTGCACATAGATCTGTTGGGTCCCATGAAGGAACCAAGTCTGGGAGGGGCCAGGTTTCTGCTGATGATGCAGGATGATTTTTCGCAGAACACCTGGACTCATGGTCTCAAATCCAAGGAAGATGCAGCACAGCTGATTAAAAGTTGGGTTGAGGAGGTGGAACTAAGGTTCTCCACCAAGGTGCAAGCAGTCACTAGTGACCGAAGTGCACAGTTTACTGGGTCTGCTTTGCAGAAGTTCTTTCACAAGAAAGGGATACGTCACACAGTGACTTCTCCTCAACAGAGGGGGGTGGCAGAGCTTAGGAGTGAGGCTCTGGTTAAGGCTGCACAGGTGATGCTGACAGACTCTGGGTTACCTCCAAGGTTTTGGATGGAGGCAGTTAAATATGTGGGCTTCACCTGGAATCGGTCCTACAATTCAGTGGTAGGTGACACACCTTATTTTATGTTGCATGGCAAGAAACCCCAGATTCACTTTCTGTGTTTTTTTGGGTCTGTTGCATCTGTGCCGGTGCCTAAGGCTTTGCAAGGGCCAGATGGATCCAAGTTCCAGAAAATGATCTTCTGTGGGTATGAGCCAGCAGCGCATGCATGGAGGTTTGCGTACCCATCAGGTGATCAGAGTAAGCTGCTGATCAGTAAACACGCTGAGTTCTATGAGCAGGATGAGAGGTCAAAGACTCCTGCAAAGCGTGATGTTCTTTCAGAATGTTTTTCTGATTCAGAGCAGGAAGGTTCTGATGAGGAGGAAGGAGAGGCTGAGTCTGCTGATGACGATCAGCTCACTGACCAAAGTCAGGAACAGGATGGGGCATCTCCACAAGTTGTAAAAAGAGAGCCCAAGAGTGAGCCTAGTTCTCCTGTTAGTGTAATGCAAAGGATTCGAAGACGCTTTAAGTCAGAGGGGGAATCCTGTGATACAGAGGACACACCTACTGGCCACAGTGAGTCAGAGGTAACACCTGAGTTTGTGCCCAGGCGGTCCAGTCGCACAACGAAGGGTATTCCACCTGAGAGGTATCAGGCCACAGGTGCGTGGGTAAGTTTCGCACAATGCGAATCTGAGAGTTGTGAGGATGTTCCACAGATGCCTGACAGGAACGCCAGGAGAGGGCGCAAGGCATTAGGGAAGGGATTGATCTCACAGAGGTCTGCAAAGGTACATCCACAGGTCTTGTCAGAATGCTCGGCGAGAGGGGGTGTTGGGATTCAGAACTTACAGGGTTAAGATGTTCTGTGACGCCTCACATTCTGACATGTAATTTGGAAGGTGGGAGGAGTTTTTCTCTGTTCCTTTGTCTTTGAGGGAGAAGGAAGCAGTAGCTATGGCTGCGAGGAGTCCTGGAGTGTAAGTCTGAGAAATGTCGCAATAAAGAACTGATAAATGGACACACAAGTGCCTTATGTGTTTGTCTGGATCTTAGCAGCAGCAGCAACAGCCTTTTCCGCTGTGTTTTTACTCTGCAAGGCGTGACGGAACGGAGCAGATGACGCAGCTTGAGGAAGCGTACCGGACCGCTGTAAAGGGCTAATTGGGATCGTAAAGTAATTAGCCACGTCACGCCTATTAATTATCTCAATATTTTTGTGCAAGATATGATTAAGTTTACCAGTTTATTGCATGCTTCTAAATGTTGGGTGTGTATGTCTGCCCCCATTTGTTTTCAAATTAAAGAGGGGAAAGAATCATGGGGAATATATCCAAACTGTCAATATACATTGAAATTCATGTTTAAAAGCTCTTGTTCTCTTACAGGAACATACAGTGACCAAGCTCAGTGCTGTAGGAGTGACACAAGTGCATGGCTATAAACTAGAAAGGAAGCCTACCATGCAGCTTGGAATCAGAATTCTTATATTCTTGGCTTCCGGATGGAAGTTGGCTTCGGCATTTATTAATTTTAGTGATCATTATAGTAGTTATTTGCGTTATTTTGTGTTGATGTATTCAATGTATTCCTTCTTTAATCTCTATATGTACTGCATGGTTCTCCAGTCCGCGGCCCACTTCCGGTTTCACAAGAGTCGCTTATCGCACTCGATATAATCCTATTGGAACGGAAATATATGCCTCTGATTAAAAAATAAAGAAAGAGGGCATGTGGAAGTCATAAAGCCAGAGGCAGAGGTTTGTAAATACTGCAGGGTGCCCCCTGACATTCCTCTGGGCAATGATTACCTTATATGGTAAAGGGGCAATAAAAGCTTGACCGGCTGAGGTAACATGAGATTGGCAAACGGCCATGCGGCTGGACAGAACAAAGCACAATAAAAAGTTACCGGAGAGGAGAAGAAGTCTGAACGAGCAGCTCTCTCATATTATGGAAATATGCTGGCTTCCTGCGTCTTTATTTTACCCTAAAGAAGTGCCACTTGTGACGGCTGGCTCCAACAGAAGAAGAAGAAGAAGAAGAAGAAGAAGAAGAAGAAGAAGAAGAAGAAGAAGAAGAATCTTTTACAAGACCATGTCCCAAGGTGATACAGTTCTTTTTATGCACTCAAACAATGGTTTGTGGTTGGCCTATGCAAACAACAAACCAAACCACAAACCCCACCAGCTGGTCTGGATATGGAGCTTTTGCTGGGGGGCGGGGAGGAGTTGCTTTGTAAGTAATGCTTTGACTGTAATCTCACTGTGACAGTGACAGTCCTAAGTGTAGACTGCTAGACAATCAAGTAAATGCAGATGTTTAATAAATGCTGGAGATGTGGGATCTTATGCAGGTTTATTCAGAAGCAAGTCCCATGGAGTTCACTGGGGCTCCTTCCCGCCCAGGTAACTGGCCATACGTTTTCCAACTAAAATCAGATAGAGTGAAACTCCCGAAATAACACAAGCCAAAGTGCTTAGGAAACAGATTATTTCTGATATTAATGGGCCCTGATCCAGTTCTGGCCTAATGCTCCTTTTGGACACAGGATTGTTAAACATGGCAGCCCAGGCTAATAATTGCCAGGGTCGATCTTCTGGGAACTCCCTGGCTGCAGGATGACCTTGGGGCTCTTGTCTACCCCCCCTTCAGTTGCCCACTGTGCTTATGGTTTTAACCATATATTTGCCACTCTGACCCCCAAAACCCAGTCCATTTGTGTTCCTTAAAAAGGCTTCTCTTTCAACACTGTTCCAGGGAGAGGGAGGGGCTTGGTGATGGTCAGAAGGGTCAGCCAATCAGCACCTCTTTCTGGGCAGCTGGCTTCTCCTTAAGCAGGACCAGAACTCAAGGCTTGCTTGTCTCAGCCTCAGGATCCCACCCTTCTCTTCCCCTCCCAGAGGAAAATGAACTAGACAGATTTCCACCTCAGAAGGCCTAAGCCAAGCCAAGCCTAGCATGGAAGGAAGGGTGGGCAATGGAGACATTTCCTGGGTAGGATGTGCAGGTCCAGAGAGTGTCATAGTGGGGGGGGGTCTCTCCCCTCCAAGTCTCATTCTCTGTCCCCCACCCCAACCCCACACCATCCCTGCCCCCATTAGGACCTTGAATGGGATCTTCCCTCTGCCCTCCTCCACTCCTTCAGTTATGAACTGATCAGAAGGGAAGGGGAAAAAGCTTCTACCCTGGGTAGAGACCCCCACCCTCCATTTCCTTTCCTTCAAGCAGCCCCTTCCATGCAATTCTGGCCCCTGGAGGGAAGGATATGGGGGGGGGATGTGATTCTGTACCTCTCCTGCCTTCCACTCACCTCCACTCTGGTTGTAGCGATTCTGCAGATTCTGCAGACTCACCCTGAACAACAGCTCAGAGCCCTGAAAGTTCTGGTTGTTCCTTTCCTGGTACTGAGGATCCTCCATCTCCGCCTTCTTTATCCAGGGAACTAGGGACAGATACTCCTTGGTGTCACTGTCGTACTGAACAAATGGCTGGTCATCCATGTACCCCACAGCAATGAACTGGGGCAGCCCCTGGCCAGGCTCAGACACGGCTGTGTAGAAGTAGCGCATGGAGTGAGAAGTGGAGCCTGGAAAGGAAGAGAAAAGGGGGCAGAGAGTTAGGGGTCCTGCAGATGAAGGCAGCAGCCTAATCCTGCTGTATTACAGGCAGCAGCCCCAAATCAGGAGATCCAAAGTTCAGCAGGGTTTGGGGGAGTTTGTAGACCTGCCCTTAAACATAGAGGCGGCAGAGCAGAGGCAGCCTAAGAATCATAGAGTTGGAAGAGGAAAAGATATAAACACAATGTCTGACCTGGGTCTTGCTTCCTGGGCTCTGGGAGGCTTTGGAAAGATCTCCTGGGAACTCAGGAGAGCCCCACAAGATCCTGTGAGAACCTGCCAGAGTCTCTTATGCAAGGCAGAGAGCTTCAAAGCTCTTTCGGTACTGGGAAAACCTTGCACAAAAAGAGCTCTCTGCCTTCTGCATATATAATTTGTGTGATTCCAGCATACAGTTGAAATCCTTCAAGTTAAATGCATTTCAGTTTTCTGCACTTTCCACCAGTTTTCCAGGAAGATGTAAAGTTAATTGGCCTGTAATTTCCGAGATCCTTCCTGGATCCACTTTTGAGAATCGATGTTTCAATGGTTCAGTGTTGCAATCTTTCTATGGTCTGAGCTGCCACCCACAGAGTGGGTTCCCCACTTCAGAAAGAAGGCCCCATAGGGATAGCAGGGGCAGGAGGACAAATGCAACTTTGGGGCCAGGTCTCAACATGTGGCCCCACATCCCCTTTCCCCACCCTTGCCCCTTCACGAGATCGAACACAGGAAGGGGGCAGAGCGTGGCAAAGGATGAACCTTACCCCCAAAAGGGCTCACTTTCCCACAGGCTGTACCAGCTCTGGCCACCAGGGGGCCTAATGAGTCTCCACAGAAACAACTAACAACTAACCAACACAGGGAGGGAGCTGAGCAGAGGCTTAAGCATCATATCCAGAGCTGGACTGCCTAGGAGAACAACACACACACACACACACACACACCCCTGGACGGAGAGAATCAGTGAGAGACGATGCATTTCTATGGTGGAAGGTGTGGGGGGGGCACAGTGCTAAGCGGGGTAGAGCAATTCCTGTTTTGTTTCAGGTAGCAAAATGGGCCTTATTATTATTTGAATTTATATATCACCGTATACCCAGAGATCTCAGGGCGGTTCACAGAACAAAATCACAATCTAAAACCACAAAATATTCAATCAAAATAAAAACAACAACCCAATAACACCCCCTCCCAACCCCCAACCCCCCCACATTTTTAAAGGGCATAGGGTGTTGATCAAATCAACCAAAGGCCTGGTTAAAAAGGAACGTTTCTGCCTGGCGCCTAAAGGTGTATAATGAAGGCGCCAGGTGAACGTCCCTGGAAAGAGCATTCCACAGACAGGGAGCCAGTGCAGAGAAGGCCCTGTTCTCGCATTGCTACCCTCCAGACCTCTCGAGGTTGGAGGCACAGCACACGAAGAAGGGCTTCAGCACCCGCCCGCCCTGCTAGCCCCGGCCCCGCACTGCTCCAGGTGCCAGGGCAGGTAGCTCTGCCCTTGCCTTGATGGTGTGTCGACTCTGCTACCTCCCTCCGCTCAGTTTCCTTTCAGGCAAGATCAGATGGGACCCACTTCTAAGACCCTCCCCTCCCAGGGCAGGGGCTTCCCCCACTTCAAACCACAAGAGCTCAGAGCAAGGCTGCCTCTGGTTGTAAAAGGTAAAGGTACCCCTGCCCGTACGGGCCAGTCTTGACAGACTCTGGGGTTGTGCGCCCATCTCACTTAAGAGGCCAGGGGCCAGCGCTGTCCGGAGACACTTCCGGGTCACGTGGCCAGCGTGACATCGCTGCTGTGGCGAGCCAGAGCCGCACACAGAAACGCCGTTTACCTTCCCACCAGTAAATGGTCCCTATTTATCTACTTGCACCCGGAGGTGCTTTCGAACTGCTAGGTTGGCAGGCGCTGGGACCGAGCAGCGGGAGCGCACCCCGCCGCAGGGATTCGAACCGCCGACCTTTCGATCGGCAAGCCCTAGGCGCTGAGGCTTTAACCCACAGCGCCACCTGCGTCACGCCTCTGGTTGTAGCTTCTGGCTTAACAACACAGGCAGTTCTGCTCAGTGGTCGGGAGACAAAGAGCCACAAAATGAGTCACATGTGAGACCCCAAAGTGAGGAGAAATCTGAAGGAACCAGGGGTCTCCACCACCCTTTGCCCAGCCCTGTAGCAGACACAGTGAGGGGGCAGCCCCCCATATCAAGAGGGTTCAAGAGAGAAATAACAGGTCTTGCACTTTAGTTCTTAAAGCTTTGTAAGTTACTGTGAGAATTTGTATGCACAAGCAACTATTAAACTAATGCTAGTATTATATTCATACCATTTTCCATTAGAGAAGCACAAAAACCACTATAAAAGCAAACATTTTTTTTGGGGGGGGGGGAATCACAAATATAAGAAAATAACCAACCAACCAACCAACACTACATAATCATATTCTTCAATAAAGAGGACCCAAGTGCAAAACAAATGTTATCTTGCTTGAGCCCCGAGCCCAGGAGTGAAGCGGCCCCTGCCCCGGGCGGCATACAAAACAAGCCCCAAGTCGGGGAAGGGATCATTTTCTCCCCCCGCCCAGAGCCCAGTCCTCACCTGCGCAGTCCAGGAGCAGCAGCAGCAGGGGGGCAGCCGCCCCCAGGATCAGGGGGGGCCAGCGGAGGAGGAGGAGGAGGACCCCCATCTCCCCCCAAAACTAAGCTCCCTTTTCCTCCTCCCTCCGCCGCTCGGAGACCCGCTCTCTGCCCCGCCTGCGGAACCAGGGATTGGGCGAGGGGAAAATATTCCGCCAATCGGAAATCTGCGCGCAGATGGCAGCACCGGTCGCTGGGCAGAATTCGGGGCACAAGTGGCGAGCGAGGCTGGAGAGGGAACGAGGAAGTTCTAATGCAGCTCCTCGCTGGGAATCGCCGCCTCCCTCCCTCCCTCCCAGCTCTTTCTGTCCTACCTTGCAGGGCGGGGGGTGGCCAGGGGAGGACCCCAGGTTCAGTCCCCGCATCTCCGAGCTGGGGGGTCTGGGAATGCCCCCCCTCTCTGCAACTGGGGGGGGGGGGGCTGTGAGATCCCCAGGGAGATGCACTCGGGGGCGGAGTCTGTCAAGCTGTCAGTCAAGCCCAACATTCCCAGAGGACTAGCTGCCTCTATGTGACTGTTGGTCTGTTGGTGGGTTGCTGCTGGGAGTGGGGACTGGTAACTGCTCGGATGCAGAGGCAGAGGAAGGTCAGGTGGTACCCGGTGAGGAAAAGTTCATGTCACCCCTCCTCAACATTGATTTTAAAAAAAAAAAAAAATGCCTGCAAAAATGGTTTTACGTTATTTCATATTTTCTTACAAAGGAATGTGGATTCTGGGCCTCTGATAACAAGCAGGCGACTATGGACTGACACTTAAATCTAAGGATGAATTGTGTTTTGGCTTGTGTTCTTTTATTTATATTTATTGTTTATTTATTTAATAAAAATAATTTTTTTAAACCTGCAAAGTGGTTTACCAAAAAACAAAAACAAAAAAAAACAAAACACCACAGCAGTAAAATCAAGAAAAATTAACAACCCTACTTTATAATAATAATAATAATAATAATAATAATAATAATAATATTTTATTACTTATACCCCGCCCATCTGGCTGTGTTTCCCCAGCCACTCTGTGCCACTCCCAATCGAGTGTTAAAAGCAATACAGCATTAAATATTAAAAACCTCCCTAAACAGGACTGCCTTCAGATGTCTTTTAAAGATAGGATAGCTGCTTATTTCCTTCACATCTGAAGGGAGGGTGTTCGACTACTTTAAAACATACAGAAGCTAAAATATTAAGATTAAAATTACTTCAACTTGCTAAGCATCTAGGTATGCTTGCCTAAAGAAGAATGCTTTCAGCAGGTGCCCGAAAAGAGTCTAGCAAAGGCACCTGCTGTGTTGCAAGAGGCGGGGAGTTCCAAAGTGCGGGTGCCGTCACAGTAAAGAATGCACTACAGGTATTATGAGGAACCTGTAGTACTGCTTGAAACTACTAAAGGGGAGGTTTTATTTATTGTGATTTCACTATCTGAAAAGGTGTGTTTCTCCGTTCCAAACTGGATTGTTTCCCAGGAGACTTTGCCCCCTTCTGCCTCCCTCAGCAACCTCTGAGTCAGGTGGGAAAGTCCCAGGGCAGTTCCCAGAACAAGGCCTTTTTATTTTTAATGTTTGTTTTCATTTTTACATATGTTACCGGAAAAATCCGAGGGCTCCCTTGGACAAAAAGTAAAGACACCAACCAGAGTAAATTGGAGCAAATCAGCAGCCTGTAGGCTTGGCCTTTATTGAACTGTTGCAACAGGGTACTCCCCTCACTTGCAGGTGAGAGAAAAGACACAGAAAAATGGTGTGCAAGGTCTTATAAAAACTTTTGAAATTCCCCTCCTCGAGGTCAAGCCCACCCCCAGAAACATCATGCATACATTACAGAAAGGAGGGGTTGAGGGAGGAGTTGTGGTGGTAACCTGAGTGTCCTGTCACCTGGCTGGTTCCCTTCTCTCCCCCTCCCCATGAGTACTTTCCAGGTGACAGAGGGGAGTTTGCAGTTTCCTGCCCCCTGAGGGAAGATCTGATCAGTGTCCTTTGTTTCAGTCCATGCTGAATCCACTCCCATATGCAAGTTCTTTGTGATCTTGATTGTCTTCTGTCTAGGACCATCAGGGTTGGCATAGCAACTGGGCAGGGCTCCTGTGGATGTGCTGGTATGGTCAAGGGATGATGGCTGCCCTGTATCAAACCTTCCCCATTTTGTAGTCCTTCCTTCATGGAGAAAAATAAAAGTGGAACAGTGCAAAACCGATGTATGGTTGATTTTCTATGAATTTATAACAGAAGCATAGCGTATGTAGTGTATGAGTGTGAGTGTGTGTGAAGTTTGTACAAACAGAATGATTGGGGTGGGGTGGGGTTCCTGCTACACTCACAAGACGAAATTAATCCATTCCGCGAGTCTCTTCGTCTTGCGGTTTTTCGTCTTGCGAAGCAAGCCCATAGGGAAATTCGTCTTGCGGAATGACTCAAAAAACGGAAAACTCTTTCGT